>NW_026606104.1:16916500-18278500 GCF_029834395.1 Sorex fumeus | reverse complement strand
ATTATGAACAATATCTGCTTATTCTGAAAAGAATTATGATTTGGACAATAAATGCAGAAGCATTATTTTCATGACTTTTCATTTTTGAGATAGTTTCTAGTAATGCATTATGAAAATCAGGGAGCCACAGAAAGACCCTTTTAAAGATTAGACAGGATTATTAGTAGGTCTAATTGTACCAAAAAACTTAATCGTTGAGCAATTAGAAGTAACTATGCACAAATTCATAATAAAATATCTCTTACATGGGGTTGCTAAAAATACTTAGTAACTTATCTTAAACAGTATTGTATAAAAATCTTTAAGGGACAGCCAGTGAGAGGCCCCAACGGCTCTTCCCCTAGTCGCCTGGGTTCGGGTGGCACCGGGCCGCTCCGCCAGATGAGCAGCCCAGGACATGGGGCAGACAGCAGGGAAGATGAGGGCCAAGCGGGTTGATTGGTCAGATGCCCTTTATTCCATTCTCTCCACATGCCTGCTCTGGTCTCCGTGAGCCTCCCATCCTAGTCTCACACGGCCCCTCATTTGTCTCTCCCGCTCATTTCTCCAGGCTCCATCTCGCAGCCTGGGCTCTCTCTCTCTCCACTTGCCTGCTCCTGTATTCTTCTTCTACATTCTTCTCTCTCTGTCCCCCTTGCTAGCCTCTCCACGGTCCATCATGCTGCCCTGCTCTCTATCTCTCCAGCTCTATAGCCTCTCAAGCTCCCTTATCTCTCCAGGCTGACTCTGCACCCAGTCAGGTAGCAAAATCAACATAAGAAAGCCCTTCCTGAGGGTCCACCAAGTTCAAAGGAAACACCACCTAGAATATTCCAAAGCCCTACCTGACTGCCCAAGGGCGAAATACCCCCTTAAGGTGTTTTTCTCTTTTCCTTAGTCAAATGACTCTATCAGTATCTTAATACTAGTTATTTTTGTATGGACACAGTAAGAGATAATATTGAGGCTTGTAGGCAGCTCTCCTAGGAACATCTTGCGACAGATTCAGACTACAGAGCTCAGGTCAGATTAATTATTCCTAACCCTAGCAGGGTCCAAATCTAGTTATTACTTTTTGGATTGTGACCACATTTGTCCATGCCCAAGCTCTTAACTTACAGTTAAGCATTATGGCGCTTTGGCCAGGCCCATCTCAATGCCAGGGTAGTACATAGCTTACCGCTTGCCCTGGTTCCATCCAGTCCCTCTTTGGGACCCTGTTTGTGGGAGTACTAGGAAATAAAAGCAGCTGAGGCTTAGGTGAGAGAACAGATGTCCAGGAGGGAAATATCACTGAGAGTCACATTACAAAAGCATGTCTTCTTGCGTCCATACAAAAAGGACATTGCTCTGAATGAATTATGCAAAGGATTTAGGGAGAAGAGAAAAACAGTATTTACAAGTCAAAAGGGGCTGGAGCGATAGCACAGCGGGTAGGGCCTTCGCCTTACACGCGGCCAGCATGGCCGACCTGAGTTCGATTCCTCCGCCCCTCTCGGAGAGCCCGGCAAGCTACCGAGAGTATTCGATATGCCAGACACAGTAACAACAAAGTCTCCAATGGAGACGTTACTGGGCCCGCTCGAGCAAATCGACGATCAACGGGCGGGCCTTTACCTTACCTTTTTACAAGTCAAAAGAGCACAAAGAAAGAAGTTACAAATAAACACAGAGGAATGGGAGCACTGTGATGGGAGCAACCCAATAAACCTAAACTACCTGAGGCTATGCAGGAAAGACAAAAGTAGTGTTATCCTACAGTATAAGTGGAAGAAAGATAGTGGTATTTTTATGCGCTTTCAGTTGCATGTTGAGTCATGCTTGTTTCTTTGTAAAGATTAATAAAACAAACACATTCATTTAATAGCTACCAGGAAAGCAACATTTGAGGAAGATACAGCATAAGTGGTATGGTTGAAAGGCTTAACCACTGGGGAAATAACTCAAAGGGTTGAAGTGCATAATTGGGTTCCCATCTTCGATCTATGGAACCACACAGATGTCCGTCCCCACACACAAGCACCGAACCAGTATCAGTCCCATACCGCTAAGTGTGGTCCTAAATCAAAAATTAAAAAAAGAAAAAGTTACTCTAAAAGAAAGAATTCAGTTAAGCCTTCTAGATGTCTTTAATAGTTAAACATCTATTAAATGGAGGAAACAATTAACTTATTCTATAAATCGTTTGGCTATGATAATGGCTTAAATCTAAATACTAATAAGATATACTCAGTATGAAGGAAAAATTAAGTAATTTTGGAAGTGATAACATTGACAGAGATGTAGAAACAAAAGCTAAGTGCTAAAGGTAGGCATTTAAGGTAAATTAATGCTTTATTTAGAATTTAAGACATAAATAGTTCCAAAGCCCCTTTCAGACCCTTTATATTGTCATTCAAATGACAGTTAATTGAATTGATAGTTCAGGAGATTCTTCTACAAAGACATTAAGCACCATAATCCTGTTTATCTTTAAAAGGGTCATTGAATTGATCACATTATCCATTCTTTATACTGAATAGAACAGCATAGCATAATATTTTGCTGTTGCTGTTTAGTTGACCTATCATCAATATCATTGTCTAGATCTGGGTAGCTTAATAGAAATGTAACATTCTCGGGCCAGAGATCTAGTGCAGGAGTTAAGATTGATGTGTATCTCGCATACTGCAGTACGGGTTCAAGCAAACATAATCCATGAGCACTGAGGACCACACCCCCAACACCACTATGGTAGTCCAGAGACTCCCAGAATCATAGGGTAGGTGCTGCACTGAAACCTCAGGCTCTGACTTTGAACCATCAACCTACTTAGCTGAGAATCAGTAGGAATGACGCTAGCTTCCTATGAATATCACTTGAGAGACCCACCCCCTCCCTAAAATGAAAGATGGAAAGAAGGAAAGAAAGAAGCAAAAAAGAAGGAAAGGAAGGAAGGAAGGAAGGAAGGAAGGAAGGAAGGAAGGGAGAGAATGGAGGGAGGGAGGAAGGAAAGAAGGAAGGAAGGAAGGAAGGAAGGAAGGAAGGAAGGAAGGAAGGAAGGAAGGAAGGGAAGGAGGGAAGGAGGGAAGGAGGAAAGGAGGAAAGAAGGAAGGAAGAAAGAATGAGAGAGGAAGGAAGGAAGGAAGGAAGGAAGGAAGGAAGGAAGGAAGGAAGGAAGGAAGGAAGAGAGGGAGGGAAGGAGGAAAGGAGGAAGGAAGGAAGGGAGGGAAGGAGGAAAGGAGGAAGGAAGGATGGAAGAAAGAAAGAAAGAAAGAAAGAACGAAAGAAAGAAAGAACGAAAGAAAGAAAGAAAGAAAGAAAGAAAGAAAGAAAGAAAGAGGAAGGAAGGAAGGAAAAAAGAAAGAAAGAAAGAAAGAAAGAAAGAAAGAAAGAAAGAAAGAAAGGAAGAAAGAAAGAAATGAAGAAAGACAGAAAGAAAGAAAGAAAGAAAGAAAGAAAGAAAGAAAGAAAGAAAGAAATGAAGAAAGAAAGAAAGAGAAAGAGAGAGAGAGAAAGACTTTTGACATCCCATGGAATCCTGGCCTACCTTTAGCACTTAGCTTTTGTTTCTACATCTCTATCAATGTTTACATAGTACTAATTTTCCTTATTTGCAAATTATATTAGAATCCTTTAGGATGCACATGATTAAAACCTAACCATAAACACTGAACCCTTGGAAAAAATGGAAGTGAATAAAACGTAATTCTACAGATTTACTGTTATCAGAGTCCTTTCCTTTGCCGTTTTCTTCTGCTTGCCCTACTCTCCTTGATCCCTGTCCCAAAATGACTCTTTTAATGTAGTAGTAAAATGGCGCAGCATTCTTATAACTCAAACTCACTGAACTAAAGTAAACATTTTTTACCAAAAGCTCAGAAGATTGCTGGGGAGATTTCTAATGAGCTGAATGGATCATTGTGTATGTTATTGCTAGAGACATGGGATTGAGGGCGTGACTCTGGTTATATGATTATGGGAGTGGTAATCATGTAAATGTAATAAACCATGTAAATGGTTATGGAGAGATAACTGGGCAATGAGCAGCAACATGTCCACAGTACCGAAATAGGTAGGTACTTTAAATCCACTGCCAGGAATATTAAACTGCACTAAAGAATAGAATGAAAGCAAAGTATTTTTTTAATTTTTTTTATTTTACTGAATCATCATGAGATATAGTTACAAGCTTTTATATTTGAGTTACAATCACACAATGATCAAACACCCATTCTTCCACCAGACCACATTCCCCACCACCAATATCCCTAAATACCCCTCCCCACCCTCCCACTGTCTCCATGGCAGACAGAATTCTCCATACTCCCTCTATACTTTGGGGCAATACAGTTTGTAATACAGATACTGAGAGGTTATCATGATTGGTCCTTTATCTACTTTCAGCCCACATCTCCCATCCCAACCGATTCCTTCAACCATCATTGATCATTTTCTTAGTGATCACTTCTCTATTCCAGCTGCCTTCTCCCCTCCCCTCCTCCCTGCCCCCTCCACTCCCCCCCCCCCCGCCCCCCGCCGGCTCATGAGGCAGGCTTCCAACTATAGAGCAATCTTCCTGGCCCTTGTATCTACTGTCCTTGGGTATCAGTCTCATGTTATGTCATTTTATACTTGAAAATACAATAATTTTTACAAAATATTCTCCAAAAGAATATTTCCATGATATTACTTAATAGCATCTAACTTTGGTTATAATTTTATGCACAAGTTTAAAATTCTTTGCCCCAAATTATCATAACAGATTAGGAAAATGCACAATCTATGAGAAAATTCCAGTTGGATTCTTCGTATTTGTCTTAGAAGCTCACGACTTCTCATAACTACCTATTACCTAAACTTGGAAAGTTCCTGATAGGAGTTCACTGTATCTGGACTGATTCTGGGCTCTCCGCCAAGTGGCTCACTAATGTGACTTCGTTGTTGATCTAGATTCAAATGCTCCAACAAAACAGCAATGAAGTCAGTATAAATATTAAGGTATGGCTCAAAAAATTTGAGGTGAAAAGACCTTTTATAATTCTTAAAGTTGAATATAACTCCATGATCTAAAGACAGTAGAAGAGTATACAATTTTCCACTCTAAAATCCTCAAAAGCTAAGGTCATATTTCATCCAGATGAAATTATCACCTCTTACAGTCAGTGGATTTGACTTAATTTGCTTTTACATTCTTGATTTTTCACAGAACTGATTAATTTCCTTTTTTGGTTGCTTTTCTGGTTCCCCCATGGCTGCCACCTTTTCGTAATTCCTTTGATTAGTTCATGAAGTTAACAGCTAGTTCTTGCCCTGAACATCAGGCTCTTAGGAGAACCCTGGTTACCTTTTCCCTCAACAACTTAATTGGAGACAAGGGAATTTTGCACTACTCTCATTTCAGGGAACTTAAAAAACCCCAAAGAAAAGCTATTATAATGGGATTACCTGCCTGTTATCAAAGAGAGCTTAGATACCTCTTTCATAAGAAGAATATTTATTACAATGCAGTTAAACTTCAACACAACCATTCCATGATAGAATAATTCATCACTAGCAAATGAGATAGCTGAACAATGTCTTTATTCTGCAGAGAAAAAAAACACAGAGGAAAGAAGGAAGAAAAGAAATGTTTCAAGTGAAGTAATTCATATTTTTTAGATGAATGTTTTAAAAGGGCATATTTAGCAGTATGATTACATTCAGTATAAATAATTAGCTGGGTAATTTATATAGCTCCATGCTATTTAAGCAGAAAGTCTTCCATAAATGCTTCATGGAATAGGTTGCCATAACCACCTAAAGAGAAAGTAATAATTTATCTCACCATATAACTTAATAAGTTCTATGTATCCTGATATCAGTTAACATATTTGCCAAATAATTGCTCTTGTTAGATAATAGATCTTGTTGCAGAATCTTGGAGCTGCCAAGGAAAATGGTTTCCTTGTGTGTGTGGAATATAAAATTATTTTTTCCCTACTGCCACCTGCAGTTCCCAATGGATCAGGCCTCAAAAGAGAATTATTTAATGTATATTATGAATATTCTTTTCCATAATTTGTTGGGGAACTATTAAAGTCAAGAAAGGAGGCTTATTTTTTCTCATTGATCCATTTCCTGTATTTAATTATTTGACACAATTGACTCATGACTGTGCAATTATCTCTTGGAGTGTTTAACATTAATGTAAAATGGGTACTGTATTTCCAAGCCAAATGGAATTTTTATGAGGCCATACAACCCTGCTTGGCTTTCCTTTTTGTTTAATGGTCATGCTGTAGCAAACAGCAATGTGCAATATGAACAGTTAAACTGTTCTCTTAATTATTGCATCTGGTTTACCATATCCTGCCCATCTAGTATGTTTTAATTGAAGGGCAGAAAAGATCTCTGGTTGATCATTGATGGTTTTAAATTGGCACATAATGATAATACTGAGTTCTGGAGGGAGTTCTTCCTAAATCTCAGCATATGTCTTTATGTTAAACAATTAAACCACATCTGGAAAGAGAAAGCAGATCAGTGTAGTTCTCAGTGGACTCGAGAAAACTGATTCAGTGGGCTGAATACTTGTTACCAAGAAATAAAAAGAGAGATAGAGAAAGATAACCTTGAACTAAAGAGAATTCACAGATTTTTTAAAAAGAAACAGGTGTTTGAAGAAATATTCACACAATGAAATAAATAGTTTTATATCGGCAAGGGCATTTAAGCAATAATGAGGAGATTTCATGCATTTTATGCAAGGGCACCAGGGGGAATTAGTAAGAGAAGAATATAAAGATCTTATTTCAAGAAATTATATTATTATTAGGATTTGCCAAGTCTCATGTACAAGTTAACTGTACAAGGACTTACTTAGCATTTCAAAGAGAGTCTGGAATATGCTTAGAAAGGGTTAATATGGTGTTCACATTGCCTAGGGCAAATCATACTAAAAGTTATACTGCTAGGGCACTTATTTTCACAGGAGCATTAAAGAATTTCATCAACCCCAATCCTCCTTATAGGCTAACAGCCAACATGCTTATGCCCTACCTCCAGTCTCTTACAGTAATTTCCTTCTAACAAACTTCTTTGGGATGTCAAAAAGGGTCTTCTCCAAGCAGGCTTATATCACTTAGTCTCCTTGATGAAAAACTATCAATAGTTCTAATGTTTGAGGAAAAGTTCTACTTAGTGTAACTGACAATCTAACTCCATAATCGGAGCCCTCAATTTTTGCCTAAGAGCTTTATTCTTATTGATCTTCTCTTCAGTTTTAACTGAAATTTTTTGGCCCTCGAGATCAAATTCAAATGATACCTTTCTAGCAAAAGTTTTCCAAACATTCTAGCACAAAGCCACAGCATACTTGCTAGGCCTCCTTGGAATAAATAGCCCATTTTATATTGTTCATTTAGCATTTTATGTTTTATTTTCTTTTTAAAAAATGTATATTCAAGTGTCTTAAGTATCCAAAATGATTATAAACATCAAATATTTTTTAATTTGTTATTTTAATAGATCATCATGAGATACAATTATAGACTTACAAATTTTTGTGATTACGTTTCAATCAATGTTTGAGAAACATCACATATTTAAGAATTTTGTCTTCTAGGGGAAATGTCTATTCTCCCCAAATTATTACATATTCATATACATAATAGAAAGAACTTTATTATTTGTTTGCTTTGTTTGGGGGTCACATCTCTCAGTGCTCAGGGCATACTCAGGCTCCTGCAGATCTAGGTAACATGTGGTACTGAGAATTGAACCTGGGTAAGGAGTGTGCAAGGCAAGTTCTTATTTTTTTTCTTTTTGGGTCACACCCGGCAATGCACAGGGCTTACTCCTGGCTCATGCACTCAGGAATTACTCCTGGCGATGCTTGGGGGACCATATGGGATGCGGGGAATAAAACCCGAGTAGGCTGCGTGCAAGGCAAACACCCCACCAGCTGTGCTATCACTTCACCCGCTGCAGGGAAAGTTCTTTATCTACTGTTCGATCTCTCTAACAACTAGAAAAACCTTTCTAAGTAATTGACAATATTCCATCCCTTTCCACATACACAGTGTGTTTAACCATGAAACAAAAGACACTTCTGGGGTGAACATTACATCTGAGATGGACCCTTTGCTGGGGCTACAAATTTCAACACAGGTGGCGACTTCAGCAACCAAACTTTTTTTTTTTTTTCACAGTCTCCTGGTTGGAGTCCAAGAGTCACGTGTAAAGTCATGTTTTAGTTTTCTTCTGACTTGTTTCCTTGGATTATAGATAGGCTTTTTCTCTGCCAGCATATTCATGTAGTGTCAGTATACTTTTTTCCCTTTTTTCTTTAAAGGAAACTAATCAGATTGGATTAGGTCACCATTTGACAACTATATTTTAACTTAATTATTTCTTTAGAGATCTTATTTCCAAATACAGTATGATTCTTAAGGTATTATGGTTAGAAATTCAACTTGCTAATTTAGCAAGACAGCACAACCTATACAACAGTGTATGTAGTTTATTCTGTATATCTGTGATGCATATACCAAGTTTAATTTGTTAAAAGTTACCAGTGGATCAATCAAATTTAATGCATCCAAATACAAAATTAAAAACCTTAACCTTTGAGGGTTAAGATTTCTAAGTACAAACCTCTAGGAATTGAAAGAGCTATGCTTAGAGTATCACGGTTCACTCAAATGAGAGAAAGAATCCAGAGTTCCAACCTCCATCCATGATCAAGAATCAGGGATGCTGTCTCGTTTGCCAAGGCATCAAAAATCAGATGGGCTGGACACGTAATGAGATTTAGAGACTACCACTGGACTAGAGCCATTACTGACTGGATTCCACGGGACATCAAAAGACCACGTGGATGCCCACCTACCAGCTGGTCAGTCTTCTTCATTAAGATCATGAACGATGGGTTTGAGGCTCTTCATGTTCCTAGAACAAACAGATGCCATTGGGCTACACTAGCACGCGACAGGGATAAATGGAGACATTACTGGTGCCCGCTCGAGCAAATCGACGATTAATGCGAAGTCAAGTGATCAAGTGATCAAGTACAAACCTCTAGGGTTTCCATTCTACTCCATTTACTCTTTATTGATTTTTTTCCCTGTTCATATACCCATCGCTATCATGATGTTCCTTCAATGCTCAAGTATCTAATCTTTCAGTAAAAAAGATAGTGAATAATCAATGTCAAGTAAGTTTTTTAGTTGAAACCAACAATAGTACAAAATTTCTTATACATAGGGAAATTATAAGGTAAAGGTAAGGTAAAGGCCCTCCCGTTGATCATCGATTTTCTCGAGCGGGCCCAGTAACGTCTCCATTGGAGACTTTGTTGTTACTGTGTTTGGCATATCGAATACTCTCGGTAGCTTGCCGGGCTCTCCGAGAGGGGCGGAGGAATCGAACTTGGGTTGGCCATGTTGGCCGCTTGTAAGGCGAACGCCCTACCCCTGTGCTATCACTCCAGCCCCATATGCTGCACATAACTTAAAATAAAAACAATAATTTAACAATAAATTTGGATTAATCCAGGTATTCAAACTGATCAAAAATGCAGCAACCACAACCTGGTTTCTACATCTTTTGCAAATTTTACTCCTCTGTTTGACTTCATTCACTGATAATTCATCCAATTCTCATTATACTGAAGAAAAACAGTGATTCTATTACACGTGATTTCCCTAATTCCATGTTGTTTTATGATCTGTTCTCCAAGACTTGAAACCATTTTCTTACTAGGCAAGCTTAGGATGTGTCCCCATTCATAAACCCATACTACAATGAAAGGGACTTAAGGGCTAAACAGAGACTTGCATCATGGATAGTCATTTAGAGGGATATGCATACCCTCTGGATGATACACATACAAAAGAGAAGAAAAAGAATTTGCTAAAAGGAAATTAGAATTTTGTTAACAAAATAATGAGGGACATCAGTCAAATTTTAGCAAAATACCACAGAAATATATAAATGTAAATCTACTGGCTTTTTAGCAATAAAGTGAGTTAGTGAAGTTAAACAAGGATTCACTATACCATCAGGGCAATGAAATTCTCTGAGCAAAATTCATCTTTTGTATCTTTAAAATTATAACATATACAACAACTCTGTTTGATTGACCCAAATTTTAACCTGCTTATCTAAACATATTTAATTTCATTTCTTGTGTCCCAGTTTTCTCAGTACCTCTCTAAAAACTAAAGTTAGGATTAGAACTGGAATTCAAGTTACTGAGACTTGTCTAATAAAAGGACAAAGCAATTTGAAAATGGAAACTCACTCAAACTCTTTTTTAATAATTGTGTCTCTGCTGAGCACATGTAGAGACAAATAATTAGATTCACATAAAGAGTAGTCTCTAATTGGTTCCAGATGTGAAGAAGTCAGCAGACATCCACTAAAGGAAAACTGTACAAAATAACCAAGAAACAAATGGAATTGCAATGCGGAAGTTTATAAAGAATGATGGGCTGAGTGACTACAAAGGCTTACAGGCGGCTTTTTGTCACACACTTGAAGAAATTTATTGTTGCACTGAGCATTATTATAGAGCAATATTGTCAGAAACCAATGGCATTCCCTGCAGGAAGAAAACAATATGGAACAAAGTCCTCAGGAAGGGCATTATAAAGATATTAAGTATTTCAGATATGTTGCCCTTTTAATTTATCAAGCATGTTTAATATTAATTCCATGGTTTAAAACTCCATCATTTTGTTTGATCTTCAATTAATGTCTCTACTAATTGAGACTATAAACACTGCTTTATAAAAATCTGAAAATAAACTTGTCTCCACTTAGTTGAATAAACATAACTATATAATTGTCAAACATGAATCAAAAGATGGAACATTGGTATGTTCCATCGCATGAAACCATAACCAGGTATGAGAAGGATATTATAGTCATTATCAAAACACCCACATATGGCATTAGAGTTCATAAATGCCAATACATTCACTCATACTACTTGATAAAAAAGGAATTATAGAAGCCTTATGAAATATTATTAAATAAAATTTATTTTCTCCCTGAATGTTTAATAGTTTCTTCTATTATTAA
The DNA here is from genome assembly GCF_029834395.1 of Sorex fumeus. Taxonomy (NCBI): domain Eukaryota; kingdom Metazoa; phylum Chordata; class Mammalia; order Eulipotyphla; family Soricidae; genus Sorex; species Sorex fumeus. The sequence goes on along the minus strand of NW_026606104.1, from coordinate 18,267,475 downwards.
GAAAAAATATTCCAAATAGTGTAAACAGTATGTACTTAATCCTTGAGTTGGGAAATATTCTGAGCATCCAATAGAACCATAGATGTGAAATTCTAAATATAGCTTTCAGGCTTACATAAGTACTCTAATAAAATTTTCTTTCTTTTTTTTCTTTGTTTTTACTATTACACTTTAGAAAATACAAGTACTCAGTGTTTAACTTTTATAGTTTTGATGTACAGAGTTGGTTCACACCATTGCCACTGAAATGTCTAGTACAATTTTTTTAAGATAAAAATGTTGAGGAACAAAGAAGGCAGATATTTCAGAGTGAGAGGTTTGCTATTATGGACATAGCAAGTTTGAAATGTCTATTATCCATCCAATAAAAGAAGTTAAGTAGCACATAAAAGTCTGAGTATTAGGAAAGTATTTCAGCCTAATGACATAACTGTAGATGTCTTTGCTAAAAAAGATAATATTTAAAGGCAGAGAAACTGATAAGGCTCTCTGTTGAGAGATAATATTGATAGAGTGAATCCTACAAAGTGAAGTGGAAATCACAAAGGCTTTGATGTAGTGTTCCATGTGGTAGAAGTAAAGGAAAAGAACATGATCACAGAAGTAAAAAATAATAATACAAATATGCTAAAAATATGCAATCCTCATGGTGACAAAGATGAGGCAAAAAGATAAAAGCTTCCAATATTTAGTAACAGAGGAATTACTGACCAGAACAGTTGTTATAAAGTAATAAGCCTGACTCATTAAGACAATGAACAAATTGGATGAAGAAAAGAGAGTTGTGACCTCTAAAGAATGAGCTCTAAGATGACAGAGATTGTGCTACTTCTTGTAGTTGCTCAATGTCCAAAATATTACTAGCATATTGAGTAACTGTTTATCTTATAAATTTAAACTTCAAGTAGTCAGGCTTAGTTTTCAGTTATTTTCAACAAAATTAATCTTTTCATAGATTGGCCATGAGGGAAGTGAAAGAAGAATTAACTCAGTGTTGGACTTCCGTCACAAGAATGACAGAAGAGAACAGAAAGTACATTGAGGGTGCTTTCAGTAAGCTATCTTAGTAATACAAAAAGTGCCTAAATGGAAGCAAAGCAAAGCAGAGACTGATGGACAGGAGGGAAAAAAAGAAAAAATATATATGTCATATATATATGAGCAACAATGGATTAGAAATCTGAATATTGTCAAAGAATAGTAACATTGGTGGAAGTTAAAGAAGTGACATAGATAGCAAAATATTTGTATCAGAGGAGAAATTTCTTTAATCACTATTTCAGAAGTAGAATAATTTTAGGTGTGTCCCTGAGTTGCTGAGATGAGATCATATGTGAGCAGATCAAAGAAAAAAGGGATTAGACAATTTATTTTTATAGAATCTCAAGTCACTGAGAAAAACCATAGGACCTAAGGAAGAGCAAAATGTTTTGTGATGGGAACTAAGGTCTTTGATGAGTGAAGATAACAGAATTCACTGAATTCAAGCAATGAGTCAAGGAAGATGGTATAACAATGCTAGGTGACACAGAGATATAGAGATATTGTGTATGTGTGCATGCGGGTGTGTGTGTGTTGTGTGTGAGAGAGAGATGTGGATGATGAAGATAGAGAAGGAGGCAGAAAGAAGGGTAGAAGAGAAGTAAAAGAGAAAACAAAGGTGGAAAGAAAGGAAAGAGAAGGGAAAGAGGATTAGAGAGAGAGAGAGAAAAAAAAACCTAATGGTCTAATAACATCTTGCCAACTGGACATAAGCTCAACACCAACTTCACTTCCAGTCCTAAAAGAAATTGAAAGTAAAACTAGACTGAGAGAAATGAACAGCATACCAGAGAACTACAGGATGAGTTCAAGAGGAGCACTATAAGAATCATTGGAATCCTTGAAGAACAGAAAGGCAAATATAATGAGGAAACAATAGTTGAAGAAATCATACGAACTTCCCAGTGTTGAGGGTTACAGTAAATAAGAACCAAGAGGCCTGATGGGTCACGGTGAATATAGACCAAATCAGGAAAACACTAAGACACACTATACTCAAAATGAGAAAAATCCAAAGATAGAGACAGAATATTGAATGCAGCAAGATCAAAAAAAAGAATTTAAACACAAAAGAAAACCCATAACATGTATAGCATATCTATCAAATGAGACTCTATAAGCCAAAAGAATATGAGAGGATATAATACAAAAATTCAATTAAATGAACAATGCACCAAGAACACTTTATCCAGGCAGATTAATATTCAGATTTTAAGGAACTATACTGAGCTTCATGGACAGGCAACAGCTTTTTAAAAGAGGTCCTTTAGAGGACAGGAGAAATGTCCCAACACGGGGCATTGAGTAAAGTACTCATTAGTGGTGCATATGGTTGTTCTCGAATGGATTAAGGATGGTTAAAAACATATAGCAATTGATCATCACAAACTTACTTTCACTGATTTATTTTCTCATAATTCTATTTGCCATCCCTTTAAGTGGACCTAGTAATATGAAATAAATTTGTTATATGCCTGCCAAAGGGGTAGGCTGGGGGATATGAGGATACTTGAGGATATTGGAGGAGAGAAGGGAACATGGTCTTGGGATTGATGTTGTAACAATGTATGCCTGAAACAACTCTATTGTGAACAACTCTGTAAATCACAGTGTGTCAATAAACATTTCTGGTGGAAAGTTTTTGCAGATGTAGCCCCACCCCCCAAAAAAATTATAACTGACCTGATGAGTCTATAGAAAATTAATAGCCTCTTGGAAGACAATCCAGATGAAGCAAAGAGGTAAGGGATGGATAGTTGTAAGAGAAAACATGAAAACAAAGTGGAACAAAAATGAAGAGCACCAATAGTTTTAGAAGAAAACAAAGTGATTGGTTCAAAGTAGGATATGTGTGATTCTGCAATGATGGGTAAGAGAGAGGGATAGATACATGGCAATGACTGAGAACATAGATTATCTCCAGCAGCATTCTGATCATCTCAGAAAGGAAGTATGAGTTGCAATTCTATTTTTTAATGACTGTGATAAAGGTAAAAGGGCTAGTGGGAGCGTCCCAAGTAGCTGTGTTCAGTGAAGCGTTTTTCAGGATAATACATATTTAAAATCATCCCTTTTGAGCCATATTTTAGCAACATTTCATGAAGTTCTCTTCATACACTTTGCTGCTATAAAATCCAGGTAGGATTAGTGGAAGTATTCCTGGATTAGTCTCTTCTGAGAGTTAAATGAAGTTGTCAGTCATATGATATCTAGACAGATGCTTGTTGGCCAGATGCTTATATCCTCAGTCTGTGGGACTCCCATAGGCTTCCTGGATGTTTGCATGAAATTTACATGGCAAATGATATTTTTCAGAGACAAAGAATGACCAAGATAAAAGTTATATTTAGATGTTTATTTCATAAACACTGTCACTTTTGCCATGCCATTACGGTTACACAGGGGAGCCCTGGTGAATAGCAGGAGGGAAATACACATGCAAAACAGAGAGGGAGAGACTTTCTTGGTTATCATAGTCCTGAGTCCCTTTATAATTTATATATTTTATTATTCATATAGTCTCCCCAAACCCACAAAAAAGTCTCATCCCATTATAATATTATCCAAAGATCAGAATTTCCTTATCTAAATGAGATATAGGGAACAACAAGACTTGATACAGCTCTTAGTACAACTTTGTACAGCTCTAAAGTTTATCAACTTTCTCCTTATAAAGGATTTTCACATAAAAAATAATCTGCCCCCACAAACATATCTCATATTTGACTGGAATAAAGCAATCACTGCAGACAGTTTTAATCAAATGTGAAAAAGTCATAGGAGTCAATAATCTATAACTGTCCTGAATTCAGACCTATAGAACTTGGAATTCAGCACTCTTTCAGAAACTATTCTGTTGACTAAATCTCAGCTCTTGGTTAAGCTTGGTGACTCCCTAGGTTCCCTAGATATATAGTGGAAATCACAGCACATTATAAAAGTAAAATTAATTCTGTTCAATTTTCCTCCAATCTGACAACTTCTCAAGCTTTAGTTCTAGTTCCTTCTCCCCACTGATATATTGCTATAGATTGGTACCTTGTTGTATAAGAAGAACTTAACAGGAGTAAGGGGGAAATTTAGAACATTGTGTTTTTAAATTTTTTAACATGAAATATTTTATGAAAATCATTTGTGGTCAGAGCAATGACCAAAAATGAATTTCATAAAATATCATATGTATGACATCATTAGGCAGAGTCTCCTACCCTGTGCCTGACTGTCTGCACCAGGGCCCAATAGCTGAAGACCTCCAGGCCCCAGCCAAGGCCATGCTGGGACCACTCTCCACACACTTGGATGAGCCTCACACATAGAAGAACTGGCAGAGGAACCCAGATGTGTGGGACCCAGGGCTGAGATCTCCAAGCCTGCACGGTTTGGGACTGGACCTGCCAATAGCTAGACAGTTACACCCACCAACTGCCGTGTAACCCCAACAACGGCCAGGATCCAGAGATTATCACACTCAGCTCCTGGAAGCGCACGGCCGCATTTGTGGCTGCACGATATCTTATCATCTCATTCCTACTTTGGAAAAACTGGCAGGCTACTGAATGTAACCTGCCCACACGACAGAGTCTGGCAAACTCCCCGTGGTATACCCAATATGCCAAATACCAGTAACAATGATGGGTCTTATTCTCCTAACCCTGAAAGAGCCTTGAATATGGCACTTTAAAAAAAAAATCTCAGGGCTAGGACGAAGGAGATGTTACTGGGGCCTGCTTGAGGCAATCGATGAACAACATGATAGTCGTGATCGTTGTGATCGTGACATCATTTCTCTGACCGAGAAAAGAAGGCATCAATCACATCATGCTGTTTTCGACTAGAGAAGAACTGTTCCTCGGAACATGCAAAAAAAGATGCGTTGGAGGTGTCGGTGTCTTTGTCAACAAGAACTTGGCCATGAGCGTTGATTCATTTGAATGACTAACAACCTGAATCAGATCATTACACTTGAATAGATGTGGCTCACTGCCAACAGTTTCTGTCTTTGTTGTTTATGCACCAACATCCAATTATGATGAAGAAAAAATTAAGAAGTTATACATGTAGCTGGAGAAGTTCTATAAAGAAGAGCACACCTTCTACAAGATCATTGTTGGTGATCTTAATGCCAATATAGGACAGAGAAGATCAGCCGAAGAACTCCACATCTCGACCCATGGTCTAGAATGGAACAAACATGGTGAAAGATTGTCTGAGTTCACCATTTCAACCAAGACTATCCATCGTTACTCACATTTCCAGAAGGCCGAATCTAAATGTTGGACATGGGAGTATCCCAGTGGACTGTTCCACAACAGAATCGACCACATCATATTCAATCGACAGTTTTGCCTGACTGATGTTGCAGTTGTCCAAAAATTCCTAATGGAATCGGACCACCGTCTCCTTCATGCAAAATTCTACTTCACTGAGTGGGAAGAAAGGGTTGCAAAGTTTAAGAAGAGAACTCCCAGAATGACCACCAACTGGGAGCTCTTTGGCACTATTGCAGCAACATGGGAAGATGCTGTCGTTGACAACATTGACGAGGAATATGATCGAATGGTTCAGCACCTCCATGAATGTGCAAGGCAAGCCAAGAGAGAGAGATAGCCACAAAAAACCCCTGTCTTCAAAAACTTTTGAGCTTATTCGCCAATGTGGTTTGGCACAAGCCTCAGGCAACCTCAAGTGAAAGTCCGAGCTCACAAAGTAGTACAGAGAAGCAATAAAGGAAGACCTCAAAGAGAGAAGAGCATCAGTGCTGGCTGATGCAGCAGAAGCCGGGAAAAGTATTCACAGCACCCACCTGTCCTTTACCAACTATGTCCTAATGGGTCTATCACATCTTCCAGAAGGGCAATGGAGAAGGTTATCCATGATTTCTACACAGATCTCTTTGATAGCCACGTCCACCTGCCCACATACCAAATTCTGCAGGCTGGATATGTCATTCCCAATGTTCTCCCTTCCGAAATCCAACACGCCATTTCATCGATAAAGAAGCTAACAGCACCGGGCCAAAAAAAGGTCAGACCCGAACACCTGAAGAATCTGCCGTTGGTACTCATCAATACACTGGCTCAGGTCTTCACATGCTACCTGCCTGAGTGCAAGGTTCCGTCCGAACCAGGAGGACTGTACTACTGTACAAGAAGGGAGATATCCACAACATTGGCAACTATTGCCTGATCTGCCTATTGTCTGTCATCTCCAAACTGTTCACTCGAGTCATCCTGAATAGAATTGGAAGAACACTAGATGAAGGATATCCATGAGAGCAAGCTGGGTTCCACAGAAGGTTCAGCAGATCGACCATATTCACACAATAAGAAAGCTCATTGAGGTTTCTCGGGAGTTCAGGGTGCCGCTCTGCCTAATGTTCATTGATTTAAAGAAGGCCTTTGATTCTCTTGAGATGGAAGCAGTCATCTATGCCCTAGCCAAACAGGGCATTCAAACTCAATACATCAGGATCCTCCATGAGCTGTGTATTGCGGATTTTCTACCAGGATCTCACCATTCTACAAGGAAGTGATCATCCATGTCAAGCAAGAGAGGGGTTCCACAGGGTGATACCATTTCACCAAAACTCTTCAGTGACATCCTCAAGAATGTCATGAGACAACTGGAATGGGAAGAAATGGGAGTAAAGATAGACAGTCGGCAACTACACAACCTCCACTTTGCTGATGACAATATTCTAATAACGTCAAGCACCACAAATGCTGGCCAACTTCAGCTGTGAGTGTGGAAAGGTTGGACTATAGCTGAATCTCAGGAAGACAATGTTTATGAGAAACACTCTCATTCCTGACGTTCCATTTACTCTTGATGGAACGAACATCTCCAAATGCAACAGTTGTGTGTACCTAGGTCAAGAAGTCAACATGATGAATGACCTGGCACCTGAGTTGTGCAGGAGGAAGATAGTGGCTTGGAACGCCTTCAAGAAGATTGAAGAGAGCTGGAGCAATAGTACAGTGGTATGGCATTTGCCTTGCAAGCTGCCGGCTAGGCCAAACCAGGTTCGATTTCTCTGCCCCTCTCTGAGAGCCTGGCAAGCTACTGAGAGTATTTTGCCTGCACGGCAAAACCTGGCAAGCTACGCTTGATGTGTAAAGTATACACAATACAGGACATAATTGACTCTTTTTAGTGCTAGAGCAATAGCATAGCAGGTAGGGCATTTTCCTTGCACGTGGCCGACCCGCGTTTGATTCCCAGCAACCCATATGGTCCCCTGAGCACTGCCAGGGGTAATTCCTGAGCGCTGAGCCAGACCCAAAAAACAATAAATAAATAAATAAATAAATAAATAAGAAAAAAATAAAAAGAACATCAAAGAAATAACTAAGGGATGAAGAACCTCCGGCTCCAGGCACATCTCTTCGTTTTCACTGTTCTTCCTGCATTAACATATGCCTCAGAGACCTGCCCTATGAAAACAGGATGAGAACGCTATCCATGTCTCCCAAAGTGGAATCGAAAAAGCTATGCTTGGAGTATTACACTTCACTCAAATGAGGAAAGAATCCGCAGTTCAGACCTCTGTTGATGGTCAATAATCAGGGAAGCTGTCTCATTTGCCAAGGCATTGAAAATCAGATGGGCTGGACACCTAATGAGATTTGGAGACGACCACTGGACTAGAGCTGTTACCACTGGATTCCACAGGACGTCAAAAGCGTAGCCTCCTGCCTATGATATGATTAGACTTCTTCATTAAGACCCTAAAAGATCAGTTTGAGGCTCTTTGTGTTCCTAGAATGAACAGATGCCATTGGGCTACACTAGCATGTGACAGGGATGAATGAAGACGTTACTGGTGCCCACTCCAGCAAATTTATGAGTAATGGGATGTCAAGTGATCAAGTGACCAATTGATCATTTTTGGTAATATTTAGCCATTGACAGTACCTAATTCCCATGATGTGAAAAATGCATAAAGATACAAATATCTCCTATGTTGCATATCAGCCTACAATTTTCTGTTCTCATATAGAATAACTAAAAAATTACAATTGTAAATAGGAAAGTGAATTGCTTCACTAGCTATAAGAAAAAAGAAACAATTCCATATTAGACATTGAAATGAAGTCTTCTTAATGAAACAGATAGTATTCCACAGACATACATGGACAGAAAATGTTTACCAATACCCCATTTTCACACTTATAAAAGGTAAAGGTAAAGGTAAAGGCCCTCCCGTTGATCATCAATTTGCTCGAGCAGGCCCAGTAACGTCTCCATTGGAGATTTTGTTGTTACTGTGTCTGGCATATCGAATACTCTCGGTAGCTTGCCGGGCTCTCCGAGAGGGGCGGAGGAATCGAACTTGGGTCGGCCATGTTGGCCACTTGTAAGGCGAATATGCACATGAAAATCTACTGTAAAATTAAATACTAAAATGAAATAGATGGGAGTCTAAAAACAAACAGAATAAGTGCTATCTTCACTTCGATGTTCATTAAAATACTATTCACAAGAGTAAGATCTGGAAACAACCCAAGTGCTCAAGTACAGATGAGTGGATACATCTACACAATGGAATACTATGCAGCTGTTAGGAAAAAAGAACTCATGAAATTTGTTATAAATAGGCAGACATGGAGAGCATTGTGATGAGTGAAATGAGTTAGAAGAAGTGGAGACAGGTATAGAATGATTATACTCATGTACTTTAGCTCTAGTGAATATAAAAAAAAGTAGTATGAAACATATTCAAGGCCAGGGAAAACCAAGGCCAGGAGGACTGATCAGTGACTGGAGGCTAGCTTCAAGTGTGGGGAGGAGGGCAGGGAAGGGGGGTCAGTCAGGACAGAGAAGAGACAAATACGACAATAATAGAAATGATCACTCTGGACAACAACTGAGTGTTGAAAGTAGCTAAAGGGATATAGATGATAATCTTGCAGTATCTTTATCGCGAACTATAATGCCCAAAGAGAGAGAGGGATAAGGAAAGAGAAAAAAGAAAGAAAAGAAAAGGAAGGAAGGAAAGAAAGAAAGAAAGAAAGAAAGAAAGAAAGAAAGAAAGAAAGAAAGAAAGAAAGAAAGAAAGAAAGAAAGAAAGAAAGAAAGAAAGAAGGTGTCTGCCATAAAGGCAGGCTGGGAGGGTGGGAGGGAAACTGGGGACATTGGTGGTGGGAAATGTACACTGGTGAAGGGACAGGTGTTGAAACATTACATAACTGAAACTTAATCATGAACATCTTAGTAGCTGTATATATCACTGTAATTCAATTAAAATATAAAAAAATGTAACAAATGATAAAACATGCACTCAAACAGGCACAAAATTATTTTTATCATCTAAAATTAGTTATTACTACCAGAGCCTTAGCTAGAATTACCAGGCCAATGTTTTGTCTCTCACTACTTCGGAAACACAAATTCTGATAACTATTTTCTGCCAGGGCCAGAGCGATAGCATAGCAGGTAGGGTATTTGCCTTGCACTAGGCAGACCTGGATTCAATTCCTCTGCCTCTCTCGGAGAGCCTGGCAAGCTACTGAGAGTATTCCACCCTCACAGCAGAGCCTGGCATGCTACCCGTGATGTATTCACTATGTCAAATACAGTAACAACAAGCCTCACAATGGAGACATTACTGGTGCCCGCTTGAGCAAATTGATGAACAACGGGAGGACAGTAGTACAGTGGTACAGTGGTATTTTCTGCCAGCTCATCTGCACTCCTCAAGAAGGTACAAATTGTTTTTGTAGGGTTTTGTTGTTGTTTTCGTCTGAGGCCCACAACCCACGGTGCTCAGGGATTATTCCTGACTCTGAGCTCAGGGATCATTCCTGGCAAGCTTGAGGAATCATATGGAGTTTTGGGAACCAAACTCAGGTCAGTTGTATGCCAGGCAAGTGCCTTACCAGCTGTATTATCACTCTGTTCCCAAGAAAGTAAGGTTTCAGTTTCTCTCCCTACACGTCTATACCCTCTACCTAGTGTAACTATTTCAACCCTCCCACTAATATCTTTCAGTTTGCTTTGTATGAGTCAATTTCAGTAGATATTGTGGGTTTCTTTAATTTATAATTCCATAATTTCATTTAAAAATCAAGTTTATAATCCTTTTTTTGACATTTAAATGATTATAATTGTTCTAAATAATTACTTAATTTTAGTTTTTTAAATAGGTATCACGATTCAATTGTTTGAATACGGCAAAAACTTGAAAAAACAAATAAACCATTTATCCATATATATAAGTAGTTTCAAAGTCATATACTTTAAGTGTCAAAATCATGTATTTTTTTAAAATTTTATTTTCCTGTCATTCCACATAAATTATTATATTTATATTTCTTCTAAAATTACAGTCCCCAAAAGAAAAAGAAAAACATCTTTGACCACTATAGCTAAAGTACATTGATTATTAACGAATTGATTCCAGGCCAGGCCTGAATGTAGATTGATATTTCCAAAGAAAATCAAACTCAGACTACTGGAAATTAAATTAACTTTCTTTCAATAACTTAATTTCATTTGATACACTAGTAAGTTTTTAAAGTTTATTACTTCCATGCAGATTTCAGTTTTCTACATTTTTATTGTTCTACTTAATATGATACATTTTAAAGTTTTTGTTTGGTAAGCATACATAACCTATTTATTTTTAGATGAAATATTTATTTAGACCTGTCATTATGAAATATAAACTTTATCTGTTCAAAATTATTGCAACTTTGTCTTGTAAGTATTTCATTGAAATGACGTGGGCTTCATGAAATTTTTTTCTCTAAGAAATAAGGTCCCCTCTTGAGAATATTTGATTAATTTTATTATCTGTCAACACACTGAGTCCCCTTCTATTTTTTTCATTTTAAAATAAATTTTTAACATTATGTACAGTAAAATGTACTACTTTTGGTTCTTACAATCCCATCTTAAAAATAACTATCCTCTATTATAATATTGCAGTTCAAATCTGACCTTGAGGTCCTTTGAAATCATTAATCTGTTAATGATCTAGCATGTTATATAAATATATTCATGCGATGCATGGACTTTTGAGTTCTGGCTCTTTTTTATTAAATACAATACATCAAAGATTCACAGTTGCTTATATTAGCAATGTATTCCTTTTTATTTGTCTGAAGAACATGAATACATGAATGTACTATGGCCTGTTTAGTCACTCATGAGTTGAAAACATTTGGGTAGTTTCTAATTTTTGGTAATTACAATTAAAGTCATTTATATTTTATATGTCATATAAAAGTCATTTATATTTTATATGTTATATTTTATATGTTATTATCTCATTCCTACTTTGGACAAACTGGCAGGCTACCGAATGTAGCCTGTCCACACAGCAGAGTCTGGCAAACTCCCCGTGGTGTACCCAATATGCCAAATACCAGTAACAATGATGGGTCTCATTCTCCTAAAGAGCCTTGAATATAATCTCAGGGCTAGGATGAAGGAGACGCTACTGGGGCCTGCTCAAGGCAATCAATGATTAACAGGATGATTTGTGATTTGTGATATTTTATATACATTTTAGTGTGAATATAAGGCATTTTATATATAGTGTGTAGTATAAAGCATTTGAATAGTTCCTTTTTTGCTGGTCACGGTCACGGTCGCAGTCCTCCTGTTGTTCATCAATTTGCTCAAGTGGGCCCAGTAACGTCTCCATCGTGAGACTTGTTGTTACTGTGTTTGGCATATTGAATACGTCACGGGTAGCTTGCCAGGCTCTGCCATGCGGGCGAGATACTCTAGGTAGCTTGCCGGGCTCTCTGAGAGGGGCGGAGGAATCGAACTCTGGCCGGCCATATTGGCTGCATGCAAGGCAAACACCCTACCGCTGTGCTATCGCTCCAGCCCAATAAATAAAGTTATATTTTATATAGGTTTTAGTGTAAATATAAAGTTTTGAATATATAGAACAGGGCTTTACAGGTCACATATCAATTGCATTTTCAACTGTATTGCACTTATTTGTATTTCTTTAGTGTTCTTTTCTATTTATTTTTTTCCCAGTGTCTATTAAACCAATGTGATTTATAATATTGTTAATAAAGAGTTTCCAAAATGCTCCATCACCACACACATCACTGCAATGTCAGCATTTTTAACTTTGAAAAAAATGATCTTTCTCATATGTATGATATAAAAAAGTATGATCAGGGAATAACACAGAAGCAGAGTAGGAAACAACAAATGGTCAAAGGAACGAGTATCTAAAAACTGGTCTATGGGCAAAATAGAGATTAACTGGACAGTGATATGGGGGTGGAAGTTTGAGGCAAGGATGGGGTTTAGGATTCTGAGACAATGGTGGAAGGAAATTGACACTGTGGTAAGGATTGTGGTTGGAATATTGTATGTGTGAAACCGTGAAATTCTCTCATAGTATTATACCACTCTAAATCTTGATAACTAAATTAAAAATAAAAAAGAAATTGCAAGGTTGTTTGCTCTCTGTTGAGCAATCCCTCGAAGTTCTCAGGCCTTACCCCTTACTCTATGCCCAGGAATAACTCCTGGCAGCTCTCGGGGGAAGCATACACGTTGTCAAAAATCAAACCTGGGTCAGTCACATGTAAGGCAAGTGCCTTACTCTCCTGTATTACCTCCTGCCCTAGTTTTCAAAAATAGCTATACTATTCAACATTCTCATCAATCAGCTATTAGGAGAGTTCTAGTTACTCTAGTATCTTGTAATTTTTAGTATATTTTAAAATTCTTACTTTAATCATTCTAATAGAACATCGTGGTACATTTTCATCATTTAATTTTCATTTCCCTAATGATGAATGTCATTTATCACCTCTATTAAAAATATGTTAACCTCCTTTGAATTCAAGTTCCACTAACATAGAGTTTACAACCAAATACCATTGAATATGACAGCATTTAATGTCTATATACATTGGTTTTCAATAAACATTCATTGAAAGAAAAAAAACATTATATTTAAGACATTTTTGTGGAACTCGGTCTCTATTTTACTTTTGCATTTAAGCAAATAATAATAATTGAAGAAAACAAAAATTAAATAAAGGCAATGCCTAAATTACATTGGTCCCTTGTGTCAAGGAAGACAGAAGAATAAGAATGCCAGAAAGCCAAGACGTAACCACTGCCAAAATGGGTTAAAGATTTGTAGCAATACTCAATACTAGGTATCCTGAATATAGGTCCAAGGGATTGGGGGAAGGGAGAAAGGGGATGAGGTGAATGTGAGAACAAATTTTGATTTGGTAACACGAAAATAACTCTCTCAAAGGTCAATCAAGTGCATGAGCTTTCTCTCATATTCTCTATCTTCTCTTCCCCCTTCTCCTCTTTCTCATCATCATAACAAATATTTATCAACTACCATGTCCAATCACTGTACCATGAGTTTTGTGTGAGCCTTTCATGTAGTCCTCACACAATGTCTTTTATTCTCATTGTGCAAATATGTAAGTAAGCTTGGTTGATGGCAATAGCTGACATTAACAACAGATTTCCTAAAACTGAGCTTCAAACTCTGCTCTGACTCCAAACAGAGAGGACATTGTACAGATAATCAGTGAGGTTCCTTTGCTGATCTCTTCTAACACATTACAAACCTGCTTCTGGTTCACCTATTTCCTTGAATTGGAAAGCATAGGAGCAGCCAAGTGTACAAATCATTAGATAATGTGCTTTAAGGGAGAATAGAAAGGTGCAGGTGACCTAAATTCACAATAATTATCAGACACCTCATTACTAAGATTTTTAATTATAAGGTCAATATAAGGTTTTCCAAAGAAAGGAAATGTGATAACTGCTTTAAAGATTATGAGTGAAAGGGCCAGAGCAATAGTAGTGCTGATAAGGCAATTGCCTTGCCTGTGTCTATCCAAGGTTTCATCCCTAGCACCCTATGTGGTCCTCCAAACCCACTGGGGGTGATTTCTGAGGGCAGAGCCAGGAGTATACTCTGAGCTCTGCCAGGACCAAAGACAAACAAAAAGAAAAGTATGAGTAGAAAAAGTAAGGGAAAAAATTGCTCTCACAAAAGAAAAAGAAATGTAAGAGCAACCAAGCACTTGAAAAAATAAAGATGTAGAATAAAAGATGTAAAATAGGAAAACTAGAGTCACCAAGGGCACAGTATTTGATATGCATTTAGTGAATAAGTGAATAAATAAAAGGCAACCTTGAGTCACTTCTCAAATTGTAGCCCACTGGGAACTCTATCTTTACTTGTGCTCACATTCTTTCTGGAAGAATGACAGGCTGTCTCCCTGCCATCAGCATTGTCCTTCAACTGAATCAATTGGGAAACACTGATGAATGGTGACTCCAGTATGAAAGCTGAGGAGACGATTGCCAGGTGATCCATTACTTGCATTGTCTTTGATTCCACTGAGTTGTACATTATACTGTACAAAGAAATCATCAAATAGTTTTTGAATAATTTGAGGTTCAATTAAATGTAACACATTTTTCCTCTAGCACTTTATCCTTATTGTGAATAAGTATCCCAAAATAAAACTAATTCATGATATCTATTAAAAGCACCGTAGCATTGTCCTCCAGTTGTTCATTGATTTGCTCGAGCGGACACCAGTAACATCTCCATTGTGAGACTTGTTACTGTTTTTGGCATGTTGAATTAGCCACTTGGAGCTTGCGAGGCTCTGTCACGCAGGCGAGATACTCTTGGTAGCTTGCCGGGCTCTCCAAGAAGGGCAGAGAAATGAACCCGAATCAGTCGGTGCAAGGCAAACGCCCTACATGCTGTGCTATTGCTCCAGCCCATCTACTTCTGACACATCTACTAAAAGAGAGCACTAAAGATGGGAGTAGCTGATAGAGTCAAGTCCCTGACCCAGGATAATTCTAAACATTTGAGAGTCAAGTCAAGGTAGCCTGGTAGGAGGCACTGGCATACAGTATATATGTCACTGTATCACTCTATCACTATCATCCCGTTGTTCGTCGATTTACTGAGAGGGTGCCAGTAACGTCTCTATTCCTCCCAGGCCTGAGATTTTAGCAGACTCTTCTTGCTCGCCTTTTCCCAATGATTGGAGGCTCTTTCAGGGTCAGGGAAATGAGACTTGTAGTCATTACTGGTTTTTGCATATCAAATATGCCACGGATAGCTTGCCAGACTCTGCCGTGTGTGCGGGATACTCTCAGTAGCTTGCTGGGCTCTCCAAGAGGTATATATTTATATATTTCTCTCTGTTATTTGTTGCCTACTATCTTAACCCCATCAAATATGGTGTGGTAATTATGGAAAATGGGTAGTGCAGGTTAACACTGTTTTGTCCTTCCTGCATAGCCTCAGGTAGTTTAGGTTTATTGGGTTGCTCCCATCACAATGCTCCCATTCCTCTGTGTTTATTTGTAACTTCTTTCTTTGTGTTCTGTTGACTTGTAAATATTGTTTTTCTCTTCTCCCTAAGTCCTTTGCATAGTTTATTCAGAGCAATGTCCTTATTGTATGGACACAAGAAGACAGTATATGCTATACTTTTGTAATGTGATTCTCTGCATTCTGGGCATCCATTCTCTCGACCTAAGTCTCAGATGCCTTGAGTACTCCCACAAGCAGGGTCCTGACGAGGCACTTGATGGAACCAGGGCAAGTGTTAAGCTATGTGCTACCCTGGCATCAAGATGGGCCTGGCCATAGTGCCATAATGCTTATCTATAAGTTAAGAGCTTATCCATGGACAAATGCTGTCATGATCTAAAAAGTAATAACTAGATTTGGGTTAAGAAAGAGTAATCTGGTCTGAGCTCTGTAGTCTGAGTCTGTTCCCAGAAGATGTTCCCAGGAAAGCTGCCCCATAAGCCTCAATGTATCTCTTATTGTGTCCATACAAAAATAACTAGTACTAAGATGTTGATAAAGTTACTGGACTGAGGAAAGGAGAAAAACACCTTAGGAGGTATTTTGCCCTTGGGCAGTCAGGAAGGGCTTTGGAATACCTCTTAGGTGTTGTTTCCTTTGAACCTGGTGGGCCCTCAGGAAGAGCTTTCTTATGTTGATTTTGCTACCTGACTGAGTATGGTGTCAGCTTAGAGAGCTGGAGGAGCTGGAGAGAGAGAGTACAGGGCTGCAAGATGGAGTGCAGAGAGACTAGCAAAAGGGACAGAGAGAGAAGGATGTAGAAGAAGAATAAAGGGGCAGGCATGTGGAAAGAGAGAGCCCAGGTTGCAAGATGGAGAGCGGAGAGATGAGTGGGAGAGACAGAAAGAGACAAAAATGAAAGGCAGTGTGAGACTAGAATGATGGGGCTCAGAGAGACTGGAGCAGGTGCGTGGGGAAAATGGAATAAATGGCGTCTGATCAGCTAACCAGCTTGGCCATCGTTTTGTCCACCATCTGCCCCATGGCCGGGGCCACCCTCGTTGGGTGAGCAGCCCGATGCACCCCAAACCCAGGTGGCTAGGGAAAGAGTGGTCAGGGCCTCCCCCTGACCGCTCCCTGGAGGTATTATACAGGGAAGAAAGTGTTTTATAATTTGTCGTGCGGCCACATGGTCTGGAAAGTGGCCTGGAGCATGGCGGCGGTTAGGTAGTGGAGGTCAGCTGCCGGGGCTGGGTCCCTTGGGGCGAAGAGGGCACTCACCCACCCTGCTCTGGGGCAGCCCCAGTGAGAACAGCCTGGCGCAGAGTCCCTTGGCATAGTTATGGGGACCTCATTTTATACTTTGATCTGGGAGGAGTAGCTATGAGTTCTGGAGGGTGGCTGATGAGGAGATTCTCTGGTGCTGGCAGGGTATGGCTTATGGGTGTGAACCTTGAGTCACCAGAGACTGAGGGAAACAGGCAGAGGATTTGTTTAGTTAGTTTCTTTTGTTTTTTTGTTTTTGGACCACACTTGGCAGTTCTCAGGACTTACTCCTGACTTTGCACTCAGAGATCTTTCCTGACAGGTGCAGCAAAAATATGGGCTGTCAAGGATCAAACCTAGTCAACCACGTGTAAGGTAAATGCCCTATCCACTATACAATTGTGTCAGCCCCTTTTTGATAACTTCATAGTTTCCCCTTAACTGTCCTCATAGTTACACTATGAGATATAGAGTAACACCTCATAGTTACTGAGATAGAGAGTAATTCCAAAGGCTCTGCTTTCTTAGTTTTCCCATCACTACAGTGTAGTTTCTTGCTACTACAGAGGAGGGGTTCTCTGATGTCTGCACCTTATACAGAGGTCCTCATACCTATTTGATTATCACTGCTAAAGTCATTTGTGATAGACCATAAGTAAGGTTCACTTCCTATAACTATCTGACTTCCAATTCTATGTTCACTATGATGTCACACAGAAGTCATTATCTTAAAATGACTTAACCCACCATATTACACCCAGCTAGGACCACCCTATAATAAAATATTATAGTCGTTCCATCCAGAATGGTTTTTCCCTGCATCATTAAAAAGCACTCATTACATCCTACTCAAATTTATTCACTTTCATGGCTGCCTTTCTAATTCTTCCTCTCACTTCCTTTGAAGTGTAAAACGATTTCTCCTTGGGATATCCAAGGACCATAATAAGTTCTTTTTCTCATTGATACAATTTTAGGTTAGATTTCCCCAAAGGAAAAAAAATATTCTGGGATGGAAAATCTCTAATCATGAGAACTACTAGAAATACCTTACACAATTACCCCTGTAAGAAAGTGAAGGTCATAGTACTGAAGGACTCTAGAAGAAACCAAGTTGTGCGTCTTTGGTAGTATGAGTCCCAGCCCCTACAGGATGTAAAAAGCTGAATACTAAAATTATTTTATGCCAAATGAAGTACACTAGCAAGGAATATCATCAAAGGATCATTCATCAAATGATCTTAATCATTTGTAGAGGATAAAGAAATAAAGTCACAGAAAAGACAAAAATGAGCTCTGAGATAGTACCAATAGAATACCAACCTGTGTTGACAAAAAGAGGTAGCCAAGGAGCTTTAGGACAGTGCTCTTCTTTATTGACACTATGGTAGATAGGATGGTGAAATAGCACATTAAGTTTAAAACAAGGATGGAAATTTTTCAACAGCAAATCAAAATGAAAAAATAGTTGTCTCAAACAGAAGCAAATCTGTACATCTAAAAATCCACATTAACAATCATCGGACAGGGGTTACTTTTAGAAAAGAGATAACAGTAGCAAAAGCAGCTTTTCCAAGTAAAAGCTGTTGCAAAGGAAGGAATTCTATTACTGTGGAGAGATAATGAAGGGGGGGGGGGGGGGATCTGGGTGCATAACTATAGCCACACTATCTACCACAAATATGACAAATGCAATCCCATTTCTACTGCATTTTAAATAAGTCCAGATTAACTTCATACTCAATTTTAAAACCTTTTTTAAATTTTGCTTCCCCATCTGGAGTGATAGCATAGAGGTAGGGCATTTGTCTTTCATGCAGCCGGCCTGGCTGAGCCAGTTTCAATTCTTCTGCCCCTCTTGGAGATCCTGGCAAGCTACGGAGAATATCTCGCCCACACGGCAAAGCCTGGCAAGCTACCCGTGACATATTCAATATGACAAACACAGTAACAAGTCTCACAATGGAGACGTTACTGGGCTCTCTTGAGCAAATTGATGAACAACGAGAGGACAGTGCTACAGTGCGACAGTGCTTCCCCCTCAAGTATTGCCCTAACCATTGTGTAAATACAGCTAGCTATTTCTTTTAGTCTTCATAATTGTATGTATCAAGTGAATTTCATAGGTAAAGAAATCAATAAGCTATTAAACTCTTATAGCTACTTTATTCTAAACTACTCTGGTCCACAGGAACCACAGGTCTATTAACATAACAGGCTGTAAGTGATCTATTGAATTTGTTACATACAATTTTAGTACAGAATTAATATACTTTAATTAAAACAACAACTTTAAGAGTCCTAAAACGCAACCCAGAAAATACACTGATACCTCTGGATTAAAATTTTTCATGAAATTCGCAATAGAAAAATTATTTTCTCCATATATTCTGATTGAAACAACTATCTATTCAACGTTTTCAGTAAGACAAATTCTCCCTTATATTCACAATGGTTACCAGAAAAAAAAACTAGCCTTATTGACAGGAATTCTAGAGTTGAAATAAAACTGATAATGATTACTAACTGCACAAGTTAAATTACATTTAAATCTCTAAATCTTTCTCACATGCAAAATGACTGTGATAACAATGGGAAAATCTACCTGATAAAGTGTACTAGAAAGGAAAATAGCTTTAACAATTACAAAAACTAATATTGACTCACCACTGCTTGCTAATTACTCTGGAAATCACGGTACCTAAAATTTTCACATTGTAAATATTACTATAACTCAAAATGTATGCACTATTGTTTTCTCTTTTTAAGAAACAAAATGAAACTTGCAAAAATACTGATCCGCTTCCCCAAGGTCACACATATAATCATCATCAAGTCTTACTAGATATATAATTTAATTATCTTCTATAATTCCTCAGTACAAACCTGGAGAGCATTTTAAAGTTGGTAACACCTCATCTTAAACGTTCCTTTGTCTTACCCTCTGTCTTCTATGTCTGTGTCACTTCTTGTGGTGAGAAGATAGTGTTGACTCCATCTAGTAAATCATCTACTCTGAACAATTCATTTTGAAATTTCTTCTGGTTCAGAGCAAGGTGATGGTGACAGCATTTACTGACAGAGAAAGTCTAGTTCACTTTTACTGCAACTATCTGATGGTAAAATCATTCTTTAACTTCAGTGCATTAATTTCAAACAATTTTTAGTAATTATCACCAGACTAGGGTCTCATTACATATATTAAGTAATATTTCCCAATTAGGGTTTTTTCTTGAACATCCAGTGATCTTAAAATCTTAGTCCATTTTGTAAATTTTGACACTCTCTAAATTTACTTTATTATTCCGGTGATGTAACGGGTAAGCTCAGCCTAGTTCCTTTTTTAATTACTTTATTTCACCATGCCAGAAAAAAAAGAACTGTTTCAAAATATATCAGAACTCAGTCCAAAATATAAGCTATTCACCTGTAAAAATAGGGTTGAGGGGATTTGGGAAAAATGCAATTACATTTTTAAACACACACACAAAAAAAACCTTTAATTGCTCACTTTATTTTTCCAAGGTCTCTGAAAACTCAAAAAAGGGACTGAACAGATTCTGGACTTTATAAAAGAAATTAACTTCCCAGATTAATATATTGTTTGCCAAGTTTCAGTTTAGAGTGAATTTTTACAACCAAGTTATAAAACTCCTGTAAATACCATGGGGACTAAGAATGGAAAAGCTCAGAGAACTCCAATATATCTGTTGATAACCTAAGAGCCAAAAACACGTGGTGGGATTGCTATCCCAAATGGTGAAAAGAGAAAAGAGTCTGTTCATATGGTAAAATAAATGATATATTTTATGGCATTCATATATTTTGAAAAGCATGCCATAGAGTATTCTGTAAAACTTTATTTGGATCTGTGGAAGACTGAATGACTCATGGGTTAGTAATGGGATACAGAACTCTGTGCTTCAAGGTCACCAATACAAATCTTTCCTGGGAAGAGAGCAATATAAAATCGTTACAATGGATCAACTTTAGCTTAATCCCCACTCACCACCCACTCATAGTCTAAACTCACCACAGTCTCATAGTCTATACCCTCCATGCATTCTCCAGAAATTCAATCTAGGGGTTGAGAGATCCTATTTATAATTAAAAGATACATCCACATTTGGGCTGCAGCGATATCACAGCGGTAAGGCATTTATTTGCCTTGCACGCAGCCAGTCCTGCCGACCCTGGTTCGATTCCTCTTTCCCTTTCAGGGAGCCCGGCAAGCTACTGAGAGTATCTTGCCCACACATGGCAAAGCCTGGCAAGCTACCCGTGACATACTTGATATGCCAAAAACAGTAACAACAAGTCTCACAATGGAGACGTTACTGGGCCCACTCGAGCAAATCGATGAACAACGGGAGGACAGTGCAGTGCTACATCCATGTTCAAGAAACTAAAAATGTTAATGGTTAAAAATAATAAAATCTTGGGGCTGGAGTGACAGCACAACGGCTGACCCAGGTTCGATTCCCAGCATCCCATATGGTCCCCTGAACACCGCCAGGAATGATTCCTGAGTGCAGAGCCAGGAGTGACCCTGATCATCGCCAGGTGTGACCCAAAAAAAAAATTAAAATCCATTAAAATATTTCACCTTAAAATATGTCATTAAATATTTAAAATAATAAAACAAAAACATGTTCTTATCAATCAAAAAAACTGTAGTTCATGTTTATCTTTGGATTGGGGGATAGTGAAAGGCCATACTCAGCTTTGTTCAGGGATAGTCCTGGCCCATGCTTAGCAATGAACCCTAATGGTGTGCAAGGAACCAGATGTGGTTCTGGGGACCAAACCTGGGTTGATTGCATGCAAGGAAAGTACCTTGACCCCTGTACTATTTCTCTGGTTCCATGTTTTACACTTTAAACATAGCTTTAAAACTTGAAGTGTTCACATTGGATGATAGAATTGAAGTAACTCTAGTTCTGTTTTTCTTTTTATAAATGTCTTATCATTGTTTATTTCAAATCTGCTGTTTAAACCATAGGGACATGAATTGCATTAGAAGTTAGAAACACAAATTAATGCCTTAGCATTACAAATCCTTAACCAACTTTTCAAAACAATAACTTAACAGCTAAGTCCATATGTGTTGGAAAGCCAACTAATCAAGTTGACTTCTATATAGGAAACAATGTTTATTAAAGTGCAAGTAATAAAAAGGTGTTAATTTGGTGCTTACATATATTAGTAACATTTACCAGTTTAATTGTTTAGAACATAGGACAAAAAGATTCTTTGACAAAGTGTGCTTTTAACTGATGTTGTCTAGAACTGCCAGCACATGTTTTTAATGAAAGCCGAGGTAATTTTTTTTTAGGTCTAGCTTTTGTTTTCTAAGTTCTCCATCACTCCTGCACTCAAGGAAGATTCACTGCTTCCATCCTTTGTGTGCAATTTGCTTGGGTGCCTGTTCAACACTAACTTAAAAAACAAATCCAAAATTGGATCAATAGCTCCTCTAAAAGATATGAAATATTTAACTCTCTTCATAGAGTATGAGTAAATCCTTTTGTGGAGCTCTTCTTCCATGACAGAACACTTCTTCAATTCCTCATTTGAAACCACATGACCTTAGTAGCACTGCATTGTAGCCCTGGCTTCCCGTTGTTCATCAATTTGGTCAAGCAGGTACCAGTAACGTTTACATTGTGAGACTGTTGTTACTTTTTTTGCCATATCGAATATGTCACGGGTAGCTTTGGCTTTAGTAAGCACCTCCAAAAACAACAAATGAAAATTTTTCTGCATGGGAGAGGGGGGACTATGCAGAAAAATTCTGTATTTGTATCCAAATTACAGATGAAAAAATAATGTCTATAAGACAGCATCAACAAAACAAAAATGGATGACATGATGAGTTATGTGGCATAAGAATGGCACAAGCAATTTTCCATCCAGAAAGAGGGAATAGAAGTTCACTGTCACTGTCATTGTCCTCCCATTGTTCATCGATTTGCTCGAGCGGGCCCAGTAATATCTCCATTGTGACAATTGTTACTGTGTTTGGCATATCAAATATGTCACGGGTAGCTTACCAGGCTTTCCGGTGTGGGCAAGATACTCTTGGTAGCTTGCCAGGCTCTCCGAGAGGGGCAAAGTAATAGAATTCGGGTAAGGCCATGTTGGCCACTTGCAAGGCAAACCCCCTACCCACTGTGCTATCACTCCAGTCCAATAGGAGTTCAATCCCTAATATTATATTTCATTTTAAATGAAGTTTATAACTTAATGAGGACATCATTATATGGTATTTTATTGAAAATCATTCCCATAATCATTAAACAAAACCCAATTAATTTTTTCCTACATTGTATTTCTTACACCAAACTTTCATAACCCATACCTGAATTGTCTCTTGATCTATCACATAGGAAAAGCAAAACTTTGTACCTAGACTTGTCTACAAAATTATTTTATAAAATGCAATATATATACCCATGATTTTTTCCTGAGCATTAGTTTTTTGGTTTTTTCTTTTTGTTTTTGTTTTGTTTTGTTTTGTTTTGCTTTTTTGAGTCACACCCAGCAATGCACAATCTCTCCTGGCTCATGCACTCAGGAACTCCTCGTGGTGGTGCTTGGGGGACCATATGGGATGCTGGGAATCGAACCTGGGTTGGCCGCATGCAAGGCAAACGCCCTACCTGCTGTGCTATTGCTCCAGCTTCCCTGAGCATTAGTTTTTGGTGTTGTTGGTTGATGGGTCATGTCTGGGCCGTGGTATTGGTGGATGTTTGCAAGAAAATCTGTGAATTTTATTTCCTTAGTGAAAACATAAAAACTTTGGCTCTATATGCCATCTGTTCAGTCCCTCAAGCTCCATATATCCGGTACCTGAGGACTAATTCAAGACCTAAAATGGGAAAAAATTAACTTTCCTGATCAGAAAGTGAGCTGGAGCAATAGCACAGCGGGTAGGGCATTTGCCTTGCATGCAGCCAACCCGTATTTTATTCCTCCATCCCTCTCAGAGAGCCTGGCAAGCTACCATGATTATCCTGCCTGCAGGACAGAGTCTGGCAAGCTCCTTGTGGTGTATTTGATATGCCAAAAACATTAACAACAAGTCTCACAATAGAGATGTTACTGGTGCTCGCTCGAGCAAATTGATGAACAAGGGAGGACAGTGCTACAGTGCTATCTATAAAACATATGTAACACAAAACAGCAGCAAAAACAGTAAGTCATGAAAAAAATATTGATTTTAAAACAACTAGGTTCAGTCAAAGGTTCTCTTCATTTTGTTTTTGTGATGTCAGGGATCAAACCCAGTGCAAGGCATTCATTCTAGCCGTAACTACATCCCTCACCATATACTTTGCAATTTTTTTATATCCATTACAATAATTAGAATGTATGCTAAGCAAAGTATTTCACAGGATTCTCATCTAAATTGTTAGTAGGTCTTTGTTATGGACCTGCATTTTTATTTGGTTTCTATATATACTATGTTATAGAAATAGATACCTCTCAATAAGCTCTTCTCTTAATGTTGCTTTTGTCTTCACCTCAGACAAACTAAAACCTGCAACACCTTGATAACAATGCTATGCTTTCATAGTTCTTTCAAATGAGGGCTGATTATGTCTTCCATTCTTTACCATTAACAGATTAAGTTTCTGTGAATCACCAATAAAAGCTAAGTAGCAATGAATTTCTCATCATCTTTAAATTTTCCTATCAGTTTGGACAAATCTAAAAACTAACTGAAGATATAATGCAGTGGGTATACAGAGCACTTACCTAGAATATGGCAAACTGGTATTCAATCCTTAGCAACACATATGGTCCCCTCAGGGTCACAGAAGTGATCCCTGAGTGCAAAGCCAGTAAGCAGTATCACTAGATGTAGTCATATCTTTAGTATCAATACTCCTTGACTCTATATTCATATATATATACATGTATGTATGTATATAAATATGTATGTAAAGGTAAAGGTAAAGGCCCTCCCATTGATCGTCGATTTGCTCGAGCGGGCCCAGTAACGTCTCCATTCATGGTAACTCACAGTTCCAGAAGGCCGAATCTAAACGTTGGACATGGGAGTCTCCCGATGGACGATTCCACAATGAAATAGACCACATCATATTCAATCGACGGTTTTGCCTGATCGATGTCGCTATTGTCCCCAAATTCCAAACAGGATCGAACCACCGTCAACTTCATGCAAAATTCTACTTCACAGACCAGGGAGAAAAGGCTGAAAAGTTTAAAAAGAGAACTCCTAGAAAGACCACCAACTGGGAGCTCTTTGGCACTATTGCGGCAACATCGGAAGAGGCCATTGTTGACAACATTGATGAGAAATATGATCGACTGGTTCAGCATCTCCATGATTGTGAAAGGAACACCAAGAGACAGCCACAAAAGAACGCCTGTCTTCGAAAACTCTTGAGCTTATTCGCCAACATGGTTTGGCGCATGCCTCAGGGAACCGCAAACGAATGTCCGAGTTCGCAAAGCAGTGCAGAGATGTGATCAAGGAAGACCTCAAAGGGAGAAGAGCAGAAGTGCTGGTAGATGTGGCAGAAGCCGGGAAAAGTATTCATAACGCCCACCTGTCCTTCGCCAACTACAAGACCAAGATGACTGCCCTCCGATGTCCTGATGGATCTCTATCACATCCTCCAGAACGGCAATGGAGAAGATTGTCCATGACTTCTACACAAACCTCTTTGATAGCCATGTCCACTTGCCGACATCCCAAATTCCACAGGATGGATATGTCGTTCCCAATGTTCTCCCTTCCCAAATTCGACACGCAATTTCGTCAGTAAAGAAATGAAGAGCACCCGGCCCAGACAAGGTCAGACCTGAACACCTGAAGAACCTGCCGTCAGTACTCATCAATACACTGGCTTGGCTTTTCACACGCTACCTGTCTGAATGCAAGTTTCCGTCCCAATGAAAAATCAGAAGGACCGTACTACTGTTCAAGAAGGGAGACATCCATGACATTGGCAACTATCGCCCGATCTGCCTATTGTCTGTCATCTACAAGTTGTTCACTCAAGTCATCCTAAATAGGATTGGCAGAACACTAGATGAAGGACAACCATGCGAGCAAGCCGGGTTCTGCAAAGGATTCAGCAACATCAACCATATCCACATGATAACTAAGCTCATTGAGGTTTCTCGGGAGTTCAAGATGCCACACTGTCTAACATTCATTGATTTAAAGAAGGCCTTTGATTCTGTTGAGATGAAAGCGGTCATGGAAGCCCTAGCCAATCATGGCATTCAAGCTCAATACATCAAGATCCTCGGTGAGTTGTATTAAGGATTCACTACTAAGATCTCACCATTCTACAATGAAGTAATCATTGATCTCAAGAGAGGGATTCGGCAGGGTGATACCATTTCACTGAAACTCTTCAGTGCCACCCTTGAGAACAACATGTGATGACTGGAATGGGAAGGAATGGGAGTGAAGATAGATGGTCGGCAACTACACCACCTCCACTTTGTTGATGACATTGTCTTAATAACACCAAACATTAGCCAAGCGGCACAAATGCTGGCCAACTTCGACTGTGAGTGTGGAAAGGTAGGACTACAGCTGAATCTTACGAAGACAATGTTTATGAGAAACAGCCTTGTTCCTGATGCCCCATTCGCTTTCAACGGAACAACCATCTCCGAATGCAACAGCTATGTGTACCTAGGTCGAGAAGTCAACATGACAAATGACTTGGCACCCGAGCTGCACAGGAGGAAGAGAGCAGCTTGGAACGCCTTCAAGAGTGTCGAAGAAATAGCTAAGACGACAAAGAACCTCAGGCTCTGGGCACATCTCTTTGTTTCCACTGTTCCACATATGCCTCGGAGACCTGGGCCCTATGCAAATAGGATGAGAATGCTATTTGGTTCTCCCAAAGAGGAATTGAAAGAGCTATGTTTGGAATATCACATTTCACTCAAATAAGAGAAAGAATCCGAAGTTCCGACATCTGTCGACGATCAAGAATCAGGGACGCTGTCTCGTTTGCCAAGGTGTTAAAAATCACATGGGCTGGTCACGTAATGAGATTTAAAGACAACCGCTGGACTAGAGCTGTTACCGACAGGATTCCACGGGATGTCAAAAGACTGCATGGCCGCCCACCTACCAGATGGTCAGACTTCTTCATCAAGATCATGAACAATCGGTTTGAGGCTCTTCGTGTTCCTAGAGTGAACCGATGCCATTGGGCTACACTAGCACGTGACAGGGACAAATGGAGATGTTACTGGCACCTGCTCAAACAAATCGACGATTAATGGGAAGTCAAGTGATCAAGTGATCAAGTGAATTCTTGTTTAGTTGGACCCATTCCAGACATCCTGAATATGTGAAAAAACATGTAGATCTTGAAAGGAAAATATTTGTACTCATAATTAATGCTAGGTTTTGGTAGCTGCATCTGATATCTTTCCATCAGACATTATTCTCCCCATTTTTGACAGAGAAAGTTTAGATAAAAGTTCATAACCAGGCATTAGAAATTTTATTTTATTTATTTATTTATCTTTCCAAGTCATACCTGGTGTTACACCGGGGTTATTCTTGGCTCTTCACTCAGGAATTACACCTGATGGTGCTCAGGGGACCATATGAGATGCTGGGAATCAAACCCAGGTCAGCTGCATGCAAGGAAAATGACCTACCTTCTTTTCTATCACTTCAGCCCCACATTAGAAATTTTAAAAGGTCATGAGAACCAAGAGTTAAAGAGGAACAGGAATTATCCAGAACTACTAGAACTGGATAGAAAAAAAAGGATAAAGTTAGATTTATTAAAGAGTAGAATTTTAAAAGATGAACCAGAGCTGGGGTTCATTTCTCTATGGAGAAGTACTGCTGCTAGGAGGAAAGATTTGTTCTCTCTTTGCTGGAAAACTACAAATGAGCCAAGTGGCTCCAAAGGCTGCCAACACTGAGAAGCTTGGTTCATCTTGGTAGATCGGAAGAGCAATTCCCTTCTTATTCCAAGCTTCCAAAATACAACTAGAAATTTATTATAGCTACATAATTGTTTGCTTGCTATTTGCATTCCACTATCGTTAGACTTACCAGGAAATCTTTAAGTCTGATACATAAGAAGGATGAATTTGCAATAAATGGACGAGTCCTACTCATTTCTCCAAACTTTGGAAAAAGTTGAAGTTTTTGAAAGGTAAGTAAACGTTTCACCCTGAGAAGGCAGAGTTTTCCTGATGGATGACTGACAATTTCAAGATAGTCATTCATTCCTTTGAAACCTAAAAACACTTGTTTCCATATTTTGTAGACATCTTCAGACTGAACTTATAAAATATTGACTTATCATTGATTATAATGCTACAGAATTTCAGGTTTATAGCTTTGCACCTATATATGTGTAGGATTTAACTCTTCTATCACCAAGTAGCAGTATCTTTTAATGCTATAAGACCTCCTTCCAGTTACTCCCAATTTTCTTCTCCTTTCCCGTCAATTTCCACCAGTTTTCACCAAACCTAGGACCCAAACACTAAACTTTTTGGTAGCAAAAATTAAAAGATTGTGAAATAAAATCAGATCATTGTCTACATAACACACATTGAATATATCCCCTCTCAGATTTAGACATTTTTAAGAATGAGTTTGATTTACAATAATCCTTTACCTTGTTTATGGTAGTTCAAGTAAAATACATGTTGAACATCAGAGTTTATTTCTAATACTCCCCATCTTAAAATGTCATCAGAGCCTTCCAACTGCTTCTCACGATTATATTTTTACTTTTTAACTCCTTATCTGACCTTCATATCTATGTCTCAGTTATAACATTCTAAAACAAGATGAGAGTCAAAGAGTGAATAGCTTTTTCTCTTTATTTGCACTGAATATTATTTTTTATAAAAGGCTTTGCTGGTACTGAAGACACAACCAAGGACAAAATCAAAGGATGCCAAATAATGAGTCATTCTGATGCAAAAAAAAGATTTAACATATCTGCACATTGTGTCATATTATATATCACTTTCCTCATAACACATGCACCACACACACAAAGAGATGTTTAAAGCCAAGTAATACAATGCAATTGGAGAAGTGATATTATTCAGAGGTCATCTAAATATACAACAGAGGAAGATACTACTAAAGTTCAAAATAATGAATGGAAAAGACTATTTAATGACACACTTTTAAAAATGTAATTGGTCATATTTTCAAATGACCCTTTGTACTTTTATTTTTCTGTTTTTTTTCTAACTGCCAGTTTCTTCAAATAAATCAATTCCATGTGATAAGTTTTTAAAAAGAGGCCTGTGGTATGTACAAAAGCATTAAACATAATTTGAAAATTAAATTGTGTTCCAAATAAATTGTAGGGCATTATATTGTGTTCAACACTTGCTGCTGCTATTTAGCCCATTTACATATAGCAATAAAAGACAGTTAAACCATTCAATTACATGACTTTCTCAAAATTGCTCTTCAATTCTGATAAAATTAAGCCTTTGCATTCAACATATAAGCATGGATAAGTAGTCAATATATTGCAGATACCATTGTAGTATAACCAAATTTAATTTTTAATAGTTTCCTCAGGGCTTTGCCATTTACTGATGTTGGCTGATAACTCTGTGTGTGTGTGTGTGTGTGTGTGTGTGAGCATGCGAGAGAGAGAGAGAGAGAGAGAGAGAGAAAGAGAGAGATAAAGAGAGGAGAGAGCACTGTTTCAAAATCATTTCAAGAATAAGGTACTACAGTATTTTTTGAAAAATAAGAGGCATACAATGCACTTCATGTATAAGATGAAAGTCAATTTTGAGAACATTAAAATCTGAAATTAATCACAAAAATTGTAGAAAAGGGAACTCTCAATAAAATTTTTCCTAGTTTTATGGGGGTTGAGTATTAAAGAACAAATAATTACAAAACAATACATTTTTAGTGATTGTTAAGTAATTTTTTTTAATCTTAAGTCTCAAAAAACTTATAGTTATTGCTCTAGGACTAGGTTGTATTAAAAAAATCAGACAGAGATTCTCAAAATTACCCCAAGATTGTGTTTTGGTTGTTACTTTTTCCTCTTTATTTAATATGAAACAACTGTGATATGGAGTCCACGAATTTAAAATGTAATCCCATTGATAATTTCTCTTAACTCTAAACTTCCTTCACAATCAATTAAAAATCTCAGAAAAGAAATAAGGATGAATAAAAATGTATCTGAATTGTAAGAGGTAACATTTACCCAAAGGATTAAGTTCCAGAGAAAACCAATGATGTTAATCATAGAAAGCTATAAAATAATTGCTCTCAAGTTTTTCTCATTTTTAAATTTTGTTATTGAACTTCTACAACATTGGCAACATTCAGTGGAAATGGCAAGGAGCATGTTGTCAATTTGGATAACTCAGGGAAAAAAGAATTCCTTATATTAGGTTATGAATGCTAATGAAAGCAAATTTTTGGCTTAGGACATATATATATGTACATGTATATATGTATATATATGTGTATGTATATATGTATGTACATATATGTGTGTGTATATATACATATATATCTATATATATAAATGGGGTAAATGATGTTTTGTGTTTATGACCAGTTAGAAAATGGGACATTCTTATTCATGATTCTCATCTGTGTGATCTCTACTAAAATTTTTGTCCATGTGAAGAGGTATACTTGCTACTTCCAACACAAGTCAATTTGTTAATCTCATGGAAAAGTTTGTGAAAGAGGAGACAAACACACAAAATTAAAGATTTGGAGACCACCATAACACTTGCTTCATCTAAAACCTATTGCATCAATTTCTGTTTGTAAAACTAACTAAAAAGGTAAAGAAGTCCTGCAAAAAAGTTCTGCAGCAGATTAAAAACATGCTATTGCTGGAGAGATAGCTATGTTGCATTTGCATGATGAAGACCCAGGTTTGAATCTGGTACCACATGGCCAGCAGAGGACTTGAAAAACATCTAAAAAATTCTATATATGACCCCCAAAACAAAATAAAAAAAAACAAATAAACATGCCTGTCCTGCTCATAGCATGGTTGCAAACTGCAACTTGCAAAAGAGCTAGTTAAAGGGAAGAACAGTCACCTACCCCCCATGATATCCAGATGATTGCAGGCTGGTGATCCCACCAGAGTCCCAATTAGGTGATAGTTTCTGCTCTCACCCAAGGGGAACAGAACCCTACTGATGGGATTGGCCAACCTGAAAAAGCTGTCCTCTGCAGCACAATTTGACCAAAAAAAGGAAAAACAGAAAATACAGACTCTCAGGAACAATGCATATTTTAATGGGAGAGCAGAGTTGCTTCTGACTAGTGCTACTGACATATAAAGCCACTTTTAACAAAAACATGGTGACAAAATGTCCAGTTTGATTGCCAATCCCATCAGACAACTGTCCATTTTCTTCTGGTTTCACCTTCCAGATAAAGTTCTTCGTTTCCCCTTCTTCCTTTATGATTTTGGAAAAGATTTTCCTAGTGCTAGTTCTCCATTAGTTTTGACTGACAATCCAAATCGTGTCTACATGCAAAATCAATTCTGCTGTAGTCTTTGGATTAATTCACAGGTGCCCTCTGATCCAACTAATGACATTGCTGTTCAAAGATAGAAGCAGTTATTTAGTGCAGGAGGTAATCTGGATTATAATCTTAAACAAGTGGAGTTTTAATTGTATTATATGGTAACTAAATTTGTCTTAGAGTTTGAGAGAGATGTAGTTGTTTGTGCCAAAATGTAGTTGTTTGCTGCTGCTGATTGGAATCTTTATAAACTATTAATGCTTATTTCCAAACATGAACATTGTGATTTAATTACCATGGCTTGTGATCTGGACATCGGGATTTGTAAAAAAATCCCCAAAGGAACTTAACTATTTAGCTACATTTGCAAACAATCATAATAGTGACTGAAAAGATGAGCTCAATAAGTTCAAAACTCTGCCTCTCTCTCTATTTAGTCTGTGACTTGGAAATGATGATTTAACAATTCATACTAATAATCTCAGTCATGAGGATTTAATATAATAATAAAAACCCTGATACACAGCAAGTGCTCAGTAGGAGTTAGTTACTTTCAAAATAAGTCACTTTTAAGAAGAAAACTGAAGTACCAGTACTAACAAAAGACTACACGATTTTTAAGTGAGTCTTAGACTAAACTTATTCATTCAAAACATATTTAGCAATTTACATTAGTTTTCTGTGACTTCCATAACAAATTACCACCCTTAGTGGTTTCCAACAACACAAATATATTACCTCACAGTTTTGTAGGTTAAAAATCTAGCCTGATTCTCACTGGACTAAAACCAAGATTATATATAGAGATGTATTTCTTCTTAGAGATCTAGGAAGTATCCTTTCCCTCGTTCTTTGTCTACTTGGTAACAAATACTTAGTAGACAAAGAACAAGGGAAAGGAATTTTTTTAAGTTTTTTTTTTTAAGTTTTAAGTTTTTTAGTCGTGCGTGGGTCTCGGCCGGAGCTGCCACGCGGGTCCGGAAAGCGTCCTGGAGTGTAGCGACGGCTGGGTAGTGGAAGTAGTGTCGAGAGTGTCTGCCAGTGGGGTATTTATCTGGGTAGGGTGGGTCTCCTGTGGTGGTGGGAGCAAGGAGAGAAGCTCTGTCCCTGGGTCTGCCGAGCCTGGAGTCCAAGGTCTCAGAGAGTTCCGCTTATCTTGTTCTGTGGGTCTTCAGTCGTGCGTGGGTCTTGGCCAGAGCTGCCACGCGGGTCCGGAAAGCGTCCTGGAGTGTGGCGACGGCTGGGTAGTGGAAGTAGTGTCACCATCGACCATATCCACACAATAACCAAGCTCATTGAGGTTTCTCGGGAGTTCAAGATGCTGCTCTGTTTAACGTTCATTGATTTAAAGAAGGCCTTTGATTCTGTTGAGACGGAAGTGGTCATTGAAGCCCTAGCCAATCAGGGCATTCAAGCCCAATACATCAGGATCCTCCGTGAGCTGTATTGCGGATTCACTACCAGGACCTCACCATTCTACAAAGAAGTGATCGTTGATGTCAAGAGAGGGGTGCAGCAGGGTGATAACATTTCACCAAAACTCTTCAGTGCCACCCTCGAGAACATCATGCGACGACTGGAATGGGAAGGA
Organism: Sorex fumeus; assembly: GCF_029834395.1. NCBI lineage: Eukaryota > Metazoa > Chordata > Mammalia > Eulipotyphla > Soricidae > Sorex > Sorex fumeus. The sequence continues at coordinate 18,234,760 of NW_026606104.1, read as the reverse complement.
ATGGGAGTGAAGATAGATGGTCGGCAACTACACCACCTCTGCTATGCTGATGACATTGTTTTAATAACACCAAACATCAGCTAAGCGGCACAAATGCTGGCTGACTTCGACCGTGAGTGTGGAAAGGTAGGACTACATCTGAATCTTACGAAGACAATGTTTATGAGAAACAGCCTCGTTCCTGAGACCCCATTCGCTCTCAATGGAACGACCATCTCTGAATGCAACAGCTATGTGTACCTAGGTCGAGAGGTCAACATGACAAATGACCTGGCACCCGAGCTGCGCAGGAGGAAGAGAGCGGCTTGGAACGCCTTCAAGAACGTCGAAGAAATAGCTAAGAGGACGAAGAACCTCTGGCTTCGGGCACATCTCTTTGATTCCACTGTTCTTCCTGCATTAACATATGCCTCAGAGACCTGGGCCCTACGCAAACAAGATGAGAACGCTATTCAGGTCTCCCAAAGAAGAATAGAAAGAGCTATGCTTGGAATATCACGTTTCACTCAAATGAGAGAAAGAATCCGGAGTTCTGACATCCGTCAACGATCAAGGATCAGGGATGCTGTCTCATTTGCAAAGGTGTCGAAAATCAGATGGGCTGGTCACGTAATGAGATTTAAAGACGACCGTTGGACTAGAGCTGTTACTGACTGGATTCCATGGGATGTCAAAAGACCGCGTGGCCGCCCACCTACCAGATGGTCAGACTTCTTAGTCAAGATCATGAACGATCGGTTTGAGGCCCTTCGTGTTCCCGGAGCGAACAGATGCCATTGGGCTACACTAGCACGCGACAGGGACAAATGGAGACGTTACTGGCACCCGCTCAAGCAAATCGATGACTAACGGGAAGTTAAGTGATTAAGTGAAGTTTTTTAAGTTTTCAGAACTCCCACCTCCTTGGTCCATGATCCTTGTTCTCTTCACAACCAGCAATGTTGAATCTCTCTGGCTTTTTCCATAACCATATCTACAACAGACGAGACCCAACATGAAAAATTTCTCTGATTTTAGATATCTGTGTAATTAAAATTCACCTGAATAATGAAGGCAATTTTCTCATCTCAAAATCTACGTACCAATTGCAGCTATGAAGAGCCTTTTTTTTTTTATCAGATAACCTAACGTATCCACAGTTTTAGAAATCAGAATGGAGACATCTTTGGGGAATCATCATTCTTCCTACCACAATTACTCTGGCAATGTGACATGTTATTTTTAAATGTTCTCTTGGGTGAATTAAGTACGAAAGTATTTTAAGATTTGAATTGATTATGTTTACCCAGGCAACCTAGTAATAAATATCCTTAATGACTGTTGACTAATCCATCCCAGGTAGAGATAATAGGGATCCTGTCATATGTTTTTAAGCTTTTGTATTCTTAAGATTCAGATAAAATCTTTTAACTGATTTTCTTCAAGGCTTGGGTAAGTTTTTAAAAGTTGTTCATTCCCCTTCTCATTGTAATTATACTTTACTTCTGCAGATTCCAAATCCATTCTAAACCCCTACCCAAAATTTGAGCAAAAACAAGTAATGAGATCCCACCAGGGCTGGTCATGTTTCCTAACCCCATTCACACCTTTCTGGATAATCCATCATTTCTGCGGCATCAACTGACCCTGAAAAGTCTGGGCAAGTTCCCAGAAGCCTGTGACTTAAGCTCATATATTTTATTAGAGAGCATGGGTATTACAATGTAGAAAGTCTTGCCTAAGCAAATGTCCTCTGCCAAACCTTTACCTTAACAACACACACCTTAGAAATTTCTCCTCAGCAGTCATCCATCTAAATTTCTCAGAAAGTCTCACTCGGCCACACCACCAAATGCAGGATAGCCATATACGAATATCTGGAGTCTGTTATCTAACACCACTGTGGCTCATCAGAATTTTTCACATTCTCCTTTCTCCTTCTGGTGTCTATCCTCTTCTGACTGCAAGTTGATTGATAACAGTCACCCTTTCCCCCCACTCCTGGAGGTGAAGAGTTGGGAAATCAGGGCTCATGTAGTCTTATCATGTTACAAAGATAACTGCAAGATGAAGCTAGGTAGCTATAGCAGGCCATATGATAGAAGGCTCTGGATGCTGGGCTGAGGGGTTTGAGCTTGATTCATTAAATGATAGGGAAGTTCTATAAGCTCTTGGATACTAGAGTGACATGAAGATAGTGGTACTATTGAAAGAACAATCTGACAGTGTTATATGTGATAACTTAAGCAGAGAGAAAAGAAAAAAGAAGTCACTTACAAAAGTACCACAGAAGAACCTAGTCCAAGTTGATAAGAGCCTGCAATGATATGACAATGTATTTTAAGAGAGATTTCAGAAAGGAAAACCTATGAACTGAGGGACCAACTTTATAAAATGACACATTCATAAAACACTTCAGAGGTGACTAAATTGTAAAGCTAAGGTAGTAGGAAAATAGCAGTTATGCTGACATAGGCAAGAAGCTAAAAAGAAAATTTGGTTTGAAAGAACAGTTTGAATTACTAATTAAAATGTTTACCTATTCCTTGGTTAAAATCCATCAATTGTGTCTCATTATCATTAGAAAAAATCCCAATTGCTTAGTATCACCTGCAGCATTTTGCTTTAGTTCTCTATATAATTCTTCTGATCATAAATATCTTTTGGGATTTTGCACAAAAAATGTATTTTCTACTTCTTTTTATGTTTGGCCAAAACATAAAAAAATAAATGAAATTATTCCAAGGAGTATGAAATATAATACATGGGTTTTAAGGAAAATTTGAGGATAAAGTCCTTTTTTTCTCTGGGACATGAAATACAGGGATATAGACTTATGAATGCAACTAAATGTAGCTCATCTTTCTGAGAGTATAGTCAAAAAGAGACAAATAGAACTAATATACAGGAAAAGACAAGAACCTGAGACCTCATATATATTCCTGATCTAATCAAGCCTATATACCTCTATATCTTAGACCTACCACTTGTATGCATTTAATTGTCTCCTTTTAGTCTAAATTTAGGTTTTGTCACTTTAAGTCCAGATTCATAAGTATTCTATAGTTTCAAAGCTGTTCCTCTTCATTGAATGCTTTGTCCCTCTATTCTTTGCCTAGAAAATTCCCATTTATCTTTCAGACTCAATTTCAATACTTCTTTCTCAAACAACCATGCCATGAAACACAACCCAATTAGGTACGTTTTTATTACTGTCTCATTTTTATCATTTTTTGGAATATTTCTCCTATAATTTATAGTATTTTGTTTAAGATACTTTCCATGAAATTATTCTATTACCTTCTGAGTGCTCCTGAAGTCTCTCTCAAATAATTTTTTAAATTATTTTTAAAAACAATAATTCAAATTAAATAAATACAAAATACTTGGAAAAAACATGGATGACTAGCAATTTTCCAAGCACACCCAAGGAAACAAAACCTAAGCCTAAGAAAGTATAATGGAGGCTCAATCTATACTTAGAAGGTCCCATTGACTCAGGAATTCTTGGCATCACTGTCATTCCATTGTTCTTCAATTTACTCAAGCAGGCGCCAGTAACATCTCGCTTCGTCCCAGCCCTGAGATTTTAGCAGACTCTCCTTACTCATCTTTCCCAACGTATTGGAGACTCTTTCAGGGTCAGGGGAATGAGGCCCGTTTTTATTACTGTTTTTGGCATATCAAATACACCATGGCTAGCTTATCAGGCTCTTCCGTACAGGCGGGATACTCTTGGTAGCTTGCCAGGCTCTCCGAGAGGCATATATATATTTCTCTATAAAACATGGTGTGGTAATTATGAAAAATGGGTAAGGATATCTTGTGTCCAGGAATATGTTCACTCATATGTGAGGCTCAGCCAGAGCATTTGGAAAGTGGCCTAGAGTGTGGGGGTGGTTGGGTAACGGAGGTCAGCTGCCGGTGCTGGGTCCCTTGGGGCGGCGAGGGCTCTCATCTGCCCAGCTCTGGGGTGACCAGAGTGAAAACAGTCTGGTGCAGAGTCCGGTGGCATGGTTATGGGGGGTTTCATTTTATACTCCTGTCTGGGAAGAGCAGCTGTGAGTTCTAGAGGGTGGCTGATGAGATTATCTGGTGCCAGCAGGGTGTGGCTTATGAGTGTGACTCCTGGGTCACGGGAGACTGGGGGATGCAGGCAGAAGATCTTTGCTCCTGGGTCCCATTGAGTCCAGAGTCCAAGGTCACAAAGTTCCACATTACTTGGTTTCCTTGGGACTTCACTCATGCGTGAGGCTCAGTCAGGAATATGTTCACTCATGTGAGGCTCAGCCTGAGCATGTAGAAAGTGGCCTGGAGCGTGACGGCTGCTAGTGCTGGGTCCCTTGGGACAGGGAGGGCTCTCATCTGCCCCCCTCTGGGGTGCCCTGAGTGAAAACAGCCTGGTGCAGAGTCCAGGCTGTTTTGGCCTAGACCTCTTGGCATGATATTCTGTAATTGTAAGGTAGAGTTAAAGCCAGCTTTACTTTAGAAACAGTTCTTCCGAAATTCTTGTCTACCTGGTGACAAGACTAGAATACTCTAACTAGGCAGAATGGCAATTCTCTGGTCTAGGGGACACCAGCACATTTACATATTTCTACTACTGAAAAAGGAAAATATAGAAGTATATGCAAAAGGATAATAAAGCTATAGTATTTATGTTGGAAGTCAATAGTTAGACACGGAAATAGAAACATATCAATAACACATCTTACATGGATGGAAGACTAAAACCAAATTTGAAAATTACTTGTTCAAATAGGCTTCTTCCCCCATCTATAAGTGAAATCAAACTCTGCAAGTAGACTATCAAATCCTTTAGGGAAATGTTATCAACATTGGGACTTACAGAAACTTAGTATTAATGGAAGCTGAGTTTAGAAGTTGTCTTACTAAATAATAACTTGGAAGAACCACACACAAGCAAAGACTTTTCTACTGAAATGTCAGTATCTACATCTTAAAACAAAAATCAACACTCAAGAGATACTGGATCTATAAAGAAAGTGTTTAAAATAAGGTAGATATTAATCCAAATGGGAACTGCAAACACTTGGAGAGAATAGGTAGTACAGAGAAGGGGAAAGTTTTAAAAATAATAATATTTAAATTATCAAAATACAGAGACATTTAATGAATGAAATTTTTATTAGCTTCTTTAGTAGGAAAAGGAAACTTTCAAAAATGAAAAATATGAATTATAATTAAAATTGTATAAATTTAAAAACTTGATAAGTGGGCTGAAGTAAAATTTGGTTAGTTCTCAGAGAGAATAGAGCCAAAGGAAAAATTATTATTCTGAGGTGAGGAAAATTTGGACCTTAGAGAACCACTCCACATCATAAGAGTAATTCAAAAAGAAATCTAGAATAAGTCATCAAAGAAATAATTCACAGAATTTTCCAATTGAAAATCCATCAAAAGCTCAGCATAATAGAAAAATCTATGTGAACTTAAATCATCTTCAAGTTCCAGAACACTGAAGATGTTAAAAAAATTCTAAAAGTTTCCAAAGAAAAAGAACTGAATATATCCAAAGTGTCAAGAACTATAATATAGAACCTGGCAACAACAACAAGAAAGCTAGTGAAAGGGAGGGCAGTTTTCTCAAAATCTGAGAAAACATGGTTCTAACCTAGAATTTGATAACTGTCTCTAAGTATGAAAATAGAATAGAGATCCTTTTAAAGTAATTTACTTTTTTTTGTTTGTTTCAAAAAGAGAGTTGCCTACAATGAGAAAATAAATGAAGGAAAAAGAATATCTTAGAAACAGAAGATCAAACTCAAGAAGGAAGGTAAAACTTTAGGCAGGTAAAGATAAGGAGAGAAATAATAATTCAGTGGTACTTGAATGATGCCCAGGATGGAATAGAATAGATACAAAGAAATTTGGAAAATGCTTCATAAATAATGAGTTAAAAGTCCTCAAACTAATTTTAAATTAATTCAGAAAAATTAACTAGAGAAAGGTTAGGATACATTACCAATAAGGATATAGGAAACTATGGGATTCAGAATTAAAACTACTATGGTAAAATTATTATTGTTGCTATTAGGAAAATATTAAATTTGCATAGGAAGTAATATAATAATTTATAGTAATAATTCCTAACTCTTTTTAAATATTTATTCAGTGTATAACATACACATTTTGATTACTATAGCTGCTTCATTCTATAGTCGAGGAAATGAGGCACAGATATTATTAACCCAAACTCAATTTGATAGCAACTACCATCAATAAAATTTGAGCCAAATTAGTTAGGCTCCAGAAGTTATTCTCTTAAGTAATCATGTTGCTTCTTAAAGTAATCATAGAATAATTTATATCCCTGTAAGTAGAACTTCCACGTTCAAATATAAATATCAATTATATTTTATATCAAACTATCAAATGATACTTTGGAAGACTACTGAGAAAGGAAAATATAGAAGTATAAGCAAAAGGATAATAAGGCTATAGTATTTATGTTGAAAGTTAATAGTTTGACTTAAGGAAATAGAAACATATCAATAAAAACAGCACTTTAAAGATTTATAGATATTTGCTCCAAAAAATATTAATTAAAAGAGTTAAATGTGGTTACTATCAGTAAGAAACAGTGGGATATAGGCTACTTCGATCTGTTAATGTTAACAAGCCATGCAGAAATAGTTTAGTTTATAAATTCCTTATATATAACTCAAAATGTTATTTCCAAGGACTTACATATAAGTTGACATAAAGCCATAACTGTGGGTGACCTCTCACTATAAATCAAGTGTAAAGGTCCAAGTGACAGGGACGAAAGGGGTACAGGTCAAGATTAGAAATATGGTTCTACAGAAAGGAAAGTGTTGGCATGGAATGTCACAATGGTGGTCTAGGCTGTGTCTGATAAGATGCATTAACATTGGCCCTACCAGATAATTTATAAGACTGAACAACAAAAGAAAATCATCTCCAGCATCTTCTCTCCTGTTTTAATGGCCCACATTCTTGGAACATAAGAAAACACTCAAACACACCCTTTGTTAAAAAGGCACAAAAGGAAAAATGTTTCTCCTTGTATTTCTTTCCTTCCTTTACCTCTGTTTAAATTCTGTTCTGAGTTCAGCCACTTGTTTCCAATCTTGATTGCATTAAGACAAGAACCTGAGCACCTGTGCGAGTTATAACACAAGAGCAGAACGCCTGAAGACCTACAGCGCCTATGCTGGGGGGCCAGGCAAATATGAAAAATCAGCAAAGAAACATGGAAAGAAGAAAATATCAGAATCTCAAAGGAACCCAATGCATAGAAAGAGATGGAGGAGAAAGCAGGTGAAGGAGGTGACTATTAGCAATAACCAAAGAAGGGAAGAAACAAAGAAAACAGGTAAGTAGCAGCTGAATAGGATCTTGTTTGTGGTTGTGAAGGGAACTATTGGTAATGAAAGCATCAGGAAGAGTAAGGCCAGAGCTCAGCTGTCAGTGTAGGAATGACCTCAAGAACTGCCTGGTTGATTTGATAGTTTTTCATGAACTATACTGCCAGTGGTGCAGCCACTCTTTCAGAAATAGGGAGGGAATGGCAGGAAATCATTATTGGCGAGAAGTTTGTTGACATGAGGAAAATGACATGGTTAATTTCTGGTAGTGGCAGCATGCCATTTTCAGCAATGCCAAAGCAAAGGAATCATAATATCTAGAAAATAATATTTCCATGCCCACCATATAAATTCTAGCCAGATGTTGCCCTGAGGAAAGTGAGCTCCTTTGGCTTTGATGACAAGAACAGAAGAGCAAAGGCCTCCTCCCCACTACTGATGAGCCACCAGTTGTTGGTTAGATGAATCAGAACTCAAGCTTCGGGGCAGGATCACAGCGAGCCCAGCATTGGGTGTGAAGATAAGTGAAAGGTCACTGTTTGACTTCAAGAAGAGCACCAAGTACGTGCTGAAGAAGAGAGAAGCCACCTGGTGGCATTAAAGTGGTGCCTAAGGAATACAATTGTGTTCTGGGGGCACACAGATGAGAGAATTCTCTGCACTCACACAAAGTAGGTAAGTGATAGGGGAGATGAAAGTGCCCCAACACCCCCTTTAGTAACTACAGGAGATTCCCTCTCTCTCTTTCAACTACCAATCACATGACTGGTCACTTACATGTAGGGGCAGGTACCCACAGACTGCCATTCTGAAATGCTTGTCATGTGTCACAGTGCCATTTCCTAAAACTGAGGGACAATAAAAAAAATGAAATAAAAAAGAGTGAGTAGGTTTCCAGTTGACCATGATAGGTAAATCTCTCTTATACTTTGAAACTGCAGCTGTCTTCCTTCCACTGGGAACAATTAAAGAATGTTGATTCCTTAAATACATATTCCATGTGCTAGTAAGAGAGCAAGATCACTTAAAATTCCTATCACTTCTGAGTGCTACACATGAAGTTGAACTTTTGGATGACTCCTGTATCCATATGTACTATATTTAATACCAGGCAGAGGCACAGGTACATACACAGATGCACATACTCAGAGACTACATATATGTGATTGTGGTTAGAATAAAAGTCATACAATCAATAGCTCTGTTCAATTCTCACTGCCATCGCTCATTTGTATAGCATATATATGTCCCGTGTTTGCGTTCCTATGTTCCAGCCCTAGTACTTCAATATTCACCACTGGAGAGAGAGAGAGAGAGAGAGAGAGAGAGAGAGAGAGAATTACACTATGGGAAAAAAGGAGTGACTGGATAGAGGGTATACTCCCGCTGATCTTCTGGAGGATCAAGGAATATTTGCCAACTCACATCCCACACCTTTGCCTTCTTACCATACTACACCAGAGCAGAAAATGTGGCACCATCTATCTGTTCCACAGCCCACCTTAGTTGTAGATGATTCCAAGGGAAGAGCACAGAAGGGAGACAAAAGAGATGCCAAACAAGGAAGTGGATGACCCTTCACTAATGTTCCATCTACATGCACTTCTGAAAAATAAAGGGCTAATGCCAAACAAGAGAATATTCGTCTACTCTCCAATAAAACCCTCTCTAAAAAATAACAAAGAGAGAGAAAATTTGTCCTGTAGGAGATCATATTTGAATAATAGCAAGTCTTGACTTGAATTCATTCTAGGCAAAATATTAAAAAAATCCTATTAGAATAAAAAGAATCTCAGCAAAAGAATGAAGTACATGAGCTCTGGATTCAGGTTACTTAGAGTCTGACTGTGTGTTTACTAGATGTGTGATTACTGGTAAATTATTTAACCTCTTTGTTTCTCTGATAATTTATTAAAATGAAGTAACTGATAACATTTACATCATGGGAATGTTTTGTCAAAATTAAATTATTTGGATCCTGAGAGAAAATACAAGCTGGTAAACTGCTTGCCCTGCTCATAGTCAACCAGGGATTAATCCGAGGATCCTGATATGGTTCCCTAACAACTAAGACAAAATAAATGAATAAATAAATTTATTTAATGTAAACTCAACTATATTATTTAGTAATATGTACGATATTGTTATAATTATTATAGTTCCTGGTGCCTAAAACTCTGATTTTGGAAAATTATTCCATGGATAGAGAATTTAGTATCCACTAAGAGTCTTTAGTTTTATTAAAAGACGAAAACCTCTTTGAGTGCAAAAAAATTATTATCCATGAATTGTACACTCATGAGGCAGTTGCTCTAATTTTCTTCTGTGGTTACACTCAAGAGCAGGGTTCCATATTTTCATTTTCTCATGCCTACTGGCTTGTCTTTAAGGTTTCATGGCATTCTCCAGGTGATGCTAATTTCCCTTCCACATCCCCAGTTGACCTCCTGATGTGCAGTTTCAGGAACAGCCAACACTGTCTATAACTTCACTGGCTCTGCCACATTTTTTTTAGCTTTGCTGATCTGTTTAAATCTTCTGATTCACTTTTCCCCACACCTACTATAATGTTGGCTGCAATCATTCCTGTGACATTTCAAATGCCATGTCCAAATGCAATATTTTGAGCCCAAGAGATAGTGCAGGAGAGGGGGCCAGAACAATAGTACAGTGGGTAAGGTGTTTGCCTTGCACGTAATGGGCCTGGGTTCAATCCTCAGCATCCCATATGGTCTACTAGGCACTGCTAGGAGTACTTTCTGAGTGAAGAACCAGGAGTAGCCCTTGAGCATTGTAGGGTGTGACCACCACTCACCCCCCACCCCACCCCCCAAAAAAAAGATAGTGCAGGAGGTAAGGTGCTTGCTTTGCTTGCAGTCAGGTCTGTTCAAATCTCCAGCCTTATATATGAACTCCTGAATGATCCCTGAGCACAGAGCTAGAAATAACCCCTGAGCACCACCCACTGTGGCACAACTTCTCCCCAGTTTCAATTCTTTTTTTTGGGGGGGGTCACACCCTGCAATGCCCAGGAGTTACTCCTGGTTCATACACTCAGGAAATATTCCTGGTGGTGCTCAGGGGACTATATGGGATGCTGGGAATCGAAACTGGGTTAGCCTCGTGCAAGGCAAACGCCCTACCCACTGTGCTATTGATTGCTCCAGCCCCACCAGTATCAATTCTTATACTGCCCCTCCTCCCCCATACACGCCATCTCCTCCCATTCAGGCTATCATGTCTCATGCATTATTTCACAGCCTACAAACCTTGAATTAACTCTGGTCAGTGCTTTCAACATTTATTGTACAAAGTCAGTCCCTAAAGTCTCTAGGCTGTCGATCTAAAATATGTTATAATTCAATTTACTTACTCCAGTCCTACACCCCCTTATATTTTTCGCTTGGACTTTTAAAATAAATTTTGGAATTTACTTTAAATAATTTTTTAAATAAATTTTCGATAAATTTCTCCTCTTTATTTTTCTTCCAATATAAGGAGTATACTGCCTCTGAGTACACATTTTCTTATAAATAGTGTAGTAAGTCCCTAAAGTCCTGTAAATAAATAAGCTCAGTTCCTTACCTGTGAACTACTCTTCCTGTCAGAAATTGGATACTCACTTCTCTTTATCTACACAACATTCTACACAACCAGAAATAGCTATTTCAGTCCTTATACTTTCTTGACCTTTATATACCTAAGAGACGCTATTCCTATCCTTAATATGTAGTTCTACTCGCTATAATGGCTTGAACCATTTGATTCTTTAAATCTCTATAGCCTTGAATAAAATTCTCAATGTCCTTGTATGGAGAAATAATTTTCAAAATTGTAAAACATACTATTTTGTGAACTTTTGGTGGGGACGAGACATTGAGGGAACTTCTGTAATACACAAAACTAGCCACTCATCTCCTATCATTTATTTGTAATGCTTAGCGCAAATAAAATCTCTTCCAGGAAATTTTCCTTGATTCTCCACCACAGCATAGTTGGTTTTCCTTTCCTCTACTTCTTCCTCTCTTCCTTCCATCTCCTCCCTGTCTTTCTTGCTTGCTTCCTTCCTTCTATTTCTTCGTTTCATGTGCAAGCATCATAGAAGGTAGGTTATTCTTATGCACATATATGAGAGGTGTTATTGTGACCCTCAGAATCTCAGACCTAAGAGCAAACTGGCAAGAATAAAAGTAGAGATAGATGGAGGCTGGAGAGATAGCACCAGAACAGGACACTTACCTGCCTTACTTGCAATCAGCCTGGGTTCAATTGCCAGCACCCCAGGTGGTCCCCTAAGTCCTGCCAGGAGTGATCCCAGAGCCAGGAATAGTAAAAAAAGAGAGGGTATAACTGCTTGATCAGATGACGCAAAGCTCACTAGTGTTGGCAAACTGAAAGCTAAATTGTAAATGATGAGAAAGCCCTTTCCAGGCTACAGTGTGGGCAGGAGTGTCTGGATGGACGATTACTAGTGGCCATAGCATAGAGGCATCTGTAACATAGTTTCTTATATATGGTGTCGCTTACAATTCTAAAACAATATCACCACAATACTTTAAGAATCCAGAATGTTGCTATAAAATGTCTGCTTAAAAATGCCTGAAATTAATATCTGTGCAAATAAACTTCAAACAAGTAATAGGGATGAGTCTTCCATGTGTTATATTGCAAGAATAATGACTTTCCCTCTTCCTAGGTTCTTAAGACCCACCAGAAGGGTTCAGAGTAGAATTGAGAAAAACAGAAGAGGTAATAAAAACAATGGATGTGCAATAATATGTTATTCTTGCATTTTGGACTTTGAAAAAAAAATTTAAGTTAAAATCAAATACTAAGAAGTCATCAAGATAACATTATGGAATATATAATATTGATCTGTTTTCACACAAGAAAAGAAAATGCATATTCAGGTTTTAAAACTCTATACAGATTTTTCCTATTACTGAAATTAGAACTTTACTACTTGGGACAATTTGGTTATTTGGGGGGTTGTGGGAATGATATTACCATTGGTGGATATGGAAAAACATTTGAATGATCCCAGACTCCCCAAATAACTTACAAAAGCATGCCAAATAGAAAGGTCTACCTTCATACATTTGGAGAAAACTGTACTTTTACATATATTTGCACATTACTTTTACTATTTATGTGTAAAATCTCACTTTTATAGGAAAAGTGTGCAAATGTTTTTAAAAATGAAAGCCTTTTGAAAAAAAGTTGAACTCTCAAAATGTTAGTGGGAGTTTATGCACTTTTGGAGGGGACTTTCTGAGTTTCCTAAATGAATATGTATTCCATGTGTAATTATTAACAAACAGTATAAGTTTCTTCTCTTTAAGCCAAATAGCCAGAACCAAACTGGAATTCTAATTCAGTGACCTAAAGCCAGGAGAAAGGAAGGTTTGAACTCAGAACAGAAAACGGTGGTACAGCTTAAACTCTTTACAGGGCACAAAACTCCCTCCAGCCTAGGCAAAGAGAAGAAAGGCCAGCAGAGAGAACAAGGTCTGTGGGGAAGGTCTCCCTGGCATGGGCAGCATTAGATGAGAAGATCATGAACCTAATTCTGAGGCTCTAAAAGCACAGAGAAGAGGAAATGAATTTGAGTCAGGTTGACTTCATTAAAGACCTGCTATAGGCCATATCCAGAATCTGCCTTGAGATCAGCAGAATCCTGGCCAGATGCAATCTACCTCTCCTTAGGGTGTAGAAGGTTCTAGAAAGTGGGCATTATTAGCATGAGACTCCCTCCATAATTCAAGTGGAGACTCAGAGTCAGTGTTATAGAAAAGATTCCTAACATATTAATTTACCCTCAAGGGCTTTCCAAATTATTTCCCAAATCTGGAATCCTTCAAGTTTTCATATTTCTTTTTGTGAAATAATGGCATGAACTGTATCTGTAAAATTGTATTTTTCCACTTTGTGTTTTTAAAGTTAATGTAATTAAAGGAGTTGTCTCAGACCTAATGTTCAGAATCTGTGTTTCATATTCTCTACCCCAGACTACACTATCATCTTATGCCATGCAGTTGTTTAGTGAATGCATTATAAATAAATAATGATATACGGATGCTACTATTTTACGTAAAATTATATATGTAATACAGCTGATACTGAGGGCAGAAAAACTTTTCACTAGTCCTATATCATAGTCTATAAACCATGAACATTGAATTAACCCAATAAAAGTGACAATTCTGACCCTGGGCTATACCCATTACTCTAAGGTTACAGCTTGTAAGCCAACTCAAATTGTTCTCAATGTGATACTTTACTGAAATACTTATCATCTGGAAACCGTATGTAGTGCATATTCTTAATAAATAATAACACATTTTATTTTGGTTTACTGAAAATTAACAGGGCATTTGGGAAATTGCTGCTATTGTGGGAGCTGTTTCACATTTGCCTTGGCAGTACAATAGCTATCTAAGTGGAAAACAGCAGAGCCAACGGCTGTTGAGGAAGTTTTTTTTTTCCCCCTCTGCTGTTGGTATACTGAGAAAGCCATGCAGCTGGGAACATAAATGACATCCCATATACTCAGAAAAGATAAAATAAGTCTAAGTTGTAATGGGTTTAGCCATATGAAATTGTCATTGTGAGCTGACTCCTCTTGCATTCAGAAATAGTAAATCTACTTCTTTGCAACTGCGTTCCAATCTATAGTTCAAATGGTCTGCAAAGATCCAGGGTTTCTGAACCATTGCCTAAGACAGCTCTGTGAACCTACTGGGTTGAAAGACAGAAAAAAAATTTGAGTTTTGAGGACCTCTTCCTGTGACGGGAAAGGTCTGAAGAGATGTTACTGTTTCAATCTCCAAGAGTCCCAATTTCTCTCCACCTTTGTTCAGAAGCAAACCTTACCAAGTTCTCTGACCCCTAAGGTAACTATTAAGGGATTGCCTAAAAACAATTTCTTTAAACTGGAAAAAATATACACGGACAACTGGAGAGAGGATAATAACGGGGTGGAGTTCAGGAAGGAGGGGAGAACTGGGAGAGAGAACAACAACAAAAGCAACCACTTAGAGGTTTCACTGTTTTTAGTTCTGCACTTGGAAGTCTTGCATGATATAATGAGAGTCTTAAGAAGAGCTTTTTAGAATCTGACTATATATGTGGACCGTAGTTTTATGGTCTCAGCCTTGCCGACCTTCCCTCCCACCCCTTGCTTCTGCCATCCTCTTCTCAGTTTGCCTTGAAATGCTACAGATGGTTTTATTTTCTTGCTAAGAGGAAAATATTTCCAAACAAGTGCCTGTTTCAGTTGCCCTTTGTTTTCCACTTCACCGTTAAATAAATATTCCCATTTTTTCCTTCCTATCACTTCTGTGGTTGTTTGGGTGGGAGTTCAAACTGCCATACTGAGAAACCATATAATTATTCTTATCTAATGATGCATTTTATATTTCCTGGATTTAGAAGAATTTTTTTCTTACTAAATAGCCTCCTTTCCACATGACTGGTTCTTCCTCATTAATGGTTCTACCAGCTATTCAAGACACCCAGGTAGATAACCAAAATTGCCTTTTTTGTTCTCATTCCTTCTCCTTCCCCGCCTACAACCATGACTCCAAAAGGACTCTCAGAGTTTGTACCTACTATGATGGGACTGACTTCATCTTTTTCCTCCTGTGTCATTTTACCCTCCAACCCAATTTGCCCTCCTTTTCAGCTTCTTACTTCTAAATTATCTTACCATGTCTCCAAAGCAATTTTTCTAAAGTTTAAGCAAAACAAAACAAACAAAATTATAAAAAGCACTTCCCAAGTCTGTCTAAACTCGGTGGAAAGATCTTTATGTTGTCAGGATTAGATCCGCATTTACAATGCAGCAAAGAAAGATGGTTAAACAAGAACTCAAGCATTAAAACTCAGTTATGTCAATTACTAACTAGGTGGCTTGGGCTGTATCTGAGTTTCTCCTTCTATAAAACAGGATAAGGACAGTACTTAATTATGTGTTATTATGAGAATCAAGTGATCAAATGGCATTTTAGTGACTTTCACATAGTAACGGCTAAATACCTTTTGCTACATAAGTTAAGTAAGTGTACACAGTAGGATGTTGAAGTCCTTCACTGCCAACTTTTCTCTCTTACCTTCCTTACTCCTGACTACTCCTCATGCCTTTTACTGTATCTAGCAATTTGCCTCAGATTTCCTTACATGCTGATCCTTCTGTTCCAAATAGTCTTCACAACTATTTCTCCATCTGGGAAAATTCTGCTCAACCACGAATTTATCACTCATATTTTTTACAATAGTGTGCATCCCGTTGTTATATAATTTATTGTCTCCACCAAGCTTAAGAGTTTAAGGTCTTTATGTTTCAAGGACTCCCTTGTGTTCACATCTGCTAACTCCATATCTAGCACAGTGCATAGCAGGCATTTACTAAATACCTACTGAATGATTGATGTTGTAGAGAAGGAAAGGGGGGAGACAAAGAAAGCACAAAATTTGTAAGTCTACAACTGTACCTCATGATGTCTCACTAATAAAAAAAATAGAAAGAAAACAAGAATCACAACCATTTTTGTAAGGTGCTGGAGTTTACATGAAATTGAATCTTAATAACGGGCTCTAAGCAGATACCATTATCATCCCCACTACACAGGTAAGAAAACAAAGTTGAGGATACTTCCAACATCAACGCAAACCTGTCTATATAAAATAAAAAATTGGGGGCTGGGGCAATAATACAGCAGATAGGGCATTTGCCTTGCATGCAGCTGACCTGGGTTCAAATTCCAGCATCCCATATGATCCCCGGAGCACTGCCAGGAGTAATTCCTGAGTGCAGAGCCAGGAGTAACCCCTGAGCATCGCCGGGTGTGACCCAAAAAAGCAATAAATAAATAAATAAATAAAATTTAAAAATTCACTTACACCAGTCCCAGGTATGATTCTCCATCTCCCTTTTCCCACTTGCCATCTGACTCCCAGGGCGCTTCCTCATGGTTACTTGGGTGGCAGTGATGTAGTGTATGAAAAGCACAGCAACCAAGCTTGCGATGAGAGTCAAATTTAAGTCCTGCTAAGACTTCCTTGAACTTGTGTCTTCACCTTCTTAAGTTGTTGCCTTATCTGTAAAATATGCACAATGCCCACCAATCAGCTAGTCACTGTGGGAATGAAAGAGAGAAAGAAAGTAGTTACAGTTTCAGAGTTTTGTCCACAATAGGAGATCAATACAAAGCATTCATGATCAAGACTCCTAGAGAGTTCCTACTAGCTTTTGGGACTGGGGCAAAATCTAATTACCATTTTCATTCTTAGAGATTTGAAGACCAACCAAAGATTTCTTTGTATTGTACCAGTTTGGTTTGGCTAAAGATCTTGCTTCAAAGAAAGAGTGCTTAAAGGCCTTAAAAATGTTGCAGGAAAGAGGTGCAAAGTGTAGGAAAGATAGATATTTCCTGAAAATATTTGGAGCAATGAAATAGAATTCACCACTTTGAAAAGTGCAAAAAGTATTCCTTAAAACAAGATTGCTTAAAGAATCATAGTACTATCCTCCTAGTACCCAGGAATTCCCGTTTAAGCTGAAAAAACGTCTCTTAAATAATAAGTCTAGCAATTCATATTAAGTGGAGAAACCAAGCAGAGTCGTAGACATCCAATAGAAGGGTTAGAAAAGCTTCATATTAATCTTAATTTAATTTTAAATACCTAATCAGTTTGCAACTGAAGTAGGCATAAGTCACACACACACACACACACACATACACTAAGTACCTTTCGAAAACCCAACCTTAGTTTGAAAGACTATTTCAAATCTTAGCAAATTTTCTTTGGTCTTTTGATATTTTTGTAGTATATAATCAAAGACTGACCCAACTCCTTCACCCCTGAAATTTAGAAGCAGTTATGTGAAGCAACTTAATTTATGATTGTAAAGACAAAGTACATTTTTCATATGGCATAATTAAAACTAGGTCAGAGAAAGGAATGAGAGACAGAGAGGTTGTCTAAATATTACACTGATGTATGACAAATCCACCTTGAAACAATTCTTCTTCCATTCCTCTATTTAGCAATGTCTCCTCCACTTTTACATTTTGAAAAACTTTCTGTTTCCAAGATACCAGATTTTCCAGCCATCTCCTATGTTAGTGTGCCAAATACTGCAGATGGAGCTAAAAAGATACAAGGTAATTTACTGTTCTCTAGGTTAAAGGGCAATCTTGTCTCCTGCCTCACTGTTAGCCCTCCAGAACACGCTTTGTACTTTCTCTCTGGGCAGAATTCCCACTGATAACCAGGGAGGTTCACTAGTGGAATGCATGTGCAGAAAACTCCATGCTTCAGATCAGAGAGCAAAATTTAATCCAAGCCCAGCAGGGCATTTCAGAGAACAAGAAGGAAAGAAGCAAACATGATATCAACAATTGGAGGGAAATGCTATGACTCAAAGTTCAGAGCTTTCAAATCTTATAGTAAAGGAAGATTTTAAAATATTCTTCAATATGCTATGAGGTTGATATAGCAAACAAGTACTAATTGAGGGAATAGGGTCCACAAGAAAATAAAAAGTAGTCAAAGAAATCATAGAACTGTATGATTTGGTTCCCGAAAGTCACCATTGGGAAGCCCATGTCCTTTAAGTATGCTTTTATGTGCTTTTGCTTTTATGTGCTTAACTTGGGTTGGCTTTTCTAGATGAGGTGAATAAGAAACTAATTACATGTATTCTACCAAGTGTATGGCAGCCTCTGTAGTTTCCTCCCCTCCCTTGTCCTTCCCACACTCACCCCTTTCTAATGCTACAGTTTAAAGTTCCAGCCTCTTCTAATCTCCCATTAGCAGTGTAGAGTGCAGAATGACATTCTTGCAATATGTGACTACTTGGCAATAATATCCACAGCTTCATGTAATTGATTGTCTTCCCATCAACACTTTCCTCCTGGTAAAGCTACTTTGAAGTGTGAGCCTGAGCCCTGTCAGAGGAGTGTGACTGTTAACAACTACTGAGTGGATGTGTCCTCAACAAACCAAACTCACTAGTTGACCATTTATCAGTTCCAACTATTTCTATAGCCAACAAGTAAAGAAAGATATTCTAAGCAAATAACCTGCTTATATATGTCTTTCAACACATTGTAATCTTGAAGAGATTATTTTGGTAGTTTCAATGTGGCATTTGATGGGCTTAAAAACTACCAACAGTGCCTGGAGAGATAGTATATGCGGCTGACCCGGTTTTGATCCCCTGTATCCCATATGGTCCCCTGAGCACCATGAGGTATGACTCCAAAACAAACAAACAAACAAATAAATAAATATCTGGTTTAAAAAGTAATAATAATGATAATAAAAATCACTAACATCTAAAGTACCTTTCATGCAAATAAACTAGATACTCTTGCTAGCAGACTAAGAAAGTAAGCACAATTACAAGACATCCCTATGGGATAGATCTCTCTAAGCATGTAAAAATGACAATTCCTGGGAGCCAGAGTGATAGCACAGCAGGTAACGTATTTGTCTTATACAAGACCAGCCTGGGTTTGATCTTTGGTACCCCATATGCTTCCCTCTCTCCTCCAAAAAGGCTACTCTTCCACAGAATTACTATTTCCACTGATTTCATGTGTCTTGAGGAAAAAAAGAAAGCAAATTTCAGACTACCCCACTCCACTGCATTCCTTCCTCTTATGTAGAATCCTGCATAATAGTACACATTTCTGAACTTTTGGGAGAGAAAAAGAGGCCTCTAAAACAGTGCTCAAAAGGCACAATGTTTCTTCCTGGATGACAGAATTGATGATTCAATGCAAGGGCCTGAGGATGCAATGCTGCTCATGCTCTGTGGACCCAGGGATTATGCAGACCATCCTGAGAATGTCCAAGGACCTCCAGAGTCACATTTGAAAGTGTGGGGACCCTCCAGAACTGTATCAGGGACATCCAGAAAACCATGTGATCTCATAGATTGAACCATTATCAGTAGCATGGCATGTATGCCCCTTCACATCCATGTCATCTCTCTAGCTACATATCTGAAATTCTGAATGTGGCCTAAGGAGACTTTGTGATCTGACCTGTGCAGTTTCTCTCCCGTGCTGAGCTGTCCTGAGCTCATTTGCAGAAGTCTCACTGTGGCATCTTACCCAAACCGTGACTCTGTGTCCATCACGTCCTTACCCCGCCTTACCATCTAGGTTGTCTTTCTGTGATCCCAACCTTTTAAAATTTACTTAAGATTTACAAAATACCCACTGTTCTTGTCTCCTAGAATAATTCTTATTCAGTCCCTGAATTCTGAACAGGAAACTCAGTTTCAGCTCTCATAGGATTCCTTGCATTTGTTTTCTTCCACTCAAAAGGAACACTGAGAACAGCAATTGTCCATGTAGTATTCAGTTCTGACTCATATCTAAGCCAGTGTCAGGGCCTATGTTAGTCTATTCACACTTCTGTGACAAAATGCCTGAGAGCGGGACTTTCAGCCAACAGAAATTTATTTATTCACAGTTCTGGGGTCTAGAAGTGTAATCTTAGCATTGTCAGTATCGGTTTCATGTGAAACCTTTCTTCCTGGCTTATAGAGGTCACCCTGCTGTCCTCATATGACCTTCACCTATTAAGTGAGAGAAAGAAAAAAGAGATGAGGAGAAAGAGATAAGAAAAAGAGACAGTAAATACAAGAGGGAAAAAACTGTGAGAAGAGAAATGAGAGAAAAGAATGAAAGTAGAGAGGAAAGAAATGTGAGAGAGACGGTGAGATATAGGAAAGATCTGAGAGAGGGAAAAATAGATGACAGGCAAAAGATTTAAAAGAGCAAAGAGAAAAATGAAAAAGGAAAGAGAGGGAGAGGGGGGAAGATGTGTCTGATGTGTCTTATCCTTTTAATAAGGACACCAACCCTTCGTAAAGACCTCATGCCACACTGAGGGTGAGAGATTCAACACATGGTTTCAGAGACAGGTACAAAATTCAGTTTGTTATAAGCACTCAATAGATAGTTGTTTAAGTGACTGATTATATGATTGAGGAAAAGACACTCTCTTTTTTCTCCTGGCACCATTTAGATACCTAACACATAGTTTATACCTGAATAACTATTTGTGGGAATGAGTATTCCTACCATAAGTGCAAAAGTGGTCTGGAAGTAGAAAGGTGTATGTGAGTCTATACATGTCTCTGTGTGTGTTTCATCCCAAATAAAATGTTACTTAATGGCTTCCTAGGCTCATACAGGAAGCTAGTTTGAAACTTCTAGGCAGAACGCTAGCAAGAAGGTGCCAACTCAAAAATCAATTAAAGAACAGAACAAATGAGCAGCTTGCAAATTCTGTGCTGTTTAATTCCTTTCCTTCTTATAATGACAGCATTTTCTCTGTGAAGTAATTTTCTTTTGATAAAAGGAGTCCAGGTTCTCTGACCCCAGAAAGAAATGAATTAGTGATTTCTCTGCCTGAGAGTTGACACACAGCCCTTACATTGTGTTCGCCTGGTCTCCAGCAGTGAAGCAAATAGGTTCTGAAAATAATCTTTTCCTTTTTAAAAAAGGGGTTGGGGAACCCTTGAATTCCTATAGAGTCAGAACACTAATTCCTTATTTTTTTTTAGTAATAACAGGGACATTAGTACCCTGGTATCCATATATAGCTCAGACTCAGGGCCACAGACAAAGCTTCATAGAGACATCTATGATTTGTTCAGTCAGCAACAGCATATTGGCAGTAAAAAGAGCACCTCATCTCCAGAGACTCTCTTACCAGCACACGCTTTTCTGTCTGTCACCTACAGCTACCACCAAATGTCACAGAGCTTCCCAGGCCTGTTCAACTCTCATGTGCCACCTCTGACTCTACCTGGCACACAGTTGGTGCTATGAGGAGGTCTTTCAGTATTCTTGATGTAAATATACCTTTACTAACTTTACCAAAAAAGGAGAGCAAGGAAAGATAAATCTATAAGATTCTATCAACAAAATCCAAAAATTCCATTAGATTCCAGTCTCCCTAACCCATGTCTTCCTTGCATGAGCCCATTTAATAAGATCCGATTTCACAGATGGAAAGGAACAAATCTCCGAGCATGGTTGATTCAGTCTCACAAGTTTGGGATTCTTTTTCATGAACATATGCAAAGATTTGTCCTTGCTCAACTTGCTATTTTTCTCAAGAAAATATGCATCGATAAATTATAAATTAGCATAGATTTCCATACAATTTGAATGAAGGCAAAATATAAATGAATCAAAATTAAGAGTATGCTAAGACCAATTAAAAATCATATTTACTAATGCATAGGAAATTTATTAACATTATTTTTAACAATGGTTTCTAAGATGAAATACTCATGAAAAACATCTGATCCACACAATCTCTGTTCCTCTTGTTGATAGTATAAAATGCTTAATTTAGCTTTTAAGGTGGAGGGACATTTGTCAAAGTTTCATTTCACATAAAAAAAACTAAATAATAGTCTGATCAGGAAACCTAGGATGCAGTATTAAAAGTCTGTTGCATTATATTTCACACCTCTGACCTTATTTCCAATACCACTGTAGCTGTGGCAAAGCTTTATGGAAACTTCTATAACAATGAACCACCTCTCATGAATACTGAGTGCCTTTAGCTTCTTGTATTGGAATTTATTACTCCTAAGAATTTTCTTGCAACACTATACAAGACACTGGTATAACTCAGTTGCTCTGTGTGCCACCAGCTAGTGTAAGGCATGTAATATCCCTATCAAATAGCCCCACCCTATCAGGAATGAAATGAGTGAAGAAATGTTTTCCCCACTCAAGTAACCAATCCCAAGAGATATTCTATCTGAAACTCAGAGGAACTAACAAGCCCAAATTCCAAGTGTACATAGTATAACCAATTGATAATATTCCCTTGTACTGTCTTTTCCTCCTTCACTATTTTTATTTAGCTATAGGACCTATTTTTGCTGCTAGCAGTATCTTTATCTTGACATTTATTTTGAACATGGCCTCCAACAAATCACTTAATTTTTCTGAACTCCAGATTCTATATTTTTAAATTGGGAGTAAAACTAGTATCTCCTATATGAAAATTAATGAATGAATATCTCTAAAATGGGGGAGAGGACTGGAAATACAGTACTGTGGATAAAGTGCTCTCTCACGTTGCACATGTCAAAGCTGCATTCAATCCCAAGGACCACAGATAATTTCTAGCAGAAATGATCCCTGACCTCAGAGCCCTAAGGATCATTGGTTATAACCGAAACACACACACACAACACACACACACACACACACATCCTCTACAACATTTGTGCCAGCCATGAATTTGTTGACCATAGTTTATTAGTACTATTTTTTCTTTTTGGGTCACACCTGGTGACACACAGGAGTTACTCCTGGCTCTGCACTCAGAAATTACTCCTGGCAGTACTCAGGGGACCATATGGGATGCTGGGAATCGAACCCAGGTTGGCTGTGTGTAAGGCAAACGCCCTACCCTCTGGGCTATCACTCCAGCCTCAATTAGCATTTATTGTGCACTAAGTGTTACACAAATATTAGCTAAAATGAAAGAACATGCAACTCAAAGCAAATTCAACTAAAATACAACTAAAACCTGTGGAAAACCACAGCATATGGGAACTTGTAAATAGGTTGCTATGGATACAATGTAGGGAGAGAGGTGGTTGGAAGTATAGCCAGGAGCTCAATCAGGAACACGTCATGAAGGGTCTTATAGTCCTGCTAAGGAATTCACCCTTTCTCTTGAAGGTAATGTAAAAGTGTTGAAAATTTTAAGCCAGAAAGTGACACGATCACATTTCTGGTTTCAGAACAACATTCTGTGAGGTGTGAGGTGATGACTAGGAGGGAATGAAACATAATGAATAAAATACAGGCAAATTATATCCAGACCCTGTAAAACTTTAAAGTTTAGTCCATCCTCCCAATTCTGATTTCTTGCAGTTGGGAGTAAGCAACCCAATAAAGAGGTGTGGTGAATTTTTTTTCTTCAGTGCATATCACCAAATGGTAACCTGCTTTGGACATGCATAGATTTCCTATTGATACTATAACAAATTTTTGTTATAAAATTTTTGTTAGAAACTTAAAAATACGCCAAATAACTTACTATATTTATAGTTGGGAGATTAGAAGTCTGACATAGGTCTCATTAGGCAAAATCAAGTTTTCACAGATTTGGTTCCTTCAGGATACTCTTGAAACTGAATCTATTTCTTGCCTTTTCAGGGCCAGAGTATTACTACAGTGGTTAGGGCACAGGGCCTTGCACGGGGTTAACCCGAGTTCAATCCCCAGCATCCCATATAGCCCCCCTGAGCACTTCCAGGAGTAATTCCTGAGTGCAAAATCAGTAGTAATCCCTAAGCATCACCGGGTGTGACCCAAAAGGCAAATAAATAAGTAAATAAATAAATAAATAAATTCCTGTTCCTTAGATTGCAATACCTCCTTCTATGTACAAAACCAGCAGTGTAGCATTGAAATCTATCCCTCATTAAATTTCCCTCTGTCCTCTGTCACTTATAAAAATGCATTGTGATTAGAGAGGCCAACCTGGAGAACCCAGGATAGTATCCCATCTTGAAAACTTGAAGTTAGTTAGATCAGCAAAGTTGGGTTTTTTTCCCCCATGTAAAATATCAATAATCACCAATCCCAGAAAAAAGGAAGTGAACAGCTTAGGAGGTGTTGAAAGTGAATGGTAGATGGGTATTTTCAGTGTGTTCTTTCAACTGGCTATAATGTCCACATATACTACAGCAAAATCCTGTGCTTAAGTTCTGCACAACAGTGAGCAGGAACCCAGAATCAGTTCAAGAGAGTTCATGAAGACAAAGCACTGGTTAGGATGGGAAAGAAAGGGTAGAGGGCTACATAAATTTGCATCATTACATCTAAAGTCCTTGCCTCGACTACTTTTACTATTTGGATATTACCTGAAACATCCTTTTCCATTTTTTAGATGGAAAATAATGATGCAAAAGAGCTGAAAGTGCTCACCAGAGGTCACAGCAGAAAAATTAATCCAGCCCATCAGATGCCCCATTTGAAACATCCCCAGGGCTCATTTGCTCCAATCAAGGCACAGTTCTTAAGTGTTTGAATTTATCCAGACCCTGCAGTGATAGATTCGGAACACAGTCCCACATCAGGAAAAATACATGTTTCACTTTAATTAAGATGAGGTTTTTGTAACTACTCTAATTTCATCCCTTGTATTTATGAGCCATTTAATAAAAACTTCCTAGACTCTCAATAGTCCTGTGCTTTGCTCCAGGCCCTTCACTCCCCCAGTTTATCATTTCATGGCTGGGAAAGATCTTGAAACAGATCATTATGGTTGAAATATCTTGGGGGTTAAAAATACTTTTTGCATAACTGTATTGTTGCCAGAATATAAATAAAATATGTGAGTTTTCTGAGACATTATACGGAAACAGCTTGTCTCCTCACTTCTTTATTTCCTTAAGCTGTTTCTTCCCCTTACTCTCATTTCCAGCACAAAACATGAAGGTTTTTCTTCCTATTATAAGCTAAGAAAGCCGGTTACTCTGTGATCCCCTCATTGTGACATCCACAGATTCATTTTTATAAACCTAGGTACACCTCTGCACCTGCTGCCATTTCTTTGATGTCTGAGTAGCTTTTCAGTGGTGCAAACTTTTCCATATGAATTCCCCCTGAGGTAGAGCCAGTATAGAGAAGAATGGCAGAAGCTGTAGAAGATACCACTTCATACATTTTGAGAGGGATAATGTCAATGCTAGATCAATTAGGCATTTGTTTCCAACATGCAGGGAAACAAGAGGTAGAGCAAATCAGCTAGTTTTCAACTGTGTTCTGAGAAGACAGTTCAAAGGCTTACTTTGGTCTTTTTTCTTTTTCTTTTTAGTTTGTTATGATATTTTATCAGCTGGAAGATGAGCTATAAGAACTTGGTGTGTTGAAACAAATAAAATCCTCTTTGTGTTACTTTCCTAGTAATCTTTGCGGAGCTGGGACAGCTACCAGGTGGTCCTATGTATCAGGCAACAAATAAAAGACATGCTTAAGACTGAAAAAATTCTGTTGACAAAAGAAAAAACCTGTCAATAATTATTTTAAAAGAGGTAATAGATGTCTTCTCTACAATCCTTGGAGACTGTAGAGAAGTAGGGGAGAAAATATCAGAGTAAGGCCAAAGGGATAGAATAGCTGGCAAAGCATTTACCTTGTATACAGTCAATACCGGTTCTATCCCCAACTCCACACAGTCTACTGAGTAACACTAGGAATGAACCCTGAGCACAGAGTCAGGAATTATCCTTGAGCACTATCAAGTATGTCCTTCTTCATATATATATTATGTCAGAGTGGGAGGGAAACGGAAGACTAAAGTTTACCAGAGGGCATGGTCTGAGCATTATTCTTCTTGGACCCCAAGGGCCTAGATTGTTTCCATTGATCAGTAAACATCAACTTAATATAATTTGCTCGAGGTAAAGGTAAAGGTAAAGGCCCTCCCGTTGATCATCGATTTGAGCGATAGCACAGCGGGTAGGGCGTTCGCCTTACACGCGGCCAACATGGCCGACCCGAGTTCGATTCCTCCACCCCTCTTGGAGAGCCCGGCAAGCTACCGAGAGTATTCGATATGCCAGACACAGTAACAACAAAGTCTCCAATGGAGACGTTACTGGGCCCGCTCGAGCAAAATTAATATAATTAATTGTACCAAATTGCAGATGGTAAAGTAAGGTAGTTCTATAGAGCAATGATATTATTAGGCTAGAATTTATTTAAGGATAATCTCTCACATATGTTCTACATTGAACTCCATATTCAACTCCACCAACATTGAGCACCATAAAATCTCAGATCTTCAGAACCACAGAGCCTATTCAGAGCAACCAGAAACCATGATGTGCAAGAAAAGAGAATGGCTACTGATATCACTACTCTCACGTGCATAATATATCTTCTGATTGCACAGTAACATAAGCCTTTGTGATAATTTCACATGTAATTTTGTATGTTTCAAGCACCTTAAAATCAGATATATAAAAGCAGTTATTAGATACATACACACACACACACACACACACACACACACTCAGTTACACATATACCACAATGAGTGGATAATTGTTTGCAGTGATCTTCACTGCCTCAAACTACTTATTTTAACTTAATTAATTTGTTTGTTGACTGATTAATTCACCAGGGTGTGGAGTTGGGCCATACCTAGCAGTGTTCAGGGCTTACTCCTAGCTCTCTCTCATGGATCACGCCTGGTGGTACTCAAGGGACCACCTATGGTGCCAAGAATCAAACTGGGACAAGTCATGTGCAAAGCAAGTGACTGAACCACTGTACTATTTTTCCAAACAACTGACAGTCTTCTACATTCAGCAACTCCTACAAATTTACATTCCATATTTGGAGTCCAGTTAACCCCAGGCTTTATGTCACATAAAAGCAAATGCATCTGGATGTCATCTGCCCTCTGTCAATGCCAGTCCTAGTTTTAAGTGACAAAAACAAATGCTATTTTTTTAAATTAAAGTGAAACAAAAAAATGCCAATTTTTTTGTTAATTTTTCCCAGTACCTCAAAAAATCATATTTGCCACAAACCTGTGTCTTTTACACCCATTGAGAAGTAGTCATATGTAACTTCTTAATAACACTACTAGTCCCTACTCATGAACAGACTTCATGCTCGCAGAGACATTTGCAGTAATGTCCCTGCGCTGTTGACCTCATTCTTTATTTTCTCTCACTTTGGCCCATATCTTACTGATTCCATATGGTGGGTCTGTTTCACTATTTAATCTTTTATTTTTCTTATTCCTTAGCGATTACTCTTGCACTGGAACCCCAACTTTATACCTGCTGTTTCTGACCTAGAATTTTCTCTCTCCTGAGAGTAGACAGGGTCACCACAGTATCACCACCACATGACCATCTTTTTCTTCCCCTTGACCTGCCAGTCATCTAATTCCAGAGAAGAGGAAACCAAGATAGTATCTCATATAGCAATATATAATAAAGTTGATTCTTAATAAATATTTTAAATAATAAATTGGATTAGTGTTTTAATGTTTGGGATATTATTTTCCATAGGCAGCTGCATTTCTCTAGATTGGAGATATAAATACATATTTTAGTCATAGACAAACCCCTCTCTTTTATTAAGACCCACCTAAATTAAGACCTCCTAAATTTAAAGAATAATTCTTTGACCTCTGCAGAGACAGCTTACTTTAAGCAGCCCATGCACCAAGGGCAGAGCTATAGACACAAGAACTGCATCTTAAGCAAAGCGTATGGTGAGAACTCTGTGTAACTTCCCTGTAAGTTAGACAAGCTCTTATAATGAAAGGTTTGTGAGTTCAGAAAGCCCTGGGGTATTCGAAAAGACAGTTCAGCTTCCTGTCTGGGAAGAAAATGACAGCTCTCCTCACTGGGATTTAGCTTCAGCTATTCAAAGGAAAAAAGAAAAAAAAAAGAAGAAAGCTTCTGAGAAACACATTGGACCCACTCAGGAATTTCGGTGCCTGGTGAGTATTAACACTGCAGAATCAGATGCTTAATGTATTGACAGTGCACAGAGAGGTTGTGCATCATTTCAGGAAAGGAGAATGCCTTTCTCACTCCAAGAATCACCACCCAAGTTGTCTCTACCTACTCATGGATGAATAAATAGTCAATCCATGCACTTTCTAGATAAAAGTATACATACATATGTTTATATATATACACATGTATTTATATATATTTGTGTAAATATACATATATGTACATTTATAATGTTTTCATTTTTATTCTTCTTTTTATGACATATCCACATTCTTCAAAGCTTACTCCTAGCTCGATGCTCAAGGACCACTCCTGGTAGGATCACCATATGAGATGCTTGGGACTGAACCTGGGTTAGTCACATGCAAGGCAAATGCCTTGCCTGTTGTACTATCTCTCCAGCAATCCAAAGGTATATTTTCTAAAGATTTCTCGGAACCGTCCCTTTATTACCAGCCATACTACCTTCTCGAGAGTCTCAGCCATATTTATACCTCGTTTGGATCACTTGTAGACATTTCCAGACTGGTTTCCTGTCCTAAAACTCACCTTTCTCAATTGTGTCCTCCTATATTTCAGAGCATTACCTGGAATTCAAATCTGGTTCCTCCTCTGAGGAAAGATTTTTCACAGTTCCCTCCTGCTGATAAAAGACAAACCAATTCATGATGAGCGAGAACATTTCCTCTGATGTCTCTTCTGCCCTACCCACAGCTGTCTTGCCACCCATTCTCTTAGCCCAAGCCTTGCCTCCTGAGTTTTATTCTAGCAATCTAGAACTATATGTAATTCAACTATACCACGAGATTTGCAGTTAGCAGGCCTGTGCTTGTTGCTGTTTTCTCCACCTGTTAGATTTGGTAGTCAATAAAATTAACTGTTCCTTCATGATTTGGCTCAGCTATCAATCCTATATAAAAATCCCAATTCTTCTCGGCAGCCTGGATCAGAGATCTCTGACTCTCTGATTCTACACCATCATCCTACTCCTTGCTCGATGAGCAGTCTTCTATTTTTACACCTGTTTCTACCACAGATCATTTCAGTGCTATACTCTGCTTTCAGTACTTGACCAATGGCAGGACATTTAGCATATTCTTATGAATGTAAGTGAATAAAATCACATAAAAATCACGTCAGAGGATGGAACAATAGTTCAATGAATAGAACATTTGCCTTGCACATGGCCAACTGGGTTCAATTATGGGCACAACATATAGTCTCAGAGTCTGCTGGGAGTAATCCCTGAACTCAGAGCCTGGAGTAAGACCTGAGTACCTCCAGGTGTCCCTACACCCAAAGAATGAACAAAAATTCACATCATTTTCAATGTATTCTTCAATATAATGACCCATAAATAAATATTCCTTTTTCATTTTTCATTTCATCATCCTGTTATTCGTCGATTGCCTCGAGCAGGCCCCAGTAACGTATCTTTCATCCTAACCCTGAGATTATATTCAAGGCTCTTTAGGAGAATGAGACCCATCATTGTTACTGGTATTTGGCATATTTGGTACGCCACGGGGAGTTTGCCAGACTCTGCCCTGTGGGCAGGCTACATTCGATAGCCTGCAAGTTTGTCCAAAGTAGGAATGAGATGATAAGATGTCATAAAAGATGTCCTGATTAAGATGTCGCGGCCGTGCGGTTCCAGGAGCTGGATTTTATAGTCTCTGAGTCTTGGCCGTTGATGGGATTACACGGCTCCAGGGGGCCAGGTGGTGAGTGTGACCCCCGCCTACTGGAATTTGGAGGATCTGGGTGGAGGATGCTCAACTCCAATCCGAGTAGGCTGGGAGATCTCGGCCCCGGAACCCGCGTGGATTTGTCCCTCTGCCAGTACCTTCATGTGTGCGGAGAGTGGTCTCAGCATGGTGGTGGCTGGTCCTGGTGGTCTTCGGCTGCCGGAGCCCTGGTCGGGGCGGGGAGGAAAGCTCAACCCGCTCCCCTCCAACGGGGGCAGACTGCACTGTTCTCGTACCGGAGCTGGATTTTATAGTCTCTGAGTCTTGGCCGTTGATGGGATTACACGGCGCCAGGGGGCCAGGTGGTGGGTGTGATTCCTTTAATACATAATAGAAACACATTAATCAAGCATTTTTGGCAATAAAAAGATGTAATCCATAAACTAATGATGGGATGAGGGTGTAGGACTAATAACTAGCACAAATTTAGAAAAAATAGGGTCAACTTTAAATTCTAAAATAAACTAATGGAAAAACTGAAAATGAATATTTGATGCTTTAGTACAATTCAAATTGTTCTAGAAATAGTATAATTTAAGGATTTCTGAGTAATATCATCAATGTTTTTCACAATATTAATTTATTGTTTCATTTGTTGACTTATTTGAAAGGAAAATTTAACCCAGGGTCATGATTTAATGACAGAGTTGCCAAGGTGTCACAAAAGTATCACTTATCTGTGAAAACAGGTGTTTGAAAGAGGAAAAAAATGTAGATATAAATTATGCAGTCTCGTGATGCTTTTGATATTTTGCCTCACAAAAGGCTAAAATAAGGTAAGAAGAGAAGAGAGAAAATTTTTGATTAAATAGAAAAGCTAGATTAATATTTAAGGGACAGTACTTTATGAGCGTGAGCACAAAAGGAAGAAAATGATTAGAAGAAAAAATTAAGGTCCAGCATTAGCAATGATTTAGATCAGATGTTCTCTAAGGTCAATGGTAAGAAATGTGCAATAGGGAAGCAGAATCAGTCTCTCCTCTATGTACTGAAGTCACTCCTGAATTGTCAATTGTTACTTAAGAAATCTGCATTAATTATTCCAATAGAACCACTTACTAAGAATCACCCTCTTACAGGTGTGAATGGTACTGCAATGCATTGAAAGGGACCTGAATAGAGATGTAATTTGCACTTTAAAAAGAAATTTCTCATTCCCAGAAGTCAGCTTAGTGAAACAGATGGAAAAGGCA
Source organism: Sorex fumeus (assembly GCF_029834395.1). Taxonomy (NCBI): domain Eukaryota; kingdom Metazoa; phylum Chordata; class Mammalia; order Eulipotyphla; family Soricidae; genus Sorex; species Sorex fumeus. The sequence continues at coordinate 18,203,937 of NW_026606104.1, read as the reverse complement.
TATAGGAAAGGGCTGGGAACATTCGGGATACCTGTGTTCCACTGTACTTGAGAGGAGCTGAGAATGAAGTAGTCCTCACACTATACCTGCCAGACTCTGCAAAGCAGAGGCAAAGGGCAGAGGATAAAAGCCAAAGGCCACTTCGCAGCATCTTCAGTACAAATCCTTACCTGATCTGATGGAAGAAATCCTCCAGATACTGATATGTTTATCAGCCACAAAGCTTTCATAAAAGGTTCAAAGTGTCTTCAAAGACAAAACTGTCCTCGTGGTGCCTGATAACCTGGGTGACCTAGGCCCTGCCAGATTCAAACACAGAAAGATAACCATCCCAGCATTCATTCCTATTTTAACATAATAAAGAAAAAAAGTTTAAAAAAAGAAGGACTTCTGTTTCTCTCTGAAATCACTCATTAGAGCCCTCCTAGAACCTGGATGCTTCCCCACCTTCTTTTCCCATTTCCTTAAAAGAACCTATCTACAGAATTCAGTAAAAAAAAAAATGGATTTCAATCCCTGCTAAAAGTTCCAATAAAAAGAGGTAAAACAACATAAGGAGTCCCATGTAGTGTAAATCCACTATGTCTACTCACTGTTACTACAGAGAAAACAGCTTATATTTATTCATGCTTATAATTCAGAAGACTCCTTCCCTAACATTTATCTTGGGAATAAAATTATATTTCCTGCAACCATGAACTTTCAACAACAAGGATACTTCTACCTAAGAGTGAACTAAACTATGGGAGGGAGAATGAGACCTAGGGACCCCCTGCAGAATTCTCAGCTTCTTTTTGCAAGTTTGTAGATCACTCAGGTCATTTAACCTTATGTATCTTCACTTACAATCTCAGATATTTTTCATCAGCAAAAATGGTGCTGAAATTATTTTATTTTTCCTCCCCATACTGAAATCATGTCAGTGTGTAAAAACTTCCCCTAAAGAAGATTGTAAATAGAAAAAAAAATGAATCAAGATATCTTGTATGCTTTCCAGATAGAAACCAAGCCTAAGCATATTATCAGTGTAGAACGAAACTGTCTGTGTATAAAATTTGGGTGTGACCATATGAGCTTCAGACAAAATCAGTAACCCTGAAGGGGAAAATCTGGTAGCAATTTTCAATACTTGTGATGATCAATTTGGTCAGCCAAGATATACATATTGGGTACACGTCCCAGACTTCACTAGGACATTAGGGCAAGCAGAACGGTCCCAAAGTTGAATAGCTTAATGGAAAAAAATGCATCAAATAAACTCCAGAGCAAAGAAATTTTACAGGAATTATTAATTCACACCTTTGTATAATGAACATATATTACTCACCAATTTGTATCAGGCATAGAGTGATCTGAGATCATGGATGGAAAGAGTTTAAATACTTGCGAGGAAGTCCAAGAAAACTTTACAGTGAAAGTGATCCTTTCAATGAGCATTGAAAAATGAAAGAATATCTGGTACCTACAAATATAGAGAAGCAAGACAAATTTGGGAGACTAAGGGTAGAGTATAGTTGTGCAGACACTATAGTAGAAATTGAAGGGAAAAAATCTAAATTTGATAATAACTATGTAACATTGAAATTCGTTGTCCTGAAAAAAAAGTGATTTTCAACAAAAATGACATCTGAGGAGTTGGTAAGGATTAAAAGAAAAAAAAAGAAAGTGACAGTGCAGAGTGGACCCTCCATTTATTATTAATGTTTGTAAATGACATAATATCAAGGCAAAATCAAACTTTATTGTTGTCACTAATGTGGAAACCCACTAATTGGGGTAGGGGCATGCGACGAGGGTGAAATTGGGACCATATCTAGCAGTGCTCAGGCTTACTCCTGGTAATGCTCAGGGAACCAAATGGGATGCTAAGAATCTAACCTTGCTTGTCTACATGCATGGCAAGTGCCTGCCTACTATGCTATCTCTCCAGTACCAAATTTTTCCATTTCATTAAACCAGTAAAGTATACTCTGATTCATGACCCATGTCTACTCTTCAGGATTGAAGTTTTTTTTTTTTATTTCAAAGTGCCAGACATGTTTACTGTTGACAAATAACTTCCCCGTACTGGCCAAACAATCTCCCTTTTATCCAAGGTTATACTCTACCTCCAAGGGTAGCCTGTGTCGTGAAGATTGATTAATGGTACCTTACAAAGTTCCAGATATGTTGACACAATTTGAAAATATTCGTCAAGATTATTCCGGATACAAGGTTTCTCATGAGATGGTAAATCAACTTTTCCCTGTGACCCCTGGACCCCTCATTTTCCCATGGTTGGTGTTCTGTGAGTGATTCTTACATTCAAATCTCATTTTCCCAAGGTTGATGTTCTGTGAGTGATTCTTACATTGAAATATCCATCTCAGGTCTAGTTTTGACCTGAGATGGAGATTTGGCCTGACTCCATCTCCAGCGCTAGGCTGTTTTCACTCGGGGGACCCCAGAGCAGGGACAGGCGAGAGCCCTCGCCACCCCAAGGAGACTTAAGTAACATAGTTAATGCAAAGTCTGTTTTTTGCAAATTTTCTTTTTTTGAGAGGGGACACACCCAGCTGTGTTCAGGGCTTATACTTGGTGCTATGCTCAGGGATCACTCCAGGTGCGGCTCTGTGAGCCAAATGGGAAGCTGGAGATCTAACAGGGACCAGCCACATGAAAGGCAAGCACTTTACACACTGCACTACCTTTTTCAACTCTACCATTTTGAATTTTGGATAAATATTTATCCCCATTCACTATGAACCCTTGATTTTCAGAAACACTTGGAGAAAGAATGACTAGTGGATCGTCAAGGAGAATTTTATAAACCACATCTTTAAATAAAGTACAATTATTGTTCTCACTCTGCACCAGGCTGTTTTAATTTGGGGCGCCCCAGAGGGATCGGGTGAGAGTCCTCCCCGCCCCAAGGGACCCAGCCCTGTTAGCTGACGTCCACTACCCAACCGCTGCCACACTCCAGGCCAGTTTCTGGACCCTGCGGCCACTTTCTACCCATTTTTCAAAATTACCACACCACGTTTGATGGAGTTCAGACAGTAGGCAACTATATATATATAGGCTGGAGCGATAGCACAGCAGTAGGGCGTTTGCCTTGCACGCAGCCAACATGGCTGACCCGAGTTCGATTCCTCCGCCCCTCTCGGAGAGCCTGGCAAGCTACCGTGAGTATCTCGTCCGCACGGCAGAGCCTGGCAAGCTACCCGTGATGTATTCAATAAGCCAGACACAGTACCAACAAAGTCTCCAATGGAGACGTTACTGGGTCCGCTCGAGCAAATCGATGAACAACGATTCATACCTCGAAGAGCCCAGCAAGCTACCAAGATTATCTTGCTCTCACAGGCAGAGCCTGGCAAGCTCCCTGTTGCATATTCGATATGCCAAAACCAGTAAATATAACAAGTCTTATTCCCCTGACCCTGAAAGAGCCTCCAATCATTGTTAAAGACAAGTAAGGAGAGTCTGCTAAAAATTTCAGGGTGGGGACAAATAGAGACGTCATTGGTGCCTGCTCGAGTAAGCCAACAAAGAACGGGATGACAGTGATACAGATATGTAACCCAACTTACTGTAGTCACACTGTTGATTCACTGAAACACTAAGACCCTCAATGGAGTTCTGATCTATGAGACTGTTTCATTCACAAAATCACCTTAAAACATATTGACTAGGGCCTTAGGCACAACTTCATTGCCCTGGGCTGAATTCTAACCTAGAGCAGTTGTCAGTGGTCTCAGTGTGCTCTGAGTAGTCCTTCTACTAAAGAGCTGACATAGAGGGCAAAGATTCCAAGCCTAGAGATTCAAACAAGAAACAACATTTGACCATTCATGCCCTCCAAATATATTAGATGCCAGCAAGTAAAGGCAGGAAAAAACATGCATTTCATAGCACAAAACATTATGCACATATCCCATGCCTTCAGCATTGTGAGGGACGTTTTCTTATCCTGAATCATTTCAGATTAGCATAAATGTAAATCCAAAAATAGCTCAATACAGCAGTAAACCGAAATGAGAGCATTAATGTCAGTTACAAGGAAACACTCACAAGAATAGGTAGGTGAGGTCATATTCAGAGCATTAAGTCCTCTAAATAAAATGTACTGGAAACAAAAAGCAATAAAACCTAGAGAAGCACTCATCCCCTTACAGAAGGGAAGCATAAAAAAAATGTTTTCAGCAAGATTGCAGCCAGGAGTACACAGGGAGGCCTCTTCAGAGCCTTTGTTCTCTAATTTATCAGATGCTCAATCAAGTCTTTCCCTCTGCTTGAAGGGCTGAAGGCACTTCTGAAAGCAAATGTGCTTTACCCATTCTACCTGCTAAACAAAATGAGAGAGCCTGCTTGACTGTTCACTAATTCAAAGTAGATTTGTATTGATAAAGTAACCAAAGCTGTACTTGGCCATGTTTCTTGATTCTGTAAACAGATAGAGACAAATTCACAAGAGTGAGAAAAACTCTCACATACTTTACCACACTTTACACTTTGTTGAGAAGTCAGCAGAGAACTTCACACTTCATTGAAAATCCATTAAAACAATTACCAGGTCATTAGCACGGACTTTTAAGCACTAGCTTTCAAACTCCACTTACTTACTAAAGAAAGCTTTCTGTAGACCCCCAGTTCCCTATGCAAGCAAGGTGCTAGAGAGCTGTAGAAGACAGCAAAAACAAAGTCATATTTAAAATTATTTTTTCTTCACTGACTGAAAGAAAAAAAAACACTATGCATAAATTATTTGTGTAATACCATGTTGCATAATACAATCCTGTGTGTCTTGTCTCCACAACTGCATTTAGCAGTTTGTAGGTGAAAGTTAACAACTGGGGGCTGGAGCAATAGCACAGCGGGTATATTGTTTGGCTTGCACAGGGCCAACCCAATTCCCAGCATCCCATATGGTCCCCTGAACACCACCAGGGGTAATTCCTGAGTGCAAAGGCAGGAGTAACCCCTGTGCATCGCAGGGTGTAACCCAAAAAGAAAAAAAAAAAAAAAAAAGTCAATAAATGTGCGTGCAACGTTTCAGAAATGTTCCCAAGGAAGTTACAAATATCAATTGTGCTCCAATGATCTTACATACTATCTTTATGTCAGTGACTAGTGACTTTTCTCCAACCCATTCCTTACCCTTGAATTCCAGGCTATTCTTTTCTATTGTCCACTTAGTGCCTTGTTTGGATTATCTAGTTATCTCTCAAACAAAACATGTCCAAAACTGAACTCTTGATCTTCTCCCCAGCCACTCTATCCACGGGTATATCTATCTCAGTCAATGCCAACTTCATTTATCTATTTGCTAAAGTCAGAATTCTTCGAAAATAAATAACAAACTTACTGAGATATAAGGGACACATGATAAATCACACAAATATCAAGGCAAGTGCACAATTTGATAAGTTTTGAAATGCATACACCGCTAAACCTCACAATCATGATAGCAAATATCATCTACAAAATGTTTCTCAAATTCCCTTTCTAATGTTTCCCCACCCTCACCACTTTCTTCCACACTCTCCTTCTCAAACATTGATCTGATCTGTGACTGCAGTGATTTCTGTCACCGAAGACAGCATTTGCTTGAATTTCAAATAATTACAATAATACAGTATATGCCTTATTTCCTCTGGCTTGTTTCTCCCCACCCACTTCTCTTCCCACTATTGATGTTTGAAATTGGTGATTGGGAGTAAAACATATATCTTGTGGTGCTCAAATATTTTAAGGTTGTGGTTCTTAGCTGCATTGTCTGCTATGGAATCATCAAGATCTCAGGCATTTGGGTTGCTGTCCCTGTGTATAGTTTGACAAGAGAGTTTACTAGGAGTTACTGCAGTATATAAACATGTGATCACCAGGGTCTTACTCCTGGTAGCAGTGCTTACTCATAATTTCAAGTGGAAAAACTAACACAGACCTGGATGTGATGTGGCTAGAAATTGTTTTCAACACTAGAATCACAGAGAGCGAAGCTGCCAGGCACAAGTGAAAGAACTACCAGTATCACGCTGGGCATCCGTCTATTGTAGCACTGAGGATTGAACTCATGGCATAATTCTTGCAAGGCGGGACTTTTTCTACTGATTGATTCTTACTGCCAGCTTCCACAGCCTTTTACTTCAATCAGTGTGATTAATTTTATTCATCCATGCCTTTGTTAGAACCAACTCTAGTTCATAATGCTCTCACTGAATAGTACTTCAATGTAGAGACATATACAAATGCTGTTTCTCCTTTCAATTTAACGGCCATTTGAGTTGTTTCCTGTTTGGGGCTATAAAAAAAGTGCTGCTTAGGTGTATGTTTAAATTTCATAGACTGCCAAACTGTTTTCTTAAGTGCTTATACCTTCTGACATTCCCTGCAACAATATTTCAGACTTCTAGTTGCTATACATTGTGAATAACACTTGATATAGTCTTTATTATTTGAGATCATCCTATTAAGTGTATGTGGAAGCTAATTGTGAATTTAATTTGCATTTTTCTACTAAACAATAAATCGGGACAGTTTTGTATATACATGCTTATTTACCGTTCATTTTCCTTTGGTAGGGGTGCCTGCAAAATCTTTGGCTCATTTTAAATAAAGTTTCTTGATTTTTTTTTTATTATTGAGTTCTGAAATTTCATGATATTTCTGAATATTAAGACTTTCATCAGCTATATGACTTAAAAACATTTCCTACCAGATGCAATTTCTTCTCAATTTTATGTATATCTTTGAAAAGTAAACAGTTTTTAATATTAATAAAGTCTGGTTTATAATTTCTTATTAAATTTTAACCCTAATATTTAGCCTAATCTAAGTTACAGAAAATTTCCCCTAAAGTTTGGGTTTGACATTCAGGTCTTTGACCCATTTGCCCATTTTATGTCAATATCTATTTGTAGTATAAGGTTTGCAAGATATGAATCAAAGTTCTTTTTTATGTGTGTGTAGCTATACAGTTTTTCCTTTGTTATTTTTGACAAAAACATTATAACACCTAATTTATACATATGAAAATATCTCACTCTGATTTTATAGTTTTATAAAATATTTTGAAATCACCAAGTGTTAACTTTCCTATTCACTCTTATTTTCAATTTTATTCTTGTTTTGGTTATTCTAGATTATTTGCATTTCCAAGTGAATATTTAAAAATGCAGCAGCATATCAATTCTAAAAAACATTAAGCTGGTATTTGTATTTAAATTGCACTGAGTTCGTAGATCAGTTTTGGGCCAGTAGCAATCTAGTAATATTTAGACTTTCAATACACTTAGAAAATATAAATCTAGGGGCCAGAGAGATAGTATAGTGGGTAGGGCATTTTTTCTTGCATGCAGCTGGCCTGTGTTCAATCCCCAGCATCCCATATGGTTCCCAGAGCACTTCCAGGACTGATTCCTGAGTGCAGAGCCACTAGTAACCCCTGAATATTACTGGGTGATATTCAAAAGAAAGCAAAGAAAGAAAGAGAGAAAGAAAGAGAGAAAGAAAGAGAGAAAGAAAGAAGGAAGGAAGGAAAGAAAGAAAGAAAGAAAGAAAGAAAGAAAGAAAGAAAGAAAGAAAGAAAGAAAGAAAGAAAGAAAGATAAAGGTGGGAGGGAGAGAGGGAGGGAGGGAGAGAGAAAGAAAGAAAGAAAGAAAGAAAGAAAGAAAGAAAGAAAGAAAGAAAGAAAGAAAGACAAAAATCTCTACAGGTTTAGATATTTCAAGTTTTCCACTCATCTTTCAGTGTATTCATTTTGCAAATTGACTTGTTCTTTCTAAACTTAGTTTTTAGTTCAAGTAAATGTAAGGTTTACTTGGACCAAAAGGCACCCCTCGGGACCAAAGGTAGCTTCATTCGATGCTTCCTCACATCCCCTGCTACAGATAACAGAAGGCCAGACCAAATGCACAAATCCGAATGCTCTTTGTTCCTTTTTCTGCACAAGATAATTTAAAATCCCTCTTAGATTTTCTACGGCACGGCTCTACTCCAGCCTTGTCAAAAGTCTGTGGGGTACACCCAGGAGTGCAGTCCAGTAAACTTCTATTTTTTCACTTTTACTTGCCTCTGTTTCTCTGTTTGCACCAAGTGAGGTCTCCAACCTGTCAGTAAGTTTTTATAAACTTAATTTGATTTTCTCCCTATATGATTATGATTTCTTTGAAGTCACCTCTGTTTCCTTTATCAGTATGGCTGCCTTTATTCCTGTCCCTTGCTTTAAATCCGTGGCTTTATCCTCTAGCACAAATTAAATAGAATTTGTAATTGCAGTCATACTTGTTCTTGATTTTAAGGGAAAAATGTTTCACTTCTTTTTTTTAATTTATTTTAATTTTTATTAGTGAAACACCATGAGGTACAGTTGTAGACTTAGAAATTTTTGTGCTTGGGTTTCAGTTATACAATGATCGAGTACCCATCCCTCCACCAGTGCCCATTTTCCACCACACTAATCCCAGTATCCCTCCCACCCCCCAACCTCCCACCCCATCCTGCCTCTGGCAGGGCATTCCCTTTTGTTCTCTCTCTCCTTTTGGGTGCTGTGGTTTGCAAAAAAGGCATTGAATGGTAATCATGTTCCATCTATAGTCTGTTTTCAGCATGCTTCTCCCGTCCTGGGAGGATCCTCCCAACACCCTTTATTTGGTGCTCCCTTCTCTATCTGAGCTGCCTTTTCCCCTAGCATGTGCGGCTGTCCTCAAAGCCATGGAGTAATCCTCCTGGTACTTATCTCGGCTATTCTTGGGTGTTAGTCTCCTATTTTGTTACTTTATGCTCCCCAGATGAATGCAATATTTCTATGTCTATCCCTCTCTTTCTGACTCATTTCACTTAGCGTGATACTTTCCATGTAGTACCACTTGTATGTAAATTTCATGACTTCATCCTTTCTGACAGCTACATAGTATTCCATTGTGTAGATGTACTAAAACTTCTTTAACCAGTCATCTGTTCTTGGGCACTCAGGTTTTTTCCAGATTCTAGCTATCGTAAACAGCGCTGCAGTGAACAGACAACTGCAGATGTCCCTTCGACTATACTTTTTTGCCTCTCAGGGGTATATTCCCAGGAGTGGAATTGCTGGGTCAAATGGGAGCTCAATATCTAGCTTTTTGAGAATCGTCCATACTGTTTTCCAAAAGGGCTGAACCAGTCGACATTCCCACCAGCAGTGAAGAAGGGTCCCTTTCTCACCACATCTGCACCAGCACTGGTTGCTTTTGTTCTTTTGGATGTGGGCCAGTCTCTGTGGTGTGAAATGGTATCTCATTGTTGTTTTGATTTGCATCTCCCTGATGATTAATGATGTAGAACATTTTCTCATGTGTCTTTTAGCCATTCGGATTTCATCTTTGATGAAGTTTCTGTTCATTTCATCGCCCCATTTTCTGATAGGGTTGGATGTTTTCTTCTTGTGGAGTTCAACCAGTACTTCGTATATCCTTGATATCGACCCCTTTGTCGGATGTGTATTCGGTGAATATCCTTTCCCATTGTGTGGACTGTCTTTGTATTTTGGTCAATGTTTCTTTTGAGGTGCAGAAGCTTCTTAGTTTAAGAGAGCCCCATTTGTCTATCTCTGTTTTCACTTGCTTAGCCAGTGGCTTGACATCTTTGAAGACACCATTAGCTTCAATGTCATGGAGGGTTTCGCCAACTTTGTCTTCAATGTACCTTATGGATTCCGGTCTGATGTTGAGGTCTTTAATCCATTTTTATCTTACTTTTGTACATGGTGTTAGGCAGATATCTGATCCCATTTTTTGCATGTATCTGTCCAGTTTTGCCAGCACCATTTGTTAAAAAGGCTTTCCTTACTCCACTTCACATTTCTTGCTCCTTTATCAAAGATTAGGTGATCATATGTTTGGGGGGAGATGTCAGTATATTCAACTCTGTTCCATTGGTCTGCTGTTCTGCTTTTGTTCCAATACCATGCCGTTTTAATTATTACTGTTTTGTAGTAGAGTTTGAAGTTTGGGAGTTTGATTCCTCCCATTTTCGTTTTCCCAAGAATTGCTTTAGCTATATGTGGGGGCTTATTGTTCCATATAAATTTCAGGAGTGTTTGCTCCAGTTCTTTGAAGAATGTCATGGGTATCCTAATAGGGATCACGTTGAATTTGTACAGTGCTTTGGGAAGTATTGCCATTTTGACAATATTAATCCTCCCGATCCATAAACAGGGGATATTTTTCCATTTCCTTGTGTTTTCTTTTATTTCCTGAAGCAGCATTTTGTAGTTTTGTTTGTACAGGTCCTTTACTTCCTTAGTTAATCAGATTCCTAGGTAGTTGAGTTTCTGGGGCACAGTTGTGAACAGGATTGTTTTCTTCATGTTGTTTTCTTCTCTTTCACTATTTGCATATAGGAAAGCAATGGACTTTGGGGTATTGACTTTATAGCCTGCAACTTTATTATACAGATCTATTGTTTCTAGGAGTTTCTTGGTAGAGGTTTTAGGGTTCTCTAAGTATAGTATCAGATCATCTGCGAATAGTGAGAGCTTGATTTCTTCCTTTCCTGCTTGGATACCCTTAATCCCCTTTTCTTGTCTAATCGCTATTGCAAGTAGTTCCAATACTATATTGAACAGTAGTGGAGACAGTGGGCATCCTTGTCTCGTCCCTGATCTTAAGGGGAAGGCTCTTAGTCTTTCTCCATTGAGGATGATGCTTGCTGTAGGCTTGTGGTAGATGGCTTTAACTATATTGAGGAAAGTCCCCTCTATCCCCAATTTGGCGAGGGTTTTCATCATAAACGGGTGCTGGATCTTGTCAGATGCTTTCTCTGCATCTATTGATATGATCATATGATTTTTATCTTTTCTTTTGTTGATATGATGGATTATGTTGATTGATTTCCAAATGTTAAACCATCCTTGCATCCCCAGGATGAATCCCAATTGGTCATGGTGTATGATCTTTTTGATGAGTTGTTGAATTCTATTTGTTAGTATTTTGTTGAGAATCTTTGCATCTGTGTTCATCGGGGATATTGACCTGTAGTTTTCTTTTTTTGGTGTCTTTGTTTCCTTTTGGTATTAGGGAGATATGAGCTTCATAGAAACTGTTTGGGAGGATTTCTGTTTTTTCAATTTCCTGGAAAAGCTTGAAAAGAACTGGTAATAGGTCTTCTTTAAATGTTTGGAAAAATTCGCTAGTGAATCCATCTGGACCTGGGCTTTTGTTTTTGGGAAGACTTTTGATTACAGTTTCAATTTCCTTGATGTTAAGAGGGCTATTCAGGTACTCTATATCTTCTTGATTCAGCTTCTGGAGATTATAGGAATCCAGGAATTTATCCATTTCTTCTAGGTTCTCTTGCTTCGTGGCATACAGACTTTCAAAGTAGCTTCTGATGATCCTTTGAATTTCTTTGGTTTCTGTTGTAATATCCCCATTCTCATTTCTTATTCGGTTTATTAGGGTTCTCTCTCTCTGTTTCTTTGTGAGTGTTGCTAGTGGTTTATCTATCTTATTTATTTTCTCGAAGAAACAACTCCTAGTTTCATTGATCTTTCGAATTGTTTCTTTGGTTTCCATGTTGTTGATTTCTGCTCTAAGTTTTATGATCTCTTTTCTTCTGCCTACTTTGGGCTCCTTCTGTTGATCCTTTTCTAGGATCTTGAGCTGTGAAGTCAATTTGTTTATGTGCATCCTTTCTTCCATCTTGAGGTATGCTTGCAGAGCTATAAATTTTCCCCTTAATATGGCTTTTGCTGCATCCCATAGGTTCTGGTAGCTTGTGTCTTCATTCTCATTTGTTTCCAGATATCTTTTGATTTCGTCCTTGACTTTCTTCCTGATCCATTCGTTGCTGAGCATTGAGTTGTTTAGTTTCCAGGTATTTAATTTGGTTCTCCGTGTTTGTGTGCGATTCATTTCTATTCTCAGTGCATTGTGGTCTGAAAAGATTGTTGGTAGTATTTCTATCTTTCTGATTCTACTGAGGTATGTTTTGTGGCCTAGCACATGGTCTATTTTGGAAAATGTTCCATGCACACTGGAGAAGAATGTGTATTCTTTCTTTTTGGGGTGTAAAGCCCTGTACAGGTCTGTAAGTCATTTCTCTTCTATTTCTTCTTTCAAAGCCAATGTTTCCTCGCTGAGTTTTGTTCTTGTTGATCTATCCAGGGGTGATAGGGCAATGTTGAAGTCTCCGGCTACTATTATGTTGCTAGCAATGTCCTCCTTGAAATCTTTTAGCAGTTGTTTCAAGTATTTAGTTGTTCCCTCGTTAGGTGTGTATACATTTAAGAGTGTGATTTCTTCCTGCTGTATGTATCCCTTGATGAAGAGAAAGTGCCCTTCACTGTCCCTTCTAATCTTTTTCAACGTGAAATTAATGTTGTCAGATACTAGTATGGTCACCCCAGCTTTTTTGAGGGAGTTGTTTGCTTGCAGGATTGTTTTCCATCCTTTTACTTTGAGTCTGTTTTTGCCCTGATTGTTCAGATGAGTTTCTTGTAGGCAGCAGAATGTTGGTTTCTGTTTCTGGATTCATTTTGCCATCTGTGTCTCTTGATTGGTGCATTTAGGCCGTTGACATTAAGGGAGATTATTGTCATGGTATTTTCTGCCATGTTTCTGTGGGGGCTGGTTGTGTTTCTAAGTGTTTTCCTTCTAATTCTACAGGAACCCCTTTAACCCTTCTTTTGGTTTTAGTTTTGAGTCTATCAAGTTCCTGAGCTGTTGTTTATCTACAAAATGATGTATAGTTCCATCGAGTTTGAGTGAGAGTTTAGCTGGATAAAGTATTCTTGGTGAGGCATTCATTTCATTGAGTTTTTTCACTATATCTCACCATTACCTTAGGGCTTGGAGGGTTTCCTCTGATAAGTCTGCTGTAAATCTAAGGGGTGCTGCTTTGAACGTGATTTCTTTCTTTGACCTTGCTGCTTGTAGTATTGTGTCTCTGTCCACAGCATCCATCGTTCTGACTATGATATGCCTTGGAGTGTTTTTATTAGGGTCTCTTTTTGCTGGCACCCTTCTGGCTCCTTGGATCTGTATGTCTGCATTCTTTAACTCTGGGAACTTTTTGGCAATGATTTCTTTGACTATGGGTTTTTCATTGGGATTGCCTCCCTGCCCTTCTGGTACTCCAATGATTCTATTGTTGTTCCTCTTGGCGTCATCTCCTAGGTCTCTGATTCTCCTAAGAGCCATTTTGAGATCTTTTTCCATTGCTTGTTTTTCCCTATGGGGTTTCTGTTGCTCATCTTCAAGCTCACTGATCCTCTCTTCAGCTGCACCTCCCTATTGCTAAGAGCACTTACTGAGTTTTTAATTACATCTACCGAGTCCTTTATCTGTGACACTTCTTTCTGTAGTTTTTTTTGTTTCTGCTTTCATTTTTTCCTGTATTTTCTTGACTAACCTTTCTATTGTTTCTTTCACTTCTTCTTTTAGTTTTCTGGCTATCTCTTCCATTGATTCTTTGAGTAGGTCCTTCAACATCCTCTGCATTCATTTCATCCCGGAGTTCTTTATCGGAGAGAGCATATTTGTATGCGACCCCTGTTGAGGGTTCGGGAATCTTTTCTTTGTCTCCACTTTGTAGTGGAGATTTGCATTGTTTCTTCATGTTGTTCTGTTTGTCTAGTGGCAAACCCCTGGAATTCACCAGCACTGTTCACTCTTATTGTGGGAAAGGGTTCTGGATAAGGCCGGTTGCTGGTGGACACCCTTCTCTGTTTCTAGGGTCTGAGGATCTTTTCTGGCATTTTTTCTCTGGCTTATGACGGGCATCTAGTGAAGGTTTGTAGGTGTTCTATACAGCTTCTATTGTGCATTGGTCTTTTGTTAGACTTGGAGTAGGCCAGTGGGTTATTACTGTATTGTAGTGTAGGTGGCTGGAATTTTTTCCCCACAGAATTAGATAGCAAGGGCTGGGGTGAGGGTCCAGAGTGCTGGAGGTCGGAAATATAATCGCAGTCTCTCTGGAGAAGGCCACGCCAACTTTGGGAGGCCATGCCCACTTGCGCTGAAGACCACGCCCCTACAGTAATGACCATGCTCCCAGCCAGTCTAGATGCTAGTCCGCAGACCTGATCGGGTGAGGGGGTGGCGATTACATGGACCTGCGCTCCCTGTGGAAGCGGCTCGAGCTGCTGGAGGCGCCCCTGCCCAGGGGCAGCAGTGGCGGTTGGGTTTCTCGGTCCCGAGTTGAGTTGGGGTGGGGAGTGGGCGCCAGCAGTACCTGTTGTGGGGGCGGCGATTACATGGACCAGTGCTCCCTTCAGAAGCAGCTCCAGCTGCTAAATATTCCACTTCTTTTTCTAAATTGTTGAGAGTTATTGTATTTTTTCAGGTATTGATATTGTATTTTTGTTAAATGTTTTATGCATCTATTTAGATGATTGTATAGTTTTTCTTATTAAATTTGTTAACATGATAAATTGTATTGATTTTCTACTGTTAAATCAATGCTGCATGTCTCAGATAAATCACACTTAGTTGTGATATATTAGCGTTTGCATATTGGACTCAATTTGCTAAAAGACTTGTTCAGAATTTTTTTTATCTATGTTCATGAAAAATATTTGTAGATTTTCTATTTTGCAATGACTGCTGGCTTAGTATCAGAATTATAGTGTTCTCACATAATTAGTTTAGGAATAATTTTCTTCTTTAATTTTCTGAAAGAGCTTGAGTAGAATTGGTATAATTTATTTTTTAAATGATTTGTAAAAGAGTTTTTACTATATATTCAATTTTTTGATTGAGTGAGCTTTCAGAGTTTGTGTCTTTTGAGAATTTTCTCTTTCCTCTTTCATTGGCATAATTTTGGATATGGCTTAAAGTATTATGAATTGAACACTTTCCAAAAACCAAATGCCAAAACCTTAACACACAATGTAAGTATATTTGAAAATAGGGTCTTTTTTAGATAATTTCGTTTAAATGAAGTCCTAAGAGTAAAGACCTAATACAATAGGAAGTGACACAGAGAAATTGCCATATGAAGACATAGCTCGAAAACAGCCCTCTGCAACATAATAAGAGGCCTCCTGTGGCATAAAATAACTGTATACCTTGATTTTTGTTTTGTTTTGATTTGGGGCCACACACAGCTCCACTGATGGCTTACCCCTGGCTCTGTGGTCAGGGATCACTGTAGCACGTGTTTCAGCACCACCTACAGATGTGGTGCTGGGGACTAAACCTGGGTAAACAAACTGTGTGTAAAGCAAGTACCTTCACCACTCCATTATCTCTCCGGCCCCAGCATACCTTGATTTTGAATATCGCTAAAAGAACTGTGAGAAAATACATTTATATTTTAATATCCCCAACCTGCCATATTTTCTATGCTATTCCTATGAATTAATACAGTAAGGATGCAACTTTATTATTTTTATATGAATATCAAGTTTTCTCAATATTTGCTGAAGAGAGTTTTCAGTTTTAAATGTCTGTGGAAATATTATTTTGCTTCCCTTTTCATGATATGTTTATACTGGTGTTTTAACTTATGTTCATTGTCTTTTTTTTTTTAACTTCTCTATTTTTGGTTTTTTGAGTCACACCCAGTGAACTCTCAGGGGTTACTCCTGGCTCTGCACTCAGAAATCCTGGCAGGGTTTGAGGGAGCATATGGGATCCCAGGGACTGAAAACAGGTCTGTCGTGTGCAAGGCAAACGCCCAGCCAACTATATTATGGCTCCAGCCCCTTTTTGTCATTTTAAGTGTAGCACCACTACCTTCTTAATGCATTAGTCCAAATTAAAATCCACTGACATTGTTATTTTCCTCTCTCTGTCCTTAACGCGTTTTGAGGAATTTGATTTTCTTTTTGTGTAGTTTTCTTCATGCTAGTTTTATTTATGTTTTAATCACCCTTTCAGATCTTTGGATTTGCATTCTATATTAAACATAGAAAAAATCATCAATGATTTCTTTATACATTTTCGTCTCCCTCTTTCCTCATGCCCTTTAATGGAGTTTGTAACATGTCACTGAAGTTGTCCCACTCCTGTTGTTCTTACTCGCTGAAAACGCTATGGCTTTCAATGTATTTTACTCTCAATTTTTTGTTGCTATGAGCTTCTGTTACCTCCAATGACATACAGTCTAGGAATTTTCAGTGAAAGAAATATCTCTCCAAGATGATTAAAATTGATTCTTGCCAGGCAAAAAAGTATTCTCAAGTGTATTGTGGTTGTAAATTTCATGGGAGATTGAGATGATTAGGAAAAATATACCCAAAAGGCTCCATGAGAATGTTGATAGAAAGAGGTTATTGGTACATTGAGAAAAATGGCATAATCTGCTGTAAATAGTAAATAGCTTATTTTCATTTCTAGTAAACATTGTCATTTCTTGACATTACATTAGGCATTTACTGTGTAAATGGGAATGGGAAGGAATGGGAGTGAAGATAGATGGTCGGCAACTATAACATCTCCACTTTGCTGATGACATAGTTCTAATAACACCAAACATTAGCCAAGCGGCACAAATGCTGGCCAACTTCAACCATGAGTGTGGAAAGATCGGACTGCAGCTGAATCTCACGAAGACAATGTTCATGAGAAATAGACTCGTTCCTGACATTCCATTCACTCTCAGCAGAACTAACATCTCCAAATGCAGCAGTTATGTATACCTAGGTCAAGAACTCAACATGACAAACAACCTGGCACCTGAGTTGCACAGGAGGAAGTAAGCCGCGTGGAATGCCTTCAAGAGTATCCAAGAAATAGCTAAGAGGACAATGAACCTCTGGCTCTGGGCACATCTCCTCAACTCCACTGTTCTTCCTGCATTAACATATGCCTCAGAGACCTATGCCCTACGAAAACAGGATGAGAATGCTGTTCGGGTTTCCCAAAGAGGAATCGAAAGAGTCTTCTTGGAGTATCATGCTTCACTCAAGTGAGAGAAGGAATCCGGAGTTCTGACCTCCGTCGAAGATCGAGAATCAGGGATGCTGTCTCATTTGCCAAGGCATCAAAAATCAGATGGGCTGGACACGTGATGAGATTTGGAGATGACCGCTGGATGAGAGCCGTTACCGACTGGATTCTACGGGACATCAAAAGATCGTGTGACTGCCCACCTACAGGATGGTCAGACTTCTTTGTCAAGACCCTAAATGAATAGTTTGAGACTCTTCGTGTTCCTGGAGTGAGCAGATGCCATTGGGCTACACTATCATGCTACAGGGACGAATGGAGATTTTACTGGTGCCCACTTAAGCAAATCGATGACTAACAGGATGTCAAGTAATCAAGTGATCAAGTAACATTAGGCATACATAGTTCTGGCATAAGTTTTAGCTAGTCTTGTTAAGTTCTGGCATAAGTTTTAGCTAGTCTTGTTACTTTCATGTATTTCATGTATTCACTTGCTATTTACTTTTTGAACAAATCGGATGTAGTTATGAATTAAGAATTGTTATGTCTTCTGCTGACTTTTTTTTCCACAGTTTTTTTTTATTAGTGAAACACCATGAGGTACAGTTGTAGATTTACAATTTTTTTGTGCTTGGGTTTCAATTATACAATGATCAGATACCCATCCCTCCACCAGTGCCCATTTTCCACCACCATGGATAATATCCCCCCCACCCCCATCCCCCCATCCCCCGCTGCCTCTGTGGCAGGGCAATCCCCTGTGTTCTCTCTCTCCTTTTGGGTGTTGTGGTCTGCAAAAGAGGCATTGAGTGGCAAACATGTTCAGTCCATAGTCTACTTTCGACATGCATCCCCCCCTCCTGGGAGGATTCTCCAAACACCCTTTATTTGGTGCTCTCTTCTCTATCTGAACTGCCCTTTCCTCTAGAATGCCCGACTGGCCACTAAGCTATGGAGTAATCCTCCTGGTGCTGATCTCAGCTATTCTTGGGTATTAATCTCATATTTTGTTACTTTTCTGCTGACTTTTAATACTTATTTTAATTTGGGGTAAATTTTTATTGATCGAAATATCTACCCCCCAAAATTAAAGTGTTATGCTTCTTTCTTGTCTTCTAATTTGTGATTAATAATAGACAGTTGTACCTAATTTTTATATTCCTCGAGTATTATAATACATTGTTCTATAGTGTACTTAATTTAATTTAAATAGTTAATACTTTGAATTATTGCTTTTAAGTCTTATTAAACATTATACCAAAGTAGCATTTTATTGATGGTTATACATATTCTTCCACTGAGAGCATGACTTGAGTTCTACCAAATGCCCTATGAATTATGCAGCTATATCGAGCTTTGCTGCTCCTTGCCTTTTGTGAAGGAGTTAAAATCATTGTCTCACTAATCCTATTGGAAGATTCATTCTCTAGTCTCAGTTACTTTCATCACATACATATTCTGGTCAATTTTCTCATAAGTAATCAAAAGGAACAATGGAATACTCCAGAAGTCTTTCTCTGTATTCAGTTTTTCTCATGGGTCTTATTCTTGGATGTAAAATAGTAGCCATACTTGCCTCCCAAAACTCTCAGTTCCTTCTTTGTTGAATAAGTTTTCTGGTTTTCCTCTGGGTTCCATCTGACTGAAGCACAGCCTGTAAATCAATGTATTAAGCTGATATACCAGTACCTTCCAACTATTTACTTCAAATATATCATAGCTTTTAATTTTGCAATTTCATATGGGAAGTATTAAATGTGATCTATAATTTCATTTTGCTTGAAAGTGGAAGTTCAGTAAGATAGAATATAAAGAACTATTCTTTAACTACATATTCAATTTATCAGAAAATACTTTTGCATTTATCATGTAGATTTGTTAAGATTCTATTTTTCAACATCAGCATGGCTACCAAATAACCAATATAAATAAAACACAATGAACTCTCATAAAGATTATCCTAATAACCTTTAACTCAATTTCACTCTCATTTATTTTTTGTTATTCTAATAGAGCAGGTAGAACGGTCATTTTCTAACACTTTCAACTCCATCTATGCCTGGTCCACTAATCCTATAAAAGGTCACTATATATTTGTCCTTCACATTTGCTGATCCTTCTGCCAAGACAAGTTTTCCCAACTAGACATATGAGTGAAAGTGGTAAAATCTATGCTAAGGACTAGAGATGTTACATTTATTTAAACATTCATGTATTAAACCCTTATTTTCTATAATATTGAATAAAATGTTCTTTAGTACTTTCTCTCAGAGGGTATATATGCTAGGTAGTAAGACATAAACTTATACATTTACTCATTCAACAAATATTTATTGAGCATTTAAAATATACCAAACATTGTACCAGACTATGGGAAGATGATAATAAATAAAATATTCTTAAAATCCTGCTTTATCAAGTATTATTTTCTAGTGGAGAAAGAGAAAGAATAAATAAATATTATATCTGTGAGTATATATGTGTGTTTATAGTACATCAAAAACATTACATGTTTATAATGCATATGTGCTGGTAGTAACAAAGAGTAGGAAAACAAGTATATAAGCACTTGTACCTGAAATAAAAAGTAAATTTATAGTTGAAACATTTTTCAATTTTTCAGTTGAGTCTATCAGAAATCAAAGTAGTGAAGTATTGTGGTAAGATGAAACTCAGAGATATGAAAGTGGCTGCCATATTTGTAAAAGTGAATGCAACCAAGTGTGGATTAGATTGTGCAGATTACAGGCAGAGATGAATTTGTCAAGTTTAGCAGACTACATAAAATCTATATTATATGCTCAGGTCAATTGAAAGATAATATATTTTAACTAAGAGACTTTCAATGATGTGCACACAAATATGAATAAATATTTCAAAAGTAACATATTATAAAATCTTGGCCAGATGGATTAGACCTAAGGAGTAGTCCAGTCTCTGAATTGTCTTAGAGAATTTCTAGAAATCATAGTAGAAGATATATAGTGATAAGAGACTTTGTGAGTCAGAATTAGTCATGAAGAAAGAAAATATTTAAGAAATACCTTATACAAAGTTTTACTTAATGTGAATGTTATATTCTTTGATATTTCTAAAGATATTTAAGATAATTAGATTCTTTTTAATTTATGTGGAGTTGAGTTTGTGATTTGTCCAGGGGTCTAAGTTTGATGAGATAGACAGAGAATAAAAACAAGAACCTCAGGAATTCAGCTATATTAAGAGAAAAAGTAATATAATTGAATCAGTGGAATAAGTTAGAAGCAGTTATGGGAAGGGTTTTAATTTTAAGAGTAGTAAAAAAAAGACTTAAGAGAATGTTTAAATAACGAACTCAAGGAGGTGAGACACAAAGCATTGCTAAGAAAAAATTTCCAAGATTGAAATAACCAAGCCCCAGACTTTCCTGATAATTTGGTGAATAGCAAAAAGACCAAACTACAGGGAGATGGAAGCAAGAACTTGGGATAGTGGTTAAGAAGTAGATCATGTTGCTGCTTGGAAGTTATCACTGACTTTGCCTTTTACACCGTGTATTGTGGGAAACCTTTGAAAGATTTTAAGTATCTGATTCACTTGTGATAGGACAGATTTGGGATGAAAACAGGCTGAGAGAATAAAATTTGGAATGACGAGGGACAGCTGGGCAGTCACTATATGTTATGGCTACTTGGATCAGAATGTTAGTAGTAGGTGCCGAGAAGCAATCTAATTCTGGGTTTATTCTAAAGGTTGTGTTAACAGTATTTTTTGATGGATTTAAGACTGGTGGTTTGCATGTTCACAAAGAATTTCACCTTGAGAAACATTAAAATCCGTTCTTAGTTTGAGCTGCATGACTGTACTTAATTTGAAGAACTATGAGGAAATTCTAAGCATGGAGTCACATTATTTCTAAAAGTGAACATTTTAAAATACTTTTCAAAATGTGACTTTGTATTGTTTTTACAAGTGAAAAAAAGAGCTGAGGGTTTTTGTAGGTTTTCTTTTAAGGATTTCAGATTTAATCTCAATAACAAAGTATCACTGTAATTAAAACATAATGTGAATAAAATGTTTTAAATTGGTTATTCTGTCATGGGGTTGGAGCCATAGCACAGTGGATAGTGCATTTGCCTTGAATGATGCCCACCCAGATTCAATTCCTCTGTCCCTCTCAGAGAGTCCTGCAAGCTACCGAGAGTAGCCTGCCCGCACAGCAGAGCCTGGCAAGCTACCTTGGTGTATTCAACATGCCAAAAACAGTAACAACAAGTCTCACAATAGAGACATGGCTAGCAAATCGATGAACAACAGGAGGACAGTGCTACAGTGCTATTCTATCATACTTTTTTGGGGGGGGAGGCAGGAGGCTACAGCTGACAGTACTCACAGTAGTCAGAGACTATTCCTAATTATTTACTCAGGAGTGATCCCTCGTGGTACTCAGGAGACTATGGTATTCCTGGGGATTTGTATGGGGTCAGCTGTAAGCAAGGCAAGTGCATTACGATCCTGTCCTACCTCTCAGACCTTGAATGTTTTAAAACTAGAAAGCCAAGCTGATCAAAGACAAAAATAATATCAAGATTTAGTGTACACCCATTCTTTCATTCTCTTTAACACCCATGCAAATCTTCAATTTAAGAATTCTTAAATTCCTGATGACTTTCCTGATGATTCTGTTCTTCACAATGAACTTAACATAAAGTCGACTTTGTATGCTTGAGGTATACATTCTACACAACACTCTTTCTGAGTCCTTGAGAGGAAGTGGGAGAGGGGAGGGGAGGGGAGGGGGGGATGTGTGGCGGAGGTATACCACCCTTTCATTTATGTTACAGTACATTCTGAATTCTTTCAACTGCTCCATTTGCTGGCATTTTAGAAATCAAATAGGCCCCAGCAAGGAGTGGAGAGTGAGATTCCTGTCTTTTTCTTTCCTGAACATGCACCTTATCTTTGACTCAGTTCTGAGAAAAATCAAATATCATTAGATTTCAAAAAATATTTATCTTGGAGCTTTAGGAGAATTCCTAGTTGGTGAGAAAGTGCTATTTCAAAGAAGGCAGGGAATAAATCTGATGATACAGACGTCCCAAGCAATTGAATTACTCCAGTTGCCAAAGGCAGACTCAGACCTTCCGTGGCCTCCCTGTTTAGTTGGAGTCCTTCAGGAAAAGATCTTTCTTGGCAACATTCCAAGAGGAAGCCGATTAATGTCCAGTGGGAGCAGCAATGCCCTAATTTCAATTACCAATCAAATCAACACTCAGTGGCCACGCCAGAGGGACTGGAAAAGCAGTGAATTAATATTTATTCCCATGAAATATATAAAGATGTCCTCACTCTTGAAGGAACATTTGAAACTTGGTGCTCAATAGACAAATATGTGAGTCCTGACTTTTAGCTTAACTTTTTCCCTCTTTTCCCTGCTTGTGACCATTCAGAATACATGTAATTCTCAAATAGTTAGGAGAGATTTCTGAACATCAGGCCTCCAGTTCCTAGACTGAAAATAGCAAATGTAATTTCTCATATCTGGGAGTGTTTTTGCTCATATTCTCTCCCTCAACTTACTGTTTTGGGGGAGTTAATGATCTTATCACCTGCTTACAAGAAATTTTGCAAGCAAAATGCACAGGGCTTCTGTCACACTAAGTCTAGTTGCTACAACCTGAACCTGAACAATATGAATTGTAAGTATTGGAGCCCAAAGTGTTTAGTTATGGTTAATTTATAACTAAACACACTAGTATTTAGTGGAACAAAAAAGGTCATTAGTGTCTTACTAGGAAGCAATTAAATTAACAGCTCAAAGCCATTCATCAAATCACAAAACAGATGCTAAACTTTTCTGTAGAAAATCAGATTCTGGAAAGCCAGGAAATAATTCAATGCAAAACATTACAAAATACACCCACCTTCCTAGGCTTCTCTCAAAACAAAAATCCACCTCTTTCATCTGCATCCAGAATACCCTAACCATTAACTTTTCAGAGAAAGGCACAGGAAAACAAACAAAAACTAAACAGTTCGACAAGTTTCCAGTTCAATCATGATTAATTTTCCTCTTTCTACTATGCCCCATGTATATCATATGCTCATAAAACATTATTTTAGAGCAGTCAATTAGTATAAAAATTACTATATAATGAAATAATATGCCCAATTATGTGATGCAAAATACAATGTGGGTTAGGTAGTCTACGCCCCCCTAAAATAAGTTTCTAATTTAAATTATATTGATAAATATTTGAAAATATCTTGTATATTCCATGCATTCAATGTAATATATATTTAGTATGTATTTAGTGTGTATGTATGTATGTATGTATATACTAAATGCAGCTAGACATTACTATTATTTAATCATTGCTAGTCCTTGGTACATAGAGAATTCCTTGAATACTAGAGATAAGGACCAGGAGGTTTACTCCATGGCTTGGAAGCTGGCCTCAAATGCTGGGGGAAGAGGCAGCTCAAATAGAGAAGGGAACACCAAATAAAGGGTATTTGGAGGACCAGCTAGGGTTGGGAGATGCTAGCCGAATGTAGACTATAGATGAAACACAATGGCCACTCAATGCCTCTAGTGTAAACTACAACACCCAAAAGGAAAGAGAGAACAAAAGAGAATGCCCTGCCTCAGAGATGGGGTGGGGTGGGGGCAATGGGGTGGGGGTGGTGGGAGGAACACTGGGATCATTGGTGGTAGAGAATGGGCACTGGTAAAGGGATGGGTACTCGATCATTGTATGACTGAAAAACAAGCATGACAGTTTGTAAGTCTTTAACTGTATCCCAAAGTGATTCACTAATAAAAAAATAAAAAATAAATAAAAAATTAAAAGATTAAAAATAAAACAATGTCTTTAGAGTAAAAAAATCCTCTATTTTGGCCTTGAAATTATTGTATATTAGTCAATCAAATTTGGAAAATCAGTTTGACTTACCCAAGCCATACTAGCTTTGTGTTTTAAATTTAAATAATGTTAACTCCAGAAGTTAACGTAAAGAGCAATGTAAAAAAAATGACTCAGTAAGAATTAGAGGTACTCAGTAAGAATTAGGTATTCAGAATAGGCTAATTTTAGAAGAACTGAATAAATACACTATAAAAATAAGAGCACAGTATAGGAACCACAAGGAACAGTGCAATACTTCATGTTGAATAATGGACAGGAGGTGAGGGTAGTTGTCAAAATTTCAAAGTACGAAAGGCACTGTGCAGAAAGCATTCTGAAGAAGCCATGACTCTTTGGGAACTTCAAAGTGAGTTCACATAGCTCTCTCTGCCTTTCTTCAACCCCCTGCCTGGGGACCTCATCAGCTACTCCCTAGATTGCCCAACTGATCCGATTAATATGTCTTATTCTGTAACTGCACAGACCTGGACAAAGTCTAGAGAAAGGAAATACCTAGAAGAGCCAATAGATTGTATGAATTAAAATTATTTGTAAAATCATCAATGCATAACTGCATTAATGATCCTAATACTATTTAGTTCTTCTTAAATATGGATCCTGCTAAATCCTATGTATGCACGTTATTTAACCCTATAAGGCTGTACAATCACTATCTTCAAACTATATATGGAGTATCTGAAGCAAAGCTGTCTTAAACAAACTAAAAAAGCTAAGAACTTATAAATTAACATATATTTATACCTGAGATGATGAATTTCTCCTAAATAATAGTTAAATACTGATTAATAGATGCTCTTGAAATTTTCTTCAGAACTTACTCTTTACTCTTAACCTCATGGCTTCTCTTGCAAAGCACCCCAAGTTCATCACTTCAGGTCTAGGCAGTCACTCACTCTCCTGGATAAGTATTTAAAGTAATTAAATCAATCTGTTCATATTGTGAGTACCCTTTTTAAAAGCAATATGAAAAAGCAATACTTAAGTAACAGTTGCAGGTATAGGATTGCATCAAGATTATCATATCCCCCACTCAACTATTAACTCAGTGTAACTGTGAACTAGCTACTGACATTACTGGGCCCGCTCAAAACCGATGAACAATGGAAGGACCGTGACCGTGACCGTACCCTGATTACCATTTGGAAAGCACCGTGCCCTGAATAACTCAAATTCGTAAGCCCATACAGCCTCAGCTATGACACAAATTGACCAAGTGTTCATAAAATGTTGTCACTTAGTCAAACTCCACCTACTCACATGTGGGAGCAGATGAACCAGGGGGAGAGAGCAAGGTGAAGTGGTGCAGATTGAATTCAAGTTGTTTGCTGTGCCATGAGAGTAATGTATTTATTTCTCATTAGGACTTTCATGTCTCTATGACTTTAATTGCTTTTACCTTTATTAGCTCCATTTTAGTTATCTACAAAATGACTTTTCACATCCCTTTGCCTGATTCTTTGCTTTTAAAGTTTAGATATATTTTCAGTGAACCCTTGTTTTTTCTTCTTAATCCTAAACTATCCATGCATTTGGTAGATAAACCAAACTACCTAAGCATTTGGTAGATTTTAAAAAAGTTGTGTGTTTGTGATTAAAATGAGACGTGGCGTTCAAATGAACAACAAATGTGTGCTGGATACCCACTCTGTACCAAGCACTATCGTATGCAAGGGAATAAGTAGAAAATACATAAACAGTCAAAAAAGCAACATGTAATATAAATTGAGGTACTGATAAGTGTCAAGAAAAAAAATGAATTAAGAAAAGGAAAGAATAACTGAGATTTCTATTTTCTTTTTTTTTTTTCTATTTGGGTCACACCTGGAAATGCACAGGGGTTACTCCTGGCTCTGCACTCAGGAATTACCCCTGGCAGTGCTCAGGAGATCATATGGGATGCTGGGAATCGAACCCGGGTCAGCCACGTGCAAAACAAATGCCCTACTCACTGTGCTATTGTTCCAGCCCCAAGAGATTGCTATTTTCATAGGATGACCAAGAAAGCATTCTGAAAAAGGGCTGGGAGATAGTACATCTGGTAAAGTAGTTGCCAGGCAGGCTGCTAACCCGGATTTGCTGCCTGGTACTACATACCCCAAGTCCCTCCAGGAGTGATGCTTGAGTGCAGAGCTAGTGGAAAGTCATGATCATTGCCAGATATGGCCCCCAGACAGAAACAAACAAAAAATAAATAAGGAAAGCACTTTATAGAGAAAGGATTTCAGCAGACATGAATTAAATAAAGCCAAGGTCAACTGAGTGTCTGACATAAGATCATTCTAACTCAGGAAAGGACAATGGTATTTATATTAGAGATGAGAGAAAGCTGTGTCATATTACCATCATCTTGAAAACAAAACTTCTCAAATATTACCTTCTACTATGTACTCCTACAACCTAAACCTTCAAATACTTTAGATGCTCAACCACCACCCCACCCCAGACCCCCACTATGTGTTTGAGATAATATACAGAGAAATGATAGATTTTAAAGTCTTTGTTTTATTACATTATGACAAGTTTAATTTTTCCAAAGAATTTAATTATTAGTCATTGCCTTTCTCTGTAATCTTTTTTTTTTCTTTCAGTCTAATCCAAATAGTAGTTCCTCAAAAAATAATAGAAAAAAAAAGAAAGATGAGACTTTGTACTGAGTTAGCAATTTGAACTTTGGAACCTGATTTCTGTTCCAACTTTAAGACACCCAAATGAGCATGCATTTCTTCACTTCTCACTCATTTTGGTAGACTTTATTATGCAGTTTTGAAACACTTGTGATCTTTGTGAAGCTTTTGGATCAAAATGTATTTACTCTTGAAGAAACAAGTAATTATAACAGTTTCTAATATATAGAAGAAAAGTCTTTTAGAATACCTAAATAACTGACAATGCCATTTTGAAATAAATGTCTGAGCAATATATAATATAAATTGTATTGTTTGAGATAAATGATTAAATTATGTCAATTAAATTAACAATCTTCAAAAAAAGCACACTAAACAAAGAGTAAAGAGAAAAAAAGATAAGAAACAGATTTGTGTCTAAACTTCTTAATATATTTGGCTTAGCCCAGATGTGGTTAGACTCACCCCTCCATGCACAATCTTACAATCTTTCACAGAATAATAATTTAGAAGTTTTCAATATTCAAACAAACATAGCAAACATAATGATAAATATACCTAATGTGTCCCTTTTGTAGGGTAGACCCAGAGCTTAGCTGACAAAGGTCAGCAGTCTAGTCATTAAAAACCCCTCTCTGTGTAAAAGAATACATCATTCTGTTGAATGACTGGTTCAAAATAGCCTAACCATCATCATCACTTAGATTTTGTTTCCCATTAATTTCTGTATATTAAGACTTCTTGGCTGCAGCTTTTTGCAGGAAGCAAGAACCCCAACCCTGTCAAACACTTATCACAAGTTCTTGGTAACTTTGAAGAGAAGAAATCCTGGACCTAAGAAATTCCAAGAAATTCTGCTGAGAACTTTGCCACTGGGATGTCACTCAGAAATATGGTCATTGATTCTGGTCCAGTATTTATGGAACAATTGCTGACAGCACAGAGATTTAGTTTCTTCATGCAACTTCTTGAAATTGTCTGAGAAACTATATGGGCAAAATTTTCATATTGTCTAGTATAAGAAATTAGTCCATTTTATTTAAAAATAGCATTTTAAGTCATGATATTAGAAGTTACAGTTTTCAACTATGTTTCTGTTGATATTGAGAACTAGGACAACTTTACAAACAATATTAAGAAATAGAATGTAGTCATTAATAAAATTCAAAGACATAAAATACTGGTTCTGTTACATGACAAATTTCTGTTCATCTTCCCTTTGGCTTGGTTTCCTTATCTAAGATGTGAGCATAACAGAAATAACATTAAGGGTTATTTGAAGAATTAAATAATTGAGAAAAATAAAGGCTTTACATTGATGTATGTATATTTTTATTTATTCACTTGTTATTTAATATATAATAGCACAGTGATAGGGCATTTGCCTTGCACGCAGCCAGCCCGGCCGAGCACAGTTCGATTCCTCCGCCCTTCTCGGAGAGCCTGGCAAGCTACCTAGAGTATCTTGCTGCACGGCAAAGCCACCCGTGATATATTCAATATGCCAAACACAGTAACAACAAGTCTCAAAATGGAGATGTTACTGGGCTGGAGCGATAGCACAGCGGGTAGGGCGTTCGCCTTACACGCGGCCAACATGGCCAACCCGAGTTCGATTCCTCCGCCCCTCTCGGAGAGCCCGGCAAGCTACCGAGAGTATTCGATATGCCAGACACAGTAACAACAAAGTCTCCAATGGAGACGTTACTGGGCCCGCTCGAGCAAATCGACGATCAACGGGAGGGCCTTTACCTTTACCTTTTACTGGGCCCACTAGAGCAAATCGATGAACAATGGGAGGACAGTGACAGTGAAAGTGATAGTGACAATATATTACATTAGATACATGTTATATTAGATATATTATATGTAACATATATTTTATATATGGTAAGCCTATGAATGTGATTCCTCTATGTAGTATGCTGGAAGTGTTCCCTCTAATCTTTAATATTTTAATTGCTGTAATAGTGCAAAGTACTATAAATATGAATATATTAAGGATGTTAAGATGACAAGATTCTCCTACGTGACACAGATGAAGACCACTTTTGATCACATATATCCTTACAGTAAAAAGCAGAGGAATATTTTACAAACAGAAGAGGACTTAGAGACAAGAAAAGGCACTGTGATCATGAAGGCAGAGACTGAAGTGATGCAGATACAACACTTAAGGAATGCTGACAGCTACACGAAGCTGGAATGGAAAGATAGAGATTCTCTGTGGGAGCTTCCAAAGAGAGCATGACCTTGCAACTCAATGATAACTGGCCTCCGACTTGTGACTTCCAAAATCTGACAGAATGCATTTCTGTTGTTTTAAGCCACAAAATCTGTGATAACTTGTAGCTGCAAAATATAATGCCAATGACTTATCATCAATTTCATAAATTTTTGGCCCAAATTCTTACCTCTCTTTATATCCATAGTATTTTTTTTCTTAATACATTTGGCTCAGTCCCTATGTGGATAGATTTATCCCTCCATGTACAATGTTTCAGTTCTTCACAGAATAACAATTTAGAAATTTTCAAAATTACTTAATATTTACTTAATATTACTTAAGTTAATAGAGTCTCCTGCCCCCACATCTGACTGTCCTCACCACGGCCCCTTGGAGAGGGGCAGGTTGAGTTTCCCTCGCCGCTCTGAGCAGAGCTCCGGCAGTTGAAGACCTCCAGAACCCGCCACAGCCATGCTGGGACTACTCTCCACAGGTCCGGACAAGCCTCATGCATGAAGGAACCAGCAGAGGAACCCAGGCATGTGGGTTCCGGGGCTGAGATCTCCAAGCCTGCTCCGATGGGACTGGGCCTTCTCCACCAAGATCCCCTATCTTCCAATAGATAGGCGTTACACCCACCAGCTGCCTCCTGCGCCAGGTAGTTCCATCAATGGCCAAGACCCAGAGACTATAAAACCCAGCTCCTGGAAGCGTGAATGCAGCTGTGCAACATCTTATTAATCTCGTTTTTACTTTGGAGAACCTGGCAGGCTACCAAAAGTATCCTGCCCGCACGGCAGAGTCTGGCAAACTTCCCGTGTAGTACTCAATATGCCAAAAACCAGTAACAATGATAGGTCTCATTCTCCTAGCCCTGAAAGAGCATTGAATATGACTCTTTTAAAATCTCAGGGCTAGGAAGAAGGAGATGTTACTGGTGACTGCTCGAGGCAATCGACGAACAACAGGTTGATTGTGATTGTGATAGTGACTTAATATTATAAACCAATGATAAAGCAAAAATAATAGAACATTTAAAATTAACTTTTAAAGGCTACATATTTTGCTTCTTTCTAGGATTAAAAAATGCATGATAAAATTTCATGAGAAATAAAAATGGCAATTTTAAGCTTTCTGGTCTATATTAGCATAGTGGTGTGATAGTTAATTCAACTAGGCTAAAGTACCAAGTTATTTAATAAAATGTTACTCTTGCTGTTGCTGTGAAGTGTTTTGCAAATAGTTTAATTTCTACAAATTTTAGACTTTGAGTAAAAGTTACCTTCAATTGAAGTGGATGGACCTCATTCAATCAACTGACACTCTTAACAAAAATTGAAGCTGGTCAGAAGAATATAAACTCTGCCTCAAAACTGCAACACTGATTCTGCTAGTCAGACCAACAAAGTCCCCCAAAGTCATGTGAGCAAATTATTGAAGTTCCACTCACTGAAATATCATGAGCTGTACCAGTGGACACTTCTAACCAGAGATCTTGATTGCAAATAAGAAATTCCTTCATCTTTACTTTTTTAGTAAATAAGCAAACATCCACTCTCAGTTTTGGTTCTCTAAGTATTAATTTACATAAAGCAAATTTGGAGGGAATGAAAGCATGTTCAGTTTTTGATAAGTTGAAGCCTAATATGCTAAGATACCCAGTAAACAAATATACTGACATCCTTTCAAATAAAAGATAAAGGTTTGAGATTCTGCATATTTTAAGGCACTTGAAATAATGGGAAGAAACAGATTTGCTAGGGCAGAGCAGAAGAAAAGAGAGTCTACAGCAGGGCCACAAGTTTATAAAAAGCATAGAAAGGATGGTCAGAGAGGGAGTAAGAAAGCCAGGAACTGAAAGTCAAAGTGAGAGAATGTTTAAGAAAGGGAAATGATTGGTGGGTCAAGTGCTCTGAGAGGTCAGAATGCAAACTACAAATATAAGTTGGATTTACTGATGAGAAAAGGTCATTAGTGGCCTCAGAGAGGCATTTTCAGTGGGTGAGTGGAGACTGAATCTATATGAAGTAAGTGGGAGGTGTGGAAGCATAAACAGAGTAAGGACGACACTTTCCAGAAGTTATAATGAATAGTGCAATGAATAATCCTTACACATCAATCTTGTTCACAGCATAAATGTCAGGATCATACTTCCTTAGAAGTTGTAGGCCAGAGGATAACCATATTTAAAAAACTTTTGATTGTGAATGCCAAATTTTCCTCCCTGCTTTAACTTTTAAAATGATTTTTAATTTTAGCCTACAGACATTGACTTAATGCAGTCTCTTCTACTTCTTACATCTCTACCAAAACTTCACTTCTACACAAAGATGTTATAGTGGGGCAATTTATAAAAAGGATGAATTTCAAGTTTTGCAAAAGCATAAATAATTTAGAAGATTTTGATGCACTGAATTCATTACTTTGGCAGATATTTATTGAGAACCTAATAGGTCTCAGAGAGTGAGATAATATTTTGGTAAACACAAAGAAATAGTGTTTCTTGTAGGTAAAAATAAAACAATTACCACATAATTATAATATCAAAATTATGCTAACTGCTACTAAGAAAAATGCTATGACAAAGGGGCAAAGTTTTATATCAAGATCAAGAAATTGTCTAAGAAAATGAAGGATGTGAAAGAGTTGGCCAAGATGATGGATCATACAGTCAAGTTGAACTTAACCACCTCATCCATTGTAGTCAAAAGAACTGGGAATTGCATTTCCCAAGTTCTCTCTCCTTGGGTTAGGGACAGTGAGTGGAAAGCAGAAAAAAAGTGGAAGAGAAAGTGTTACTCTTCCGAAACAACTACAATGCTCTCAGTCATGTGTCAGGAAAAGGTTGGCTATGGATTTGAAGGAAACTCTCCCAAATCATTTGATTCAGGGCTCTTGGCAGTTGCAACGGTATGTGACTGCAATCTAGAGGTTAGTGCGACAGACTGATCTCAGTGACATTAAAATCCTCCTGGTTCTGGGGTGTGTAAATCCCTAAGCCTTCAAGGGGAGAAAATATACTTCAAAAAGAAAGAACAGGGGGCTGGAGCAATAGCACATCGGGTAGGGTATTTGCCTTGCATGTGACCAACCCAGATTCAATTCCCAGCATCCCATATGGTCCCCTGAACACTGCCAGGAGTAACCCCTGTGCATTGATGGGTGTGACCCAAAAAAGAAGAAAAAAAGGAAAGAATTACATATTACAAACTCCTGAATTATGGAGACACTCCACTGTTTTTAGAAGTGACTGCAATTGGGACACAATGAATAAAGAGGAATAAACCAGACTGAGTAGTGGAGATACATGATTCAGGAAATAGTGGAAAACTTTGAACACTACAGTGAGTAGTTATTTTAAAGTTTTGTGACCATCATTTCAAAGTTTAAGGTTGTTTCTCTATAATCAGAGGTATAATCAACCAGAAAACCCTTCATACAAACAGTGGTTTTTTTTACTAGGTATTTTGTTACCAAATTGATTATTTGGGGTTGAGGTTTTGTTTTGTTTTCACTATTTAGTACTTTTTATATTTAGGAAGTCTTTTTCAAGGGTCTGAAAGACAACGAGTAATTTCTTAGAAATATTTTAACACTTCCTAATGCTTTTTCTTAGACATTCAAGTCAATTCATGAACAAGCATTTACTGGGCAACTTTTCCACACACAGCATAACTTAAACACTTTAGGTATCACATCTTATAAAGGACGAAGGGAAAAAATCAATCAACAGTTGAAAACACACATAACAGAGTCTTTAGTTCATATTTCTAGTTTAAAGAATGCTTCTTTCAGCGATTTTATAGCTTTTACACTTGTGTGAGAATAAGCAAGTTAGAGTGATTGTCACATGCTAGCTACTCAACTTGGAGTACTCTGCCCCTTCGTTTATAGAAGTTCTAAAAATTCACAAGGGGCATAACAGCTGTACTCCTGAAATATTTTGTAATTCATCTAAGCCATTGTATCACTATAGTGCTCAGTCCAGGTTTCTACTATAACCATTTTTGTTTGATAAAAGTAGAATAATCAGGGTTGGAGAAATAGCATGGAGGGTAGGGTGTTTGTCTTGCACTACCTGGGTTCGATTTCCAGCATCCCACATTGTCCCCTGAGCACTACCAGGAGTAATTCTTGAGTGCAGTCAGGAGTAAGCCCTGTGCATTGCTGAGTGTGACCCAAAAACAAAACAAAACAAAAAGTAGAAAAGTAGAATTGTCTTCATTGTATAAGAATTACCTAACTATAAAGTGCCTGAGGGCAATAAATGTTTTTAATAATGATTTTGGTCAACAAATTTCAAACTTACTGAACAATATTGTACCCCTTAACAAATATAGTGTCTTTAAGGATCACTATGGACTTTCCTTTCCACAACGCTTATCTGATTTCTTCTTTCTTGAGGATTTGGGCATTTTCGGTTTCAGTCACTTCTCCTGAGTTATTTTTTTGTTTTCATGGGAACTCAGTCCTTTTGCTTATTGACTGCCATCTTGTATTTCTAGCCTATGATTGACAGAGCAACTGGAATCTACAAGCAGAAAATCAATAACTCAAGGCCTTCAGACAGTCCAGGGATGCTCTTGAAGAAACTGGTTTCCTGGTTTTAGTGGCAGTCACTGATCAGAAAATGTAAAACTAGCCAGCCATGAATAGAAACAATGTAAAGTCAGCCTCCCCGTTTCTTTGCATGAGAGGATTTTTATATTGGTTTCCTGTGTTTAAATTCTGTGATGTTTCTCAAACCCTGGAGGGGGATTAAAAACCAAACCAAACAAAAAAACACACGAAAAAGAGGGAAGGGGGGCACTCTGTGAAAATTGTGAAGTGTGCAGATTTGTATTCATTTGTTTTCTCATTGCCACACTAACCTTCACCAGTCCTTAAGCTTTAGGGATCCTAAATGTAAATTTGTTCTTTAGCATAACATTTTCCTTGTTCAAGTATAAGTGACACTCCAGTAGACATGAAAGATTCGAGACTTATTACTTGCAAGTTAGCATTTTACTGCTAATGTAGTCTGCCACCCCTTACCTCCTAGTTTTATGGTTGTCTAATTATAGCCTGCAGGCCTGTGGTGGTCCTTTGCTACTTCAACTGGAATGTAGCTTCCAGAGCATTCGCCCCATTAGGACCTCCCACTGAGTTATTGATTATTAAGGTAATGCACTTTTAGTGTTGTATCTTTAACATGGAAATGTAAAAATGAGTGGCTTGCAATTGGAGGATTAGAAAAAGAGCAAACTTCACTGATGGAGAGCCCTGCTTGCTACTTACCTTACTATTTATTTAAAACATTGTCAGACAAAGCACAGTTTACCTGTCAAGTGATTATATAAATTACATTTGATTATTACGTATTTTAATCACTAAAGGAAGACAATTCCACATAGAAAAAAGATGGCAATTTCAAGTCTAAGAAAGAAGAAAGTTTAAAAAGAAACATGATGAGGAATGGAAGGAGAAAGGGAAAGAATTAAAGGGGAAAGAGAGAAAAAATGAAAACACGTATGTTAAATTCAGCACTTTATTTTTAAAATAGAACAAAAAGTGGCCTTTTTTTTTCTTTTTTGGCTCATACCCAGCGATGCACAGGGTTTACTCCTGGCTCTGCACTCAGGAATTACTTCTGGGGACCATATGGGATGCTAGGAATCAAACCTGGGCCAACCCATTCAAGGCAAACATCCTACCCACTGAGCTATCACTCTAGCCCCCCCCAAAATGTGTTCTCTTTCTAGGCAAAACCAAATCAAACAAAACTAGGTGGCAACCTTCACATTAATGTTTATATTAATATTATGGACTTCTTATCTAGACTATAGAAAAAAAAAGAAAGAGACCTATACCTCTATTTTTTATTTAGATGGAAAAACATCACCCTGGTTATAACTGAAAAATCTTTATGGAGGGTCTCTATGAAAGCCCTCACACATGCACGCTGAGTACCATCAAATTGCATGTAGGAAATGGAGTTTGCTAGATTAATTGTAGAAGTTTCAATGACAGAGGTTCGTCTCTCCTCTGCACACAGAAGACGCTTTCATTTGTAGAGCTGCTCTTTGAAGCCGATGCCCACCATTACAGCTACTGGACCAGCAATGGCGTGGAAGGATTGGTAGGTGAGTAATATAGAAAAAGAGGATAAATTGGGTGGGACCTCCAGAATCTGAGCTTGAGTGCTCAGCTTTGCACCTCTTATGAGGTGGAAGCAGGACTCAGAAGCTGATAAATTCACTAGACTCTTGGAGAGGAAACGGAATCATCGATCACTTTTTGAAATTGCAAAATCTATTGAAAATAGGCCCAACAGTCGGTCTCAGAGGTGCTCACAATTAGTTTTTCAGAATTCAGAAATCCTGCTGTCTCGAATGCCTGGAAAAAAAAAAGATAAAACGCTGTTTGCTTGTGAGTTACATAATGTATTATCTGAAAGCGTGCTGGAAATACAAAATGCTATCTAAATGTTAGGGGGTATCAGTTCATCTCTTTGTTCTTTTTTTGATGAAAGTGCCAATTCACAATTTTAAGCTTAGAATCTAAATTTAAGCTTCAGAGGATGTCTACCTTTCACCTAATGATTTGGGTGGAGGTATTTGAATCCCAAACGGCATAAAGGAGGTCAGTTTTCATTCCATGAATATCACAAGCATATTATTCGTCAGTCAGATTCTTCTGTTGATCTTAAAGATCTTTGCCAATTAAGTACTATTAACCAGGCCTCTCTGGAAGGGATCTCAGGGGAAGATCACAAGGCATAAAAAGGTTAAGTGACTTGGCTTCAGATGTAGAGTAAGTCAGGGGGTCAGGTATGTGCATCAAACACAGTCACTAAACTACCAGCTACACTCTGCCACATCTCAGAAGCCTGGTACCCAAGGGACCCTTGAAAGCAAATAAGGTGCTAATAGTCATTAATTAACTTAAGGGTAGGGCCCAGTTTAATGGAAGGTGCTGACTTTTTTTATTACCAGCTAATGTTTGTAATTGGATTTGATAACAACACCCTCTGAGCCATATAAACACCTGAAAAGTTCTTAGACTATAAATTCAGAATTCCAGACTTGAGTTGCCAAAGAGAAAGGACAACAACACTCTTCCTTAAGGAAGAAGGTTATGCTAAAATGAAAAGGAATTCTGGAGAGCTTAGAATTCTGGAGAGCTTAGAGGAGGTTGGGTAAGAATCTTGGGGTTGTGGAAGCTTTGCTTGCAGGTCACATAAAGTGAGAGCTAACACCTCTCCTCCCCCCACAACCCTCCCCCCCCCGCCCCGGTTCACAGGGTCAGACATACTTCTGATGAGAAGCAAACGTTTCATAGTTTCATTTTTATTTTTCTTTTCTTTTAGACTGTTTCCTGTCTCATTACAAAAATCCACCCAAAAAAATTTCTACAAACTTCTGGCTTTCTTTTAAGCAAACTGCTGTCTCTAAGCTGTAATTAAGTTTCTTTTTTTTTTCTGCGTTGACTCCATTGCCGGATGGAGGGTGCCATAAATCATATACACAAATGTTCAAGCTAAAATTCTCTCTCTGAGTGCCATAATTTAACTGAATTCATTCTTGGTTCATCTCATGGAGACATGACCTCATAACATCTGTTTTGGACAAAGATAGCTGTCCCTATTACCTGGGAAAATGGTGATGAGTTAATCGTAGACCACTTGGATAGACATTTTTTCTTATTTATTTATTCATTGACTCACTTTTTCAAGTATTTGGTGTTTCTGTTTTTATAAAAGTTATGTGTGTGTGTGTTGCCATGAGTCACATTGTTTGCTTCCCTTCTTTTTGGTTCTCTTTGATCTTGGAACAACATCCAGTGGTACTCAGGGCTCACTCCTGGCTCTGCACTCAGCAATCACTCCTGGCAGGGTTCAGGAACCATATGGGGTGCTGGGAATGGAACTTGGGTCAGCTGCGTGCAAGGCAATTGCCCTACCTGCTATACTGTTAGGTGTTTTTCATTCAATGTGAGTCAATTGTTGATTTTCTAAGAAACCTGCTCTGGATTCCTATGCCAGCACTCTTACATAGCCAGAGTTTTATAAACAAATTTCTCAGCTCATTTGAGGGACTGTACGGCAGAGCCTAGAAAGCTACCCATGGTGTATTCGATATGCCAAAAACAGTAACAATAACAGGTCTCATTCCCCTGACCCTGAAAGAGCCTCCAATATTGCAGCGTTGAGAAAGACAAGTAAGGAGAGCTGCTAAAATCTCAAGGCTGGGATGAATGGAGACATTATTGGTGCCCTCTCGAGTAACTCTATGAACAACGGAACACAATGATATAGTGATTTGAGGGACTACATTTACTTACTCCCAGCAATATAGAAAGGAGGTTGGGCTATGATTTTAAGAGAGTATCTATTTTGTGATTTTGATGCTGAACAGAATCTCAAGAGGTCAAGAGAAACATGTGTCCTAGTGTTAGAGGAGATTCACTCTATAGTTTTATTAGTCTTATTCCTATTCATTTGTATATTCTATCTTCAGATTTAGAAAAACAAGATGACTCATTGCTGTAGTTTAAGATATCAATTATCAAAAGTAGCAGGGATGATATGTTTTGAGTTTGAATATACTTGAAACACCACCACAATGAAACATCATGACAACACAACTATTTCTACCCATGATTTTCAAAAATTACTTATGATGCTTTTGGTCAGTAAACTGTTATTATTATTTATAATTCTAAAGTGAACTGATACACCTTAACATATTCTGATTGATGTCAGGTGCTACCACTCCCCTGTACCCACATTTTCATTTTTCTAGGTGTTGAATTGCCACTTACAACCCAGAATCAGGAGGATCTCTTTCAGTTAGAGTATAGGACTGTGACAGTACTATTTTACTAATTACAGAACCAAATATTTCATAGTTCAAATCTTCATCCGAGGGGCTGGAGAGATAGCACAGCCGGTAGGGCGTTTGTCTTGCACGCGGCCGACCCGGGTTCGATTCCCAGCATCCCATATGGTCCCCCGCACACCACCAGAAGTAATTCCTGAGTGCAGAGCCAGGAGTAACCCCTGTGCATCGCCAGGTGTGACCCAAAAAGCAAAAAAAAAAAAATCTTCATCTGAGAGGATATCATTATCAGATGGTTAAAATGATCAGAATCATCAAAGACTAATAAATGAGAATACTGGGTGGGCTAAGAAGATGGATTTTAATAGAGACAGATGAATCTAAAGTCTTCACTAATGCTCAATAGATGAACTGCATAAGTACTTAATTAAGGACAAATTATGTGGCTCAACTGGTAAAACATAAGCTTTACATGTGCAAGACCCTAAGTTTGATCCCTGGCACAGAATGACACCTTGAGCATTGCCAGAAGTGTCTCCCTAACATTAGCAAAAAGATGCTGAGTGAAAGAGATAAAATTTTATTATTATGCTAATGTTTAAAAAAATAGTTTTGGGCCAGAAACAAACAGGGTTTAAAGTGTTTACCTTGTGTGTGGCTGATTGCCATTCAATCCATGGCACTATACATGGTCGCCCTACAGCCGGTAGGGCGTTTGTCTTGCACGCGGCCGACCCGGGTTCGATTCCCAGCATCCCATATGGTCCCCCGCACACCACCAGAAGTAATTCCTGAGTCAGAGCCAGAAGTAAACCCTTAGCTCTTCCAGATGTGACACAATCATCCCCAACCCCCTAAAAAAAAGCATAGGCTTGTAAAATGACAGAAAATTCAACATAAGATAATTATATAAGAGGTAATTTATTAGATGTTATACCAAATCGAAGTAACAATTCTAGAACTATAGGCTTCAGATTCTGGAAACAATATTATTATGTGCTGTTTGCATAGGTCTTAGTCAACTGAATTTAGACTGAGAAATAAGCTGAATAGGATGGAAATTTTTTTTAAAAAAAAGAAAAAATATTCCAGTTAAGAAACAGCTGAAACAACATGAAATATAACCTTGATGAGGAAAAGACTTGAAGAATCTATAATTCTTTTTCTCAAATATTTCAAAGTTCCCTGTTGGGTTAAAAAAAAACCTTGCTTTCTACTTACCAAAAAAGAAAATCATACTCAGTCTACAGAAGTCTTTAGAAAGTTCATATCTAATTTTTTTTCACTTGTTATGACTCAACAAGTCACTATAGGAATCCATGGTAATTTGTTTCATTTAAAGAAGGTTTCTTCATTTCTCAAGTCAAAAATACTATAATAACATTATCTTTGCTTTCTATTAGCAGGCAGGCACAAGACTGGAAAAAGAACTAATATAGAGTGCTGTATGTAATGGGAAAGTTGTAAGAGAAAGCTCAAGAAGCCAGTAGGTTCAGAAGGCAGAGTGCCTGAAACACCAATTTCTCAGATTAAATTTTACTTTGAAGGCAATGCAAACAGCTAAAGAAGAAAGAAGAGGCATATCCCAATAGCTCAAAAGCAGAAAGAACTTTATTAGACCATGTGGATGGAGAATGTCAATTTAGAACACCCAAGTGTTGAGGTGGGAGGCATTTGCATAATAATTCAGCCAAGAATTCAGTCTAGGTATTTTCTGTCTGCATATAAATCTGTTAGATAAATGCAGTTAGGGACTAGAGAAGCACTCCACAAAAATGGAATGACTTGGTCTTCACAACCCCAAATATATTTAAATTAATTTAATTTCTTGGGGATGAATTGAAATATCTCCTTTCAATTTCCATTTGTTATTTGGGCATCACATAGGTATAGAGTAAGCCAGAGCAGATGAAACAATTTCCAGAAACTGTTGCTTTACATTGAGTATCCTTATAAAATATATTTATTTAGAACATTTTCTCCCTCTATTAAGATGATAACAATTCATATGCCCATCATTAGTTTCTCAACAGAAGTCTGAAACAATAAAGTTGGTACATCGGCTTAGATTGGCAGCCCCCTTTGCATGCTTATGCTTTCTAGACCTAATGAATGAGAAGAACCCTTTTATGCAGCCACAGTTTTATATAACCAGAACTCCTTTTATTATATTATACTTCACCCTAAAACTGTTCTGTGAGATGGTGGTTGTGGTGGTGATGAAATTTAAGACATTTCTAGCAGATACTCATACAACATAGGTTATTATGACTACAATTGCTACTTTTTTATGATTCCTGATCCTATGGTAATCCAGGGGGTAGTTAATAACTCCCTTGGTGAAAACTGTTTACCCATAAACACTTTCATGAAGGCTGAGTAGCAATTAAGGTAATGGTGCTGGTGTAGGTAAAGGTAAATGACCTCGTTAAGGCCTCAACCTAAATGATACTCTGGTGACCTGAGAACGTTAGTAAGCAGCAGTTTGTTCACACTGAGTGTTTTATTTGCCATTTCTCAATCCCTCTATCATTATTGTTGTTTGCTTACCATCCTTCACATTGTGACATGGGAATGCTTGGTTTAGGCTGAGATAATATACATGCCCGTGTACCCACAGAATCTTTTGGTTAATAGTCTGTATATCTTGAGCTGAAAGTTCACTTACCTGGGTGACAGTCATCTCCTTCTTTCCCAGGAATTAGTGGCATTAATCTTGGCTTAACCACATTCAAATCCTATAATCACTCATCACTGATTTGTCTCATAAATGTCATGAACCCATCTAAATGGAGACAGGGAGACAGAGAGAGGGTGAGGGGAGAGAGACGGGGGAAAGAGAGAGAGAGAGAGAGAGAGAGAGAGAGAGAGAGAGAGAGAGAGAGAATAAACCCTGAAAAGAATTATTCACTTGACTAGCCTGCTGGTGATATCATAAAGTGCTACTTAATTATTATGAAGCCTGCAACATTTAATGGATCTCTGCTATGGGACTACTAATCCTTTACTCTCTGTGTGTGGTAGACTCTTTGAAGAGAACATGGAATCCTTTAAGATGCCTGAGCTTTATCATTCACTGGGAATACAGTGACCACAGCAGGACAGGGTCCTCTGGGTAAGGTCTTTTCTTCAGTTTGCTGCTCAGTGGCCAGAGTAAGTATGTGCCAGGATTCACTTACCAGATGCCAAGTCCATCGTCTTTACCCATTAAAGGGTAGAATTGGCCATACCTGTAGACCAATTCAGAAAGAGGGAGAATTAGAACTACCCATTTGTTCATGTAGACATTCTTATTTAAAATGTTAAAAGATAAGGGTATGTTATAGAATAGAATCTTAAATAATAGAAGATGGGATCATAAGAAATTAGCAATCAAATAAGTCAGAGTCAATAATATGATGATATAGTCCATGCAATTATCAACTCACTGAATCTAAAATGTGAGTTTTTAAAAGTCACTCCTGCCATATGTAGCTCCAAGTATAGGTTAGAGTTTTTACCTTGCTGCAGAGAGGAGAGTTTAGCCTGTTGAGGATAGGCAGAAAAGAACTCCAGGTTGACCTCATCTGGTCAGAGGGAAAACAGCAATTCTATCCTAAGTTTTTAGCAGTTAGAGCAGTAGCGTGAATTATAGTTGTTTTTGTGTGCTCATGTGGTGTGTGTGTGTGTACATTTATGTGAATTTGCACATACACGGTTCCTCAATTATCTCAAATACCAGTAGGCTGAGTGAATTATAGAGATTTCTGACTATATTCTTGGTTCTTACTGATGTCAGAGTAATGGTGAGACTTGTCATGGCCGGAAGCACATATGCTTGACAATCGCTGTATTCTCGGTCCGGTCCATCACTGAGACCGTGCCATTCTATAATTCAAACACAGCATTTGCTAAAACATCAGACTCCCACACTGTGAAAAATTGTTTCATCTTCCTTCTGACCTAGGACTTACAGGCTTTAACTAATTTAGGAAACAATCTGGTAACCAAAGGGAATTTCCCACCAACAAAACTTTGCAGTGCCATAATTCTTCAAAGAGCCAAAAATTCAAATGAGAAAACCATGCATTTTTAATTAAGATTCAGATTTTGTTTAATATCACTCTTCAGTGATAAAAAAATAAGAACGACTAATCCAAACAATGTCAGAATCATAAGGAAAAAGGAAATAAGCAACAGGGATTCCAGAAGCTGCTATTGTTGGTCCAGATGGCTGAAAATTCATTAACAGATCTGCAGGGTTTGTTTGGGGGTGATATATATTATTTGGTGGCAGTGGTGTTTCTAGTTTTAATATTCCACACAGGTAATTTGGTTTGTCTATAAACAGAGAGATTACAACTTGAGTCATGAATGGCTCAGCCTTCATGCCACCTGGACAGAAGCTTCCAGAATTAGAGAGAGGCAGTTCAGGGGTTCAGGCAAATGTGAGATTTGCAGGGGCCAACGTAAACCAGAATTGAAGCTCCAACTCCCTCCTCCAGGTCTAATGTTGCCAGCTGGATTAAGCTCTCTCAGCATGGAGAGAGGACTTTCCTATTTTCTCTGACACTATTGTTTGTTTAATCCTCCCCTCAGAGAACCTAATCCTCACTTAACCACCAGTTAAGGACATTGCTCCCACCTAGGGTGCAGAGGCAACCAACCCACAGAGCATGCCATACAGACCGTTCAAGGCAGCTAGATGCTGTTTTAAGAAGGCTGCCTATACAGAAGAGAAGTGTCCACATAGAGCAAAGGATGATGGGCTAAGCTAACATTTATATTAGGTAGATATATTTACTTTGGAAAACTTAGGATCAGAAAGCAGGAAAAAAATTTTACTTTGGGAATTGAGAAATAAAGAAAAGGAAAAAAAAACCTCAGCCATGCCTTCCGGCCAATATGAATTGTGCTATGAGGAAAGTGCTAGCAAAGGAGTTTCCAGAAAGGCTCACTTTGCAGGACCTAGCACACTCAGGTAACAGCCGATGCCCTGACATCAAGTGCCAGAGCCAAAACATGGCAGGAAGCAGATGGTGTCATATTTCCTGGGCCTCACTGTCCAGTTGAGTTCAGTGCCTGCCAAGTACAAAATGAAACGTCCCTTCTTTCACAGAGCACCGCACACATGGCAAGCAGTGGAGGCGGCTGTGGCAGCAACGGCAAGTTCAGGAGAAAGCAAAAGCCTCCAAGGTCCAGGTGCATTGCAATGGAAGATGGGAAGGGCACAGAATGGAACTGGCAGCAGGAGGTCACTCTGTCTCTTCATCTCTTGAACAGACGGGGCAGAATGGTTTGCAAGTCAGATGCTGAGAGAAGCAGTGGAAATTCAGTCACAGCAAAAAATAGATAAACAGCCGGGCACTCTCATGAATGACCAGATGGACAGTCAGGTCACAGGTCATCAAATCAGTCACACAGTGCCACA
The DNA here is from genome assembly GCF_029834395.1 of Sorex fumeus. Classification (NCBI taxonomy): domain Eukaryota; kingdom Metazoa; phylum Chordata; class Mammalia; order Eulipotyphla; family Soricidae; genus Sorex; species Sorex fumeus. The sequence continues at coordinate 18,161,093 of NW_026606104.1, read as the reverse complement.
TAAAGCAGCAGGCTGGCACTAACAGGGAAGACCCACCTGGCAGGCTGGCAGACAGGCATGCAGGGCACAACACAACTACTTAAAGAGAGACTGAGAGGGAGAGAGAAGAGGAAATAGGGTCCTCTCCGTACCCTATTGTCCTATCCTGCATTAGCATTGCTCCTTTGGGTTAAGTAAGCCTATGCAGTGAGAGAATACGTCCCCCCTCCTGAGGTGTATCCTGACCATTGACTGAGCAGCAGCTCCCAGATATTTATTTATCCTTGCTCATTAGCTAGTGCTCTGCAGGTAATTGGTGAGCTCTTCCCAGCACACGCAGGGACCTAGACTGAGCCCAGTATATGTTAATGACTATAGAAAAAAGGGAAGTTATACAGCTTGTAGATCTGTAGATAGGAAAGTAGGAAGCATGCATAGGACAATTAAAAATTAAAGAGCCCTAAATGGAATCAGGGAGATTTTAGGCTTAAACCTCACCATCTGGGTAGTACACATGAGTGAGAAAAATGTCTGGACTTCAAAGTTGGTTAAATTATTTTCACCTGTACCAGGTCTGCAGCTTTGTGCAAGACACTCTGCCTCTTTGAGTCTTGGTGGCCCTGTTTATAACATGACAAGTTTATACCATAAGGAGTTGCAAGAGTTGTACTCCTGGTGGGGTTTGCTTGGAGAATAACAGCAAAGGTATTTTAAAACTTAGCTTTAGGTCAGTTCTAAACTGCAGAAACCTACAGGTAACCTTTGTTGCCTGCAAAGAAAGACTATATGACCCACCTAAGTTACCAAAGTAATATTTGGGCAAAACGAGTAAAATCAGGACTGTCAAGAACTGGATAACTTGTTTCAACTCTAGTTTGATGTTTTTTTCCTTATGCCTTCACCAGGCAGACCAAAGGCGAAAGAGGAATTAATGTTTAACAAGTTGAATAACTAATTGTCTGCTAATGAGTTCACCCTTAGGCTCTTACTGAAGTGGGTGTCATCTGCAAATGCAGTGTTTTGTGGAGGCTTGAAGGCTTCTAATGACATATCATAAATATTCTTTGAGAAATTAAAAGATACAATAGCACTCATTTCTTTTTGGCTTCTTAGGGACTCTTAAGTGTCTTGTTCCCCAGAATTACAGTCTTCCTGATCCATAGCTAGAATCAGGGCTTCAGACTGTGACAAAGTCTACCTTCCATTCAAGAAGTGAATACTTACCTCAGTTTTAATATCAAATATACATAATCTGAGAGCACAGGTATAGTGAAAATTCAAATGGTGTAATAGAACTCTGAATTGTGAAAGAGAACATCCAAATCTTAGTTTCAACTCTGTCATGAGTATTTGGGAGAATTTGAGTAGCTCACACACCCTTCCTAATACATGAATTTTTTACCTATGTAATTAAGAATATGGAACAAATTATGGCTTTGATTAACTAATTGTAGTCATGGAAATTAAGTACCACATTACACCTAAATAGAGATTAGTACAAGGTGTTGAGTCCAAATTATTAATCCAAGAGAAGCAATTTATGAATAGAATGTCTGTGAATGAAGAATCATGTCTTCATTAAATCTATTTTATTTTTTATTTTGGGTAACGTTACACCCAGCCGTTTCCAGGGCTTACTTCTGGTCTGTGCTCAGGGATCACTCCTTAATCTGTGCTCAGGGGACCATATAGTCTGATAAGGAATTGAACCAGGGTCAGTTGAGTTCAAGGCAAAAGCCCTGCCTTCTGTACTATCACTCCAGCCCTTACATCTATTTTCTATGTAGACAACCTAATACATAAACATTTATAATATTAGCTAGGTGGTTGAACAGATTGAAAGATGCATGAACAGAGAACCTGAGAAATGGCGGAAGAACAGATGCATATATGTAAATAGACACATAGGAAGGTGAAGACTGGAGAAAAAGATGTAAATGAGTAAGGAAAATACATAATTAAATACAATTAAGTAACACGGCCAGCAGGAAACTGAGGAAAAGACTTTAATCGTCTCAAGGATGATCTCACAGAGATCTTTGAGGTACTTCTATAGTTCCTGTAAAAAATCCAGTGGGAGTAAAATGTGTAAAAAATAGTAAAATTTTGGTCATAATAAGTATTATGACAGCACTTACAATATAGATTTTCATAGAAGTATTTTCATGTTATATTAAGTCAAGAGACAAGTTCATATTTACTCTTCTACCTCATTGGCAGTTTTCTCTCTAAAATTTTCAAAAGCTTGAAATGAGTGCATTCAAAGTCATCAATCAAATATAAAGTGAATAGAGTTCACTTTAATAGTCTCTTTATCCTGTTTATTTTTTAAAAAATGCCAATTTATCATGTAGTCTCTGAAAAGAACACTGGCCTTTAGTCAAGTTACCTAATCCATACCTCATTCATTTATTTACTCAACAAATAAGAAATCAGTCCCTGTCGTGTGACAGACCCTGTGTTAATGAACATGGGGGCAGTCAACAGGGAGAACTACAATGGGAAGCAAATGCGATCATCTTAAACCCAAGATCATTCCTTTGCTGTTAATTCACAGAGCACTTTTATTCCCTGATCTTTATCTGTGACTTTTCCCAGAGAGATAGAAAGTGGAGAGAAATGTGATTATCCACCTCAATTCTCTCTCCTTACTTCTGAGAGGCATTTCCTTTACCTATGCTTTTTAAAGACTCTAATGCACACACACAGCTAGGTTTTTTCCAGATCTGTTCCAGTCCCCATTATCTCTCTTCCTCTCCCACAGTTTGGAGAGTCCAGGCACCTTAATTATGTAGCCCCCCTGGCAGACACTAGCTCAGCACCATGCTGAGGGAGTTAATGTTCCTGGGCATTGCTACCCTACCACTTCTTGTCCAATGACTTTTCTTCCAGGTGAACTGAATGGATTGGCTCTTAATGTGCAGTTTGCTTGAAATCTCACACCAATGCAGGTCCTTATCATGTCACACTGTTGTGATGGTAGTAACTAGCAAGTTTTATGGATCCTGCACCTAATGATGATCCAGGCTATACAAGCCTTTGGCACTTAACAGACTCTGCTGTAACAAAAAATAGAGCAGAAGTCAAGAATATCTTAATATTCAAGAGCTCAGAGGATTTCTTCTAAATCTGTGCTATTTACCCACTTAATACCATTGGCGATTCAAAATCAATGTAATACAAGCATTCACTGGAAACAAACTAAATGCCCAACAGGATATAAGTCAGATCTGTGACACCTTCACTAATAAGGAATGACAGTGAACAAGCAATAAAACAGGCTTCAGGATTTTCAGAAACTCTCGCCCCTTATGTTCATGGCATTTCTTGCTTGGAGAGGATGCTGCCTTATTAGCATGGGAGAACCAAAGGACAATAAAGATCATTCCAAGGCATTCTTCCAGAAGAGTAACCTAGAATAACATTGCTCAACTGAGAATTAAAATGAGAGTTGGCAAGTTCTTCCAGGGATGTTTTGCCCAGGATTTTAATCACTGATAACTGCCAGCAAGATTTGTTTTAGGAATAGAGAGAAGTAGTTATTCTTAGTGAGGGGTATATTTGCTTAATACCCTCTCTGATCTTTCCTCCTCTCTTCCATGAGCAGGAATATACATTTAAAATCATTCACAGTGGGACTCAATAGGCCTTTTCCACTTGCAAGTCTCTGCCCAAGACATACTTTTTGTTTCACTTGTTTTGTTTTGTTTGAAGGCCACATTCAGTGATGCTTAAGGCTTTCTTCTGGCTCTGTGCCCAGGAATCACTCCTGGTGAGGTTCTGGGGACCTAATGCAGAGCAGGGGGTTGAACAGAGTTGGCCAGGTACAAGACAATTGCTTTACCCACTATGCTATCACTCTTGTCCTGCCCAGGATATTTTTTAAAATATATTTTATTAGATAACTATGATTTACAAAGTGATTTACAGTCGAATTTAACACATATAATATCAATCACACCACCAGTGTCAACTTCCTCCACCAGTGTTCCCAAGTATATTCTTACACAAAAAATCCATTTCTCCTCAAATATAATTTTTTCATTTAGGTCTTCCTTGGGTACTCTATATAAAAGAGTAGCATCTGTCATCATTATTTTGTTATATTTGTCTTAGAAGTACTAGGCCTACTTTCAGCTGGTTGTTTATTATCTTTCTCCACAACTAAAAGTAAATTTCAAGAAAGCAGGCATTTTCTCCATATTGCTTGGCACTATTCCCAGAGAGAATGAGTCCATTTGTTTCCATTCCATTACGAAAAAAAAAAAAGAAAGAAAAAAGAAAAAGAAAAAACCACCACTACTAAAGTAGGAATTAGCCAAAGATAAATATAAGACAAACTCTGCCATTAACTAGAAATATGATTCTAGCAGAGTGGATAAAATCTTCCTTGTCTTTTCCTTTGTACAACAAGAAGTCAATGATGGGGGAACTGTTTTTTCCACCCAGTCGGTCTCCAAAAGAAGGGTTCTCTTCCCTTTCCCAGTTTCTCAAGATCTCCTGCAGCACCTCTCGTGGTGGGGATCTGACTCATTTGTTATGTGAGTTACATGACCAGCTCAATCCTCCACCACTCAGTGTTTAGGTAACGGCCTGTGTATGGAAAGAACATGGCCTGTCCATGCTTAGTATTGCAGTGAACTTTATGGTAAGTTTGTACCTACAATGAGGAAGAGGGAGGAAGAGGGGAAGCTACCCTGTGGCTTAGGTCCAAGTAAGATTGATTCTGGCTTCAATATGTATATATAGTATATACATATACTTATATATATTTTTTCACACACATACATATATAATTATATTTTATAAGTATAACTACATAATAACTACATCTATTTAAATATATAAAAGTTTGACTACGTGACTACACTAGTATTAAAGTTTATGTTATTGATGTACAAAGTTACTTTACCCCACCTTATTCTCATTTCATAGAAAAAAAAACAGAAAAGAAAATGTAGCAAACTACTAACAGCTACTAACTGGTAGATAGCACTGCACTGTCCTCCCGTTGTTCATTGATTTGCTCGAGCGGGCACCAGTAACTTCTCATAACAAATTGTGAGAGTTATTGTTACTGTTTTTGGCATATTGAATACGTCATGGGTAGCTTGCCAGGCTTTTAAGTGCAGGTGAGATACTCTCAGTTGCTTGCCAGGCTCTCCAAGAGGGGCGGAAAAATCGAACCCAGATCAACCACATGCAAGGCAAAAGACTCACCCTCTGTGCTATCGCTCCAGCCCACTGGTAGATATTTAGTTAATTTTACTTTGATATGATTTCTCTCATATAAAGAGAGAGATAACCACAGAAAAATGCCTGTCTTCGAACACTCTTGAGCTTATTCTCCAGCGTGGCTTGGCGCATGCCTCAGGCAACCACAAGCGAATGTTCAAGCTCGCAAAACTGCAGAGAAGCGATCAAGGAAGACCTCAAAGACAGAAGAACAGATGTGCTGATAGGTGCGGCAGAAGCCAGGAAAAGCATTCATAACGCCCGCCTGTCCTTCACTTCACCAACTATAAGACCAAGATGACTGCCCTCCAATGTCCTGATGGATCTATCACATCTTCCAGAAGAGCAATGGAGAAGATTATTCATGACTTCTACTCAGATCTCTTTAATAGCCACACCCACCTGCCCACATACCAAATTCCACAGGATGGATATGTCATTCCCAACATTCTCCCTTCCGAAATCTGACACGCCATCTCGTCAGTAAAGAAACGAACAGCACCCAGCCCTGAACACCTGAAGAACCTGCCATCAGTACTCATCAATACACTGGCTTGGCTTTTCACACGCTACCTGTCTAAATGCAAGGTTCCGTCCCAGTGGAAAACCAGCAGGACTGTACTACTATACAAGAAGGGAGACATCCATGACATTGGCAACTATCGCCGGATCTGCCTATTGTCTGCCATCTACAAGCTGTTCACTCGAGTCATCCTAAATAGGATTGGCAGAACACTAGATGAAGGACAACCATGCAAGCAAACTGGGTTGCAAAAAGGATTCAGCACCATCGACCATATCCACATGATAACCAAGCTCATTGAGGTTTCTCTGGAGTTCAAGATGCCTCTCTGTCTAACGTTCATTGATATAAAGAAGGCCTTTGATTCTGTTGAGATGGAAGCAGTCATCGAAGCCCTAGCCAATCAGGGTGTTCAAAGTCAATACATCAGGACCCTCCATGAGCTGTATTACAGATTCACTACCAGGATCTCACCATTCTACAAAGAAGTGATCATCCATGTCAAGAGAGAAGTTCGACAGGGTGATACTATTTCACTGAAATCCTTCAGTGCCACCCTCGAGAAAGTCATGCGTTGACTGAAATGGGAAGGAATGGGAGTGAAGATAGATGGTCGGCAACTACACCACCTCCACTTTGCTGATGACATCGTTCTAATAACACCAAACATTAGCCAAGCGGCACAAATGCTGACCAACTTCGACCATGAGTGTGGAAAGGTAGGATTACAGCTGAATCTCACAAAGACAATGTTCATGAGAAACAGACTTGTTCCTGACATTCCATTCACTCTCAACAGAATGACCATCTCCGAATGCAACAGTTAAGTGTACCTAGGTCGAGAAGTCAACATGACAAATGACCTGGTACCTGAGTTGCGCAGGAGGAAGAGAGCAACTTGGAACGCCTTCAAGAGCATCGAAGAAATAACTAAGAGAATGAAAAACCTCCAGCTCCGAGCACATCTCTTCGATTCCACTATTCTCCCTTCATTAACATACGCCTCAGAGACCTGGGCCCTACGAAAACAGGATGAGAACACTATTTGTGTCTCTCAAAGAGGAATCGGAAGAGTTATGCTTGGAGTATCACGCTTAAATCAAATGAGAGAAAGAATCTGGAGTTCTGACCTTCGTCAACACTCAAGAATCAGGGATGCTGTTTCGTTTGCCAAAGCATCAAAAATCAGATGGGCTGGACATGTAACGAGATTTAGAGACGACCGCTGAACTAGAGCCATTTCCAACTGGATTCCACGGGATGTCAAAAGATCACATGGATGCCCACCTACAAGATGGTCAGACTTCTTCGTTAAGACCATGAACGATCAGTTTAAGGCTCTTCATGTTCTTAGAACGAGCGGATGCCATTGGGCTACACTAGCACACTACAGGGATGAATGGAGACATTACTGGCACCTGCTCGAGCAAATCGATGAGTAACGGGATTTCAAGTGATCAAGTGAGGACTTCTCTCATTTCTCAGATCTTTAATATGGATTACTTTTATAACTAGAAGCACCATTTTCCCCTCCCAAGTATACTTTCTTTTCTCCCTTAATTCCTCTTCCTACCAGTAAATACAAAATCGCCTTCTTTGGCCACAAATTATTTCTTCCTGAAAGTTATAGCTATTCTTGCAGAACAGGGAACCAAGAACCATAAAAAAAGTGCTTTATCATATAAGACAAATAATCGTTTCAAAGAGGTTTTCTCAGATTCCTAGGCATCCAGATTTAGAAATAAATTGCTAACTACTTATTTGCTAAAAGTCTTCTCCCTGAGGAGAAACTGCACTTTTTAGGGAAATGGTCTTGATTATCTCCTAACAAAAGATAACCAGAGTCAAAATTGGTAATCATAAAGCTCTCACTTATTACCTCTCTCCTTGACCTTGGCCCATCCCTGATCTAGAGAAAATGTCAGAGTTTCCACTGTGAAGTGTAGGTAAGGCTAGAAAAGGGAAGAGTCCCAAGATGGGAGAATATGGACCAATTTAAACAATCTTGTCCAAGAGAAACTGACAAAAGTTCAAGAAGCCATCTCAAAAAGCAAAATTTATGTCAGTGGAAAAGGAGAGGGAGAGATTTCTAAGTTAAAACAAACAATAAATAATAAGGGATTGAAAGACTTCATGCTGTACTGGTAGATTGTAAAGGAGTTCTTGAATTTATCTATGGAAATTCAAGAAAAAGCTTATTTAGAAAAAATAAGCTCCCCTTTGAATGAAACTATAAAATGAGAGAAGTCAAAACAGTGCTATAATGGTGGAAACTAACCACACCTATTTTTATTCATGGTGCATTAGAAAATAAAGTCAGGATGAATTGATTTCTAATTCCTCTTTAGTCAAAAGTTTCAATAATTTTTCAATCTGTCTTTTTCATAAACAGTTTTCAGATCCTTCTATAATGCAATCACACTAATGGAATCAATCTTATGATAATGAAATCAGGACATGTAGGGAATAGGACCCACACATCTGCGTTTTTTTCTGAAGTCATTCAGGTGATTCCAATGTACTATCAGGATAGTAGAATACTATTTTACATTAACCATTACTAAGAAATAGCAAGGAAATAACGAAACATTCAACATGAAAACAAAACATAATTTTACTAGTCAGACACAGGCTTAGTCCTGAACCAAAAGGCAAATATGGATTAGAATCTGAATTCTAACTATTATAGTTTATTTTAATGTAGGAGTGTTGCTATTTATTCAACCACTGACGAGGCTGGTTGAATTGGGTATGAACTCCACTTTACTTTTTTTTTCTTTTTTATCACTTGATCACTTGACTTCCCGTTAATAATCAATTTGCTCGAGCGGGCGCCAGTAACGTCTCCATTTGTCCCTGTCACGTGCTAGTGTAGCCCAATGGCATCTGTTCGCTCTAGGAACATGAAGAGCCTCAAACCGATCGTTCTTGATCTTGATGAAGAAGTCTGACCATCTGGTAGGTGGGCGGCCACGCGGTCTTTTGACATCCCGTGGAATCCAGTCGGTAACAGCTCTAGTCCAACGGTCGTCTTTAAATCTCATTACGTGACCAGCCCATCTGATTTTTGACACCTTGGCAAAAGAGACAGCGTCCCTGATTCTTGATCATCGACGGAGGTCGGAACTCCAGATTCTTTCTCTCATTTGAGTGAAACTTGATATTCCAAGCATAGCTCTTTCAATTCCTCTTTGGGAGACCCGAATAGCGTTCTCATCCTGTTTGCGTAGGGCCCAGGTCTCTGAGGCATATGTTAATACAGGAAGAACAGTGGAATCAAAGAGCTGTGCCCGGAGCCGGAGGTTCTTCATCCTCTTAGCTATTTTTCTTTTTTTATAAATTTATTTATTGAATCACTGTGAGAGCAGTTACAAAGCTTTCGAGTTTAAGTCTCGGTCATACAATGATGAAACACCTAGCCCTTCACCAGTGCCCATTTTCCACCACCAAAAATACCAATATAGCCCCCATCCCACACCCTCCCCCTACCTGTTGGGCAGATGATTTCCACATTACTCTCTCTCTACTTTGATTACATTCAATATTTCAACACCAGACCCACCATTATTATTTGAGATTTTACCCCAACACTCAGATCTCCCAAAAAGGCAACCATAGACAGTTTGTTTCCTATTGCTGGTTATGAATGAAATATGATGTTGCATGGCCGCAGTAGTGGCCATGCGATTTTGGAATTCCAAAATTTTAACAATTAAATCTGGAGGGATTTCTGCCAAAATCTGCTGCGTTCCATGATTGCCACTCAATGCCTCTTCTGCAAACCATAGCATCCAAAGGAGAGAGAACAAAAGGGAATGCCCTGCCACAGAGGCAGGGTGGGAGGGGAGGATGGGGGGTGGGAGGGATACTAGGATCCATGGTGGTGGAGAATGGGCACTGGTGGAGGGATGGGTACTCAATCATTGTATAATGGAAACCCAAGCACAAAAATTTGTAAATCTACAACTGTACCTCATGGTGTTTCACTAATAAAAATAAAAAAAAAATCTGCTGGGTTCAAAGATTTGTTCCAGAGTCTCTTGGATCATGGCCGTTAAGCAGCTTGATCAGGAACCAGAGAGGCCGTTCGTAGGTGGCGACTCGAGGTCTTGTTGGGATGGGGAGGAAAGGGCCGGTTACACCCCCATCCCATGAGATCCTTGACTGTCTTGTAACTGTGGACCCAAATCTAACTGTCCAATGGCCTCTAGAAGATTGTGGCCACCAAGCCACCAAAAGGGAACAGGCAGAGGGACAGCACCCTTTTCCCCCTGGCGTGGCCCAGCGCCTGTAACCTACTGCGGGGACCAGATGCAATTCTGCCAAAAGCCACTGGGTTGTGAGATTTATTTCTGAGTCTCTGGGATCATGGCCATTAAAGCAATTTGATCAGGAACCAGAGAGGCCTTGCCTCCAATTATATAGCTGAGTTGGAGGTGGTGTGTGCATGTGTCTTCCACATACCTAACTTTTGGCTGTTTACTTTCTTTGTAAACTTGGCCCCAAGTGTTGGGGTCTCGTCAAAGGCACAGTAGCAATTTTGGTATATCTAGAATTCTGAAGGCACCATCAGTCTGCTGATGCACTTGCCTCACAGGTATAGATTGACCTGCTGGTGGCATCATACCCCATCTAACTACTTATACTTTAAAGTTCAGCATAACCCTAATTAAAAGAAAAAGAAGCTTCCTTGTTTCTTAGCTTTGTGGGCAGTGGGAACTAGAAAATTGTATTTCCCAGTTAGATACCAGTAACTCAAAATGGCTTAATGGCTTTCCCAAGGTCCCATATCAAGATATCAAAACTTAAGCTGTTCCTGTCATACACAGACTATAGAAAAAATTGTTGTAATGCCCAATTTACTTTCCTAGTGAAACCTAATGCCTTTTCTATTAGCTCTTTCCAGTACTCCTCTGTAACCATGAGAGCAATCAACATTTTTTTTTAGCATTCACTCTTATGATTCAAAACAAATGAGCAATGATATGTTGAAAAAGTGAAAATCAATGTCACTGATTAAGAAACTGTCCTCTAATTTGCTTCCCTGACACTCAATTTTAATGGATGTATGAGGGGAAATTAGTATTTAGCTAGATCACTTACAGAGAAAATCTTTTAAGTGTGGACATTTTTTGAAACTATCAAGATAATAAAAATATTTACTATACTTTTACTCTCTAATGATGCAAATTCATTGACTCTAATACAAACTCTACATATATACATGTTGTTTTTATCTGTTTCTGGCAAGAAAATAGCAGCATAAAAATGTCTATAAGTGATTTATTATTAGCCATGTTTGCTACTAGTATTTTCACTGACTCAAGCAGAGAGACCTACTAAGTAATCTTTCGTCTTTTGACCCAAAGTATCTTATAAGCCAGAGTTTATCAAATCTTTCTAAACACCTAGAAAAAGGAAGTTTATTTCTATAACAATTCAAGTGTCTGTTGTAAAATTTTCATAATGGGAAATCATTGAAAGTCATGTCCTCCAGTGTTTGTCAGTTGTGCTGCTTCAAAATCTTTTCTGATCTTGTGCCTTCAATGATAGGCCAGGTTACTGTTCTGGGTCTCCACCTCCCTTTTTTCATTTTGCATATGTAACTATAATTTCTGACATTCCTCTTCTCGACTACTCTATAAACATTTTGAGGTAAGGATCTGCCTTTTTCATCTTATTTCTCTACTGTCTTTCTTTATACCCATACAACAAAGATATCACACAAATCACAAGTCATCCTGTTATTCGTCGAATGCCTCGAGCAGGCCCCAGTAACGTCTCCTTCATCCTAGCCCTGAGATTATATTCAGGGCTCTTTAGGAGAATGAGACCCATCATTGTTACTGGTATTTGGCATATTGGGTACGCCACAGGGAGTTTGCCAGACTCTGCCGTGTGGGCAGGCTACATTCGGTAGCCTGCCAGTTTGTCCAAAGTAGGAATGAGATAATAAGATGTCATAGATACAAAATAATTAAATTCCAAAATTTACCTTATATCTAGATTACAATGACTAAATTTAAGGTTTTAAAACAAATTCAGAATAAAATTCTTCTAATATGGTAAATCTGCCCAGATGGCCATTCAATAAATTTGGTTTAAAGAACTTGATAACTAATCAGGGCAATTGACAAACAGGAGGGAAAAATTAAAGACATATAAAAAAGAGTTATCCTAATCATTTGAGTGTTTTGGTAATTATCTAGAGAGAAAACAAAGAAAGTCATGGACTCTTCAACTAATCAACTTTTAAAGTATTTCTATCTAATATTTGTTAAAATTATTACTCTGCATATGTTTTTTAAAAAGTAAATTTTACTTTTTAATAGATTTTAAAAAAGTTGAATGGGTTTAAATTATGAATCACAGACATACCTTTAATTTCAATAGCACTGTAGCACTGTAGCACTCTCCTTCTGTTCATTGATTTGCTCGAGCGGGCACCAATAATGTCTCCATTGTAGGACTTGTTGTTACTATGTTTGGAATATCAAATACGCCACAGGGAGCATACCAGGGGCAGCCGTGTAGACAGGATACTCTTGGTAGCTTCCCTGGCTCTCCGAGGAGGATAGAGGAATCGAACCCAGGTTGGCCATGTGCAATATGCAAATAAAATAGTACATATTGGCTGTGTGCAATATGCAAATAAAATAGTATCTATAAAGACAGAGGAATGAGAAATGAAAAATAGACTAATGTATTGGAGTGTGAAAAGGAGCTAGAAAGAGAAAATAACTAGGAAGAGAAAATATAAAGATATAAGGATTATAGAGAAATCAGCATCAGAACAAGGTGAAAAAAAATTCCACGTTTCATTTATCTTGTTTTTCTTTCTTTTTTTTTTCCACTTGAACTATACCTGGCAGTACTCAAAGGTTACTCCAGGAACTGTTCTCAGGGGCCACTCATGGAGGTACTGGGAAACATAGGTACTAGGAATTGAACACAGGCCCCCTGCATGCAAAGCATGTTCTCAACCCAGTGAGTTATAAATCTTTCCAGCCCAATCTCACATTTCTTAATCTAATAGTAAATTCCACTATAGGCAGACTCATCCATAGTATGTGAAATTTCATTGACAGTTAAGGTAACTTAATAGGTAAACATTTCTCTACTGATCATATAGGAATATATGATAATAGGTCCACTTTTTTCAGTTTCTGGGATTTTCAGCTCCCAAACTCACACAGACCCTAAAGTTCATATAGGTATGAGAAGATTAATCCTTTGCCTCTTCTCTTACTCCATTCCAACTAATAGACCATTTTCTCATAAAGCAAGGACCTGAGTTGCTGAGATGTGCTATGAGAAACTTTTAAACAGCATTCAGGCAGAGTCCTGCCTTATTATAAATTAAGCTATGGGGGCATCAGGCCTTTGTATTTTAGATTATGTTGTTAATTTCATTTAGATTCTGTCTTCTGGAACTGTGAGTTACCATGAATGGTCTTGGTCGCCATGATGAACTCAGACAGTCTCTCACCCTGTTCTTTCCATTCTAGGCCATGGGTCCCGATGTGAAGTTCTTCAGCTGATCTTCTCGGTCCTATCTTGGCATTAAAATCACCCACAATGATCTTGTAGAAGGTGTGGTCTTCTTTATAGAACTTCTCTAGCTCCATGTAGAACTTCTCGATTTCTCTTTCATCATAATGAGATGTTGGTGCATAGACAACGAAGATGGAAACTGCAGGCAGTGAGCCACATCTATTCAAAATCTAAACGATGGACATGAATCTAAACAATGGACATGGGAGTCTCCCGGTGGATGATTCCACAACGAAATAGACCACATCATATTCCATCGACGGTTTTGCCTGACTGATGTCGCTGTTATCCCAAAATTTCAAACGGGATCTGACCACCGTCTCCTTCGTGCAAAATTCTACTTCACAGAGCGGGGAGAAAGGGCTGCAAAGTTCAAAAAGAGAACTCCCAGAATGACCACCAACTGGGAACTCTTTGGTACTATTGCGGCAACATGGGAAGATGCCATTGTTGACAACATTGATGAGGAATACGATCGACTGGTTCAGCACCTCCATGAATGTGCGAGGAACGCCAAGAGAGAGATAGCCACAAAAAGTCACCTATCTTCGAAAACTCTTGAGCTAATTTGCCAGCGTGGTTTGGCGCATGCCTCAGGCAACCGCAAGCTAACGTCCGAGCTCGCAAAGCAGTGCAGAGATGCGATCAAGGAAGACCTCAAAAAGAGAAGAGCAGAAGTACTGGTAGATGCGGCAGAAGCCGGGAAAAGTATTCGTAACACCCGCCTGTCCTTCGCCAACTACAAGACCAAGATGACTGCCCTCCGACATCCTGATGGATCCATCACATCCTCCAGAACGGCAATGGAGAAGATTATCCATGACTTCTACTCAAATCTCTTCGATAGCCATGTCCACTTGCCGACATACCAAATTCCACAGGATGGATATGTCGTTCCCAACGTTCTCCCTTTCGAAATCCGACATGCCATTTCGTCGGTAAAGAAACAAACAGCACCCGGCCCAGACAAGGTCAGACCTGAACACCTGAAGAACCTGCCGTCAGTACTCATCAATACACTGGCTCGGCTGTTCACTCGCTACCTGTCTGAATGCAAGGTTCCATCCCAATGGAAAACCAGCAGGACCGTACTACTGTTCAAGAAGGGAGACATCCATGACATTGGCAACTATCGCCCGATCTGCCTATTGTCTGTCATCTACAAGTTGTTCACTCGAGTCATCCTAAATAGGATTGGCAGAACACTAGATGAAGGACAACCATGCGAGCAAGCAGGGTTCCGCAAAGGTTTCAGCACCATCGACCATATCCACACGATAACCAAGCTCATCGAAGTTTCTCGGGAGTTCAAGATGCCGCTCTGTTTAACGTTCATTGATTTAAAGAAGGCCTTTGATTCTGTTGAGATGGAAGCAGTCATTGAAGCCCTAGCCAATCAGGGTATTCAAGCCCAATACATCAGGATCCTCCGTGAGCTGTATTGCGGATTCACTACCAGGATCTCACCATTCTACAAAGAAGTGATCGTTGATGTCAAGAGAGGGGTGCGGCAGGGTGACACCATTTCACCGAAACTCTTCATTGCCACCCTCGAGAACATCATGCGACGACTGGAATGGGAAGGAATGGGAGTGAAGATAGATGGTCGGCAACTACACCACCTCCGCTTTGTTGATGACATTGTTTTAATAACACCACACATCAGCCAAGCGGCACAAATGCTGGCCGACTTTGACCGTGAGTGTGGAAAGGTAGGACTACAGCTGAATCTTACGAAGACAATGTTTATGAGAAACAGCCTTGTTCCTGACGCCCCATTCGCTCTCAATGGAACGACCATCTCCGAATGCAACAGTTATGTGTACCTAGGTCGAGAGGTCAACATGACAAATGACCTGGCACCCGAGCTGCGCAGGAGGAAGAGAGCGGCTTGGAATGCCTTCAAGAACGTCGAAGAAATAGCTAAGAGGACGAAGAACCTCCGGCTCTGGGCACATCTCTTTGATTCCACTGTTCTTCCTGCATTAACACATGCCTCAGAGACCTGGGCCCTACGCAAACAAGATGAGAACGCCATTCAGGTCTCCCAAAGAAGAATAGAAAGAGCTATGCTTGGAATATCACGTTTCACTCAAATGAGAGAAAGAATCCGGAGTTCTGACATCCATCGACGATCAAGGATCAGGGACGCTGTCTCTTTTGCCAAGGTGTTGAAAATCAGATGGGCTGGTCACGTAATGAGATTTAAAGACGACCGTTGGACTAGAGCTGTTACCGACTGGATTCCACGGGATGTCAAAAGACCGCGTGGCCGCCCACCTACCAGATGGTCAGACTTCTTCGTCAAGATCATGAACGATCTGTTTGAGGCCCTTCATGTTCCTGGAGCGAACAGATGCCATTGGGCTACACTAGCACACGACAGGGACAAATGGAGACGTTACTGGCGCCGGCTCGAGCAAATCGACCACTAACGGGAAGTTAAGTGATTAAGTGATTAAGTGTTGTTAATTTCAGATAAAAGTTAGTCAAAGGCTCTTGTACTATAGTCTAAACCTCCAAAATAAAATGAGTGGGAATATAAGCCTCTGTTTATGTGCCTGTGAGACTGGTTGAAGCACCAGTCTGCAATCAGCAGTAACCCAGAATAAGAAGAAAATGAAGAACACTTTGCTGAAAAATTAATAATAACTTCAAGCTAATAAGAACTCCAAGTCAATAACAGCAGTACCTTAAACCAAGATGGAGATTCTTCCAAGGATTGTACGTCAAAAAAGCACAACTGATAAAGCCATGAAATTGATGTGTAAAAAGCTTCCATGTATTGGAAGCAGCAGTGACGGGGGGGGGGGGGGGGGGCCAGGGAGGAGGGGTAGTGTAAGGGTAACCAGTGTGGGGTGGTGCTAAGGCACTGACTTAAAGTATAAGTAAGTCACAATCTGCTCCTGTGACTTGGTGACTGTGCTACTGTTGACCAAGGTGTTTAAATGTAATTAGAGATAGAAAAAATGTAGATATGAAAGATAAAGAGAAAAGGGTAAGGGCTGGAGAGATAGCACAGTGGGGAAAGCACTTGCCTTGCAGGCTGCAGACCTGAATTCAATGCCTCACATCCCATATGGTTCCCTGAGCACTGCCGGGATTAATTTCTAAATACAGAGCCGAGTTACCCCTGATCATTGCCAGGTATGCCCATTGCCCCCCCCCCAAAAAAAAAAAAGATTAAAAGAAGAGATCAGATATATGATCTTACATTGTGCCAGCCAACATTCATCCAGGAGTCATACTCAGAGAAAACCAAACCTGAGTTCCTTTTAAAATCTATACCTTTCAACAAAAACTAAAAGCCATAGTTAATGAACTATGCTCAGCAACAAGAACTTCCCTAGAATTAGTATATGTGCTAAATGAGAGTGTGAAGAGATTCAAAAGCAAACTAAAATGTGAGTGTCAGAGATTTCCTTGGCTTTCACTTAAGCATGATTCTCCTCTTAGTTTGTTAACTGCTTGAGCAGTATGACTTATAGGCCTTCCTGTCTGTCTCAGAGAGAAGTTCTGAATATTCCTTATACTAGGCATGCAGTAGGACATGATAAACTATAACCTTTACTACAACTGAAGCAGTGTTGGTCCAGTGCAGAACGTTTTGGAGTCCTAATGAAAATACTTTCATATAAAGTTTTGTCTTGAACATCTTGGAAATAAAGATAATCAGCATAAGGCATTTGAAATTAGCACATAACTTATCACCTGCACTTCTAATGCATGGGTTCAGTACCTGAACATAAACCAAGTGGCAATTCCAGTTGATCTATGGACCTATAGACACCACAGGCAGAGTAAATAAAGTGCATCATAAGTAAATTTTTACTGTTAGAAGTGTGTGATACAATGGTCAAAATACTGTACCACAGAATAATTTAACTGCACTTGACCTTTACAAAACTGTTATACTCCCTCAGCCTCAGTTTTGCTCTCCCATAAAATAGAGACTCACTTCATATGTGGCTCAAAGCTAGATAAATATTGGATTTTATTAAACTATAAAGTGTTGAAAATATTTAAGACATTATCATAAAAAAACAACTTGGCACTGTCAAGGTCACCTCTGACACCAAAGAATTAAATCTCAGAGTCATAAAACTCCAATAATTCAGAGCATATCAACAGAAAACAAAGTTGTATTTCAACTCTATGTTCTTTTCCCATAATTGAAGAGGTAAATGGAAACATAAATGAAACATCTCCTTGATTGTTTTTATTTATCCCATGTGTTTGATCCACATTGTCATCTATACTTTATTGGCAGAATATACACAAAAAGAAAACAGTAAGAGAGGAAATCAACCAGCATTTTCTCCCATGATGTCTCATATTAGGTAAGATTGATCTAGCAGAATAAGCATTGCTTTCCTAATTCTTGACAAAAACTGGGCTTCAATCCCCACAAATGTTTTACATGCATTATTTACCCTTAAGGAAATCCAAAGGCATCTTTCCATTCTTCCTCTTCTTACCACCTAGACCTCTTCACTGCCTCTCAACTTTCTATATTCACACTCAGCCTTAATGAGGAAGAACTGTGACAAAAGCTGAGAAGAAAATGGAATACTACAGGAGGGTTGGACAGGTGAAAGGAAGAAAGAATCTATAAGTCAATAGGTATGTATATTAGACATCTGTGGAACAAGACCTATTTCCTAAGACAGGTTCATAATAAAGGAAGATTATAGTTCTTTATCTTTCCTTTCTGTATTAGAATTTAAAGAAAGAAGTATTAACAGTCAACCAATTCATTAGCCAAGAAACCAGGCCAGAATTTGGTGACTAATTCTATTCCATCAAATCCATGTATGGCTTTTTTCTCCAAAAATTACATCTGAATTTGTCTTTCGTAAAGAAGCTCATGATTGTACATGTGGATTTAGTCCCTACTATGAACATTTGGCTTTATACCTGATTGTCACTTAGTCATCACTTTATCACTAAGTCACTGAAAAGATGTTTGTTGCAGCCCCAAAGTATCATTTCAAGCGTTAGTTCTAGTGATACCTACTGCAAGATCTGTGCCTAGTGACCTGAGAATCCCAGGTGTTAGAGTTGTGTTAGTCTTAATAATAGAAAAGGTAGAGTTGATATCTCAAAGTCACTGAATAGAAAGTCTTGACATTCTTTAAGCAGTGGGCAAAGTCTTCCATTCAGCAGCTGTGAGAAATGTACTCATACATTTGAAAATCTGCTATCATTAAGAAAGGAGTGATTTGCCAAGAGTCAAATCTCTGCACTTCCACTGCAACTCCACACAGAATCAATCACGGTTACCACTCACTACTGTATCCTATATACAGAACTCTCTCTCACAGTGTGTCCATGCCACATTGTAATCATTTGTTTCTATGACTGGATCTTTATATTTCTTCAAGGGCAATCACTGTGCCTTATTCATTACTGTTTCTCCAATGGCATGTCTGCTATATGGTAGATCTAAAACATGTTAAGTCAAAGAAAGCTAGGGTGTCCAGCAGGCTTCATTAAACAAAGTGCAGACACTAATTATAGGTCATGTGCTATTCTGTCCCTTTGTCAATTCAAAACCCATGAAGTGTCATGTTAAGTTTTGGATACCATATTTTAGAATATTGGAAAATTAGAATGTGTTCCCTGTCAATGATCAAGATGGGCGGTAAAGGGGAAATGCTTGGCAGAATCTGGAAACCATGTCAAATGAGGAACAAATGAAAGAACTGGGAATGATTAACTTAAGTAAAAGAAGGCAAAGGAAAGACATGGTTACTCTCTTCAGATATTTGAAAATCTGCCAAGTAGACTAGGTAGTTAAATTTGTTCTGTTATTACCCTAGAGGGCAAATTAAGGTCAGTGATTAAAAAGTAGAGAAAGCAGATTTATAGCTGAACAAAGAAAGCCTTATTGAAAACAAAAACAGAAAACAGAACTCATCAAAAATAGCAGGGAAAGGGTGAACTTTATATCTTTGAAGTGCTTAAAGCAAGATGGCATGATATGGCAGGGTTCCTTCCTCCATAGACTTTCTAATTTCCTACATAGTAAGTGCAAATATCCCTGAAATCATAGATATGAAAACGTACAAAGAATAAGTAACATCAATTTCTCTCCTAGGCAGAAGTTTAATAGATGGAAAAGCACAGGTGACAGGTAACATGGAACTCCTGAAATGGGGGTGTGTTCAACTCTGACAAAAGGAAATTGATAGTTTCTTGGAGAATTCTCATGGTACAGCTTTCATTACTGCTTCTGCTAGTCATAGAAAGATGCTAACTTGAGAAAAAAGGGTAATTTTAAAAAATAAATAAAATTATTTGGAATTTGGCGAAAAGGCGCATCTTTTAGAAAGCTAATACTTTAAAAGAGCTATAATCACGCATCTGTTTTCTTGTTTGGTTTACAATTGAAGGGATGGGAACAGAGGACTCCGTGAAATTGAATGACACTTCACATTGATAAGCATTTCAGAAACAATATGGGAGCAATTTTAGGAACGAATTATATACTCAAGCTGCATAAAGAAGGAGCAAAGAATAGATCCTTTAATGCTTAATTTTAATAATAATCTTACTTGTTACAAAAAAAAGCATTTCACAATGAACACCTTTGTTTCAGTAAATAATATGATAAGAAACATCTTGTAGAAGTGAGAATTGAGTTTAGCTATGTTCTTAAGCTTTATTTCCCATTTATCATATGAATTACTTGTAAATAAGATTGTCTTACTTCATTAAATTGCATAATTACTGAACTATAGTGTGAGTTGAAATAGAAAGCTCTTGATAATATCATTTCAGATTTATTGTGACATATTTTGAAAATGGCAAAAATTAGACACAACTAAGATAAGACAAAAATATATGTGATAATTATATTGACTAAATCTTCAAAATAAAGAAAGATTATTTGGGCAGAACAATATTTTTTTTTGTGTTTAGACACTCAATAATTTGAAAACAAAAAAGCAAATTGTACTAACCATATAGTATCATATAGTACCACATAGCTTTTTATTTCTTTTTAATTTATTTTTTGGAATTTTGTTTGGGGGCCAACATCTGGCAGAGCTCAGGTACTACTCCTGACTCTACATTCTGGAATCACTCCAGGTGGTACTCAGAGATCTATAAGGGGTGCAAGGCAAGCATCCTACCCTCTGTAATATCTCTTCAGTCCCCAGATAGCATTCTAAAGTAATAGGAAGTTTGGTTTTATCAAGAGAGATAAGTGGAATGCTTATTGTTTTATTTATTTTTTATTCAATCATGCCCCTTAATTTTTTAAAAAAAATTTATTAGTGAAACTCCATGAGGTACAGTTGTAGACTTACAAATTTTTGTGCTTGGGTTTCAGTTATACAATGATTGAGTACCCATCCTTCCACCAGTGCCCATTCTCCACCTCCAGAGCTCTCAGTATCACTCCCATCTCCCCATGCCCCGCATCCCACCTCACCCCTATGGCAGGGCATTCCCTTTTGTTTTCTCTCTTCTTTCGGGTGCGGTGGTTTGCAAAAGAGACATTGAGTGGCAATCATATTTGGTCTATAGTCTATTTTCAGCATGCATCTCTAATCCTGGGAGAATCCTCTGAACACCTTTTATTTGGTGCTCCCTTCTCTATCTGAGCTGCCTTTTCCCTTAGCATGTGCAACTGGCCTCCAAGACATGGAGTGAACTTCCTGGTACTTATATCGGCTATTCTTGGGTATTAGTCTCCTATTTTGTTACTTTATATTCCCCAGATGAATGCAATATTTCTATATCTGTCCCTCTCTTTCTGACACATTTCACTTAGCATGATACTTTCAATGTAGTACCACTTGTATGTAAATTTCATAACTTCATCTTTTCTAACAGCTGCATAGTACTCCATTGTGTAGATGTAGCAGTCATCTGTTCTCAGGCACTCAGGTTTTTTCCAGATTTTGGCTATTGTGAATAGTGCAGCAATGAACATAGAAGTGCAAATGTCTTTTCAACTATACATTTTTGCCTCTCTGGGATATATTCCCAGGAGTGGTATAGCTGAGTGAAATGGGAGCTCAGTTTCTAATTTTTTGAGAATTGTCCATACTGTTTTCCAAAAGGGCTGAACCAGTCGGCATTCCCAGCAGCAGTAAAGGGGAGTCTCTTTCTCACCACATCAACGCCAACACCGGTTGCTTTTGTTCTTTTGGGTGTGGGCCAGTCTCTGTGGTGTGAGATGATGTCTCATTGTTGTTGAATCATGCCCCTTTAAAAATGAGGAAAGTCTTTGAAGAATCACTTGATCACTTGACATCCCATTACTCATCGATTTGCTCAAGCAGGCGCCAGCAACAACATTATACATTCCTATTGCGTGCCAGTGTAGCCCAATGGCATCTGCTCGTTCTAGGAACACAAAGAGCCTCAACCCAGGGTCTTGATGAAGGGTCTTGAGGAAGAAGTCTGACCATCTCGTAGGTGGAAGGCCACATAATCTTTTGACGTCACATGGAATCCAGTCGGTAATCAGTCTAGTAGAGCTGTCATCTTCAAATCTCATTACATGTCCAGTCCATCTGATTTTCAATGCCTTCGCGAACAAGACAGCATCCCTGATTCTTGACCATCGATGGAGGTCAGAACTCCATATTCTTTCTCTCACTTGAGAGAAACATGATACTATTTTGATTCCTCTTTGAGAGACCCGAATAGCGTTCTCATTCTGTTTTTTAGGGCCCAATTCTCTGAAGCGTATGTTAATGCAGGAAGAACAGTGAAATCGAAAAGATGTGCCTGGAGCCAGAGGTTCTTCATCCTCTTAGCTATTTCTTAGCTATTTCTTTGATGTTCTTGAAGGCATTCCAAGTTGCTTTCTTCTTTCTGCGCAACTCAGGTGCCAGGTAATTCTTCATGTTGACTTCTCGACCTAGGTACACATACTGTTGCATTCGGAGATTTTCATCTCATTGAGAGTAAATGGAACATCAAGAATGAAAACATTTCTCATAAACATTGTCTTTGATAGATTCAGCTGTAGCCCAAGATTTCCACACTCACAGCCAAAGTTGGCCAGCATTTGTGCCGCTTTGCTAATGTTTGGTGTTATTAAAACAATGTCATCAGCGAAGCGGAGGTGGTATAGTTGTCAACCGTCTATCTTCACTCCCATTACTTCCCATTCCAGTCATTGCATGATGTTCTTGAGGGTGGCACTGAAGAGTCTCAGTGAAATAGTATCACCCTGCCAAACCCCTCTCTTGACATCATCTCCCTGAAGAATGGTGAGATCCTGGTAGTGAATCCACAGTACAGCTCATGGAGGATCCTGATGTATTGACTTTGAACGCCTTGTTTGGCTAGGTCCTCTATGACTGCTTCAGTCTCAACAGTATCAAAGGCCTTCTTTAAATCAATGAACATTAGACAGAGCGGCATCTTGAACTCCCAAGAAACCTCAATGAGCTTGGTTATCCTGTGGATATGGTCAATCATGCTGAATCCTTTTTGGATCTTGGCTTGCTCGCATGGTTGTCCTTCATCTAGTGTTCTGCCAATCCTATTCAGGATGACCCGAGCAAACAGCTTGTAAATGATGGACAACAGGCAGTACAACCGAACGGTCCTGCTGGTTTTCCATTGGGACAGAAACTTGCATTCAGACAGATAGCATGTGAAGAGCCGAGCCAGTGTACTGATGACCTTGACTGTGCTTGGTGCTCTTCGCCTCTTTACCGACGAAATGGTATGCTGGATTTCAGAAGGGATAACCTTGGGAATGACATATCCATCCTGCGGAACTTGGTATGTGGGCAGGTGGACGTGGCTATCAAAGATATCCAAGTAGAAGTCATGGATAATCTTTTCCATTGCCCTTCTGAAAGATGTGATAGATCCATCAGGATGTCAGAGGGCAGTAATCTTGGTCTAGTAATTGGCGAAGGACAGGCAGGCTTTGCAAATGCTTTTCCTGGCTTCTGCCACATCTGCCAGCACTGCTGCTCTTCTCTCTTTGAAGTCTTCCTTGATCGCTTCTCTGCACTGCTTTGTGAGCTTGGATGTTCGTTTGTGGTTGCCTGAGGCTTGTACCAAGCCACATTGGTGAATGAGCTTGAGAGTTTTCAAAGACAGGCATCTTTTAGTGGCTATCTCTCAGCACTCCTTGCACAATCATGGAAGTGCTGAACCAGTTGATCGTATTCCTTGTCAATGTTGTCAACGACGGCATCTTCCCATGTTGCAGAAATAGTGAAAAAGAGCTCCCAGTTGATGGTCATTCTGGGAGTTCTCTTCTTAAACTTTGCAGCCCTTCTCCCCACTTTGTGAAATAGAATTTTATATGGTGGTCTGATCCCGTTTGGAATTTTGGGACAACAGCAACATCGGTCAGGCAAAATCATAGATTGAATTAGATGTGGTCAATTTTGTTGTGGAACTGTCCACCGGGAGACTCCCATGTTCAATGTTTATATTCGGCCTTCTGGAACTGTGAGTTTCAATGGATGTTCCTGGTCGACATGATGAACTCAGACAGTCTCTCACCCTGTTCTTTCCATTCTAGGCCATGTGGAGTTCTTCAGCTGATCTCTCAGTCCTATCTTGGCATTAAAATCACTGACAATGCCCTTGTAGAAGGTGTGGTTTTCTTTATAGAACTTCTCCAGCTTCATGTAGAACTTCTCAATTTCTCCATCATAATTGGATGTTGGTGCGTTGACAATGAAGATAGAAACTGCCAGCAGTGAGCCACATCTATTCATGTGTAATCATCTGATTCGGGTTGTTAGGCATTCGAATGAAGCACTGCTCATGGCTAAGTTCGTGTTGACAAGGACACTGACACCACTGGCGCCTCTTTTGTTGCATTTTCTGAGGAACAGTTCTTCTTCAGCATTGAAAAGGGCATGATGTGATTGATGTCTTCTGGTCTTGGTCATTTCATACTTGATCTTTCACGCTTGTACCATCAGGTTCTCAATGGATGCATCTGATGCCAGTGTACGTGCACTGAAAGTACAGACAGTCATTTTTGTCCTACATTGTTTTGGCAGCCTAGTTTGGCCTTGAGATTTTATCAGACTCTCCGTCCTCATCCTTCTCAACACTGCCGTACTGGTGGCTCTTTCAGGGTCAGGGAACGTGATCTATTGTATTTACTGGTTTTGGCATATCAATACCTTGCCAGGCTCTGCCGTGCAGGCA
Organism: Sorex fumeus; assembly: GCF_029834395.1. NCBI lineage: Eukaryota > Metazoa > Chordata > Mammalia > Eulipotyphla > Soricidae > Sorex > Sorex fumeus. The sequence continues at coordinate 18,136,648 of NW_026606104.1, read as the reverse complement.
GGATATTCTTGGTAGCTTGCCAGGCTCTTTGAGAATATTTTAGACAATTTAAATACATATATATATATTATTTTTTAATTTTATAAGTTAGTCCACAATATTTGATTACATTTAATATTCAAGCATCAATCTCACCACCATTACACCTTTCCACCCCACATTTGTGATGTTTCCATCCCAAGCCCCATCCCTATCCCAAAGCACTACCGAAAAAATATATATATATTTCAATTGAATCACCTTGAGATAAACAGTTTCAAAGCTGTTCATGATCAGGTTTCAGTCATACATGTTGTAACCCCCATCTCTCCACCAGTGTACATTTTCCACCACCAAAGTCCCTAGTATTTCTCCCACCACCCCTATCCCTGCTCCAGCCTGCCTCTGTGGCAGGCACTCCTTTCTCTCTCTTTCTCTCTTCTTTTGGGCATTATCATTTTCCATACAGATACATTCATATATATTTTAAAATTTTCAAATAAAATCCTATCAAATTAGCTCTGCAATCTCTAGTCCCAGTCAGAAAATCCAGGTGCCTTGTTTGAGTTCAGACCCTTCAGCAAATGCAAACATTTCATCCAGCAAAATCTTCCGATATGTGGGTGAGATAGAAAATGTGGATATGGATTAAAAAAAAGAAAGCTGCAAGCATATAGTCAGCTATCAGATATTGTTCTAATAACAAGCACTAAACGCTCCTCTTTGGAATGGAAGCTACTGGAAAACAACAAGGCTCACTGACAAGATAAATCCGAACGTCTGTCTTAGGAGGGTTGATAAACAGAGACCTCGACTGATTATATGTCTCTCTGAACATCACAGAGACAACAGCAGAACAATAGCAGAGACAAAAAACAAAAGGTACCTCTTTCTTCTGCCTCCCACATACTCTTATTAATCATTTTAAACTGAATGCTTAGTAACAGCCATCCTGCCTGAAGCATTCCTTGTTTCCCTAAGATAGCATTCTAGTAGTGCATTATCACTCACTGCTCTCTCTTTAGTAATGATTGGAATAAATTTGTGAATTTCAAGGAAAAGTGGTAAAATATATCCAAATGGTACTATTTTATGTAGCATTTTGGTAGTACCTTAGATTTTTCTAGTCATTAATGAAATGCCATAGATTATTTGCAAAATTAAGTCTTTGGTATTGTTTCACACATCCTGGTCCCCAGTTCCCAACCAGATGAAAAATTGTATTTGTCTGAAGTTGGGTCAAAAGATATTCCCTCCAGCTGTTGGGAGTCTTGTTGCCTGGGTAAAATAACAGAACACATTTCACGGGAGCTATTAATATGGGCTGTGAGTGCGTTGTGAGGCACCCAGCCAACAGCTGGATGGAAATGGTGGATTCTGGGCCAGCTGAAACTCTCTACTTTCAAGTTTTGCATGTTGCACACACACGCATAAACATGCACATCCACATGCACACACACACAATTATACAACCAGCTTGGGAATGTTAAACAGCTCCAGATTTATTTTTTAATATGAACTAAAATGTCTTGTGTGGCCTAGAGATCTGGCAAAACCAAGCGAGCTTTGCTCCTTCCCATGACAAGTTGGAGGCATCTGGCCCAGGCACAAAAGTTGCTGGCACTCCACAGAGATGAAGGGCTTTGGAGGGCATGCCCTGTTCCTCAGCCAGGTGATCCAGAAAGGAGGAGAAAATACAAAGTAACTTTGGTCATCACAGCCTCTAAGTGCTTATACTTGCTGAACTCCTACTTTTTAAGAATAGAAAATTGAAGCCCAAAGCACATAAAGAATCAAAGCCAGAATCAGGATCAGGACCTACTTTTTATAATCAGGACCATATTAAGGACTTCAGACATTCTGGCAAACTCTAAAAGATTGTGGTGGCAGCCTTATGTGTCATGACACATTAAAAAAAATCAAGCAATGTTGAATGTGGTACTATGATGTTCTGAGTTTTCCAAAAGCATTATTTTTAAAAGCCATTTTAGAATATACGCCTTATAGGTTGAAAAACACTTTCTCCTATAATTATATTCCCCTAAAGTGCCAGTGCTTATCTGACCTATTGAAATTCTAGTTCTATTTTCACCACAGTGGGTGGGAGAATAGGAAGGGGGTAGGGGGGATGTTCTTCCATCTCTGTTGGAAGGCCCTAGTGAAACGCACATCATCTGCCAAGACAGCCCATTCTACTGCTGTCAATGACTCTGAGTATTAGAAAGGTATTTCCTATGTTAATTAGAAATCTGTCTTGATGTGACCTCCATCTAGTAACCTTCTGCCTTGTGGTCTATCAGAGTCATTATCAAAACTCTGAAATATGAAAAAGAGTCACATGGGCCCAGAATAGTTGTACAGCAAGTAAGATGTTTGCCTTGCATGCAGCTGGCCTGAGTTCAATCCTTGGTATCCCCATATGGCCCCCAAGCACTGACAGGACTGAGCCTGAGTGCAGAGCCAGGACTAACCATTGAGCATTGCAGGGTGTGCCCTCCCCCAAAAAATAAAAGAAAGTAGAGATTCATGTATTCATGTGTTAGAAACAAAATTCACATTGGCTGCTGAGAGACAGTTCTTAATTTTTAAATTCCTTTATTATTTTTAAAAGTTACAAAATTTTAATAATAATAATGGGAGACATTCAGTGTTACAAACTCACCATCAGTATTAGTGTCTTTTCACCAACAACTCCAGGTTCTCTATCACTACTGTCACCTGCTCAAAAACACAAACCACTTTCTGTTGTTGTTGGTGACTTATTATAGTTTGGATAGAATATATACAATAGTGTTGACTCTATTTCAGGGTATCCATATCTGATGGTGCTCAGGACTTACTCCTGACTCTGTGCTCAGGGATCACTCCTCAAGCTGCTCAGCAGACCATGCTAGGGATTGAATTCAGGTCAGCCACTTGCAAGGCCAGCAGCTTACCCACTAATCTATCTCTATTTCCAGTGTTGAGTTTATGGTTTTTTTGTACATAGTTATCTTTGAATGCACCAAAATGTCCAAAATCCTTGACCAATGTCAATATATTACTAGTCTGCATTTTCATCCTCCCTCATCTGCACTTCTCTTTTGTTGTCATTTGCATTTCTGTAATCCAAGTACGAGTGTTGTGTTTGCCATAATTTTATACCTTTTATTGCCTTGAACTTTCTCTATGTATACCACAGATATATGAGAATAGACTATATTTGTCTTTCTCCTCTAATTTACTTCACTTAACATGATACATCAAGGTTACAGCAAACTTCATGTTTTATCTTTTTATGACTGAATAGCATTCCATTGTGTATATAATTCATGTTTCTTTATTCTTTTGTCATTGGGCATTTAGGATATTTCTATAACCTAGCTATTGTACTAAGCATTGAAATGAACATAGGTTTGTATGTATTCTTTTGAATGAATATTTTTGTGTTTCGAAGGTAGGTTCCAAGGTGTCAAAATGCTGTGTCATATGGTGTGTAAACTCAAAAAAAAGGCAGCAGTGGTGGCTTTGTCTCTCCCACCACCCGCGTTCGGTAGTCTCACGCTGGTTCCCCCACCTTGGGAAGGTCGATGGCGATGGGCAGGCGAAGGAAGGAACGAGGGTCAGACTGGTTGATTTCAGGTGCAGTTTATTCCAATCCTCTCTCCATCCACTCCTTTCTCTGTCCTCTGCCGCCCCCTCCCCCATGCTACTTCATTTTCCTTCTCAATTCCCCTTCATTCTCCTTCTGACTCTGGAATCTGGATACTGATCCCAATTCCCTTTCTCCTCCTGATCTGAAATCTAGATTCTGAAGCTGATCCTCCAGCCACTCTTACAGTCTCGTTAAATCCCAAAGCAAGAGGGGTTGGGGTAACAATTATGCATAGGTGTGGTCACAATCAATAGGGGTAGAATATTTTCCCTTGAGGAAAGCCGCTTCTAGGACAGATACTCTCTCAGCAGGACGACCCACCCTAGAGAGTAATTCCCTGGGTGTGTTTCTCCTCTCCTTGTCCAACAAACATATAAGCATATGTAATATAAATCATTTTGTATGGATACAGTAAGAAATACCTTAAGTTTATAGAATTGCTCTCCTAGGGCCATCTCAATCTCAGACTACAGTGTTCAGGCCAGATAGTCTTTCCTATCCCTAGCAGGGTCCTAGTCTCGTCATTACCTCTGAATCATGACAGCATTTTTCTATGATCAAACTCTTACCTTATAGTTAAGAATTGTGGCACTTTGGCCTGGCCCATTTCAATGCCAGGGTAGCCCTGGGTCCATTCAATCCCTCGTTGGAACCCTGCTTTTAAGGTGTTAGGAACCAAGGGCAACTGAGGCTTAAGTCGAGAAAGCAGATGCCAGGTAGTGAATAATATTCAAAGCCAATTAAATCCTAAGTTATAAAGCATTTCATTTTCATTTCATTTCATCATCCTGTTAATCGTCGATTGCCTCGAGCAGGCCCCAGTAACGTCTCTTTCATCCTAGCCCTGAGATTATATTCACGGCTCTTTAGGAGAATGAGACCCATCATTGTTACTGGTATTTGGCATATTTGGTAGGCCACGGGGAGTTTGCCAGACTCTGCCCTGTGGGCAGGCTACATTCGATAGCCTGCAAGTTTGTCCAAAGTAGGAATGAGATAATAAGATGTCGCGCGGCCGCGAATGCGGCCGCGCGGTTCCGGGATCTGGATTTTATAGTCTCTGAGTCTTGGCCGCTGATGGGATTACACGGCGCCAGGGGGCCAGGTGGTGGGTGTGACCCCCGCCTACTGGAATTTGGAGGATCTGGGTGGAAGATGCTCGACTCCAATTTGAGTAGGCTTGGAGGTCTCGGCCCCGGAACCCGCGTGGCTTTGTCCCTCTGCCAGTACCTTCAGGTGTGCGGAGAGTGGTCTCAGCATGGTGGTGGCTGGTCCTGGAGGTCTTCGGCTGCTGTAGCCCTGGTCGGGGCGGGGAGGAAAGCTCAACCCGCTCTCCTCCAAGGGACTCCGGGAAGGAACACCCAGGCGCGGGGGCAGAGACTGCACTGCTCTCGTCCGGGATCTGGATTTTATAGTCTCTGAGTCTTGGCCGCTGATGGGATTACACGGCGCCAGGGGGCCAGGTGGTGGGTGTGACCCCCGCCTACTGGAATTTGGAGGATCTGGGTGGAAGATGCTCGACTCCAATTTGAGTAGGCTTGGAGGTCTCGGCCCCGGAACCCGCGTGGCTTTGTCCCTCTGCCAGTACCTTCAGGTGTGCGGAGAGTGGTCTCAGCATGGTGGTGGCTGGTCCTGGAGGTCTTCGGCTGCTGTAGCCCTGGTCGGGGCGGGGAGGAAAGCTCAACCCGCTCTCCTCCAAGGGACTCCGGGAAGGAACACCCAGGCGCGGGGGCAGAGACTGCACTGCTCTCGTCCGGGATCTGGATTTTATAGTCTCTGAGTCTTGGCCGCTGATGGGATTACACGGCGCCATTTATAAAGCATAATAAGCATAATATTAATGGTCTTCCTGTAGCTATACAAAAAGAACATTGCTTTAAAATAAACTATTCAAAAGACATAAGGAGTGGAGAAAGACAATATTTACTTATAATACAATTTCAGTGTCCTAGAAGGATCTGACCTTACAAATGAACAGATACTGATTAGGGGGGAAAAAGCTGATTAACTGGTTGAGGAGGAGAGCAGAGAGAAGTGGTTACAGATAAAGGAAGGAATGGGAGTTACTTGGGAGCACTGTGATGGTGTAACCTGATAAACCTAAGCTCCTTGTGGAGAAAGGGAGAAAGGACAAAGCAATGTCATCCTACAATAAAGAAACTATATTTTTAATTATCTGAGAAAGCTCTACATTGTTTTCCATAGGGGCTGAACCAGATAGCATTACTATCAGAAGTAAATGAGATTTCCATTTTTTTAACCATGTCTGCCAAGACCGGTTCCTTCCTTGATATTGTTATATGCTTTGAGATATGAAATGATACTTCACAGCCATTTTGACTTGGGTTTCATTGATAATATGAACAATTTTCATATATTTATTGGCCATCATATGTTCTCTTTATGGAATTATCTGTTTATTTCTATCCCACTTTTTGATGGTGTTATTGGTTTCTTTTTGATGGTGTTATTGGTTTATTTGTTTCTAAGTTCTATGATTGTTTTCTATCTCTTGGTTTATCAGTCTCTTACTGATGTATTCTGTGTATATATCTTCTCCTATTCACTGGGATGTCTTTTGGTTTAACCTGAGTTAAACAAGTGATCAAGTCAAGTGTTGTCCATTTCTATTCTTTTATAAATGACTTATAGTTCTCTATTTTTGATATTAGTATAATGTTTTCTGGTTTATAATTTTCTAATTGTTTTGTTATTAAATGTGTTGGCATTATAAAAGCTTTTAAGAAGTATTCGCGTTTCTTTGATATTTTGGAAAAGCTTGAATATAGGGAAAAACTCTTCTTTGAGGAAAGATAAAACTCACCAGTGAACTTGTCTGGACCAGGGCTTTATTTGGGGGGCAGAGTTTTAATTATTCTTTCAGTTTTCTTACTTGTGATTGGTCTGTTCAGGTTTTTTACTTCCTTCTTATTTTATTTTGAGAAGATATATGATTCTAAGAATTCATCCATTTCTTCTGGGTTTCCCAGCATAATGGCATAGGGTTATTTTCAATAACCACTTTTGATATTTTGCATTTCTGAGGTGTCTATGCTTATTCTCATGCCTTTCATCTATTATATATTTTCTATCCTGTTTCTTATGAGCAGAGATACTGAGGTCATTTTGTTTGGAATGCCATTTCAAAGATGCTTTCATATTTACATTTCCCCTGAGGCAAAAACTGAGTATTTTTTTATGATATTGCTACCCATTATAAAGGATTAAGGGTTCTTAAATTTGGTGTTCTGTATCACAACACTGAGGGTGCACATGTGGTATGAATAGTGGAACTTGGGAACTTGAATAAAATGAAACACTCGGTTACTATCATTGCTACAAACAGTAAAAAATTCCTTGTCTCTCACACAGGATCTCTTCTCATCTTCTGCTAATATCCATGGTTCTTTTTTTTTAATGTAGGAGTACTGCTATTTATTCAGACACTGATTAGCTGATTGCATTGGGCATGAACTCCACAATATCCATGGTTCTTAAAAACTAACCTGACATCTTGAAAATGATTTGGGATCTTATAGTCTTTGCTTTCTTGATACATTGCATCTCTCTAAGAAGGGAAAATATGGTATATAAGCCAGAGTCAAAATGTATCTTTGATATAACAAAGCAGAGCTATGCATGGTTGCCTTAAAAGAGAGTAGTTAATATCAAACTGTAATTCTATCCCTTTCTAGCCATTCAAGAATGTAAGTGGTAAAGGTGATATTTTAGGAATAACAGTTCATTTTACTTACTAGAAATTGCAAATAATTTCCAAATGTAAGTGCTATATCTATTATTATTATTATTAACAATTTACATGTAATATACCTTTCAACCACATCCTGACTCCAAGGCCAAGATGAATTGAAAGAATAATTTAGCTTAGAATAGACAGCCTTGAACAGACTCTACATCAGAGGAAAGAATACTATATGTTCTAAAAGCAAAAGAATGTGAACAGAATGAGGCAAGTTGTTCCTCCTCCTTTTTAGCTGTTCTGTCAAGACATATTGAACTATGGAATAACATTGCATTACCAGGACAGTAAGCAAGAGAATTTTTTCTCGTTTCTTTAGCATCAAATCAATCTTTAAAATGAATCGTTAGATAAACTAAGCTTTAATAAATAACTTTATCTGAAGGAAATGCATATGAAAGTCACAATGAGATACCACCTGATACTAGTAAGAATTTTTGTTAAAAAAAGATTGCACAAAAAAATCTTTTGCAAGGACATGGAGAAAAAGGACACTTAGGGATGGGAATGTAAAGTTGTGTGTCTTCAGTTTAAAATGGCATGAATTTTCTTTTATTTAAATAAAACACAGCATTACACTTTTTAAGAATGTATACAAAGAACATGAAAACACTCCTTTAAAAGGATATTTCCACCTTGGTGTTATAGCAGCATATTTCACAATAGTCAAACATGAAATCAGCCCAAATGCCCACTGAGAGTTGATTGCTTTAAAAAAAAACTTGTATTATGCATAGTCAACATTATATTACATAATAGTCAACATAATATTAGCTTAGTAAGACAAAATTATGTCCTTTTTGACAATTTGGTAGAACTTAAGGTGATTGTGTTAGATGAAATAAGTAAAAAAGTTAAAGAAGTTATCAAATGTTTTCCCTCATATGTGAAATATAAATAAACAAAAAATTTTGGGAAAAAAACAAGACTGATTCTTAGACTCAGAAAAAATAAATGCTTCCTCACCCTGACTATAGTTAATACAGATAATAGCAAATTTCAATCTCTATGATGCCTTTCTCTTGCTCTATAGTCAGCATTCTTCACCCTTGACCACCCCCGTGGCACTTTCCACCCTGTGGTCTGAGTCTTGACTTTGCAGAACTCCAGCATTAACAATAAACCAATATTCCCAGTTTGAGAGGGTCCTACCCTCAAACTCCCAAAATACAAAAACCCAAATCTCTTCCATTCTTTCCCTAACCCATCAGGTTATAGATATCCTCAGTGTTCTCTTTAGCCTTTTCAAGCCCCTCTTAATTGCTTCACAATGAAGTAAATTACCTCTGTCACAGTAGCTGCTATTGACTATTTCAATTATTATTGACTGCTGTCCCCACCCCCCCAGAAAAAAAATCAGGATTTCAAGTCAAACTAAATGGATACCAAAGCACCTATCTTGGGCATTCTCATGTCTCAGTCTTCAGTCTCATGTCATTTCCTCCGAGGATTTGTAATTTCGGGTCAGGATTTTCTTTTTTTTTTTTCTTTTTTTTTTTTTGATTTTCATACTTCTTTTTTTTCTCCCTTTATTTTATTTTATTTTTTTTAAAGTTGTAGATTTACAATTTTTTGTGCTTTGGTTTCAATTATACAATGATCAGATACCCATCCCTCCACCAGTGCCCATTTTCCACCACCATGGATAACATCCCTCCCACCCCCATTCCCCCATCCCCCCTGTCTCTGTGGCAGGGCAATCCCCTGTGTTCTCTCTCTCCTTTTGGGTGTTGTGGTCTGCAAAAGAGGCATTGAGTGGCAAACATGTTCAGTCCATAGTCTACTTTCGACATGCATCTCCCCTCCTGGAGGATCCTCCAAACATCCTTTATTTGGTGCTCCCTTCTCTATCTGAACTGCCCTTTCCTCTAGGATACCCGGCTGGCCTCTAAGTTATGGAGTAATCCTCCTGGTGCTGATCTCAGCTATTCTTGGGTATTAATCTCATACTTTGTTACTTTATATCCCCCAGATGAATGCAATCTTTCTATGTCTATCCCTCTCTTTCTGACTCATTTCGCTCAGCATGATACTTTCCATATTGTACCACTTGTATGTAAATTTCATGACTTCATCTTTTCTAACAGCTACATAGTACTCCATTGTGTAGATGTACCAAAGTTTCTTTAACCAGTCATCTGTTCGTGGGCATTCAGGTTTCTTCCAGTTTCTGGCTATTGTAAAGAGTGCTGCAATGAACAAACAAGTGCAGATGTCACTTCGACTATACATTTTTGCCTCTCTGGGATATACTCCCAGGAGTGCTATTGCTGGGTCAAATGGGAGCTCAATTTCTAATTTTTGGAGAATCGTCCATACTGTTTTCCAGAAGGGCTGAACCAGTGGACATTCCCACCAACAGTGAAGGAGTGTCCCTTTCTCGCCACATCCACGCCAGCATCGGTTGCTTTTGTTCTTTTGAATGTGGGCCAGTCTCTGAGGTGTGAGATGGTATCTCATTGTGGTTTTGATCTGCATCTCCCTGATGATTAAGGATGTAGAGCATTTTCTCATGTGCTTTTTTGCCATTCGGATTTCTTCTTTGAGAAAGTTTCTGTTCATTTCATTGCCCCGTTTTTGGATGGGGTTGGATGTTTTCTTCTTGTGGAGTTTAACCAGTATTTTGTATATCCTGGATATCAACCCCTTGTCAGATGTGTATTTGGTGAATATCCTTTCCCATTCTGTAGGCTGTCTTTGTATTTTGGTCACTGTTTCTTTGGAGGTGCAGAAGCTTCTTAGTTTAAGATAGTCCCATTTATCTATCTCTGTTTTCACTTGCTCGGCCAGTGGCGTGGCATCTTTGAAGATAACATTAGCTTCAATGTCATGGAGGGTTTTGCCAACTTTATCTTCAATGTACCTTATGGTTTCTGGTCTGATGTTGAGGTCTTTAATCCATTTTGATCTTACTTTTGTACATGGTGTTAGGCAGAGTTCTGAGCCTATTTTTTTGCATGTAGCCGTCCAGTGATGCCAACACAATTTATTAAAGAGGCTTTCCTTACTCCACTTCAATTACTTGCACCTTTATCAAAGATTAGATGAGCATATGATTGAGGGGAGATGTCAGTGTATTCAACCCTGTTCCATTGGTCTGCAGTTCTGCCTTTGTTCCAGTACCATGCTGTTTTAATTATTACTGCTTTGTAGTACAGTTTGAAGTTCGGGAGGTTGATTCCTCCCATTTTCTTTTTCCCAAGAATTGCTTTAGCTATTCGTGGGGGCTTATTGTTCCATATAAATTTCAGGAGTGTTTGCTCCATTTCTTTGAAGAATGTCATGGGTATCCTTATAGGGATTGCATTGAATTTATACAATGCTTTCGGTAGTATTGCCATTTTGACAATGTTAAGTCTCCCGACCCATGAGCAGGGGATATCTTTCCATTTCCTCATGTCCTCTTTTATTTCCTGAAGTAGCGTTTTGTAGTTTTCTTTGTATAGGTCCTTTACTTCCTTAGTTAAGCTGATTCTTAGGTACTTGATTTTCTGGGGCACAATTGTGAACGGGATTGTTTTTTTCATGTTGCTTTCTTCTCTCTCACTGTTTGTATATAGGAAAGCCATGGACTTTTGGGTATTGATTTTATAACCTGCAACTTTACTATACGAGTCTATTGTTTCTAGGAGTTTTTTGGTGGAGGTTATTGGGTTCTCTAAGTAGAGTATCATATCATCTGCGAATAGTGAGAGCTTGATTTCTTCCTTTCCTACCTGAATGCCCTTAATATGTTTTTCCTGCCTAATCGCTATTGCAAGTACTTCCAGTACTATATTGAACAGCAGTGGAGAGAGTGGGCATCCCTGTCTCGTCCCTGATCTTAGAGGGAAGGCTCTCAGTTTTTCCCCATTGAGGATGATGCTTGCTGTAGGCTTGTGGTAGATGGCTTTAATTATGTTGAGGAAGGTCCCCTCTATACCCATTTTGACTAGGGTTTTCATCATAAAGGGGTGCTGGATCTTATAAAATGCTTTCTCTGCATCTATTGATATGATCATATGCTTTTTATCTTTTCTTTTGTTGATATGGTGGATTATGTTGATTGATTTCCGAATGTTAAACCATCCTTGCATCCCTGGGATGAATCCTACTTGGTCATGGTGTATGATCTTTTTGATGAGTAGTTGGATTCTATTTGCTAGTAGTTTGTTGAGGATCTTTGCATCTGTGTTCATCAGGGATATCGGCCTGTAATTCTCTTTCTTTGTGGTATCTCTGTCTGCTTTTGGTATCAGTGTGATATTTGCTTCGTAGAAACTGTTTGGAAGTGTTTTTGATATTTCAATTTCGTGGAAAAGCTTAAAGAGCATTGGGAGTAAGTCCTCTTTAAAGATTTGGAAGAATTCACTAGTGAATCCATCCGGGCCAGGACTTTTGTGCTTGGGGAGACTTTTTATTACCATTTCAATTTCCTTGATGGTGATAGGTCTGTTCAGGTATTGCAGGTCTTCTTGGTTCAGCCTTGGGAGTCTGTAGGAGTCTAGGAATTTATCCATTTCCTCGAGGTTTTGATGTTCCGTGGCATAAAGCTTCTCAAAGTACTCCCTGAGGATCCTCTGAATTTCTGTGGTTTCTGTTGTAATGACCCCCTTTTCATTTCTGTTTCGGTTTATTAGGGTTTTCTCTTTCCCTTTCTTTGTGAGTTTTGCTAGCGGCTTATCGATCTTGTTAATTTTCTCAAAGAACCAGCTTTTGGTTTCATTGATCTTTCGGATTGTTTTTTGGGTTTCCATCTCGTTAATCTCTGCTCTGAGTTTTATTATTTCCTTTCTCCTGTTCGGGTTGTGCTCCTTTTTTTGGTCTTTCTCCAAGCTCTTAAGCTGTGAGGTTAGGTTACTTTTGTGTGCTCGCTCCTCCTTCCTGAGGAATGCTTGTAGAGCTATAAACATTCCTCTTAACACAGCCTTTGCTGTGTCCCATAAGTTTTGGTAACTCGTGTTCTCATTTTCATTCGTTTCTAGGAATCTTTTGATTTCCTCTTTGATTTCCTGTCTAATCCACTCGTTGTTTAATAGTGCACTGTTTAATTTCCAGGTGTTTGATTTAGTTTTCTGTTTTTGTGTGTGATTTACTTCTAATTTCAGCGCATTATGGTCTGAGAAGATTGTTGATACAATCTCTTAATTTTATGGAGGCATGTTTTGTGGCTCAGCATGTGGTCTATCTTGGAGAATGATCCATGTACGCTTGAGAAGAATGTGTATTCAGCTTTTTGTGGATGAAGTGTCCTGTATATATCTACTAAGTCCCTTTCTTCCATTGCTTCCCTCATTGAGTGTTACTAAGCTTACTAAGCTTGAGTCTGGTTGATCTATCAAGAGGTGACAAAGCAGTGTTGAAGTCTCCCACTAGTATTGTGTTGCTATTGATGTCTTTTTCCAAATCTATGAGTAGTTGTTTTAAGTACTTTGCTGGTCTCTCATTAGGTGCATATACATTTATTATTGTAAGTTCTTCCTGTTGTACAGATCCTTTGATCAATAAGAAATGGCCTTCACTGTCTCTTATGACCTTCCTCACTCTGAAATCGATGTGGTCTGATATAAGGATGGCTACCCCAGCTTTTTTATGGGAGCTGTTTGCCTGTAGGATTGTTTTCCAGCCTTTGACTCTGAGTCTGTGTTTGCTTTGACTATTGAGATGCGTTTCTTGCAGGCAGCAGAATGTTGGGTTCAATTTTCTAATCCATCCTGCCACTCTATGTCTTTTAATTGGTGCGTTTAGCCCATTGACATTGAGAGAGATTATTGTTATGGGATTTTGTCCCATTGTTCTGTTAAAATTTGGTGTATTTGAGGGGCCTTTCTTGCCTTAAAGTAGCCCATTTAGTTGTTCTTGTAACCATGGTTTTGAGTCTATGAAGTTCCTGAGCTGTTGTTTGTCTGTGAAACTGTGTGTTGTTCCTTCTATTATGAATGAGAGTCTTGCTGGGAAAAGTATTTTTGGGGAGGCATTTATTTCATTGAGTTTTTTCACTATGTCCCACCACTGTTTTCGGGCCATGAGCGTTTCATCAGAAAAGTCAGCTGTGAATTTTAAGAATGCTCCTTTGTAAGAGATTTCTTTCTTCGATCTTGCTGCTTTCAGAATTTTGTCTCGGTCTAAGGTTTTGGTCATTTTGATCAGAATGTGTTTTGGGGTATTTTTATTCGGATTTCTTCTAGCTGGTACCCTTCGGGCCTCCTGAATGTGGTCACAAGTTTTCTTCAGCTCTGGAAACGTTGTAGCAATGATGTCTTTGACAGTTTCTTCTTCATCAAGGTTTTCTTCCTGTACCTCTGGGACTCCAATAATTCTTATGTTACCCCTCTTGGCTTCATCACGATCTTCTCTTGCCATCTGTTCCCGAATTGTGAGTCTCTTTTCCATTTTCTGCTCTTTTCTGGAGAGTCTCTGAACTTCATCTTCGAGCTCACTGATTCTGTTCTCAGCAGCTGTTACTCTGCTGCTGAGGCCTTCCACTGAGCTTTTCAATTCGCCTACGAGATTTTTCAGGTCTGACATTTCTGACTGCATTTTCCTCATTTCTGCCTTCAGATCCTCTTGTCTTCTATTGGCATTGCTTTCCATTGTTTCTTTTAATTCCCTAAGCATCCTAAGTAGCTCCCTTCTGAATTTTTTGTCAGAGAGGTTGTCTAACACTACAGTACTGTTGGTGTCATCAGGGCTAGACTCTTCAATATGAAAGTTTGGTGGGCTTTTGCGTTGCTTTACCATTGTGAGAGGTGTGGTTTAGTCCTTCACTTTCACTGTTACTATACTGCTTGATATGCAGTGTGAGTTAAGATAGGCTTATGAGTTATTGGCTACTGTGTTTCTAGTGGCTGAGCTAAAATAGAGAAGTTTCCATCTAAGAAGGTAGCTTATGGTTCCTATGGTATACGTAGTGGGAAAATATTTCGCGGCTGCATTAGCGGCCGCGGCTCTGGAGAGAGTCCCTGGCACTGGGCGAGGAGTTGGGAACGCCACCTGTTTGGAATTGGAGCCGTTCAGCTTTGTTGCCCAGAGCTGGGCCTCTGTGCCCATCCCACGCAGATCAGGGGTTGAAAACCGGCTTTCTAGGGGCTGGATCTAGCTGCGCATGCCCAAAGAGGGTCCCAGGCCCTTGGGGGCGGGCTGTACCTGTTTGGAATTGGAGCAGTTCAGCTTTGTTGCCCAAAGCTGGGCCTCTGTCAGGATTTTCTTTTTTCTTCCCATTTGTTCTCTGAAATTTGAGTTTCTGACTCTATAACCCATAATCTATGATTGGTCTGTAGGGAGAGAAGGTAGATGGTTAAACTAGTGTGAAAAACCCATGTTCTAATCTCCAATTCATACTTTTGTGCAGTGCACTCACTGAATTCTGAATTGAAAACTTATTATCAACATTCTGTTTAGCAGTGAGTTCAGTAACATTGTCGAATAAACCCCTTTGTTGCTGCATGAGATGGCTATGTCCCTGTAGTATGGAGTGGAGTCTGTGTTACACAGAACGTTGGGAAGCAGTATAACATAAGACACCTCTAAGAAAGGAGATGGTTAGCCCCGGAATTAGTAAGCACCAGAAAGTCTTGGCTCCTGGAAGACTGTCTGGATCTGGTTAGGGATAGTTCCAAGAGTGAAGCAACAGCTCTGATGGTGGCAGCAAACTTCAGCACAGCTCTCTGGCTAGTATCCCTGAACAAAATCACCCTGACCTCTGCTGGGTTTTCAATGGCAACAATGATGTGAACTGCCTGCAGAGACTTCTCTCAGGCTCTGTTCAAAGCTATGATGTAGATGGAATCACAAATCCTCTTGTAGGTGTACTGATCCATTTGGAAGCTAAGGTTAATACCACTTAAGTGGGTCCCTGATTCAAATTTGACCTCATCCCCTTTCTCATTTGCAAGAAATCAAGGATTCTGGATATTGTGAAAGTTCCACTTTAACTTATGATGGGAACTGAGAACAATGCTGTGTGGGCCCTGCTCTGGGTAACACAGAACTTGTAAGTATTCTTTTTTGACACTTGACACTAGAACTGCTATCACAATCTCAGCAAAAAAAAAAAAAAAAAAGCAGGGAAGAATATCAATGCATCTCATTAAGTAGACTATATCCTAAGAATAATTTAGGAGAAAAGGAACTGCATTATAAACCCAGAGAAGAGACACACCCCCAAAGACACTTTAGCTATTATTTTTATCACAATTAATGGAAGAGAATTTTGGCAGGATTCATCCATTTTTCAGGAACAAGGGAATGTTAGTGAGGTCTGTAGGAACAGACACTGCCATTATACTGTTTCCTTCACTCCTTTCAACTAAAATGCCTCAAATATACAAAGATGTCATAAGAATAGGGAAAACCAGTTCATGGTTAATGAATTTGCCAAATCAAAACAAAAAAACATGGCAAATTGAATTAAAGGGCCATGGATTAATCTTGAAATTCAAAGAGGGAACAGCACATCGTTCTTCTCTTTTCATATAAGACAAAACACAGGTAGTCTGGGAATCCTTGTGTAACATGAGCCTCTCTAACCTGGGGAGAGGGGGTGTAAGAGGAGGGGGTAAGAGTTGTAGGAGGCTGTAACTTTGCTGCAGGGTAGAGATTGAAACAAAATAAGGCACAGCCTGAACAGATTCACACACATCACAAAGATATGTGCTCAGAGCCTGTTGGTCACACTCAGAAGTTCCACAGCATGTGAAAACCAGCCCATGTCTGGGTTGGAAGAGGTCAAGACTAGTGCAGTTAAGCAACAGTGTGTAAAACAGATCCAGTGAAAGGAAAATGACATTTCAGCTTTAGTACCTAGACTGAAATGCTAGCATCTCAAGAGGCTAAAAGTCATTTGACTTCAGACAAGCTCCACACTCAGTCTCTGTGACCTCCTCTCACACAATCTTGGGTTCCAGTCACCGCGAAGTTAACAGGAAAGTCACTTCCTACCATTCTCTGAAAATATGGGATTCATCCAGAATCCTGAAACCCTTGCCTGGTTTTTTGTCCCATTTTCTTCTTCTAGGATAATAGTGGTCTACCCTTGGGCACTGAGCAAACACTGGTCATACTGGTTTTCAGTATGACCAGTGTTTACTATATGTATTAAAATTACGTTTCTCTGCTACCTCATCCACTCAGGCAGAGACCTTAGAACAGTGGTTGTGTTGTTTGATTTATGCATCCTAGAGACTCCCACACTCTAAGAAGTCTTCAAAAATGACTGCTGAATACATGAATTTCTCTTAATTATGCCTCTGTTGGCTTCAAATGCAAAATGCAGATGGGAGGCTTCTCACAGTCCAGGGCTTCTCACAGTTCTGAGATGCTATGATTCTACAAAGTTTCCTCCACACAGAGATAAAGGATACAGGATTTGTAGACCAAAATAGACAAATACTTACAGGATACAGGTTGTTTAACTGATTTTTAAAAAATAAAATAAAAACAGACGACAGTTTGCCTCTACTCCATTCCCAGGAGGGAATTTTCCTGAGTTATTTCTGGCTTTACACAGCACCATATTTCTCTCTCAGGATTCTGTGAAAAAAAAAAAAAACAATTCTGTGTCTGGCTGCCAATCATCGGCTAGCTCCTTCAAAAATAGTAGACTAAAGTGGGTCATGCCATGTGAAATTTGGCTTGTTAGTTAAGTAGCTATTATAGGACACAGATTTGGCTTTGTGGCATCACAATGTCATATATAGGGAGGAAAAACAGAAACAAAAACATGAAGTCCAAGGGGCTGGAGCAATAGCTCGGCTAGGGCGTTTGCCTTACACGCAGCTGACCAGAGTTCGATTCCCAGCATCCCATATGGTCCTCTGAACACCACCACCACCAGGGGTAATTTCTGAGTGCAGAGCCAAGAGTAACCCCTGTGCATAGTTGGGTGTGACCCAAAAAAAGGGAAAAAAAAGAAAAGAAAAAGAAAAAAACAAACAACAACAAAAACATGAAGTCCGAGAAGGAATGTGAAGTCAAATACAAATTGCTGTGGGCCTAGTTCTTGCTACATCCTTGGTTAAATTGTTCACATCGCTAAATCTTTTCAGTAAAATGCCTACATTAGTTATACCTTTCTTCTAGTAGTTTGTGAGGAGTTCCTAATATAATGTAAACAAAGTTCCTTAGTCCAGTGTAGAAACTTTTAGTACATTGTGGGTATTCTGTTAGTGGCATCTGTATTTTAAGGTCTTACTATCTGGTCCAATCCACTTGTCTTAAACATCAGAAATCTAAAAGGCACAAAAATCATGGAAACTTATCCAAGCTCACATTTCAGTAATGCATGGTTGATCCAATTTTTCACATAAGCTTTACCCTGGTTGTTAATGGTGTCACAAAAAGCCGAAAAAAAATTACATGGGTTAGATTAGAGCAATATTACAGTGTGTAGGCTGCTTGCCTTTCATGCAGCCAACCAGGAAATGATCTCTTGCATCCTTTTTGGTTCTCTAAACACCTCTCTTGCTGAGTGAAGATCGAAAAGTAAACCCTGACCACCACCAGGTAAGACCAAAAAAAAAAAAAAATCAAAAAATAAGACAAAGCAACAAAAAATTTAAAATTTTCAGGGCTAAAATTTCCTGTGAAAATAACTGCAAGAGTATATTTTGGCAATGTAATTTTCATGTGTGTGTGTGTGTGTGTGTGTGTGTGTGTGTGTGTGTGTGTGTTTATGGTATTCCCACATCCAGAAGTGCTTGTGGCTTTATTCCTTGCTCTATGCTCAAGGATCACTCCTGGAAATGCTTAGGGCACCCTATGTGGTACCTGGATTTAAGCAAGAGTCAGCTCTATGCAAGACCTTACCTGCTATACTATCTCTTAGGCCCAGTACTGGACTTTTGAAGTACACTATTCATCCAATAGAGCATATGGAGGAGAGAAGATGGACTTCACTCCCTCAGTTCATTTTGAAGGTACAGTACAATGTAAAAATAATTGCACAGAATTTCTGTCATATGTCTGTCACTGGTAAGGCTTTTACAGATGATTTAAGTTCTTTGAACCACAATTTCTTTCATTATGAAAAGAAGATGATTATTGCCTCACTATATTCACCACATCCAAATATTTATTGAATATGGTGGTTGATTACTAAAGAGATCAGGTCCTATTAATGATTCTAGAGAAATAGAATATTTATTCCCAGAGACTTTAAGTATTATCTTACTTGAAGAAAATGTCTCTGCAGAAAGTGAATAATTTAAGAATTTTTAGAAAAGATTAGGGCTGGAGCGATAGCACAGTGGTAGGGCATTTGCCTTGTACATGGCCGGCCTGGCTGAGCTGGGTTTGATTCCTCCGCCCCTCTTGGAAAGCCCAGCAAGCTACCAAGAATATCTCGGCAAAGCCTGGCAAGCTTCCCATGACATATTCGATATGCCAAACACAGTAACAATAAGTCTCACAATGGAGACTTTACCTGGCCCGATGAGCAAATCCATGAGCAGCGGGAGGACAGTGCAGTGCAGTAGAAAAGAATATTGAAGTAAGCTCATTCACCAGCCATGATCCATAGACTCATAAATAAATCTTAAAAGAGATAAGCAAGTTACAGTGATTCTTCCAGACCCTGTGCAAGGCTGAGTCCTCCAGGGCAACCCAGAGCAGGGTGGGTGAGTTCCACAACTACCCATACAGAACCCCAGCAGTCGAAAACTTCCACACTCCACAATCGTTGCCATGCTCCTGGCTATATTCCACTGCTCAGATAAGTCTCATCCAGAAATTAGTCTGTTGAAAAACTCAAGTATGAGGGTTTTGTAATTGAAATTTCCAGGCTTTCACAGAGTCAGAGATGGACTAGGTCTCCCCACTCCCAGTCCATTTGGGAAGGTTCAGCAGTCCCACCCACACACCCCGAAGCTGCCTCCCAGTTAAAAATTTAACTCCTGCTATATCACATGTGAAAAAATTTGGACTTCCTAGAGCACACAGACGCAAATGCTGCACAACACCACGAACTCTACAACACTGATAAGCCAGGAATAGCACACCAGATTGAATAAGATGTAATAAAGAAGGCATTCAATCTCAATTAACAAAATATCAACACAGAGGTTTAATCTATAACTACATTTTAGTAATCTTTTGTTAAAGGGCTTAATGGCTCCATAGTGAGCTGTAACAATCTTCACTTTCTTCTAAGTTAATATGTTTTGATCATTATTTTAGCAAACTATTGATAACAAGCAATATAAAATAAATCATTGAGGTCTTGCTATTGGGGCAAGCTTAAAGACTAGTTTGGAAAATTGGAAATAATAGTGGTAGAAAGGTGCAATGGTGGTGGGATTGGTGTTGGAATATTGAATGTCTGCAACAAATCATCATGAATGACTCTGTAAATCAGTGTTTATATAAAATATGAAAGAAAAATAAAATTTAAATAAAAAAAGAAAAGGAGATAATCCCATATTAACTCTTTTATAATTAGCTGTATGCTTATAAAGTAGAGGGATATTAGACATACATATAGAATAATGTATGGTACAAAGGTGGAAAACAGAGATACTTAAGGGCACTGAACATTAAGATTAGAGTGATGTAGGCACAAGTCAAGGAACATAGGTAACAAGAGAAGTTGAAAAACACATTAGTAGATTATCCCCCTACAATATTCAAAAATGCATAGCCTTACTGACACTTTGATTTCAGTCCAATGATTAAAAGTGTCAGACTCTAACACCCAGAACTGTAATAAAACAATAATCTGTTATTTTTAAGTCGCAAAATATAGGTTAATTTGTTACAGTAGTCACAAGGAACAAATACCAAATGACAAAAGTATTTGTAAATTATAAAGATACTGAGGATAAAGAACACACCTAGAAGAAAATAAGTCTGAGTCTGGCACTATATAAGGTTAATACTGCATTTGTCTTTATGATAAGGAAGTTAGAAATAAGTCAGCGTCCTACCAGATACCAAGGGGCAGTATGCTATACAATGACTATAAAACAAAGTTCAAAAATATAGCTGGTTTGACAAAACTTAAAAGATGTTCTTCATATCCCTTGCTGTTCCTCACTACAAGTGTAGAGAAGTGTACTGGGCCTTCCACAGTGACTCCATTTCTTTCATTGCCAGGTAAAACCCATGACCCCTTTGAACTACAAGTTGACAAAAAGTAGCCTTGTCTATGTTAAAAAGAGATGAGGAAATGGGGATGTGGTTCAGTGGTAAAGCACATGCATCACATGCGTGAGGTTCTTTTCCACACATGGTGCTGCAAAAAGAAATTTCTTTAATTACAGATATTCCACTTTTATTTTAGTATTTGTGCTGCTGAAGAAAGCACAGAACTTAATTTAAAAATTCCTCTTCCCGGAAAGCCCGGCAAGCTACCGAGAGTATCTTGCTCGCAGGGCAAAGCGTATGTATTCAATATGCCAAACACAATAACAAGTCTTAAAATGGGGACGTTACTGGGCCTGCTCGAGCAAGTTGATGAAATATATATATATATGTATATTAAAAAAGAAAGTCAGAAATTCAACTTTTTAAAAAAATTGTAGTTCCAGAGAAAAGAGAGTAGCACATATGACTACCACAGAGATCAACAGAGGGTATATAAAATAAAAACAAAAAAAACTTATGCCTACTCCTAATGATCTCAAATGTGATACTGATCACTGAATCCTTAATATTTCTGAATATCCTAATTTATAAAATTTTCTAAAATCTATTTTAATCTATTTTCTTAAAGAAAAGATTCTCAAGAGATCTTATTTTAGTAGTGGGTATAAAGCCCTGGAATTGATATGAGTGTGATTCTGCATAGAACCGGTATATACATTAAAAAATTATATTAAGTGTTCTTCACATTCAGGCAAAATCAATCAGAATTTTACTGATGGACTCTCTACAAATTCAACATTAGGCAGGAGATAGGCCATAACTTTCAGGATTCCAAACACGTGGTCCTTAATTATCCCACATTTATTTTGTTATTATTTGTAATAGTATAAGACAATGGTTGCATTCCCAGATTTATGGTCTTGAATTGTGAGTATTTATTTTTCCTATAAAATTTACCTAGGTACTCACGCCAAGTATGATGGCTTAAGTCTCAGGCTTTCTTAATATGAGACTAGGAAGGAGATTTGGGAGATAAAGGGTAATAGGAGGAGAAAAATTATTCTAAAAGCAGTCTAGAAACTTAGATGCTTCCCAGACTCAAGCTTGAAAGAATCCTCTCTTCTTACAATAAGAGTCATGGCTCAATGCCTCTTGTTGAAAAGGAAAAAAAAAATGTATGTTGGAGGACTCATTCATGCCTTTCATGAGAGTTTATCAGATAATAGTCAGATTTTAAAAATGATGTTTTGTACATGAACAGGCTGTGTAGTTGAAATTTTGACTCCCTAAAGACCAGTTGTTTAAAGAACAAATCTCCAGTATTTTTAGGAAAAAGGGAAAAAACAATTTAAAAAGTACACCATCAAGGAACATACATAAAACAATAAACTTTGTGCTTCACAATTGTTCCTAAAATTCTAGAAATCACCCTGATGACCTTTTAGAATCCTTTCTAATTGGTATTAGTGACAGCAAAGTTTCTCACCGCACTAGACCTGTAGGTACATAGATATGTAAAAGCACCCACTGCATAGTCAATGAGTAGAAACAACCTGAATGTTAACCAACAGAAGTGGTATTGCCATGCAACTATTAACCAGCTTTTCTAAAGGAATGAGGTACTGACACACGTGGCAGCATAAATGAACCTTGAGAAATTATTCTCAATGAAAGAAACCAGCACAAAAAGATTACATAATATTATTTTAATTCTATGAAATCTGGAGTAAGGGAAACTATACAGACACTAAATAGATTAGTAATTGCTTAGGGGTAAGGGTGATGATAGAAGTCTGATAAATAATTAGGAAATTATTTCCAAAATGATATAATACTTGAAAATGGGTTGCAGTTGTACATATCTATAACTTAAAATATTTCATTAAATACACTAAATGTGTGAATTTATAGCTTGTGAATTAAATCCTAATAAAAGATTTTTTAAATATGAACAAAACACCAGTAACTTTAGGAAGTTTTCAGGGAGCTCACAGGCCTCCTTTGCTCTAGACAGTGAGTTATAATCCAGAAGGGCAGCCCCAAGTCTTTTCCAACTAAGACTTGATCTATGGAAAAAAAGAAAAGCTGAGGGGAGTTTGGAAGAGGGATGCTTTTACCAATCCTGTCCATTTGTTTGTTTTTTTTCTAGGTTTTTTTTTAGCCACATAGATTACCATAGAAACAACAACAATACAGTTAGAGCCCAAACATGTATCTGTTTTTAATATAAATATGTACCCTCAGAAGCCTTCATGGTGAGGGGAATGGGACCCATTGTAATTACTGGTTTTGTCATATTGAATGCACAACAGATAGCTTGCGAGGCTCTGCTGTGCGGGCGGAATACTCTCAGTAGCTTGCCAGGCTTTCCGAGAGGGATAGAGGCTTTTGGGGAAACCTCTAATCTAACCTTGTAGGTGTTACCATATTTGAACCCTATCAAATATGGTACGGTAATTCTGGAAGATGGGTATTTAGTGTCTTAGAATGTGTCCGGAAATCATCCTGGAGTGTGGGGGTGGCTGGGTAGTGGAGGTAGTGGAGGTAGTGAAGGTCTGCCAGTGAGGTATTTATCTGGTCCCGGTAGGGGTAGGGTGGGTCTTCTGTGCGAAATCCAATCCCTGGGTCTCTGGTGGTTGGTGGAAGCAGACAGGGCAGCGTAGGGTGGGGCTCCTGATTTTAATCCCTTCATCACCTGTGGTTGCTGGGAGCAAGCAGAGAATCTCTGTCCCTGGGTCCCTTGAGCCTGGAGTTCAAGGTTCGGCAGGGTGATACCATTTCAGTGCCACCCTTGAGAACATCATGCGATGACTGGAATGGGAAGGAATGGGAGTGAAGATAGATGGTCAGCATCTACACCACCTCCGCTTTGCTGATGACATTGTTTTAATAACACCAAACATTAGCCAAGCGGCACAAATGCTGGCCAACTTCAACAGTGAGTGTGGAAAGGTCGGACTATAGCTGAGTCTTATGAAGACAATGTTTATGAGAAACAGCCTCGTTCCTGACGCCCCATTCGCTTTCAATGGAACGACCATCTCCGAATGCAACAGCTATGTGTACCTAGGTCGAGAAGTCAATATGACAAATGACCTGGCACCCAAGCTGCGAAGCAGGAAGAGAGTGGCTTGTATCGCTTTCCAGAGCGTCGAAGAAATAGCTAAGATGACGAAGAACCTTTGGCTCTGGGCACATCTCTTTGATTCCACTGTTCTTCCTGCATTAACATACGCCTCAGAGACCTGGGCCCTACTCAAACAGGATGAGAATGCTATTCGTGTCTCCCAAAGAGGAATTGAAAGAGCTATGCTTGGAAAATCACGTTTCACTCAAATGAGAGAAAGAATCTGGAGTTCCGACCTCCGTCGATGATCAAGAATCAGGGATGCTGTCTCTTTTGCCAAGGTGTCAAAAATCAGATGGGCTGGTCACGTAATGAGATTTAAAGACGACCGTTGGACTAGAGCTGTTACCGACTGGATTCCACGGGATGTCAAAAGACCGTGTGGCCGCCCCCCTGCCAGATGGTCAGACTTCTTCATCAAGATCATGAACGATCAGTTTGAGGCTCTTTGTGTTCCTAGAGCGAATAGACACCATGGGCTACACTAGCACGTGACAGGGACAAATGGAGACGTTACTGACGCCTGCTTGAGCAAACCGACAATTAACAAGAAGTCAAGTGATCAAGTGATCAAATGATCAAGTACCCTCAGAAAATTAGGTTTTTCATTATTCTTAAACATCATTGTACCATATACAGCATATAGACAGGTGAATTCATCAATCCCATTTCATAGGGACAATGAAGTTGTTTCTACTCATTGGAAATAGCAGAAAGTAGAGAAGATTGTTTTACTGGTTCTTCAAACACAGTACAAAAATGAACTCATCAAGTTCTAGGTATCAGCTTTCTCTTGTAACATATGTGCCATTGGTTGTTACTTGCACATGTCAGAAACCAGGCGTCCTTCTGCATCTGTCTTCATTCTCCACACACTTATTCAAATGATCATCATGTACAGTCAACAAAAAATGTTCTGCCAGCTATTATACCTAGTGCTGTTTACTCTCTAAAGCTAGTCATCCACGAGATGAGGCCACCATTTTCTGTCAGCTAGAATTCTGCAAAGCTTCTCTGCTCGTTCTGTTGTCTCATGCCATCCATCCAACTTCCTGAGGTCAGGTGGTCCATCTTAAAAGCAAACAGAACCATGTCACCAACTTCCTAGCTCTCTTCAGTTGCCTTCAAACTGAGTCCAGTCATCTGGACCTGGAGTTTGACTGATGAACTGACTGATGAGACTTTTCATGATTTCTCTTGCCTTAACTCGCCACTTATCATTCCAGGGCCATTTCTTATATTACTCTTTGTCTTCACTCCTACCTTTCTGGCTGTGCTTGAGTTTGCCAAATGCATCATGCTCCCTCTCACCACTAAACCTAACCCAAATACTACTCATGTTGCCTGTTTATATGTGACTTCTGCCATCATATGCTTTCAAGCTCCAGTTTTCCCGTTTGGTGGAATTACAAATCATTCATATAAGCTTAATCTCAGCTTCTCATTTGTTAACACTCTCTATTCACCTCTACCCTAGAATACCTTTGAAGTTTCTGTTACATGTTCCTGAAAGTGTCAAAGACACTATTAAACAGAACTATAATTTATTATTCATTTATTTGCTTTGCATGTAATTTGTGATCCAAGGCAAAGAGTCAATTTGTCTTATGCTTCATTGTTTCCAACAGCCTAGCAAAAACAGAATGTAGAAGGCACCCTAATAAATAGTCTCATCTAGAATTTTGATTAAGGTAGACTGATATCTATCTAAAAGTAATATGAAATACAGAAAATCTGTTACATTGGCTGTGTTCAGAATCACTGCTAATATAGTGACTTGTTATAAAGGACAGTGAATTTCACATTAAGAGAATTAGTCTATTTTAACTTAACTTTTAATTATATGTATGTGATTATAAGCCTCACACACACAAATGTACATATTCTGAATATACTCAATTTAATTCCCATTTTGCAACAAAGACATCCATGGTAGTTAAACAACCTCATAGAATTTTTTTCATGATTTACCAAGACTATATAGCAAAGTTTAAGAAAAAAATTCTCATTTTTTTAGTACATGTTTAAAATTAAAAACCAGCTGTCATGAAGGGACAGTGCATTATTATCTTTAGTGGGAAGTAAGGGATCTCTCAAGAACATAATACAGTTACTTGTTAATATATTAGGTTTCCAAGCACACTATTTTTTTGGCAAGTTCTGACTCTCAGGGTATTGACTTACTACTTGTGCTCGAGCTTACATAATTCCACTTCACCTAGCACCATACCAAATTACTACTATTTATGCTATTCAGCATTTGATAGTACAATGCGGGGACAAGCTAGATAGTATATACTTTCTTGTCAGATCTTATATCCTATACAATATATTCTTTGAAAAGTGAAAAAATAATGGCAGCTGGTCACTACCAGTCATTGTAAAATCTATGCTAAGTAACTGAGTGAATTTCCTGAAAATTGAGCTAGTTTGACATGGTTAACAGCCAAGGTGAATACAGGAGAAAATCCAGCCTGTGAGTTGGACAGATGTATCAGCTCAAATTCTGGCTCTACTCCTTATTAACTGTTAGCATTTATGCAGTTTAATGCTCTGAGTCTCAGTTTCTTTGACTCCAAAATAATTTTTAGCAATATTTACTACATACAATTCTGATAATTTAGAAATTGATGCTAGAGAAAATACCTACCAAGAGAAGTAATGTATTAGTACTTATATAAAATCATTCTGTTTTTTAAATATGGGAGCATTAACTTGATTAAAATGTGCAGAGAGTTAGCATGGGGTTAAGATGCTTGCCTGACCAACCCTAATTCTATCTCTAGCACCACATATGATGCCCTAAGCCCTTGGTTCAATCTCCGGCATACCATATGAGCATCACCAGGAGCAATTTCCAAATGCAGAGCCAGGAGTAATCCTGAGAATCATAGGTTTTGACTCCCCCCATCCCAACCCCCAGAAAAGGCAGGTTTTTTTAAGTAATGACCAGATATAAACTCTAGTGAAGCAAAAGAAAAGCAGTAAGTGTGAGTTATTATTCATCTTTCCAACATGGTCTCACATTTTGAAATTGAGTTACTGTATTTAGACATCTTAAGAAGTCCTGTTTTTTTTAAGTTCAGTGACTACTTGGTTTAGAATTTTTTATTATTACTGTGCATGTTTTGTTGTTATTAGTGGTCACATTATTTACTTTTTTTGTCCTTCATTTTATTTATAAAATTAAAACTTCATCTATTAGAATTTTCCCTCAGGTTCTGGCAAGTTAAGCTTGAAGAAATTGTCATTGTAGAGTTTTCATTCCAACATAACAGTTTTGACTATGCTTCCATATTTTACAAGTATTTGAGACTTTATTTTTATTTAAATTTAAAAGAAAATGGGAGGAATCAACCTACCTAACTTCAAGCTCTACTACAAAGCAGTAATAATCAAAACAGCATGGTACTGGAACAAAGGCAGAGTTGCAGACCAATGGAATAGAGTTGAATATACTGACATCTCCTCCCAAACATATAATCATCTAATCTTCGATAAGGGGGCAAGAAAAGTGAAATGGATCAGGAAAAGCCTCTTTAATAAATTGTGCTGGCAAAACTGGACGGCTACATGCAAAAAAGTGGGCTCAGATCTCCGCCTAACGCCATGCACAAAAGTAAGATCGAAATGGATTTATGACCTCAACATCAGACCGGAATCCATAATGTTTATTGAAGACAAAGTTGGCAAAACTCTCCACGATATTGAAGTTAGTGGTATCTTCAAAGATGTCATGCCACTGGCCGAGCAAGTGAAAACAGAGATAGACAAATGGGACTATCTTAAACTAAGAAGCTTCTGCACCTCAAAAGAAACAGTGACCAAAATACAAAGACAGCTTACAGAATGGGAAAGAATATTCACCAAATACACATCTGACAAGGGGTTGATAGCAAGGATATACAAGGTACTGGTTAAACTACACAAGAAGAAATCACCCAACCCCATCAAAAAATGGGGCGAGGAGATGAACAGAAACTTTCGCAAAGAAGAAATCCGAATGGCAAAAAGGCACATGAGAAAATGCTCTACATCACTAATTATCAGAGAGATGCAGATCAAAACAACAATGAGATATCATTTCACACCACAGAGACTGGCCCATATCCACAAGAGCAAAAGCAACAGGTGCTGGCGCGGATGTGGCGAGAAAGGGACCCTCCTTCACTGCTGGTGGGAATGCAGGCTGGTCCAACCCTTTTGGAAAACAGTATGGACGATTCTCAAAAAATTAGAATTCGATCTCCCATTTGACCCAGCTATAGCACTCCTGGGAATATACCCCAGAGAGGCAAAAAGGTATAGTCGAAGTGACATCTGCAATTGTTTGTTCATTGCAGCACTCTTTACAATAGCCAGAATCTAGAAAAAACCTGAGTGCCCGAGAACAGATGACTGGTTAAAGAAACTTTGGCACATTTACACAATGGAGTACTATGTAGCTGTTAGAAAACATGAAGTTATGAAATTTACATACAAGTGGTACTACATGGAAAGTATCATGTTAAGCGAAATGAGTCAGAAAAAGCGGGATAGACACAGAAAGATTGCATTCATCTGGGGAACATAAAGCAACAAAACGGGAGACTAACACCCAGGAAGGGCTCAGATTAGTACCAGGAATTTTGCTCCATGACTTGAAGGCCAGTCACATGTGCTAGGTGAGAAGGAAGCTCAGATAGAGAAGAGAGCACTAAATAAAGGGTGTTGTGAAGACCCTCCCAGGGTTGGAGAGACATGCTAAAAGTAGTCTATAGACCAAACATGATTGCCACTCAATGCCTCTCTGGCAAAACACAGTACCCAAAAGAAGAGAGAGAGAACAGGGGGGAATGCCCTGCCACAGTGGCAGGGTGGGACGGGGGGTGATGGGGGGTGGGAGGGATGCTAGGACCCGTGGTGGGGGAGGATGGGCACTGGTGGAGGGATGGGTACTTGATCATTGTATAACTGAAACCCAAGCACAAAAATTTATAAGTCTATATGTGTACTTCATTGTGTTTCACTAATAAAAAATATGATAAAAAAATAAATAAATAAATAAATAAATACCTTTAGAACCAACCATAGTCTACCATGACTAAGGAAGGAATGTCAGACATTTAATATAATCATTGTTCAATAGCTGCAGGAAAAAGGAAAGATTTAATAGTTATTTCTAGTTATTGATAAATGGAGAAATCTGATAATAATGGGCAGCCTGAAACACCCAAGTACTGGGTGTTCCTCTTGAAATAATGTGCTAGAACATTCCCAACATTCATGAAGTAACCATATTGAGAAAAAACAAACCTGGGAATCAGAGAAATATGTTATGTGACATGATTTAATTTAACTAGCTCACTCAAGAATATGCTGACCAAGTAACTAAGTTCTTTCAATATTGAAAGGTTGAGAAAAAGGAAGGAGATCTACCTACTTAAATTTATAGAAATGCAAGAAGTATTAGTTCTATGCAATGTTTAAACTTGGTTTGAATTCTGATTTGAACAGATCACATAATCAAATAAAGTTGAATGCTGCCTATATATTTGACAATATTGCAGATTTTTTACTCATTAAAATTATATTTTAGTTACAAAAAGTGTCTATCATATATATGACATTATAATTATCATGAATAAACATATGTGTCTCTTCATATGAAATGATGTATTTCTAGAAGCAAGCCAAAGGGACTTGGGGGAATAATAAGAGCATGGATGAATAAATCTATCCTTTTGTTGATGACTATTGAATCTAGATGATGGGTCTCTGAAGGTGCATTTTACTCAATTCTCAACTTTCAAATATGTTGGAAATTTTCATAATAAAAATGAAATTACAATAATAGACTAGCATTTGGGACTCTAAGATATAGTTTGTTTCTTAACACTGTCCCTTCCTAAAACATACAAAATTTCCAGATCCAAACACTCACATAATTATGCCATATTCCTTGGGAAAAATCACTAAGGGAGATCCAAGAGAATCCTAGAGTTCTGTATACTTATGGAAATATTTCTTATTCTCTAGTGCCCCCTCCAATATTTCCCCTACATTCTGTAAGCAGATAAATGGGTCATACATGAGATGTCAAAGTAAATTGCTTTTCTTTGCAATCACTCCCAACTTCCACTCTATACAAAAATCCAATGAGTGCTAAAAAGGGAATATCTTATGACAAGGTCAAACAAGACAGATGAGAAATATGACTTGTGATGAAAAACTAACAGGTGCATGTTTTATTGGCATGATAAATGTAGAAAAAACAGATGTGGAATCCCATATAACATTGTACTGAGCATTTTAAAATATATTTTGCCACTATATTAGATTCTTTTTTTCTAATTCTATTATTGTCATTTTGATTTTAACTTTTGCAAACTTCTTCAGGACCAGGCAATAGGGTGCATGACTGTTCTTTTTTTACAGGAAATGTATAGATTTCTATATCATGACCCTTGTTCCAGTAAGCAAAACTGTTGGTTTGTCAGGGTAGAGAGGAAAAGGTAGGACAGATTCAACCCTGGTTTTATTTCCAGGACTGATGAATTTGTAAACGACTTGCAAGTTCACATCTAAGGCAGAGCAAAACTATCTCCATCCTCACTAGAAAAACAAAAAGTTATTGAAAGCAACATTAGCAAGACTGAGAAACTGGGTATGCCTTTAATTTGCTTATTTTGGGGCTTTCTCCATGCCATCCCTCTAATTCCCATATATAGTTGCCCTCATTTCCAAGAAAGGCCTGAGTCACATGAAGAATGAACAACCTATGGAGTGACTTTCTTCTGTTTTGGCAAGGGTCAGGGGGAATGGGGTGTGGAGGTGTTGGTGGCACACCCTGCCATGCTCAGGGGTCATTCCTGACTCTGTGCTAAGGAGCCATTCATTCATTTAGTAGTGTTTGGGACACCATAAGTGGTTCCAGGCATTCCAACCATCTTGACACAAGGCCTTAAACTCTATATTATCTCTGTACGATTCTTGTCCACAAAACTGTAAGACAGAATTATGGATAAACTGCAGAGTTTCTAAGGCAAACATCATCATGTTGCATCAACCAGTATGTGCCCAGTTCCTAGCCTAGTATTTGGCACATTTTTCACTCCAGAAGTGAAGAGAATAGATAAACAAAGGAGGAAGGGAGAAAGGATGTTATATTATCTCTTGAAATAAATTAATAGACGACTATTTTAGATATCCATGCCTCAGACCTTCAATGTCATCTCAGATTTCATCCAAGTGCTCTTCAAGTCCACCCATGTGTTATAACCCTTTCTCTTCTCCCATCTGGAGTCTAGAATGCTATTGGGTCCCTGGAATGAGTTAAACTTTTGATATCAACATGGCTATTCAATGACAATTATTTAGTTGGACACCAGCTTGGATTCTGCTGTCAGGTACTTTTCAGGTGAGACAAATATTCAAATTAGTAGACTCTGAGCAAAACAAATTAATTTCCATAAAGTGAGTGGACATTCTCTATCAATCTGAAAGACAGAAAAAGAAGACTGAGAGCCAGAGTGATTTTACAGCAGGTAGGGCAGTTGCCTTGCACACTTCTAACTTGGGTTAGACAGCATCCATATAGTCCACTGAATTTGCCAAGAGCACAGAGCTATGAGTAATCCCTGAGCACTGGCTGAATGTGGCCCCCAAAGAAACAACCAAAAAACTGACGCTTACCAAGGAAAAGGAACTTTATCTTCCAGGCTATATTTTGAATTGATTTATAAGATCAGTTCTTCCTTGTTGGAAAATCCTGTAGATCGTCCCAGCAAGCTCCCATGTGCACACATGCATTCATAAACAGCCTATTCGTCCTGTTTCTCTAACGAATCCTCATTTTTACAACCCCTGTATGGTAGACTGTCTCCACACTTCCCATTCCTCCCATACTTTATCCTCTACTCACCCAGAGTAATTTCTAAAATCCAATCTAAAGTGAAGTCTGTCCCAGAAGAGCCCATCAGAGCTTTTCTAACACCTCTGCAATTTATTCTCTCCTCCCCCATATCAACTAAATGACATTCCTCTTTCTGAAGCCTCTAAACAGAACTTAGATGAGTCAAGTTCAATACTCATCATTCAGGATCTTAATATTGGAATTGTTTACTTTAGTGCTCGTCTCCTCTCCTTTATACATCTCCATATGGTATGAACAATCTTTGCCAACCGAGGCTTACAAGAAAAACTAAGAGGGATTACTTAAATATGGGCTAAGATTTTTTTCTTTAACAAATGAATGTACTACCCAGGTCCCCAGTGTTTAGGAATATTTGATTGTTATCTTTAAGAAAAAGAAAGAAAATTAAGCTGACTGAAGTAATACAGGGGAAATCCTGCAAGATTAAATTTTTAAAATATCCAGCTAAGATTCATTTTAATCAAGACCTACCAAAAAATGTGTTCTAGCTTGCGTACTTGTCATATTTGTCAGTACTGATAGACTTAAAAACTATCAGCTAGTAAATTAACCTGGATGATAAGAGCAGCTCAAGACACTGAAATTTGATGCTGTCTTGGAAGTTGTAGATATAGTCCATGACAGTCATATTTCAGGCAGAGACAGGCTTTCTCTGGTTCACTTCCCAGAAATGGATTCTCTCAAAGGATGGAGACCCAGGCACAGCCTTTCACTGGAGTCATGCAGGGCTCAGCAGACAGAGCAGACCCCAAATGGTCCCACTTATGGATAAATGGAAGAAAAGAAAGGCTAGATCCAGCTGGTACAACAGTGTCACCACATTCCAAAACAACAAAAACTTCAAAATCTTCTTACTCTAATCCTTCTACAAATTTTCAAGGAGAAACTGCTTTTTGTAATAACCTATTTATCTACACAAATGCCTATAAGATATTACTGCCAATTACATAATATATCTTCATGGCTCTCTGCTTGATATTTAAGACTGAATGGTCTCTCTCTGTTTCTATTTATTCAGTTACACTTTTTCACCTACATACCTGGTATACCTGATGTATCAGTGTCTCTCTTCAAACTTTTTACATGAAACTATTTTTTTTACATGAAACTCATTTTTACATGAAACTCTTCTGCAAGGTCAATAATTATTTTCTGCTACAACTCTAAAACTGTAGCACTTATTTTATAATAGGTATGTATTTATATAGTGTCCAGCAGTGCTTAATTTATTGTGTGCAACTTTTAAATACATACCCTTTTGAATGCTAAGACTTTAAGTACAAAAAGAGGTAAAGGTAAAGGTAAAGGCCCTCCCGTTGATCGTCGATTTGCTCGAGCGGGCCCAGTAACGTCTCCATTGGAGACTTTGTTGTTACTGTGTCTGGCATATCGAATACTCTTGGTAGCTTGCCGGGCTCTCCGAGAGGGGCGGAGGAATCGAACTCGGGTCGGCCATGTTGGCCGCGTGTAAGGCGAACGCCCTACCCGCTGTGCTAAAACCAACCTAGCATAGTTCTGTTATTTTTTGGGGAAATATATATATATATATATATATATATATATATATATATATAGGTTGGAGCAATAGCACAGTGGTAGGGCATTTGCCTTACATGCAGCCAACATGGCCCACCCGAATTTGATTCCTCCACCCCTCTTGGAGAGCTTGGCAAGCTACCGAGAGTATCTCGCCCGCACAGCAAAGCCTGGCAAGCTCCCCGGGACGTAGTCAATATGCCAGACACAGTAACAACAAAGTCTCACGATGGAGACGTTACTGGGCCCGCTCAAGCAAATCGATGAACAACGGGAGAACAGTGCTAACAGTGCTAACATATGTGTGTGTGTGTGTGTGTGTGTGTGTGTGTGTGTGTGTGTGTGTATACTCTGAAACTACTTTATTTTTTAAATTTTTGGTTTGGGGCCACAGGTGC
The DNA here is from genome assembly GCF_029834395.1 of Sorex fumeus. Classification (NCBI taxonomy): domain Eukaryota; kingdom Metazoa; phylum Chordata; class Mammalia; order Eulipotyphla; family Soricidae; genus Sorex; species Sorex fumeus. Next base: position 18,103,240 of record NW_026606104.1, on the reverse strand, counting down.
CCAGGTCACAGGTGCACAAGTGCAAAAGTGATACACATTCAGTGGAAATCACACTTTGAGTTATGAATCTTAATCTTATCCTGAACTGGGCAATTGTTATACAGCGTATGCTCTCGTAGATTGGGCAATGGGATTTTAACTATTTTACGAGCTAGATGAAGTTCTCTTTAAGTCATGCAATAAAGAAGATAAACAACTTTATATTCTGTTTTCATACCTTATCAGAAGAAATCGATGACACTGTCACTATAGTATCTCATCACTCTGAAACTAATTTTAAATTCATTGTTTTTAAATATTTCTGAGACCGGATGTGTTTTCACCTTCATATCAATGGTGAAAATCCATACAACCATTCTGTTTTCCACTGTCAGTGTAATGTTCATTAAACTATATGAGATATTCATGATAGGCTTTGTGTTAGATTATTTCACCCAATTCTAAGCTAATGTAAATGCTCTGATCATGTTTAAGGAGGCCAGACTTTGTTATGATGTTTAGTAGGTAAGGTATATAAATGCATTTTAACGTACAATATTTTCACCTAATGATGGATTTATTTAGATCTAACCTTACTGCAAATCAGAGAAGATCATATATACAATTATGTATATGTGATGTGTAGAAGTAAATTTTCAAACAAATCATGTTTTTCCTTTTTTTGTAGATTATTGTTTAAGAATATCATCTGCTAAAAAAAGCTAAGTTCAGAAGTTAAAAATCTCATACTTTATCTGACAGAGAAGTCTTCTGATAAATGTTTGACAAATAAATTAATCCAAATTGAAAAGAGTTTAGCTTAGTAGAGTTTTCTGCAGGGTTCTGAAACTATGAATAGCATAAACAAACTGATTTGTTCTAAACCACCTGCAGACTCTTAGAATTGTTATTATCTAATTATCGAAGAGGCTAATATTATGTACCACTTAACACTAAAGAAACCCAATATCCTTATTATAAACAGAGTTCAAATCGCTACAACTCTCACTTCCTTTAGTGACAGATTATATATACATTCAAAGCAGAAAATTATATCAATAGGCCAGGTGTCCTTTGGGAGAATGGCTGACAAAGCATAGTGTCAACATCTCCAGACTCAGGCTAAAGGTCAGTTGCAAAGAAGTTGTGTTCAGTGTGGTGTGTGACAATGGGACTGAACACTGCCACAAATGACATACATGGCTTCTCCAACAATCTCATCAAAATGACTCTTTGTGCTATTACTCACATAAAATAAACCTTTGAAACTGGCAGCAACATGGTCCTAGAGTCACAATCTGACCTCATTTAAGTCATAGTAACTAAACATGAAACTATTTTACTAGACAGGCAGAAAGGTAGATGTGCACAGGAGATCTTCAAAATAATTTTAAAGAGCAGGCTAAGGGAAGGCAGAAGTTCTGGTGTCACCAAGATAATAATACCCCATGATACAGATTTATATTAAGTGCCTACACTTTGATGGATTAAATGAGGATAAATATTGGAAGCATTATTTAAATATAGTCCATACTTTAAAACAATCCCAGTTAGGAAGAACAGAAATGTTAACCAGATTGTTTTGATTAAATATAGTATTAGAAAGAGAGACACACAGATTCTCAGCTATACAGGAACTTGGGTAAGGACACTTAGTAATAGTGATACCCAGAACCATGTCAGAATGTGACTCTGAACAACCATAGGAACAACTGCTCTCTCCAAAAACCCTTCTAGAGAAAACTACCGTCATAAAACTATAGTCAGTTATAACCAAATATGCTTTATTCTGAATTGAGTACTTACTGAGTACTAAGCACCATGCTGGTCATGTGCATTAATAGTTGTTAGCTTTTCCATCTTATAGAATAACTGCCAACACTATTGATTGGTTAAGTAAATCAACTGTGTAATAACTACGTACAACAAATGATTATGGTCAAACTGAATGTATTTAATGGATTTAATATTAAGACTTAAGGACTGCGAATTACTAGTTTCATGCTATAGATGAGAAAATTTTAACCCAGTGAAGTGAGTTATTCCCTAAAGTTATTCAGAAGAACCAGAATTTGTTTAACAGATTTTCTGGTCCAATCTAATGCTTTCATTAAGAGTCTTTTGATGCCCAGCAAATTTATCAGAAATGTTTTAAGTGTCTTCTTATTGTCTCTTGTCAGCTGACTGCCATAGAATGGATGGCTTAAATAACAAAAATTAATTTTCTTATTATTATATAAGTTGAGATCAAACTATATGCCTCCTGTGATCCCTGGTGAGTAATCTCTTCCTGGCTTATGAATGACTACCACTTTCGCAATGTGTCGTCACAAGAATAAATAAGAAAGATCTTTTGCTCTCCTTCATATAAAAGTACAGTCTTATCTAATTTAGGCCCAAATCTCATGACCTCACTTACTGCTAAGTACTTCTAAAGACCATATCTCAAGAAACGGCCAAAAGGCTAGCACCCTTTCTGCTGTACCGTAACTCTAGCCTTCTAAAAAGTTGGAAACTTTAGATTTTTTTTTTTTTTTGCTTTTTGGGTCACACCTGGCAATGCACAGGGGTTACTCCTGGCTCTGCACTCAGGAGTTACTCCTGGCGGTGCTCAGGGGACCATATGGGATGCTGGGAATTGAACCCCAGGTCGGCCGCGTGCAAGGCAAATGCCCTACCCGCTGTGCTATCTCGCCAGCCCCAAAGTTGGAAACTTTAAACAAAATAGTAGAATTTATGAGTTCTCTAGATGCGAAAAGCAGAGAGAGAACGGAACCTACCTCCTAAGCAGAATCTTTGAGACTTGATATGGAAAAGTGACCTTAAATATATTCTAAAAGAGAATTAAGATGTAAAAAACATAATAGGGAGATATTACAATCCTTTTCAAAGATATGAAGTGATTCAACGTCATTATAAAACCAGAGCAACTTCACCTTAACAAATAGGAAAAATTCTTTGAAAAGACATAAGATGTTTAACATGAGTTCCAGTATTCAAAAAAAATTTATTTGTAATTTAAGCAATTCTGTTTACTCTGTAGTATGGCCAGTCCATCGACAATATCTTATTATGGTTACAGAGTTCCCAAGCAATATTTTTGAAACACCATGCTTACTATGCATGGAATGTCAAGAGGTCTGAGAAATGTTTTAGAAATATGAAAAAGAAATACCAAAATAAGAAAATTAGAAAGAAAAAATAAACAAATATCATCTAAAGATTTCAAATTTTTGCACCCCTCTCTTCCCTCTGACCTGGACCCCCTCCACCAGGCAACCAGTGGACACTTGGGGAACAGCTGCCCTAGGGCCATCCGACTTCCCATCCACCTCTCTGTGTCCCTCTGGGTGGGAGTGTCTCTGGGACGGGCTGGAGGCGTGGCCACTGCGTAGGGGTGTGGCCTCCTCCAAATGGGCATGGCCTTTTCTGAGGTGGGCAGCCTCTAATGAGGCGGGAGTTATATTTCCCACTCCCAGCACTCTGGATGTTCATCCCAGCCTTTATCTGTAGAAAAAATTCTGGCCACCTCAACTACAATACAACAATAATCCACTGGTCTACTCCAATTCTAACAAAGGACCAGTACGCAAGAAGCTGTACAATCCCAATATTAAAGAGCACCTCTTCCAAAGCTTCACTCGATACCCGTTTTAAACCAAACAATAATGCCTGAGAGGAAGGTCAGACTCTAGAAAGGGAGAAGGGTGGCTACCATCGATCTACTTTACCCGGAATCCCTTCCCACGATAAGAGGGAACAGTGACAGTGAATTCCAGGGTTCTACCTCAAGACAACCAAAACAACATGAAGAAACAGTGCAAATCTCCACTACAAGGACAAAGAAATGAGTGCTGAATCCCCAACCAGGGTTATCCACAAATATGCTCTCTATGATAAAGAATTCTGAGATGAAATGCAGAGGATGTTCAAGGAACTACTCAAAGAATCAAAGGAGAAGATATCCAGAAAGCTAAAAGAAGAAATGAAAAAATCAGTAGAATGAATAGTAGAGAAAATACAGGAAGAAATGAGAGCAGAAATAAAAAAGCTACAAAAAGAAGTGTCACAAATAAAGGATTCAGTAGACCAAATTAAAAACTCAGCAGGTGCCCTCAGCAGTAGGATGAATACAGCTGAAAACAGCATCAGTGAGTTTGAAGATGAGCAATAGAAATCACACAGGAACAACCAACAATGGGAAAAGATCTCAAAATAGCTCTAAGGAGAATCAAAGACCTAGGGTATGATACCAAGAGAAACAACATTAGAATCATCAGAGTGGCAGAAGGACAGGGAGACAACCCCAGTGAAAAAGCCACAGTCAAAGAAATCATTGCTGAAAAGTACCTAGAATTAAAGAATGCATACATACAGATCTAAGGAGCCAGAAGGGTGCTGGCTAAAAGAGACCTGAATAAAAACACTCCAAGTCATATCATAGTTAGAATGATGGATGCTGTGGACAGAGACACAATACTGCAAGCAGTAAGGTCAAAGAAGGAAATCACATACAAAGGAGTACCCCTTAGATTCACAGCAGACTTATCAGAGGAAACCCTCCAACCCGAAGACAATGGTGGGATATAGTGAAAAAGCTCAATGAACCGAATGCCTCACCAAGAATACTTTATCCAGCTAAGCTCTCACTCAAACTCGATGGAACAATACACCATTTTGTAGATAAACAAGAGCTCAGGAACTTCATAGACTCAAAACCAAATCTAAAAGAAGGATTAAAGGGACTCCTATAAGAAGGAAAACACTTATAAACACAACCAACCCCTACAGAAAGATGTTACAAAACCCCATGAAAATAATCTCTCTGAATGTCAATGGTCTAAATTCACCAATTGAGAGACACAGAGTGGCAAAATGGATCCAGAAACTGAAACCATCGTTCTGCTGTCTACAAGAAACTCATCTGAACAATCAGACCAAACACAGAATCAAAGTAAAAGGATGGAAAACAATCCTGCAAGCAAAAAGCTCTCTTGAAAAAGCTGAAGTGGCCATACTAATATCTGACAACATAAATTTCAGGTTAAAAAGATTAGATGGGATAGTGAATGCCATTTTCTATTTATCAAGGGATACATACAACAGGAAGAAATCACACTCTTAAATGTATATGCACCTAATGAGGGGATAGCTAAATACTTAAAACAACTGCTAACATTTTTTTTTATCTTTCTTTTTTTTTTATTGAATCACTGTGGGAAAGGTTACAAAGCTTTCAGGTTTATGTCTCAGTCATGCAAATATCAAACACATTTCCCTTTACCAATACTTATTTTTTACCATGAAGAACCCCAATAAAACCCCACCTCCCACCCCTCCCCGTCCCTGTGAGGCAGATGAATTCTAGTTAACACTCTATCTGCTTTGATTAGATTCATTGTTTCAATAAAAGATTCACCACTATTATTTAGAGTTTACCCCCCCCAAATCAGACATGCTGAAAAAGCATTGTGAAGTGATTTGCTTTCTACAGCTGGGTTCAAGAATTAAATGTTGGTTTTGGATTTCTGCTATTTTACCTATTGACCCTGGAAGTATTTCTACTGAAAGTCAGATAGTTAGGAAATTGGTCTCTGTGCACTGGAGACGTGGCCGTGCTGGAGAGCCGCTCGCGGGGGGCAACCAGTGGCCTCGGTAGGGCGTGAAGGGCAGACCGAAACGCCCCCCTTCCCATGAGGTTTTAGTCGCCCCCACACTCCCGGCTCATACCTGGTGTCCACAAGGCTCCCATGTGGCCGCCATCTTTCTTTCCAGAGAGGAGAGGGCGAATGGGGCAACACCCTTTCCCCTCCGGCAGACTTGATGGGCTGGATCAACGCATAGTCCGTTCACTTTTCTGCTCCAAGCTGCTGGGTTCTGCATTAAGTCCTTGTGCTTCTGGGGCCATGGCCGTGCTGGAGAGCCGCTCGCGGGGGGCGACTGGTGACCTCGGTAGGGCGTGAAGGACGGACCGGAACGCCCCCCGACCCATGAGGTTTTAGTCGCCCCCACTCCCCCGGCTCATACCTGCTGTCCACAAGGCTCCCATGTGGCCGCCATCTTTCTTTCCAGAGGGAGGAGGGCGGAAGGGAGCAACACCCTTTCCCCTCTGGGCAGAAATGATTGCCTGGATTAACGCATAGTCCTTTCACTCTTCTGCTCCAAGCTGCTGGGTTCTGCATTAGGTCATTGTGCTTCTGGGGCTGTGGCCGTGCTGGAGAGCCGCTCGTGGGGGCAACTGGTGGCCTCGGTAGGGCGTGAAGGGCAGACCGAAACGCCCCCCTTCCCATGAGGTTTTAGTCGCCCCCACACTCCCGGCTCATACCTGCTGTCCACAAGGCTCCCATGTGGCCGCCATCTTTCTTTCCAGAGAGGAGAGGGCGAATGGGGCAACACCCTTTCCCCTCCGGCAGACTTGATGGCCTGGATCAATGCATAGTCCGTTCACTTTTCTGCTCCAAGCTGCTGGGTTCTGCATTAAGTCCTTGTGCTTCTGGGGCCGTGGCTGTGCTGGAGAGCCGCTCGTGGGGGGCAACTGGTGACCTCGGTAGGGCGTGAAGGATGGACCGGAACGCCCCCCTTCCCATGAGGTTTTAGTCGCCCCCACACGCCTGGCTCATACCTGCTGTCCACAAGGCTCCCATGTGGCCGCCATCTTTCTTTCCAGAGGGAGGAGGGCGGAAGGGAGCAACACCCTTTCCCCTCTGGGCAGAAATGATTGCCTGGATTAAGGCATAGTCCTTTCACTTTTCTGCTCCAAGCTGCTGGGTTCTGCATTAAGCCCTTGTGCTTCTGGGGCTGTGGCTGTGCTGGAGAGCCGCTCGTGGGGGGCAACTGGTGACCTCGGTAGGGCGTGAAGGACGGACCGGAACGCCCCCCTTCCCATGAGGTTTTAGTCGCCCCCACATTCCCGGCTCATACCTGCTGTCCACAAGGCTCCCATGTGGCCGCCATCTTTCTTTCCAGAGAGGAGAGGGCGAATGGGGCAACACCCTTTCCCCTCCGGCAGACTTGATGGCCTGGATCAACGCATAGTCCGTTCACTTTTCTGCTCCAAGCTGCTGGGTTCTGCATTAAGTCCTTGTGCTTCTGGGGCCGTGGCTGTGCTGGAGAGCCGCTCGCGGGGGGCGACTGGTGACCTCGGTAGGGCGTGAAGGACGGACTGGAACGCCCCCCTTCCCATGAGGTTTTAGTCGCTCCCACACCCCCGGCTCATACCTGCTGTCCACAAGGCTCCCATGTGGCCGCCATCTTTCTTTCCAGAGGGAGGAGGGCGGAAGGGAGCAACACCCTTTCCCCTCTGGGCAGAAATGATTGCCTGGATTAACGCATAGTCCTTTCACTTTTCTGCTCCAAGCTGCTGGGTTCTGCATTAAGCCCTTGTGCTTCTGGGGCTGTGGCCGTGCTGGAGAGCCGCTCGTGGGGGGCAACTGGTGACCTCGGTAGGGCGTGAAGGACGGACCTTCCCATGAGGTTTTAGTCGCCCCCACACCCCCGGCTCATACCTGCTCTCCACAAGGCTCCCATGCGGCCGCCATCCTTCTTTCCGGAGAAGAGAGGGCGAATGGGGCAACACCCTTTCCCCTCCGGCAGACTTGATGGCCTGGATTAACGCATAGTCCTTTCACTTTTCTGCTCCAAGCTGCCGGGTTCTGCATTAAGTCCTTGTGCTTCTGGGACTGTGGCCGTGCTGGGGAGCCGCTCGTGGGGGGCAACTGTTGACCTCGGTAGGGCGTGAAGGACGGACCGGAACGCCCCCCTTCTCGTGAGGTTTTAGTCGCCCCCCACACCCCTGGCTCATACCTGCTGTCCACAAGGCTCCCATGCGGCCACCATCCTTCTTTCCAGAGAAGAGAGGGCGAATGGGGCAACACCCTTTCCCCTCTGGGCAGAAATGATGGCCTGGGTTAACTCATCGTCCGTTCACTTTTCTGCTCTAAGCTGCTGGGTTCTGCATTAAGTCCTTGTGTTTCTGGGGCTGTGGCCGTGCTCCAAACTTAACTCTGATTTTCAGGGAGAAAGATTGGGTCGTTTACTTCTCATTGATCACTTTGTATATAGGGAGATGTCGCGCGGCTTTGAGAAAAAGTCCTCGTTCCCGCATACTCGAGCTGTGTTTGTAGAGCTTCTGGTCACCGGGGTCCCATCTGGGGGAGGCGGGATGCGGCACCTACTCCATCTGGAACTTGCCGGTCATCTCGGCTCTTTTTGGAACCTGTTTTTTCTTTTTTCTTTTTTTCTTTTTCCTCCGGGATCCCGCACCCTTCATGTGTTCCTTCTCTTATGCTGAACGCTTCAAAGATGGCTGCTAACATATTTTAAGGAGGACATTACTAGCAACACAATAGTAGTTGGAGACTTCAACATCACGTTATCACCTCTGGATAGATCAACAAGAACAAAACTCAACAAGAAAACATTGGCTTTGAAGGAAGAAATAGAAGAGAGAGGGCTAATATACCTATACAGGGCTTTACACCCTAAAAAGAAGAATACACATTCTTCTCCAGTGGACAAACAGAACATTCTCCAAAAGAGACGACATGCTAGGTCACAAAACTTACCTCAATAGAATCAGGAAGATAGAAGTAGTATCAACAATCTTTTCAGACCATGATGCGCTGAAGATAGAAGTGACTCACACAAAGACACTGAGAAACAAATCAAACACCTGGAAATTAAACAACTCAATGTTAAACAATGAGTGGATCAGGAAGGAAGTCAAAGACGAAATCAAAAGATACCTGGAAACAAATGAGAATGAAGAGACGAGCTACCAGAACCTAAAGCCATGCTAAGAGGAAAATTTATAGCGTTTCAAGCATTCCCAAGGAAAGAAGAAAGGGCCTACATAGACAACCTAACCACACAGCTCAAGATCTTAGAAAAAGACCAACGAAAGGAACCCAAAATTGGCTAAAGGAAAGAAATAATAAAAATTAGAGCAGAAATTAATGACATGGAAACCCAAAAAAAAACAATCCGAAAGGTCAGTGAAACCAAGAGCTGGTTCTTTGAGAAAATAAATAAGATTGATAAACCACTAGCAAGACTCACGAGAGAGAGAAAGAGAGATAGAACCCTAATAAATCGAATCAGAAATGGAAAAGGGGACATCACAACAACAAAAAAATGAAATTCAAGAGATCATCAGAGACTACTTTGAGAGTCTGTATGCCACGAAACAAGAGAACCTAGAAGAAATGTATAAATTCCTGGATTCCTATAATCTCCCAAGATTGAACCAAGGAGACTTGGAATACCTGAATAGACTCAGTCATATCAAGGAAATTGAAACGGTAATCAAAAGTCTTCCCGAAAACAAAAGCCCAGGCCCAGACAGATTCACTAGTGAATTCTTCCAGACATTTAAAGGAGACATTTTGCCAGTAATCCTCAAGCTTTTCCAGGAAATTGAAAATACAGGAACTCTCCCAAACAGCTTCTATGAGGCACATATCTCCCTAATACCAAAAGCAAACAAAGACACCACCAACAAAGAAAACCATAGGCCAATATCCCTGATGAACACGGATGCAAAAATCCTCAACAAAATATTAGCAAATAGCAACAACTCATCAAAAAAATCATATGCCACAACCAAGTGGGATATATCCTGGGGATGCAAGGGTGGTTTAACATTCAGATATCAATCAATATAATCCATCATATCAACAAAAGTAAAGATAAAAATCACATGATCATATCAATAGATGCAGAGAATGCTTTTGACAAGATACAGCACCGATTTATGATGAAAACTCTCACCAAAATGGGTTTTAAAGAAATATTCCTCAAGATAGTCAGAGCCATCTATGACAAACACATGGCAAGCATTATCCTCAATGGGAAAAAACTAAGGACCTTTCCTCTAAGATCAGGGACAAGACAAGGATGCCCACTATCACCACTTCTGTTCAATATGGTACTGGAAGTACTTGCAATAGCAATTAGGCAAGAAAAAGACACTAAAAGCATCCAGGTAGGAAAGGAAGAAATCAAGCTCTCACTATTTGCAGATGATATGATACTATATCTCAAGAACCCCAAATCCTCTACCAAGAAACTCCTAAAAACAATAGACTTGTACATTAAAGTTGCAGACTATAAAATCAATGCCCAAAAATCCATGGCCTTCCTATACGCAAATAATGAGAGAGAGGAAAGTGACTTGAAAAAATAATCCCGTTCACAATCGTGCCTCAGAAAATTAAATACCTTGAAATCAGCCTAACTAAAGAGGTAAAGGACCTCTACAATGAAAACTACAAAACACTACTCCATGAAATAAAAGAGGACACAAGGAAATAGAAACATATCCCCTGTTCATGGATAGGAAGAATTAACATTGTCAAAACGGCAATACTCCCCAAAGCATTATACAGATTTAATGTGATCCCTATAAGGATACCCATGAAATTATTCAAAGAAATAGATCAAGCACTCCTGAAATTCATATGGAACAACAAACGCCCATGAATAGCTAAAGCAATTCTTGGGAAAAAGACGTGGAGAGGCATTACTCTCTTCAACCTCAAACTCTACTACAAAGCGATAATAATTAAAAAAGCATGGTACTTGAACAAAGGCAGGTCCGTAGACCAATAGAACAGGGTGGAATATCCATAAACACAACCCCAAATGTATGAACATCTAATCTTTGATAAAGGAGCAAGAAGTGTGAAGTGGAGCAAGGAAAACCTCTTCAACAAACTGTGCTGGCATACCTGGACAACCACATGCAAAAAAAAAATGGGCTTAGACCTCGACCTAACACCATGCACAAAACTCATATCAAAATGGATTAAAGATCTCAACATCAAGCCAAAATCCATAAGATTCATCGAAAATGAGGTCTGCAAAACCCTCCAAGATATTGAGGTTAACAGTATCTTCAAAGATGACACTCCACTGACCAACCAAGTGGAAACAGAGATAAACAAATGGTACTATCTTAAATTAAGAAGCTTCTGCACCTCAAAAGATATAGTGACCAGAATACAAAGACAATCTACAGATTTGGAAAGAATATTCACCCAATACCCATCCGATAAGGGGTTGATATCAAGGATATACAAAGCACTGGTTGAACTCCACAAGAGAAAGCCATCCAACCCCATAAAAAAATGGGGTAATGAAATGAATAGAAACTTTCTCAAAGAAGAACTCCGAATAGCTAAAAGCACATGAGAAAATGCTCTACATCACTAATCATCAGGGAGATGCAGATCAAAACAACAATGAGATAGTGAATGGACAATGCGTTAAACTACGGTGCCATGCCTCCCTGGAGGGAAAGAGTGTTGCTTTCTTCCACCATTTTCCTGCTTGGCAGCAAGAGGACCGCTGCCTCAGAGCTTACTGGAAAGCCAGGTATGAGCTGGTGGTGACGGGGCAACTGCAATCTCATGGGAATGGGGAGGAACTGGCTCGTCCTTCACGCCCTACCGAGGTCATGAGATTCCCCCCTCTGAGCGGCTCTCTGGCACAGTCATAATACTAGACGCACAGAAACCAATCTCATAATTATTTGGTTCTTTGCAGGAATCCAAAATCACGAGGCCACTATTGCGGCCACACGAGATTATATGATTCTCATAACCAGCCATAGAAAACAAAGTATTTTACAATGCCTTTTCAGCAATTCTGATTGTTGGAGGGAAAATTCTAAACAATAATGATGCATCTTTTGTTGAAATAATGAAAGTAATCTATGTAGAGAAGAGTTAAGTGGAAATCATCTGCCTCACAGGCATTGGGAGGAGTGTGAGGGGGTATATTGGGGTTCTTGGTGGTGAAAAATGAGTACTAGTGAGGGGAGAGGTGTTTGATCATTGTATGACCGAGACTTAAACCTGAAAGCTTAGTAACTTTTCCCACAGTGATTCAATAAATAATTATAAGAAGAAAAAAATAAATAAAGTTATGAAAAAAGTAAGGTGGAGTTTATGCCAAATTCAATCAGCAAATCAGTGGCTAAATAAATAGCAGTACTCCTACATAAAAAATAAATAAATAAAATCCTTTTAAAAAGAAAAAAAAAGAATTTTTTAATGAAAAAAAATAAAAATCTTCTCCTGAAGTTGAAGAGGGATATAAATCTTTCAGTTCAAAGGACTTAAAGAATAATTACCAGGGTGGATAAAAACAAGACACATAGTCACACAAATTAATAGACACGTAATGAGATTTGGAAACGACCGCTGGACTAGAGCCATTACCGACTGGATTCCACGGTACATCAAAAGATCATGTGGACGCCCACCTATGAGATGGTCAGACTTCTTTGCCAAGACCCTGGGCGATCAGTTTGAGGCTGTTTGTGTTCCTAGAATGAGCAGATGACATTGGTCTACGCTAGCATTCAACAGGGACTAATGGAGACATTACTGGTTTCCACTCGAGCAAATCGATGAGTAATGGGATGTCAAGTGATCAAGTGAATAGAAATTATATTCTAAAAGCAATTCATAGATAGGAGTGGCGGTTGAGAGAAAACCCCAACATATTTATAAATGAAAATAACAAGATTAGCATCAGGATTTCATAAAGAATGTTGGATTCAGAATAAAACCAAAAAATTTTAACCTTTGAGAGATATCCAAGAAGGTAACAAAGTAAACAATTGCTGAAACTGCTGTATTCAGTCTTGACTACTAATAATATTGGTACAGTCTTAGGAAGATGACAGCATTTCTATGTCTACTTGTGTTCCTTATAAAATGCAGCACTTAATAGTCTCTTCTATACTGTTACTAGAACGAAGTGAATTCATTTTCATGAAAACACTTAAAACACAATATTTCACAAAGTAAGTTCTCCGTCAATTTATGCATGTTTCAGAACACAGGGGGCAGGGATATAATTCAGCAGTACAAAACTGCACTTGTACCTGTGAGACATAGGTTTTAGTCCTTTTCAACACACACATGCTACACAAAAATTTTAGTTTATTTTTACCCTTAGGAAATTACTTGAGAATGTTTGAGTCAGATTAGTGATTTTGTTAGGATACATTCAGTAATGAAGAACAGAAACCCAGGGCAGACTGATTTAAAATTAAAAAAGAATATTTGTTATTTTGTGAAACTGAAAACATCAGAAGAAATTGAGACACAATTCAATCAGACCCCTAGCTAGATTAGCTTGTGACTCACTCATTCTGCTCGCCCTGATTTTTCCTTAGTGAGTTTTCTTAAAGTATTATATTAAAACCATGAACTTTGCAATTGATTAGGCCACCCTTGTATCCAATGGAGTACATAGCCTGATTACATTATAACTTAGTGCCTTAAGTAAGCACATTCTCCAAGACTGTGCTTACCTCTAACTCGAACTTCATGATTAATCCTACTTTGAAGTTACAGGGCTTCAATTCTGGGAAGCCCTTTATTTGTGACCAATTACAAGCTGGAGATGTGCTCAAAACCAGTTACAATAATTCCCTTTGAGAATTAGTCCTATACTAAGATCTTCTCCAGCTGGGGGAATTTCCTTTTCTTTTACTTTTCAACTAAACTAAACTAACTTTCTCTATTTCTAATACCACTGTAGCACTGTCCTCCCGTTGTTCATCAATTTTCTCGAGCGGGCACCAGTAACATCTCCATTGTGAGACTTGTTGTTACTGTTCTTTCTTTCTTTCTTTCTTTCTTTCTTTCTTTCTTTCTTTCTTTCTGCATATCCAATACATCAGGGGTAGCTTGCCAGGCTCTGCCATGTGGGAGGGATACTCTCGGTAGCTTGTCGGGCTCTCCGAGAGGGATGGAGGAATCAAACCCGGTCGGCTGCATGCAAGGCAAATGCTCTACCCTCGGTGCTATCACTATATCCAATAATAATAATAATAATAATAATAATAATTTACTTGGAGGACTCAGAACTCACTGGAAGCTGTATGTTCTCAGATACTATTTAGTTAATTTACTATAGGAAAACAATGCAGTTTAAAATCACTCAAATGAAGAGATGCATAGTTCAGAGTCCATGAAGTCTCCAAATATAGACCTTTCAGTCATCATCTCCCTGTGGAATATTGCACAGTGTTAACTGCTTCTGATCACTGTACCCAACAATATGCACAGAGTGCTTTCAATCAGGGAAGTTCAATCAAGCTTTCAGTATCCAGAAATTTTATTGGAGTATAACCATATATTGCCTGCATGAACAATTTTTAGAATCCAGCCATTCGAGAGGTCAGGCTGACCTTCAGTCCCTCACAGGTTGAAACAGATGCCACAAGAAAGCCTTCACCATAAATTGCAAATCACATTGTTATGCTCTCTGTTGGCCAAGATCCCAAACCAATAAGACACTCCTACTAAAACCGGACACTTCAAGTATCTAGGAGCTAGAAATCACCCACCAGTAGTCAAGCACAAACACCAGTTATCTGTTCGCATAAGATGGATTATTCTTTTCACAACATTGGTGTTCTGGAACTATCCTGGTGACTAATAGGGAAGTGATTATCCTCAAATGTTTCAAACCGATCAACATTAATGTCTGAAACTGAGATTTAGGTCAATTCCTTCCAAAGTAGCTGGCTGCTACACATGGCGGAATATAGGATAAAGGATTGTGTGGCAATCACTGTGCCTACTACAATAAGACAAAAACAAAGAAACAGAAAAATAGGAGACAGGAAATTTGGGAATGATATATCTGAGTCAGGAGAACAAGGAAGAAAGACAAACAGATTGTAAGACTCAAGATGATGGCCTGTGAAATATGAAGTGCATTCTGGAATATGAGAAGATATGCATTGTTTCTTGAAAGAAGAACTCAGAAAGGTATGATTTTATACAATATTCAATGCATCAGACAATGTATGATAGATGCATTATAGGCAGAAAACAAGAATTAAAATGGGAAATGAGTCCATAATAATAAGAACTGATTATTCATAAATGCTCCAAATCAATCATCAACAGAGTCATCCTATGGATTAAACACAGGATTATATTGTGGCCATAGAATCAGAATCAAATGTTATAAACTTTGGCAGTGTAAAAGTAACAGCTCAGGATTTGAGTAAAAGGGAGAAGAGAGATAAAAAAAAGTGTTGACCACTGTTGCACCAAGAGTAGCACACAACATTTGATTGGGTCTAACAAACAGATTTGTAATCTCATACAAGGGCTTAATGACTCCAGGATGAAATACAACAATCATCACATACTTTCCTCTAAGGAAACTTCATTGTACCATTTTTAAGGGATTATTCATAACAAGCAATACAAAATTAATTGTTTTGTTCTGTTCTGGGGGCATGGTTTGGGATTTGGGATGGGAACATTTGAAATATGGTGGTGGGAAAGTGCAATGGTGGTGGGATTGGTGTTTGAATATTAAATGTAATGAATTATTGTGAACAACTTTATAAAAATAAAATTTAGAGAATAAGTGTCAAAAACCTTTTTTTAAAAAAGAAAGAAAGGTATTGACTATTGTTCTTATCTTATAAATTAGGAAGTCAAGATAAATTATTTATAACTAATGGAGCAAGAAATAAAATTCAAAAGGCAATCAACACAAATAAAAAGAACATTTTTTTCCAGAGGAAATAAGAAGAAGACAGGAATATTTTCGAGTTAAATACTTAATCATGATAACAGGAAGTCAATGAAGATGTCTAAATTAGATTCAGGATCAAATAACAAGAACAAAACCATAAATTTAAAAATGGGGGGGTGATTTCTGGAAAACAAATATAGCAAACATCAAAAGAGGCAGCTTCTAGGTAGAGACAGTGACAGTGTAATTTAACAGTCAAGTCAAGGTACTTTGGAGTAAAATTAAAGTAACAGTTTATATAGAAATAAAACATAAATCAGGATTGTCCCAGGTATGCCACCTACCCTGTTAAAGAGGAATATTTTAAAAGAGCTTTTATTTAGAAGAAATCACCAGACTTCCTGGAAAGTTCCATGGCAAATAGAGATTGGAGTATTCTTAGTATCATTGTCATGTTTAATATTTTGCCAAATGCAAGAGGTTTTTTTTTTAAAAAAAAATAGGTTTGGGTTAATGTGCTCGGGACTTTCTGTGACATCTACAGAAATACCACTTTCGGGCAGGCTATTCAGCCAGAAAAATCTTTTAATCAGGAACCTAGTCTGTCTTTAAAGGAGGCATTGGTCACGAAAGCAAACACGAAACAGAAGCTCACTTATAATATTACTCAAAAATGTTTAAAAAATAGAACTAAAAATGTTGCAAAACAAAAAGCAAATGTGACTTTAATTATAACTGTATTGTGAAATAGAACACTGGATTTTAAAATATTTTCTGAACTAAGGCAACCAATGATATTCATGCTCTCTTGTTTTTAGGTATACCCTCATGGGGAGATTTAGAAAGAATTTAGAAAGTTTTTTTAATTTTAGCTGAAGTAATATGAAGTAAAGAGTTAACATTTATATTTTTAATGTACATACTCACTACAGCTCCGTTACCAAAATGCCAATAATCATTTATCACCATCCTTACGTCACTGCTAGTTGGTTTCTTCCTTCTCACTCCACATCCTTCCTCCATCACATGGTTACCTCCACTCTTGTCAAAGTCAAAGGGTTTGGTATCATTTGATACTATTTCCTGCTTCGTTTCTTTATTTTATACACAAATGAGACCACCTTGTTATTTGCCCTTTACCCTCAGATTTATTTCAATTTAATTTGGCATTTTCTAGCTCCATCCATGATATAGCTAAAGGCAAATTTTCATCTTTTCTTAGAGCCAAGGAGTATTCTATTGTGTATATATACAATTTCTTTATGCAGTCATTTCTATGTGGATAGGGCAGGTTATATTCTCTTCCCCTTGAGTTCCACCATTAAGTTCCTGCTCAGCCAGTTACTCAGTTCAAAGAATGATAGTCTCTGTCCCTGTGTGAAAACCAATGGAATGACTTGGAGGCCAGTCGCACATGCTAGGGAAAAAGGCAGCTCAGATAGAGAAGGGAGCACCAAATAAAGGGTGTTGGGAGGATTCTTCCAGGATGGGAGAAGCATGCTGAAAGTAGACTATATACGAACATGATTGCCACTCAATGCCTCTTTTGCAAACCACAGCACCCAAAAGGAGAGAGAGAACAAAAGGCAATGCACTGCCACAGAGGCAGGGTGTGATGGGGGGGCGGTATGGGGGGGTGGGAGGAATACTAGGATCTGTGGTGGTGGAAAATGGGCACTGGTGGAGGGATGGGTACTTGATCATTGTATAATTGAAACCCAAGCACAAAAATTTGTAAGTCTACAACTATACCTCATGGTGGTTCACTAATAAAAATTTAAAAAATAATAAAAAGAAAAGAAAACCAATGGAAGCAGCCCTTTCTAGGATGTTCCCCTTGCTAAATTTTCTGAATGGCTTGACTATATGAGGGGTTAACTTCAGGCTGCTTATAAAAAATCTTTCTTTGCTATTCATGCCAGGGATCTTGAATCAAAAGGAAAATCTTCATCTGTGAAAATGACATGGAAAACCAAACCTAATTTGGGATGAAGTAGGGCTTGTTTATCCTAGAGAAAAAATAGAAGAGAACTGGTATCAGGAAGTATACTAGGGAAGGTATTTCAGAACCAGGAGCCACCAGAACACAGTAGCCACTGTACTAGGACCAATCTTCTCCACCATGATAGCTCCCCTTCTTCAATGGCTAACATATTCTGATTCTTGGCCCCTCCTTATCTCTCCTTTCACCTCCCTCCATTTCCAGCGATCTCATCTCTGATTCCCTATAGAAGAAGTCTTTTTGTAAACAGGATTTTACACATGGTAGAAATGTGTTTGAAAGAAATTCTGAAATTTAAGTCTTGTCACAAGCTGTTCAGTTGGTGAAAGGTTACTCAGTCTATGAAGTATACTCACTCCTTGGAGTAACTACCAAAATCTGGAAGGTTAATTTGCTATGCTAGATTCCAATGTGTAGGCTAGTAAAACTTATTTCCATAGGAAATTAAGTAACAGCAACATAGTTGTAAGTTGGCAGCTACTCCAATTTGAACATATGAGAAGGTTCTACCATTCTTTATTTAGTTTTAAGTTCTGCATTTGTGATAGCCATACTCTGATGGACAAGTTCAAATAGAAATCATTTTGAGCTAACTCGTTTTTAAAAGGAGGTGTCTGTTCCAGGAAATCTAAGCCTACATGATAAATCAAAGAAAGCACACACAACAACCAAATTTGTGCAGTGACATAAACTCACTCTTGATGTGAATTACAAATTCCTGAGGAAGATAGCCACTTTCACACAAGAGCCACAAGAGCCACTTACATGCAGCTTGTCCCAACTTGGGAATGCAGCAAGACAGTTGGCAGCTAGAATGCTGAATGGTCAGTCATCCCCTCTCAAGTATTGTCAATAATTGACTCAAAACTTATGGTTTCACAAAGTTGTCAAACTCATTATATGACAAATTTCTTGTGAGAACTGTCAACCTTAGCAGTCAGAAATGAGGACTTTAGCGCCAATTCTAAGATCAGGTCTTGATTCACTTGGAATGAGCCCTTTTCCTCTTGCACAGTTTTAGGATTTCACCATGCAGCCCTTGGTGTAGTGTCTATGACCTTTAACAATTTCTGTAATTACTCTGACTCAGTTTCCTCACATTCAAAGCAAGCTTAGTATCAGCACTTTTATCACCAGTGCTATTTAGATGAAAGCCCTTGACATTCTGTACCAAACATGAAATGTTCAAGAATTAACTCTCATTAGAATTTTAATGAACATAAAATATATAGATTGTGGCAAGTTCTAACTCTCTTGAACCTCTACGAATTTACCCATATCCAACTGTCTACAGCAACACACATTAGGTTTGATTTCCCTGCGGTCCTTCAAAGAATTGAATGCAGATTTCTACTCAGTTATATTTGTCCAATGCAAACTAACAGTTGAGAGAGCAACCTTGATCTAGTTAGAGTTTTTTGGGTCCAATCTTTAATAAACTATTTGCCAGATATTGTCTCTCAGTCAAACAAGTACTTTCTCTGAAATTTAGATTTGTCATCAGGATAATTACCATTATCATGGACACCTTATGAGGCTTTTAGAAGAATAGAATGAGATAAGTGCAGTATTCTGATATCAGAATGTATAACAAATATTTTCCTTATTTTCACCATCATAAAAACAGCCATGACTCATCATTGACTGGGGCATGCAATGATGTCTGGTTGCTTTAGGATTCTGATAAAGAACAGAAAGCATTAGAATTCTCTTATTATCTGCAAAATTTGCCCTTTATTGCTTTATTTCTTTAGAGTACTATTTTCCTCTGAAAATCTTCTCATGATGGCTATTTAACTTGATATGTTTCTATAACTCCAAATAATATTACTGCATTTTAACCAGGATACATAATTATTACCTCTGCTTGGACTGGAGAAGGATATCATGGGAAATAAGAGAGCAGGAACCTGGGGTGAGAGGGAGGTAGTGAGAGAAAAAAAAACAATAATATAATTATTTAATAAATCTGTGATATGCAAACTTTATTGTGCATCAAAATTATCTGATTTAATAAGTTTGGGTAGGATGTCCCTAGTGATTATGATGGAAGTGATGGAAACCCAAATTTGAAAATCAATGTTGTAGATCAGTAGTTCTCCAATTTAATTGTCCACTGGAGTCATCTGTGGAATTTTAAAATACTGAATCCCAGACCACTCCTACAGAGATAGGTTCAGTTCATCAAAGATAAGACCTGAGCATACATAATTTTTTAAAGTCCTCCAAGGGATTATAATGTTCAACCAAAGTTGAAAGTCACTGATGTATGTCTTTTTGTCCACCCAACTAGGCCAGGCTAAATGGTAGGTGGAGACAAAGAGATAAAATACCCACAAAGACATGGACACACCTGTCAAAGTCAAATTCCCATTTGAAAGTATTTCCACCTCTCTCTATAAGTGGCATATTAACAATCACTTCCCCATTTATTCCCTGGACAGAAATATTGTTGAGTGCTATGGAATGGCTATTACACTTCTCTCCATGTGGGTAAAAACATTCTAAAATATAATTTTCATACAATAAGATATAATACATTTATATGTATAAATTAATGGTAGTCATAATAATAATGAGGTTTTAGAAAGCACTTACCAAAAATGTTGTGGCTCAAAGAGGCCAAAATAATTTAATTTATGGGTATGTTTCAACTCCAATGCAGATGACTGTTCATGTGGCTTCTATTGATAATATTATTGCTTGGTTGCAAGCTATTATTCAGTAAGTGTGATGATCAAATACTACATTTAAAGGGTGACTTAAATAGCGGTCCACTCAGTTGGGCAACAATTTGTCTTCAAATGCTATTCACCTACACTAAAATGCCAAAGTACTAAAATCAATAAAATCAAGTCATTTCACATTTTTCCTAAATTCAACTCAAGGATATTTATTATTGGTCTTTCCACTTATAAAATTTCCAAAAGAGCAAGCCACAAACATGATATCCATTAGTTTGTTTGCCTTTAAATTTAAATGCACTCTTAACCGCACACATCTGTATGTAAGAAGCAAAGTTTCAGGTACCTTAAAATCTATAAGTAAGGCAGAAATACAATCACAAGTAATTTCAAAATAATGCAACCAGAATCTTTGTCAATGGGAAGCCATGTGAACCCCCCTATATGTATATATGTATGTATATATATATATAAATATTAGATAGATAGATAGATAATGTTAAAAGCTGACAAAGTGGCTAGAACAATAGGACAATGAGCTGTGTGCTTGCCTTGCATTTGGCTGGCCCTGATTCAATCCCCAGCACCACATGTGAGAACCCCTGAGCCCCACCTGTAGTGATCCCTGAGAGTAGAGTCAAGATTAAGCCCAGAGCACCACTGAGTGTGGCCCAAAGACAAAACAAAAAGCTAAACAAGCAGGTCCACAGAAAAGTCTAATGAAGTTGAACTTAAGACATAAATAAATACATATATACAGAACATACATGAAAAGCAGAACAAGCAAGTAGAAGTAGTCTAATGGAGTTGAACATGGGCACCAGACAAGTTTGGAAACAGTCTGACTACTCAGGATCCAGTGGGACCTACAAATTGAAATGTCTCTTTAGTTCTCATTCTGACTGTGGCCGTGTGCCAGCAAACCTTCTTGGGTTACAACAACAGACTCCTTCGCCAAGGGGACACAGAAACTCTCTTTTCTAAAGATGGATGTACATGGACTGGGATGGAAAAGTCGGGGCTGGAGCCATACAGTACAGTGGGTAAGGCATTTGCCTTGCACGAGTGCAACTAGAGTTTGATCCCTGCATCCCATATGATCTCCCGAGCATTGCCAGGAGTAATTCCTGAGTGCAGAGCCAGGAGTAACCTGTGCATTGCCAGATGTGATGGAAAAAAGCCAAGAAAAAAAAAAGTCAGGTTAGCATTAGGCATTCAGGCTACTTAGGAGATTTGTTCTCTGTCTGTCTGTCTGTCTGTCTGTCTGTCTGTCTGTCTCTCTCTCTCTCTCTCTCTCTCTCTTTCTGTCTCTCTCTGTCTCTTTCTCTGTCTCTCTCTGTCCCCTTCTCTCTCTCTCTCTCTCTCTCTCTCTCTCTCTCTCTCTCTCTCTCTCTCCTCTCTCTCTACCATATGAGTCATTTTGCTTGGGTTGAGATTTTTTACATTGGTGAACCAATGATTATCACTTGCACATAAACTCCAACGTTCAGTATTTTTTGTTTATTTTTGTACTATATATAGCTCTACTCAAAGCTTACTCCTAACTCTGTGCTCAAGAATCACTTCTGGTAGAGCTCAGAGGACCAAATACAGTGTGAAGAACTGAACTCATGTCAGCTGCATGCAAGACAAGTAAACTACCTCTCCTGTACTATATCTCTGCCCCACAAAGATGCAATTTTGTGATTATCGCTGAACAAAAAATAAATCAGTGCTACCATGATTTGAGGTAGAAGCACCTAGAAAGAAAAGTTGGGCAGAATATGCACCATGTCTAACACATTTTAAAAACAATTAATTGATTTTTTTTTTACTGATTCTGCTTCTGTTAACCACAAGACATTCTAGTCAGTAGGTAATTTCAATTCCTTTTTAAATACGGCTACCACCATCCACTGGTCTTACTATCTGTTTTATTTTTCTGTCTTTCATATTTTTTACTGTCTCTTATGTGTCCTTTTTCAGTAGTTGTAGTTCAAACTTTTGATTAAAACGGTTCTGTTGATCCCATATATAGTTATTGGCTTTTATTTGTCAAAGATCTCCTTTAACATCACCTTTTAGACATAAAACTGATTTGCTTTGGGTCATAAATCCTTCACTATATAATCACTTATATCCAAAGTGGGGTAGGATGTCACGTGGTTGCCTATATGTATCTTAAGCTTTTCTAATTTAACTGAAGAGATGTGGTAAAATAATCCTGATACATGAACTACGGGCTGGAGTGATAGCACAATGGGTAGGGCATTTGCCTTGCACACGGCCAACTTGACCAATTCAGATTCAATCCCTCCACCCCTCTCGGAGAGCCCGGCAAGATACCAAGAGTATCTCGCCTGCACAGCAAAGCCTGGCAAGCTACCTGTGAAGTATTTGATATGCCAAACACAGTAATAACAAGTCTCACAATGGAGACGTTACTGGGCCTGCTTGAGCAAATCGATGAACAATGGGAGGACAGTGCTACAGTGCAGTGCTACATGAACTATAGTAATCATTGTTTTATTTGGTGAACTAATTCAAGGTAACAGTTTTATATAACTAAAAAATAATCCCATGCATTTTTCTCTCTTATTTGTGATATATATGCTCTAGATAGCTGAAAAAAATCACATGTGTTTCCCTCACTTACCTGTAGCATATAAAGAAATAAAGCAAGATAAGAAGTAATATGCAATGAAAATGAACCCTTAAACTCTGATATCAGAATGATTACCAAGGGATGTTAGGAAAGTACCAGAAGGTTCTACATACTATGTAGAAGGATGTGAGCACTTGCTGATGGACATTGTGTGGCAATATTGTATTAGTACATATAAATATTGACACTCCTGGAGCAAATGTTACATCAAGAAAGATATTTTTAAAAATCTCACATGAAAATAGAAAACCAGTCACCAATATTTTTCCATCAGGAAAAAGCATTCTGGAAATGCATCCAGTTATTGAGAGTTGTTCCAAAGAAACACACTATTGCCAAGTCTACTAATTGGCACCCAGGTTACGTGGTTCTACCTCCACTTCTAGCCCAACTGCCATAATGGACCAGATGTCTCTGTTACTGAGCTTACCTGGTATATTGGTCTTGCCTCTGGTGCCTGTTTTTTTACTGTGTTCACTCTCATTTCCAGCTGTCCCAAGAAGACCTTATTCAATCGTCATTAAATAATGCGAAATTAATTTTTCTATAAAGGATTTGGGAGAAATGAAAGAATTTAGTTCTCCAAGCCTCTGTGATTAAGAAACAAGATAGCCACTGTTCTAAATGGATACTGAAAGAACCAAAGGACTGAGTCCAACACAAGGAATCCTGACATTTCAACATTTCAGTACCTCTGGCTTGGTCTCCATTGTGAGTATGTCTCTCTGGGTAAATGTTGCCCTTATTTGGGTGATAATTAGAGAAGCACTCTCTTACCCATGGGCATCCGTCTAACAAATATGGACTCTCAAAGAGCCAAGTCAAACTTCTGGTTTACTCAGTCCTTTATTCATGTCTTCTGCTGAAATCTTTCTTCTATTCTTGGGAAATTCTCCCATTCTCCACCACAAATATGTGTGCAATCCCAAATTTCAAGAGCCAGTTTCTACTTCACTTCGCTGTGTAATATTATGGAAACATAATCTCTCATTTGATCCTAAAATCCTCATCTTTCCCATCAGCAAGTGACAAAGGATTTGCAAGAATTCACTCTTCCTTTCACTTACATGTTTCAATATTCATGTTATAAAATAGAATGTATCTAGGAAATACTGCTTTTAAGTACAAGTGATTAAGAAAAAAATGGATTTCCTTTTAGAGCTAACAAGAAATTAAAACATTTCCATTGACCTAAAACCCAAATTTCTTCCATCAAAATGGAAATCATTCATGTGTCCTAGAAAACCTGGAAAAACAGGCTAACCATTCACAAATTTAAAATAATTGGAAAATATAATATAAACTGTCTTGCCTTTTCCGTAGATTCCTGACAACTTTTAGGAACTTATCTTCGAAAGAGAAGGAACCTGTGTAAGAATGAGATGGGGTGGTAGGAATATTTATGAGCCTGATTTGGGAAAGCATCTAATTTATGACAATGCAATGGAATCATTGAATGTGATAATATGATTGAGAAATACCAGTATGTTCAACCCTTCGGTGGAACTTTTTCTTATTGCTGAAGAAAACATACATACAGAAAGACAAAATGGTTTAATTTAAGTAAGGACAATGAGGACATGCATAGTATCATCTATTAATACACTCTGTCTCAGCACCTAGTATAAAGACATACACCATGATCGGTGCATATCAATTAGGTTATGAGCATGAAATTTGTTCTTTCCATTCATAAGTTGAAAGTAGTTTCAATAAGCGAGGCTGAGCAGTAGAAAGTCATCCAATATGCTCCTGTTCATGCATCCCTCATGCATATGCATCCTCACAAAACTCTTCCTGCTGTCACTGCTGAAGCAGGCACCCCACTCCCATTCCACCTTTTCCAAGCCAGGCGCACCTGCTACCCTGGGCACTCATAACTGCTGCCATGTCTTGCTGCATAATGCCATTGTCAACCTCCCTGCCTGGCATGCGTGCCATTCTCCTTCACTGGAGGAAGGAATGTTTAATTATTTTTAATCAGTGGACGTGGCATCTTGCTAGACAGCGACACTTGGGGGATCCAACACCATCTGCCTTCCACCAGGCACCAGCTGCTCTGGTGGATGTCGGCAGAACACCTTAGGACATGGCCTTCCTCTGCCAGGCGCCTGTGAGCTGCTGCCACTCGCTGCTGCTCGGCACAGCCTCCAAAGCAAGGCTGCCACTTGGGTTCATTCCCTGTCATGGTTCACCTCTCACCGCTGCCACCCTCCCAGGGAGGTGCTCTGCAGTCGAAATCTCCCAGAACATCCAAGCAACCCAGGAGCCTGCCAGTAATAACAGGGTGTCCAAATATAAATGTCACCCTAACCCGGTGGCCACATCTTTCCATCACCATTAGTCAACCTAATGGATCTGCTGACTTCAGTCCCATAGAGAATGGCTACTGACTTCTCAGCGGGCCAACCCATGGAGTGCAAGGGTCAGCCAACTACCGAGTGTTTAGAACAGTGGGGAGGAAGAGGGGAGAGAAGTGCTTCTCTCGGAGAAATCACTGAGCTGTCCAGGCTGAGCCATACCCTCGCAAGTGAATCCCTAATCGGCTGTGTTCCGCAAGTTCCTGTCACAGACCTGTCCCTTCCACCTCGTCCCCTTAAGACAATTCTGCACTCTTGCAACTGTGCCAACAGTTTTACTCCTGCAAAGCACGTTTCACTTGCTGCAGTGGCTTTAGCGGCACAGCGCGGCCCCTGTCGGGAGCATTTGCCACCACCTACCCAAGGAAGCCAGCTCAACTCTCAGTCTAATTCCTGCACTTTCAAACCAAGCCCTCGAGGTTCTTTACCCCGCTACCCCTGCCCCCAACTTTGTGAAGCGCCAAATTAAGCAGCTCCAACCTCAGCTTTATTTTTCATGCAAAGTGAAAGAGATCAGCCGCTGGGTACTGGCTGAAGGGTAGATAAAAGCCCCAGCTGTGCCTTCTCTGGGAGTCAGTTTCACCTCCAACAGGAAAGCAAACTGCTCTTGTGCCTGAGGGAAATTACGGAGCCTCACACTTTTATCCAGAAAGGGACAAAGGGGAGGTCAGATGCTGCATCTGCTAGAAACGGGGGACGTGTGAAATGTGATTAACCCAGGCGGGAGCCAGACAGAACCTGGCTGGGGCCTCTCCTTGTCCCTGTGTGTTTCCCAGGGTCAGAAGCTGGGGGACGAGTAAACAAAAACATTAAATAAATATTTTCCCGTTTAACCCGTGTACTAATACAGATTTTCACAACCTCGACAGCACGGACTGAATCAACAGCGCAGCATTAGCCTCTATAATGAAGGAAGTAGCGTGCATCTGTTGAATTTTCTGCATTTGTGAAAAGTGGACAGCAAGAGAGGGGTGAGAGGCAGGAGTGGGAGGTGGGGGGGGGGGTTGGAAATGAGGAACAAGCACTTAGTTAACACTGTACCCCTTCCCTCCGGAAACACAGCTACACATTTTGGGGCCCATCAGATAAGCTCCCTTAATGATATTTTGGAGGCTAAATACAGAGCGCCTACGCCTGTAGAATTAAAGTCATCAATAGCTGAGCTCTCCTGCATTTACAGGAAGGCACAAATAAAATCCCCACTGATATGCCCATCAGAGTAGGAAGTTCTCTGTTCCTTTGCAAGACAGCCTCTCGGTAAGAGCTCTGTGTGGTAAATGAAGCTACAAGTACATTTGTCTCTTTGTCTAAATAAGTAATGCCAATTTCATTTTCAAACAGTAGGCTTGGGCTGCATTCATTATTGTGTTAGGGTTTTGTTTCCGCCAAACCAGCCCTCCCCAGCCCCCTGCTTGGACAACTTGTCTCTTGTTAGAGATGTGTGCTGAAAACAGATACTGTTTGAAATTGACTGGAGATGTATTAAATAATCACAAGAGAAATTCCAGTAAAAATAGAGTCAATTATCAAAAGATTAACACTTCTCTTTGTTCTATAAAAAAAAAGCAAGGAAGGGAAGCAATTTTCAAGACAGGCACTGATGCTTTAAAAGGATTCTTCATAGGTGAATTATTTAATCCTTTGTGACTAAGGAAATCTTTGTGTGCACTGCGGAAGGAGGGGAGGGGAAAGAAAAAATATATACAATATTGAAAAAGTAAAAATACAATATGTGGCACAATGAGAACAAATAAGTTAGAGGGCCTGTCCGTGGTTGCTACCTAAATCAAATCTTGATTATTCTCCTATAGGAAGAATCTGCAGATATTTTCTCGAATATCCCTAAAGGATTAACATAATCAGCTATGGAGTGCCACTGAAGCTACTTCACAAAAATGTAGTTAAGGCGGCACTTAGCTGGCAGTGGGAAACTCAGCTCTAAGAGAAGGCACTTCATATATCAAGGCTTTAAGTAGTTTTCTTAAGGCCCTCTTCACTAAGGAAGGGGTGCTTTGGAGGTTGGGTGGGATCTGCCACCCATCTGCTATCATGCTGGGCAGAGGAAGAAGAGTGGCAGCTAAGCCAGGAAAAAGGTGTCCTTGAACCACTGACAAAACAGCAGCCCTGGAACATGATGTATAGGACTAAGGCGCAAGTCCCACCAGATTCCATAAAGAGAAATGGGAGCTGAAATGCATGGAACCAGGCTTCCAGAAAAGCCAGCACAAATGGGATTACCTTACTTAGAGAACAACTAAGAGTGTCCCCAATACTGACCTTCAAAATGAAAAAGTGCTTAAGTTTCAGGGGAGACTACCTTAGGCAGTCTAAGTTCCTGATCAATTCCCACTTTTTTTTTTTTTTTGCATAATACCAGCCATAGAAACTTTAAGAAACCTTTGCAATGTACAGAGGTTTCTCAAGCAAGGGAATCAATCTGCATAAATCAGTAGCAAAAGATGGAAAGGGCCAATCCCTAGTGCCAGAAAGGTAACCCTGCCGTCTCTGATGGTGGAGGGTCCCTCGATAGGGCAGGAACAAAACCAGGAGACGCTTGGGCTGAGCTGTGTCAGTTTGCTGTGGAGAGAAGAATGCCCTGTGGAGCAGAGATTTAGAGTTGAACCAGCTTTTCATTTGACTGTTCTCACCGACTCCTTTTCTTCCACTCACTTTATGAGCTGGTTATATATTCCAAGTGATCATCATACATATTCTGTGAGTTTTCACTTAGAAAAATGGCTTTTGCATTTCATGGAGCTTCTAATTCTAAAATTAGTTCAACATCTAGCCGTGAATGTAGAATTATATACCCCTTTCGAAGATATACTTAGGACTGGTATTGATTTATGCTATATCATGATTTTAGTCTTTCGGGATAATCACCTTGTCAGGGCTATATTTATTGTTGTGGCTATTAAATCACATTAATTCCTCAGTGGTTACACAGAGGTAAAGCATCCACAAACTGCAGCAATGACAGAATTCAGTTTTCCTCCCTAAATAACCCAATACAAAGATAGCCATGTCCTAGTTTTTAAAAGGCTTTTCAAGTATTTTTTTCTTCCTTTTGCATAACTTACAGAAGCATTAAACTTCAAGTTGTGCCAGCAGTTTACCATAGATTTGAACTTTGGTGGAAAAGCCCCTTGAGGGAGAAACAGCACAGAAGCAAATTGCCCATCAAATGAGACAACTTAGTGTTGGAGAAGCATTTGCAAGGGGAAAAAGAAGGGAGAAAGCAGAAATCATCCAATGTTGAATGCCCCTGATTTAGAGTGCTTTCAGTGGAGTCTTGTGGAAATGTGAATGCAGACTGAGTTTATCTTGAAGTTCTCATGTCCAGCAGAAATCGAGGGCTGGACAATGAGGGGGTTTATTACTTTGAGATATGAATTGATTGGAATCTTTCTGAAGAAGTACATGAAGCTTACATAAGATTCACATTGGATACAAAATTTAATTACACTGTTTTGGACCACCAAGCCTAGTGGGTGGCCTTGTGAATTCTGCATGCAGTTGTACAGTTGGTGCTTCGAGAAGAAAACCTCTTCAAAGGAACAACCCCTTTATTAATTCTCCTCAGAGTACAGCACTACTTCATTTACAAAGACAACCTCATTCAGAACCCAGGACTTTAGCTTCCAACAGCAACAACAAAATGTATCTGGGTTCAAGTTTGCTCACTCTCTTGGATCATTTGGAAAATATTCTGCTTGCTTTTTTTTCAATAAAGGATCAGATAGGATTTTATCAAAACTGGCTTACCCTCCTTTCTGCCTTGCATATTGCTCTTGGTCATTAATGTTGGGCATGCTTTTAGCTTGACTGAGTCACGTCCCTGACCAAAAGACTTGTTTCTATGCCTTTGATGTTACTCATTTTTATGAATGCCAAATACCTTTCATCTACAACTCATACCTTAGTTGAAGCTTCCATGCCAATGAGAAAAGAGAGAATAATGAGAAACAGGAGCCATACACAAGGGTTGCTATAACTCTAATTATTATTGGTTCATTTTGGACCAGTGAACTGGATCATGTTTAATGATGCACTAAGTTTTGAACTCTACTAGGAATGATAATAAGTGAGTTTCGAGATATAGCTGTCTGTACCATAACAACATATTGAAACAGTCCCAGAAATAAAGCAAAAATCCCCAAACGTAATTGGCCCATCACAAGCTTTGTAAAAGAGGAAATTATAGTTGGTACCTTATACAGTCAGCTCCTGATTTAATTGGTTCCTGTTTAGTACATTCCCCTACCCACCCACCCTCACCCCCAGTCTTTTTAAAAGAAGCACAGAATGCCTGCACTGTGATGGGGGGTGTTTTTGTTCTCTCTTCTACAACACTTAGGGAGGTAGTAAAACTGCTTTTACTTAGAGGGTTTGATACTTTCTTAAATGCATCCACCTTGACAGTAAACTTCTCCTGAAACACCACCAAAGCCCTCTGCCCAACCTCTCCACTAGCCTCTTTTGTCCCAGTAATTTCTTCTGAATCACCTTGTCATTCTACTTCTCACCATTTTCAGGCATTTCATGCATATTTTTACACAATGCTCAAACTGTAAGTGCTTTTCTTCTTTAATTGTTTAACTGATGTATTATTGAACTGTCTGTACAGAAAAAATGTTAAAACAGACTTTCCTGTCAATATACCATATAGGTTTGTGTCACTTTTTCTACCAATTATTCTCACCTAGAAAGTCATTTTAGGAAGCAAGTTAGATCATAGTTTCCCCATGCTAACTTCCATCTGCCCCAGTTCCTATTTAAGTGCTTAACTTTAGAGACAGCCAAATATGTTCATTGATTTCTCCTTCTGACCCCAATCCTTCTCTGTCTTTGTACTTTGCCACCTCTCTCTCTTCTTTTCCTTCTCTAACTTTTCTTTTTCTGGGTCTCTTGGGAGTGACACTGTCCTTCCTCTACTTGTCACTGTCACTGTCCTCCCATTGTCCATCGATTTGCTAGAGCGGGCCCAGTAACGTCTCCATTGTGAGACTTGTTGTTACTGTGTTTGGCATTTAGAATATATCACAGGTAGCTTGCCGGACTTTGCCCTGCAGGCGAGATACTCTGGGTAGCTTGCCAGGCTCTCTGAGAGGGGCAGAGGAATCAAAGGCAGAGGAATTGAACTCGGGTCAGCCCCGTCGGCTGCATGTAAGGCAAACGCCCTACCCGCTGTGCTATCGCTCAAGCCCTCTTCCTCTACTTAATGAAAATATTCTCTATTGGGGCCGAAAGCAGATTGTAATGTACTGCTCTGGCCGACTGTCTTTTTTTCTCTCACCTAGTTCCACATTTTCTCCACCTGTTTTCCTTGGTACTCAAGTTTTCCAGGAATTCCATGAAACTTTCACTCAAGCTGTTCAAATGTGGACTCTTTCAGTCTGCCAAAAGACCCTCTTGAGGCAGGCTTTCCCCCAAGTCTCCAAATACTTTTGCTAACGAAAATGCTGAATGGGAGCTAATTTATCACTCTGTTATCACTATGTTAGGGCATAAGAGAGCCATGCCTCGAATGAATTATGGATACATCCGGTGTCCCATGCATCCTGTACGTCAAGGTAAGCAATGCTGCCTTGTGTTAACTGTCAGCCTCCGAAAGAGCTGACATTTGTTATTTTAATTAATAGTTTACTTTGCTGAAATAAGCTTGTTGAGAAGCTCTTGCTTTTTTTATTAAATCTTCGCTGCAGCATTGTTTTCCCCAGATTGGGAGACACAAACTCATTTCCAAAACTGCTTTATCCTACAGGGTCACAGTCAACAGCTTGTGTGCACATGTCAGAGAAACATCTGCTTCTGTGCCACAGATATAAGTCAAATTTGCTTTATTTTAAAATTTAAATTTACTTTCACTTGGAGAAAAATGATGAGTCAGTCATTAATGTACTATTAAGTGATGTTGATTAGGAAAGACTTTTTAACCAGTCATTTTGTCTCACAACTAACGCTGAAATTTCTCCGACCTCAGCATTCCGCTGAGACAATGCAGGGAACTGTGGTCACTGGCACATCTGGAGCTGGACCAACTTGTCTTTTCATTAATGCAAATCATTATTATATAATTACTCAGCCTGCAATGTAGAGATCATTGATTTCTTTTGCCCAGTAGCAGTATTTTTAAGTCACTGATGACAAAGAGAACTTTCAGGACAATCCAAACTATACAAATTAGCTCCAGTTCAAGAAAGGCAAACCAACTTAAAAGGTTCCAACACTAAATTTAGTTCTGAGATTTCCTCTTTGCTTGGAATAAATTAAGCAAGGGAAGTTGATTCCTTCATGTTGTTTTAATTACTTTTCGTAATGCATTTTACTCATCACATTTCCAAGACAATAATGCTTTAGTGCTCTTTTTCCAAATGGACTTGAGCTCTGACCCTGCACATGTTCCCTTAGCCTGTCTCAAATCTCAGGGGAATCAATCACTTTTGGAGACACCAGCAACAGAGAGAGAGAGAGAGAGAGAGAGAGACAGAGAGAGAGAGAGAGAAAGAGCAAATGAGAGAGCAAGAGAGAGAGAGAGAAAGAGAGAGAATATAATATAAAGAGACTCAGATTCTTTTCAAGTTTCTGTGTCTTAATTCTATAAGACTAGAAATTTCAGGAAACACTCTCAGAAAAGCAGATAATTGTTTCCGGTTCAAAAGACTCCCTGTTCTTCAGGTAGTAAAGACTAGTTGCTTCCTATATGTTTTGTAGATTAAATAATTAGTCCTGATTCTTGACCTTCCCTCTAGCAATACACTGAATTCACTTTATTAAAGAGTATTTCCCCTCATTTCCAACTTTGGGCTTAGTCACAGGATGTGTTTTGGCCAAAGATCTTGAAGATAAAAATTACTAACTTCAAGTCAATGTCCTCGGTATTCTCCCATGCTTCCATTTGCCTTCTTTTTTTTTCTTTTTGGGTCACACCCGGTGATGCTCAGGGGTTACTCCTGGCTCATGCACTCAGGAATTACTCCTGGCAGTGCTCGGGGGACCATATGGGATGCTGGGAATCAAACCTGGGTTGGCCATGCTGGCTGCGTGCAAGGCAAACGCCCCTACCCGCTGTGCTATCGCTCCAGCTCCTCCATTTGCCTTCTTAAACCCCTACTTTAGTCATGAGAAATTCATGTCCAGCTAAACTATGTGTTCAAGGAGAATGAGAAACACTAAAATAAATTAGTCTCAGCTGATTTTAACCTAGATCAACTATTTGTCAGTCAACTCCAAGTCATGTGACTATAAAAACTTTTGGACCAGAGTTATAGTACAGCAGGTATGGTATGGCATTTGCTTTACACATGGCTGACTCAGGTTTGAATCCTGGCACCCTAAAAACCCTTTCAGGAGTGGTCCATAAGCACAAAGTCAGGAGTAGGCCCTGTGCATCATCACGTGTGTGCCCTCTCTCCAAAAATTGGTGTTCTTAGCCACTAAACTTTCAGGTGGTTTGTTAGACAGTGATAGTCAACTGTTACATATGTATAATCTTTTTTTCTTAGGGCTCTTTTAGGTATAATAATCTGTACATATTTAAAACAAATAAGTGACATAGTTTTTTTTTATTTGGTTTTAGTTCGGGGGCCACACTCATTGGTGTTCATGTCTTACTCCTGGCTCTGTGCTTAAGGGTCACTTCTGGTTCTCGGGAACCAAATTGGGTGCTGGGGATTGAACCAGGGAAAAGTTTTGTCTAAGGAAAATACCTTAACTCCTGTACTATTTTTCTGCATCCTTCAAGTGGTAAAATTTAGCATCTGAGTACACTAATGAAATCACTGCAATCCAGATAATGACATTTATTTTCCTAATCTTTTATCACCCCTTCCTCCTCTCCATCTTTGCCCTCTTGAACTATTCCTAGCAATGCATTCTTTAAAATGTATTTTGGGAAACTGGAGTCAGCATGCAGGAGGTAAAACACTTGTCTTGATTGTGTCTATGCCTGCTGTGACCCTGATTTGAATCTCTGGCACCATTATTGTCCACTGAGCACCAGTTATCACTCCTGAGCATAGAGCCAGGAATGGCCCCTGACCACCACCAGATGTAACTCAAATAAATCAAAGAACATTTCAAAATGTTTGTTTTACATTTGTTTGTCAACTATTTTAGTAGTTTTCACCAAAATATTATTTATTGTCCCCAGCTCAAATGTAAGTATGGTATTCATATCTGACAGTTACCTATCCTTGAAACAACTTGTGTCCCAATGTCAGAAAAATCTTTAGTAGGAATAAAGAGAGTTAACTGAGAGCTGGAGTGATAGTATAGTGGGTAGGGCATTAGCCTTGCATGCAGCTGACCACAGTTTGATCCCCGGCATCCCATATGGTTCTCTGAGCACCACTAGGACCAGTTTCTGACTGCAGAGCTAGGAATAACCCCTGAGCAACACCTGGTGGATCCAGAAATCCAAAAAAAACAAAAATAGTTGACTGAAGAATATATCCCTTGGAATTAAACAAACCTTTTGGATTCTAGCTCTTATATTTCACTGTAATGTGACTTCAAGCAAGAAGATTAAACTATTTAAGTTCCAGTTTGTTCTAATTGAAAAGGAGGGAAAATAGACATATCCTCATAGCTTATTCTGTGGTAATGAGATAATGGATGAAAAGTGCTTGTCTAGCAAGAGGCACATAGCACATTCTCAATTAATGATGGTTCTGCTTACCAGCTTCATGTCATCAAACTTGTTGCTATTTTTATACACAGTGGAGAAGAGAGAAGCAAGCCGTGACCAGCACTATTAGTCACTCACTGGAATTTGGTTGAGTAAATGAATGACAATTTTATTCCAACATTTATTCTTTTTCATTTTGTAGAATGAGAAGCTCACATTATTAGGTTTTTGTAGATAATTCTCTTTTAAAAATATTTTTCTGTTGTTGTCCCTGTTGTGATGACCAGAGATTGCACACTTGGTTGTGGTGTTTGCATAATTGGTTGTGTTGCTTTCCAGGGGTCACACACTTTAGTTACTTTGTTGTAGCTAGAGATTGCACTTCTGAGGCACCATGAAACCAATGAACCATGAAATCAATGACAGAACTCCTGGGATTATACTGGCACTCGGAATTGTGCTAGAAATTGAAATTGTGGTCAC
The DNA here is from genome assembly GCF_029834395.1 of Sorex fumeus. Lineage (NCBI taxonomy): Eukaryota > Metazoa > Chordata > Mammalia > Eulipotyphla > Soricidae > Sorex > Sorex fumeus. The sequence goes on along the minus strand of NW_026606104.1, from coordinate 18,068,943 downwards.
ATGATTGACAGTCAGGTAATAGATCACTGAGCTATACCTGGGTCCAAAATACATTAATTCATTCTTAAAATTGTATATTTATTATATCCTATGTGCTCCAGGTCATCTGTGAGGACTACAGAAATAAAAAAAAAAACAGTAGCAGCTCTCTTAAGAAAGAAGGTCTCACATTCCAGAGTGATACCTCTTTATTTTCCATTTAATAAAAACAGATTCTAAGGTCTAAGGTGACACAGCAGCTTTTGTAGGGTCTAAGTTTATCTCATATTTTCTTCACTCTCCTAGTTTCACCTTCTTTGAGGAGGGAAGGAAGGCAGAAGGCAGACAGGAAGGAAGGAAAGGAAGAAGAAAGGAAGGAAAGGGGAAAAAAGAAAGGAATTCCAGGGCATTCGGGGCCCTTAGCAAGCTCATTCTAGCCTTCAACTTCGAGTTAGCTGGGCTAAAGAATACTAAAACTCACTAGGTCTTCATTTTCATCCCCTCTTCAGACTTTCTCCCATGTGTGCCCAGTTTATATCTTGCAATTTTTTATCTCCCCTCCCCTTTAAAAAAAAAGAAGAGAACAAGGGAAGAGAGAGGAAGGAAAACCCCTTTCAAGGATGAAGGAAATTTGAAGAATGCAGACATCCTTCTTTCATTTCATCTCCATTTAACTCCATATTTGACACCAAGTGACCTGCCAGTCCGTCTGCAAATGGCCTCTCTTGACTATCAGAAAATGTTCTCTAAATAATCTGACATCTCTGTTTGCTCTGGGTCCTTTAGTAGAAGATCCTCACCAAACAGCCATTGCCCTCTAAGCTCTATGAAGAGTCAAAAATTAGAGAACAAATAAATTTTAGTCCCTGCTTCTCAGTAGCAGGCCTCCTGTAGGGAAAGGCTTAGACTAGGATCTGGTAGCTGTTCCCAGTCATGCATGTCACATGAGTCAAAAAGCCCCTTGGGTCTGCAAGGTTGCTTCGCTACCTCACTCCCTGAAATGGGTCACCCTAAGACTGTTCTTTTAATTGTTGGCTCCTTCCTTGATCAGTTAGAAATTTCCACTTGTTTTTAACTCTGTTATTGTGATGCAGGACTGAGATCTGGAGACTGTTTACTTCCTTTATGTACTATAAGCCTATTAGGTATTATGTTTCTCTCACAGCAGTTTCTAAAGGGAGAGAATTAGGGACTGAGTTGTGCTTTCACCTTCCAAAACAATCTCCTGTTGAACTCCTAGAACCTAAGAATGAGCAGCTTTTTTTTGGCTTTTAGGTTCACACCCTGCGATGCTCAGTGATTACTCAGTGATTATGGTTCTGCACTTCTGCAATCAGGAATCACTTCTGGCTTCGCTCAGAAAACCATATGGGATGCCCAGATCGAACTCAGGTCATCAGGGTGCAAGGCCTTATCCATTGCACTATTGCTCAAGCACCTGAATGACCAGATTTTAAAGGAAGAGAAAAGACTCATAAATGAATCTCAGAACTGAGCACCTCACCCAGAGATGTCTGGGAACTTGTGTCAGGCCAATTTCACAGGGGTGTCTCAGACAGGAGCAGGAGTTGTCCCTCTACCTGCCTCATATAAATCCTGGTGGCTGCAAACCTCCAGAACCCAGTGAAAAACACAAGTACACTAGATCAGTGACTAAAAACTCCAGGCCCCAAGGGATCGGAGATGGGTCACTCCTTCCCATCTCCCCACCCCTTCAGGGTCCTAGCTGTCATGCTCACGAACTGCCTCTGGGTGACATTTAAGCACATTAAGGGCCATGATCCATCCAGAGACTCACAGATGAATCTTGGAACAGAGCTGCTCAATGCAGAGATGTATCCAGACCCCAATTATTTAAAGTTTTAGAATTCCAGGAGTGTTGGGCCACTTTTGCAGCCACGTGACATCTCATGCTATTGATAATGAGCAATATAAAATAAATTATCTAGCATCTGCCCGTGGGGTAAGCTTGAGTAATGGTGGGAAAATTCAAAATAATGGTGGCAGGAAGGTGTAATTATGGTGAGTTGGTGTCTAAATATTGAATGCAATCAATTATGGTGAACAACTTTATAAAAAATAAAAATTAATAGCACAGCAGTAGGGCATTTGCCTTGCATGCAGCCAACATGGCCGACCCGAGTTCGATTCCTCCGCCCCTCTCGGAGAGCCCGGCAAGCTACCGAGAGTATCTCGCCCGCACGGCACAGCCTGGCAAGCTCCCCGTGACGTATTCGATATGCCAGACACAGTAACAACAAAGTCTCCAATGGAGACATTACTGGGCCCGCTCGAGCAAATTGATGAACAACGGGAGGGCCTTTTAAAATAAACAAATAAATAAAGGAATAGTAATTAAGGTGAAGGGATGGGTGTTAGAACGGTGTATGACTAAAACCCAATCATGAACAACTTTGAGTTGTGCATCACAGGGTGATTCAATTTATTTTTTTAAAGAGTAATTAAGTTAAAACGTGGCATTGTTAGATGGTTCAGAACCAATCTGACTGGTGTCTTTTTAAAAGAAGGAAATCTGGGCAGGGCAACAAGAAGGCAGCCATCTGCAAGTCCAATAGAGAGGCAGCAGGAGAAGCCAAAGCTGCCAACATCATTGTCTTGTCCTCCAAACAGCTCCAGGCAAATAATACAACAGCAAGCAAATAAAAGACTGGAGAACAGACTTGCTTTTTTTCCTAGTCTGTAGCCTGTTTGCTATTCTACCAGAATCCAGAGGTGCCCTTAAAGTAGTGACCTCAGTAGTCCTGCCAGGTTCTAGCTTTCAATGGTACTTCAGAATCAGCCCTACGGTTTCCCTGTTAGAGATCAGTTCTCTGTTCTCTGAGGTCAGAGTCTCCGCTCCACTGGACCCATCCACTTTACATAGCTCCAACCTTTTTGTTATGTTCTCCTAACCCTAGAGGTAATGCCTTGGTCCTGCAATATTGTTTGCTTTCACCACACTTGAAATACTGCAGACCCTTTCCTCCCCTTCATAAGGTTTCCCTCCCCTTTATCTACCTCCAGGAGGCATTTACATAATTAGCATTGTTCTGAGACACATTACAAAGTGGTAGTGGGATTTGCAGGGGAGAGGCACAGGAGCAGCAGGATTCTTGAAAGAAGATATTCACTATACTCACTACTACTTAGGTGTATATGAGCTGTCCATTCTTGAAACAAAAGTGATGGGTTTAAACAATATGCATTCAAATATGTCAAGGTTCCATAGGGCAGAACTCTGACCCAGATCTTAGCAAGCTGAAAAATCAAGGTGTAAGCAAGGCTCTGTTGCCTCCTTTTGGTGGATCAAAATGAAGATAATTTCCTTGTTTTCTGATCTTTGAAAAGCTATTCCCTTCCTCTGTCTTTACAACCAGCAAAGTAGAACCTATCTCTCATGCTTTCATTTCTCTGGTTCTGTGCAGTCTAGGTTCTCTGATTTATGTGATCAGATTATTCAAAGTCCATACAATAAAATTAATCCTATTTGAAGTTCTTAATCTTAATCAGGTTTATAGATTCCTTTGCCAGGTAAGATGACTTATTCACAGGTTTCTAAGATTAGGATGTACATGTCTTTGCATGTATTGTTGCTATATACCTAGGGTCTTTCTAACTTCTACTTAATCTTTCTTATTTGACATTAATCCTTTAACACTCAATATTAATTGAGTGCTTTGCTCAGACACTTAAAAAACCTCTTACTGTACTTCAAAGGAGCAATGGGAAGCAGAGTGTTCCTGTGATCTGGCTCCTGGTTGAGAAACTAATCACTGGTTCCTTCTTGCCACTTAGTGTACTTCCCTGTGGCCTCAATTGCCTTGCACACAGCCGGGTTCGATTCCTCCATCCCTCTTGGAGAGCCTGGCAAGCTACCGAGAGTATCCTGCCCGCAAGGCAGAGCCTGGAAAGCTCCCCATGGCATATTTGATATGCCAAATACAATAACAAGTCTCACAATAGAGACGTTACTGGTGCCCGCTTGAGCAAATCGAGGAACAGGATGACAGTGCTACAGTGCTATAAAATAGAGAAGTAGACCCAGTGGAATTGCACAGTGGCTTCGAGAGCCTGCCTTGTAAATGTATGGTCTCGAGGTACAATCTTTTGTGCTCCTCATACAATGAGCACAATCCTGGCAGCTCTGCCATGTACTATCCATAGCACCTGCAAGCAATTTCTGGCCACTGCACAGATACATGTACAACAAAAAGGACTGCAACATCTGGTTGGCACTGCACCTGAAAAGATCTGTGAGCACCATGTCTAGGATGGGCAATCCTGGTGAGCACATGTGTGACACAACTAAAGGAGAGAAAAGTTCAGTGAGCACCTCAGCAGAATGTACTAACACTGTGACCTGATTTGTAATCACACACACACATGCACACAAACACAGAACTAGTCATGTTCGCAATAACATAGATTTGGGGAACAAAGGGATAACAAAGGCAATGAGAAAGTAGGTGGGGTAAATGAGAAAGAGGGTGTTGGAGTATTTTTTTAATGGAGAAGATCCTACTGATACAAAGTGTGAGAAACATCCTAATTACCTCTAAGGAGCAAAGTTCGGTAACAGGGCAGGTCCTGATGGTTATTGGGCAGAGACTGGAGAACATGGTCATGAGATCACTGGCCCATCTTACCCAAAGGCGCCTCTGCTAAAGATCTCTCTGTCCTGCTTAAACAAGTGTCTGAGTCATATGGAACCCCCATTTCTCGGTTCGTGCAATGTAGGGAAAGAGACCCTTCTCCTCTGTTTTCCATTTCTAACAGCTATGGGAAAACAGACCCAAGCCAAAATCCCATTCCTGGGAACTCATGAGTTAAATGAAGACTTTCCTTGGACACCAGTTCTGAAGGGAAGGTTTCAAAGATTAGAAAGTGAAGTCTAATTTTCTCCACTCCCAACCCACCTCTTTCTTTCTGGGAGAGTGAAACAGCAATGAGAACATAACGAAGTCCATCCAGAGTTTCTGGACTTATCCCAAAACTCAGTGTTACTCTCTCCTTACTTGGCGGCCAGGTGATTTGTGTAAGTTGTATGCAAAGCACAGAGCACAGAACTTGGGACTTTCTATAGAAACTGCTTGGCCAGGAATTTGGGAGAGGACAATTCAACAGCACAAGCATGTGCCTCTACATTGTTGGGTTTCCTGAGGGTAGCCAAGCGCTCAGGAGCTCTTAAAAATGTTCCCACTAGTACATTCTTGCCACCGAAAAGCAGTTTATGTCTCTGTATCCCTTGAGTATTCATGGATTTGGAAGAAGTAACTAAAAGGATGAAAAAGAAAAACGTACTCTTCTCCCTGATCTATGATAGGTTTTGCACATATTTCCTGTTCTTTTAGGGATTTATATTTTTGTGTGTCAAGCTTCATTTCAGAAGGCATTGGGGTTGGCTCTGGGATGATTTATTTCTGTGGAGGAGGGAGATTATTGGTTTTTCCTCATTTATATGTAAGGCCCCTCACAGAGAAATATTTTTAGAAACATTTTTATTTCTCTTCATATTTTTTCCAGTTACGGTGTATTTGCTTGCTTTGGAGGTTGACTGACTATATCCCTTTGGTGTGCAAATTTATAAAAGAAATATTTAAACAATAGAAGGCTTTCCTGCTCCCTATCATGACATGGTATTTGTATCATTTGATTAATAATGGAAAGGTCGTGAGCTTCCACGTGAAATGGAATGGTTCGCCTGGATCAAGGCTGAGCAGGGCTACTGTGCCTCCCCACATTCCTTCCACACAATTCTACCCATATACATTCATGGATGAACTGCACTGTTGACAGGTCTGATTTGATTTCTGCCACAGTCAGCTCTATTATCTGCCTCAGGCTTGAACCTGCAGCAGCTGAATCTTGTATTTGCTCTGCCTGAGGCCTTAACCTGCTGCTCTTCCCTTCATCCTTGATTTGTTCCTTCCTTGTGCCACCTGTTTGTCTCTTCTGGCACTAAAAGAAGGCATTCCTCCATCTCCTTCTTCCACCCCTAGTATTAAAAAAAAATCCCAGGTGGCTTTCTTTCACCTTGCATGTGCTTGAATCTGCCCCAGCAGCTGTCGAAATGAGTTTTCTTCAGGCACATGAATTCCAAAGCTTATTTTCATTTGTTCTAAGAGTACAGGGCTCACTACGAGACATCCGAAAGGCACACAAGTACTCTCTACACACTTAAAAGAAAAATTAACAAACAGAAATGGTGATGTGTCCAACATCAATGACACTGCAAGCCAAAGGCCCTAGTAAAATATCTTTTAAAGTAGACATTCAAAGTACTGTGCTTATTGAGGCCAACAGATACCATCCTGCTGTCTGGCTAAAAAGACAGCCCCCAGAGGTCTTGTTCTAGAAGTGTGTCATGCTATCTGGAGCCAATCACCATACGAGGCCATGAAGCACTGGAAATGTGGCTGGACCAAGTTGAGGTATGCTAAAATTGCAAATTACTGGCCAGATTTTAAAGGTTTGTTTTTTTTTATAGAAAAGGATAACTTTAGTAAAAGGCAAAAGATTTATACGATTTGAAGAGAAACCAGAGTTGAGAAAAGGATAACTTTAAAACTGTTCATTGATACTTTTTTTCTCCCAGGGATGACACACGAAATGAAAAATATTTTGGATATATTAAATTAAGCAGACTACTTTGGAAGCAGAATCTCCTGCCCCCATGCCAGGCTGTTTTTACCAGGGCCCCTCAGAAGCGGTTGGGTTAAGTTTCCCGACCCCTACCCCAAGCAGAACCCCGGCAGCCAAAAATCTCCAGAACCCAGCCACAACCATGCTCAAGGCTACTCTCCACATGCTCAGATGAGCCTCACCCATGAAGGAACAGGCAGAGGAACCCAGGTATGCCGAACCCGTGGCTGAGATCTCCAAGCCTTCTCAGATCAGGACTGGGCCTTCTCCACCCAGATGCCCAGTTTTCCAGTTGCTTGGCAGCCACACCCACAAACTGCCCCAGGGGTAATCTCATCAACGGCCAAGATCCACAGACTATAAAATAAAGCTCCTGAAAGAGAGCAAAGTAGAATCTTGTGGAGCTGACCTTTGGCCGCCCCAAAAGCCTCCGTTCCTCTCATAGAGCCTGACAAGCTAAGGAGAGTATCCTGCCTGCATGGCAGAGCCTGGCAAGCAACCTGTGGAGTATTCTATATGCCAAAAATAGTAACAATAACGGGCCTCATTCCCTGACCCTGAAAGAACCCCTAATATGCCATTGGACTACACTATCACGTGACAGGGACGAATGGAGATGCTACTGGCATCCACTTGAGCAAATCGATGAACAACGGGATGACAAGTGACACTAAGCAGACTATTTTGAGATTTAATTTTATTAATCTCTTATTATAATTTTGAGTGCAGCCTAAAAGAATTTATTATATTTGCTTTATATTTCTATGAGATACTGTTATTGGCAAAATTGGTTCAAGAATGATACTTCAGAAAGGGGGATTAATCACTCTGAAAAGGTACTTTCAAATACTTAAATTTATGGATATGATATCCTTCAGTTGCTTTTTAAAATATATGAAATGATTGTGGGTCACTGTAAACAGAATTTTTGTATTACTTATGAGTATTGTTTTTAAGGAAATTATTTAACGTCTTTTTGAAAAGTCTCTTTAATTTTCATACTGCTTTTTTTCTTAGTAAATTCTGGTTTCTTTTCCTTAATATTACCTTTTATTCTAGTTAACTTAATTTGGTTTGAGATTAGTTTAACATTTATGAGGTACTCCCAGTTTGTAAAAAACTTATAAAACAATATCCTTATCTTCAAGAAGAACATACTCCTTATGAACAAAATTGGCAAAACTGAACTTCCTCTTCTTAAAGAATTTTGCCAGACCATATTTTAAGTACTAAAATAAAAGGGTATGGTATAGGTTATATTTTCATCATGTTTTGTATGTCTCTCAATTATTTTGTAGCAGTTTAACCAAAAGGAACACTTTGGCTTTACTACTGAGGATATAACCTCAGTGATACAAATAAGATTTGTGAGGTCCCAAAAAGATATTTCTTAGGATTTTAAAAATATTGAAAGTGAACACTCACATAACACTTTATACTGGATACTATTCTGATTTACATATGAGGACTGAAATAATGAAAGAAACCTATGAAATAGTAACAGTATTTATTCATACTATATATCAGGCAACTGAGGCATAGAATTCATATGAATTATCCAAGGTCATGCAGCTAATGCACACAGAGTATGATCAACACTAACAATCTGGCTGCTGATTGACTTCACCATCCATCTTCCCATTCTTTGTTAATGTTTCCTTTGTCATCATACACCTTCATCAATTACGTTTAAGGCCAGAGGTGACACATCATGGTTGTGATGACACATGTGGTTATGATGATCGCTGGAGGGTCACATTCATTTTGTAGTCCTGCTAACTTTAGTTGGGGAGCTCTCCAGAGGCTACTAAGATGTTTGCACATATGCCTTGACCCCAGTCTTACATAAGTGTGACTCTTAGTGGTTGCAGTCCCTGGGAGTCATAACTTCATCTGTAAAGCTCAGTACTTGCACCTGGGTATTCACTAAGATCACTCACTCTGTTGCAAAGCTGCTGGGATCATAGTCAGCACATGTGGTGGGCATGAGGGTTTGAACTCATGGCCTCACACTTGAAAGTCAACTACTTTTTCCTACTAAGTCATCCCCTAGACTCCACATTCTGAATTTTAACCTGTACCCCACTATTTTATTACCATAATCTAGATCAGTGTTTCTCAGCTGTGTTACAACCCTGAATACTCCACTCTCTGTCCTATTTGTTGGCATCCTAGTTTTATGCTACAACCTCCCCCCCCCAATTAATATGTTTTTCACTCATGCCTTTCCTTGGAATATTCTGGGGGCTCACAGAAGGTTGCATGGCTTATAGTTGAGAAATGCTGATCTAGATGATTTATGACATCTACCACATCCTGGTTTTGTCTGCTGAAATTTTAAGACACCTGAATTTGAGGGATTGTCTCTCTAAATTTTGCTTTCACTTTAATTTTATCTTGCCATATATTTTTAACCAGAAATTAATATATGACAAAACTCTTCACCTTGGTTCCATCCCATCTTCCTGCGCAGAAGTACTACCTAAAACACAAATAGGACAAAGGTAAGCCCTACACAGTCAATCAAAAATGTTCTGATAAATATTTACTTTGCAGCTTTTCAGTGAACATAAGCCCTGTTTTACCCTGGTTCCTGAGATTTCTATTGAAAACCTTTTGTATATCTGAAGAAGAAATGTGACTATTAATGATGTTAAAGGGAGCTAGAAATGCAGCATTTTCCTGATAAGTAGTCATTTGTGTGGCCATCTTCCTGGCACCAAAACACAGCTTGTAAATCTATGAACTGCTGCCTGTCATTAAAGAAGCTGATGTGACATTCTCAGCTCTACAGTCTGTTCCCATACCTGATTTTGGTACTACATGCAGGTTTGAGTTCTTTTCCTCCCCTCTGGATTTTTGTTCTTAATAGCTAATTTCCAATGTCAGTCTGTAACAATTCATGCAATTCTCAACATAGAACCATATTATTTACAGATTACACTCCCTGGTTGATCCAGGGTTTCTTTACAAACAAGCCTCTGAACCACCTTGCAAAATCTTATCAATATCCCCAGTACCTTCTGACATTATGCGTAATTAAGGTTTACAAGTTAATATTGAATAATAAAATGAGGACAACATAATAACGTATAAAAAATAGAACCAAAGCAATTAGCAGCAATGATACTTGTTCACTCAGTTGTATCATTGCACATATGTGTCCTTGCCGATTTATAATTTTTTCAAGTTATTAATTATAGCTTCTGAAGCAGTGTCTTTAAAATACCTTAGGAACTATCTTCTAAATGTCCCTAGACTTAATGAAAAGCTAGTGATTATTGCCTTAAACAGCAACTGACATACCTCCCAACCTTAGAGAAATCAGTTAATTTCTAATTTCTCTTGTCTCTGAATAAATAGCTATTATCTCTCATAATTTTCCTGAAGTTCATTACCAATAATATAACTTTGCTTTGTTTATATATTCCTTAGATCTCAGATGGGAATTTTTCTTGTCTCTACACTACTTTTCTTTCTGACAACAAAGACTAAACCAATACCAATATCTTTCAAACTATTAGGACAAAATGTAACAGATATATTAAAAACAAAAAAGTTGTTTTAAAATGTGCTAGCAAGTGGGAAAAGAAAAAAAACCAAGGTGTGTGAGAGACATAAAAATTACTTTACACACGTCCTTCAAAAAAGTTTAATACATAGTCAGGTCACATTACTGCACATCAAATTCTCTAGGTCTCTGGCTGCCAGTAGCAATTATCTGTAAAAGAACATGTTTTCCCTGGTGACTCACTATCGGGAATTTTTGAGTATACCTAAGCATAGCCTTGAGCAAAACTCCTACGGGCCATATTTGGAATACAGGATTTCATTTAGATGCAATATCAAGGTTTCAGTGCAATATGTCTATCTATATATTTTTACATCTGTTTTAACATATTGATGTGTTTATCTGTTAGCTTTAATTACATGATATAAGTATATATAAATGTAAATAGTACTCCTGAGCTTCCAGTCAACTTTTGTCATGAGGTATACAAATGTATTTCCCTTGATGCCTGGATGATATTATATTATAATGATGTCTTCTGAATTTTTATGATTACTTCGCTAAAAAGTGTTGAATATTTGCAGATTGCTGAGGCATTGGGCCTCAGTCTGTCTGACCAGGTCAATTTCATTAGTTTCAAATGATCAGTGAGGTCTCAGGTAGAAAAATCTTTTATGGCCACCCAATCCTGTCTCAATGTATAGTGATATCACCTTTAAAAGGTTGTTAAGGTATGAGCCCAAACTTCTTCAAACCATTAACATGCCTGTTTGGAAAAACAAATAACTAAGACAATAAATAGATGAGGTGATTTAGTATTAAAGATTCAAAAATTGTGGTCAAATTCTCAAGGATTTATATGTAATATTGGATGCTTGGGATGTTGGCGCATTGATAGAGATTGATGCGATTTCAATCTGAATGCTTTCAGAATTTTTTCTTCTAAAATATGGAAGTCAAATATTGTAGTACTTGCTGGGTTAGGATTTGGAAAGGAGCAAACGGATGTCATTGGCTCTGAAGAGACAGACAGAAGAAGGGAAAGGCTATGTCAAAATCTTAACTTTGATGATCGGTTTACCTCATAGCAAATTTTTGTGCATAGTAAGTTCTTTACATTTGAGAGACAGAATCAGTCAAAATGGACGAATTCACAATTGCCTCTGTTTTCCCACTGATAGTATGCGTCCTTCTTTAAGTTGCTCAAGGTATCCTAAGTTAACAATATCCCTCAAGAACTGTGACCAACCTGATGGCAGGTTAGGAAAGTACTTTATTTGTAGATGATCTTTGATGGATCCCTAACCTGAGCTTATTTGGACCTGCCTCAGGTGGGCAGGCAGGGTCAATGTTACTCTAATATTTGGAGTTGTAATACATATCTACCCAACTTAGTGGATCGAAAATCTGAAAAGGATCAGAGTCATCAGACTTCTCTATGGAAACATTCTCAGGAGATTTACAAAGGGTGAGAATTTGGCAGGTTTCTTTATAGGTAACGTGATTTTTCAAGGATATGGCATCTTAAAACTTAAGGTGATTTCTTCCCTAAGAAAAAAGTTTTGCGCCTGTGTGTTTCCCACAAGTCCACATTGGTTAGGGAAAGCTGGAGTCCATCAATTTTTACCCTAATACATTAGGTTTAATGTTTGCGAGGGCCATATAAACCATTCAAGATTTTTATAGAGCCATATGCACTTTTACTACTGCAAAAGACAACACTGTTACAGTCATGATAAATAAAATTATTTGCAGGCCTTTGCAGTTTGGGCAATCCAGCAGCACTGCCTTTTACCTTCTGTGGCCACCAAATGTAAATGAAGTTGAAACAGCAAAAATTTTCATCTTTTCTATTTGTAGTAATTCTCACAGAATCATGAATGCTTTTCTTCCTTCTTCCTGGATCTCTCCAAATAGATCCCATTTATCTGATTGGATTTCTGTCCCATCTTTCTACATATTACAGCTAATTAGTACCCCCTGATGAGAAACAGTCCACTGATGGAAAAAGCAGTTAGATAAGATCTGCATTAACAAATGTAGTTCATTTAATATCATTTGTGCTGCTGCATTATTAATAATACATAATTACCCTGCACAGGCTGGAAGGGGAGAATAAAACTGTTCTTTAATTTCTTGGCCTTTGCAGAGAAACAGTATATTAGAGAGAATAAAACAGTACTGGACTATTGGTTGCCATCTATCATAGAGCTTTATGTGAAACACAATTTTATTAACTTTTGGTCTAGCTAAAATTTCTATTTTTCAGCACAATCTACTGTCCACAGACAACCATTTTTGTGGAATTGCAAACAGCCAACTTCTTGTTTCAGAATGTTAAATTGAGAGGCCCAACTGATAACTATCAAAAAGTTGAATTTTCCAATCTGTTATTGAGAGAATTTCACTGTAGTAGATAATGAATGTCATTGTGGTAGATAACTAATGTTCAAGGAGTGTGATTTAACACTGCAGAGATTCTGACTTCATTCTCCCCACTCTCAAGAATGAGGGTGTGCTGGATTAAAAACGGATTCTGGCATAAAGCCTGTGTTAAAAATAATAAAACAAGCTGTGGTGACAGCATCAGAAGAATGTCCAGCATTGATTGAATGTCTATTTTATGCCAAGTTTTTTGCTAACCCTTTTATATTTTACATGTGTTCATTCTCCCAACCATCTTATGCTGGGGATTACCACTTTTTATGGCAGAGGTCATTCAAATCTGACAAGACCTCACACACTGTCTTAAAAGAACAATCTCCAGAAAATAGACCATGCTTACTGAATTTTTATTTGCTGTTGTGTCCTAGTTAGTGAAGGCAAGCCTCCTGAACACAGTTTGCCAGATGGGACTATATAAATGCTCATGGAGCCCTTACAAGTGTGTTTGTTTGTACAGGTGAGATGGGGCCAGGGATTCGGGCCTAGCAGCTGGCTCAGGAAACTGAATACTCTGATCTCAGATCTGGCATAGAAAGGAAGGGAGTCAGGAAGAGAACAGATGCAGACCTGAGCACATGAGACATGTTTATTTTCTCCAATGAAAGCTGCGAATTAACCATTATATTTCATTCAGCAGTCCATTCCTTTATTTATTGAATACTTCTAAGCCTTCAGACACACCAGACCTTTGAGAGGGCAATAATTACTCAAAAAAGAAATTCAGAATGCCCTATTGGAAAGAGTTCTATTCTTACCAAAGAGATTATAAGCTTATTATGAAATAATATAACATTAAATTATTACAAAGTACTTATTCCAGGAATAATGTGAGCACAAGGAAAGGAATGTTCAGCCTTAGGCCCAAGAGGCTGAGGGTTTGACAAACAGATGACAAGGTGATTCTTGTTAAATGGAAGCTGTTGTCCAGGTTGCTTCTTCTTGTAGTAGAAGTAGTAGTAGAACCCACTATTAAACGCTAACCAGATATTGCCCCAAGTAATAGCTGCATGCATAAAAATTCTGTTCTTTATTAGAGGAAATTATCTTTCTTTTGAAAAGAATAGTTTAATATCTCTTCAAAATGCTCTTAAAATAGAAGCATGAGGGAAAAGGTTTGTGTGTGTGTCTGTGTGTATGTGTGTGTGGCAACAATCATGGTAGAGAATAGAGAGTAGAATGTAGATTGGAAATAAGATTTATAGCACAATTAATAGAATATTGGTCAAGGACCTTTAGTCATAGTGGATATTTTCCCAGGAATTACAATTTTGAAATACATATGGTATTGCTTTTTCCTTCCAAAGATTTTAATGTCTTCATGGTGCAGAAAGGAGTAAGAGAACTATGAAAGTTAATATAACATCCGTACTAGCAGCTAGTTCAGGTCTTTGTTCATTAAAGATCACTCTATTTATCTGTGAATTCCTGTTTCATTGACTTCTACTAAAGAGTTGTCACCAAGCTCTTCACTTCAGACTGAAGGCATCGCTACAGTCTCCCTTGGGCATTGCAAAAAAAAAAAAAAATCAAGTATAAAGCTCTTTCTTTCTGAGAAGGCAGCCTGATTGTATCCTACTCGTTCCTGAATTTAGGCATACGATTTAATTCTAGCCAAAGTGATATGAGCAGGAGTCAAGTGTTCCATGGCAAATACAAGCACAGAAAATCTCATTCCACATGGTCTTTCTTTGTCTCTGCCTAGATGGAAAAATGGAGACCTCTAAGGATAGCCTAGGTTCAATGTGAAAAAAGTATTGGTTCTAGTCACAGTCTAAGAGGAAAGTACCAAAGCCCAAACATAACTTTTTCATTTCTGTATAAACCAGTAGTCAACTTCTGAAATGTTAGCAAACAAGCTTTGATGTGGCAGTCTGCCTCCCAAATCACATCATTCTCCATTTATATTATCAAAACAAGTGGAATGTGAGGGTTATAAGGTTAAAAAAAAAATCTTGGTACCCCACATGGAACACTGCTACCCTCGTGTACATGGGAGGGAGATGAGGTGGGTGGTTTTGTCACTATTATACAAGGGGACAGAACATCATCAATAAATACTTTTATGGTGATAAGAACATGATTTAGAATATTGAACATTACTCTTATTCAGGGTAACTGGATATATTTCAATTTACTTGTCAATTTGCCTTACAAGCCTTCTTTAATCCCACTGTACAAGTTCAATAACCAGTTACATGCTTCCTTAGAATACTATACTATTCATATGTGGTCTCTACATACATAGTTAATTATTTTTTGTTAAATTCTTGTCTTCTGCCTTGTTCTATGCACTTCCCTGAGACCAGGAGCAATTTTATCCCTCACTGCATCCTTCTTGTAAAGTTTTGTGTCTGAATTACCATAGAATCTCACTTGTCTGTGGCATAGAGTGCAACAAAACAAGAAAATGGAAGCTATCAAGTGAAAGCAAAGTCTTGGCGCTGAGTTACAGAAGTGAGAATGCCAAGAAAGAGATGAAGACATAATGAGATTGGACAGGAGATAAGATCATTGGTGAAGGATCTTGGATACTACAATTGTTAAATTTTAAAAAGGGGCTTTCCAAGGTAGGTGGGGAGTGGAGGCGGAGACTTCGAGATGTCGACTGGTGCAGGAACATTGACACTGGTGGTCTGGAATTGGAGCACTGTATGCCCAAAACTGTTAACAAGATTGTAAATCATGGTGACTAAACTTATAAGATAGTGAGAGAGAGAGAGAGAGAGAGAGAGAGAGAGAGAATTTTATATATACATAGTGCTACTCAAATTTCCATCCACTGATATTCACCTTTCAGTTATTTATCCCAGGTTAGTCTTTTCCACTCCTAATGGGCAGGAGTCCTTTATTATTGTGTATTATTTTATTATTATTATTATTATTATTATTATTATTAAGTGACCTGTAAACTCCATTCTGGTTTTAAGAAATTACATATTTAAATCCTCGTTCCCAATAGGTATCTACTCATAGGATCATAGGAAACAAACATCTATACAAAACTGCCACCACCATAGATGTACAAAGATATTCTACAAACAAACTCTCAGAGTCCTTTCAAGAGCCATGCCTCTCTCACATGTATAACTACAGACTCTCAGTACAGACATAGATATCCAAAATCTGAGCAGATCTTAAAGAAACACCCCTCACTCAGACAAATGTGCACATACATTAAAGTCATTTAATACCTGTTATTTGGGTGACATTTATTCTATGCTTTCCTACTTCATCCAATAAAAGAAAAGTGCATTAAATTAAAAATTAAAATAACATTCTCATTTCTATTATCTGTTCTGTTTTGGGAAGTACTTTCCTTAAATCAGTGCCCTCTGTGGGAAGACATACACGGGGCACAGAGGGGAACAAGTGTCTCTCCCAAAGTCTTCCATTATTCAATCATTTACATTGCAAATGTCATCAAAAATGCAAATCTATGTGACATCTTTAATTGTTTCTAGATCTTATGCTATGATAAACATTGGCTTGGTTAAATCATATTTCCAAGAATAAAAGAGCTGAAGGTTTTGTTGTTGTTGTTATTCTCTATATTTAGAAGAGCTTAGAGAACACTACAATAATATTGTTTTTAAAAGATATTCATTCAAAGTAATATATTCAGCACTCAAGTGATACAATATTTAGAAGAAGAGATATGATAGACAATGTCATGAGCCAGTTGCGAATGTAGGGAATTTAATCACAAACTGAGTTGGGAAAAGAATGGATGAGAAAAAAGGGGAAGGTATAAAGAATAGAAACAACAATAGACAAGTCACCATTTGGTACTCTCTGGGAGACCTCAGAATATACAATTAGTTGTGGTTTTCTTTTTCATCTGAAAATTACAGGCATGGCCTCCCCACCTCATTATTACTCTCTCTACTTCTCTGATTAGCCCCTGATGCCCAGTTCACAGACAGAATAATATTTAGGAGAATATGGTCAATCACTTTCAGATGCTGAGTAGGCAACTCTTGGCAGCATAAAGAGGACCAGCAGCCAATTGTGCCTGGTCTTTTGTTCCAGACATTAACATCTTCTTTTCTCCCCAAAGACTCTCATCCATGCAAGTTGTTAGGATATAGGCTTAAGTCAGCCTGAGTAGAAAATGAATCCAATCATATTATTGTTCTTTTCACCATGGCTACAAAGCAATACACACATCCACATTTTTTAATGAATGGAGGACCAGGCTCTATTGAACATTCAGGGCAGAATTCAAGCACAAGACATGAAGAGAGAGGTGGTGGTTTTATCCCTTGTGATCAGATGGGGCTTACTTGACCATATCAAAGACTCAATACTCATTTCCAGCATCAATTTTGGAGCCACTCAATCTCCACTTTTTGATTCTTTATTGCTGTATTTTCCAGAGGGTGTAGGAAAATACATATTTAGAGCAATGATAATGCAAAAATGAAATTGCTTACAACCTCTCAAGGTAAAAGCAGCATTTCACTGACAGTGTTTTTATGAAAATCTGATAACAGCTATAGATTCTCTCTCCAGAAAAATAAAAATGCACTTATCAATACACAAGTATAACTTTGAATTAAATTTCAGACAAGTGCATTGTTGGTCAATTCATCTATAGACTCCAGAACAGAAATTCCTGAAGTTTCTGTCAAACTGTTGTAATAATCAAGCTTATTCTCACATCACCAGAAATGGGCCTGGTGATTAGACTAACACTACGAAATTATCTAGGTTGCTTAACTTCTATGGAACTTTCTTTCCTTCATTCTGTAATTGTACTACAGCCAGTAGTGCTGGTGCTGGTTCTGTGAGAATATGCTCTCTTCACCATCACCCATCACCCTTATAAACCATGTGAAAAAATAAGAGGTTCAATGTGTGATCATGACAGTGTGTAAGCAATGTCAAATAGAGTTCCTGACACAAAGGAGGAATCTACTTAATACTATTTTCAATTCTCTTATTGCAGATGCCAGAAGTAAATCCTGACTCCTCAAAAGCTGTGATTGCAACTCATTTCTCTTCTTGGCCAGTCACTCTAAGGCACATTTCCTAAGGAGTGATCTAGCAGCAACTGTAAAGAAAGTGTCAGAGAGATTCTTAAATGACAACATTGGTAGTCATCCAGGATATTAAATTCTTTTGTTTGCATTTTTATCTCCCATATATCCCCTGATTGAATTAGTGACATTTCTACACTTGAGGGTCATTATTTCAAAATATTATTTCCATTTTGAGTAGGCAGACTTGAGAATAAAATTTATAAAGAGAAAAAAAGTAATCCTAATTTTATTACATTTCCATTAACAAACAGAGTCAGATGTGAATGACTTGCTAAAAGAGTTTTACATAAAGGAGGTGCATTCCAGAATAAAAGTGAAGATTTCTCATCTCATTTGGTCCTCATTGAAGAAAAAGAAATAAGACATAGAATGGAAGCTGGCCATGGGCAGGAAAGGCATGATTGCAGTATGACACTGGGGAGGGGAGAGGCTTCCAGTAGACTGAAGGAGAAGCTAAATTCAGACAAAGAAAGGTTTGCCCCATTATCAAGGATTGTCCCAGACATCCACCTGCACAGCTGTAGCCTTGGTAGACAGAGAATGAATTTGAATCAGTGCTCATGGCTGCCTGGGCTCTCCTGTGGCCTGGGAACAACAACAAAACAACAACCATGACGAGGGCTTATTTTGAGCCAAACAGTGTTCTAATTCCTTTACATATTAAATCATTTAATTCTCACAAGAAACCTACGAGGGAGTAATTATTATGATCTTAGTTTTACATATGGGAATACTTAGGCATAGAGAGGTTAAATAACTTGCCACATCCTATTTTCTAGTTTTCTACTAGCTAACACTTACCAAACATGCACTCTGCTTACCAGGCACAATTCTGAGCACTTTACATTAACTAATGTAACCCTCACAAGGATCCTACCTAGAAAGTGCTCAGCTCCCTTCACGGATGAGCAAATAGAGACATGATTGTGTGGAATAGCGTGTTGTTTGACTATTGATAAATGGTAGAGTCAAGTATCAAGCCCAAGTAGGGTCCAGGTTGGTTTTTCATTGTTGTTCTTTGAATATGAGGTGCTGAGAATCAAACTTAGGATCTTATATGTGTGATTCATATACTCTGCTACTAACCTCTCTCTCTGATCCCTAGAGTCCATGCTTTTAATCAGAGTATACTTTAATTCCCCTGAGGGTAAGTCTAGAATTTAGCTAAAAATCTGACTAGAGATTGAACTGTGTGGACAATGAAATGAATACAGATGGTGCCTACAAAGGCCTGAGTCAGAGATTATTCCTGTGTTACTGCAGGGGACTGCTCAGATCTTCTTGATTCTTGATAAAGAATTCATAAGAATTAGAGCCAGAAGACAAACAAAGAGTTAATTTTTAAAAAATGAAAGTTACAGAGACTGACTGCCTAAAAATGGGTGCTTAAGGGAAGAGCACCTTTGATTTCACTCTGTATCTCTTTTTTTTTCTTTTTTTTTTACCTCTTTACCTACTTTTATTTATTTATTTATTTATTTATTCTTTTTTTATTAGTGAAAAACCATGAGGTACAGTTATAGGCTTACAAATTTTGTGCTTGGGTTTCAGTTATACAATGATCAAGTGCCCATCCCTCCACCAGTGCCCGTCATCCATCCCCATGGGTCCCAGCATCCCCCCCCACCCTCATCCCCCCCCCCCCGTCCCATCCTGCCTCTGTGGCAGGGTATTCCCCCTTGTTCTCTCTCTCTTCTTTTGGGTACTGTGTTTTGCAAGAGAGGCTTTGAGTGGCAATCATGTTTGGTCTATCGACTACTTTTAGCATGCTTCTCCCACCCTGGGAGGACCCTCACAACACCCTTCATTTGGTACTCTCTTCTCTATCTGAGCTTCCTTTTCACCTAGAGCCTGTGGCTGGCCTTCCATTCATGGAGCAAAATTCCTGGTACTAATCTCAGCCATTCCTGGGTGTTACTCTCCCTTTTTGTTGCTTTATGTTCCCCAGATGAATGCAATCTTTCTGTGTCTATCCCGCTCTTTCTGACTCATTTCGCTTAACATGATACTTTCCATGTAGTACCACTTGTATGTAAATTTCATAACTTCATCTTTTCTAACAGCTACATAGTACTCCATTGTGTAAATGTACCAAAGTTTCTTTAACCAGTCATCTGTTCTTGCGCACTCAGGTTTTTTCCAGATTCTGGCTATTGTAAAGACACTCTGTATCTCTTTAATGCAGTCTGAACATCCTGACTTGTCTAATCTCACTCTTTTACCATCTCTTATGCTAATATTTTCTTATAATTGGGTGGAGATTTTCTGAGATCATGAAGAATCTATGGTCTATGTCTGCTCAGAACCCATAATTCAGAAATTTTGCCCACCATGGGATCGAAAACACATCATTATGTAATGTCAATTTATTATAACTTCTGTATAGAGAACTTGACGTTGATACTAGGCTAGAACTAGACCCAGGGCACCTAGCAGAAACTGTATATATAGTCCTCAAAAAAAGAAACTTTAAAATAGCAGGAAGAATCAGCCTCTGTCTCTTATTGAACCACTGATCTTTGTATCTTTTCTCTCTGGAATTAGATGGAAGTCCCATTTTCTCCTTGTGCCATCCCTACCATCTCTAAATGCTGCCTCTCATTTTGCAGTGTCCATTGAGCCAGGATAGAATGAAATGGGTCAAAGTTTGTAGGAACGTGATGAAGTTCTCTGAGAGTTTTAACTATTATATTAATGTACTCTCTCATTGTGAAAGGAAATTGACAAACGATCCAAGGTCCCAAGTGGTAATACATTTACTAGAGCAAGCAGAAAGGAATGCACATCTTAAAGAAACCTTCACAAAGTCAAAAAATTCAAATTTGTTTTTTAAAAAAGAAACATATACACTTTATTTATTTATTTATTTATTTATTTATTTATTTTGCCAAGGCCTGGTGTTGGTGCCTAAAAATAAATGCTATTAAATGGTGAAAGGGCTGGAGCGATAGCACAGCAGGTAGGGCGTTTGCCTTACAAGCAGCCAACATGGCCGACCCGAGTTCGATTCCTCCGCCCCTCTCGGAGAGCCCGGCAAGCTACCGAGAGTATTCGATATGCCAGACACAGTAACAACAAAGTCTCCAATGGAGACGTTACTGGGCCCGCTCGAGCAAATCGACGATCAACGGGAGGGCCTTTACCTTATTAATGGCTAATGTATTGTCTTGCCCATAAACTTCAACCTAGATTGCAGTAAAGGGTGAAAACAGAACCGCCAAATCTTAGGAGACAACATGATGAACCAAGAACTCTTTAATTCTACTAGCTCTTGGACACCAACTTAAGAAGCAGCATATGTTTGGCAGTGTTCACAAACCGAATACACCTCATACAAACACGACTAAATTCCACAGTCACCTATGGAAGAAGAGCATGGAAATAAAGAAAATCTAAAATGCTGAACATTTATACTGTCTAGATTTAGTTTAATTGGCAACTATTTATACAACAGAAAACAATGAGATCTTTGGGAGTGGACGTTTTAAAATAAAGGTATTTTTGCCTGAAACACATTAGAGTAGGAAATCAGAAACAAGATTAGATGAGTTGTGGGGTTGGAGCGATAGCACAGTGGGTAGGGCGTTTGCCTTGCATGCAGCCAACATGGCCGACCCAGGTTCGATTCCCAGCATCCCATATGGTCCCCTGAGCACCGCCAGGAGCAATTCCTGAGTGCATGAGCCAGGAGTAACCCCTGAACATCGCCGGGTGTGACCCAAAAAGCAAAAAAAAAAAATAATAGATTAGATTAGTTGTTGGAAATAAACTGCATATCCTTAAATATGTTTGTTGTAAGAATACATGTGAGGCTACAACTCCAAAATACTCTAAGATCCTGTCTAATGAAACACCTGCAGTATATTTATTAACAATTAGGATTAGGAAATGGACAACATACTGATCAAATTTGTGGTTGATGCAAAGTGAAGACTAATAACAAATACATAAGGTGGCCAAATTGGAATATGAAAAGCCAGTCACTGGCTAGTCTAGAACAGATATAATCTGGATGAAATTAATAGTCTTATATCTCAAAGAACTAGTTGTAAAAAAAACTGTATCTGAATAAGAGCCCCAAATATTTTAAAGCTTCTTTTTGCAACATGGGCTATTTCCTTTTTCAACCGTTTTTTCAATCCTTTTCTGAGTTTCCCTCTTCTTTATTCTGACATTATTTCCTGTTTCCTCCCTATCCCATCAATTTTCCCCTAGTCACATGCTGTAGCCTCCATTTATGGTATTTTCACTTGTACCCCCTTGAAATACCTTGGAACCCACAAAGAACCATATGGCTTACAGTTGAGAAATTCTGGGTATATAAATTCTATGTGAAGAAAAATAGTAAGCATCTTCTGAGACCTTATTATGCATCAAGCATATATGTCATCTCATTCAATCTAATGAAGTCTATTCAGTCACATACGAAAACAAGCAATCAAAGCCCAGTGTCACATGACTAGTGCATAGCAGAACCACGATTTAAAACCATGTCTGTCTTCTTTCAAAGCTCAGGTTCTTTATACAATACCTAATGGCTTCCGCAACATATGGTGATCAATTTAGGAGGAAATGATTCTAATAGAATCTTTCTCTGAAACATGGCTCTGGAGACAGTGTATGCCAAGTCGTGGGTGGGATAGTAGAAATCAGTCATCAGCAAGACTTTTACCTAATTATGAAGTTTTCATGATTCCGTGTCTGAGAATTTTCAGAAACTATGGTCCCTGTATTAGATCGCATTAGCCACAATAAAAATGCAACACCAATTCTCACTGCTTTACAACAGAGAGGGAAAAAAAACCCATTTATTTCTTACATACAAGTTTGAGGGCTTGCTGAAGTTTGATGCCAGGTCTGGATCCAGTCAGCTCCATATTGCTGTTCACTCTGGCATGCTAGTTCAGTAGCAGCCTTGAGCTGGGTTCGCTGTCATGAACTAGACCAGAAGCTCCAAAGCACTATCAGCTTGAAGGGATAGTACAGGAGGTAAAGCAACTCTGGTTTCAGTCCGGGAACTACACTGTCCCCTGAGCCGTGCCAGAACTAACCCTTCAAACCAGAGCCAGGAGACAGCAAGACACAGCAGGGTGTGTTCCCCAAAACAAAAACAAAAACACACAAGCACACATGAGCATCATCATCAGCCCAATGTCAGCCCTGCACTCTGCCAGAGCAAGATTTGTGACTGTTCAATAGCCTGAATTTGAACTGCAGCTGATTTCAACAATTTTCTTGTTAGAAAGGAAAACCAAGCTTTTAAGAATTCTCTATTGCCCTATGGATAGTATGACTCCAGTGAGATTTTGTTTCCTTTTGTTTTTGCTTGTTCATTTTGTTTTGCTTTTGTTTTACCTTGAATGAAACTATCAGAGGTAATGACCACACCAGAACAATCTGACATAAAAGAGTGAGTGGAACATAAAAGAGTGAGTGGAATGAGGTGAAGGGGAAGAAAGTGTTCCAAATGTACTCACAGCTTCTACACTGTGCTGAAAGGGGGTAGACAGTTATGTGATTGCATCTTTAGTTCTGGTGCTTATTATTTATTTCTTTAAACTTAGACTACAGCCCTCACATAAAAGCCTCAGGACACATTTGCAAGCACTGTTGAAAAAAAAAGATCGAGAAAGCTGCGTTATCTATTTATTACAGGAGAGATTTACTTCATTTATTTATTTGTGTTTATTTATTTATTTATTTATTTGATTTATACAGCTGGGTCCAGCACAAGCCCCTAGGCACGCTCACATCAATTAAAACCATAGATAGAAGCAGAATGCTGAATACAAACAAAATCAACAATTAATGGACTATCCCCAACTGTAAAGCACTTCAGCAGAATCTTCAAATCATTCCTCCCCTCTTAACCCCCTTGGGCAGAAGGCTGGGTTAACAGATGGTTAAACAATGTTAAGAGAAGAGAATACGACATTAGTACTAGAGATAGAGTTTGGAAGGAAGACAGTGTGAAAGTCAGTTAATAATTCATCAGTAGAGCTATGCGTTGAATTTGTGAACTTGGGTGTAAAGTTCAATGTAGCAGGAAGCTGTCAGAGGTGAAAAGACCCCAGAATTCTGAAGATAGAGGGAAGAAGAGAATGAGAATGATTAAATAAGTGGCAGGCACAAAAGTGTCAATTAAATAACTGTGTCTACATTACATAATAAAGTATTTATTAGCAAATGTTTATAATATAAGATTAAGGAAAATCTTACAACCTTTGTTATTGTTGTTGTATAAGACATATGTATAGTAAATGCAAACATCTTAAATAATAGGTTAACCAATTTCACTTATACATCAAATAATCATCATTAAGATGGAAATGCAGAGCATTTATATCATCACCTAAACTTCCCTTCTGCCGCTTCACAGTCAATATTTCAACTTCAGAAATAATTATATTTTTAATTATATTTTTGTAGTGTTTTTTTTGTTTGTTTGTTTGTTTGTTTGGAACTATACCTAGTGATGCTTAGGACTTACTGTTGGTTCTATACTCAGGAGCCAATCTGAGTGATGCTTCAGGGACCATATGTGATAGTGGCAATAGAACTGGGCTCAGTTGCATGCAAGGCAAGTGCCTTAAATCTTATTTATTTTTATTTTTTGCTTTTGGTATCATACCCGGTGATGCTCAGGAGGCTACTCCTGGCTCTGCATGCAGGGATTGCTCCTGGGAGTACCTGGGGGACCATATGGGATGCCAAAGATTGATCCGGGTTGACTGCATGCAAGGCAGGTGCCTTAACTCTTATTTTACTTTTATGCTTTTCTTTTTAACTCATGAGCAAAAGAACTTCAGATTTTGAAAATCTCAGGAATAAATGAACCAAGAGTCAAAATCTTCATACTGGTTTTGGGAAGCAGTGGTTAAATTTTGGTGGGGAAGGAAGGACCATACCCAATGGTGCTCAGGGACTACTCCTGGCTGGGTAGTGTCAGGGGATAACTCATTGGAGTACTGGGGGACCATACTATGTCATAGAATGAAACTGGCACTCCAGCATACAAAAAAATGAGTTCTGTCTTTTAAATTATGTCAACTGGGAAGGCTCTGGAAACACTTTATCTTGCAGGAATACTGACATCAGCCATGTTCTTTTTCTCTTAATTAGCCAATTCAGATCTCTACTAACTACTTGAAGGAGGAAGAAAATGTGTTCTCTAAGACCACCAAACTGTATCTTTCATAACTCTACACTCACTACCTTAATGTTTTGTTAAATTATGTTACTGCACTGACTTTTATTTGAATGCCTGCTATGCAGTCAGCAACTACCTTCCTGATATAATGCTATACAATAGGGCAAGATTGCACAATATAGTCATTGATGTGGAACTCACGTTCTCTGTAATAAGTGCATA
Organism: Sorex fumeus; assembly: GCF_029834395.1. Lineage (NCBI taxonomy): Eukaryota > Metazoa > Chordata > Mammalia > Eulipotyphla > Soricidae > Sorex > Sorex fumeus. The sequence goes on along the minus strand of NW_026606104.1, from coordinate 18,043,952 downwards.
ATAGCCATTCCTAAATGACACTGATAAGCATCTGCCTCTAGACCTCTCTCACCATTCAAAGCATAGCTCAGATCACAATATTCTAAGACTTCAAAGTATTTATGCTTAGTACATACATAAAAATTCAAGAAAGTAGTTTTTTAAATTTTGTTTCATTGGATCTATCGTTGCTAATTTAAAAAGTGGATGTGTTGCAATTGTAAAATTTAGAAGCTCTTTAAATATCTAGTATGAAAGGAATAGTTAAATAAATTATAGTAAAATAATGATAGAATATTAATATAGCATTAAAAATGATCATTAAAGAGATCAAGTAGCAAAGCAGAAAAGTGATCCAAATCGTGTACATGCAAAAATACCAATATTTATAGACAAATTTTCATTTTCATTTCATCATCCTGTTATTCGTCGATTGCCTCGAGCAGGCCCCAGTAACGTCTCTTTCATCCTTGCCCTGAGGTTATATTCAAGGCTATTTAGGAGAATGAGACCCATCATTATTACTGGTATTTGGCATATTTGGTACGCCACGGGGAGTTTGCCAGACTCTGCCCTGTGGGCAGGCTACATTCAATAGCCTGCAAGTTTGTCCAAAGTAGGAATAAGACAATAAGATGTCATAAAAAAAAAGTTCTGTTAAGATGTCGCGCGGCCGCGAATGCGGCCGCGCGGTTCCAGGTTCTGGATTTTAAAGTCTCTGAGTCTTGGCCGCTGATGGGATTACACGGCGCCAGGGGGCCAGGTGGTGGGTGTTACCCCCGCCTACTGGAATTTGGAGGATCTGGGTGGAAGATGCTCGACTCCAATTCGAGTAGGCTTGGAGGTCTCGGCCCCGGAACCCGCGTGGCTTTGTCCCTCTGCCAGTACCTTCATGTGTGCGGAGAGTGGTCTCAGCATGGTGGTGGCTGGTCCTGGAGGTCTTTGGCTGCCGTAGCCCTGGTCGGGGCGGGGAGGAAAGCTCAACCCACTCCCCTCCAAGGGACTCCGGGAAGGAACACCCAGGCGCGGGGGCAGAGACTGCACTGTTCTCGTCCGGGTTCTGGATTTTAAAGTCTCTGAGTCTTGGCCGCTGATGGGATTACACGGCGCCAGGGGGCCAGGTGGTGGGTGTTACCCCCGCCTACTGGAATTTGGAGGATCTGGGTGGAAGATGCTCGACTCCAATTCGAGTAGGCTTGGAGGTCTCGGCCCCGGAACCCGCGTGGCTTTGTCCCTCTGCCAGTACCTTCATGTGTGCGGAGAGTGGTCTCAGCATGGTGGTGGCTGGTCCTGGAGGTCTTTGGCTGCCGTAGCCCTGGTCGGGGCGGGGAGGAAAGCTCAACCCACTCCCCTCCAAGGGACTCCGGGAAGGAACACCCAGGCGCGGGGGCAGAGACTGCACTGTTCTCGTCCGGGTTCTGGATTTTAAAGTCTCTGAGTCTTGGCCGCTGATGGGATTACACGGCGCCAGGGGGCCAGGTGGTGGGTGTTACCCCCGCCTACTGGAATTTGGAGGATCTGGGTGGAAGATGCTCGACTCCAATTCGAGTAGGCTTGGAGGTCTCGGCCCCGGAACCCGCGTGGCTTTGTCCCTCTGCCAGTACCTTCATGTGTGCGGAGAGTGGTCTCAGCATGGTGGTGGCTGGTCCTGGAGGTCTTTGGCTGCCGTAGCCCTGGTCGGGGCGGGGAGGAAAGCTCAACCCACTCCCCTCCAAGGGACTCCGGGAAGGAACACCCAGGCGCGGGGGCAGAGACTGCACTGTTCTCGTCCGGGTTCTGGATATTAAAGTCTCTGAGTCTTGGCCGCTGATGGGATTACACGGCGCCAGGGGGCCAGGTGGTGGGTGTTACCCCCGCCTACTGGAATTTGGAGGATCTGGGTGGAAGATGCTCGACTCCAATTCGAGTAGGCTTGGAGGTCTCGGCCCCGGAACCCGCGTGGCTTTGTCCCTCTGCCAGTACCTTCATGTGTGCGGAGAGTGGTCTCAGCATGGTGGTGGCTGGTCCTGGAGGTCTTTGGCTGCCGTAGCCCTGGTCGGGGCGGGGAGGAAAGCTCAACCCACTCCCCTCCAAGGGACTCCGGGAAGGAACACCCAGGCGCGGGGGCAGAGACTGCACTGTTCTCGTCCGGGTTCTGGATTTTAAAGTCTCTGAGTCTTGGCCGCTGATGGGATTACACGGCGCCAGGGGGCCAGGTGGTGGGTGTTACCCCCGCCTACTGGAATTTGGAGGATCTGGGTGGAAGATGCTCGACTCCAATTCGAGTAGGCTTGGAGGTCTCGGCCCCGGAACCCGCGTGGCTTTGTCCCTCTGCCAGTACCTTCATGTGTGCGGAGAGTGGTCTCAGCATGGTGGTGGCTGGTCCTGGAGGTCTTTGGCTGCCGTAGCCCTGGTCGGGGCGGGGAGGAAAGCTCAACCCACTCCCCTCCAAGGGACTCCGGGAAGGAACACCCAGGCGCGGGGGCAGAGACTGCACTGTTCTCGTCCGGGTTCTGGATTTTAAAGTCTCTGAGTCTTGGCCGCTGATGGGATTACACGGCGCCAGGGGGCCAGGTGGTGGGTGTTACCCCCGCCTACTGGAATTTGGAGGATCTGGGTGGAAGATGCTCGACTCCAATTCGAGTAGGCTTGGAGGTCTCGGCCCCGGAACCCGCGTGGCTTTGTCCCTCTGCCAGTACCTTCATGTGTGCGGAGAGTGGTCTCAGCATGGTGGTGGCTGGTCCTGGAGGTCTTTGGCTGCCGTAGCCCTGGTCGGGGCGGGGAGGAAAGCTCAACCCACTCCCCTCCAAGGGACTCCGGGAAGGAACACCCAGGCGCGGGGGCAGAGACTGCACTGTTCTCGTCCGGGTTCTGGATTTTAAAGTCTCTGAGTCTTGGCCGCTGATGGGATTACACGGCGCCAGGGGGCCAGGTGGTGGGTGTTACCCCCGCCTACTGGAATTTGGAGGATCTGGGTGGAAGATGCTCGACTCCAATTCGAGTAGGCTTGGAGGTCTCGGCCCCGGAACCCGCGTGGCTTTGTCCCTCTGCCAGTACCTTCATGTGTGCGGAGAGTGGTCTCAGCATGGTGGTGGCTGGTCCTGGAGGTCTTTGGCTGCCGTAGCCCTGGTCGGGGCGGGGAGGAAAGCTCAACCCACTCCCCTCCAAGGGACTCCGGGAAGGAACACCCAGGCGCGGGGGCAGAGACTGCACTGTTCTCGTCCGGGTTCTGGATATTAAAGTCTCTGAGTCTTGGCCGCTGATGGGATTACACGGCGCCAGGGGGCCAGGTGGTGGGTGTTACCCCCGCCTACTGGAATTTGGAGGATCTGGGTGGAAGATGCTCGACTCCAATTCGAGTAGGCTTGGAGGTCTCGGCCCCGGAACCCGCGTGGCTTTGTCCCTCTGCCAGTACCTTCATGTGTGCGGAGAGTGGTCTCAGCATGGTGGTGGCTGGTCCTGGAGGTCTTTGGCTGCCGTAGCCCTGGTCGGGGCGGGGAGGAAAGCTCAACCCACTCCCCTCCAAGGGACTCCGGGAAGGAACACCCAGGCGCGGGGGCAGAGACTGCACTGTTCTCGTCCGGGTTCTGGATTTTAAAGTCTCTGAGTCTTGGCCGCTGATGGGATTACACGGCGCCAGGGGGCCAGGTGGTGGGTGTTACCCCCGCCTACTGGAATTTGGAGGATCTGGGTGGAAGATGCTCGACTCCAATTCGAGTAGGCTTGGAGGTCTCGGCCCCGGAACCCGCGTGGCTTTGTCCCTCTGCCAGTACCTTCATGTGTGCGGAGAGTGGTCTCAGCATGGTGGTGGCTGGTCCTGGAGGTCTTTGGCTGCCGTAGCCCTGGTCGGGGCGGGGAGGAAAGCTCAACCCACTCCCCTCCAAGGGACTCCGGGAAGGAACACCCAGGCGCGGGGGCAGAGACAAAACATGAGGAAAAAAGAAATAGGTTGCAGTAATAAAATTAGGGCAAAACATAATTGCTTTCTCTTAAATACCCTTTAATATTCTTGCTTTTGTAATGAATCTAAATCTGAAGGAAAAAAATGAAGGCCAGTTTTCTTACCTATTTCTATTCTCCCAGATAGATTTTCACTATGCATTTAAGTAAATAAAATAAGCATTATTTCTTATATGACTAAGCATATACATATTTGACCCACCCAGCTTAAAACAAGCAGCCAAGTAACTAACTCATCCTAAGCTTTTGACCTAGGCACAATTTTTTTTAATTTTTATTATTTTTTTGCTTTATGGGTCACACCTGGCGATACTCAGGGGTTACTCCTGACTATGCACTCAGGAATCACTCCTGGAGGTTCTCAGGGGACCATATGCGATGCTGGGAATTGAACGCGGGTTGGCTGCATGCAAGGCAAATGTCCTACCTATTGTGCTATCACTCCAGTCCAGATATTTTTTTTTAATTTTAGTACTTTCTTCTTCCATAGATGCAGTCGGTAATTTTACTATTTTATTTAAAAATACCCATTACAGAGGCAAATAGCAAAAGAACATCAGCTTACTGAGATGTCGGTTCTTCGGTAAGGTCCCCACATGGTTGGAACTCCCAGTTGAAAGCTGTTGAACCCAGCAAAATCCAATGAGTCTGTATCTGCCATGGGAGACAACCATAGTGTGGCCTTCTTTGACTGTCCCCAAATCTACTGAGCATTCTGAGAAAGGTTCCCATGCCTTTGAGCTCACCTCTCATTCAGGCCACAACCCCTCAACACAGGTGGGCTCCTCTTGTCCCAATTTGGTATCCCAAAAGGTGCCATAGTTGGGACTGGGGCAGTCTTCAGTCCCAACTATGGCACCTTTTGGGACACCAAGTTGCACCACAAGACCAACTGTTTCTCCCCCTCAGGACAGACACACACACTGGATGTAGGCGTGTCTTACTACCCAGAGGCCTCTTCCAGCTGGTCTTTCAGGATCCCCTGGAACGTCTTCACAACATCACTTCAGCTACAAAGTTCAGTTCCAAGGGGGTACGGTGTGTGTGGTGTGGGACATGGGCTATCTCTCCACAGTGTGGTGTGAGAAATAGGTCAGCAGGCAGGCCTAAAAATAGGTGGGATGACTCCCCTCAACATTCAGGTGTGATGTCAATTGGCCAACAAATGGGGGGATCTCTTCTTCAAGATACAGATATGTTTTGAGTGCTATGTTACCCTCATTTGGAGCTGACTCCTGCACTCCAGCGCTTGGGTTCAGGTATCAATGGGTGCAAGAGAGAGCAACGTTTTCACTAACCCACACATAAGCCCTCACAGAGTTCCTGTTCCTCGCCCCCCCCCCACAATCTTGAGTGTTTGGGGTTTGAGGAGCTGAGTTCTTAATGAGAGAAAGAGACAGCTGGTGTATGTGGTGCTTCTGCTGAGTCTGAAAAAGAACTGATGTTTTGTGTTCCTTGAGACACTAAACCCACAGGCTTAGTTAACCCATTGACTACTGGCTTATCCCAATCTCCTATCTGGGATGGTTGTTTTCTCTCAAACATCCAGGAGCTTCTGGGTTGCCATTATGTGAGGGAGGCTAGGAGGATTTTCATGAAATCAGAGCATTCTGGATGTCTCCAGCACTCCCAAGGCTAACTGAAACCTACAGTGACCACGAAGTTGAATCCTCATGGCTTTGACCCATCTGAAAATGAAGTTTGGAACTCAGCTTCCAGGGCCAAGCAACCTAGATATCTAGAACAAAGAAAGAGCCACAAGAAGGAACCTCTGAGGATAAATTATGACCCAGAGAGAGAGTCTAGGCTGCAGGGCCTCTGCATGTAAGCTCCCCTATTAGTCACTTAGGAGTTTTGTTCTTCACATTCCCTATGCATGTCCTCCGGAATACTCCGTCCCATTTGCATTTTACTGTCATTTTTTAAAGGAAGTCGATGCCCCTGTTTTTATTTATTTATTTTTGCTTTTTGGGTCACACCGGATGATGCACAGGGATTATTCATGGCTTTGCATTCAGGAATTACTCCTGGCAGTGCTCAGGGGACCATATAGGATGCTGGGAATCAAACCTGGGTCGGTCCTGTGCAAGGCAAACGACCTGCCTGCTGTGCTATTTGTTGTTTAAGGTTAACTTTACAACTGAGCCTTTGAGGTCAAAGACTGTGCCATAGAGTGCTCACTAAATTTCATCAAGAGATGTATGCAAAGTCTATTGGGTGTTTTCAGAGTGAACCTTCCTCAAAGGGTTTAAACTTCCTACCAGAATAAAAATGAGCTCTATTCTTCAGTGACATATGTTAATTTTCTTTCTTTTGATAGGGTTTATGGATTTTTCACGAAAATATTTATGTGTTCATATATATAACTATTCATCCTTCATCTGAGGATATCATGTTAAGTGAAGTGAGTCCGAGGGATAAACACAAAAGATGGTGGATGATCTCACTTATTAGTGGCATATAGAAGAATAATGAGATAATTAAAGGTATTAAAGGAAAGATACCTAGATTACTCTTGATGTGAAAATATAAAAATGAGGATAGGGAATAAAAAGTAATGAACCAGAAGTAACAGGGATTGGGGCTAAGAGACTCTGGCACCTTAGACTCTCCCTGTGGGGACTCTCAGTTGCTGTTAAGAGGTATTGAGGGATGGTACAGGTGCATATGTATAAACCATAGCCCCAACAATACTGAAAACATGAGATGCAAACTACAATAACCAAACTTTAGAATGTTCCTGTCAAGAAAGTAGGTTGAAGGGTTTGAGGAAACCTAGGGACATTGGTGGAAGGTAACGAACACTGGTAATAGGATTGGCATTAGAAGAGTGTAAGCCTGAAATTCAGCTGTGAGTAATTATGTAAATCATCACCTTATTAGTTAAAAAGAATCTTAACTCTTAAATAGAAACCCAATGTTGTTTTAGTTCTCTTCCTTCTAAACATATCTGTGGCTAGCCAAGTGACAAGAAAGAGTTTTTTCAAAGTTTGGTCAGCAACAACGCACGGATATGAGAGTAGGAAGACGATCCTTTATGCAGAGTGGACATGCAGTAGCTATATCATCTAGATCTGGGTAAGAACCTAGCACAGCAAGATCCCATACTGGCAAGATTACCCAACAGTCTACCTATCAGAATGTTGTCCTTCCTGTTAAGCAAAGCCCGAATTCAAGGGTTAAGTGTGAGCATTCAAGCCTAGGAAAAAGCAGTTGGGAAGCTGAGTAGCCAGAAGAGTAGACTGTTCCAGTTAGCAATTTATTGCCGCTCACATTGCTATTCATGCATCAGCATTGCTCTGCAGCTGCCTCTGGGATGGTGGCACTCCTTACTTAATCTTGAGCTCTTTACCTTGCCTAGTCTGTCATTAGAGGGCGCTGCAGAGACACAGCAAGAGGAAGGGCCCGTTTCCAGTTCTGGGTGTTGCATTCCTGTTCCTGCTGTGTAGACCAGCATTGGTGCTTCCATCTTCGTTGTCTCAGTGTCTGGTGAATCTGCCCAGTTCAAAGAATCTGCTCAGTATAATCAACGTCCACCATGCAGCTGAGTGTTCTCACAGGGAGTGAGTCTATATCCGGGATACAGTGTTTATCTCTGCTCTTGGCAGAATAAGCAAAAGCACTGGCAAGGAGAACTGTGTAAAGGGGCAGATCATGCTGCAGAGCCCTGTCATACCTGTCGTCATCCCTGTTACGACAGCCACTTTGTTTCAGAGTCCATTGCTGATTAAAAAAAATGTTATTTTATTTATTGATGGGGCGGGGGTGGGTGGGGGGTGGTTGACGCCACACTTGGTGATGCTTAGAGGCTTTTCCTGATTCTGTGATTCAGGGTTCACTCCTGGTGGTGCTTGGGGACCATCATGTGGTAACCCTGGCTGTAAATCTCAGCTCTGTCACACACCCAGAACACAGCAATTGAGCAGGGTAGTGCTTCTCAGCCCCAATTCCTCTCCCACTGATTGCGAGTCACAACAGAACCTAAGTTTCTTGGGATCTAAAGAGAAGTAAATAAATACAAAACTTGGAACAGAAGATTCCTGTGAAATACAGGCCCATAACATCCGACCGTGGATCTGCTGTTGCAATCTGTGCAGAGTCCTGAGGCTTTGCACAAAGCTGTGCCAGGCTAGGGGAAGGAGCTAGTCTGGGACGACAAGCTGCAGTGCGTGCTCCATGGCCTGTATGCAGCTGCCAATCACAGTCTGGCCCTGGCCTATGACCCCCTGTGTCAAATCTCCCTTCTGCATACAGCTAGGACTACACATATAGTGGATTTATGGTTCTAACAAACACGAAGAAGGCTGGAAATTCAGTCAGAGGCCCTCAAGCTGGAGTGCATGACACCCCCTTAAAAAATAAGGTACTTAATTAAATAAAAATAAACAAATTCTTCCAGACACTTATACTATAGATCAGTGATAGAGAATATGTTTCTTATATGCAATGATTTGGTTTTATTCCTAGTACTGAAAGGAAAATTTAAAAATAAAATAAAATTTGAGCTTGTCATAGTGTTTAGTTCTCTGATTTATAGTTACTTTTCTAAAACCTCCTTCCTTTACTCTAAAATCATTTGAAACAATATAATTTTTGTTTCCAATAACCAAGATACAGAACAATCAAATTATCCTTCAGTGGATAGATAAATAAAATGTGGTATATATAGCCATCCATCCAGATATACATATAATGGAACATTATCTGGCCATGAGGATGATGTTAAGGACATCCCATCATTTGCAACAAAAATGAAAGAAACTGAAGGAAATTATGCAAAATAAAATAAGTCAAACAAAAATAAATACTGCACTTATAATAATGTACTTAAATGTGAAGAAAGAAAGAAAGAAAGAAAGAAAGAAAAAAGAGAGAGAGAAAGAAGGAAAAAGAGAAAGAAAGAAAGAAAGAAAGAAAGAAAGGAAACAAGTTTAAAATAGGTTATACACTTAGAATCCTAACTGTAAACCTCAAGTTAATCTCAAATTTAAATGCTTGGAGGAAACAAAAAGGGGTAAATGGAATCTGATCACTACATAAGAGGTAGATATCAAAGTATAAGAAAATAGAATGATAGAAATACAAAACAAAAGATACTTACTTCAGCTTAACACACAAAATCAAGACACAAAAATGGCAATAGGCTCATTTAATTAAATATTTTCACTAAACTTAATGGTCTGAACTCACCAATCAAAAGGCACAGTAGCTTGATTGGTGCTGGAAGCAAAATTCCCCCTTCTTTTATAAACATGGCCTCTCATTGGAAAGCAATCATACAAGCAAATAAAAGCCTTACAAAGAGAGGTACAGCCATACCTATATGACATTAAAAAGTCTTCATGCGTAAAAAGTAAACCACACAGAGGATGGATATTATATAATGATTAAAGTATTATTCCATAAAGGATCCTTAGCAATAACAAAAATGCACAAGAAAAAAGTATAAAATATGTAAAGCAACTATTAATAGACCTGAGAGGGACTCAACAGCAACACAATGGTAGTAGGAGATTTAAACATCCCTTTCTCACCAATAGACAGTTCAATGAGGTAGAAATCAACAAACAATAATCTTAAATGAGGAGTTGGAACAGATGGGCTAAAAAGACAGTTACGGAGTTATTAAGTATGAGTACTCTCCCCAAATATGAGTGCAAATTCATTTTAAATACACTTGGTACATTCTCAAAGATAGCGCACATGTTGGGACAGTAAAGAAGTGTCCTCAAATATAGGAAGATTCAAAACATACCAAGTATCTTTTCAACTTACAATCCTATAAAACTAGAAAGCAACCATAAAAATAAAACTGGAAATAAAAAATAAAACATAAGAAGATAAAACTACCAGGAACTCAAAGAAAGGATTTTTTTTAAATTCCTTGACATAAATAAAAATGAAAACATGAGTTTTCAGAACACATGGGATACAATAAAACTAAAAGAAAAGTAAATGGGAAACTACTAACAATTCAGACTTATATCAGGAAAGAACAATTTCAAGTGCTTTAGCAGCACAGAAGAAGAAATCAGAAAAAGAAAAACAAATCCAAGCTGAAATCAGTATAAAGACAGAAATAATAATTACAGCAATAAAGAAATTGATGTTAAAAAATCAAACCAACCAAACCAAGGACTAACTCTTCCAAATGATAAACCAAAATAACAAGTCCTTAGTTTAACTAAAGTAAAAAAAAAAAAAAAGAAAAAAAAACTTTAATAAATATGGTCAGAAATACAAAGGAGTAAGTAATATCAAACTGTCCTGTGGGTATTTGAGGGGACCATGAAATCTCAGCTCAGGGTAGGAGGCCTGGAGGACCATCCTTAAAGTGGGGCATCAACATTAACCCCAGATCCACCTCCTGCCAAAAATCCTGGAACTTTCCACAATGTGCTCCATAGAAGCCCAATGATTCAGCCCTGGTTTCTTCAGTAAATAGAACTAGTAAAACTGGATAACCACAAACAAAAGAATGAAAGTGGACAATTCTCTCACATCATTCATATAAAGAGAACTCTAAAATGGATTAAAGACTAGATAGTAGACCTGACTCCATAAAATATATAGAAAAACCTAAGTAAAAATATCCATGATATTGGCTGCAATAATGATTTTAAGGTCTCTACTCCAATGACAAGTGAAAAAAAGCAAAGAAAAAACATAAGGCAATAATCAAGCTTAAACACTTTTGTAACCCCAACAATGGCCAGGATCCAGAGATTATAACACCAAGCTCCCGGAAGAGAACAAAACAGAGTCTCCTACACCCGTGCCTGACTGTCCTCACCAGGGTCTGACAGCTGAAGACCTCCGGGACACAGCCAAAGCCATCCTGAGACCACTCTCCACATGCTTGGATGAGCCTCACGCATAAAGGAACTGGTAGAGGAACCCAGGTGTGCAGGACCCGAGGCTGAGATCTCCAAGCCTGCACAGCTCGGGACTAGGCATTCCAGTAGCTAGACAGTTACACCCACCAACTGCCGTGTAACCCCATCAACAGCCAGGATCCAGAGACTGTAACATCAAGCTCCCGGAAGCGTGCAGTCATGCGACTTCTTATTCTCTAATTCTCGCTGTCAGAGAAACTGGCAGGCTACCGAGAGTATCATACAAACACATATGCATGAATAGGAACACCCGTGAAGTTTATTTGTGTTTTCGAGACTACAGAGAATATCCCACCCACACGGCAGAGCCTGGCCAGCTATCCGTGGTGCATTCGATATGCCAAATCCAGTAAATAAAATGGATCTCATTCCCCTGACCCTGAATACGGCAGTGTTGAGAAGGATGTGGAAGGAGAGGCTGATAAAATCTCAAGGCCAAACTAGACTGCCAAAATGAAGAAAGACAAAAATGACTCTGTACTTTCAATGCATGTACGGTGGCATCTGATGCATCCATCGATGGTACAAGCACAAAAGATCAAGTACAACATCATTGGTCTGACTGAGACGAGAAGGCATCAATCACATCACACTGTTTTCAACACTGGGGCAGAACTGTTCCTTGGAACGTGCAACAAAAGAGGCGTCGGTGGTGTCAGTGTCCTTGTCAACACGAACTTAGCCATGAGCATAGATTCATTTGAATGCCTAACAACCCGAATCAGATGATTACACATGAATAGGTGTGGCTCACTGCCAGCAGTTTCTATCTTCGTTGTCTATGCACCAACATCCAATTATGGTGAAGAAGAAATTGAGAAGTTCTACATGGATCTAGAGAAGTTCTATAAAGAAAACCAAACCTTCTACAAGATCATTGTCAGTGATTTTAATGCCAAGATAGGACCAAGAAGATCAGCCGAAGAACTCCACATCGGGACCCATGGCCTAGAATGGAATGAACAGGTGACAGACTGTCTGAGTTCATCATGTCGACCAAGACCATTCATGATAACTCACAGTTCCAGAAGGCCGAATCTAAACACTGGACATGGGAGTCTCCCGGTGGACGGTTCCACAATAAAATTGACCACATCATATTCAATCGACAGTTTTGCCTGACTGATGTTGCTGTTATCCCAAAATTCCAAACGGGTTTGGACCACCTTCTCCTTCGTGCAAAATTCTACTTCACAGAGAGGGGAGAAAAGAATGCAAAGTTTAAGAAGAGAACTCCCAGAACAACCAACAACTGGGAGCTCTTTGGCTCTGTTGCGGCAACATGGGAAGATGCCGTCATTGACAACATTGATGAGGAATACAATCGACTGGTTCAGCACCTCCATGATTGTGCGAGGAACGCCAAGAGAGAGATAACCACAAAAAACTGCCTGTCTTCGAACACTCTTGAGCTTATTCGCCAACGTGATTTGGCGCATCCTCAGGCAACCGCAAGCAAATATCCGAGCTCACAAAACAGTGCAGAGAACAGATCAAGGAAGACCTCAAAGACAGAAGAGCAGCAGTGCTGGTAGATGCGGCAGAAGCGGGGAAAAGCATTCGCAACTCCTGCCTGTCCTTCACCAACTACAAGACCAAAATGACTGCCCTCTGACATCCTGATGGATCTATCACATCTTCTAGAAGGGCAATGGAGAAGATTATTCATGACTTCTACTCAGATCTCTTTAATAGCCACGTCCACTTGCCCAGATACCAAATTCCACAGGATGGATATGTCATTCTCTTCCGAAATCCGATACACCATCTTGTTGGTAAAGAAACAAAGAGCACCTGGTCCAGACAAAGTCAGACCCGAACACCTGAAGAACCTGCCGTCAGTACTCATCAATACACTGGCTTGGCTTTTCACATGCTACCTGTCTGAATGCAAGGTTTCATCCCAATGGAAAACCAGCAGGACCGTACTACTATACAAGAAGTGAGACATCACGACATTGGAAACTATCGCCCAATCTGCCTATTGTCTGTCATCTACAAGCTGTTCACTCGAGTCATCCTGAATAGGATTGGCAGAACACTAGATGAAGGACAACCATGTGAGCAATCCGGGTTCTGAAAAGGATTCAGCACCATCGAACATATCCACATGATAACCACGCTCATTGAGGTTTCTCTGGAGTTCAAGATGCCTCTCTGTCTAACGTTCATTGATTTAAAGAAGGCCTTTGATTCTGTTGAGACAGAAGCAGTCATTGAAGCCCTAGCCAAACAGGGCATTCACACTCAATGCATAAGGATCCTCCATGAGCTGTATTATAGATTCACTACCAGATCTCACCATTCTACAAAGAAGCGATCATCCATGTCAAGAGAGGGGTTCGACAGGGTGATACTATTTCACTGAAACTCTTCAGTGCCACCCTTGAGAACATCATGCGATGACTGGAATGGGAAGGAGTGGGAGTGAAGATAGATGGTCGGCAACTACACCACCTCCGCTTTGCTGATGACATCGTTCTAATTAACACCAAACATCAGCCAAGCAGCACAAACACTGACCGACTTCGACCGTGAGTGTGGAAAGGTCGATGACAGCTCTATCTCACAAAGACAATATTCATGAGAAACAGTCTTGTTCCTGACATTCCATTCACTCTCAACGGAACGACCATCTCCGAATGCAACAGTTATGTGTACCTAGGGCGAGAAGTCAACATGACGAATGACCTGGCATCTGAGTTGTGCAGGAGGAAGAGAGTGACTTGGAACGCCTTCAAGAGCATCAAAGAAATAACTAAGAGGACGAAGAAACTCCAGCTCTGAGCACATCTCTTCGATTCCACTGTTCTTCCTGCATTAACATACACCTCAGAGACCTGGGCCCTATGAAAACAGGATGAGAACGCTATTCGGGTCTCTCAAAGAAGAATCAAAAGAGCTATGCTTGGAGTATCACGCTTCACTCAAATGAGAGAAATAATCTGGAGTTCTGACCTCTGTCACTGCTCAAGACTCAGGGATGCTGTTTCGTTTGCCAAGGCATCGAAAATCAGATGGGCTGGACATGTAATGAGATTTAGAGACTACCGCTGGACTAGAGCCATTACCGACTGGATTCCATGGGACATCAAAAGATCACATGGATGCCCACCTATGATATGGTCAGACATCTTCGTCAAGACCCTGAATGATTGGTTTGAGGCTCTTCATGTTCTTAGAACGAGCAGATGCCATTGGGCTATGCTAGCATGCAACAGGGATGAATGGAGATGTTACTGGCGCCCACTTGAGCAAATCAATGAGTAAGGGGATATCAAATGATCAAGTGAAGTGAAACAATTCTGCATGGTGAAAGACGCTGTCATTTTAATCAGAACGCTGACTGAGGGAGAATACTTGTACACCATACACTTGACAAAGGTCTAGTAGTCAAGTTATATAAGGAACTCACAAATCGAACAAAAACTTAACAACTCTGTTTAAAGAAGGGGGAGAATCACAGACTTTTCATCAAAGGCAATATACAGATGCTCAATAGACACATGGAAAATTGCTCATTATCCTAATATCATGTAATGCAAATCAAGGTGACGATGATTTGATTTCTCCATACCTACAGAAAATTGCCCTTATCAAAAAGGTTAGCAACAAGTGTTTGTGGAGATATGGAGGAAAGGGAACTCTCAGATGTTGAGAATGTAATTTGATCCAACTCTATCAAAACAGTATGGATATTTCTCAAAAGATTAAAAGTAGACCTACTATATGATTCAGGTATTTCACTTCCAAGTTATCTTTCAAACAAAAAAAGCACTAATTAGAAAAAAATGTTTGCACATTGACATTAATTGTAGCACTTTTTATAATAGCCTAAATATGGAAATAACCCAAGTGACTAATCATATGATTAAAAAATGAAGATTTATCATATGCACAGTGGAATATTACTCAGCTGAAAGGAAAAAATTGCCTTTGAGTAAAATATGTATGATATTAGAGGGAATAACACTAAGTGAAATAAACCAGAAAAAGAAGGTAAATAAATATCAGATTATCTCACTCAGGTAGAATATAAAGAAATAAAGCAAGAAGACAGACCACACTAAACCAAAAAAAAAAAAATCCTGGACCACTCTGAACCCAGAACAGAGATCACTAAAGGAAGAGTGAGGAGATAATTGAAAGCTGGAAGGGCTCCAGTGGATAGTGGTAGAAGCACATTGATACACTGCTGACTGGGGTGGTTTGGTAATAAGCATTTTTAATGAGTCCCTTGAAACATGCATATGGTCTTGTAAATTTATATTAACTTTTTTTTAAGTAAATATAAATTTTGATGTAGAATCTCTCTAAACTGTTCTCTTCTCCCTTAACAATGTCTGACTGGAATCCCAGGGACCACATCTGATGAGGACCATCTCCTCACTCTCAGTTATCACTTGATACTATAGAATGAATATTTCTACCCCATTTTTCAATCATTTCCACTTCATCAACCAATTTCCTCTTGTGGCTCTGAATTAAGACCAGGCTGAGAGCTTACCTGTGCCCTTTTGCTACCCTCTGGGGGAAGAAATTGTCAGAAATTGTGGCTTCCTTTCATGTAGTGGGCAGGGAAGCCCAAACCCTTAATCTCCTGGGGCTAAAGTGTTTCACTGACCACCCCTTATCAGTTAAATGGGAATAAAAATTGGAAATTTTCTTACTCCTGAATTTTCATCAGCAGAAACCCATTAAAATCATTAGCATATAGAGTGAGGCTTGCAGGAGGCACTCAACTGCTGTTCCCTTGCCCTCAAGGATGTCGTGAAGGCTTCTGTGATGGCCAGTGACAGCACTGCCTCTTGCCTGGCCTCTCTTGTATGCCCCCTCCAATACTTAGCACACTCTTATCAAAGACAGGTGAATGAGAACAAATAAATCTGTCATTTAGGAGAGATGCACAGGACCAAAGATGGCAATGACTTACAAAATTTTTTATTGTGTCTTATCATCAGTTTCTCATAGTTGCAAGTGAGATCTCCATTTGGATGACACAAATTACTCCAAATCAGGATAAGCTTTCTGCCAAGATAGTTCTCTTTCTCCAGTTTCCAATTACGTTGTTCCTGAACTCCCAGCTTGAGAGAATAGAACAGCCAAAGTTTTCTTCTCTTCTATGCCTTTTTACTTAAAATTATTGTAAAAGGTAAAGGTAAAGGCCCTCCCGTTGTTCGTCGATTTGCTCGAGCGGGCCCAGTAACGTCTCCATTGGAGACTTTGTTGTTACTGTGTTTGGCATATCGAATACTCTCAGTAGCTTGCCGGGCTCTCGGAGAGGGGCGGAGGAATCGAACTCGGGTCGGCCATGTTGGCGTGCAAGGCAAACGCCCTACCCACTGTGCTATTGGTAAAAGGACAAAGAATAATGTCCCCACTTTAGAAAATTCCTTAAAATTTTAAAAAACTGAGCAGGAGCCAGAAAGATGGTACAAAGGTTAAAGTACTTTCCTTGCATGCATCTGATTTCCATCGGATTCCTTGGCATCACATTGTCCCTAGAACACCATCAGGAGCAACACCAAGAACGGAACAAGATTTGCCCCCAAGCATCACTGGATATGAACTCAAACCCCCAAACAAAGCAAAGCAAAGTAAAGCAAAGAAAGGTGTGTGTGGGGGGGGGGGGGGGGGGAGGGAGGAGCTGGTATGCATTTTAACTGCTTATTTAACTTCTTGTGTTAGGAGTTCCCACAAAATCTGAGGGTTAAAGAATTGTAATTAGAAGAGGTTGAATGATAATACTGTTTCTCAAAGAAACATTTCTGAATTCCCACTTGTTAATTGGTTTTTCTTTCTATGCCAAGCGCATTACGAGGCTGTCATATTTTAAATATAATGTAATTAGGTATAAATTCAAGAGAAAAGTAGACATTATGAATGTTTTGACCCTAGTTTTCTTAGAAATTATTATTGCTAATTATTTTCTTCAAATTTATATTCATTCCATCTTGGGCCAACCCCTTGGGACTACCTAGCATCTGGTCTGATTGAGGGCTAATAAAGGAAGTAGCACAAGGGCCAGGAGCCCAGCTAAGTTTCAAGGTGCTCAAGGAAATCTGTGACAACCTTCTGCTATATTTTTCCAATGAAATTCTGAATAATTCTGCATTTCACTCTGTGAGAGGTATACAAAATACTGAAGCTGGAAACAAAACAAAACAGGGCAGCAGGTAAAGATGATTATAAGGAGAAACCACATTATGGGTACAGACACTTTTCTTGCCACCTGGTTTTGTGGGGTGAAGCTTGAGATGAACAAAGCCACCTTTGGTTACTCAATTTGAGATGCAAAGCCATATTCTCCATGGGAAGCAATGAAGAGTTACTGGAGTGGACTAAGATGTGCAAGGTTGAGCAAAATGTGGACTTGATTTTGTGAAATGCCTGGTAATGAGAACAGGGGCCATGTGCAGTAACAGAGACCCAATGGAATCCTAATTGTTATGCTCAGATGAAGATTAGAACCAACAAAATTACTTTTAAGGCCCAAAGAGAGAGTGTCTTTAGAACATGTCACACACAGATCTCACACTGCTGGGCATATTGTATTTTAATTTTAAAGCTTACCTCTGCACTAAAAAGACATTATTGTGCTGGATAAAATCTTTGAGAAAATATGAAGTTAATGTAGAGTGTCCTCTCTCTCTTTCTCTCTCCTTTCTTCCTTTCTTCCTTACTTTCTTTTTTTCACTTTCCCTTCCACCCTTTGCTTTTTTCTTTCTTTCTTCCACTTCACTTCTCTTCTTCATAAACTCCTTTCTTTCTCTTTCTCTTTTTTCTTTTATCTTTTCTTCTTCCCTCTCCCATTCCCTTTCTTTCTTTCTTTCTTTTTTTCTTTCCTTTCTTCCTCTTTTCCTCTTTACCTCTTCTTCCCTCCCTCCTTCTTTCTTCCTTCCTTCCTTCCTTCCTTCTTCCTTCCTTCCTTCCTTCCTTCCTTTCTTCCTCCCTCCCTCCCTCCCTTCCTCCCTCCATTCTTTCTTTCTTTCTTTCTTTCTTTCTTTCTTTCTTTCTTTCTTATTTTTTTCTTTCTTTTCTTCCTTCCCCTTCCTCCCCTCTCCCCTCCTCCTTCCCTCCATTCTTCTCTTCTTCACCTCTCTCTTGATATTATCTATAAAACAAATTATTTCTGCTTTGAGGGGCAGGGTGAGTATTAATTTGGAGACTTGGCAGTCTTCTCAGTCATTGTGACTCTTTGGAGGCTAAAGAGGAAGCCACAGTATTTGTTCTACAAAACCTTGTAAATGATCTCATATCTAATGATATATGGGTATTTCTTTTTCTCAACAGTGACTGCATTCCTCCGAGATAGCAAACCATGCCATTAGAAGAGCTGAATAATTTGTTTTTACATTAAATCTGTTTTTATTAAAACAGAGGTCAATAAGAACATTAGGTTAGGTAAGGCTCTGGGAGAATAACTTGTGAAAATTTATGATCTAAGGAAGAAGGCCAGACTTTAAATAGAGAAGATCAGTTCTCTGATACTGTCATCTAGGCTTTTGTTTCAGTTTTTTCCATGGGCTCGTTTTATTTATTGGTTGAATTTTTTGTTGTCGCTGTGGTGGTACTAGATACTGTTGATACTCCTTATGACCCTCAACATCCATCTCAAACTGATGGAATTTGTTTTCTATTAATGATTCATAGCTGCCCCTTTAAGAGAATTTCCTTAGCAGACAGGAACCCTCACCAAGGAGATTATATGGTCCCCCGTGGCACCCCTGCCAGTGCAGCCCACACACAATGACTTGCCTAGAGCAAGGCAGTTGGACAGGCTTGTCTCCTTGTACAAGACAAGGTTATTCAAGACGTAATTTATGCGCCAGAATTTCTTCTAGTTCTCCCTGCATCTACTTCATCTACTCATAGCATCTGCACTGTAGCACTGTCCTCCTGCTGTTCAATTTGCTCAAGCAGGCATCAGTAATGTCTCCATTGTGAGACTTCTTGTTACTGTTTTTTGTATATTGAATACACCACGGGGAGCTTGCCAGGCTTTGCTGTGCGGGGAGGATACTCTCGGTAGCTTGCCAGGCTCTCCGAGAGGGGCAGAAGAATCAAATTTGGGTCGATTATCCTGGCTTATCCCTGCTTCCTTTCCATCTTCTGTCCTCACTCCTCCACTGATATTAGAAGGTTATGTTAGCTTGGGGGCAAGACTCAATGGTATTCAGGGGCTACTCCTCGTGGTGTTGGGGGTTGCTCTCAGTGATGCTCAGGTGACCTTCTAGTACCAAGACCAATCTCTGGTCTCCTTGCAAAACATGCACTCCAGCTCTTTGCACTATCTCCCCAATCTCATTGATAACTTTTTTTAAAAAAAATTATTATTCTGAAGTGCATACTCAATAAACCAAGAACACAGATCTGTATTACAGGCCCTGTTTCATGGAAACTCTAACTAGACAGGTTCTCTTTACTTCTATTTTCCCCCTTGGGTTTAATAATATCTATAATTTAGACACATAATTTCATGATGATGAGAAAACTCTTAGATTGTTAACTATTTTAGGGCTTCTTGATATGCTGAATTGTCACTTTATGTCCTATAATAAATCACTCTAAAGACAGTTCAAGCTTACAGGGAAATAGATAATATTTGGCTAGAGTCATAATACAAGATATAAACAAATCAAATGGTAAACTTTAAATTATTGAGGATGAACCAGTTATATTAAACAGTACATGATAAATCACCAAATGGATTGTAAAGGCAATTTTTATACAAATAGTTTCCCATCGAAGTCAGATAAATTTGCTATCATTTTGCTTCTATTTCTTACTGACTATATGAAGGGCCACACAGTTCTTGAGGCCTTTTAGCATAACTAGTATTAGTGATATGAAAGTGACTAGATGATCTCACATGTCCTTCTCAACTGAACTGCTTTGACTTTGCAGGATGCTACCTGTGCTAATGTGGTTCACAAAGAAAGTTGAGAATGTTGAGACAGTTGTGAAGAGTGTCTCTCAAATAAGTGTGGAATGTGTGACAAAAGCAGAAGTAGGAAAGTAAATCCACATGTATGGCAGGCATTAAAGTGTCTCCAGGAGTTAGATGGTAAAGTGTTTCGTGCTGCTTTTACTTCATATCTCAAGTCATTGCACATTGCGTGTATTTTCCAAGAGTGTAGTCCCCTGTTATTCCCTTATTAATTCATCTTATTCATTAAGATTCAGTGGAACTATCATGTTCTTTATGAATCTTTCCTTTGACTCATGATGATCAATTCACATATCTTCTGTAATCATTAGGAATTCATGCATTCCTCTAGGACAAAAACTAGGACAGCTTCATTTGATCAAATCTAATACTTCATCATACTTTTCTCTCATCCCACACATATATATCTGCTCTAGCCTAGTTGCAGACAAATAGCTAGGAGCTCAGTTAAAATTGTTAGAATTAAAGAATATAAATGACATTATATCTTGCATGGACCCTTATACTTCCTGGGTTACTATTTCCATTAACTTCTTTTAAATATAAAATATACATTTATAACTGAATTAGTATAAAATGAACATATCAATAATACATTTGTGCTAAAATATTTTATTTGACCTAAATATTTTGTTTTATTCTTTTGAGTTCAAAATAGAACACATTTTTGTGCTCCTAATTAATGGTTTTTACATGGAACACCTACTACACTTCACTGGTAAGCTAACCTTGGAATGAGTGGTCAGTTTATTAATCAAAGAAACTCCTCTTAAAATTTTTGACTTGATTTACATAAACTAATTTAGTTCGACTCATCTGTTTTCAGTAAGGAACAATATTTAATAATTAAAGTAAGGTCTTGTGGGATCAATCCCAGCATTGATAAATAAGCTAACAAATAAAATAAATTTACTAGTACAGAAGGTAAGGCACATGATTTCCTTGCACCCCTCCCCCACTCCACCCGGAAGAATCCCCGGTAGCACACATGGCCCCCTTTATATAGACAGAGGTGTCTCTCAGGGAACAGAACCAGGAGTAACCCTTGAATATTGGGGCTATTCTGCTTGTGGCCCCATGCCCCTAGTCCCCCACAAATGTGATATATATATAATTGGAGCACTCTCCACACACTTGGATGAGCCTCACGCATAAAAGAACTGACAGAGGAACCCAGGTGTGTGGGACCCGGGGCTGAGATCTCCAAGCCTGCACAGTTTGGGACTGGACCTGCCAGTAACTAGACAGTTACACCCACCAACTGCCGTGTAACTCCAACAACGGCCAGGATCCAGAGATCATCACACTCAGCTCCCAGAAGCGCGCGGCCGCTACATCTCATCATCTCATTCCTAATTCGGTCAAACTGGCAGGCTACCAAATGTAACATGCCCACACGGCAGAGTCTGGCAAACTCCCCGTGGTATACCCAATATGCCAAATACCAGTAACAATGATGGGTCTCATTCTCCTAACCCTGAAAAAGCCTTGAATATGGCACTTAAAAAAAAAAAATCTCAGGGCTAGGACGAAGAAGACGTTACTGGCACCTGCTCGAGGCAATCGACGAACAACAGGGTGGTCGTGATCATATATAATATATATTGTCCTTGACTTTTTTAAAAAAACTGCAAAATTCTTTAAATAGTAGGTAACATCACAGGAAATATAATAGAAATGTTCATGTGAAATATTACTCAGACTGTTTGAATAGCAACTTAAAATGACTGGCCAAAATTATCACTGGGAGGGCATTCTATCGTCCTTTGAATAGAACAAGAAAAATGTACTAAAAATACGAGGAAAATTAATTTCAAAGTATAACATAAGGAATAATGATTCCAAATAGCACTATATATTATTAGTTCATAACTACTATCTATGAAATGTCATGAAAATTTGATTTCAAATATTAGATGAGGTTTGTCTCACTGAAAAAAAGGGTTTTAATAAATATTAAGCACAGAAGTATTTGGAGATGATGAAGATTCGGTAATTAAGCACTGAACATGCAGCGATCCATTTGACACCAAAGAATTAAATACACAAAAAATTGCTTAACTAAATGCAACTGCCAAGAGAGTTGAACTCACTATTTTTGTGCTCTGAAGAATGACAATTCATCTAGTCACAAATCTTTACCACTTATGAGTTGTTCGAAGTATTGCATATTAGTATGAAATAGGATTTTCAACACAGATTCTAAGAAATGAGGCAGGTACTTGGTGATCGATTTCCTATCTCCTTCTCTGAGGAGAAATAACATCTCTAGTACCCCTGGAAAATGTTAAATGGCAATGACTATAATATTTTCAGAAATGGAAAACCACTACCTAAAAAGCAGTATTTTCAACTATAGAATTCTAGTTTTTTAAAATCCTGTTCGCATCAAGTAGAGAATATATTCCTCTCCACCAAAAAAGTACACAAAGATTAGTACTTACTTTAATGAGACTGTGGGGGAAATGACAGGTAAAACAATTGATTTGGTTTCTAGATAAGCAAACGATACCCTGAGGCACTAAATACTTTTAACTTTAAGCTGATTTTGATAGGCATCTCCCAAGATATGTGAAATAGTGAGCAGAGTGGAGGGATTTTAATCAGAGAAATCTGAGTTTCAATCCTAGCTCATACATTTATTAGCACCTGTATAACCTTAAGCAAGTTGCTTAACTTAGGAAGGAAAAAAAAAGGAAACAAAAAAGAATTATTCTCACTCCAAAACCAGTAGGGTTAAGAGGACTAGAGGTAATATATGTAAAATACCTGGTAAAATTCTTACTACAAAATACTCAAATTTGTGAGCTACAATTAGTTTGTCTCCTTAAATATCCTGATCTTATTTTGACATTTTAGTGATTTGAATGTGATAGCTGTGAGCATTAATTGTTGTAGTTATTTGAATAGATCATGCTGTTTATTAGCATCATAAAATTGCTAGAAACCTGCTTTTTCTACTTCCATGGTTTGTCTCTTTCTTTCTCTCTCGCTTTCCCTTCCTTCCTTCCTTCCTTCCTTCCTTCCTTCCTTCCTTTCTTTCTTTCTTTCTTTCTTTCTTTCTTTCTTTCTTTCTTTCTTTCTTTCTTTCCCTTCACCATTCTCTCATGCTTCTGGCTACTATCAACAAGTCAGCCTTTCACAATCATTTCTCCTCCTTAAGTCTGTTTTGACCTTGTAAACAAATACATGGCCTAAACCAATTCTGATATCATTCTGTTTAAAATAAACTTCCACAGTGTCTGAGGATCCCCTCAACAAGTTAATATTCCCATTTTGAAGTCTCATTTTTTAAGACTTGCATGACTTCAATTCCTTCAGTTACTTTAGTCAATACTCTAGAGAATTGAAAATGTCAGAACTTTAGAGAAGTACAAAAGATGAATGAACGGATGAATGGAAGGATTGGATGGATGGAATGATGGATGAGATAAATACTTGTTTTATAAAGTATGAGTTAAAATTTCCATTATTTCAATAATAGAGTCAATGATAGAGTCAAATCTGTTTTCCATATATATAAAGTGAGGTAAAATGTTTGCTCTGACCTGTTTCACAACTGAGACAAATGCAGTAGAATAAACATGAAAGTAATGCTATAAAAGGCATGAAAGTAATTAATAAATAAAATTTATCATGCCTTTATGTATCTGGCCTATCTTTAAGAATATTGTTGTTGATTTAGTTTACAGTTTTATCTAGTGGAATAAAGATCAAAATATCAAATCAATTTACTTTTGGTTATAGGACTCCTTTTCTTTTTTAAATTTAATTTTATTTTTATAAAGTTATTCGCAATATTTGATTACATTTAATATTCGAACACCAATCCCACCACTATTACACCTTCTCACTACCATATTTTGAATGTTTCCATTTTGAATCTCAAATCCTGTCCCCAAAGCAGAACCAAAATTATTTAATTTTGCATTGCTTGTTATGAATAATCTGCTAAAAAATGATCCAAAAAATATTTCTTAGAGGAAAGTGTCTAAAGATTGTTGTATTTCACTCAGGGGTTATTAAGCCCTTCTATGAGAGATTAGTAACATGTTTGTTCAAGATTGAGCCTTGTGTGCTTATATCTATGGTCACGGTCATGGTCACAGTCCTCCCATTGTTCATCGATTTGCTGGAGCGGGCGCAGTAAGGTCTCCATCATGAGACTTGTTGTTACTGTGTTTGGCATATCGAATATATCACGGGGATCTTGCCAGGCTCTGCCGTGCAGGCGAGATACTCTAGTAACTTGCCGGGCTCCCCGAGAGGGGCAGAAGAATCGAACTCGGGTCGGCCATGTTGGCCGCTTGCAAGGCAAGCACCCTACTGCTGTGCTATCGCTCCAACCCATATCTGGATAAATATATTCCCCCCCTAAGATTGGTTGCCTTCTACTTTAAACCCCATCAAATATGGTGTGCTACTCTTGGTAAATCAGTGATGTACAGTATCAGACGTCCAGGAATAGATTGACTCTTGGGTGAGACTCATTCAAGCATGTGGAGAGCAGTTGTGAGTGTGGTTGAGTTCTGGAGGTTTTCAGCTCCTGGGGATGGGTCCTAAGGGTGGAGAGGGACCTCACCTGCCCCCCTCCGGGTTGCCCTGGATGAGACAGCCTGACATGAGGGTCTGACAGCATGGCTATGGCATCTCAATCTGTGCTCCCTTCCAAGGGATTTATTGATGAGTCTCTCATTCCTACATTTCTTGAGACACCTTTTGTGTTTTCTTCCATCACCCATTTTATTTTTTTTTTAATTTTTATTATTGTTATTATTTTGCTTTTTGGATCATAGTACATTTGGCAATGCACAGGGGATACTCCTGGCTCTGCACTCAGGAATTACTCCTGGCAGTGCTCCGGTGACCATGTGGGATACTGGGAATTGAACCCAGGTCGGTCGCGTGCAAGGCAAATGCCCTACCTGCTGTGCTATTGCTCCAGCCTCCCATGACCCATTTCAAGCATCAAGAGTTCTATGCACAAATCCCAGTTATGCGTTTTGGTCCTAAATTGCATTGTGATTTACTACAGTGGTACTCAACGTATGTTTCAGCATGCTATGCCATGCTTCACTTCTTTACTAGTGGGTTAAAAATAAAAGTATTCATTTATTGTTATTTTATTAAAACCAACAATATTTTACTCAAGTTTTCTAAGTAAAAAAAATTAATATCAAGTTATTTTCTGATTAAAATCCTTTTCTTTATTTTATATTGAAAGTGCATGACACATGCCTACAAAGAATTTGTTTTTGTTTTTGTTGTTGTTTTTTAATTTGGGGCCACTCCTGGCAGTGCTCAGAGCTTAATCTGGCCTCTGAGCTAAACGGTGACTCCTGGCATTATTTGACAAGACTACCTCTAATACTAGGGGCCAAACTAGGATTGACTATAAACAAGACAAGCTCATTACCTACTGTACTATCTCTCCAGGCCAGTTTTATTACATTAGAGAGTCACTATAGTCATATGCTTAGCAATATTATGTATAAAAACTTTTAAAAAATAGTCAGAGATAATACAGGGGTTAAAGCATTGGACTTATAGGATGTGTCGATCCTGGTTTGATCCCCAGCACCACATATGGTCCCTTGAGCATTTCTACAAGTCAGCACTGAGCACAGAGCCAGGAGTAAGCCCTGATTACCCACAGGTGTGGTCGAGCAAATCGACGATCAACGGGAGGGTCTAAAAACCAAAAGGAAAAAAATAAAAATTATAGCATATAAATAACATGAGAGTGTGTGTGTCAAAAACCCTAAGATAAATGTGATTTTATACTAACAGTTTCCATATTGGGAGTCTGAATTAGGTGAACAAGGTAAGCATTTCTTCACCAATAATTTTCCAAGAACTTTTGAGACTCTCTGGTGGGTATCTGGGAAGAAATCTGAGTATAAGCAAAGAAAAGTAGATGTATACACAGAGAAATTTTCTTTAAGTTTTGACTGTCATTTATTTCCAGCTATATGACCTTGGGCTTTGCTTAGACTTTCTAAGTCTGTGTTTCCTTCTTTTTCCACTTCAGCAAACATTTCCTAAGTATTCACTACAGGTCAGATTGTATACTGATCATTTTTGCATAAATCATCTCAATTTGTAAAATGTGATAACAATGCCACCTAGCAGGGTTGCTGTGATGATCAAGTGGGAAAATATGTATGACTGTGAACTACACAGGCTCATAAAAAATATTAGGGCGTGTCATTTTTCTGTTTTCCACATCAGTGCTTTCAATGATAAAACTGTAATTTTGACCTTAGAAACAACTATTCATCTAGTATTATTCTCTTGCTAAATGATCCAGAGATAATCTAAGAGTTTTATTAATCTTCCCAAGTTTGGCTTTAAACTTATCACTCTCCTGCTGAATAAACAAGTAAACTTCAAAATCCTTGCATGTTTAATGCATCTAAGATCTTTCAGATTCTAACTTCAACCTATTGTTTAACTAAACTCCACATTTTATATTCTGCATCAGATTTACAACAAAGCAAAATAACTGGGCACCCTTTTATTTAAAACCTTCACATTTCATCTTTCTGGTGTCCTGGGGATTCCCATCTATGGCCTTTGTAATTGATCATACTATTAACCTTTAAGAAGACAACTACAAGGTTTGACTGGCATAAAAACAAAATGTGTTCATTTAAAAATAGCATAAAATTACAATTTAGGTTAAATATTTAGGCAGAAAGCTAAAACCTGTCCCCCAAAGAAACAAAACTCAGAATTTTTTGATACAAAAAGACTGATGAGATGGCAGACAAAATTGTCAAGTGGTGAGGTCACAAGGTAAGAGTAGGTAAAACTCTACATTTGGGGTGCGGGGTGGGGTAAAGGGAATTTGAGCCACATCTAGCAGTGAAAAGGATTTATTCCTGACTTTGTGCTTAAGGATCATATCCGGTGGACTCAGGGGATCATATAGGGTACTGGGGATTGAATCTGTGTCGGTCACATTCCTGGCAAGCACTCTACTTCTTGGACTTTCACTTTGGCTCCTAAAGGTCCTCATTCTTACTGTCTTCTTAGGATTTTGACAGTTTGGCACAACTCACATAAGACAATTCTTTTGATGCGTTTGCCCTGGTCCCATTTTAGATTGCCTCCATTTATATCAATTTTTACAATTAACATAAAGCATTTAGCACACAATCTAGAACACAGCATATGCCTTGGTAAATACTGGTGGCATTATTTTAGAGGTAACGATCACTACCATTACCTTCAGTCTTGGCACTATAGAAAACATTCCTCCAGGACAAACCTGAGTGACAAATGAGTCTATCTTTCTCTAATTTCTATCATTGTCACTGTATCACTGTCATCTCATTGTTCTTCGATTTACTTGAGCAGGCGCCAGTAACATCTCTATTCATCTCAGCCCTGAAAGTTTAGCAGCCTCTCCTTATTCGTCTTTCCCAACAATTGGAGGCTCTTTCAGGGTCAGGGGAAAGAGACCTGCTATAGTTACTGGTTTTGGCATATAGAATATGCCATGGGGAGCTTGCTAGGCTCTGCCCCTGTGGGCGGGATACTCTCGGTAGCTATATATATAAATATATATATATATATATATATATATATATATCTGATTTGTTACCTACTGTCTGAACTCCATCAAACATAGTGTGATAATTATGGAAGATGGATAGGAAGTGTCTATTGATGTGTAGCATGGCTGCGAAGCGGCCTGGAGCGTGGTGGCAGTTGGGTATTGGAAGTCGGCTGTGTCCCTTGAGGCGGGGAGGACTCTAGCCCGTCCATCTCTGGGGCTTCCCGAGTGAAAACAGTCTGGTGCAGAGTCTAATTTCTATAGTGCCACAATTTAATCTTGGAAGGGGCAGTTAGATTTTCTCTGATAGACTGGAGTTAGATGCCCATTTGTCCAAAATACCTATGTCAAGTACCTTCTTAGTGATTAAACCAGTGTCAGAAAGGGACATCTTACAGACATTATGTCTTTTCTATGGGAACTTGGAATTTAATGAGAACTACAAACAAGTAATCAGGTTTTACCATTTCTTGCCTGTATTACACAGAAGTCACTGATCTGGCCTCCCTGCTTCTAGCACTTCTTTAATCTTTTTTCACCAAAGTAACTAGAGTGAACTTCTGGAATCAAATCAGCTCAGAATGTGTGCCATGATTCTTAATTTTATGCCTTGTCATTTGGAGTGAACTCTGAAGTCCTATGCCATCTCATCCTGCAAATACGCTCCTGATCCTGTTCTGCTATTCTCATAGATTTTTCTCTTCCTCCTGTTTCCTCTCCCTCAGCATGCAAGCTTGTTCTCACTCTTGGCACTGACCATTCCCTCTACCTGGAGTGCAGGTCTTCAGATATTGGTTTGGCTCACTGCCTCTCCTCTTTTAATTCTTTACCTCAAATATTACCATTTTACTAAAGCCAACATTTCTAACTATTTAATTTGTATCCAGGAACTCTCATCCCAATATTTTACTTCTTTACTTCTCATCCCCCTCTGGCTGCAACATAACATACAGATTACGTTATTTGCTAATTATTGGGTATCTCCTTCTAGCTAAGGACAGGAAATATAGATTGTATTGTGCCCTGAGGGGACCTATAAATCAGGAAGAATATTAAACAAAGTTGGGGATGTGATATTTGAATTCCTATGTGCTACACTATCAGTGTTCACTATGTAGTATTTGCAGCTAGGACATGCTGAATGAATATCTGTTATTTAATCACTTTCATTCTCCTTAAATCACTTATCTAGTCTTTTCAAGCCGCATAGTGTTCTATGATACACTTTTATCTTTTCACATTTCTGATAGAAAATGTTCAAACAGATTGTGTGTACATTTACCTCAATATCTCAGGTGACATTTTGTGAACATGTGAGGTTTTAATTTAATGGTGGTGGAAGAAGGGATTTTTACCTAAGCAGTAATCAGAGAACCCATACTCTGATCATACTCAGCCAGCCTATAAATGCCTGGTGGTTGTTGTGCTCCAGCCCCTGGATGTTCTGCAGTTCAATGCAGTTCAAAAGCCACAGGGGCCACACTTGGAGATGTTCTGTGGGTGGTACCAGAGATGGACTGTTTGGCCCTTGCCTATGTCAGTCATGCATTCAGTCTTTGAAATTACTTCCAGTCCCCAAGCATGTGAAATTTTTACAGAACATTATTCCTCTAAATTTCATGAAAGTTATCAAAGTACACTCTAATGTCATGCATTTCTGCCTCTATATTTTAATATATAAGGCATTGACATACAGCATGTGCATTTGTAGCCCGTAAAGCAATATTTCTAAAAGCACATTGGAGAGGCAAAATCAATTCAACTCAGCAAATAATTAATGAACATCTATAGTGTGAAATATTTCCTTGGTTTCACAAAGATGGAAGAACACTTCTGTTCTAAAATTGCTTACTTTACACAGACTTCTAGGCAAGAGAAATGTCTGGACAACTCACAAAAAATAAACATATAAGAACCAGGAAATTGACAGAAAATAGAGTGGGGTAGATCACTGAATGGTGCCTAGCTTTTTTTTTTTTAAAAAAAAGGTATTCATTTTTCTATACTCCTTAACCACACCTCTTTACTAGTTATGTCTGTAAATATATTAACGTGAAGTTAACCAGAAATTCCATTGGTCAGAAAACTTTTCTCCTTCAACTTATCCGGCAACAAAGCATTTGATATTCTTTTATTCTTTTGTGCATCTATGCTGTGTTTGAACAGTCTGAAAGGCAATGCAAGTAATAACCCTAAAGCTAGACTTTAAAGCTGATCACAGTTATTTAGTAACTTGACCCCCATCTCCCCATCCCCCCTTCACCTTGATGGATTTAGACAGGAGCTGCTCTGAGTTCCTTTGTGAGAACTTGTGCGCAGGATGACTGATTGACAAGTGGAGCTTTTTCCTTTTCTGGGGGAAAGGAAATTTCCAGGGTCATGCTCCTTGTATTTGCAAAGAGCTCTAAAAGCTCCAGAGACTGAAAAGAGTCAAAATTGACTTCTTGCTGATGATCACAAACTTCATGACAGGGGAAAAGGGAAGAAAGGGAGATTGAGGCTGTGATGCAGAATGTCAGGGTAACTACCAAGGAAGACAATTTCAAAACAAGCCTCTAGATAAATAGGAAGTCAGATACTCAACTTGAAGCTGCAGGCATTGGACAAAGGGTGCAGAGGCTGAAGAACTCCAACCCCAATCAAGACAGGGCCTGCAACATCAGCTTCCAGGAAAGAATTGAAAGTCTGCTGTATGCATGACTTTTTAAAAGAAAGCTACCGTATCCATCAGAGTTTCTGTGGACATGTTGGTCCTTCAATATTATGTTCTATGTGGTCTGGTATGTGTTCAGTTGTTCCTGAAAAAGAACAAACAAAAAAACCCCACATTTTTATTATCCATATTCATATGCCTATAAACTCTCTGTATTCCAATACTCATCTTGATTTATTCATAAGGGCCTGCAAAATTTATGCTTTAGTGAGGAAATGTTTCAGCTCCTCATTTCTCTTTTGTGGTCATTTTCAAAACTAAATGACTTAAAGGTGGGAGTTTCAAGCTTCATTCGCCTCTGGAGCCAGAAGGGGTTCTATATCCTTTATATCTTCATTTCTAACAACAAAATCGTGGATTTTGAAGAGGGATATTTTTATCCCTTAGAAATAATCTTCTTTAGAAAAAGAGCTGAGAAAAAAAACTAGTTATATTGGTATGTGTTTAAGCCTTTATATTGAGACAGGAGATTATTAGCATAGTGGTTTGAGAAAATAAGTAGGATTCCTGTTTAATGAAACCCATTTTCATTACTGCTTGCCTTCGTGACTAGATAGCCAAAGGCAGAAAGGGTGCAGAAACTGGTAGTAAGTGAAGCTGTTTCAGTGTCTAAGAGAAATGATCTGTGAACTTCGATGTCAAAGGAGACAGAGAGACACAGGGGAGGTGAGGTGGAAGGACATGGGTGCCTGGAAAACTCTGAAGAGTGTTCTCTGAAAATATAACATGAAAAATTGATCAACTCCAGCATGTGTCAACCATACACCCATGTTTGTAAAACTGTTCTAACTCAAGTTCCTGGATAAGACACAGACACATTGCCCTTTTGGTGACATCCTCTCTAATAAACATGGCTTATTTACTGGTAAGAATAAACACCTTCAGATATTATGTGGTAAGATTCTTAGGAATTCATTTCACCTTGGAAGATTGCTAGTTTTCACACACACTCCAGAGCTTAGAAACAAGAACCTATGCATTTCTTTGCTACAAAGAAATTATATCAAATATATAGAAAACTTGAATTAATGATGAGAATGTTTAGATGTGCAAAAAGGAGGAACTTTATTTATGAATGTCCCATTTAAGGAGGAGTCTTCACCTATTGATTGAAAAGCAGGAATAAAAGATCTGGTTTATTCCCCGAGAGAGTATTCTAATCATCATGGTTCAGTCTTTTACCCAGTTATAAAATGAAGAATAAAAGTACATTTTCTGTTTGACAGAAAAAAATTAAAAGCTTTAATAAGTGACATAAAGGGCACTGGATTTTTTGGGTAGATGAGATTATATGAACTTTATCACAAACTTTCACATCTATGTATCATTCATTTTACTCCAAACATCAAACAAGATCTGCACAAAAGTATTTACCCCATAAATCATTTTCTGAACAGAAAGTTAAATTCCCCAATGCCCTAGAAAACATAAGGAAATTCCACACTATATAATTAGTAGAGAATGGAGTTGCACTAGTCACTCCTTCAATGCTAACACTGTCATCTAGACTCTGAAAACATTCAATCAAGTCATCCTATTGTTTACAAATCAGATGCAAACCCAAATACTGCAAGCTTAGCCTGTTCTTCAAATAACTACACTTCTGGCATAATTTCACAGTGAATGAAAAACACAAAGATTCAAGAGCTTTCCTTGTTATTGCTAATCTTTCCACTCCAAATTATGCTGCTGCTTCTGTATTTTCTGCTACATTTGCTCTTTTTCAGGTGGAGCTGACAATTCTGAGGTCATACTGGGTCATCAAAGGCAAGCTGACAGTAGGACATGACTGTTTGAGCTAAGTTACTAATAAGTGAACCCATGGAGTGCCATTTCATTAGCGGATGTATCATTAAAAGCATCACCTCTATGACTTACTCATTGTACTTTGCCCAGTCTGGTCCCTGCCTTGAAGCCTTAAAAATAAAGAAACCATGCTAGTCTAGTGAAGGGTTGGGACCAGCTAATTAGTGGTTCCCTTCCTGTGTATTCTCTTTGCTCTGTGGCAGAGTAAAAGCACCTCTCTCTCCCCACCCAACTACAATTATGAATGGCTATGTTTCAGAAAAGGGAAGGAGAAAGTTAGGAAATAATGAACCAAACAAGATTCCCCAAACAAGGATAATAAAATTAAATATCTATGGTGACATTTTGTAACCTCGGACCCTAAACTCAGTGGGTTTATGAAATTAATGTTTCTGGGTGATCTTATAATTTGATATTGGAGTTAAGCAGCCTGGGATACAAGCACCATCTCTACCGTTTACTAGCTCTGTGATATCAGGCAAGTAAGCTTTACTTTCTGTATTAATAAAAAAAAAAAAAAACAAAGAAAAAACGCCATGTCAAGAGAGATAATACACATAAGGTATTTGTTAAAATTGCCTAACTAGTACCATTAGCTTCAAAATCTTACATCAAGTACTCTAAAGTGGCTCAAACAACTCTTCCCAGGAAATTTATTGAGACAGTCCACATACTGAATTCCCTAATACTTCATTGTCAGAGTGCAGATTCCAAACACTTCTTTCTCACACTAGAGATATATAAAGGGGTAAGGCATTTTCCTTGCATACAATTGTCCTTCACCCAATACCGGCACTGTATATGGTCCCCCAAACACCATCAGGTGGCCCACCTGTGCTCAGAGAAAGGAGAAGATCATGACTACCACAGGGTGTGGGTGTGGTCCAACATCTTCTTCGAAAATCAATAGAATCATTTTTTCTCATGATACTTATACATGTGTGTTATCTTCTGTTTGGAGTCATAGTACTGGAGAACAGACAGAGCTAGAAGTAAAGTCACCTTGTCCCTAAATAGATAATTTACTAAGAATGCTATCAGTATAAACTTTGGGTGTGATACAAAATAGAAATAAGCGATGCAGAAAATCCTTGAATTACTCTTTAAGACATATTTAATAAGAACTTTAATATGTAATGTGCTAAAATGGAGTGGTAAACTAGATTTAGAGTAAACGCAGTTGTGATAATGCTAGTAGGAGCCACAGTCTTGAAGATATAGGAAGTTTCCCTGAAGGTGATTTATAGACAGTTACAATGGCAATTAGCACTGCATAATAAACAGCCCTCAAATTTAGTGACTTTTTTCTAACTCACAGAATTGAGAGTTACTGTGGGCATTTATGCTATAGTCTCTGAGTCAGCTCAGGATGGCATCAAGCTCCCAATATGGTCTATGTCTATTCTGTATAATTTATTCTACAAGGGGTAATTGGGTTACCATCATGTTTAGAGGAGTTCTTATCATGTACAGAGAAGTCTTAGTGGTGAAGTTCATCTTCAAAACATACAAGTGTCCTATTTCCTTATGTTTCAATGGATTAAAGCATGCTATACAACACAAGGAATGAATGGGATGGAAAACAGACTCAACCTACTTTAAGCTTCTTGAATAAGAGTCCTATTTTGACCACGATTTAATCAGACTCCTATGAACTCTTTTCTCAACAATAGTCTGAATTCTAGGCTTCCAGATTCATCTCTGTATTATCCAGTTTTAGTCAATTTAGTCAGGAATCCCCATTTAAAATATCTGATTCCCCATAATATTTAATCAATTTCCTATGCTCCCTATGATACTTGGACACCTTGACCTGAATTTAAGCATGAATACTTTTAAGTCAATTTCATCAAAATCACTCCTTATCTCTAATATTTCCTCTTGCATTTTCCACCCACGCAACTCACCTTTCTCTTAAACCATAAATTCCTACTTTCCCTTGTTATTTTCACCATTTAGCTAAATCCCTCTTTTTACTGCAAAACACCGCTTTGGTGATTCCTTACTATTACTTACACTTAACGGATGGTCATAGGTAAAGTCCACCTCATTGTTTGTTCATGTAGTTACTGTTCTTTTATGTAAATCAGACTATATCTTTAACACTCTGCAAAGTCACAGGGCAAAAGAAATAATTAAAGAAAAGAAAACAGTAACTGAATATACCTCACATGACAACTGTGCTGAAACTTGGAGCATAAACCAACATTAATCAGGTAGAGGAGAATTCAGTAGAACTGACAAAAATTACCTGTTCCCTAGATGTAGAAGATAAATCATTATTCCCCTACACTACTTTTATATGTCACATGTTCAAAGAGTTAACAATAAGCAAGCTCTTCTCTAATTCTCTACCATTATCCTTAAAGAGATGAGCAATACACTCTGACAGTTGTATGGGGTGTGTTGAGGAACTTTTTCTATTGCTAAAGGGAATATTTAATACCTACAGAACTGTATAAAACAAGTATAAAACAATAAAGATATATGTTACAAATGGTAGCACTTATTCTCCTTAATTGAAATGTATGAGTACTGTGGAACAAGGGTAAAAGTAGGATTTGTCTATCTATCATTGTGACAAATGGACAGTTTATTGCTTAGCATTTGCTCAGCTCTGCAGGAAAAGGGTATAAGTTCAGAAAAATCTATTTCCCACAGAGCAATTATCAATTTTAATATTAAATTTTAAAGTGATTTTTAATTTATCAACTGGTCTTTGAATTCAGGGTTGGTACTGTCAGATGTCTACTGTGGATATTAGGCTGATGATAGTTCATATCCAAAGCTCACAGATAATGAACATTTTGTAAATGTGTAATGCAGTTCTTTTTTTCTCACTATAATTTGATTGATCTTTTTTGCCATTAGGGAGATGATCAACTTTTCTATTTTTTTTTCTATCTCTACTTTTTTAGGAGGTTGAAACACAAAGTAAAAATTCCAAAATAATATGGAATTTTAATTAAAGCTACATTGGTCCACAGAAAAGTGTTATCCTCCTTTTTACTGAGACTTTCAACTTTCCTGCTTTGATGCTACGTTGAAAAAGCAATAAAACAGTAGTGAGCAGCTTTAAAGTGAGAAGTCAAGAAAGCATTGCTTCCCTTTTGCTCTTCACTCTCTTAGCAGTAGAAACTTCCTCTAGTCTGTAGTTCAGAGCAAGCGAAACTTTGCAAGTAGTAAACCCACAGGCCTAAGTCAAATCATCCTCACCAAATCTCAGACACTTAAAACAGGATGCCACCAAGAACAGAGGATTCTTCTTTGCCTAGTGTAATGCTTAAGATACAAAATGTTTGAATGAGTCAGTCACTGGGATACACAATGTTGCATTTTAGTTAACAGAACTTCACTTTCCCTTATTGTCTTAGTCCTGTCTATGAATGATATTTCCTATCTAAGTTTATTAGAATATATAAAATAACTTGAATGAAATTTTTGTCACTAATCAGGTGGAATGTTTAAGAAAAACTGATACATTATATTTATTGCTTCTAAGATTGCATATCTTCTGAAAGTTAAATACACCATGAATTGATTCTTTTTTTCATCTTTTGAATAACTTTAATATCTCTCTAAGTCCATTACACAGTGGGAGAACTGAACAAAGTAATTAGCAGATTATTGTTTAGATTAATGAACCCAAAGGTAAGCTCCTTGTCACAGGTATTTTCCTGGTGAAAATATCCTTATGATTTTACATGGAAATGAAAAACCACCAACTATTCAATCAATGAAAGACATAATTTTTTCTGATTTAATGAACTCTGATGGACCTCAGACCCCGTAAATTTAAATGCAAGATATGCTACTGTTTCTGCAAAGTCTCATATATACTTTGCACAATGATTGGCATATGGGAAAGATCCAAGTATTCTCTGACGAATATGTAAATATATAGATACCTGAATAAATATAAAGATGGCTGCTCTGCAAAAAATTTTTGAATAAAACAAAATGACCCAAATCAAAAAAGAAAAAAACCTGGTTAGAGTGTAGAATGTGTGATATTTTTCCCCAAAGGAAAAATTTCAAGGCTACTTTGTTCCCCCCAGGGAAAGAAAAGATCAATGCTAGTGACCCAGCAGTCATGGAAGTCCCACAGTGTGTGCAAACCTGATGGAGGAAAGAAAATTGAGGTGAGGAAATAGATTTCACTTGTGAGCTTAAAAGTAGTTATTATAAGCAATAGGGAAGAAATAATTATTTTTAAATGATAAGTACTACCTGGAAAATATGGCAATCTTCCATTTAAATATAACTTTGTGAAATGTGGCTATGCGGTTGGTACTTGGTTTTACCATTCTGGGTACCTTGACTCTATCAGTATGAAAAATAATTTTTAGAGTCAAATCACATCAAGCAATACGTTGTTAGTTGCTGCTGTCATTTTCCTGAAGAGCATAATGGAAAGACCTTTTTTCTCTCTTCAGACAGAAACATGTTTGAAAAATGTTCCTTCATGCAAAATTGAAGAGTGTACTCTTTTCCATGTCATGATTTTGGTGGTATGGTTTACTTTGTGATTTCTTTTTAACATCTTACAACCTTTCAATTACAGAAAAAAGAAATAACAAATAAATGTTATCTCAAATGGGACACTGTAGTCTTGAAAATTAAAATTTGGTCTCCTTTACCTAAGCGTAAAAGTCAGATTTCTAGATAAATCCCTGGATCTTCCTATTTAACGTGAATCATTTTCCTCACAGATGCTCATTTACTCCCATATCTCATAACCCTGAGTTCGTTTCCGCACTTAGTTCACAGAACTCTTAAAAGAGAACTGGGAAAAATTTCTTGCTATGCATCTATCCAATCTTGCCATCCCTTTGTACCAATTATCACAAACTACTACAGACCTCTGGAGCGCTCGGCAGTCTCTCAGCCCAGTAAGCCTGAAGCAGAAAGGAGTCCCAACAAAAGAAAGCAGAACATATTTAGCAGACAAAAGGAGGACTGGACTATTTCCCTTGAAATCTATTGGGGCTCATTTACCAGATTCTTAGTCTCCAATAGAGGTGACTTCGGCCTTTGTAAAACATGATGACCCTTAAACACCAAACAATTGGGGCTACTTAACATGGAAGAAGAATTGTCTATAAGAAGTCTCTTAGGGATGGCAATGACATTGTATTGCCATATCAGAGGCAATATCTGGAAATGGACCTTTATTCCAGAAAGAGGTTCAGATTATTGAGTGGAAGTATATATGATATTTTTTAACTTAAAGAAAAAAATACATTTTTGTAAGGGTCACTTTCTGCAATGATAGGGGAACCCAGGCACTACTTCCTGAAATTCTCAGCCTGAAGTTTGGGTCTAGTGGTTTAGAACTTCGGCTAATGATATTCAGGGTTTACCATGCCTTCTGTGCTGTGATGGAATGTCAGAGTTAGAATGCAGGTCCTCACAAATACAATGCATACACTCTGTCCCTTGAGTTAGCTACCAGCCTTGAATTCTTGAGTTTAAAAAAAAGTGCAACGAAAGATCTACAGGATAACCAAGGATCAATGGGTGTCCCAGTTGATAGAGTCTTTGGTGCCTAAGCACCCTGATAAAAATGTAGTTTAAGCACTTGTGCATTTCCCCAAAAAATTCAATAACATACAATTATACACAGAAGTTAGCTTAGCTGGAAGACCATATTTGATCTACCTTGACTTCGACTGCTTCATGAAAGCTCATAAATGTACAAATCAGTCAAATATCCAAAATAACAGCATTTTATCACTCATATTTTCCCTTAATAATTCATCCCTCATGTTTACTCTAATACTTGTGCAGCATAAATATGCATGATATGTGGCTGTGTATATTCAAGCACTTTCATGGATAGACTAACAGCAGGAAACTTTTGACCTTGGTCTAAAGAAGAAAAAGTTACTGCAATAACTAATGACAGAAATGACAGTGTCATACTTTAAATTCAAGGGGATCAGGGAGAAAAACATTCCCAAGAGAGAATTCCTCAATAGCAATTTAGATTTCAGTTTAAGAGGTGCTTTTTATAAATTACATTTGAAAATGGCTACTTTCCCTACACAGGCTTAATATCTAACAAGAATAATACCTATCTTTCTGCCCCAAATCATATAGGATGAGAAATTTTAAAGGAATATCTGTGGATCCACTGACATTCTCTTATTACTTGGAATAAATATGCTAATAAATACAAAGTCTTTTTATTAACTCTAGTAAATCCTGACAGGAAAAAAATAAGCCACAATAAAAGTGAGATTTGGGTGAAATCTGCTAACTCCTAATGCAATTATTATAGATATCTTGATTGTTATTATCTGACTCCTTTAAATTTGTAAGGAGTGTATTTGGTATTTAACATCTCATTTTCATACTATTTCAAAGTTTTTCAATATGCTGGTAAATATTGCACTGTCTTCCTGTTGTTCATCGATTTGCTTGAGTGGACCCAGTAACATCTCCATTGTCAGACTTGTTGTTACTGTGTTTAGAATAACAAATACATCACAGGGAGCTTGCTTTACTGCGTGGGCAAGATACTCTTGGTAACTTGCCAGGCTCTCCAAGAGGGGTGGAGAAATTGAACTCAGGTCAGCCGTGTTGGCCGCATGCAAGGCATATGCCCTACCCGCTGTGCTATCACTCCAGCCCCAGTAAATATGATCAAGTATTAATAAGACCAATTTAGGATCCATAGATTTCTAGTAACTTTACTTTTCTTTTAACTTTACTTTACTTTACTTTTCTATTTCAATCATAAAGCTATATCAAAAAAGGTGAAGATTGGGACTTCGTTGCTGCTTTTGCTGTGCATCACATGTTTATAATCACAACAGGGTTTTTCCAAATATTTTAGTCAGTCTTCTTGGTATATTTGGAAATTATTCTGTTTTCTAGGTCCATATGCCCTAAAATAAACAAATTCAAATGCTCAGGTTGAATTGAACTCAATCATCCTTCTTTACCATTTTCCAATGAAAATTTCTGTTCTCTCATCAGGTGAAAGAGAAAACTCTACCTTCAAGATCTCATCTGCAGATATAATATTATGAGAAACCTGACACAGATTTATGTAACAGCTTGTAATGGCACAATTAGGGATCTTTATCTATGCTGGGAAACGTAGGCCAAAAGGCATTTTTCATTTTCTGAACAAGTACCAACCAAGCTGTTGAAGCTAAAGAAACAAGACATATGGCTACATGGATAAATTTCAGTAGGTGATGCTTTTCCTGGGCCCAGAGAATGACACACACAGAAAATAACATTTGTTCCAGTAGAAACTCCAAAATTATATGGCAGGTATTGCTTACATTGGTAGGGTTACAATTAACATACCGGATATGTAAAGAAAAAGGAACATCTTTATTTTCTATAAATGATAGGTTCCTACCCACACCCAGCTGGGTAAATGATAGAGGTACAGAGTGGAAAGCAACAAACTCAAGATTTGCCTATCAATGATGTTTCAACTCTTCTAAGTTACATTGCTTCTTTAGGTTAATTTTTTTAGTCAATTCAAAATTTACTACCTAATGCAATTCTTTTATCTTTTTCATAAAATAATTCTTGGAGACAGAGGGCAAGGTGAATTTCTCATAATTTGGTGATTGAGAAGCCCTGGGTCTCCTCCTGGTACTTATAACGTGTTCATGATAGGCCAACTGGTCTAGGTTTGAGTGTGCCCTACCTTGAATAAGAATGTAATATCTTATTACATTCACCCTTGGAAAAACACTTGTAGTAGTAAAATTGTTGGAGAACTAAAGTGTCCTTCTTGATAACTGACTCAAATTTGAAACTATGTTGAAGTCTCTGACCAATAATTGATGACTTTCCAAGATGTTTCTCTAAATTAGCACTTGGAACACATTTTACCACTTAACTTCAGCACTTCCAGCTTTTTTCTATCATCCCACAAGAAAGGAGGCATAATCTTTCTCGTTTTCTCTTACTCTAAAACCAAGATATCCATTTCATTATTGTCTTAGATAACTCAGCCTGCTTTAACACATTTCCACATTCAGACGGAGAAACAAACATTTGTTTCCCATAGGTCTAGAGAGAGGTAAGTCCAAGATCAAGGTGCTAGTTTATTTAATACCTGAGGAGAGTCTTCACCCTGATTTGTAGACAGTCATCTTCATGTTATGTTCTCATATTTCAAAGAAAGAGAGAGAGGGACTAAGTATGTGTGCATTCGGTGACAGGTGGCAGGCTCTCATATTTATTTTCTTATAAAGGCACAAATTTTATCATGAGGACGTCCCCTTCAGCTCCCATGAGGAATTTACCTCAAAGCCACTACCTCCAAGTACGGTCACATTCAAGACTACTGTTTCAACATGGCAATTTTAGAAAGACACAGACAATTCTAGTTTTACTTCCTCTATTGCAGATTGTACTTACTGTAAACCACACTTTGCTCAGGGTCACACAATTCATCCTTAGGCTTGATGGTGAAAGCCATCAACTGAGCAATATTTATAGGGAAATATAATGCATATTTAAATATTTTCAAAATATCTCTTTACTAGTCAGCAAAATTGGAAGTCAGCCTAAATGTGAGAAAATTAGAGATTCTATGTATGTTTGAGGACATGTGTGTATGAGTGTGCACATATGTATGGGTATTAATTGTTCTCTTTGAATTTTGAGTTTGTTTCTACCTGAGTTCTGTATAACATTGAGAATTCAGTTATGCCAGTCTGTGAGGAATAGACCCTTTTAAATGATGCCAACCATCCCTGTGTTAATACATACAGTATTTCATCACCTGCCACAGGTAATGTGGCCTAAAAACAGACATTAGCTGTCAACCTAGAACACACTCCCCACTAGGAACCTGACTGTTTCCTTTAGGAGGTAGTGAGGAAATGTCAAATCATTGTAGACTGCCTTTCCAGCTCCAGCTGGCCTTGACCTAAAATAAAATGCATGTTTCCTAAAACACCTCACAATTTAAACTAAAAGACAGTGGTCCCTTTGGATTTTATCTTAAAATTTATTCTGCTCTCCCAGATTTCCTCTAAGAGAATAAATGTAATATTGCTGCTCCATTGTATGGATTAAGCTGATGATTGGATTTTTTTTGTTTATATATCTGAAATAAAATCAGCATTAGTTTCTTTTCTCAAAAGTACCCCCAAAAGATGTATTCAAGTTTATAATAAAGTAAGTAAAGAGAAATCAGTAAATAAAATTTCTTGGATAAAATTTAACTGGTAAATAATTATTTGTTATAAACTCTAGAGGAATCAGTTGACCTAACAGGGTAATCATCACACCTCACTTAGTGTGCAGTCTGATGGCAGCCTTTAGCTATTCACATATTATTTATAAGGTTTATGCACATAAAATTTGCAG
The DNA here is from genome assembly GCF_029834395.1 of Sorex fumeus. NCBI lineage: Eukaryota > Metazoa > Chordata > Mammalia > Eulipotyphla > Soricidae > Sorex > Sorex fumeus. The sequence goes on along the minus strand of NW_026606104.1, from coordinate 18,002,757 downwards.
GCAATCTACTTTTCCTGTAAACATTTTATTTCTGATAATTAAGAGATAAGTAAAATTTAATTCAGTTTATAATATATTGCTTTTTCCCAAGGAATGATTCATTCAAAATAAATTAATTTCTTCTAAAATTTCCTTAAAAATATTCCAGGACTGAATTTAATCTTTTAAGTGATTTTGTATAAAAAGACAGAATTTGGGAAGTGAGAACTAGGTACAGATATGACTCACTGGAACTTTCTGTATTAGGATGAGTTGCTTTCAATTTTGATCATCTTTAAAATTGTAATAATGATACTGTGATATTAACTGATATTAGGTGAATGCAGCATATTCTTTCTTTCCAACTGGGGGGACCAAGTGTAATAACACTCTAGTTAGAAATGACATTTGCACTTCATATTCATTGCTACACTATTCACAATAACCAAAATGTGAAAACAATTCAAGTGTCCAACAATAGATGACTGGACTCATTGATCTTTTCCTGAACCATTGTTATTCTGCTGATGAGGCCTTCTGTTGAGTTTTTTCTTTCACCTACCAAGCTCTTTAATTCTGTGACTTCTGATGGTAGTTTTTTCAGTTCTGTTCACAAAGTTCTTTTGACTTTCTGTATCATTGTTTCATTGATCTCATTAATTATCCTCATTCTGGTGACTCTAATTAACTGAGTGGTTATAGATCTGCTGATTCTGGTATGAAGTTTTGAGCTATAATATTCACTCCTTAAGCTTGGTGGTGTTTTACACTGCTACCATATTGTGTTTTTTGTGCTCTGAGTGACTGATTGTTCATCACCCTGTGGGATCTCTCTGAGGAATTTAGTCCCTAAGGCATTGAGGTGTACCCTGTGATTGTGAGCTTCCATTGAAGGTAGTGGTGTATGCGGTGTGAAGTTGAAAGAATAGAGGTTGCATGGTGCAGTGTTCCAGAAGTGGAGGGTAAAGTAGTAGTTGAGTGTCTCTGGATCCAAGTGCCTCCTCTAAAGTAATTCCCATGAAGCCCAATAAACAAACAAAAGATATATTTTAAGTAAACATTAAACAATGTTTCGCAGCCCTGGGATACAAATTATTCTGGCAACTAAAGACAAAAGGAATGAAAAAAAATAAAGAACTGGGAAGATGATTCAAATGGCTAATGAAGGAGGCCCACACATATTCCGTAGTATCACAATCTCCTGAGCACTGCAGGGAGTGAATCTTGAGCACCATCTCCAGTTATATCACCTGAGCATCACTGGTGTGACCCTCAAACCAAACAAACCAAAAAACCAGACAAATAAAAATGTCACTGTTTTGTGTGTAAGAAAGCCCTTCAGCAGAACATTTAAATATGAAATTCTATAATGGGCTGGAGCGATAGCACAGCTGGTAGGGCGTTTACCTTGCATGTGGCCAACTGGATTCGATTGCTCTGTCCCTCTTGGAGAGCACAGCAAGCTACTGAGAGTATACTGCCCTCATGGCAGAGCCTGGCAAGCTCCCCGTGGCGAATTTGATATACCAAAAACAGCAACAAGTCTCACAATGGAGATGTTACTGGTGCCCACTTAAGCAAATCGGTGAACAACGGGAGGACAGTGCTACAGTGCAATACTATAATGGAGGTTTTAAAAAGATATTTTCAAATAGTGTGAATTTAAGAGTTCACACCTGCAACTCTGCCAATACCTATGATCCTTCACACTGCCACAAATTCTATCATTAGAAGTTTATTAATTTGGATTAGAAAGAAGATTTTAAAATGCCTTAAATACACTCATGATTTAAGCTGAATTGTCTGGCAGATGTAATCTCAATTGTACTAAAGAAGGCTTTTTTTTAGGGCCTGATACTATTTCATATTTATAGGTTATGAAACAGTGTAGAGATCTTCAACCAGTTCACAGGGGTTCCGAGATGAAGAGGCAGGGTCTTCTTGCATTTTCTGAATATATGTAAATAGCAGGACTCCCATCCAGCAGCACAGTAGAAGAAAAGGAAGCCATGAGCATTGTTAGAACAATTATTTTGTATGGGACTAAGCCATGTTTTGCTAAGTAAATGTATCTGTATTTATACACAGTAAGCATGGAATAATCCACTTCCTATTATTAAACTATCTATAAATTATTGTATGAATTTCCTCTTATGGGGGAATCACGGTCCTCCCGTTGTTCATCAATTTGCTCGAGCGGGCCCAGTAACGTCTCCATCGTGAGACTTCTTGTTACTGTGTTTGGCATATTGAATACGTCATGGGTAGCTTGCCAGGCTCTGCCGTGCGGGCGAGATACTCTCGGTAGCTTGCCGGGATCTCCGAGAGGGGCGGAGGAATTGGTGGGAGGAATACAATATAAAATTTGAGAGACATTTAAAATGACTCAATATTTGACCCTACAAAGTCTGTTGTAAAATCTTATCAGAAAAATATAATTCATCATATTTTTAGGAATAAGTGTATTACTTAATATGGTTAATTAAACATGAGAGGAAATCGAAGTAACTACACAGGAATGGATTCCTCTTTCATAGGAAAAAAGCCTAAAGGAAATAATCTTTTTCTTTGGTTATTGAATGTCTGTATAGACTGCTAAAACTGCCACACTGTGTTGCTATCAGCCCAAAGACCATGGAAGAAGCATCACAAAGAATGACCAAGAAATAGAGCCAGAACCCAGATAGATTATCTACAGAGTCATCACCTTATGAATTTCTCACTAGATGCAATACAAAATTTCAATCTTCCATCACTGGCTGCTAAGAGCATTTGATATGCGTAGAATAACTTTCCGTCTTATCACTAGCTTTGGCATGATTGGTTCAACAGGTTTCAAACAGGACAGTGCTAGAACTACATAGTTGATGGTTCTTGTTGCTACTCCTACTTATTCTTTTACCCTATAGCAAAGTAGAATTACTCAAAAGAATTCCATCAGAATCCTTCTTTGCCTTAACACCACTACATGCTATTTTCTATAAAGAAAACTTTTCATTCAGGCAGAAAAGATCCTTGGAAATCTGAGCTTTATCTCCCATCCTATCAGTTTCCCATCACTTCATTCCATGCACCCACACACCATTCTTGCCTTCCCCATGGTCCCAAACACATTACACTCCTTGTGTTATGTTATTTGGATCATTTATGAACTCTGTGCTTACTAAAATGTTCTTTTCTATATTTTTTATTTGTAAATATACTTTTCCATCCATACATACATCTTTGAAGCATTTTTCTGACATCCATTTCTTCTTTATTTCATAGCAACTGTGTCAAATCTGCAAGGATCTGTGCATATATTGGCTTAGATATGTCAGTGCTCTTTTACACCTCATATGACACCTGTGACCAGCTCTATAATCCCAGCATCAAGTTCTGTTCTAGACCCATAGTTGCCATTAAGTTAGTTGAACAAATGAGCGAATGAAAAAATGAGCTCAACCCTCCAGGATTTAGAAAAGTTAAAAACAGATTTTATGAAATCTAGTCTTTCTGCTGAGTAAGCAACTACTTGCCTCATCTCTTGAGGGTATTACAGCTAACCAGTTCTCTAATGCTTCCAACTCATACAGTGATTTATTCTGCCACCTTAAGCTATATTCCTGATTACTGCTTATCCAAAGGACTGGATCATTCTGATAGGCATGGCATTTTTTTACACTATTTTAAGTGTGAATACAAAAAAATGGCTTCCAGAGACACAACAGGGTTACTTGCAAAGAGTATTTAGCCTGTGAACAACATTGTGTTGAGCAATCTAAATTTAGAGGCATCCATAAGAGTGACACAGAGGCGAGAGAAAATACTGTGTATATTTTTTAATGAACTGGTTTCTAAATGAACTTATTGATCAGACACAGTGTGCATATGGTATTTTGCTTTAAAAAGGCAATTTCAAAGAAGAAAAAATATTTATGGAAATTAAAATTTGGTCATCTTTTTGTATAAAGTGATATTATTACTAATGTCTGTGCATTCATCGGTAAGTATAAACATGTGTTGAAAGGACATTCTACGGACAAAATGATAAAACAGGCAAGGACACAGGATAATGTATTGAGACAACACGTTGATGCAATATTTCTTGTCAGTTTTGCTTCAAATGCTTGCCGTGAGGATACAGATGGCATCTAGGGGTCCGATAAAGCTGTACTGGTCTCTGGCAGTTTGAAAAGTTGTTCACAAATGGAGGTTTTCTAAGTGGCTGCTTGCAATGCCATATTGGTGGCATTACTGCCTAGGAAATACCAATAAATGCTTCCCCTATATCATTTTCTAAATTTCATAGCCGCATAGCAGTCAGGCTGCAGGCATTGTATTTGGAAAGGATTATTGCCCTTCCTGAGAAGTTAAAGTCACTCGGCTTTTGCCCCCATGGTTTGAGACACCAACCGAGACATACTGCAATCACACAGCTGCAATAGACTGTCTCTAGTGGCTTCCTGCTTAATGATATTCTGAACACCAGCTCTCCTTTGCCACCAACTCCCTTTTGCTTCTTTTAAGCCTTTTGTCCCTTTTTGTATATACCTTATTTATCTTACCTTCACACTTCCTTGACCTGATTACCCTTAGATATAATTAACTTCTGTTTTTCTTTATGTATCAGTGGCTGCTACTTGATATTATGGTGTTATTTTAATATCATAATGGAAAATGATAAAGGCCAATCAATTACTTTGTATTATCCATCGTGTTCCATTGGGATTGATTTTCCTCTATGTAATCATGTTTGCAGCCATAAAAACAAAGATTAAAAAAGGGGTTTCTTTCCACTTCTTTATATTCAAAAGAGTCATATTTCCCTCCTCGCCTCGTAATGTTGTTGTTCAGAGAGCTAAGGCTCACATAGAAAAAAAAATAGACCCGAGGAGGTGGCTAATGCCGTAGTCAGGACCCAAGACTCTTCCTTAGACTTTGGTAAATGTTCTGAGTACTCATTTTCCTTGCTGCTCTTCAGAAAAATCCGGCTTTACATTTATTACTTAATAAATGGTAATATGTGTGGGTGGTGCATATTTGCATATAATAAGAGGTTCCCACATTGTCACTATTCCTTCTCCTCACCACACAAATTGCTTAAAATCACCTATCTCAAATAACCCAGAAATGTACAGATAATGAATCTCCCTGAGTTGTGCAATGCCCTTCACTCACTTCAACTTCAGTTGCCTGCTGAGGCTCCCGATCCGTGAGAATAAATATACATTCAATGTGAGCAGAACACATATCAATGCAGGGAGCTAATACAAAGTGGGGGCTAGCAGCTTATAGGACTGTGATAGACCCCCAGTCTGCAGCAGGAAGATTCTCTGAGCAAGAAAGATTGGCTTCACAGAGAATCAGCACAAGCAGGAGCCTTCGATGCACTGAGATTGACGGACTGGTATCAGCAGCCTGAACAATAGCCCCACACACTACAAAGAACACAGTTCTCCAGCCCTTTCCACTTCCACCTGGGTCTGCTCCCAGTGCTGTCTTCCCTGTGATTCCCATGACCGTATAGGTCCACTAGCCATTCATCTAGTCTTGGAACGGAAAAAAAAAAAAAACATAAGGAAATCTTGTCTGTGGGCAAGCTTTGTAACCTGAGGGTTTTTGTCTGTCCTTGCTTGTTTTATTTCTAGTTTGCAGCAGATTTTCATTGCTGTCCTTTTACTCTGCCCTTGATGCTTTTCCGGGAAATAAGTAAATAGCATATGTGAAATATTACTTTAGTGCAGAGAAGGGGTGGGTTTATGGAGCCAGAGTAGAAATTTATGAGACCAACATTCCCCTGCAGCACCTAGACACATGCAGATAGATGCCAAGGGGCGATCTCCAGGAAGGTCTGGGGGTTTGGGGGGCGGCAGGGGGTGGGCTCTAGCACAGCAGGAAGCATTCCGGGAGCGGGGAGACGGGGGAGGGGGGGTGGGGAGGAGAATAGTGGTTCCTGGGACCATGCCTATTCCTCTTTTCTTTACTAAGACTTAACATTCCCCTCTTTGAGGTCCTGGGCTGTGGGAGCAATCCCTCTCTCAGCAGCCTCAGTACAGTCTCCAGGGCAGGTTGGAAATCTTGTTTGCTCCCGCTTTTGAAAACCGTGCTTCCTCGAAATGTACTGGTGTGAAGGTAGCTTGCAAAACTGTCTTCTGTTCAGCCCCTCCCATGGTCTCTGAGTTTTGCTTACCCTCTCTCCAGCCTGTGTTCTCTTTCGCAGCTGCCTGATCTGTGGGGTCTCTCAGGAGTGACACTGTTGCCTCCTAAGCAAAAGAAGCTGGAGGAAGAGAGGCAAGCCCACAGCCGCTGTACAGCCAGCCCTGCTCACAACAAAGCCCCAAGCCCCTGTTTGCTCATTTTGTTCAAAGTCTCCAGCTGCCTCCTGCTACACCCTCCCTTGGAGAGTTCATGCTCATAGCCACTGAGTAATTTTTATTGTTGAGCAAACAGTCACTTTAAAAGATTGTCTCGGAATGGTCATTATCTCCCCTTCCCCTTCCACCTGCGGACAACTCTGCAGGGGGTGGGCAGGATGAGCAGCTGCCATCAGGCTTGCCCACCACTTACCAGAGCATCAACCCACTAAGAGGCACTTGCAGCAGTACCAACAGTGAAATAATCTGAAACTTAAAAAATAAATTCCACGGGCCAAAGCGATAATACAGTGGCTAAGGTGCTTGTCTTATACCAGGCCAACTCTGTTTTGATCCCTTGCACCCCAGCATCCCATACAGTCCACAGAGTCCCTGGTCCCTGAGCACAGAGGTGGGAGTAAGCCCAGCTGTGGCAAAACAAAAACAAAAACATTCCAAATGTTTTGTGGCACACTTAGCCCTCTGAGAGAAGGGAGGCTGTGGGAATTGGGTCAGCCCTTCTCCTTGGGGAAATTATTCAAATAGGTTTTAAAATTTATAGCCTGTGTTGTGATAAAAATTAAAATAAAAGACACCTACCAAACTCGGTTTCTTTGGCTGGAGAGGTCCCCCCTGGGATTGGCTCCCTCTACCACCGTTATCTGTTTTGACAGAAAACTGGAGTCATTTTCTTGGAAGCGGATATAAGAGTAGGATCTCTGCCCTCCCTTTGCCACACTACCAGTCTGACTTTCCTCAACCAACTTGCTTCCTCCTAACATGAGAACAGCTTCTCTGCTGACTACTATTGACACCCTGACCCCCTGCACACCCCAGATCTGCTCCCACACTGGCCCTTTCCTCCTTGCCTCCCTTGAGTCCCTGCAGGAAAGCCCTCCCCAGCCTGAAGCAGCTTCACTAAGCCATTGCCAGTTCAATGTTGTTTAATAACAAGCACCTCTCAGCACTGCTATTCGGTTCACCCATTGTGGCAGAGACTGCACTGTCCCACCTGTTTGCAGCACAACCCCGAAAGACAACATATGGAATTAAGTTGAAACATTCTTAAATTTCCAGTTCCAGGTTTGAGTGTGAGGACGTGATTAGCATTTGCCGTATTATACAATAATGCCTGCAGCAAGATTTTTGGAGGCACTTACCCCCCTCCTTTTCTGAAAATAATTTGATGTATTGAAAAAACATTATAACTTCCCAATATATCTCATGAATTGTGTCCAAATATTTTTTAAAAACAGACTAATTTTGAAGCATCAACATCTGCCCTAATTTATTTGCTGTTACTTTATGATTCTAATTACATTCGATAAAACCTATTGTTGGATTCCCTCTGGGTTGTGGAAAAACCGGGAGGAAAAATATTGGAATGCTTTCCGTGTGTGAAATCAACAGACTTCCTTTTTTTTCCCCTTTGCCTTATACCAAGTTTGAATTTATAACCCGTAAGAAAAGCATTTCTAAGTGAAATGGATAAAATTTTCTCCTGAAATTAATTGCTCACATAAAAATTGAACTAGGTGAACCTTTCCCATTAGTGCTGATAGGTAAAGAATCTTCAGTGAGTTCTCTTCAGTTTGGGAATATCCTTTACATTAAGTATATTACATAAGCAAATAATCCAAGTCATTTTTAAAGAAGCATTTTAAGAACATTTAAACCCGAATATCCTTTTGCACTTACCTTAAATTTCAGACATAGCATAATAAAGAAATCTTAAGTTTTCTCACACTATTCTATGTCATAAAAAATCGAATATAAGGATGTCTCTTTGTAAATCAAAAAAACACAGAGGTATCTGGCTCAATACATATTTCTTATTAAAGGTAATGAACTTATAGTCCATTTTCTTACAAATATTGAATACTGTCTTTCATGTTTAAAATGTGTTAGATATTTTGTCAAACATCTTATCTGCTTTGACATATTTTACCCTAATACCAACTTTTGAAGGTGCTCTCATTATCCCCATTTCACAGAGAAGGAAAGTGGAAGCACTTAAGAATGGTGCTCAAGGTTAAGTGACAAACTCAAAACGGAATTCAGGTTCAGTTCCTTATCTATGGTAGATTATTAAAACTGCAGGACCCAAAATGTTTTTTATTGTTCATGACTATTTTTAACGGAGGCAAAATTGAGTAACTTTAGAAGAGCTGATGTTTGACTATTGCTAGAGAAGATACCAGAGAAAAGAGCTGGGTCTGCAAGGAAAGTAAACTTTTATTACTGTGTGGTTTCAGAAGACTTAGCAGTGCGAGTTACTCTCAAAATTTGCGTGTATTGCTCTGTTACTTAATCAGTATTACACAGTGCCACTTAATCCTTTTTATGGCTTAGCTTGTCTTGTAATGTTGTTGTACTGCTGATAAACCCATTCACAGAAATAATGTTCCCTTTAAAAATTGACACCACACTCTGTTTTTAAAGTAAGGACACTTTATTTTTGAAAGTTTCTGTTATACCTCAGCATTCATTACGGGGCAGACACTGACAATAAGGTTACCTGGCCAGAACTTAAAAGAGTAAAACCTTTTTAAAAACAGGTATTTATTACCTTTTCATGTGAAATGCTGATTACAGATCATGCGTCCTTTTAACCATGGATTAAAAACATCCAGATTTGATTTTTATCGTGAACTGTGTCAAGTGCATCAACAGTTAAAATTGTGATGAAATTTTTAGAAAGTGGAAAAGCAACTCAGTCCTAAAAATTTGCACTTATTTCTTGTTTGGGGAGAGTAAAAGCGACACTTACTAAAACTCTCTTGCAACTGCATTTCAGCAGTCAAATATCCAGAATCGCTAGCAGTTTCACTGAAACGTGCCTGCCTAAACTGAAGAATTTTTAACATCACCTTATAGTGACAGCATCAGTCTGCTTCCTTTGAGAATCAATTAGCAGTCAAACAAGTACACAGAGTCTGTAATAATACATGTCTATGGTATTTCCCCAAATTACCTAGAGCAAGGTAAATGGCATGAGAGCGTCAGTCACTGGGGAAAGCATGAAAAGATATACCATACTAGCGTGAATTTATTCAGGACAAATCTATAAAGGAAAAAGAAGTGTCTGAGGCTACACCGCAGCTGTTTCAAATAATAAAATATTTGCATCTCTGCTGAGGGTTTGAGTTTTGTTGTCTGACTGAGTCCAACGCATTTTTCCCCTGAACTTGCTGCTCATTTTTTTTTTTTTTGAGCTTTGCCAGCTACGATTAAACCATCAAGGAGGTACACTTGTTTGTTTCGGATCTATGAGAGACTTTTGGGAAAGCTTCATTTCAAATAGAGATGCCCAAGAGGAAAAGGTTAGGAAGTGCTGTGCAAAGCTGTGAAACACTGACTAGCAATTTAAATTGGAATCAGACAATTCAGCGTGAATAGGACAGAAAAATCCCTCACACACCACAGCCAACGCAGCAGAGGGGGTGAGGGACAGCGACGAGGTTTTATTTTTAGAAGTCTTTGCTAAGTTCTTTATAAGCATCTCAATCTTTGTTAAAAGGCAAAGCAGATATGCACATTTTCCTTAGGGGAGCATTTTTTTTCCATATAAAATTTTAGTAGTTAGCTGCCTAGAGAGAGACTTTTGCAACAGAATATACAAATTGTATTTTTTATGGTTCTTTATTTATAGTGAAACAACCATTTTAATAAAATGATTCACTTAGATTATTTTACTACATTTCATTATGGATTTTCACATTTTTTTCATTTGTTCCTATCTTTCTCCTACTTAAAATTAAAATGTTTGACTCTGCAATTAATCCCAATGGATTTGCTTGTGAAGTACTTTATTCTCTCACAATAGTCTCTAAAATAGCTTCCTAAAATTATAACAATCAAATCAATACAAACTGGTTGCTCATATATGCCATTCCTGCACCAAGTTAAATGTTACTCTAAGCAAGTATTTACTACTTGTTATTAGGCAGGGTCGGTTGAAGTTAACTTAAGACACAATAAAGAATAAAGAATAAATTGTTCTTGCCCTTCCCAAATTATAGAGGCAATTAGTATTACCTAATGCTATTTTTTTGAGTTGTATTTTATTTTGAGTTGCTTTGTTGGAGAAGTAGAAGTGGATTTTGTTTAGTATTTGTTATATCTAATCTAAATTTTATTTTATGACAGGCTTTTTTTAATGTTCTGTGTGTCATTGTTTGTCTTAAATTATGAAGCGATACATTATATCAATATTGTGACTAATGTTAAAGAAATTTCTTGTGATTATGCATCTGGGTTCCAGTACACCCAATTTAAAGTAAGAGAATTCATGCTTGCCGAGATAAAGGTGGCAGAATGTGTCACATTATATAATGCCTTTTGTATGCCTGTTAACCTAAGAGTATTTTAATAGTCAACTGAATGTTCATGCTCCTAAAAATATAAAATATTATATCCATTTAATTTACTGCTCATCTTATTTCAAAGATGACCAAAACAAACCTTAACACTATGCTTATAATGTAAAATTAATCTGCTACAATAAATTTTAAAGTAGGGGTATTAGTTAAATATTGGAAACTCAAAAACACATTCCCTTTGTTTGGAATGTATCGGATTGCTGAAATGTTCTGTATTACTTTTTGAATTGTCAGTGTCAGTGCATCTAAGGCTTTTGAATAAAATGAGAAACTTCAATTAGAAAATGTGTCAGCATAAAGTGGTGCTTTTTATAAATATAGAACCTCACAGAACATGTTGTAGCCTAGCATATAAAAGCATACAAGTGCAAACATACACACAAACAGACACACACGCAGAGTCTCCCCTATCTAATTTGCAGAGTTAATGTTCCTTCCCAGAAAACATATACTTAGAATATGATAGATTAAGTATGTTTGTTGAATTTTAGAATACAATAAAATGATTAGATTAAAAATGACCATATTTATGGAGGAAATAGCTAAGTTGGACTAATTTATTATTATTGCTTATTGCATTTAAAGAAACTTGGACTGGAGTTCAAAGCACATTTTTATTTGTTTGAAAATTGTAAATGACCCATTCCCAGATTTCCAACCCTATAAAGTTAAAGGCAGTCTGCGAGTATGCTCTGCTCTAATCAAGAAGGAAGGAGCTTTAGCTTCAAATGTCAATGCTGTAAACATGTTAAATCTGGAAAATATTTTCTAAGCAAGCAACCATGTGTAAAATTTACCGCACTTGCCATGAAAGAACTGCAGCTGCAAACCTGCACACTTCTCACTTCCACGAAGACTCCAGATGTTGGTTGGCAAAGGGAAGCAAGGTTTTCCTTGTGGCTCCCCAGCTGTTGCACCTTAGAACCTCGCCTGCCGCCATCTTTTCAAGCAGCTTTTTATCAGGTAAAGAAGCAGTGACTACTTACTACCAGAGAAAAGAGAATTCTGGGCTTACTTCAGAAAGTGCTCAATATAATCTAAAATTTCAACTTCACTGACCCAGACAACGAAGGTTTGCAACCTATACAGCAGTCTAGCTAAATTCAAGTTAAACAAAAGCTTCCAAAATGCAGGCAGCAAGGGGGTGTAGGGGTGGAGTGGGAGGGGGTGATAATCAGTTAATTGTAAAATAAAGCAATTGTCATGTGCTACTGCCAGAGAGAATTCCCATTAAATTACACTGATGCATCATCTTCTGAAAACTTTTAAAAACCATGTTGGTAGCTTATAACTAAAAATATCTTGGGATAAATTTCAAACTTTGCTTTAGTACAGAAATATAAAATCTGCCAGAAATCATCATAAACAAAGACAATTTGATGAATTTAAAAAAATTAGTAACACTACTTTTAACACCACTGGCATTATATGTAATATTTACAATATGCAATCTTCTTTTATAATGTAAAGTGTTTTTAAAATGAAATCTGCACACTTAAATGCCAATATCCTCTCCTTCTGGCTTCTCACTTTATGACACTAACATAGGATCTCATTCACCAAGCCAATTGAAATTTTAATAAAAGAAAGCAGGAGTTTCTAATAAACTCCTGCAGTGAGCTGATAATACTAAACATCTTTAGCAGCATGGTGTTTTTTATTATTATTTTAGCTGTATATTAATATGCTAGTATTTGTAAACTCCCCAGTGCCACTAGATTTATTTCAGAAGCCTTCACTATATTCCTCTATTGTGAAAAGCTTATCTGACAAAGAGAAATTCTTTTTTTGGTAGTTTTCCACCCAACAATTACTCGACGGGAAAATATATACTTGACAAATGCATTGACAATGCATTCAGGAATGACAGATCTCACTTACTGTGGTGCCAGGTCTGGGCTAAGCAGGGAAACTGGCTTAATATACAATTTCAAGGGAGTCATTATTGGGGTATTGGATGGTGATTTAGTAAAAAAAAAAACCCACTGACCTGTGTTTCTCAACACTGTACCTTTTTGCTAATTTTGACTTCTCTTCCATCCTGCAAATAACCCCATCTCCAAGTCTGTACCTCAACTTCCAAGTAGACCACCACTGATATTCTGTCTGAGCAATTGTACTATGTAACAGAAACCTCATTTAGAATATAATGTACAATGATCCATGTTTACAATGCACTTTGGAGTATGGAATTCAAATAAAACCATGGGGGATATTCTTTTATGACACTGTGTGATATGAAATTGTTCCTGACAATAGGCAATGAACTTCAACATACATTGTGTATAACAAGGATCAATATTCAGAAAGCATTTACTATGAGGTGGGTTCTGTCCCAGGCATTTTACACACACATACACACACACACACACACACACACACAATATTTAAGAGCTACTATTATTTTCCATGTCTTTTACATAATAAAACTATCATGTAGAAAAGAAACTTGCCAATGTCACCCAGCTAGAACGACTACAACAGACTCAACTTCAAGTCAACGAGGCAAAGACTCCACTATTCATTACTCTTATTTTTATAAACTATTATGTTAACACTGAAACATTTTTATTTTTGGTTTTGGGCCACACTCAGCTGTGCTCAGGGCTTACTCCTAGGCCTGTGCTCAGAGATTACTCCTTGCAGAGCTAAGAGAAACATACGTGGTACAGGAGATTGAACCTGTGTCTGTGATGTGCAATGCAAGTACCTTAACTGCTATACTTTCTCAGGGCTGGAGCGATAGCACAGCAGGTAGAGTGTTTGCCTTGGACTCAACCAACCGGCTTTGATTCCCAGTAACCCATATGGTCCCCTGAGCACCATCAGGAGTAATTCCTGAGTGCAGAGTCAGGAGTAACCCTTGTGCATCTCCAGGTGTGACCCAAAAAGCAAACTGCTATACTTTCTCTCTGGCCTCAACACTGGAATTTTTAAGCAACTAGATCATTCCCCTGAAGGACACTCAATCTATTACTGCTCCACCCCCTTAAGCATTGTACACCTGAAACTCAATCATGAGTAATTTTGTAATCAAGGCAATACTATGAAATATATATATATTCATATATATATATACACGTATATATTTTTAATGTGTAAGAAGGGTATTTCTGGTTTCTTTACTTTCAAAGCTAACAAGGAAAATGAATACTATCATTCTCAATCACACCATTCCCTTCCTGTATTTTTAGTAAGAACAAGAAACATTCACTGTCGGTGTTCCTAACAGAAAGTTGAAAGGATGAAAGGAAGACAGGGGCAACCCACTCAGTGCTGGCCCCTAGAGTTTACTGTGAGATTTAGGACAGTGTCCAGAAGAAAGCTGATTTGATAAGTCATAACTCTTTAAACACCATCTTCAAAGTACTGCTTTGCATTTTGTTTGATTTTTAAAGTTTTATTATTATTATTATTAAAGGCATTTTAAAAGTTGTTCACAATGGAGTTTCAAGAATAAAATGCTCCAACACCAATTCCACTACGAGTATCAACTTTCCTCCACCAGAGTTCCAGGTCCCCACCCTTACCTATACCTGATTCCTTGACAGGAAATTTTTAGGTTTGATTGTTGGAGTTTGAATTTGGTGCTTAACGTATTGTTGACTTTGCAGTTTATATATAAATACCCTCATCTTGGAACCACTGATGTGCCTGAGGGCCCGGACCCTTGCCCGTGTGACCTCCTGTCCACCTCTGCTGACTTTCCCCCTTGATTTCTTTCCTTTCCCATCTTTTAATTTTCTATAATCTTAGCCCCACTGCAATCTACCTTATATGTCAGACATTCACAGGCTAAGTGAAGCAACCTTCATTTTCAGTGACCTTCATTTGTAAGCATCATTGTCAGCCACAGTGACGAAGCTGAATCTAGTATCCATAGATTCTATACAATGGGAGAAAAATGTAAGAAGCCCAATGATCAGATTGGAGACTGGAGATCCCTGACCAGAAGATCCCCCACTTAAGAAAAGAGATCATTGTCTTTTCCAAAGCTAATGCACTAAATCAGTTCAACAATGTAGTTGCAGTTCTAGAACCTAAGACCAGAGTACAGTGTAACAGGAATTAATATTGATTCCCCCACAAAAATCACAAATCCTCGGTCTAGAGTGATAGTACAGTGGGTAGGGTATTTGCCTTGCATGCAGCTGACCCAGGTTCAATTCCCAGCATCCTATATGGTCCCCTGAGCACCGCCAGGAGTAATTCCTGAGTGCAAAGCCAGTAGTAGCCCCTGTGCATCGCCGGGTGTGACCCAAAAAGCAAAAAATCCTATTGTCTCTGTCTTAAGGTCAGTAACTGGTTTTGAGTTTGCAATCATCAAGGGCAGCATCTTGCCACATCTTAATTTAAGTTCAAATGTACTCATTTTAGATGATTGTCTAGTGTGACCCTAGTATCCTATCTCATATTGTCTGCTAGGAGTTCTAGAACTGGTTTGTATAAGTAGACTTCTAGAAACAATAGGCAGTTTTGAAGAAAAGTAAAAGAAGAAAGAAAAAAGAAAAAGAAATGAAGGAAGGATGGAAAGGGAGGGAGGAAGGGAGGAAGGGAGGGAGGGAGGGAGGGAGGAAGGAAGGAAGGAAGGAAGGAAGGAAGGAAGGAAGGAAGGAAGGAAGGAAGGAAGGAAGGAAGAGAAATATCATATATCTTTGTTTAGATGTAGTGGCCTCTATTAAATTTAATTACTTCCCCCGTGGCTTTAAATCAAGGGCAACTTCTGTTAAATTTAATTACTTTCCCCTGTGGTTTTCATGGCAAAGGTGTCATTGCTGCTTGCCGAGTGCTTCTGGCCAAAGTGAAAGCTTGGGTATGATTTGCTCTATTATACCAATGCCCTGCTTTATAAATTTACTTTCCTTCTCTATCCAATAGTATGTTTTGGTGGACATTTATTTATAAAATCTACCCTTGATATTTGACGTTTATACCATGAGTAGCATGTCATGGGCAGCTTAAATCTGAAGGGAAAAACTCATTTGGACTAAAAGATTATCTGGACTTCTTTTACAACATTATTGTACAAATGTTTGGTTCCTGTCATGCAACAATACATTGCGGATCCTTCAGCAGGATCTCCAGAGAGGCACACTTTCTTACATTTTCTGAATGGGGTTGTATCATTTCTTATTTTTTTAGTTGTGTGCCAAAGATAACCTTTTTTTTACTGCAAATTGAGTCAGCACCATTTTCAATTGCTCTTCTGCCCCCTAATTGTTGAAGTTTATATTCTGTCATAAGTACCTAACAACATCACCCTTTATGAAGTGCCATCAGAATGTATTCAAATAAGTGAATTACGAAAAGTTTGCTTCTCTCAGGATAAAGTGAATCTTCATTAGCATTCTGAAAATGAAATGCAGCTTCATAAAAAAATAAGGCAGCTTTCAGACCATTTTAGAATTTCAGAGAAATTTTGCATTATCTTTCCCATGATTCTATGCTGATGTCAGGCTGTATTTCAACTGAAATGACAATGAAATCATTTCAATTCCATGCAATGTGCAAAAAAACAGTCAATTTTTCACTTGGCAAGCTGAAGTCTAAAGTAATTAAGCACTGCTGTGTGGGAGGCAGCTTCCTGCTCTGAAGTCAGCCTGAGATAATTACCATATTAAAGTCAAAACATCATGTGCCGTACTGATAGATAGATGGATGGAGAGATTGGGCATCTATTAAATGATCCATTTTGTTATGCTTCCTGGGAAATGTGCCATTGATGCCAATTAAGAAATATATATTCCAAGTGAGTATTTCTAAGTGACAAAACTTCTATCCGGTAAATTGAATTTATTATTTACTGATCATGAAGTACTTAAAGTCATAAAATCTAGATAGAGAGCAACCTATGAGGAGAATTACATGCTCTGACTCGGTTTACAAGCTCCTCATTACCCAATTGCCACGTTAGCATAAACTTCTTCATGATAACATTCTAGAGAAGGCACTAAGTTATTTCTGTCATGAAAACTTGGACTGGAATAATTATATGATATTACAGATAAAATGTGAGCATTCAGACATTCCAGAGGCTCAGACAAGTTAAGAAAAAATTGCTTGTTTGAAAGGTAAGTGAAATAAACTTCAAAGAACGATGTTTCCAAAACATCTTGAAATAACTGATAGTGGAATTGAAAAGTGATATGACTCCACTTTAGCATCAAAGTTAGAGAGTAATCTATTAACACAAGTCAGCTGAATGGACTGCAGCAAGGTTAAATTATGTTCAAAACATTCTTCACAGTTCCACTTAAGAAAAGCTTATAATTTATTAATATTCCTTCTCCAGTTACCAAATATGGGAAATTAATTATTTTTATATATTATTTATATTAGAAAAACTAAGCTTTCCTAATCCCCGGTTAATAACATGTCAATGAAATATTTTGCCCTGTGATTTAACTCTGCTCCTACTTATCAAAGTTTACATTCAATTGCAGTGAAACAATAAAATACAGCTTGCTTCAGTGTAAATATTGGTAAAAGGAGAAAAAAATATGTTGGCTCTCTGAGAAAAGAGGGCATCTCCAAGTTAGGGTCTCTCTCTCTCATTTTTTTTTTTGAGTAAAGAAGAATAGGAACTTCTGTCTACAGTAAAGGTTATGTTTGATCTTCTTTAACTACTTTCTGTGGGATTTATTCGCCACCATTTCCACTAACTTATTGATACCATGAAGAATGGAGAACCAAAGCAATATTCATTTAAAATCAGAGACAAGAACTTTGAGGATCAAATCTATTATTACTCTTATTGACCAAAATAAAGATGTTAAAATGCAAAAATCCATCTCTATAAAGAATATAGTATAATTAGTTTCCCTTGTTGATAATCTGAAGTATCAATATGCTGCCTTCATATCAGATTCTATCCCTGCCCTCTGGCATATCACTTGATCCGGTCTCTCAGTATGTCAGGCAGGCATTTGAGCAAGGCTGGCATTACTAAATTCCAGACTGCTCTGATAGACAGTTTCAAGGTTTTTGGTTCTGTGTATTTCACTAGAAAACCTCAAATGAGTGCAATTCTAAATTACCTTATGTGTGAGAGAAGGACAAATGAGTTTATATTTGGTCTTGTTTGCTCCATGTAATTTGTTCTCTCACACTGATAACAATACTATTCACTTAACTATAAGTGCACAGAAGTAAAAGATTAAAAGTAATCTTCCAAGGCAGACGAGAAAAAGTATTTCCCATGATTTTGTTTATATACAGAATTTACACCCTGTATGTTATAGACACAAGTCAATGTAAAGAACAGGCTTTTAATTTTAATGAATGAAAAAATATCAGGGTTGGTTAAAACTAAAAATTAAGGTGTTTGTTTTATTTTTGTTAAGGGGAGTTCACATTTGCTAGTGAACTAAGATATTTTATTTTATTGCCATTTGGCTTTCATTTTTATTTTTTTGTTTTAGAAACAAAGATATGAGTAGTTGGAAACAATAGACTTCACCTCAAAAAACACTTTTGAACTTAGTAAAAATATTTAGTCATTGTATTATAATTTCAAAGCAAAATGAAGCTCATAGCTTTCAGGGCAATGGGAAAGTGCTTTACAGAGTATGGTCTTGATTATAAAACAGAAGGAGGCACAAGAGAAAGGTCTCCTCAGCAGCGTCAGCTGTCCAGCGAGGGAAGGCTGCCCACGCAGGTTGAAAAGGACTAATAACCCCAAGTCTGGGACTGTTTTGGCCACTTGTTATCATTCTGTCAAATAAATAAATTTCTGATACAAATAAGTAAATTTAGAAATTTTCTCTAGTGATTAGAGCTCTGCTCTAGAAATAAGACAGAGATTTGTCTTTCTGACTCCACCACCCAATCACTTTTTAAATCCAGACAATCCTTCTTTTTGTTTTATTCATCTGTAAAATGGACATGAAGGCTTGTCCAGCTTACCCATTCATTATCTAGAGAGTGCTTCTAGGTAGCCAGAGAAAGACAGTGTGAATATTCAGAATGTGATTAGTTCTGGGAGAGTTTCTTTTCTTCATTGTGAATTCTAGAGTCGTTTTCAGCTGCCAAAATCCAGGTGCTGTTTGGAGAACTCAACCTCAAACATCACATGTATTTTCTGCCCTTTAAATGTCCATAGTTTGAGGGGTTTTCTTACCATTTTAATGGCAACAGTGAAATTAGATTGTTCAGCTTCAGTTTGTCATTCATTTCATTCTTTAATTTCTGTGTTCAGAGATGATGAGTTTTAGTTTGCATTTCAAACCAGTTTCAGAAAATAACAGATAAAATGTTTTTTCATTTGAAACATTTAAACTTCAAGAAAAAATCTGTCCTGACCTATTGCACTGCAGTTTGTGAATATAAATAGTATAGTATATGGGAAAGCTCTTCAAGCATTTCTAAGTAGAATGTCTTCAATTCTCATCTCCACCCTAATAATATTTTTATACAACTAAAAGTTCTTAAATCTACCTGCCAAAATCTATTTTAAAATATTTTATTATGTATTGGAAAGTACATTTTAAGAGTTCCCCTAACATGCTAAAAGTGGAGTAGATTAATTCTATCTCAAAGTCTTAAATCAAATAAACAAGACGTCAATGCTTGACCTTTCGTTCACACTTCATCCAACACCTCATTCGTTACTCTCTTGCTCTTCACCCATGGTAATCTTCCTTCTCTCAACAAATGTCATATCCAGTAACTCAATCATACATCTTAATCAAAA
Organism: Sorex fumeus; assembly: GCF_029834395.1. Classification (NCBI taxonomy): domain Eukaryota; kingdom Metazoa; phylum Chordata; class Mammalia; order Eulipotyphla; family Soricidae; genus Sorex; species Sorex fumeus. Next base: position 17,983,369 of record NW_026606104.1, on the reverse strand, counting down.
ACAATAAATGTAGCACCCGACATGAAAGAGCACCTACATAAACATAGTCTTTTCTGCCTTCAAGTCTCTCTCTCACACTGATACTGTTAACACAAGACAGCACTTTTTATCCCTAGAAACACACCCTTGAATTCATTACATGTTCAACACTTTCTCTAACATCTTGGAACGACAGCCAGCAGCAGTGTCATCCAATTTTAAAGCAGATTGGAATTTAAGAAAGTTAGACTTCAGAACTAAGAAGGGATAAGAAAGTTTTCTTTTATTACCAGGTCTCTCCAAATTCTAGAATAAACACCTGATGTCTAAATATTATTTTTATGTGTAAATTGACAAGACTCACCTAGAAAACATATTCTTACATCCCTTATACAAAAAAAAACATAATACTGGATGGGTTGCTATATTTTGTATCAATTCTCACAACAAATCAGGGAGACCATTATTTCTCCCCAATTTTTACTATAAATAAAATTACTCTACTTAAGTAAGTTAGATCACAATTGAAAAACTGGAAGTGTGAGTCTACACTAATATGGATGTAGCTCATTAAATGTTTGTTTGCAAGTGTGTGACTCTACATTTAACTTTGATCTTCCTCTTGTCAAGTAGAAATTCCCTAAATATGGGGTTTTAAATTATAAATTTAAAAAATAAACTTCTCTAGACTTCATTTCTAAGTTTTAGTGCACAATGACTTACCAAACTATATTCCATAAACTAAAAGTTAAATATTTTGCCACTACTGTACAGATGAATAAATAGTAGTTACAGCAAAAGAATATTAGTAGATAGGAAGTGTCAATACCAATATCACACTTAAATCACTATTTGTGTTACCTCTAACTTCAAACAAAATTAAATCAGGTGCGACCAATCATTTTATTACTTAAAAGAAAAAATAAAAGTGATGTTTGTTAGCAACCTGTTCAATTGTTTATACTCTAGGATTTAAGTAAATATCATTTATTTGAGTATACAAATACAAAGTAGAAGGTAGGTTCTTGTCTCATTTCTGTCACTTATTATGGAGACTCATTTTTCTCATTAGAAATAGTGATTAAAGCATCTACTCCTCGATCAGATTGCTAGTCAATGCTCAGCATCAAGACCTAGATCAAAGCAAATCTTTAACATATATTTGTTGACTGAATGAATATCTCACACAGGGTCATATAAATAGTACTTTTTAAAGGTAAATTTAAGGAACCATAGCCCTATCCTTCTTTTTTTGGACTTATTTTCCTCACTGGAAAGATAAGAAGAAAAATCTGCCTTTTTAAATTCTTCATTCCTGTACACTTGTATAATTTGTATAGAATTGCGTTTTATGTGTTAACATTACACATTTTTATAGTTTATCTGTTAATAGTTTATTTAACTGATTTTTATATAATCCTTATTTTACTTTGTTTCATTACTGTAATTATGTCATAGATTTAGGTCAAAAAATCATCAAAATTGTTTTGCATTATTGTTTTGGTTTGGAGATAACACTTCATAGTGCTCAGGGAATGCTCCTTTCTCTGTGCTCAAGGATCATTCTTGGCAGTGTTTAGGAGATACACATTGCTGGGAATTGAAGGAGGTTGTTATATGGAAGGCACGCATCCTACCCACTGTACTATCTCTCTGGTCCTGAACTTCTTTTGTAAGGAGTTTGTCATAAATTTTAGTGTGAGGACAATATGATCTCTATCAAAACCACTGTTATTGCAGTACAAAATCAGTTAGAAAATGCATGAATGAATGAGCTTAGCTGAGTACAAATAATGTTTTATTTGTAAACACAAATAGCTGGCCAGATCAGGGTGTCCTGATCCAATGTCTAAGTGACTACCAGAGAGTAGAGGAACTCCTCATCATGTTTCCTGCAAGATCTTTGATTATAGTGCTTAATATTATTTTTTCTAAATCCTTCGAGCTCTAAACTTTTTGAGTTGTAGTTGGCACTATGTCATATATCCTAGAGAACAAAGAGTAAAAGAAGATAGTGGCCTTGTGGTACGTATTCAACAGAATATACACAAGAGACAAAGAATGTATCAGGAAAATTACGGTAATCCTTTGACCATGCTAACATCTGACAGTATAAGTCTTTATAGGAGGGTGCTCCTTTTGGGTTTGGAGGCACATTCATTAACCTACAACATATTCAAGATGCTGCAATCATTATCTGTGAATTGTAATATCACATCAATGAAAAAATAAGAAAATACAGATGAATGTTTTTGTTAAATTTGACTAAGCAGAAAAAGCTTTTATCAGAGCTGTATTTTAGAGTTGTTCTTTTTTTCAAAGTTAGATTAGAGTGTAAAGAATTAGAGAGTAAAGACATTCCAAGTGTGCAGGGTAATATATGTGACCCATTGAACAAAGGAGAGTAAACGACAAAGTGATTAGCTTCCTTGAAGCCATTAGGTTGGTAAGTAACAGAAAATAGTATCAAAGATTTAATAAACACAGTCCTTGTTTACTGAAATCACACCTTTTCAAATACACACTCAAGAACTGGGTTTATAAGTCTGACAAAAACTTCTGAAAAGTTACCTTTATGGAATGAGATGATTGGTGACAATGTGTTTCACTAGACATGTCTGCAGGGAAGCAAAAGGACAAATTGCACATGACTGAAAGTTCACTGATAGCAACAAAAAGAGATAAACACTTAAAGAAATGTCAGATTGTTACAAGAGTTTTAATCCACCAAAGTTTCACCAGTTAATACTCAATGTAAGCTCCAGAATACTCCAAGTATAAGATAATAACATCAGAAATTTCTTAAATGTGTCAACAATGGTGAATTACTTTCATCTTGCGGTATACAGTGATTAGTCACATAGCGACCCTTATCCCATTGATCTGACAGTACCTGCAACAAACAACATCCTTCAAGATGCAGCTGACTTTAGTGGGCAGGTACATTTAATAATCAAACTCTTCTCATATTTTTATTTTAATAAAAAGAGTTGGTTTTAAGAAATGTGTGAAAGTAGCAAAACCACATGCTTCCAACTGGAAAAAATCCAATGCCCTGAGGCAGTTCTGAAAAGCTGTCCTTTCCTTATGAAAAGCTGTCCTCACCCCCAAAATAAATATTCACTCAGATGTCTCTGGGTCAAGTCAATAGATAGAGAGTCTCCTTGCTATTCATCCTGGAAAAAAAAACAAGTGTTAGGGTAGAAGGTGGGAAAAGGTACAGATTCCTTTAAAAATGTATTTGTTAAAAGAAAACTGGTTCCTTGTAAGATACATGTTTCTTTTTTCTAGCAACCCAAATTTGCACAATATCTAGTTTTGTGGAATCACCAATCTAGCACAATTCAAATAATAAAATAAAGATTCTTTATCAGTGGAATTTTTTTAAAGCAAAGACACAAAGTAAATGGACCATAGCAAGTCATATAGTGTTATATGACAACATATTATCTCCAAGTTCCTTTTGGTTTTGTTAATCAATTACACTCTACAGTTTGAAAAACCAAATTAACTCATTACCTGGAATGCTTGAACAAGTAACTGAAAAAAATTGTCAGATTAATTTACAAAGTAAATTACTTGAATTCTTAAAAAAAAAAAAGCCTTTTACTGGCTTTTTTCTAGAAGACTGATGGAATTTCTCTTTGATGGAAAAACAGAAAAACAAGTGCTTCAACTGAGCAAAGGTGCCAAGAGGAAGCACCGGGCCTCTCATCTCTCGCACAAGAGCTGAGGCTTGCATTCTTGAAGACAGAGTGACATCTAAAGGGATTTTGAAATAGCCAGGGCTGCTATTGTGGCAGCCAAACTGACAAAGTCAAGGGCATGTCATATTTTGGAAAACTGATGAGTTTTCAGGTTTCCTATGCTTGGTTGTCCCAAGTAACCATGAAAAGAGGATCAAATTCTGATTTTAATGACATGCCTCGGGGTGCCCTCAGGACAACTGCCATTTTTATCTTAGATTCTGCAGGTCCTCAGTGAACAAAAGGGGGGAAAATCAGCTTTGAATAGATTCCTTACGCTCTTGTCAAAAGTAATCCAACTCTGAATATCTATATCCCAAAATATCATCACATGGGCAGTTTTTATTAACCTGAAGAATTAATAGAGCAGAATATTTAAAATGGTGTTTCAGTTATTGATTCTCCAATTAGATCTTGTGTTCCCTAGGTGCTGTGTATAATAATGGTTTTTGCTCAGTCTCCCGCACTCGCTTGCTCGCTCTTGCTCTCTCTCTCTCTCCGTGTCCCTGTGTTTCTCATAAGCATGCATGCTTTGAATACACATGTGGTGCATAATGACCAGATCTGGGAGGCGAGGCTGCATTTGTGGATTCTGATTATGCTTTTGAAAAATAACCTCGATCTCCAAATTTAGTCTTTTCCAAGCTTATAATCCCTACTCTCCTTCCTCCCGCACAAAATAATTTTTATTTTGGAGTTGACTATCATAATATGTGGCAGCTTAGCCAGAGAGCAGGGGCCGTGTGCTTGTTAACAGCACCCTGATGTTAACAATGAACTAATTACTTTTACTACTGATGTGCTCTGGGGCATTATTTTCTTTCTGTGTGCTTTCCTACTGAACTATTGTCATTACTCAATCAGAGAACTGAAGAAAGCAAAGCAAAAGAAAAAAAAAACACCAGAATGCCTTTCTTCCATGGGACTGAAGCCAGAGTTCCCTGTACTCAGTCTTGTTTTCCTCTGCTTTCTTTAATTGAGCATTCCTTGGGAAGTAGGGTTGCCTTCTGATGCATTTTTATTTATTTATGAAAACTAGTATAAAATCATGCAAGGCTCCTGGGATACTCTATCACATTTATAACCATGATGCCCCAGTGAACTGCTTAAGCACGGATCAGCTGCAGATCGAGAAGTTAACTCTTTCTTCTTTACAGAAGCTGAGTCGAAGTGGTAAAAACAGTTCATGGTGTATTCCCTTTTCGATAAAAGCGCCTCTGGAAAGGGAAAGTGTGTGCATTTCTCCATTTGCACAATAGTATTTCTAGTTTTATTGGAGTTGGGGGGCATGAAAGGGAGGGGAACAATAAGAAGGAGCACATTAGCCCAGAGAAAGCTATGATCAGAGAACATTTACAGTGGGATATCATTTGCAGCAAAAGTGTTATTTTGCCTGAAGATAGAATTTGCTCACACAACTGATTTTCTGTGATTGTTTTTATATAAAACACCCATCCTAGACCCATTCGCACATCCACCCAAACAACCATATTTCACTTTCATGTCAAAAGAAGTTGGCATTGAAAATTCTGTACAAAACATGGAACCCGAGGCAGTGAAACGATAAATAATGACAGAACCTTTCAGCTAGTCTTAATAAAGGAGATTAAAGCAACGTGTAACCTAAGATGTATGATGTATGTTAATAAAACGAGTGGTGAAAAATAATAAATTGCCCACCCTAATAACATACATATATCTCTACATTTAAATTAGTCTTTTGCTGATTCTGTTTTCTCTCAACACTTACAAATATATTGCAACTGTATAAAAAATTATCTATCAAGCCAAAGCATTTCTGAAAATGCCACTATTTTGGATTTTGTTTAAAGACATCTTATCTTTCTCACACAATAACTTTTTATTCAAAAACTACCTCAATTCAAGCAAGAATCAATCATTGCATGTTCAGAAACTGCTCAGTCTTTCAGAGCTGTTAGTACCCACACAACTTCCTCAAAGGACTGAGATTCTGAAAAGAAATCAGAAGTGCAAAAGCCTGAATGAAAAATCTTTGGGCATACCATAATAATTTGTAAAGTAGTATGTATTGGTTCACAGATCAGTGTTTAAAACCAGAAGCAATTCAGCTTTGTATTAAAAACACAGACTAAACTTGCTAGAATATTTCAAGTGTAAGTCAGATCAGTATTTTAATTCTTTTGTTCTTCCAATAGTAACTTGCACACTAAAATGTAACATATTTTTCTGCAGAAGAGAAACTGTGCTAATAGAATGGGTCTTTGTTCTTGTTTCTTTATGGAGTTGAGCAAAAAGTAGTGAGAAAAGAAATAGTAAAAGTTAGGAAATGGGATGATGGCATCATTGGGCTATTATCCTAGGCTCTCCTCACCAAGCAATTTGTAAGTCTGGTTTTTGTTCTTTTTTATGATACAAAAATTAATTTTGTGTTGCAATATCAGATTTTAGGAAAATGTTTTCCTCTATAAAGAGAACATCTTGAAAATAGGATTACTAAAAGATAGCAAAAACAAGCAATAAGGTTGTATCAAAATAAATATATCTGAATGGTATTATACTAAGCTATAATACTAAGGTTTCCTTCAATAGCTTGATATGGAATCATAAACCAAAAATGTGGACCAGTTCACAGATAGAGTGAGAGCACAAAAGTCCTCAATTCTCTCAAAAATTTAAATCACAGTAGACCTTGTATTTTTTAAGTGATAAAAGCACATGATTAGACAACAGGTAAAGGTAAAGGCCCTCCCGTTGATCATTGATTTGCTCGAGCGGGCCCAGTAACATCTCCATTGGAGACTTTGTTGTTACTGTGTCTGGCATATCGAATACGTCACGGGGGTCTTGCCAGGCTCTGCCGTGCGGACGAGATACTCTCGGTAGCTTGCCGGGCTCTCCGAGATGGGCGGAGGAATCGAACTCGGGTCGGCCATGTTGGCTGCGTGCAAGGCAAACGCCCTACCGCTGTGCTATCGCTCCAGCCCAGACAACAGGTAATTTAAGGATTTGATAGCAAATTTCCATGAAAGAACAAGGAGAGAACACAAGAGCAGGAAAATCTGTGAGTATGAGACTGCTGAATCTTTCCAAAATGTGATTTTATTATTTAGCCCCTGTGGATGTTTTCCTCTCTCTTATAGATAATAGACTTGATTTAGATATAAATTTTTTATCTAGGCAAAAATCAAATCAGGTTTGAACAACACAAAAATTCAAATAATCATCTTTTTAAAAATATTTTGTCAGGTGCTTCTTTACTGTCTTTGAATTATTCAGCCTCCATATAGACTTTCTATTATGAAATAACATTTTGCTAAGATTAAAATAACTAAAATATTGCCACATATCTTGTAAGATAAACTTTTGAATTGTATATGAGTCAGCAAAATTGACATTGAAGCCAAGATGAAGAGAAGAACTAAGTAATGAGCTAGGTATGTTAATTTCATGATCCTTAAGAAAGAAGTGACCCAAAGCAAGGTTTCATATTCTTTCTCTCCTTAACAGGGTAGGGTTGTTTATGACCCAAGCAGAGTATAGAATAAGAGTGTTTTAAGCAGACTCAGACCAGACTATGTTCTCACAAACCAAATGATGGCAGTATCGATCAGTTCCATACAAGCCATTCCCATCCTTTTATCCATATAGTGATTAGAAAAAGATAAGATCTAATTATGATGCTGGCTTTTAACTTTAACCCAAGTTACCAGCTTTCACCACTTGCTATACTATATTCCCCAGGTTTCCAAAATTAAGGTATCTTTTCTGTTCTAATTTTGACTTAAATATCCTATCTCAATAAATACAATATCCCTTTTAAGAGTAAGAGCAATAAAAAAGTATAATATTTTCATTTAATAACAGAGTGAATCATTGAGACATCTAAGAAATGAAAATGTATATCTGTTAAAGCTTAGACTAGGTTTGTCAGAAAATCAGTTTTAATAATAGCAAGGTCATTATATAACTGTGAGAGGGGAAAAGTAAAGCATTAGCAAACAATTAATAAAGGAAAAAATAAGTATAAATACCCTCTTTATGAATGAATAAGAAATGAATAGTACAGAACAAGTATAAGCTTTCACTTGATGAGTGTTCCACAAAAAAGCTATAGGTACTCTCTTTGGAACTGATTATGAACAAATTATCGATGAGTACTTAGAGTTGCTTAGCATCTTCCTTCTAAACATTACTCTAAGCAACTTTATTTCATATTGTAATATGATAGAAAAATAGATATCCTCAACACTATTTTATGGACTGATAAAGCTGAGGTCTATATTTAATTTTTTATCTCCCCTTAGCTTTAAAAAAAAAAGAAAGAAAACCTGAACCTCTCAATTGACATGTAACACACAGCATGTTTTGTCTATGTGTTTATTGAATGGAGAACTGCATTCATAACTGTGTAAGCAAAGATATGTTTGAGGTATGAATTATCAAAGCAAACTCCAAATTTATGTCTCAGGTTTTTTAATTATGGATACTACAAGCAAATAGAAAACTATCCCAAATTAACCAGAATGTTTATTTTCAGTGAATAATAATTGCCACCAGCATGTGAAATATGTACAAATAAAAGTTAAACATGAGTTTCTTACCCAAATAAACTCAGAGTCTAATGGATTACAAGTTCTTAAAAAATAATGCAAATATAAATAGGGAAATAGAGAAAACTCCATGATAGTAGAGCAGTTCTAAGGAAGAAAGGTTAGTGAAGGACAGATTCAGAAGTATCTTCTTAAAGAGTCAGGAAAGAAAATGGGTGTATCTGGGGTCCTCAAGACTACTTTTAAAGTTTTATGATTCTCTAGGATAACACAGATTTAGTACATAGTCACAAATATGATCTAGTACAGTAAAAATATATAAAGTAAAATAGACAAGGGGAAATAGATGAGAGTCCAGGAAAAACTACAAATCAGCTTCCAAGAATCTTCTCCCAATTGAGTAAATAGGACATGCTTAATTCTCCAAGCAATTACTTGTGATGATATGTGTAAATTGTTGCCAGCCAGGAAGGCTTGCTAGAAACCCAGAATCCATGACCTTTCCTGAGGGATAATTATGTAGATATGCTTTGCTTAGATGATAACAAAATTTAAAATTACCTGAAAGAAAACCAGTGGTAAATATAAGCTATACTATTTATATAAACATTTTAATCAGAATAGAATGGTTGGAAACCTCCCCAAATCAAGTTTCTAGACATCAGACAGTCAAATATCAACTTTAGAGGCATGCCTTTCAAAAGATAATCATTAGGCCTACTATGTCAATTCTATTTTGCATAAGTTGGCAATGTTAATAATTTCAGATAAGCAAAAAGTAGCAAAGGCTTTTAAAAGTGAATATAATTAGTTAATTATTAGTCTAGAATGGGCCAGGGAGATTGTTCAAAGAACTAGAGCATGCCTTGTATGAGGAGATCCCAAGATACCTTATAGTCACATGATTCCTCAGTACCCTTGTTTGTGGCCCCAGTGTTCTCAGCACTACCAGACCCAGGAAGAACCATACTGTCAGAGGGAATATTAAACATTCAGACTGGTAGAGCTAAAATGATAGAGCTGGAGTTGGTCCTGGACTCCCTGATACTGCTTGAGAGTATACAACACTCTTATCTCCTACCCATCAAAATAAAGAAATATCCTGAGTTCAATGTTCCTGGAGAGTCAGCCAAGAAATGATAAGGTTTGGTTACCTTGACTTCTTCCTTTCAGCCTCCGCTGCCATCTGCCAGTAAATAGCAAAAATGACCAGCACAAAGGACAAGAGGAGGGGGACCCATTGTATGTTCTCTAGACCTTTTAGAAAACACGAAGTTGTTCCTTTGGCCCACGTCCATGGGGTGATAGGTGATATTGTAGAGATAAAGGAAATGGGCACTGACCAAAAAAGGAATGCCCCACAAATGTTACTGTGACAAAACTGGAAGAGTCTACAATGGTACCCAGCATGCTGTTGGCATTGTCGTTAACAAACAAGTCAAGGGCAAGATTCTTGCCAAGAGAATTAATGTTTGTATTGAGCATATTAAGCACTCTAAGAGTCAAGAAAGCTTCTTGAAATAGATAAAGGAAAATGATCAGAAAAAGAAAGAAGCCAAAGAGAAAGGGACGTTGGTTCAACTGAAGCGTCAGCCTGCTCCACCCAGAGAAGCACACTTCCTAAGAACTAACGGAAAGGAGCCTGAGCTGCTGGAGCCCATACCCTAGAAATTCATGGCATGAGAGGTCACTGTCACTGTCCTCCCGTTGTTCATCGATTTGCTCGAGCGGGCCCAGTAACATTGTGAGACTTGTTACTGTGTTTGGCATATTGAATACATCAGGGGTAGCTGGCCAGGCTTTGCCAGTGGGCGAGACACTCTCGGTAGCTTGCCGGGCTCTCTGAGAGGGGCGGAGGAATCAAACTAGGGTCGGCCATGTTGGCTGCGTGCAAGGCAAATGCCCTACCCTCTGTGCTATGGCATGAGAGGTATTTGTTTAAAAATAAAGAGACTCCTGGACTATAAAAAAAAAAAATTAAAAGAAAAAAGTGCGAAGGTTTGTAGTACAGCAGGGAAGTCTCTTACCTTTGCACTTGGCAAACTCAGATTTAATCCTTGACATTCTATAAGGTCCAAAAAGCCCTCCAAGAATGATCACTGAGCTCAGAACCGGGAGAAAGTCCTGAGCACAGCTGGAGCAGCCCGAAAAATGAACACATGACAGAGAGAGAGAGAGAGAGAGAGAGAGAGAGAGATGCTAAGGTTAGATCATGGAAGGCTTTTGAATTTTAAGAAATATAGGACTAATCCATAGATGTATAAGCTAATGAATTTTAAATTGGAGAGGAATAAGATCATTTGCATAATATGTTTTTGGTTAATGAGAATATCAAAGAGAAACTACTCCTCTCCCCTGCTCATATACCAAAGCAATGTAATGTTGTGAAGAGCATAGACTTAAGCCCCAGACTTACAATCGAATCACAGAGGAACCACACTAGCTCGCTGTGTAACTTGTACATGTATGTCTCCCATGCCTGAATTTTTTTATCTCTAAAAACTGGTGATAATTGTTGGAAACTTTCTAGGCTTTTATTTAACAATTAAATGAATCACCTATATTTCATCAAATTACAGTCATTGTTTACTGCAAGAAACATCAGAGAAAAAGAAAATATTTCCAATTAAATGATGACCGCCTGCTTTTTCAGCACTTAACATTTTTCATTTTAAGTATAATATAGGCAAAGACTTTCTCCAATATTGCTATTATGCATAACATAATAAAGTAAAATATTAATTAAATAAGTTGATTGTGACTATGAAAGAAAATTTAAATTATAAGCATTCTTTATATAACATTTGCTTCAGCATGATATTTTACTGCCTTGTCTTGTCTTTCTGAGCATTCACTATATTTTTCCTTTAGTTCTGAATCATAGTATAATCACTTCTATAACATTTGAACACTGAAACCATATAAAAAATGCTTATGACTCAACTGAAATGATGCAATACAATCAAACCAATCAACAAAGTTTGTGTATGCACAGGCAAGAGTGACTAAGCAAAGACAACTCTCTGGATGACAACAATTACAAAATCTATTGAATTATTCACACACAATATGATTGTGTATATAGAAAATTATATACTTCACAAAAAATACAGTAATATAAATGAAATTAATATGGTTACAGAAACAAGGTCAATATTTAAACATCAGTTTTATTTTATATGCTACCAATGAATAATTGGGGCATGAAGTATTAAAACTATAATTTTCAATAGTACACAAAATATAAAATAGCTAGATAAGAATTTAATGTAATTGTGAAAGAGTTCTGTAATAAATGCTGCAAAGCGCAGTTGAGAACCATTAATAAAGACATAAATAGATGAAGAGATGTTGTATTCTTGCTTTCAATGGTGTTCCTAACACCATTTCTTAAATTTATGTATATCTTAGGGCAATCTCCATCAAAATTCAAGTAGATTTTATGAAGCAATTGACAAATTAATTGTAGTTATATAAATATGCTTATATTAAGGTTCTTATATAAATGAAAACAGATCTATAATTGTGTTAACAATCTTAAATAAAATTAGCTGAACAATGCACATTGCCTTATTTTAAAACTTACTATAGTCCATAAGAACCAAGACAGTGTGAAACCAACATCGGATATAAATCGATAGAAGAGTTAATCAAGAAACAAACTTTCACATACAAGGTCAATAGATTTTTTTTTAACCAAGGCATCAAGTTAATAAGGAGGAGACATCTTTTTAACAAACTACTCAAACGATTGATGAACAATGGGATGACAGTGCTACAGTGCTACTCAAACTACTAGATCGTTCTATAAAAAATAATAATAAACCTCAATTCACATTTTTTAATCTGTATACTAAAACTGGGTTGGAGTGATAACACAGAAGTAGGGTGTTTTCCTTGCACGCAGCCAAACATGGCCGACCTGAGTTCGATTCCTCCACCCCTCTCGGAGAGCCCGGCAAGCTACCAAGAGTATCTCGCCCGCACGGCAGAGCCTGGCAAGCTACCCATGACGTATTCAATATGCTAAACACAGTAACAACAAAGTCTCCAATGGAGATGTTACCGGGCCCACTTGAGCAAATCGATGAACAATGGGAGGACAGTGACAGTGACAGATACTAAAATTAATTTTAAGTAGACAAAAACCTAAACAAAAAAACTTCTATAAATTCATGTTTATTAAGATACTGTCTATGACTGTGTGTGTGTGTGTGTGTGTGTGTGTGTGTGTGTGTATGCTTGCTTTCATATGGTATCTACTTTTGGTATCAGGGTAATTTTGTCCTCATGAAAGGTTTGAGGAAGAATTTCTTTTTTTTTTACAATTTTTGGATGAGTTTGAGAAATCGGTTATAGGTCATCTTAGAACTCATTAGTGTAATCATCTGGTTTGGGGCTTTTGTTTCAGTGGAGACATTTGATTACTGCTTAGTTTCCTTGTTTGTAATTATTCTGTTTAGGTTTTCTATTTTTTTCTGATTCAGAATTAGTAAGTTGTGGGATTCTAAAAATCTATTCTTATCTTGTTCATTTTCCAAATTAATGGCAGAAAATAGTTAATAGGAAAACTTTATTAATACTTTGTTTTTCTGTGGTATTGACTGAAGCTTTCTCCTTTCATTTTGAAAGCCTAGTTATTAGGGTTTTCTCTCACTTTTAAATCTGTTTATTTATTTTTTGTTTTCTAACCTGTTATTTTGAGATTTTATTTATCATCAAAGCTCAAATGGTTTCTTGTTGACAACAGAAGGTTGTATTTTTTTTTATTTTTGGGTCACACCTGGTGATGCACAGGGATTACTCCTGGCTCATGCACTCAGGAATCATTCCTGGCGGTGCTCAGGGGACCATATGGGATGCTGGGAATTGAACCCAGGTCAGCCGCATGCAAGGCAAATGCCCTACCCACTGTGCTATCACTCCAGCCTCTCCAGCTATTCTGTACCTTTTGATTGGTGAGTTTAGGCCATTGAGTTTAATAAAATTATTGGGAAAATAATTATTGTAATTTTTTCCAAATTTCTATGTTATGGCAGTATATGCTATATTGTACTTCTTTTATTCCCTTTCCTTATAATTTGATATATAACTTATGTAACAATAAGTTCCCTTTGCCTTTTTTCTTCTATTTTTGTTTTGCAGTTACTTAGAAGGTTTACAGATAATACTCTAAGATTCTGACCTACTCTAAAGTTACATAAGTAAATAGCAAAATTGTCCCAAGATTTCCAGTTACTACCTTTCTTGTCTCCATATTTTATGTTTATTAAGTACCTTCCGATTTCCAAAAAGTTTTTTATTACAGTTTTTTCATATCTTATAGGACTAGTTTATTAGCAATGGATTTCTTTAATTAAAACAATTTCTTTTTCTTAAAAAAAATTATCACTCCTTCAAATTCAAGTGATAATCTAACTGGGTAAAGAATATTGATTTGGGGGCCAGAGTGATAGTACAGCAGGTAGGACATTTGCCTTGCACACGGCTACACAAGTTCAATCCCCGGCATCCCATATGGTCCTCCAAGCACTGTCAGGAGTAATTCCTGAGAGCAGAGCCAGGAGTAACCCCTGAGCATCTCTTGGTGTGACTCAAAAACCAAAATATATATATATGTATATATATATATATATTTGGAGGTCATTTTAAATTCAGCTCTTTAAAAGCCTGTGCATTTTCTCACCAATTCAGTTGTTAAATACACCTAAATATATAATAAAGCAAAAAAAAACCCTTAAAATTTAGAGAATAGTTAGAAACACACCTCTAACTCTAATCAGATAGTCCTACTTCTGTCAACATTTCTTAGTTGCAGAAGGTATTAACAATCTTACATTTACAAATAATGCACAGATAGTAAATATTTACTCTTAAAAATTGTAAGAAAAAATACTATACTTATTCCCATAGAATGAATGAATGCAAACACTTGCCAAGAAGTTTTTCTTTGAAATTAAAATTTCACTGGATTCAAGTAGGTAGAAGGTATAGAAGTAAATAAAATAATTCCTATTTCATAGGGTTATAATTAGGCTCAAATAACTTAACAGGTAACATACCTGAAATATTAAAAATGTCAGTGTTGTTACTTTTTATGTAAATGGTGGAAAATTTAAATAATATATCCATCTGGGGAAGTAGTTTTTGATATTATTTTTTTCATTTCCATGTCTACCCATATTTAATACATTTTCTTGAGCAAATTAGTTTACCATTTTGTGCCACAATTTTCTTATTTTTAGAACATAATAATAGTACTCATCACGTAAAAATATAGCTGAATCAAATGCAAAAATATATGTAAATCACTTAGAGTAAGGCCCTGGAAAAAGTAACATAATTAATTCTGGCTATTATTGACATAGAGCAATAACTCTCACCATTACCACCATCTCTGCCAAAGGAACTTATATGCATAATCTGAAATATAAATTAAACAAATCTTTATAATGAACGTTTTGGCACAATTCCCAAATAACATGCCTTTAGTTCACAAAACGAATTGTGCACTATTTCAAAGTACTGTTACTGTAAGTTGTTCTTTCATTTATCTACCCATTTGGGTAAAACAAAATCTTCCTAGATCAAAATCTTGCAGCATGAAGTTCAACTTTATCTGATTAACTTGGGATGACATTTTCTCACTAATTCAGTTGTTAAATACACCTAAATATATAATAAAGCAATTGAAACTCCCATCCTTTAAATATTAAGGTGCATGAATTCTGTTCCTGAAATTGCCACTAAGTTCTCTATCTCACTGGTTCTGTGAATTGTGTGTATTCTTCCTCAATAAGTACGTGCATAAACTAACATGCAAACTTATACAGACTAAAGTCTTTATTCACAAAATGGAAGTGAGTTGGTCTCACTCAGAGCTTTGCACTCAAGTATCACTCCTGGTAGTGTTCAAAGATGTTGGAGATTGAACCCAGGTCAGCTGCATGCAAGGCACATACCCTACCCCCTGTATTATTGCACAATTTTCTTGTTTTCTTCTCTTCCTTCTCTTCCTCTCTCTGTCTCCCCAACTTCCCCTCCCCACCCCTCTTCTCCCTTTCCTTCCCCTTCCCTCTCGCTCCATTCCCTCTCCTCCCATTCTCTCCTCTCTCTCATCTACCCTCCCCATTCTCACTTGAGCCCAGGACTTACTTCTGACTCTGTGCTCCTGTGTTGCTTGCACATTGGGAAATACAAAGAGATCATGTTATGAGAAATGTCAATATATTATTCTGTCATTGTATAGACATCATAAAATATGTTGGTAGGGTGTTTGCCTTGCACGCAACTGGCCCGGGTTCAATTCCTTCGTCCATCTCAGAAAGCCCGGCAAGCTATCAGAGTATCCCACCTGCACAACAGAGCCTGGCAAGCTCCCCGTGGCATATTCGATATGCCAAAAACAGTAACAACAAGTCTCACAATGGAGATCTTACTGTTCAAGCAAATCGATGAACAATGGGCAACAGTGAGACAGTGCTACAATGCTACATCTTTGGCATACCTTCTAAAGCCATGGATAAACTTCTTGAATGTCTTCTAATTATCAATCATATACTGCTTTGTGTTTTCACCAAAAATCAAAGCAAAGCACTTGAGGCATTAATGACTGTAACAATTACAGAATTAGATCTAATTGTATCAGTATCTTCTTTATGTCTTCCTCAGTTGTAGAAATAACCTGGGGAAAAAGCATTTGGTGATCAGCTTTAAAAGCTGCTATAACTCCTGAATGTATTAACTGGGTCAAAAGGGTGATGTTTGGAGGGCAAAATGTCACTTTGATATTTGAATGAAAATCATCAATAAAATAAGGATGTCTAGGAATATTCTCAAGGATAGCAAATCTTGAAAGGTATTTTATTATCCTAGTAGCACTTTTACATTTCTTTGGCATAGTAATTCAGAAGGTTATCTCAAATAAGGAGCTGGGTCATCCATGACTTATTACTCCTGTAATGTACTATTACAGGCTGCATATTGATATGTTTGAAAAACTGGAAATTCTCACTATTCCAGATCACAGGAGGCTTTAAATAGTAGTCTGCAATATTGCCCTCAAATAAAAGTGTTATTCTGCCCTGGAAAGTCTTCAAACCTGGCATTGATTTGGCCTTCTTATGGATGACAATTCTTCCAGTTATCCATTTTCAGAGTAGGGATGTTTCATTTATATTGAATACTTGCTCTGGCAAGTAATTTTTCTCCATATCAATTTATCTAGTTTCTAAAAATTTTTCAGCTGCCTTTGCATCAGCACTCATGAACTCACTCATTTTCACATTATGTATGAATGATAATCCTTAAATCATTTAAACTGTCCAGCAATAGCAGTAAATTCAATAGCCTAGCTTGGTCCAGTCTTTCAAGATCACAAACTTTTCACTTTGATCCTTACCATCTTAATGCTGAGAGGGAAAAACTTTGTGCCTTATCTTCAAGCTGGGTCATTAGAAGAGTTTCCATATATATAATAGGTTATTCCCAAAGTTTTGTTAGTTTTATTGCTTTTATTGAAGCAGATTCTTCAGGAGATTTCAACATTATGTTTTGGAACTACATGAGTTAAAAACAATGGTAGAATGGGATTTACCTGACTAGAAAGCAAGAATCACCACTGATTTCCACTTGCATAGTACTAATCACGCTTAATTTTCAAATCAGTCATTTGATGTGGCTACTCATTGGCAATCGTATTTGTGATCTATTGATATTTAAGGTCCATAATGAACAAAACAATATGAGATCAAAGACAAGGGGATATAATGCTATCAAGAAAATTTGGGGACCATCATACTATATGTAGTATGTCATTGATTAAAGTGTCATTAGGAGAAGGCATGGTTATTTTTTGTGTTTTTACATGCCATCAGATCTAAGAAATACCCTCTCTGCTTCATGCTTTGGAAGAGAAGAAATAAAACTCAAGATAACTAATCAGATTAAGAACATTGAGATAAGAGTTTTTCAAAGAGAAGCTAAACAAACTGAAAAAAGGAAATAGCAAGGAAATTTAGACAGAGAAACTAGATAGAGGCAAGACAACAAGAAAATGACAACAACGTAACCTACACAGGTACTACTATTGGCATAGGTAAACTTTGTTGAAAAGAAACTGAAATTAGTTACAAGAGATTTGATAGATAAAGGGTTTTTTTACTGCTACAGAAAAATATATAACAAAAAGGGAAATAACGGTAGAGTTAAGACTTGTCATCTTTCTGAAACACACTGCTTACTAAACCATAAATGTCAATTTCTGTGCATTCTATAAGCTATTCTCAAGCATCATCAGGAAAGAAATTCATGATCCTAGTGCTACAGTATCACCATAATACAGCAATTAATTTTTGTCTAGTAGTCCAACCATTCTTTGGGCACAGTGTGCTTTCAGTTGGGTACATTAATGGAGATAATTCAACAAATAATCTGCTTTTCACTTTAAAAATAGTATTAAACATATTACAAGAGCTATCCAACACTTTCTTATAAAAATAAGCTTTTTGTTAGATGATTTTGACCAAATGTAATCTAATATGTGTTTTAAGTAGCCTGGGCTAAGCTATGAGGTTTGATAGATTGAGTGTATTAAGTATATTTTAAATGTATGATATTCTGATATTTTAAATTTAGAGTGAATTTGTTAAAACTTAACTCCATTGTAAATCTAAGAAATGTTATGCCAGAAGAAAAGTGTTATGTTATAATCTCAGTGCATGCCCCCAAATCCATACGTTGAAATTCTAACTCCAAAAGGTGATAAATAGTAATCGGAGGAAGAAACCTTGGGAAGTAATTAAACAAAAGGGTATGGTCTTTATTGATAGAATTAGTGCTCTAGAAAAGAGGCTCCAGAGATATATAGGTATATATATCTTGCATAGTTCTACTTCAGTCAGGAAAACCACATTTATTCATATGAGCATCAGCTATCAGGGAACACTGCCACCTACGAATAATATAACAGTTCCAGTGGTATACAGCCTTTACAAACGAATACACATCACCACCACCAGGATATCTAGAACCTCATTTAGCTTTTCTGAAAAACACAAGGTGAGCTTTCAATTTTCTCACCACCCAGCTCTCTTCTCAAATATTTCAAATCAAGGAGTCACGTCCTATCTAATGACATGTTACCATGCCATACCTAAGCGATATTTCATAAATCAAAGTCTTTATCTACTACTTGATGCACCATCTCTAAGAAGTTTCTTTGAAAATTCTAAGAAGTTTCAGAATGTAATCTAAAGATGGGAGAAGGGAGTTATGCCCCCCAGGGTCATTTACTATAAAGTAAATGACCTCAAGAGAATAAAATATACTAAGTCACTCCAAGGTTTGTAGGTTTTTGCATTTAAGCTACTTATTTTTAAACTGTTTTGTATGTTTTTTCTCCAATATTAATTTTAAGTGTGATTGCTTGCCCCGAAGTCCACTTCTGTATTCTAAGAAAGCAAGGTCTTATTTGTCATTACCGCACTACTGTAATCTTCAATATAACAAAGTAGACTTTTCAAACTTAAGGAATCTCTATTTCCAATAGGGCTGATTATTTTTTTAAAATATTCATTTATTCACCAAATTTATGTGTGAATACATATATGGATAGGACATTATTTTAGGAACTTGATAAATGATACTTACAGCCCACTTCCTGAAGTCAGGGTTCAGAGCTTCCCATTTTACACCCACAGTAAGTAAAACCATTAGAGTGGGAATCACTTCTCTCCATTGGCTTGGTGAGAGAACTAAGGTTTGAATCTGTTAGAAAAGATGAAGTCATGAAATTCATATACAAGTGGTACTACATGAAAAGTATAATGCTAAACGAAATGAGTCAGAAAGAAAGGGACAGACATAGAAAGATTGCATTCATCTGGGGAACATAAAGTAACAAAATAGGGCTGATGATTTTAAATGTTTCTTATTGCCTCTTAACTGATCACATTGCAGGTTATTGTGGCATGAGTGTCTGTAAAGCGGAATCATTCTGTGAATACTTTTCCACTGAACAATTATCAAATACACCAAAATAACAATAGAAACATTATTTTGGATAAAGAATATGGATAGATATCATCACCAGCCTGCTACTACCACTGTGTTTCGGGAAACGTTTATGATTCAATGTAATGTTATACACTAGAATATATAACTACACCTCCCAGAAGTCTCCAACCTCCTTCATAAAATAATTAAACAATTTTCCCGCTATAGTTTACTCATGCACTTCTCATCATTATTAATTTTTATTGCAGTTAGATAGCATGATTACAATGGTGTTAGCATTTATGAATTTAATACAAAGTAACTGGACATTCACCACCACCAAACTGCCCAAGTCAACCACCACACCCTCATGTCCTGGTCTTTCCACCGTCTACTCTAACCATTTGGTTGTTTTAGTTTTATAATCAAAGTCCAAGGTTTTCTCATCATTTGATATTGTCTATTTCATTGTTGTGCTTCTGTATACCACAGATGAGTGATACCATTCTATATTTATCCTTGGCGCTCTATAACTTCTTTTTTGTTTAACATGATTCCCTCAAGTTGCAAAAAGCTGCATGACTTTCTATTTTTACTATGGCTGCAAAGTATCCCACTGTGTATATATACCACAACTTCTATATTTATTAGTCTATTGTCAAATATTTAGGATGTTTCTATAACCTGGTTATTGTACTTAGTGCTAAATGTGTACAAATGTGTGTATACATTTTTAAATTAATATATATTTTGATGCCAAGTGTAATCACTAGGTCTATTATTAACAAAAATATTAGCAATTTTAAAATAAATTATATCTTTTTTATTGAATCACTGTGAGATACAGTTGCAAAGCTTTCATGTTTGAGTTTTGGTCATACAATGTTCAAATACCCATCCCTTCACCAATGCAAATTTTTTACCACCCAAATCCCCAGTATTCCCCCATCCCAACCTTTCCCCTGCCTGTTTCGCAGAAAATTTCCACAATACTCTCTCTCTCTACTTTGATTATATTCAATATTTTGACACCAGTCCCACTATTATTTGGAAATTATTTGGAATTTTCACACCACCACTCAAACCTGCCGAAAAGCCAATGCTAGACAACTTGTTTTGTATTGCTTGTTATGAATAGCATATGATGTCACACAGCTACAAGAGCAGCCACACACTCCTGGAATTCTAAAATTTTAATGATTAGGGTCTGGAAGCATCTCTGCAGCAAGCTGCTTGGTTCCGAGATTCATTTGTGTGTTCAAGAAATTATATCCTTAACAAATAAGTTACCCGGTTCAGGCAGAGAGCAAATCCCCACCTTATATAAACCTTTACTTTTCAAGCCATAATAGACTCTTTGACAGCAACTCTAGCTTACAGCCATATGACCATCTCCCTCCTCATGTACTACACAGTAGGAAATAATGTGTCCTTTTGATCTCTAGGAAATCCTTGGATAAACCAACGAATGGGTTTATCATTTTTAGTTTTAAACTTATTATAGATATAATGTTGATTTATAACATTATATTAGTCTCAAGTATACATAATTCAAAATAAGCTTTATATGTACTATATTATTCACCAAAAGTTTAATGCTACAGAATCATTCATGTATATGGTAGAAACGAACATTTTCATGAGACATAGTCTTGCAAGCTGTAAGTAACACTGAACCTAAGAGAATGGCAGAGAGAGATACACATAGTTTTTGTCAACATTTTTTTTGGTCTGAAGAGCTTTCTTTTTGTCCTCTGAACCTCATTCTGCTTACCATATTCTGTTTAGCACAGAAGTACTGATGTAGGTGCTAGTGCATTAGATTTCTTTAAACTGCAAAAAATAAACAACAGAAAATTATTTCTCACATCACTGCTGTTTAGAAGTCTGAGATCAAAGTACTACAATAGTCAATAGGCTTTCTGGTGAAAGCCCTCTTCTGGGATACAGACTAACAACTTCCCTTTGTATTCTCACATGGTCAAGCACAGAGGTGAAGCAAGTTTTGTGGTCACGGTCACTGTCCTCCCGTTGTTCATCGATTTGCTCAAGCGGACCCAGTAATGTCTCCATCGTGAGACTTGTTGTTACTGTGTTTGGCATATTGAATACGTCACGGGTAGCTTGCCAGGCTTTGCCGTGCAGGCGAGATACTCTCGGTAGCTTGTCGGGTTCTTCGAGAGGGGCAGAGGAATCGAACCTGGCTTGGCGGGGCTGGCTGCGTGCAAGGCAAACGCCCTCCTGCTGTGCTACTGCTAAATTCTGTGGTGACTTTTAAAAAAGATCGTAATCCCAATTCTGTGGGTTTTACCCTCACGGCTTCATCTAATTCAGATTAGGTCTCAAAAGTCCCATCTCCTAATACAATCACAATGAAAGCTTTAACATTTGAATTTGGGAAGAAAATAAATATTCAGTCTATAATATAAAGATTCACAGATGTGTTGGGATGAGTTTTACTATATGGTTATTTTGAAGACAGTAATCCAAAACACTAGGCTTAATAATTTAATTTCAACTTTCATAATCTCTTATCAGATCTTTCTCTGAATAAATCAAGGAAACCCCAACTAATTTAAATAAGTATGCTATTTCAGCACCTTCAACAATTATACAGTTGCCTATTTGCCCTAAATATGCCCTATCTTGTTTCTGTAATAAAGAGTTATAAATGTTCTTTGGTGCACTCACTGACATTGAAAACGTAGTTCCTATTTAATTTTTTTACCTGGGTAATGTGTTAATAACTGATGATACCAAGTTTAAAAGGTAGCTTTCTCTGTAGAAGGGGACCTTTTCTTGATTTGGTATTTCAATCATACTGCCCTTTATTAATTCATAAGATTCATCATTATTTTTCAAGTAGGAAGTATGTGGACACTCAGAGGAATAAAATGGATATGAAGCATGGATATGTTTATAATTTAAGGCCTTGGCAGTGAACAGTATATAAATAATTGTATTAGTATGTAAACAACAAGTTTGAATAAATCATAAATTCTCTCTATCACTTAAACCCAGAGCAGTCTGGTACTAAGAAAAACAATCAGTCTCTTCCTTCTATAATATTCTTGCAAATAACATTCTGATATTTTTAGAAAGCTTAGTTATTAAGACAAAATCCTAGGAGGAGAAGTAGGCTATAATATTAGAATGTTAATTGATAGTTGCCATAATATTTCTAACTAGAAATAATCTGTTCCTCATATTTAAAACTACAAATAAATGTCTTATTATTTTAAACAAACTCAATAGTTACTCAACCATTATAGCAAGCATTTCATAGACTAAACAAAATAATAAACTTACTGCTGCTGCTTTTAAAAGAACTTTAATTCTTATAAGGATGGTATTAAAGTTATTTAAATGCTAGAATATGATTTATACTAAAAAATAGAGGAATACATAAATTCGATGTTTTGGCTTTATAAAGATGAAGATGCCAAAATATGGCTTAAGAAATTAGGTAAGATTATCACACAAAATACTTAGGGAAGGATTTCAATAAGTATGTGAGGGAATTAGTAAACTTATAAATACATTTATTTATTTATTATCAAATGAGCTAAAAAAAATTCCAGAGAGACAAGAAGTGATTGCTGTATAAGGGAAACTTCAGCTGCTTATGTTGGAAGAATGATGTCATCAAAAGGAGTATTTGATGTTATCCTCTGGTAATTGTAGTTGAAACTCTAAAATCAAGTATAGTTGTTTAAATTAAAAAGTAATATGTCATATTATTGCTAAGATACTTATGAATAAAGCAATAAGACATATCACAAACTTGCTGTTATATAGAACTTTCTATATGATTCAGCATATCTAGGAGTAGAATTCCATGTTTAATATGACAGGTATTCATTAGGTACCAGCTGTCTACCCCATATTGTTCTCACTCTAGGAAGATGTAAAAGAAAGTAAGTAAATATTTCTTACCTGACAGGATTTTTTCTTTTCCATATTTGTCAGTGAAATTAGATGTGTACAGATGAGAAAAACAATTCTGAGAAAGTATGAGAAACTGAAAAATACAAATCATACCTATAGTTTCTCTCTCTCTCTCTCTCTCTCTCTCTCTCTCTCTCTCTCTCTCTCTCTCTCTCAGAGGGTTCAAAGCACATAAAATTATCTAAAACACAGCATCATTACCGTAAGTATTTTAAAAATTTTACAGCAGGGATGAAGGAAATCTTAGTGATGTACAAAATCCTTGTGAATTGAGCAAAAAACTACGAGTAAATTTCTCTGATGATGTAATGTAAGGAATATTCCTAAACTCAGAGTCAGAAACTGTTAAGTTAATTATCCCTCTACCTTTTTGACACCAAGTGATACATTCTTATTCAACATCTTTGAAATAAACTTGCTTTATCTGGGATTATCTCCCTTACTTTACAGATCAACATCAATCTTTCTTAGCTACAAGAAGCAGTCATCTTTCCATAGTTCCCAAAGTGTGGTCATAAATTAGTTGATACAAAAAGAAAGTGAATGATCCAAAAGTGACATATGCTTGTATAGTAAAATGTTTCTTTATATATGAAAGAGTTCATTCTTTACCTATTTCTTGCCTACTGACTTCACTCATCATGATACTTTCTAATTCTACCATATAGTAGCAAATTGCTTGATTTCACCTTTTTATAGCATTTATAGCATTTTATAGTATTTCATCATGTAGAAATGCCACAATATCTCTATCTAGTTATCTATTTTGGCGCACATAATTTTTAAAATGTTACTTTTTTATTCTTACTTATTAGGTAGTTACAGTACTGTTAAAGTTTAACATGCAAAAAGTTGATCATGCAAACAAACTACATGATTCCATCTTTTCTTTCAGTTGCATAGTATTCCACTGTGTTTATATGCAACAATTTATTGACCCATTTGACCATAGTTAAATCTTTGGGTTCTTTCCATAAATTATTTACTAAAATACCATAATGAATAGGGATTAATGCGTATTTTTTAATTACATCAAATGCCTTGGAATCAACTGAACAAAGTGTGACTTATATAGTGAAAACCACAACTCGATATTGAAAGAAATCAAAGTTGCCATATGACCTTCATACTAAAATGATTGTATAGAATCAATGCAATTTTCATTAAATTTCCATAACATTATTCAAAGACTTGGAACAAACTCTACTAAAGTTTGTATGGAACCATATCTCTCTCTCTCTCTCTCTCTCTATATATATATATAAACATATAGTAAAGAAAAACAACAAAGACAATAAAACCACGAACAAAATGTAATAAAACCATGGACAATATGTCAATATGTTAACATTGAGATCTCTCTGTTTTGTGAACACCAACATAGAGCAATGATCATCCCTGAAGATCTACCAGTCGTGCCTCCAACCAATTAACCCCAGATGAAACCATGAAACTACATAAGTCCCTAGAAATTTAAATGCCACTGTAGGGTAAAAGTTGAAACATGAAAATACATGATTATGGGATGGAAAAGATAGTACAGCAGGTAGGGCACTTGTCCTGCATATAGTTGACCAGTATTTGATGCCCAGGAATCTTGAGCCCTGCCAGAATTGATCCCTGAGTAGGACCAGTTGTAGTTGTGACCCAAATACAAACCCAAGAAAAGTATGATCAATTAAGTCTGATATTAAATGAGTTAAAAATAAGAAGTGACTGACATCAGCTAGAATTGACTAGAAAATTTTCAAACCGATCATTCAGAGTCTTTCAAAGAAGTCTGACCATCAGTAGGTGGTGGACACGTGATCTTTTGAAGTCCTGTGGAATCCAATTGGTAACAGCTCTAGTTCAGAGGTCATCTCCAAATCGCATTATGTGTCCAGCCCAACTGATTTTTGACACTTGGAAAACGAGACAGTGTCCCTGATTCTCGATTCTTTTCTCTCACTTGAGTGAAGCATGATATTCCAAGCATTGCTCTTTGGATTCCTCTTTGGGAGATACAAATAGCATTCTCATTCTGTTTTCGAAGGGCCCAGGTCTCTGAGGCATATGCTAATACAGGAAGAATGGTGAAGTTGAAGAGATGTGTCCGAAGTCAGAGGTTCTTCGTCCTCTTAGCTATTTCTTGAAGACGTTCAAACCTGCTCTCTTCCTCCTGCATAGTAACTCAGGTGCCAGGTCATTTGTCATGTTAAGTTCTCCACCTAGGTACACATAACTGCTGCATTCGGATATGTTCGTTCCATTGAGAGTGAATGGAACATGAGGAAAGAGTCTGTTTCTCATAAACATTGTATTCGTGAGATTGAGATGCAGTCCAACCTTTCCACACTCACGGTCAAAGTCGACCAGCATTTATGCCTCTTGGCTAATGTTTGGTGTATTAGAATGATGTCATCAGCGAAGCAGAGGTGGTGTAGTTGCCAACTGTCTATCTTCACTCCCATTCCTTCCCATTCTAGTCATCACATGACGTTCTCGAGGGTGGCACTGAAGAGTTTTGGTGAAATGTTATCACCCTGCCCAACCCCTCTTTACGTTGATGATCACTTCCATATAGAATGGTGAGATCCTGGTAGTGAATCCGTAATACAGCTCATGGAGGATCCTGATGTATTGAGTTTGAATGCCCTGTTTGGCTAGGGCTTCGATGATTGCTTCCATCTCAACAGAATCAAAGACATTCTTTAAATCAATGAACATTAGAGAGAGCGGCATCTTGAACTCCTGAGAAACCTCAATGAGCTTGGTTATGGTTGATTGTGCTGAGTCCATTTTAGAACCCGGCTTACTTGCATGGTTGTCCTTTATCTAGTGTTCTGCCAATCCTATTCAGAATGACTCGAGTGAACAGTTTGTAGACTACAGACAACAGGAAGATCAGCGATAGTTGCCAATGTTGTGGATGTCTCCCTTCTTGTTCAGTAGAACAGTCCTGCTGGTTTTCCATTGGGACAGAACCTTGCATTCAGACAGGTAGCGTGTGAAGAGTGGAGCCAGTGTATTGATGAGTACTGACTGCAGGTTCTTCAGGTATTTGGGTCTGACCTTGTCTGGGCCAGGTGCTGTTGGCTTCTTTACCGACGAAATGGTGTGTTGGATTTCAGACAGAAGAACATTGGGAATGACATATTGATCCTGCGGAATTTGGTATGTGGGCGGGTGGACATGGCTATCGAAGCAATCCGAGAAGTCATGGATAATCTTCTCCATTGCACTTCTGGAAGATGTGATAGATCCATCAGCAAGTTGGAGGGCAGTCATCTTGGTCTTATAGTTGGCGAAGGACAGGTGGGCTTTGCAAATGCTTTTCCCAGCTTCTGCCACATCTGCCAGCACTGCTGCTCTTCTCTCTTTGAGGTCTTCCTTTATCGCTTCTCTGCACTGCTTTGTAAGCTCGAACATTCACTTGTGGTTTCCTGAGGCTCGCACCTAGCCACGTTGATGAATGAGCTCGAGAGTTTTCAAAGACAGGCGACTTTTTGTGGCTTTCTCTCTCTCTCAGATTTCCTCGCACTATCATGGAGGTGCTGAACCAGTCAATCATATTCTTTGTCAATGTTGTCAATGACAGCATCTTTCCACATTGCTGCAATAGTGCCAAAGAGCTCCCAGTTGGTGTTTGTTCTGGGAGTTCTCTTTTTGAACTTTGCAGCCCTTTCTCCCCGCTCCATGAAGTAAAATTTGGCATGAAGGCGAGGGTGGTTCAGTTTTGTTTGGAATTTTTGGACAACAGTGACATTGGTCAGGCAAAACTGGTGATTGAGTATGATGTGGTCAATTTCATTGTGGAACCGTCCACCGAGAGACTCCCATGTCCAACATTAAGATTCAGCCTTCTCAAAGAAGAAATCTGAATGGCAAAAGAGCACATGAGAAAATGCTCCACATCATTAATCATCAGGGAGATGTAGATCAAAACCACAATGAGATACCATCTCACACCTCAGAGACTGGCCCACATCCAAAAGAACAAAAGCGACCGATGCTGGCGTGGATATGGTGAGAAAGGGACACTCCTTCACTGCTGGTGGGAATGCCGACTGGTTCAGCACTTTTGGAAAACAGTATGGACGATTCTCAAAGAATTAGAAATTGAGCTCCCATTTGACTGAGCAATACCACTCCTGGGAATATATCCCAGAGAGGCAAAAATGTATAGTCGAAGTGACATCTGCACTCGTTTGTTCATTGCAGCACTCTTTACAATAGCCAGAATCTGGAAAAAACCTGAGTGCCAGAAAACAGATGACTGGTTAAAGAAACTTTGGTACATCTACACAATGGAGTACTATGTAGCTGTTAGAAAAGATGAAGTCATGAAATTTACATACAAGTGGTACTACATGGAAAGTATCATGCTAAGTGAAATGAGTCAGAAGGAGAGAGATAGACATAGAAAGATTGCATTCATCTGGGGGACATAAAGTAACAAAATAGGAGATTAATACCCAAGAATAGCTGAGATCAGTACCAGGAGGATTACTCCATAGCTTAGAGGCCAGCCAGGCATTCTAGGGGAAAGGGCAGCTCAGATAGAGAATTGAGCACCAAATAAAGGATGTTTGGAGGATCCTCTTAGGATGGGAGATGCATGTTGAAAGTAGACTATGGACCGAACATGATAGCCACTCAGTGACTCTTTTGCAGACCACAACACCCAAAAGGAGAGAGAGAACATAAGGGAATGCCCTGCCACAGAGGCAGGGTGGGATAGGGTGTATAGGGGTGGGAGGGATACTGGGATCCATGGTGGTAGAAAATGGGCACTGGTAGAGGAATGGGTATTTGATCATGGTATAATCGAAACCCAAGCACAAAAATTTGTATGTCTACAACTGTACCTCATGGTGTTTCACTAATAAAAATTAATTAAAAAAAATTTAAAAGTGAGTCACTCTACAATCAAGAGGCTAGGAACAGCCCCTTTGGAATTAACAACTTCTGAATATGAATAATTGGGTGAAAAAATGTGGAAAATGAGTGCAATAATTTTTTTCAGATTATGTTGCTAACCTACCCAGTACATGAAAACAGAAGCTATTATTAAGATAACTTTTTTTCATGTAAGCTTTGTCACCAAGTCTTGACCTTAAGAGAACTTTATTCACAAGTGTGTGAAATCCTTACTGTTTTATGGTAACCTTTGTAAGTGTTTTAACTTTTTATATCTGTTTTCCTAGAAAACAGAATTATAAAGATAAAACTTTAAAAAAAAAAGATTCAGCCTTCTGGATCTATGAGTAACCATGGATGTTCTTGGTCAACATGATGAACTCATACAGTCTCTCATCCTGTTTGTTCCATTCTAGGCCATGGGTGGAGTTTCTCGGATGACCTTCCGGTCCTGTCTTGGCATTAAAATCACTGACAATGACCTTGAGAAGGTGTGGTCTTCTTTATAGAGCTTCTCCTGTTCCATGTAGAACTTCTTAATTTCTTCTTCATCGTAATTGGATGTTGCTGTGTAGACAACAAAGATAGAAACTGCTGGCAGTGAGTCACATCTATTCAAGTGTAATCATCCGATTTGGTTTGTTAGGCATTCAATTATATCAATGCTCATGCCCAAGTTCATGTTGATAGGGACACCAACACCACCAACACCTCTTTTGTCGCATGTTCTGAAGAACAGTTCTCCAGTGCCAAAAACGCCGTGATGTGGTCGATGCCTTCTTGTCTAGGTCAGACCAATGATGTCGTATTTGATCTTCCATGCTTGTACCATCAGGTCCTCAATGGATGCATCCGATGCCAGTGTATGTGCTTTGAAAGTACAGACAGTCATATAGTAAAAGTACAAATTTCTATTTTTCCTGGAACTACAAGAGTCAGAAAATCTGAATTTCTAAGCAACCATGGGTGAGATGAGAACAATGTTCTCCACATTTTGAGTAACAAAAGTCTAACAAGTGACTTAAAATTGAACTAGGCCGAGACAATAGCAAAGAGCTGGTTGAGAAGTAGGCAATAAACTAAAACGACAAGTTTTAAATTAATGTTATTGTGTCTGGGAGATAGAAGTAGTATCACTGCATCACAGGGTTGTATAGACGTCCTGGTATTTTTTTTTGTTTTTGTTTTTTTGGGTCACACCCAGCTTTGCACAGGGGTTACTCCTGGCTCATGCACTCAGGAATTACTCCTGGCAGTGCTCGGGGAACCATGTGGGATGCTGGGAATTGAACCCGGGTCAGCTGCATGCAAGGCAAACGCTCTACCTGCTGTGCTATCACTCTAGTACACTGTTCTTATTTTCTTGAGAAAACTCTGTACTGCTTCTCATCAAGGATGATCATAGTCGAGGACATTCCCACCAAAAGTTAAATGAGGGTTCCTTTCTCACTGCATCCCCACCAACACTGGTTATTTCCAGTCTTTTCGACATATGCCATTTTCATTGGTGCGAGGGGGTATCTCAGTTTTGCCTTGTTTTGCATTTCACTAATAAAATGTGAAAATGTGAACTTTTTAATATGTTTCCTTTTTTTTGGTTTTTGAAACACACCCATATTTGCACAGGGGTTACTCCTGGCTCATGCACCCAGGAATTACTCCTGGCCGTGCTCAGGGGACCATATGGGATGCTAATAATTGAACCCGGGTCAGCTGCATGCAAGGCAAATGCCCTACCTGCTGTGCTATCGCTCCAGCCCACTGTTCTTATTTTTTTGTGTAAACTCCATACTGCTTCCCATCAAAGGATGATCATAGTCGAGGACATTCCCACCAAAAGTTAAATAAGGGTTCCTTTCTCACTGCATCCCCACCAACACTGGTTATTTCCAGTCTTTTTGACACATGCCATTTTCATTGGTGCGAGATGATATCTCAGTTTTGCCTTGTTTTGCATTTGACTAATAAAATGTGAAAATGAGCACTTTTTAATATGTTTCCTAGTTATCTTTGCATCTGCTTGGGGAAGTATTGCTTTATGCCTTCTCTTTTTTGGATAAAATTATTGAATTTTATTGTTGTTATTGAGCTTTCTAACCTTAAAATCTTTCATATTGGCACCTTATCTAATATATTGTGTGCAAATATTTCCTTCTATTCAGTAAAGAGACAAAATTTTTTATTTTAGCTTGCTTCTTTTGCCATGGAAAAAAAATTATTTTAATTTTAGCCTTCATTATTTGCAACAGCATTAATGATAGGGTTCCATACATGCAATGTTTCAATATTACATCCTCCACCATAATGTACCACACCCCTGCCCATTCTCCACCATGGAAAGCTAGGTTCTATATATCAGTTCTCAATCTCTATTATATTTTTTCATTTGTTATTTCTCTTTTATATTTCTGTATATTCCACATATGAGAGAGAGATAATTCTATGTCTCTCTCTCTCCTTCTGACTGACTTCATTCAACATGATACACTCCAGATCCCTCTATGAGGCAGCAAATTTGAGGTAGAACCACTTATTTGTTGTTGTTGTTGTATTTGCCACTGTAGTTACCTCAATGAAGTCAGCTCTGCTTTGAGAGTATACCATATTCTCAATGAGTATAGCTCTTCGTTGAGTATGGTCCCTAAAGAGTTCAGCCTAATTTTGCTCAGTAGATTTTATGAATTTTGATCCTATATCTCAAGGTGTTTAATTTTAATTAGCATGATGTGAACTATTAAATATGCTTTATAATTTTACATGTAGCTTTCCAGTTTTCCCAATACCTTCTGTTGATGAAACATTCCTTGCTCTACTTCATGTACTTAGCTCCTTCAGGGTTTAATCTCAGGACTCTCCAAATCTGTTACATTATTCTATGATTCTATCTTTACTAAATTAGCCATAATTTTGATTACTATAGCCTTTATAGTACAGTTCAAAATCAGAAAATGCAATATGTCCTGTCTTCTTTTCTCTTAGAATTGATGGTTATTTTGGAAGATATATGGTTCCATACAAATTTTAGTTGAGTTTGTTCCAAGTCTTTGAACAATGTCATGGAAATTTAATGAAAATTGCATTGATTCTATACAATCATTTTAGTATGAAGGTCATTTGGCAACCTTGATTTCTTTCAATATTGAGTTGTAGTTTTCACTATATAAGTCACACTTTGTTCAGTTGATTCCAAGGCATTTGATGTAATTAAAAAATACGCATTAATCCCTAGTCATTATGGCATTTTAGTAAATAACTTATGGAAAGAACCCAAACATTTAACTATGGTCAAATGGGTCAATAAATTGTTGCATATAAACACAGTGGGATACTATGCAACTGAAAGAAAAGATAGAATCATGCAGTTTGTTGCATGATCAACTTTTTGCATGTTAAACTTTAACAGTACTGTAACTACCTAATAAGTAAGAATAAAAAAGTAACATTTTAAAAATTATGTGTCCCAAAATAGATAACTAGATAGAGATATTGTGACATATCTACATGACGAAATACTATAAAATGCTATAAGTGCTATAAAAAGGTGAAACCAAGCAATGGTAGAACTAGAAAGTATCATGATGAGTGAAGTCAGTAGGAAAGAAATAGGTAAAGAATGAACTCTTTCATATATAAAGAAACATTTTAAGGGATAAAAGTTGACCAAAGGCAACAGAAACTAGAGAATCAGTCTTTAGAACTGAGTATAGAGCTAGAGCTATAATACATTTTGCATATGGTTGACTAGGGTTTGATCCCTGACACTACATATGATCCCTTAGTTCACCAAAAATGATCCATGAGCACAGATCCAGGAGTACACTCTGAGCACTGCTCAGTGTGGATCAAAAATAAAATAAAAAAAATTGGGTTTACCTGGTTAGAAGGGGGTGAATGGTAAAGATCTTTGAGACAATGATGGAAGGAAGGAAGCAAGCACATCAGTAGTGGGAATGCTGTTGGAACAATGTATGCATGAAATGATCATTACAGTATTATAAATAACCTACTTCAATAAAATTCAGGGGAAGTAACAAGTTTCATTGACTGATAAGGATAAAAAGAAAGATTCATTATATTGCTAAGGTTTTTGGCTTGAACAATACAGTGAATCAAGAAACCACACCCAGTCGTGCTCAGGTCATACTCCTGGCTATGCACTCACGTATCACTCCCAGCAGGTTCTAGCATACTGCCCCACCCCCCAAAAAGTATAAATTAAAAATGAGAGAAGAAGGAGCCACTAAGTAAGTCTTACATAAACAAAGCTTATGTTGATATAGCAGAAGACCCTTCATACATTTATTTTACCAAGTTATTTAAAAGTGATCCACTTACGAGGTTGCTTTTTACCCTCTGACACAGAAGTCTTTGTTGAGAACTATTATTGTACTTGACATATGGGCCTCCATGCCATTGGAATCAGTTTGAAATTAGGTTATATTTCTCTTTGCTTAGTGGATATTGGCTGTTCTGCTTACTGGTATTGTTAGTGATTCATCCTGTAAAGTGAAAAATAAGCCCATTCAAAAGACTAGAACATGGAACTCCAAAGAAACAAAAAATAAACTGAAATTAGTATAATAATTGCTAAGTTCTTCCCTAAGGAAGAAGGAAGTCATGACAAGAAGGTGTTTTCTTAAGATTCCCCAAGTAAGGGGTCAGAACGATAGTTCAGTGTATAGGGTGCCTATCTTACACAGGACCATCCTGGATTTTGATCCCTGGAACCACATATTATACCCCACCCCCAACTCAACCCCCACCCCAGGATCTTACTCTTAGTGCAGAAGCCAGGAATAAGCCCTAAAAACATTCAGGTGCACAAAAAAACAAGAACACAAATGAAAAATGATTCCCCATGTAATAGTGCAGGGGACCCTGAAATTGAGCAACACTTTTCATTCAGTTTCATGAATTTGAGTCTCTGAGTCTGAAAGAGAGATTAAGAGATCAGGAGAGGCCTCTACTTCCATTGATGCCCAAGAGTCATTATTACAGGTGAAACAGAAAAATCAAAATCGGTTCAGGCTGTTGATAAAAATTAACCCATGAAGATGAACTATTGGATATGGCTGTGCACTTGTATTTCTCATTTCATAGTCTTACTGAAGTGAGACTAAATGAAATTCAGACACTTGTCTGTGCTGTGTGTGCATTTGGAGGAGCAGAAGGTGTGAAGAAGAGAAGAAAATTGGGGGTGGAAAAGGGTTTGGTACAGTGCTTTTGTGAACTGGTTTGCTGAATGTGTGGAGGTAGTGCTGAAGCAGTTCATGGCTTCCCCAGGAAACCATTCTAAGTGGGCCACGTGCCCAGTGGTTTCTATCCCAGTTAAGTAAATAAATGAAATATGCTAATTAGCACCCTATTAGCTCACAGCAGGGAGTAATCCATGGCATTTTGATTGGAAAGAATTCTGTCATCCAAAAGGCTGGTCTGTAACAGAATGTAAACTGGCCCAATTTCCTCCTCCTTCCTCATGGCAGTAGTCCAAACGTCTGAGAAACAGACCTCACAACTGTGTGCAGTTCCAAGGGTGTCACTGCACTCTGTGAAAGCACCTCCTGCCCTCCATGGAATCTGGCACATTGCCTGACTCTGAGCATACAATCAGAAACACGGACCAGAGCTCAAAAACACTCAGCATGTTTGAGAAGATCTTTCTGAGGCAGCTCTTATTTCTTTCTTTATGAGAATATCTCCACTTCTCTTCTCTGACTCCACCTGACTGCATTTCTTTACCTCTGGTATGCAGACAGGCTGCCCAAAGTGTTTCTGTAAAGGAGGGTCCCCTTATTAAACTGGCAGGGCTTTGTGGCTTTACTTGGAGAAAAGCTCATTTGGGTTCACCTCTTTATATTTTTATTATTTTAGCTTCAGGGAAATACCACCCAGCTCCTGTTTCCATTACTATTTAAATGCTTAGATTTACATCTTGCCTACCACCTTTACTTTGCTCAAGGAAGAGATTTATAACTGTATGGACATTGAAGGAAAAAACTCAATACAAGAACAGTATGTTTTCTAATTTTTTTAACATCCATTTTTTTAGAGCTTTGGGTATTTAAAGGGATTAGACATTACGACAAATCTGTCAGGTTACCACAGAACTTATCAGAAATCCCCATTAGAGTAGGACTTAAGCAATGAGGCCTAGTTATATCATGGATAGGCTTGTAGCACATTTTTTGTTCTTTATAACATAAGTTTAAGGGATAACCTTGTATTTGCTGATGGCTGTTTAATAAAAGGAGGGACTAGATTTTTAATCACATATATGTTATAGAGAGAAGTTTTCAGGACATTACTTTCTCAAGTTTGGCTCTTTCTTTGTATGATGACCTACAAAATTCAAACAGGTATCAAATGCCTGTGCCAATGGCAAATAAAATTCCTTTGCATATTCTGATGTTCCTTGACCAATATAAAATTGCCTGTATTTAGCTAAAGCTAAAATACATTGATGTAGACATAGCACTGTCTGTCCTCCCGTTGTTCATCGATTTTCTCGAGCAGGCCCAGTAACGTCTCCATTGTGAGACTTGTTGTTACTGTGTTTGGCATACCGAATACATCACGGGTAGCTTGCCAGGCTTTGCCATGCAGGCGAGATACTCTCAGTAGCTTGCCAGGCTCTCTGAGAGGAGCAGAGGAATCAAACCTGGGCCAACCGCATGCAAGGCAAATGCCCTACCGCTGTGCTATAGCTCCAGCTATATATATTGATATAATGAGCTGATATACAAACTTCTATTCCTCCTTTTTAATGCAAGTTTTTTCTTTTACCTGTTAAGAAAACCTATTTTGATTAAATATAAGTTCAAAACAAATGTTGGATACCAGCTGTTGCATCTGCAACATTTTAAAATTAAATATAAGTGAAATCTTTAAGAGCAAGTTTAAGGAAAAAAACTGTAGTAAAATGTGTGTCTCAGTCACTATCATTAATTACCAAACCATATTGATTACAATACCTGGGGAAACTGTGAAGTACCATATGACATGAATGTCTGTTTAGAGAGGTTTTTAAAAAAATGGTACTGGAAAATAAAGTACATTACCTCAATAATTCAAATGGCAAGAAAGAAAAATCAGCTCTAAAAACCATCTGTGAATTAGCATATGGGTTTCTGGAACCCAACATCTCCATTCTCAAGTGAGTCAGAATTTTAAAAGAAAGAAAAAATGAAAAGTAGTAAGTAGAAACCTTTTAAAATATAAAACCAGGGAATGCTTTTCTACAATCAAGTGAACTTATGCGAATGATGCAGTCAAGAGGCCTCACAGCAGCTTGACCCAGGAATGATCCCCAAAGTAGTCAAAAAACTTAAAAGTCAGCCAAGACCCAGACTCCTCTAATGGAAAAATGTGTTCCTGAACAGGCTTTGTGTAAATCCAGGCACGTTCTATATGCAATATAGGTTCTGTTGTGTTGGCCAATCTATCTTACCTGGAAAAAGACTTCAGAGAGAAATTAAGAGAAGAAGAATATGAGTCAAAAGCATGAGTCCTAGTGATAGTAATAAACATTGATATTAGCAGCAAGTGATAGTGAACATCTGCAACCCTCCCATGCCTATCCAGTAAGCAAAGCATGTCTTTGCTACTTAATAAAAGGCTTCACTTTCATCTTGCTTTTATCAGATCCTGTGTATCCACCTTACCTAAATAGACTGATACAACCTGAACAACTCCTGTGGCTAAATGGATGATGCTTGAATGCTTTTATATATTTTTAGGTTTCTGGGTAAACTTTTCCTTAAAATTCACATGTTCCAAATATCTGTTTTACTTTGACCCTGGATTACTTACAATCTGGCAGAGGGAGGGGGCAGGGGAAGACAGAAATAAACTCTTTATTGACATTTAAAATTAGACATGGTTTCAGGGCCACTCAAATTGACAATTACCCCACTGCAGCCCCTATTGATGGATTACAAGCAAATCCTGCCTGCTATCTGATAATTCTAGCAGCTAATGACTTGGAAAGATTCATAGACTCTACCATTGACCTGAATGTTTTGGTGAATTTGAGGATTTATTAGGAAGGGGTAGCAGACAACTTAAAAAAGTCACACAGTGAAGTTGACAGTCAGGAGCTGTTGAAATTCTATCAGAAATATTCTTGGAGTAGAATGAAGTTTTTCAGGCAGTCAACCTCCCCAGACATTTGTCTGTGCCAACAGTTGCAACAATAAAGAAAACTTTATTAGTGGTGTTGCATTTTTTCCCTTACCCACTGAGCTGTTCCTAGGCTCTACCAAGTGGTGAGTGCACAATGAATTTCAGATAAGAGAAGATGCTGAATTTTTGCCCAAAAGTGATATTTGGAAGGTATATCAGGAGTACGGATGTGTGTGTGTTTATGTATAAGTGTGTGAGTGTATGAATCAAGAAATATGAAACAATGATGACAAATAAATGAATGAAAGTTACACCTTTTTTTTGTTTCTCTTCCACTTTTCAGGTATCCCAGTGGAATAATGTAACATCAAGAGAAGTACAAGAAACTATACCATAATTATAGCAAACATAGTGCTGGGTCTGGCTGTGAAAGAACTGAACCCTAGAGGAATTCTTATTGACAGTAAAGCAACATAATTAGAATAGGAACTGAGGGATCCAGATGGCAAATGACTTACCAAAGGTCACACAAGTCACCATTCAAGGTTAGAGTAATTAGTTCATTCATTCCATTGACATTTGGTGAGTTCCCATTTTGTGCTAAATGGGAAAGATAAATGGATCCTATATGTAATTCAAGTATAGTCATATCTGCTAAAGACCCATTCATTATAAAGTGAATAAAGCATTGTTCTCTACCTACAAAAATGATGTTTCTAGAAATACTAACCATCTTTATTTTTTAATTTTGTTGGGAGAATCACACCTGGAGATGCACAGGAGTTACTCCTGGCTCATGCACTCAGGAATTCCTCCTGACGATGTTCGGGATACTGGGAATCAAACCCCGCTTTTAAGGCAAACCCCCTAACCACTATGCTATCTCTCCAGCCCCCAGAAATACTAAACATCTTTAGATTATGTTTATATGTTCAAAATCTACTTTGTTGTCTTATCACAACATCCCTTAAAAGAAGAAACTTTTTGTTGTATAAATTCATGGAATAATAAATGGAAGAAAATAAACTTTGATTTTGAACAAGGTCATAAAACTTCTAAACAGCTGCACCAAAAATTAAGCTCAGATTCCCAGGTCTAGATTCCTAGATGCCTGCAACCACTGTCTCTCTGTCTAGACCTGGAACACTTGTAAAAATTGTTTCAGCAAAAACCTAAATAAAATTAATAATTGAGATTTCCAAGATTTCCCCTACGAACTGTATGCACTCACACTACATGTCAACTTGCTTCCCACAAAGATTTAAAATGGGACATAAGAAAAGCCAATAAAGATCTCAAATCAAGAATTGAACTTTACAACTTTAGGAATTATAAAAATAATAAAGAAATAAACCTCAAACTAGTAGAAGGAAAGAAAAAATTAAGACTGTAGTAGGTATTGATAAAATAAATATAGGATATAAAATAATAAATAGTAAAACTAAAAATTATCTTAAAAAGATTAACAAAATTGACAATAATTTAGTTAAATGGACTAAGAAAAAAGGAAATATTCAGATTATTAAAGTAAGAAATAAAAGCAGGGATATTTTTAGTGAATTTGCAGAATTGTAAAAAATCATGAGAGTATTATGAGCAATTGCATATAAACAAGTTGGATATCTTAGATGAAGAAAAACTTTTTGGGAACATAAAAATTATTAAAATTAAGCCACAGGGATCTGAAAAATCTTATTAGAACCATAATCAGTAATTTAAGAATTTAATTAGTAATTAAAATTTTTTCAAATAAAAGCTCTGGTGTTGATAACTTCACTGTTGAATTTTACCAACAGTTTTTTGTTTATATATATACATATATATGTATATGTATGTATGTATATTTAATTTTGAGGTATTTGGGTCCACATGTGATGTGCTCAGGACCCAGTACTAGGCTGCCCAAGATTACTTCTGGCAGTGCTAGGGAAACATACGTGGTGTCAACTATCGAACCAGGATTTTCAGAATGCAAGGCAAACTCTGAACTATCTAATTCCCACCAACTTTTCTTACAAAATAATTAATGTCAAATTGTCTCAAACTTTTTCAAAGCATTGAGGAAGGGATACAAACTAACTCACTTTATCAAGCTAGTGTTACCCTGATTCTAAATGTGAAAACAGAGGCTCAAGAAATAGCTGGTATGGTGCTTGCTTTGTAAGCTTCTAACCTGGGTTTGATCCCTGGCATCCCATATAGAGCCCCACCAAGAATGATCCCTGAGTACAAAGCCATGAGTACACCCTGAGAGCTGCTGGGTGAGGCCCCCAAACCAAACCAAACCTAACCAACACAAGCAAAACAAACACTGAAAGTAAAGACACTACAAGAAAAATGCACATCAGTATCTCCATGACCATTGTTGCAAAAATCCTTAATAAAAACTAGCAAACCAAATCAGCAGCAAATGTAAAGGGTTACTTAACATGGGCAAATTGAACTTATTCCAGTAATTCAAGGATTGTTTGACATATGAAAATTGATCAATATAATATGCCACATTAACAGAATGATTAACATAAAGGGAACAGCCAGTTGTTATTTTAGTTAATACCACAAAAAAATCTTTGACAAAAAGAATGGATGCTGACTAACTGGAAGTAATAAACCCATACTCAGATAAATAGCATACTTAGTGGTGGGAGGTTACAAATTTTTCCTCTAAGATCAGGACTAAGGTAAGTTGTCTGCATTCACCACTTATAATCAACGTAGTTCTGAAATACTGGTCAGAGCAATGAAGCAGGAAAGGGGGGGTAGCATCAAAATTGAAGATGACCTCTCCATATATTATTAATATTATGTGTAGAAAATTCTAAAGGATTTATACATACATGTACACACAAATAAAACCAATTGCTACTAAAAAATGGATTCAGCAAATGAATATAGCATAGCATATAGACAATATAGAAAATCAGTTGATTCTCTGTACACTAGTAATGAAAAGTACAAAAAAAATTATGAAAACAAATCCAATTAGAATTCAGCATTAAAAATACTCAGGAATTAACCAAGAAGATTAAAGACTTATAAATAACATCCGTAGAATATTTATGAAAGAAATTAAACCACAAAATAACCTAAAAGATATGCCCTATTTATATATTTAAAGACCTAATTATTTAAGATGCCAATTCCGTTATTCAAGAAAATCTCTAGATTTAGTATAATTCCTTAAAAAATTCATGTCTTTATAGAAATAGAAAAACTCATTCTAAAATTTAAATAAGCTCTCAAGAAACTTACATTCCTTATAGCAAAATAATTATTAAAAATAACAAAAAAGTCACACAAAATCATGTGTTATTTTTATTTTATAAACACACACATATATACACATATACGTATTTCATTGGTCTGTATATATATATATATGTAGAGAGAAAAGAGAGTGGAATGGAATATATATGTGTATGTATAATATATGTATATATATTATATATATACAATGAATAGAATTCAGAAATATTCCCTCACAGATGTGAACAAATCATTTTCAACAAAGGCATTAAAAACAGTGAATGGGGAGAAGAATGACACTTCAACAAATGGTGCTTGGAAAGCTAAATATTCCTGGGGCTTAAGTGCTAATACAGTAGGTACATTTGCCTGACACATGGTCAACTCAAGGTTTGATTCCTGGCACCCTATATGGGTCTCCAAATCCACCAGGAATGGTCCCTGAGTGCAGAGCAGGAATAAGCTCTGAGTATCACCAATGTGGCACCCCCCCAAAATAAAAAACAATAATGAAATAAAGCTAAATATTCCCATAGGGAAAAATGAATGAAGATGGGACACGGGGTACAGAACTTAAGGTGTATATCTTACACAAGACCAACCAGAGCCAGGAGTAAGCCCTGAGCACAACCAGCATGTCTCTACCAACCAAAATATGAGTGACTTTGGATCCTTACATAATACTATATACAAAACTTACACAGACCACAGCCTAAAACTGTAAAATTCCTAGGAGAAAGTGCAGGGAAAAGCTTCCTAGCATTCAATTAAGTAGAGATTTCTGGAGAACGACTGGAGACACAAATAACAAAAACAGTAAACAAATTAGACTCACTGAAATGAATTTTGTTCATCACAGTCACTAATAAAGTAAAAGGGATCATCTACATAATGGGACAAGATGTTTGCAAATTATATGTCAAATAAAGGATTAGCATCCAGGTATGTATAGTGAATTCCTAGAGCAACGAATTAAAAATCCCTATCCAGCCATAGGCAAAGACTTGAAAATCAATGTTTCCTCTAAATAATGTACACAAATGACTTGTAACACATGAAAAGATGCTGAGCATCACTAATTATTAGGGAAATGCTAATCAGAACTATGATCAGATATGACCTGTGCCCATTAGAAGAAAGAAAAGAAAGAAAGAAAGAAAGAAAGAAAGAAAGAAAGAAAGAAAGAAAGAAAGAAAGAAAGAGGGAAAGAGAAAGAGAGAAAGAAGATTGGGGTATGGTGCCTCCCACAGGTCAACCTGTACCCTCAGGGTGAGTATATCAGCAGCCTGATGGTGCCTTCAGGCTTCCTGACACCCCAAAATTGCTGTTGTGCCTTTGACCAGACCCCAACAACTTGAGACCAAGTTTACCAAGATATTAAAGGGCCATAAATTAGGTATGTGGGAGCTATGGCTCATTTCAGAGACCCATAGATAAATCTCGAAAGAGATCAAAAGCCAAAGTTTTTTTTTTATTAGTGAAACACCATGAGGTACAGTTGTAGATTTACAAATTTTTGTGCTTGGGTTTCGTTTATACAATGATCAAATACCCATCCCTCTACAAGTGCCCATTTTCCGCCACCATGGATAATATCCCTCCCCCCATCCCCCCAATTCCACCCTGCCACTGTGGCAGGGCATTCCCCCCTGTTCTCTCTCTCCTTTTGGGTGTTGTGGTCAGCAAAAGAGGCATTGAGTGGCAAACATGTTCAGTCCATAGTCTACTTTCAGTCTGCAAAAGCCAAAGTTAATCTCAGACCGGCACATAGCTGAACAGATTGGGGTAAATCAGAGGGAGGCAGGTTGCCCTGTGTCTGCCCAAGCAGAGCCTCCAGCAGTCTCTTGCTTCCACAATTCAAAATCACCTCCGTACCCCTGGCCTGACTCCACTATCTCAGGATGGACCTCACCAAGATATAATATGCTGAAAATTCAATTATGCGAGTTTTGTGACTGAAATCTCTAGGTTTTCATGGAGTTGGTGTGGGCTACCTTCCCACACTTTCCAATATACATGGAAACACTAGCAGGCACCCCCACGAATCAGCTCCAGCACCACCTGTAAACTCTATTTCTGGCCTTGCTTCAGAGATCCGTAAATAAATCTTGAAAGAGATCAAAAGCCAGAGACACAGCAGCTATTCCTGGAAGGCACCACAGAGCTGGAGATAGAATTTACAGCACATGCATTTATAGGTATATTAGTTTGTTTCAATATGTATATAAAACAATGTCCCAAATGAAGAAATTCTGTTTTTAAAAACCTCAGAAGTAACTGGTGGAGGGATGGGTATTTGATCACTGTATAATCAAAACCCAAGCACAAAATATTGTAAATCTACAACTGTACCTCATGGTGTTTCACTAATAAAAATTAAAAAAATAAATAAACCTCAGAAGTATAATTTGGAAGAGTATCCATTTCTCAGATGAAGATCCTTAGACATCCTATTTGGAGTAAGATGTTGACATCATTATTAGGAAAATATTTTAATGTAAAGCAAGATTCTATCCATAGTTTTGGAAGGAAAAAAGTCCTGTGTGGTAGGCCAGAGAGATAGTACAGTGAGCACGGCACTTGACTTACACATGACTGACCTCACTTTGATCTCCACAGCACTGCCAGGAATGATACCTCAGCACAGAGTCAGGAATAAACTCTGAGCACTGCCAGGTGGGGTCAAAAAAAAATTGTCATGTGGTCATCAGAAGTCTTTATAATGACTCTGAAGACTAAAACATTAAGTATTTTATTCAGTATAACAGTATAAATGATATAAAGCTCTCACTGTGCTATCTACTGGAGCACTGTAACACTGTCCTCCCGTTGTTCACCAATTTGCTCAAGCAGGCACCAGTAACGTCTCCATTATTAGACTTGTTACTGTTTTTGGCATATCAAATACACCATGAAGAGTTTGCCAGGCTCTGCCGTGCAGGCGGGAAACTCTCAGTAGCTTGCTGGGCTCTCCAAGAGAAACCGAGGAATTGAACCAGAGTCAGCCGCATGCAAGGCAAACGCCCTACTGCTGTGCTATCGCTCCAGCCCAGTTTAATTTAATCAGTTTAAACTGATTAAACTTATGCTATCTACAGAGGTAGAGAAATGTGATCCAAGGTACAATTTGAGCTGGATTTTAGAATTTGTTTTATATAAGTAGGGAGAAGGGAAATTTCTGCCTCTTAAACAATGTGTTTCACAACATTTTTTTTCTTATCAGGAAAATAGAGTTTTAGGCTATATCTCTGGATGGAGGTAGGAGCTTTCTCTGAAGAAAAAGTTTACACTGTCAGACATGCTCAGGCAGGAACAAGAAGGCCTTGACAAGGGGAGGGATGGTCTCACTAATCTTATACACCAAGACTGAGACAGGCAGAGTCTCAAGATAGAGGTTGGGGTGGGTGAGGAGACACCGTGCTGAGTGGGAGGCTGTGTGTGAGAACAAACTCCAAACCTTCAAATCGGGGCCAGAACCTATAAACCCCCGAAGTAATTGCTATGGACAGTGGTGTATATCATCAATTTTTTTTTACTAAACAATTTTTGAGTATTTTTCTCGGTGAAATTGTGTGCTTTTTAGCTATTTCACCCAGTGAAAATTATTGACCATGATATAAACTCATTATACTTAGTTGTCTGCAAGTACACCCCTCAAAGTAAATATTTAAGGACATATGCATGTGTATATTGTTACCTAATATAGTTCACATATTTCCATGTGGATAACACACTGGCATTAGCAGAGACTATCATCCTGTTCACTTATGCCCACAGAACATGGAAGTCAGATGTTGTTGACAGCTGCAAACAGTTGAAGACTCATTCCCTCTGTGATTTCTTCCTTTATTTAAAGTCATTATTGCTTTGGGCCCAGGTAGGCAGCTCTGGGGAAAAGTCCTCAAAGACAGCCTCGAACACCCCACACACACCGGGGGGGGGGGGGGGGGGAGGATGGCATGACTGTCCAAATCCTCCCAGCAGAGAGTCACCAAGCTATAGCACAGCGGGGATGGTGTTTGCTTTGCACGTAGCTGACCAGGGTTCGATTCCTTCATCCCTCTCGGAGTGCATGGCAAGCTACTGAGAGTATCCCACCCGCACGCCAGAGCCTGGCAAGCTCCCCGTGGCATATTCAACATGCCAAAAACCATAACAAGGCTCACAGTGGAGACGTTACTGGTGCCCGCTTGAGCAAATCAGTGAACAACGGGAGGACAATGCTACAGTGCATTGCTTTGGGAATTTCTGTTCCATCCATATGGACTACTCAGAGACGTAGCTCATAGCTGTAGTATTAGCCGTTCTTTGTAGTATTCTATGTTGCTGCCTTAATTGTCTGAAAGCATCTGGTTAGGTAAGAGGAATAGGGGCTAAAATCCAATCTATGGCTCCTTAACAAATCATGAGTTTTGGAAATGGGGTTGAGTCCACCTGAATAAAGAGATTGTTGCTTCCTAATTTATCCAAAGGCTTAGTCTGCTCATAAAATCATGGCCCCATCTAGAGGGGGTATCTCTTCTGATTCGCAGGAATGTAAACTAGCTATGGCTACATTCTAATTAATTTAAGCCTAGAGAAGAAAGTTAGGTAAAGGTATAAAGTCATAAAAGATAATCAAGAGAAGGAATTGTTCAAAGGAATAATCCCTTACCAAGGTTAATTTATAGAAGTTTTCAGCATTTTTTTTTCTGGTATCCTCAGAAATACCTTGAAGAAGAAGTATCCAGTGGAATATCAGACTTCCTATAATTAGCAAAATAAAGGCTTAGGGTAATTTAAATATGAAAGGGAACATGACTTTATTTTGTAATCATGAACTGTTGTGCATTTAAGATCTTACTTAATCCTCACAATTCTTTATAATTATTATTATTCCAGTTTTGCCAAAAAGAAAACAGACATAAAGGGAATAAATAAATGGTCTATGATCATAACTAATAAGAGGCAAAGCTAGGATTCTATACTAAATTCTGTGCACTGCTCTACATTGCAG
The DNA here is from genome assembly GCF_029834395.1 of Sorex fumeus. Classification (NCBI taxonomy): domain Eukaryota; kingdom Metazoa; phylum Chordata; class Mammalia; order Eulipotyphla; family Soricidae; genus Sorex; species Sorex fumeus. The sequence continues at coordinate 17,938,904 of NW_026606104.1, read as the reverse complement.
CCTGTCTCCTCTGTCTGTGTTATCACAGGCTCACATTAGTGAGGTCCCTACTTTGGGTGAGCTTTTGGGAAACCTACAAACACCTTAGAATGACCTGGCTAATATGTTAGTTCCCTTTGTTTAGAAAAGAGAAATTGGCTTACTTTTCTAGTTATTTCTGTTTCTGAGGAATACTCCAGAGCTGTGTGAAGCAGCCAGGATTCCCACTCAGCATGACCCTGTCCGCCCAGCTTCAACTCAGACCCAGAACTCTTCGTGGGAAAGGGCAAGTCCTCTTTAATGAAATTTCTCCTCTGGAGATACAGCTCCCCTCTGGTGCTCAAGTCGAGTTCATTTTGGGATCACCCTCCTCTGAGTTATTTTAAGGCAGTATTAATGTTTTATGACTCATTTCCTAGTTTCCTGCTTGGAAAAGAAAAATTATAGTCCCAGCATTCTGTCTTAGAGGTGGCAAACAGCTGATTTGTAATTTGGAAATGCACATATTTTGTGAGTGGGAGGATACGCAAAAAAGGAAAAATTATTTCCATTGAAATAATATGTTTGCTGTTATCCTGATATCCCTTCCCCCCATGTCCAGATACACACATACACCTGGGTACCTGAAAAATCTCTGCACTCACACTTCCTGTAGAACTGTAAAGTTGGATGCCAAGGGTTGTTACTTTTTTGCCTTCAAAAGTCCACTCAAGATGATTTCTGAATTATGTTCTAAAATTATTTTACTTTTCCCCTTTTTTTAGTTTTTGGGCCATACTCAACACTGCTCAGGGCTTACTCCTTGCCTATGCTCAGAGGTCACTCCTGAACATGATCAGTGGCCCACAAAGGGTGCCAGAGATCCAAGTCAGGCCAGCTACATACAAGGCAAGCACCTTACCCATTGTACTTTTTCTGTGGACCCAAATTAGTTTACTTTTTGAGGTCTCCTTTAATGTTCTCCAGCTTCAGATGTGAATGTTCATGTGTATATGTCTAACCATTTGAAATAATACATATGTCTTCCTCCAAATAAAAACTGATCTTAAACAAAAGGAATACCAATAAAATTGTCCTAATGCCTAGGTAAGATCACTAACAAAGCTTCCCCATGTACTTTAACATAAGTGTCTGCAGTTTAACAAAAGAATATTGAGCTTTTAACATCTCCTCTGAGTGACACGAGAAAATAACCCATTCCAAATCTGTCCCTGATGGAGCAATCTAACATCTGCCCCCTATACAAATAAACCAGCTATTCCCTAGGCCTCTTTCTGGAACTGATCTTCTAGCACCATTTGGGAGGGTATAAAGGGTTTCTGTAAGTCAACAATTACAAATCATGTTAAAAACAGCAGAGGAAAATTTTTTTAAATGGCTTAACCAAACAAGTCCTGAAGATTCACACACTTGAGTCCAAAGCTGAGACTTGGCAGTACTAAAACCATGGAACTGACTATAGCAAAAACTAGAGGGACAATTTCCTTATACTCAAATGGTGATTTATGTTATAGAGATCTGTCATTATTTCAAATTTGCATGTTGGTGAATTTCTACAGATTTGTTTTATTTTAAATATAGCCTAAAGTAAATTATTTCTTTATCTCATTTAAAGGAAAAATCCTGAGGACAAAAAAGATAGTTCAGCATTAAGAGCACTTGTCTTGCATGTGGCAGACCCAGCTTCAATCTCTGGCATCCCAAATGGTCCTTCCAGCATGCCAGAAGAGCATGGAGTAATCTTAAGTATCACCAGGTGCAACCCAAAAACAGATAAAAAAAAGATTGAGATTCAAGAACAGTCTTTGTTAATCCTTAAGTACATATGTCCCATTTACAATGTAAATTATTGTGGTATAATCTTACATTAATCAAATTATATATTTCATGTACTCTTCAAGGGCTGGAGTGATAGCACAGAGGGTAGGGAGTTTGTCTTGCATGCAGTCGACCCATGTTTGATTTCTCCATCCCTCTCAGAGAGCCCAGCAAGCTACCGAGAGTATCCCGCCCACATGGCAGAGCCTGGCAAGCTCCCCATGGTGTATTTGATATGCCAAAACCAGTAACAAATCTCACAATGGAGACATTACTGGTGCCCACTCAAGCAAATCGATGAACAACGGGAGGACAGTGCTACAGCGCTACAGTACTCTTCAAATATGTGTTATGAGGGCACTATTAAAATCCTAATTTACGTAATGAGGGAACTGAGGCAGAGATTTTGAGTAACTTATTCAGAGCTACATACATCTGAACCAGACTTATCTTCTTTACTATCAAGCAGCTTCATGCTCCATGAAGATTTGACTACAGTTGTTTCGCAGTGGGAAGAGAGAATATGCTAGAAGAATGTTGTAGGCTATACCACCAAAAGAACTAAAATTGTAAGTTTACCTCTTAGGACAGGACATTCTGTCTATAGCAATAGGTGGAAGTGTAACTTGCACAATAGACTACTTAGTAAAGTATGCACATCTTTAAAATATGCACGTCTTCTTTGTAATAATCTCACAACAAACCAAATTGCACGTTTTCTCCAGAGACTACAGTGATAAAATTACAAGATCATGAATGATCAAAATAAGTAAATTGAAGTTATTACATTGGTGTTCCTGTTCTTATGATGGAGACAAAGCATCAGAAAATCTTTAGGAAAAATCTCCTTTCTTTCAATATTCAAAATAGCTTCAGGACTATTCCTAGATTAATATTTTTTAATATCAAAATCACCAAGTATTTGCATAGTGTTCTCTGGGACAAAAGTACTCTAGGCTGGAGAAGGAAGTAAATAAATTCCCTACACACTAGAGATTCAACATTCCACAGGGAAAGTCAAACTTTAAATGAATAAATGTGTGTTGTGTGTGCAGAAAAATGGAGCTGATTAAGGGACAGAGAATGCTGCTCAATTTTGCTAATTTAGGCAGGGTAGTCAGCAAAGTGGCCCCTAGGACAACACAGTAAACAAGGAAAAGAAAGAGGCCATACAGTTGCAGATTGAAAAGGGAAGTTCAGGTCTCTAAAGCTCGCCAGGCCATGGAACAGAATGTCCTGACTTATTCTAAATAGATGGGAGACCTCTGGATGGCAAATTTATTTTCTGACATATTTTTAAATACTCACTCTCACTGCTGTGTCAGAGACCAGGATATTTAATGGTATTAATTAGAGGTGACAGCGTCTCAGTGATTGGGAGGTGATCATGGGACTGAATGTCAAGTGCAGTGATTGCAGATGTCTCTACTCTCAGAGCCCACAGAAATGAGATAAATTCACTCCAACTTTAACCTAAAGGAATAATGTTAGGGTGGTGCTACAATAATTGAGTAGATGTGCAAGTTTATCGCATGAATATGAACTCCAAAACTTAAATGTTCCTATTGAAGCCATCATGGAACTAACAGCCTTCTGCTCTTGGAGAAGGTGATGTAGGGGATTTCCAAAATTCCATCTCATATATTCATAGAGAGATTGAACAAGGGGATACTGATCAAGTTATCATGCACAGAAATGGTTCAACTATATGTACTATCTACTACATTGAACTGGGCATTATTGAACTATTTCAAATTAAAATAAAAAAGGAGGAGCACAAAAATTTGTAAGTCTACAACTGTACCTCGTGGTATCTCACTAATTAAAATTAAAAATAAATAAATAAATAAAATATAAAATAAAAAATTTTTTAAAAAGGAGGAGCAGGAAAGAACTGGCAAAAAAATAATAAAAAGCCCAAGTCAACGATTATAAATTGTGTTAAAAACAGCAGAGGAAAAGCACTGTAGCCCTGTCCTCCCATTGTTCATCTATTTGCTTGAGGGGGCACCAGTAACGTCTTCATTGTGAGACTTGTTACTGTTTTTGGCATATTGAATATGCCACAGGGAGCTTGTCAGGCTCTGCTGTGCGGGCGGGATACTCTCGATAGCTTGCCAGGCACTCCGAGAGGGATGGAGGAATCGAACCCAGGTTGGCCGTGTACAAAGCAAACTCCCTGCCCACTGTGCTCTCTCTACAGCACAGCAAGGATAAATGAATAAAAATGACAAGTAAGTGAAACTGCAGGAACTAAAAGGAAATTAATATTTCAGTTCTGCTGGTTGCCTGGCACTGAACTTATGTGATCTTATTTAAGAGGAGTAACAATCCTGGAGGGGAATGAGGTTCAAACATGCTCAGTAACTGACCTATATCATGTGATTCATAAGTGCTCAGCATTCCAGTTTAGTAGATTCTTTTTTACTTCCTCAAAATCTGCTGTTATTTTATTTATGCAGCATCTAGTTGTGCTGATGGCATTGGCACAATGACAGTGAGAAGACTGCCCTAAATAAATGTGAAAATAAATCTTGGCCTATTCATTATCCAAGCTTTATAAGTAAGTCATCATCCCTGTGGCAGGATTGAGATGTAGTAAAGAAATCTCCATGCATACATAAGGATGCATCATTCTAGTTTATGGTGTCCTTACCTGCAGGATTGCAAAGGTGGGGTGTGGAGAGAGAAGCATTCTCAAACTTGTCTTACCTAGAGCTGAGAAATAAAAAAGGAAATATAATTCTAGATAATAGAAAAATAATTCTCAGAAAGAAAGACATTTTCTTTAAAACAGTTCCTGGCAAATGACTGTTTGGGAATTCTCTAGAGGACCTCAAATGTGCAATATTTATTTAAAAACCATATATACATAAGATTTCAGAACAATGATACAGTGGTACAGCACTTGCCTTGCACACAGCTGACTAGACTTGATCTCTGGTAACATATATGCTCTCCTGAGCTCCATCAGGGATGCTTCCTGAGTACAGAGCCAGGATTAAGCCTTGATAGTGCTTCACATCCGAAGTGCTTCATATCCGAAACACTTCTGGGTGTGACTCCAAATAAAACAAATATATACACGAATACATAAATATCATTTTAAAGGCAAGTATATAATTTCATATCTTCATTCAATAAATGTTTAACAAACATCAATTAAGCACCAGATACCTGGCTAATTTGGCAAAGATGTTCCTAAATCCTACTGTATTATTTCTGGAGCAATCAAAATTATTATCAATGACAAATATGACAGAAAAATTCCAAGTTAACATACACATAAAATAAACTGCCTTTGAAATTTAAGATTTACACCACAAGAAAAACTATGATACACAAATTATTACCCTTCATCTATTAGTAGACTTGCATGGTGTTTTCATTCTCTTAAAGTCTGCACATTATCCAGTAGAGAGCATTCTCAGCACACTGCAGCATATTAATTTCCATTGGCAAAATGTCAACTGAAATGACTTTTTTTAAATGTGTGGTTGATATGTGAGTGTAGAGGTTACAAAAGTTTCCTCATGTCTTCCAAAACTCAGATGAGCCCGGGTGTGGGGAGATGAGCCATAGTGAACCAGTGTGGCCCATCTGTTTTGTCACCTCTGGCTCAAACATCACCTCTAGAATTAACACTTGGAGACCCTCCAAGGAAACGTTCCCTGTGGCCAGTATCCAATTGAGCCCCAAGTCACGCTGCCGGAATTATACAGGTCAGAAAAGAGCATGGATTTATCTTGGAGGTCATCATTGTACTATTAGAAACAGGGTGTGCTCTCTTTCCAGAGCTCTACACTAATCCTCCAGCCCGAGAGAATGAAATCAAGCCAAGGTGACCAAACTGCCAAACAAGGCAGCACCACATTAATCAAAGACCTCCCTGGGGCTGACCACCATCAGATACAGATACGGGGAACTGAGAACTTTGCAACAAAGACCACCACAGGGATGGTGGTGAGCAATCATATATTAAAAGAATGAAATCATAGTGTTGGGTTTTAAGGCTGGAAAGGAGTTATGTCAACCACTTACTTTATAGATGAGGCTATATCCAATCCAGAGGAAAAATATGTGTTTTTCTCTGAAGACATTCTGTCTTAACTTTCAAAATGAACCCTGAACTCCACACTACTAGAATTCCAGCCCTGATTGCACACATAGAGTCCTCACAGGCAAGTTCTCACAGAAAAATGACTCAGAAAGAAAGACATTTTTTAAATTTTTTTTTAAAATCTTTTTTATTGAATCACTCTGATACACCATTACAAAGCTGTTCATGATTGGATTTAAGTCACACAGTATTCCAACACCCATTCCTCCACCATTGTACATTTCCCAGGACCGGTGTCCCTGGGTTCTTTCCCATCACCCCCTGCCCCCCATCCCCGGCCTGTCTCTGGCAGGCACTTTTCTTCTCTCTAGAAAGACGCTTTTTAAGAACAGTTCTTAGTAAATGACTGTTTGGGAATTCTATGGAGGACCTCAAAAGTGTGATACTTAAAAACCATATCTACATAAGAGGTCAGAACAATAATACAGTGGTACAGCACTTGCCACACTTGCCAGGCACATGGCTGACCAGACTTGATCTCTGGTAGCATATATGGTGTTCTGGACCCCATCAGGGATGATTTCCTGAGCACAGAGCCAGGAGCACTTGAGTACTGCCCGTGTGACTCCAAATAAAAGCAATATATACATGAACACATGTATATAGGGCTGTGTTTTTCAGAACGATCACAAAAGCCCCCATTCACATTTGAATTGACCTGTTTAGGGATTTCTATATGAGCTTCTCTCTCCTATTAATCTTTTTTGATTAATATTTTAATTTAAATTTTTTTCATTCTTATTACTTGAGAGCCTGGCAAGATATTGAGAGTATCCCACCCACATGCAAAGCTTGGCAAGCTACCCATGACATATCCAATGTGCCAAAAACAGTAACAAGTCTCACAATGGAGACGTTACTGGTGCCCACTCGAGCAAATGGATGAACAATGGAAGGACAGTGTTACAGTGCTACGGTGCATTTAAATTGAGGCAACATGGTTTCAATTGTATTAATGCTTATTCTTTGCTGTGGGCATACAGTTACTGCACCTTCACTACCACTAACATACCCAACATCTTTGTTCTTTTACTCCACCTCTTTGTTTGTCAACTTTTACTCCACCTCTTCCATCCCCTGGCTCAATCATCCTGCCTCGACTACTTGGTAAGCTCCATTCTGTAGTCAATGTTTAAAGGTTGTCCATCCCCTTGCTTTATTTTTTACATGCCATATGTGAGTGAGATCCAGATTTTCTTACTTCATATGATGTTAGTATTGGTTGCTTAATTAAGGTGGTCTCTGCTGGCCTTCTCCACTTCTCCACTTATCTGCTATTTGTCCTTCTTTATCTAACTTATTTCACTTGTCATGATCCGTACCACTTGCCTAATTTTTATTTTTTTTCCCTTTATTTAATTTTATTTTTTTTAAAGTTGTAGATTTACAATAATTTTTATTTTTAATAATCTCAAATTCATAGAAAAGTTGTGCCTCCAGTCACAGAATATAAGCTACCGAGAGTATTCGATATGCCAGACACAGTAACAACAAAGTCTCCAATGGAGATGTTACTGGGCCCGCTCGAGCAAATCGACGATCAACGGGAGGGCCTTTTAACTTAACTTTAAGTTGTTGCATCTTGAATTTCTAAATATTTTAATGCCCTTTGATAAAAATAATTTTTCAGTGTATCATTTGTAAACCTCAGCACATTTCTCTCACATTGTCATATGCAATCATCATAATTAAGAAATTTCACATGACAATCACACTAATATATTTAGATATCAGCCTCAATCAATGTAGAAGAGGTTTTTTTTTAAAGTGGTTTCATGGCTTTGTTACATAAATGCGTTTGAAAATTGAAGATCATTATTTGAAAATTAAAGAACAGTATTTTTGTAATATATTTAATTTTCTCTGGTATTTTTCTGTGTGTAGAATCATCTTTTCAAACTTTTAGCAAGAATATTTTAGATATCATGATGTGTCTCTCTTTGTATCTTATCAAGACATATATTTTAGCTTTGCCAAAACACTTATTGTAGGGGGTAGGTTGGTTGTTGGGCTGCATTGGCAGTACTCAGAGGTTATTTCAAACTCTCTGTTCAGAAGTAAGTATTGGAGGACCTTGGGTACCATATGTGGTGCTGGAAATTGAACCGGAGTTGGCTGACTATGCGCAAGGCAAGTGCCTTACCTCTTAGTCCCAGATGTTCCTATTTCATATGATGTTATTATTGATTTTGTAATTAAGGTTTCTGCCAGGTTTCTCCACTTTTTTTCCTTTCCTAATTAATATGTATTTTGGTGAGGATTTGCTTTCAGCCTATTTACCTACCACATTTTTCATCAAAAATTTCAATGTTTTCAGTTATTTTCACCATAAGAATGCATAGTCTTTAAAAAGATTTCCTGAAGTCTATAATGTGTTCTCCTATCATTTATTTTGATACTCAGTTTGCTCCAGGATTGGCCAATGTCCCTTCAATCTGGATTCTCTGTAGAAGAGCATGTTCTCATTATTCTTTGAACACTTCATTGCTTCCAGAATAGGATTTTTCAGGCTTATCCTATAATTTCCCTTTCCCAGTTATTGAATAGACCATTTTTCTGCATGTTTGGTGTGCTCCTTGCTGGTTTGCCACTGCTCTTAGGCGTCCTAGTGTACAGAGATGGAAAGTATACATACCAAAAGCAAAGAAGAAAACAGCATAGCTGTCTGAGTTTATCTCTCTCTATAAATTGAAAATCATGAGTTTACACTGAAACCTCCAAATCCAATAATACAATACTACAATTTTCTTCTTATTTTTCCAAGTTCATTTGTAAAGTTCCATTTTCTTTATTACTCCAACAGAGAAAATTTTGCCTCACATTGTTGTGACTAAATTTACTTATTTGATCAATCTGTATCACCATCCTGTTATCTCTTTGTAGGCACAACCTTTTCTTTTGTGTTTCAGTACTGATTCCTATACTGAGACTCTTTCCTGTAGACATTCCTGCTGCTTCCTATTTTATTATACACGAGCAAGGACACCCTTCTCTGCTTGGTTGGAGTTCCCAGAGGTCCCTTTTCACTTCTCAAAGACACCTAATAAACTCTGTCTCCTTTGAAACTTTGTAGGGAAAACCAAGAGAGATCAGAAGAGACAAGGCATTTTCCTTGCATATGGTGATGCTGGTCAATTCTCAGCATCACAATATGTCCCCTGAGTATCAGCAGGAATGAATCATGAACACAGAGTCAGGATCGAGCCCTGAGAACAGCAGATGTAGCCCAAGAAAAGGGGCATTGTAGAGTCTTATTTATAATGGAAAGAAGGTGAAATTCTCTTCTCACTTCTGTTCACCTGGCCACTTCTGAAGCCTCTCCAGCCTGACATTACTCCATAACCTCCATGGTCTTCCATCACTACCTTCCTACCTGTAGACATCAAAATTCACATTGCATCATGTACATGAGTACACACATATGCCTTCAGATAACTCAGGGTTAGTGAACTACCCAAACAAGTATAATGATTACCATAGAGAAGGCTTCCAATATATATTTGCTGAATACATAAATGAAATATTTCATGAAATAATGCATCAAGACAAAGTAATAACCATCTCTTCACTGCACTGAAGCATTTCCCCTTTAACTAATGTCTCCTAACGATTAAATATTTTCTAGAACCAAATGAATAAAGTAACTAATGCACTTTGGAGGAATAGATAAATGGTTTGTGTCTTGGTTCATTCAGCCTGCTATAACAAAAATACGACTGATTAACATAAGCAACAGAGATTTTAGCTCTCACAGTTCAAGAGGTTTGTAAGTAGAAGATGAAGGAACCAGCAAAGTCAGCACCTGATGAGAGTATACTTGCTTGTTCAAAGATGACCATCCTTTTAGTGTCTTCACATGTCATCAGGGATGAGGAAGTTCTCTGGAATCTTTCAGAAGGGCACTCACTAATCCCACTTTTAAGGATTAGAGTTCTTATACAACAACATGATCTGATCCCCTCTCAAGTCCCCAACTCTAATACCTTCACTTAGGGAATTAGAGTTTCAACACATGAGCTTGAGGAACACACATATCTTCAGTTCGCAGCAGTAGGGATAAGCCTATACAAAAAATACCAGCCCTTTTGGATTATTTAATAGAAACTGCCCGCTTTGCCTTGTTAAGGAGCTAGTCATGTAATAAAAGCATGCAATGTTTATAATTCTTGGGACATTTAATGTTAAAGTTTTCAACTTATGTTTTTCACTTATTCTTTTCTACCTGTACATGAGTTCTTGACCACCAGACCTACCTCAACATTCACATCATATATTCCATAAATCTGACCTGAGTGATTCTACTCTGTGTGAATTCCTGTTCTCTCAATAATTCTATTGCAATTATAGTCATCAGTACACAACACCAACACCCTATTTTATATGAATTTCTCTACAGTTTGGTTATGAATGTCTTAAAAGCAGTTATTGTGCCTCTCATTTTCTTGTAATTTCCCATAACCTCTAGAAAAATGTTAGATGCCCAAATAGCATTTGATTGACTGATTACCAAGTGGCAATATTGAGGCTGTTGTTAGGATCTCTCAATCTCTTGCTTTAAAATATAATAATATATCATTTTAGCTGCTTTTGGTTGTCTGATACCTAACTCTGAGGTAAATAAGGCAAAGACTAATAACCCAAAGTATGAGTCATATTAGAGAAGTGACTTAGAGTTAAATTTAATCATCCATTGAAGAAAAGGAACTAGACTTGATCTTAGTCAACCATAGTTAAGCCAAGGATAATACCATATTTTTTATTTACTTGGGCCAGAGATATTACAGTGGGTAAGGCACTTGACTTGCAGTAAGACAACCCTAATCTTCAGCACTTTATATAGTTTCTCGAACATTGACAGAAATGATCCCTGAGCACAGAGCCCAGATTAAACCTTGAGCACAGCCAGGTGTAGTCTATAAACCAGAAAAAAAAATCAATTACAGAACCAGGAAAATGTTTCAAGTGAAAGAATTTATGACAATAGTGTAAGAACCAGAGTTTGATCCCCAATGTCAAAAGCATATCCCTTTCCCTGCATGCATCCCAAGATAGGATCCGTGTGGTACCCAAGCACTGCTAGACCTGAGTACCACTGGGCAAACACTATTTTTAAAAGTTTATGAGAAAATGAAATGAGTCATTGATCTTCAAAAATGCATTATAGATCTACTTTTATTAGCTAAATTTTTATCGAGGTGTCATGATTGACAATATTATTGAAGTCCTTGATTTTCCGTTGCAGAAACACTACACCTACCCTTCCACCTGTGTTTCAATATTCACAATAATCCCAGGGTCCCTTCACTTTCCCTCTTACCCAGGCTCCTCAGTTCTCAGTTCTATTAATCCTGTCCAAGAACATTTTTTGGATTGGGGATTTTCTAATCTATTTCTTTATATTCTGCATATGACTAATATCATCTGGTGTTTATCTTTAACTTTCTGACTAATTTTAATTAGCCTAATACTTTCCAATTTCATAGAAGTTGCAGCAAACTGTAAAATTTCACCTTTTCTCATAGATGAATATATTCTGTTGTATATGTGCCACAATTTCTTTATCCACTCATCTATTGTGGAACACTTGGGTTGCTTCCAGATGTTAATGTGAAATTCTAACTTACAGATAACCAAGGCTGAAGATAAGGAGACCATAAGAAAAACCAATAATGCAAGACATTCAAGAAAGAAAAAAGCAGAGCAGGGTTCATAAAAAGATTAAGAAATAAAGTAGGAGTTATTGAAATTTTATAGTATTAGAAAAGTACATTTTTCTTTTGAGTAACTTTTATCCAAAACTTTAGTTGGTTGGAGAGTTAGATCAATAAGATGGGCATAAACTTTTGCTACATGAGGCCCAAGTACCAGCTCTGCATCATGTGATTCCCAAAGTACTACCAGGAGTGATCCCCAAGCAGTAAGTCAGGAGTAGTCTTTGAGCACCACCAAGCGTCGCCTCCCTAAATAAATTAAAATAATAATGAAATTAAATTGTGTGCAAATGTCACTGTCTCAATGAGGTCATGCTTTATAATCCTATTTAAAAATGACACACTGACAGAGGTCTAATCTCCTGAGTCTCTCTTACCCTTTTTGTTTCCCATAAAATTTATCAATATAACTGCTAACATTTTGTATCATTGACATTTATGATTGTTTTTGTTTATTGTGTCTTTATCCACAAAGATGTAAATTTAAAAAAAAAACATCCTTATTTGATTGTTCATTGCCTACCCTACTGAGAGCACTGCCTAAGACATAGCAAATACATAAAAATAATGTTGAGTGAGTGACTAAATGCAAGAATGCACATGCCCAGCAATGCTTTGAGGCAGGTAAATCATAAAGAATAAATTAGAAATAGTTTCAAAGTTATTTAGAGGTGAAATTTTCTTTATTAAACATATATATGTCAGGGCCTGAGCAATAGTAGAGTGGGTAGGGCAGCTGCCTTGCATGCAACTGACCTGGTTTCAATTCCTGGTAACCTCTGTGGTCACCAGAGCATGTCAGAAATGTTCCCTGAGTGCAGTTAGGAGTAAGTCCTGAATACCGTCAGGTGTGGCCTCCCAAAAAAGAAACAAACAAAACAAAACTATTTTTTCCCAAAAATAGCTAAAAACAAAAGTAGTTTGTATGATTAGTAATCAGCATATAATACTAGTCAAGGAGACCATATTTTTTACCTTTAATTATGAGGGCAGCTGCTTTTGGTGTGGAGATTGAGTCAGAAATAGCAAGATCTCATAACAAGGTAAAGTAAAGGTAAAGGCCCTCCCGTTGATCATCGATTTGCTCGAGCGGGCACAGTAACATCTCCATTGGAGACTTTGTTGTTACTGTGTCTGGCATATCGAATACTCTCGGTAGCTTGCCGGGCTCTCATATTATCATATCAGGCACCATTGTAAATTCAATTTTTAACAAATTTTGTCTTAGTCTTTGTAATAGCATTTTAGAATCATAAGGTAGCTACTTCCCTTAACAGACAAGGAAACTGAGGCACATGAAGGCTACTGACTTTGCTATGACATAATGTAGGTAGTCCATCTTATTCCAATGCCTATGTGCACTATGTCAAGAAAATCATAGGGATAGTAAGTCAAAGAATGTATTAAGCCTTTATTCTGGACCATACACAATGATTTTCACTTTACAATAATCATATATACAATAATTAACATTAGTTTGCCCATTGCACTGATGTGAAACCTAATCCAGACAATTAAAGTAAATTGTTCAAGATGACATGTCTAGAAAATTCTAGAACTGGGATTTAGACTTAGGCCTAATGTAATCTAAAGCCTATGCTCATAACCACTACACCATATTGTCAAATGGAAATCCATGATATTGCCAGATGGAACAGACTGAGGTTTTGCTGATTTGGGTGAAAGGAAACTAGTAAAAGATAGGTTTCCACAAAGCAAGTGAAGAGAAACAAACATTTAGCAAATTAATGCAGTAGTTTGAAGTGGAGTTTGAGCAGATGCCATGTGGAAGTTACCAGAGAAAACATCAGTTCTTTAAGCCAAATGGTATTTTGAGAACATAAAGAGAATGTAATTATAAGATTTCAAACTATAAAATAAATCCATATAAACACTTAGCTAGAAAGAGAATAGGGCATATTGCTGATAATATTACATTAAACATATCCTTTACTAATTAATAAGATATTGGTTATCACAAAATCATGAGAGCTCAAATGCTGTGATTATATTGGAATTTGATGTATGATTACTGAAGCTAGTGTTAATATAGAAATATAAACCTTCCTACTTAGTTCTCCCGGTGCAGGAATCTGTCTTAAGGAACAGCAAATCAAAAATGTCTCATCCAGGACAGTTTAAGGAACTAAGAAAAAGGAGAAAGGAATTGTACAAGAAATGGAAGTCTAAAGGAAGCTAAATTGATTAATCACCAAAACAAGATGGCTCAGAGATCAACAGCAACAACAGCTTATGCTGAGATTTTCATTTGAGCCACCTTGTCTTTTTACTTTTATGTGTGTTGTTGGAATATGCAAGAACTAAAGGATTAGGTGGCTGAAAGAAAGAACTTTTACAGATACAAATTGCCTTACTAGACTATGAATCATTTCAAAGGTTGTGAATAAAACCAATCCTCTATCAACATATCTCCCAATGTGTGCCTAACACGTTGTTCAGCTAACAACTGTTGACAAATACAATAACTGGCTCATTATTCAACATATCTGAATGATTCTCTTTCCTTTGAGGTATAGTTTGTGAACGAAAGAAATAAAAACCATTTAAATAACAGAAAATCCTTAACTAGATATGTATAGTGCAAGGGATTTTTCCTGCCATATTTGGAGATTATCAAAAAAGTTGATAAATTCTTTGTTGTCCTAATAAGTGGGGTTTCAGTGTAACTACTCACATATTTACAAGGTGTTATATTTGAATAAGACAATGTGAAAAGATTAACACATTTATATATTTATATTGTCTATTACAGAAACAAGAAGCAGAAAGAGAAAGAGAAGAAAAATTCTCTAATGAAGATCAATTTAACAATAAGGAAGTCTCACGCAGAACCACAATGATTTTCTCATTTTCTGGTGTTTATTACCTGCAGTCATCATTCTGCCATATCTCCTAAATGTCACATTCATATATAAGTCTATACTTCTATGCACCTTAAAGTTAAAAGCAGATATAAACTAAACACTGATGAGATCAAAACAAAAAGAGCAGAATACTTGACAGAGTGGCATTGACCAAGTCAAGCTATTTTATACCTTCAATTTGCTAGTCATTCGCCATCAACCTCAGGAAAGTTATGTTAAAAATACTGTAAACTGTCACATATACAATATCTAGTATCAGTAAATATTTTGTTGAACTAATTAAAAAGAACAAATATGACTAGCTTTTCAGCAGCACAGTGCCAGATATTAAGATTCAGAACCATTGTTAAAATGTCTTCAGCTCTTCTTACCTGATTTCTGGCATGCTATACTTTCCTGCTTCTCATTTTTCCCCTTACTCAACCTTCTTCATTTGCATTCCCTCTCTCTGTCTTCCCAAAGAGGCTATATCTGCCAGGTGACTGTTTAACCTCTTGTTCTGCTAACTGCATGCACTCAATTTAAATAAGTTAATCATGCTTAATCTTATCATAATCATAGCATACATGTTAACTAGTCCCACCTCTCAAACTCCAGTAAGGACTATCCCCTGAGCTTAAACTCCAGATCATTTCCTATGTCTACCCATTCCCTCTCTCCTCTCTCTTACTGTCCTTTCGCAAGTACTGTAAATTCTCTTCTGGACTACTGCAATAGCTCATATCTCTTTACTCCCAATATTGTCTTTCTCAAATATGTTCTGAGGATTTGGGTTTATTACCAAGATGAATATACTCAAATTTAAACAAACTAGTTACTCACTTAATGATTTTTCATCCCTACTGCCAAATATAAGAACAAGAGGGACTGGAAAGATAATACAGTAGCTAAGGTATTTGCCTTACGTGCAGTCAACATTGGATAGATTGGATCCCTGACAGTGACAGGAGTGATCCCTGAGTAGAGAGCAAAAGTAATCCCGAGCACTGCTAAGTGTGGCCTAATAACAATAACCAAAAAAAATCAAGTGTCATCTCCTCAGGATGGTGTACAGTATTGTAGATCACTTATGAGAAGCTGTGAAAAGAGAGCTAGTAATTTTGAGAGGGAATTTGTTGCTTTCTTTTCTATTCACTTCAGCAATCAGGAGAATTGCCTTATGGGTTAGGACCAATAGAACACTGATATGCTATGGATGCTAACATCCAACCAGCTTCATTCAGCAAAATCATATTATAACTGAGTTCCACTTGATTTACGTTGTATCAGACATGTTCCCCATCTCCACTTTCTTGGGGAGCCATAAAAAATCAAGATGAAGCAAGAAATTACTCTTTGTAATAAAAGAAAAATTCATTCATTACTTCTAACCAGGTACTTCCCCAAGTGGCTGAAGTGAGGACAGATTCACTTAATTATAGGTACAGGTAGACAGTGACCTCTAAATGAGTCTGACTGAGAAGTATTTATAAATACTAAGCCATTTATGTATAATAGACTGGATAATATAAATATTTGATAAAAGAAAAACTTCTTATAAAGATTTGTGAGCTCCACAAAGCTTATATCACTTGTATCATTTGTCATCTGCTGCTCATCTATTTGCTCAAGTAGGAGCCAGTAACATCTCCATTCATCCCTGTCGCTCGTTAGTGTACCCCAAAGGCATCTGCTTGCTCCAGGAACACGAAGATTCTCAAACCATTCATTCAGGTTCTTGACAAAGAACTCTGACCACCTCGCAATGTAGGAGGGGAGCCAGGCGTTCTTTTGACGTCCCGTGGAATCCAACTGGTAACAGCTCTAGTCCAGTGGTTGTCTTCGAATCTCATTACGTGTCAGGCCCATCTGATTTTTGACGCCTTGGCAAACAAGGCAGCATCCCTGATTCTCGATCATCAACAAAGGTTGGAACTCCGATTCCTTTTTTCACTTGGGTGAAACATGATATTCCAAGCATAGCTCTTTCAATTCCTCTTTGGGAGATCTGAATAGAGTTCTTATCCTGTTTTTGCAGGGCCCGGGTCTCTGAGGCGAATGTTAATTCAGGAAGAACAGTGGAGTTGAAAAGATGTGCCTGGAGCCAGAGGTTCTGCGTCCTCTTAACAACTTTTTCAATGCTCTTGAAGGTGTTCCATACCACTCTCTTCCTCCTGCACAGCTCGGGTCATTTGTCATGTTGAGTTCTCAACCTAGGTACACATAACTGCTGCATTCAGAGATGTTCATTCCATTAAGAGCAAATGGAACGTCATGGACTAGTCCGTTTCTCATGAACATTGTCCTCACGAGATTCAGCTGCAGTCCGACATTTCCAAACTCACAAAGTTGGCCAGCATTTGTGCTGCTTGGCTAATGTTTGGTGTTATTAGAACCAAGTCATCAGCGCAGCAGAGGTGGTATAGTTGCCGACCATCTATCTTCATTCCCATTCCTTCCCATTCCAGTCGTTGTACTACATTCTCGAGGGTAGCACTGAAGAGTTTCAGTGAAATGGTATCGCCTTGACAAACCCCTCTCTTTAGGTCAATGATAACTTCCTTGTAGAATAGTGAGATCCTGGTGGTGAATCCATAATACAAATCATGAAGGATCCTGATGTACTAAGTTTGAATTCCCTGTTTGGCTAGGGCTTCTATGACCGCCTCAGTCTCAACAGAATCAAAGGTATTCTTTATTTAAATTGATGAACGTTAGGCAGAGCAGCATCCTGAACTCCCGAGAAACCTCAATGAGCTTGGTCACTGTGTGGATATGGTTTATTGTACTGAATCCTTTTCGGAACCCTGCTTGCTCTCATGGTTGTCCTTCATCTAGTGTTCTGCCTATCCTATTCAGGATGACTCAAGTGAATAACTAGTAGATAACAGACAACAGGAAGATCAGGTGATAGTTGCTGATTTCATGGATGTCTTCTTTCTTGTACAATGGTTCTGCTGGTTTTCCATTGGGATGGAACCTTCTATTCAGACAGGTAGCATGTGAAGAGCTGAGCTAGTGTATTGGTGAGTACTGACGGCAGGTTTTTCAGGTGTTCAGGTCTGACCTTGTCTGGATCAGGTGTTGTATGCCTCTTTACCAATGAAATGGCATATCAGATTTTGGAAGGGAGAACATTGGGAATGACATATCCATCCTGCAGAATTTGGTATGTGGGCAGGTGAATGTGGCTATCAAAGAGATTTGAATAGAAGTCGTGGATAACTTTTTCTATTGACTTTTTGGAAGATGTGATAGATCATCAGGACCACTCTTAAATTTGGCGGGCTTTGTGAATACTTTTCTGGCTTCTTCTGCATCGGCCAACACCGCTGCTCTTCTCTCTTTGAGGTCTTCCTTTATCTCTTCTCTGCACAGCTTTGCGAGCTTGAACATTAGATTATGATTGCCTGAGTCTCATGCCAAACCATGTTGGCGAATGAGCTTGAAAGTTTTCGAAGATAGGCATCTATTTGTGACTTTCTCTCTCTTGGCATTCCTCACACAATCATGGAGGTACTGAACCAGTGGATCATATTCCTCATCGATGTTGTCAACGATGGCATCTTCTCATATTGCCGCTGTAGTGCCAAAGAGCTCCCAGTTGGTGGTTGTTCTGGCAGTTCTCTTCTTAAATTTTGCAGCCTGCTCCGTGAAGTAGAATTTCGCATAAAGGAGACAGTGATCTGATCCTGTTATGGATTTTGAACAACAGCGACATCGATCAGGCAAAACCATCAATTGAATACGATGTGATCAATTTAATTGTGGAACTGTACACTGGGAAACTCCCATGTCCAACATTTAGATTCGGCCATCTGGAGCTGTGAGTTACCATGGATCGTCTTGGTCAACATGATGAACTCAAAAAGTCTCTCACCCTGTTCATTCCATCCTGTGGGTCCCGATGTGGAGTTCTTCAGGCAACCTTCTCAGTCCTATCTTAGCATTAAAATCACCAACAATGACATTGTGAAAGGTGTGGCCTTCTTTATAAAACTTCTTCAGCTCCATGTAGAACTTCTCAATTTCTTCTTTGTCGTAGTTGGATGTTGGTGCATAGACGATGAAGATGGAAACTGCAGACAATGAGCTACATCTATTAAAAAGTAAGCATCTGATTTGGATTGTTAGATATTCGAACAAATCAATGCTCATGGCCAAGTTCATGTTGATGAGGACACCAACACCACCAATGCCTCTACTGTTGTATGTTCCGAGAAACAGTTTTTGTTCAGTGTCGAAAATGGTGTGATATGATTGATGCCTTCTCGTCTCAGGCAATCCAATGACATCATACTTGATCTTCTGCGCTTGCACCATCAGGTCCTCAACGGATGCTTCCAATGCCAACATTATCCAATCCATTTCCTTGAATGGGGCTCTCCTCCATGGAAACCTTGAGGTTCCAGAGTAGGGCATAAATAACATGCACAGTATAAACTAGGATTTACTTTTTAGGCCCACTAAAAAATAAAAGTTAGGTCTAAGGAGAATAGTAAGTTTTTTATTTAAAAAATGATTTTGAGTCCTTGATAGGAGTAGGTTGGTTCATTTTCTGTCAGTCTTGTCACTGGTTGATATAGACAAAACTAATTTTATCCTTGAAAGATTAACCCAATGAGAAATTCTGTTAAGTTTTATGGAAGAGGAAAGTTCAGGATAACTTGGTCAGGTCCCTTTGGCTTAATCCAAAGGGAAACTAGCTTTTCAGGCTTTTAGTGAGACCCAGCTATCAGTTTGAACTTTGGTTGGGGTTTATATAATTCTCCTTGAGGGTGAGGCAAAACTGAATTTCCATAGCCTTGAGTTGCCTGCTGTGTTTTTTATATATGTATAACACACTTAGTTAATTCTAAACTTTCTAGGTCCGGTGAAAAATCTGTTTTTAAAATAGGCCTACAGGGGCTGGAGCAATAGCACAGCAGGTAGGGCGTTTGTCTTGCACACGGCCAACCCAGGTTCAATTCCCAGAAACCCATATGGTCCCCTGAGCAATGCCAGGAGTAATTCCTGAGTACATGAACCAGGAGTAACCCCTGTACATTGCCGATGTGACCCTAAAAGCAAAATAAATAAATAAATGAAAATGAAAATAAAATAAAATAGTCCTACAATATAATAAATTAAAGGAACTTAGTTGAAGTTTTACCTTGAAGCTATTCTGTAGCTGTAAAGGGTTATAGGAGAGAGAGACAGAGAGAGAGAGAGAGAGAGAGAGAGAGAGAGAGAGAGAGAGAGAGAGCCACAACTTAGGATCTCTTAAAATATTTTACTAGTATCCTTAAGGTATGATTAAAATTCTCCATCTTTCTTGATGATTTGGGATGCCAGGATAGATGTAATATATAATTAATCTTTAAAGCAGAAGCTGAAAAATGGATCACCAGTTAGAAGTGAAAGAAGTTACATTGTCACTCTCTAATGAACTGGGTAAACCAAATCTAGGAATTATTTCCTTAAGCAAGACTTCTCTGGATTTTTTAGTATTGGCAAATATGCCTCTACACTGTCAACAAAAGTGTCAATAAGAACAAATAAATATTTGAATATGAATCAGAGAGTTAGATGGATGTCAGGTGAACTGGCAATGAGTTCTCAGAGAAATCAAGAAGTGATTCAAAGAAGTTACTCTGTCACTAAATTTTAAGCCAAAAAAAAGCAAAACAAAACATGGAGGCTGGATGAAGGCTGGACCCACTTTGCAAACTAGGGTGATAAGTCTGTAACCAATGTTGGTTCGGGCCCAGTGGAGGCTGGATTCTCGAGAGAGAGGAGATGCTTTAGAAAAACCAAAGACTGTGATAAGAACTTGAAGTGAACCAAAAAAAGTTTAAAGGTCTTTCTCTTGACAGTGCCTTACCGCCTTACCAACAGTCTCTTGGCTACATGGAAAGCCCAAAGTGGAGACAGTTTGGGAGCAATCTATAAAAAAAACTTGACAAAGACAAGCAGCATGTTTCCCTATTTGAAAGAATCACCTATATCTCATCCTGGGATGTACAATTCTTTCATTTTACTTTTTGGGGTACTCTCAGATCTCTCACCTCTGGAGAAGCCTGTGCTCTCTCTTGAACACATTATTCTCTTTCCATTTTGTAATCTGGTAATAAAGCTGTTTCACTTCATTATTCACTTTCTTCTGAAATTCCTTTCTGCAAGGGAAAGTGACAGACATGTGCAAAGCTGGGTGTGACTCAAAAATAAAAAAGAAAAAAAATAACAGTAGAATCCTAGCCACTAGACCTGTCACAATGTTGTGAATTCAATGGCTAATTAAGAATTCTTTTGGGGGCTGGAGCCATAGCACAGTGGGTAGGGTGTTTGTCTTGCACACGGATGACCCGGGTTCGATTCAGCATCCCATATGGTTCCCTGAGCACGGCCAGGAGTAATTTCTGAGTGCATGAGCTAGGAGTAACACCTGTGCATTGCCAAGTGTGAGCCAAAAAGTAAAAAAAATAAATAAATAAAGAAGAAGAAGAAGAATTCTTTGAATAAGTGACACAGTTCAGGAAAACAAATTGGTCAAAGGTATGTTTCCTGTCAGCCTCCCTGGAATTTCCATTTTTCTTTTCCTTTTTTTTTTTTGTAGAGTATAGAAATAAGTTGCTAGTTTGGTTGATGCAAGCACATTCTCAAGCAACTTGAAACTACTCCACACACCAATGGTCATGTGCAAGGAAAAGAAATGAAATGTAGTTCATCGGAAGTAAATTTTTGATTATGTTGGAATTAAAAGTTATGTGCTGCACTCTCAAGGTTTACAGATAAGCAGCACTGCCATGCTTCTCTCTCAGACACAAAGCTGGTAATTCACTGTGCAAAATAAATAGATGGAGAGGAGTAGAAAGATGGTATCTCTGCTTTTTAACTATATTCCTCAAGGGTCATCACAGAGAGGGAAGTAATAATTATAGCAACAGAATGGTCTTCTCTTGCCTTGAAAGCTTTATAGGCCAGTTGTTTACTGCTAACTTTTGGGGAAAGACTAGTTTAAGTATATCAAAGCTTTATGACCTGAGTGGGAGCCATTACATACAGAGGCTGACCTAACTGTTACTCATAAGGAGACCAGAGACTGGTATTCAAGAAACAATATTGTTGCCATTGCAAAGAGGGACCAGGATTGCCCTAGGAGATCATTTTGAGTAGCCAAAGCAGTAGTTTTCTTTAACTTCAATATGCAAGAGGAATAAGTGTGGTAGGGGAAGGTAGAAAGGAGGAATGAAGGAAGGAAAGAAAGGAGGGAAGGAGGGAGGGAAGGAAGGAGGGAGGGAGGGAGTGAGGGAGGGGGGAGAGAGGAGGGAGGAGGGGAGGGAGGAGGGGAGGGACAAAGGGATGGAGGAAGGGAGGAGGGAGGGATGGAGGGAAGGAAGGAAGGAAGGAAGGAAGGAAGGAAGGAAGGAAGGAAGGAAGGAAGGAAGGAAGGAAGGAAGGAAGGAAGGAACTTCTACAAACTCTATCCTGAGAATTATTATGTGGGCATATGTTTATGGGGTAAGTTACAACTAGCATTAATGGTTCACTTGAAAGGGTCACAGTGAAGATGAAATAAAATGCAAAACAATTGGATCTAAACTTTAAGTGGTTGGTTTTCAGCTAAATAGCTGTTAGGGATACATGAACAGTTGTTAAAAGGTACTACAAGGTCCATGTTTTCTTAATCCCTTCTTCATAACAGTAATAGTGACTGATCCTTTATGTCCATTTTCTTTTCCCATGATCTCCTTTCCACTCAGCCAAGGCATTATCACATCAGACCTGTTCCAGAGTCTCCTAACGGGACCTTCTTCCTAGAAAGACTTTCCTTTTGCCCATCTCTTTTTCATAACTTTACCACAACTGTCTCCTTAAATATGATTTGAGTAACATAAACTCCCATCCACTTTTTTTCTTCTAGGAAACTGTAGCTTTCCTATTCTAACCATATGTTTCAAACTACATCCTGGGTTTAGTGAAGTTATAGAACTTTCTAGGAGTTACAAAGAGTCCTGTGGGAAGGGGGAAACTTTGGGTTGCAAGTCTAAGCATTTCTGTGCAGGCATTTCTGGTAAATTGTTTAAAGAATTCTTAGAAGACAGAGATCTGAATCTTCATGGTTCCAGTAATAGGTGAGCTTCTTTTGTCATTGTAAATGATTTTTCTTTTTTATACTTAATTTTACATTCATAATTTATACTGTTTTTCTTAAAGAAGGACTCAGTTTACTAGGTCTAAGCTACTGTTACAAAGCAATTATATACATAACTGCATTCTCCTCCAGGAAATGTTTCATTCCAGTCACGTTCCACAGGATGCCCCTTATCACATGTGTGCTGAGTTCCTGGGTCCTAACCTCCATTTCACTCCTTCAGTGTCCTTCACTTTTCACTTTCTAACTTAGTGGCCCTTGACTATTCTTTAGGCCTTGATATGCCCTTTTTCTCACCTGGATCAGCCAACAACTTACATTCCTCTCCTGCTAGAAATCTCACTTATTCCTTGAGATTCACCCAAACAAATATACCCAGAATTTCCTTACTATTACTCTTGCCTAATACTTTGTAGACACTGAGTAAATATTCATTTGATGCAACGAACTGGATTAGGACTGTCAATCACTGTCATTCCATTGTTCATCGATTGACTCAGTGGGTGCCAGTTACATCTCCATTCGTCCCAGCCCTGAGATTTTATTTTTTTCATTTTATATATTTTTTAAATTTTTTTTAGTGAAACACCATGAGGTGCAGTTGTAGACTTACAAATTTTTGTGCTTGGGTTTCAGTTATACAATGATCGAGTACCCATCCCTCCACCGGTGCCCATTCTCCACCACCACCAGTCCCAGTATCCCTCCCACCCCCCATCCCCTCCATCCCACCCTGCCTCTGTGGCAGGGCATTCCCTTTTGTTCTCTCTCTCCTTTTGGGTTTGTGGTTTGCAAAAGAGACATTGAGTGAAGCGATGGCACAGCGGCAGGGTATTTGCCTTGTGCACAGCTGGCCTGGCTGAGACCAGGTTCGATTCCTCCAACCCTCTTGGAAACTCCGGCAAGCTACCGAGAGTATCTCGCCCTCACAGCAAAGTCTGGCAAGCTACCCGTGACGTATTCAATATGCCAAACACAGTAATGACAAGTCTCACAATGGAGACGTTACTGGGCCCGCTCGAGCAAATCGATGAACAATGGGATGACAGTGCTACATGTTTGGTCTGTAGTCTACTTTCAGCATGCTTCTCCCATACTGGGAGGATCCTCCCAACACCCTTTATTTGGTGCTCCCTTCTCTATCTGAGCTCCCTTTTTCCCCTAGCATGTGTCCAGCCCTGAGATTTTAGCAGCCTCTCCTTACTCGTCTTTCCCAATGCTGCCCTTTTGGAGGCTCTTTTCAGGTCAGAGGAATGAGACCCATTATTGTTACTATTTTTGGCATATCAAATACACCACGGGTGGCTTGCCAGGCTCTGCTGTAGATTAGAAGACTTATGAAAATTTGCATTTGTTACCTGCATGTCAATATTTCCCTCTTCTTCATGAAATTTTGGAAGTTGGCCTCTCTTCAGCCCGTATCACTGCCTCATACATAGCGAGAGTCCAGAAAACAACTGAACTTAATTAAACAGATGTGCTCATGATTTGTTCTTGATTGACTAAAGAGTTAAGATTTCCAAAGATTTCTATTTAGGGAGATATTTCCTAGCTCAGTTTCCTGGTGTACTGCCGTGGAGGCAACTGTTTCCATTTATCAGATTGTTCCTCTTTAGCAAAGGGAAGCACACAGTGGGGAAACCAGCATAGCAGTCTTGCACTCCCTGGAGCTGGAATTGAATTCCTGTGCAAATGATTTCCCTTTCCCTTAGGACCTCAGCCAACAATTATAACTCATTAAGCTCCTGTGAGTCCCTACAGGGACTGGATGTTGTTAGTTTGTAATATCTCCCTCGTAATCAATATCTTACTTAGAACTTTCACTAAAGAAGTATTACTGGAGGATATGAAAAAGAAAGGCACTGCCAGAGAACCTAGGGGTAAACGGGGAAAGCCATGTTTAGAGAAAAATCTCTAAGTAAATGAATAGCAGGACCAATCCTGATCCAAGCCATATCACATAGAGTTATCTGGGGTGTTTTGTTAACCATCTTTATCAGTTTCATTTGATGGGGGTAAAAGTTCTTCAGGCAACTTTAAGACCTAGACTAGATGGCAAGGCTTTTCCAGTGTTGTACACACCTGTTAGAAGGATGTTGTTTGCAATAGAATATTTCCTGTCTGAGTTTGAAATCTGAGAAAGTGGGTTCCTTTTGCAAGTTGAGGTTACCAGTACAAAGGAGGCAAACTCATTTCCACTCAGTCTCAGGTACCCCACTTAGGATGGAGGAAAAGTAATTCAGACTGGTCACGGCATCGCTGGAATTGCCCTGCAGAGAGACAAAAGACTTGAATTCAACCTCTGCCCAGCCCAGGAAGACTGAGTTTTTGCTCTCAGTGTCTGAACAAGCTCCCAGAGTTTAGTGAGCGCTTCTCTTCTGTGCTGTGCTTTGTTACAAAGCAGATTTTCAGGCCTTAAAATTGTCCTGCTTGACCCAGAGATCTCCCTGTAACTGTTGCTGTTTGAACATTTTTCCTATGATTCTTTTCGTATCTGTCTATGAGATTTTTGTTTAAAACAAAGGAAATAATGCTCCCTTTGGGCTGTTTACCAAGTGTCCCAAAAGATTTATCACCAGCGTATAGAGAGTCACAGTCTTGAATGTGCACTTTTCTTTCTTGTCTGTCTGTCCAGCTCTGAACGCATTCAAAATGCCATTCCACTTAGAGTTAGCCTATATGGATCACCAGTGCTATTTGACAAGCAGAAAACTACCTTGGCAATATCTTTTTTTAATTTAGAATTTGGTAGTCCGATGAACTCTAAGAGACATAGATTAGTCTTCTATATAAATTGGATTTAGGCATAAAACTGCATTTAAACGTGTGCTCCAATTACTTGGACAATTCACTTAATCTCGCTGCAATTTACTTTTCTCTCTATAAAATGGGAACAATAACACGACCTATCCCTTAAGTTTGGATTTTAAATAATAAGCATGTATGAAGTTTTTATTTTGTGCTTCTAGAACATGATACCACAAAAAAATTGTGTCATCTCATTTGCAATAAAAAATTTGCAGATGTTAACATTTAAAAAGGAAAGATTAAATGTGAGACATTTTGAAAACTTTACTGAACCCAGTTCTAGTAATTATGCTTCACTATATAATAATATTTATTTTAAATAGTAAAGTAAGACAACCTTTTGGTGGTCCACAAGAACAAAATATCCTCATTAACATAATTATTGTCAATAACCTCACTTATTAGCAGAATTTAGGATACTATTGCTCATAAATTTGAGATAATATTTCTCTGGAATATCATTTATCTCTTAATCAGACAAGAGATATCTGAATAAAGTATCATTATAAAAGTTTTGAGGAAAAAGTAGCCATAATATTATTGTTATTAATATACTTAGTGGAGAGAAAAAGTGGGTGAAAAAGTAGAAAAAAATATTTTCTGAAGAAATTTTTTGGTAAATTTTTTAAATTGAAATAAAATTCATAAAGAATTAAATATTTCAATTTTAGTATATGTGCTGCTGAAGTGAGCACAAGAATTAAATATTTCAGTGTGTAAGACAAAGTGGCATATGATACATTCAAACTATTGTTTGAGCTCTACTCTTGTTTCAAACTCCATTTCCAAACATTTTCAAGACCAAAGGAAACCTTATCACCATTAAACTGTCATTCCCCCTACTTCCTTTGCTGTGAGTGCTTTTAAAGCAGTGGTGTTTTTCTGTCCCTATAAATATATATTTTATTTTTAAATTTTGATTTATATTTAATTATTACAGTTTGGATCACATGTTTACAATAGTGTTAATGATTTCAATTTACAGTTAGCGTAGGTCACAACTATCAAGATGCTCATGAGATATCTCTTTTAGATAAATCATATAAGTAGAATCATCTAACATATTACCTATAATGTTTGACTCCCTTCACATTAATAATGTTGCTGAGGCTCTTTCATGTTGCAACACTTATCATTACTTCATTCCTTTTTATAAGTGAGTAATAACCCACTGTTTCTCCATATATCAGTACATGGACATCTGTGTTGTTTCCAGTTGAGGGCTTGTGGATAATGATGCTAAAAATAGTTATGTAAATTTTGTTCCTATATCTGTTCTCAGCTCTATGTAGTATATATCAAGGACTTGGACTGCTATGACATATGATAAATTTTGTTTGTTTGGGGGCCAAACCTGGCTGTGCTCAGGGCTTTCTCCTGGCTCTATGCTCAGAGATAATTCACATCAGTGCTCAGAGAACCATATGGGTTCTGGGAATTAAATTGGGGTTCATGACAAGGTAAACACCATACATATTATAAGATTGCTCTGGCCCCACATAAAGGTAAAGGTAAAGGTAAAGGCCCTCCCGTTGATCGTCGATTTGCTCGAGCGGGCCCAGTAACATCTCCATTGGAGACTTTGTTGTTACTGTGTCTGGCATATCGAATACTCTCGGTAGCTTGCCAGGAATAGTAAAGTTATAATTAACTTTTTGAAAACCTTCAAACTATTTTCCATAGCAGCTATACCATTAGAAATTCCTACTAGCAATATATAAATATTTCAGTTTCTCCAAATGTTCATCAACATTATTTTTTATATATTTAATCAAAAATATTTTATCAAAAATGCCATCTTAGTGGATTTGAAGTAGTAACTCATTATAGTTTTGATTTGCACTTTCCTACTGTTAAAGACATCACTGAGTATCTTTCATGTATTTTGGGGTCATCTGTATACATAATTTGGGGAAATATCTGTTCAAGTGCTTTTTAAATTTTTAATTGAGGTTTTGTCTTTTTTGTTGTGGGATTTGAAGAATTTACTAATAGAGTCTAGATAATAGACCTTATCAGACATGACTTGCAAATATTTTATTAGATTCTGCAGATTGTATTTTCACTTGTATGATGATTTCCACTGATGCACAAAAGTTTTACATTTTTAATGAAGCCCAATTTATCTACCTTTTTCTCTTTTTTAACAGTGAAAAGAGCTTTATTAATAAATATATTGGAAAGGTAATATAATTGGGACTGTACTCGAACAAAATGAGACATATGATTATTCTTTTAAAAGTATAACTTTCATCCCTTTATATATGATACTACCCATGATTCCGTAACTTTTAATAGAAATGTTACAAATGTTTATATACCACAAATGAAACAGAAAGTTTTAAGAATAACGATATATTGCAAGAAGACTTGTTCATATAATAAATTCACAGAAAAATGACAAAAGAATTAAACTGTTATACATAGAGAATGTACTCTATTGTAGAATAGAGAAGAAAAAATATACAAGTGGAATATAAGAACTATCTTCATTTTTTAATGCAAAATAAGCTTAGAAATAATTTCTTTAAAAATTCCAATCATGGTTAACATATAAAGTTAAAAATAATAGTATGAGATCCAGAGAGTACAGTGAGTGGGGTTCGTCTTGCAAGGGACCAACCCAAGTGTGTCACCATAACCAAAACAATAACAAGAACCAAACAAACAAGAGACTACTAATGATTAAAAATATAATTATTTTTATATCTACAATCTTAATATTTTTCTCTACGTAGGAACATGTGAAAACAAAATTATAACATTCAATTAATTATCAATGGAATAAAATCAAATACTTAAAAAGCTCCTCAGGGTTATTTCAACGTATCTACCTTTTATCTGTTTGCTTATCTCTATGTCATTATCTGAGCACTCTCTTCATAGTAATTTATTTTCTAAAATTTCACTCATGGAATAATTAAAAAGAAAAACAAATTACTAATAAAATCTCAGAAAAAGTAAGGGAAACTTCTAGAATCTTATTCATTCATCTTTATCTTAAGAACCTGACAATTCCTTTTCAACTTATATTCCCCAGAAAATACACTATATCATTAGTATATCTTTAAGGTTAAAAGTAAAATCCAAAAAATAGGATTAATACAATACTATGACATTAAAATTTCCATAGATTATGTGATCCAGGCGAGAACAGTGCAGTCTTTGCCCCCGCGCCTGGGTGTCCCTCGCCGGGACCCCTTGGAGGGGAGCGGGTCGAGCTTTCCTCCCCGCCCCGACCAGGGCTCCGGCAGCCGAAGACCTCCAGGACCAGCCACCACCATGCTGAGACCACTCTCCACACACATGAAGGTACTGGCAGAGGGACAAAGCCACGCGGGTTCCGGGGCCGAGACCTCCAAGCCTACTCGAATTGGAGTCGAGCATCTTCCACCCAGATCCTCCAAATTCCAGTAGGCGGGGGTCACACCCACCACCTGGCCCCCTGGCGCCGTGTAATCCCATCAGCGGCCAAGACTCAGAGACTATAAAATCCAGATCCCGGAACAGCGCGGCCGCGACATCTTATTATCTCATTCCTACTTTGGACAAACTTGCAGGCTATCGAATGTAGCCTGCCCACAGGGCAGAGTCTGGCAAACTCCCCGTGGCCTACCAAATATGCCAAATACCAGTAACAATGATGGGTCTCATTCTCCTAAAGAGCCGTGAATATAATCTCAGGGCTAGGATGAAAGAGACGTTACTGGGGCCTGCTCGAGGCAATCCACGATTAACAGGATGATGAAAAATGAAATGAAAAAATGTGATCCAGAGAAAAACATTACAGAGATCCAGAATTTAATCAGGAGATTTAAAAAATACAGAGAAAATTGGGGGCAACTCATTGCATATTATAAATGGGGATATTATAGACTGCTATTTAACCAAATTAGCTGAAGCAATTATATTTAAAAAATGCCTTTTATCTAAGAAATAGGAGCTAAAAAACAAATCTCTTCTGAAGACTATAGTTTAAAATCCCTAATTTTCATAGTGGCAACTAAAAAGTACTCCAAGTATACATATTTGAGATAGAGAAGAATAACCTTTAACATAAAAGCATCAGATTCTACAATTAATATGAAAATATATTCCTAAGTAAGTGTCATTCCAAAACCAGAATGGTTTAGAATTAATTATGAAGCTGATGGTGTATTAGTACTTTTGTGACAAGTTCAAGAATAGGTTTATAATCATTGGGACAATTTGTGTATAGTCCATAGTTAAAGTGTTGGTAATAATTTAGAATTGGTATGTTAAATGCTCTGACAGATTTGTCTTATGATTTTAATTTAAAATATGTAATTTACTTGTGATTTCAAGTTGAAGGTATATAATTTTAAACTAAGTTTGTAAACAGAATTAGATGTTTAAGAGAACTAAATTTACTCTACTTATAAGCTTAATAATTTATTAGTTGAAATGACTTATTTAAATTCTCAAGTCAGTTTTACCCATTAAAGACATATATTTGTCTGGTCAAGCATCTAATGCTCTTAAAACAAAAACTGAATGTTACATTTATAGCAGGCATTTAAAATATCCAAGCCTATAGCAAGGTTGATAGCTTAAAGATAAATTGACTTGCTCTTGCTAAGTTAATCAAACAATTATTACTCAAAGTTATGATTCTTAATTTTTAATTACATACTTTAACAATAATAATATTTATAAGGAACTTCCAAGATTTGGAAAAATTAGGAGATTAAATTTATGAATTCAATATTAATAACATTGAATAATAAATTAATTGTTAACACCACTGCACGGGCTGGAGCAATAGCACAGTGGTAGGGCATTTGCCTTCCAAGCAGCCAACATGGCACACCCGAGTTCGATTCCTCTGCCCCTCTCGAAGAGCCTGGCAAGCTACCGAGAGTATCTCGCCCGCACAGAAGAGCCTGGCAAGCTAGCCATGATGTATTTCGATATGCCAAACACAGTAATAACAAGTCTCATGATGGAGACATTACTGGGCCCGCTCGAGCAAATCGATGAACAACAGGAGGATCGTGGACCGTGAATAATAAATAGCCTGATATAAAATTTGTTACATTTTGAAATTTCTCTATAATTCCCTGATAAATTTTTCTCTTGAATATGTTATTTAGCAAGTCAGAACTTTATGGAAATCAAGTAGAAATAAAAAGACCTAAAGATGGTTCTAGCCTGAGATGTGTCAAGTATATTTTGAGTTCTTTCTTTCTCTCTCTCTCTCTCTCTCTCTCTCTCTCTCTCTCTCTCTCTCTTTCCTCTCATACACACATACACTAACTCACTCCACAGGAAATTAAAGAAATAGTGAAAATCTCTAGGGAGGCAAAAGGTTCGAGGCATAGCTATCTATGAGTAATCCACTAACAAATTGGATAATTTGAGGTGGTCATATGCCATCATTCTCATTCAAGTTATTCAAAGAATGACTCTTAGTCTTAGTTTCTCGGAGGAAAGAAAAATAATTAGTGATCAAAAGTCAACCTGAGGTTGACTGGTATAGGCAACTCTGCATAAATTAAGTAAAGGTTTAACTTTTTTAAAATAAGTTGAAAACTTCATCTCCTCCTAGGCAATTAAAAACAAATTAAAAAAACAATGTCAGTATAAGGTGTTGTTTTATAACTCTTCTAAAGGAGACAATAGAGTCACAGCGACTAGTATAAGACTCTGAAACACTGGTGACCAGACTAAATCTTTCAGGAAAGACAAAATCTTGACATTTAGTATGGCTGAGCTCAACAAACTGTAAAACTGCTAGCATCTGACTTTGTGGTTTTAAAACAAAAAACCTCTGGGATTTTTAAGACCTCAAGAAATGAATGAACAGTGTTTCTCTGGTGGGAAATGAAGTGCCATCAGATAATGTAAAGGCATGACCTTAAAGTCAGATAGCTTGGGTTCAAGGCTTAGCTGAGACACATATCAATTCATTGACCTTGGACAAGTCATTTAATAGATCTATAGGTAGAGAAGGTAATAACTATCTCCTAAGGTTGTAAAATATCTTTAATAGCTTAGCATCATGACTAACACTCTGAGAAGCACTCAGTAAATTGCATTACTGCTTTCATCAAATTTTACAAATAAGAAGAGAGGAAACAAGTATACAATTAACATAGTTGTATTTTTCTTTTCAATCTTCAAACTCTGACCAAGTAGTATACAAAACTGTTTTACATTAAGTTTGTGTTTCTCATACTGTTTAAAGCAAGTTGTCTCTTTAAAAATCAAGAATGATGCACTGTCATCTGTTAACCATTTGAAAAGAGGGGCATGAATGCTGAAGGCTTTTATTAAAATGTCTCTAGATATGAAATAGCATTCTTCTCACTGAATGGTCATAAATTAAGAAGAAAGAGGAAATCCAGCTTTCACAGCTGTGAATGTTGAGTTATTATAAACTAGAATTTGCCTTTTCAAAAGTTTTTTCCCATTCATGCAGCAACTTCGAAATTATTAAAATATGGAGAAGTTTTAGAACATTAGATATGATTTTATTATTTTAGAAATGGTCTTGTAGTAACTTGCAATCAAAATAATTCTCACTTTATTAAGATTGATCAATTTAAAACCTTAATAAAATGTGGACATACCTTGTGTAATGTTAGATAAGCTTGGGCGCATGGGGATGACTATCCAAATCAGTCTCATCTAAAATCTCGGAAGCCACCCTAGTATAATAAAGCTTCTGGAAAATCACAACCTGGTTTACATGTACCTACCAAGGTTTCAATGAAAACAGTATGTTTGTAAGAAAATCAGTCTGCTCAAGAAATGTTTATTACAGAGATGTTTTGAAAATTTAGTGGTTAAAGGGCATTTTTCAAGACCAGGTGTCAGCAGAATTTCTGTAAGTAGCAACTTTTGCTAAATTGGGAAAAAACTAAAGTTTCATGATTTTAAACAATTTGAATATTTTAAACAAAGATTTTACAATGTCATTTTAAAATCAGAGTTAGAGGTAAGAGTGATGTAGGCAGGTAGACAGGGAAAGGCCCTCAGCAACGAAACTTAGGTCAACAGAACTTCTGGGGGAAAAAATCCTAAGACTGATCCACCCTGTGAATACAGAAAACAGACCTGATTAGACCTTCAGCAAGACCCTGAGGAGATTGGACCCTTCCTCAAGAAGTTCCTTATGCCCTAGGATCTCTCCCTTAATCTGATTAAAATGTGATCCAGGCCTGAGAAGAGCCTATAAAAGACACCTTAGACAAAGGAAGGGCAGGCATATACTTTACCCAAGCCCGTGTGCTGCTTGCGCCCACATGGCCGAGCACATGTGGTGCCTGAGCACATGTGTCACCCAAATCTCCCCTCTTGAGATGTGTACTTTTATGCTTTCCTATCTAATACTGGGATGTGTGTAGGGGCTCTCTCCACCCTTGAAGAAACCCGCATTCTCTCGAGTGTGTTACTCTGTCTCTCTCATACTCTCCACTCTCCTCACTTTCTCTTCCTCTTTCCTTTCAAAAATCTTTCAGATAAAATCTGTTTTACTTCACTGCTTGTCTACTCCTGAAATCCTTTTTTGCGAGGGAGACAAGAACCCAGTAACCCTGTGTCCCGGGTGGCAGAGGCAGATCAGGAGAAAGTGACTGTCTTTCTCCTCCCAACTCATGAGAGCCACCTGTGGGGTCCACCTACATCAAGACTATTGTGAAAAAGTAACTTTATACAGACATGCCAATTGTTCCTTCACATGGAAGGAAAAAAATTCAATCACAAAAGGAAGTTCTTAAATGCACAAGACTTTTAGTTACTGAGAATAACTGAAAACTTATGAACTTCATTGTTCAGAGGTCTTTCAAAGAACAATCCAAACTTATCTTCAATGATAAGGTTCTCCTGGGCCAAGTGCCATTATGAATCTAAATATTCCATTTCTAGCTAAGGTACTATGAGATTTTCTGTGTCCAAAAACTGAAATTCACTGTTTAGGAGAACTTCTTGGATTATTAAACACTGAAGTAAAATAATGAAAGAGAAGAAAAAGATATAAAAAGAAAATCCTCTTCACAATAGTGCCTCAAAAAATTAAAAAACTTGGAATCAGCTTAACTAAAGAGGTGAAGGACCTATACAAAGAAAGCTAAAAAACACTACTTCAAGAAACAAAAGAGGACACTAGGAAATGGAGACACATCCCCTGCTCATAGATCAGGAGGATTAACAGTGTCAAAATGACAATACTCCCTAAAGCATTATACAGATTGAATGGAGTCCCTGTAAGGATACCCACGACTTTCAAAGAAATAGCCAAAATACTTCTGAAATCCATATGGAGAAATAAACCCCCATGAATAGCTAAAGCAATCCTTGGGGGAAAAAAGATGGGTGGCATCACCTTCCCCAATTTCAAACTGTATTCTACAAAGCAGTAGTAATTAAAACAGCATGGTATTGGAATAGAAACAGACCTGACAATGGAACAGAGTTGAATATTCTGACACAAACTCTCAAGTATATGATGACTTAATCTTTGATAAAGAAGCAAGATACGTAATTGGACCAAGGAAAGCCTCTTCAACAAGTGATGTAGAGAAAACTGGACAACTACATGCAAAAAACTGAACTTAGAACTCTGTCTAACGTCAAGCACAAAAGCCAGATCCAAATAGATTGAAGACCTCATTATCAGACCTGAATCCATAAGGTACATGGAGGGATATGTAGGCAGAATCCTCCATGACACTGAAGCTAAAGGCATCTGCAAGGATGAAATATCACTGACCAAGCAAGTGGAAACAAAAGTAAACAGGGGTTACATTAAACTAAGAAGCTTTGTACCTCAAAAGAAACAGTGACAAAAATACAGATAGAGCCCACAGAATAGGAAAAATTATTTACACAATATCCATCAGATAGGGGCTTAATAGGACTTATAAGACACTGGTAGAACTTTACAAGAAAAAAAACCTCCAACCCCATCAAAAAATGGCAGAAGCAATGAACAGAAACTTTCTCAAAAAAGAAATTCAAATGGCCAAAAGACACATGAAATAATGCTGCTCTGCATCGCTTATCATCAGGGAGATGCAAATCAAAGCAACAATGAGATATCATCTTACACCACAGAAACTAACACACATCAAAAAGAACTAGAACAAAGAAACTTTGGTACATTTACACAATGGAGTACTATGTAGCTGTTAGAAAAGATGAAGTCATGAAATTTACATACAAGTGGTACTACATGGAAAGTATCATGTTAAGCGAAATGAGTCAGAAAGAGAGGGATAGGCATAGAAAGATTGCATTCATCTGGGGAACATAAAGTAACAAAATAGGAGACTAACACCCAAGAATAGCTGAGATTAGTACCAGGAATTTTGCTCCATGACTTGGAGGCCAGCCACACATGCTAGGGGAAAAGGGAGCTCAGATAGAGAGGGAGCACCAAATAAAGGGTGCTGGGAGGATCCTCCCAGGATGGGAAAAGCATGCTGAAAGTAGACTATGGACCAAACATGATTACCACTCAATGCCACTTTTGCAAACCACAACACTCAAGAGGAGAGAGAGAACAAAAAGGAATGCCCTGCCACAGAGGCAGGGTGGGATAGCGGGGTGGGAGGGATACTGGGACCCGTGGTGGTGGAAAATGGGCACTGGTGGAGGGTTGGGTACTTGATCATTGTATAACTGAAAACCAAGCACAAAAATTTGTAAGTCTACAACTGCACCTCATGGTGTTTCACTAATAAAAATTAAAAAATTTAAAAAAAAGAGAACGAGAACAACCAGTGCTGGGTAAGCGGGGAGAAAGGGACTCATTTGTTGTTGATGGAAATGCCGACTGGTTCCAGCCTTTTTGGAAAGCAATATGGGCTTTCCTCCAAAAACAAGAAATTGGACTCTCCTATGACCCAGAACTACCACATCTGGAAATACAGGTTGCTCCTGTTCTTTTGATGTGTCAGTCTCTGGTGTGAAAAGATATCTCATTGTTGTTTTGATTTGCATTTCCTGGATGATTAGCAATGTAGAGCATTTTCAATGCTTTTTTAGTCACTTTTATTTCTTCAAAAGGGTTAATATCCAATATGTATAGGCATTGGCAGAATTTTACAAGAAGGGGAGACATCCAGTCCCATCAAAAAAAGGGGGAAGAAATGAGAGAAATTTCTTCAAAAAATATACATGGACTTTAATTCATTTGTTCCTAAACTATTTCTGGTTTTGCCATATACTATTCAAGTACTGATGATATATTCACGAACAAATAAAGAACAAATGTCTGGTCTTAGGAGCCTAAAGTCTAGTCTGGGAATAAAGTCAGCAAATTAGTATAAATAAAATGTCAGGTGATAAAAGTGCTATGCCAAAAAACAAGACAGGGGAAAAGGGCAATTTGTACATGTGATAAAAAGAAGAATTATCAAGGTCATTTTTGAGGGAATAAAAAGTCATAAATGAGTTGCATATATATCTAGGAGGTGAGCTTCATAGATCGGGGGAATAATAAAAGTAAAAGTCTTCAGTACACAGTCTCAAACTATAATTCTACACACATTAAACAACCACTTCCCTTTTTCCTCTTTTGTCTACATTTTGGTAATCTATATATCTCATAGACGTGAAAGCATACAGTAATTGTATTTTTGTGGGACTTGTCTTGTAAACAGCTGATTTGGGGGACTCACTTGATCCCCAGCACTGCATATGTACTCAGAGGACCACCAAGAGCAATCTCTGAGCACAACCAAGTCTGGCTCTCGCAAATTAAATATATTATATATTTTTTCCACTTTATTTCTGGCTAATTTCACTTAGCAAATTTTCATCAAATTTCATTCATGTCGTACCATGTATCAGAATTTCGTTTTCTTAAGAGGCAAGTGTTTTATGGTATAAACATTCAAACATTTGGCTGCTGTGTATAACACTTCTATGTTCCCCACCTGTGCAGTGAGTGTTCAAGGGTTCTAATTTTTCTGTCATTATCAGTACTTGTTATTTTCTGTTTTTACATTTTTATATTTATATATTTTATATATTTAAATATATTTATATATTTCTGGTTTTTACAATATCTATCCTAATAGATGGACAGTGGTTTTTCTTTTCTTTTGATTTTCTTTGGTTTTTATTTAGTTTTCCAAAAATTAGTGATATCGAGTGCCTTTAAGTAATCTGTATATCTGCTTTGGAAAAATATCTGTTTCATTTCTTTGTCAATTTTTGGGGGGTCACTTTATTTTATTGTTGAGCTATATATTTATACATATTCTGGATGCTTACTCCCAGTAAGATATAAAATGTCATGTAGAAAATTTTCATTCTTTCTATTGGTTGCATTTTTACCATATTGATCACAGACTTTATTCATATTATATCACATTTAATCATCTTTTTGCAGGGAAGGGGCACACCTATCTGTGTTCAGGACTTACTTCTGGCTGGTTTTGTGATTAGGAATAACTCTTGGCAGTTCTTAGGGTAACATATTTTAGGTTCTAAGTATCAAATCCAAGTTGACTACATTCAAGACAAATGCCTTAACTTCTTTGCTATACTTCTGGATCCAAAGAAATAGTCCCTAAAAGAAAAATCTCAAACATACAAAGATAAAAATCTTGAACATCTAGAGGTAAAGTCTCAAAAATCCATAGATTAAATAATATGCTTCTTACACAACTCAACAGCACAAAGTCAAGCAATCCTATGCCCCAAAAATACTTGAATAGATATTTCTCCAAAGAAGCATATAGATGGCTCACAGACAAGTGAAGAAAATGCTCATATCATCCACTATTAGGTAAATTCAACCAAACCAGAATGAGATATTACCTTTTACCAGAATTAATGTTCTATTTTATTATTTTTAAAAAATGGAAACATGTGTTGGTGAGGACTTGAAGAAAAGATAATTCTATGACCTGGGATTGTAAATTGATGTGATCGCTATGAAAAGCAATATGGGCTTTTCTTTGTAACTAAAAATGAAACCACCATAGATTCAGCAATTCCACTTCTTATCGTTTATACAAAGGATACCTAGGTGAAAAACTATTGCATCTCTATGTCCATAATATGCTCATTATGCCCATAAGGCAATAGAATTTACCTAAATACTCATTGACACACAACTGGATGAAAATGCTGTGTGCCATTCGCTGTATATGTACTGAAGAGCATACTACTTAGCTATTGAAAAGATTAAATTGTTCCTTTTGTGACAAATGAACAGATCTTGAGGTTATTGTGCTAAGCAAAAGAAACATGAAAGTAAAAGACAATTGCTGGATGGTTTCAATTATATGTGAATATGAATAACTGAAACAAGTGAATTGATAAAAACAACAGAACATATTGGCACTTGATAAAAGCTGGTGTTTATGGACAGAAATGGGAAGAAGATGTGAGCAATGGAAAGAAGTGTCATTTTTTGAGTAAGATGACATCAGAAATTTGTTGGTGAATTTAGTGAGTCTTATAAATATATAAAGATATGAACTATGCTCTTGAAACTCTAGAGTATTGTATGCACTATAGCACTGCACTGTCCTCCCATTGTTCATCTATTTGCTCGAGTGGGCACCAGTAATGTCTCTATTGTGAGACTTGTTGTTACTGTGTTTGGCATATCAAATACGTCATGGGAAGCTTGCTAGGCTTTTTTACTCGGTAGCTTGCTGGGCTCTTTGAGAGGGGCGAAGGAATCGAACCGGGGTCGGCCCGGATCAGCCACATGCAAGGCAAACCCCCTACCCTCTGTGCTAGCTTGTATCAATATTATTAGGTATTGTATACTAATTATAAATTATTTAAAAAGTTGTTAATAGATTCATTAAAATGTATCATAAAGAAAATGTGGATCAAGGTAGGTTGTTTTTATAAAGTCAGGTGACATTTCAACATTTTTTTACAATGATTCAGAAATTAGGGAATATACCAAGACACAAAAACAGGAAAAAACAAATATAAGGATATATTCTTGGGAGGACTGATGGTGTCTTTGACAACTAGTGACCACCAGAAGAGAGAGGGAAGGGAAATGGATAAATAAGATATAGGTGTTCAACTGTATCCTGAAGAGTAGAACTGAATTTTTTGTTTGGTTTTTTTCTTTTTGTTTTGTTTTGTTTTCTTTTTTTTTTCTCCTTTTCCTTTGTTTAGTTTTTCCTAGAAAAAGAAAGATCACCAATTTGGGATAAGGAATTTAAGATAACAATAACTTTGGTAACTATTCTCAAAAAACCAGTTCAGTAAAGAGGGGAATACGTGAAACATTTTGGTCCTATGCAGAGTTAAGAACCAAATTAAGGCCATAGTAAAGTAACTGTTAATCACCTATTATTCATTTTGTTTTATTTATCTGGCAATGTAGGAACTACATAAAAGAGCAGGGGACCAGTGATTACTCTGACCTTTCTCCACTTTGTACTGATTGAAAGATCCAACCCTAATATAAATGATACATATGAATTAACAGCCTGTGATTCTGCAAGCCTCACTTATTTAGAATTACTGTTAACATATATAGGACTATCACACAGAGAGGGAGGAAAGTGAGAGAGAGAGAGAGAGAGAGAGAGAGAGAGAGAGAGAGAGAGAGAGCCTATGTCTACAAATAACCAGTTTGAGATTAGGAGATTAGTAGTCAGGAATTAAAAGGGTAGGGACCTTTGATAAAAGTTAAGTGTAAACGTCAAAGTGGATTTTTAATATGAGAAAGAACAACACTTAACTATATTTTCCTACTGTAATACTTTGTCATTTTGCTTCTGTTTTTGCTCCTAATTGTTCCTATAGGTAGTAGGTTAACATGCAACTTACTTAGAGAAAGAAGCAATAGAATATGGCAGAGATACTGAAAGAAAGGACTCAATAAAAGAGCAGCATGTGCTCTAATCTGGCCTTTTACAACATCCACTATCAAAGAGCTTTGGGGGTTTAAGGGGATTAGATACCATAACCCATCTGTCAGGTCATTATATAAGAAAATGTCCCTGCTGTTTTCAAGGGGAAATGTCCTACTGTATATTATTATCATTAAGCATTTGTGGAATACTTTAAACTGACAAGCACTTTCAAAGCTTTTTTTTTATCAGTTTTTTTCTTTCAGAAAATTTTCAACTATAAGAATTATTTACAAATAAAGAAACTAAGGTACAGGAAGATGATGGCAAATGTCTTAATTATCTAGGGAATAGCAGGAGCTGTGATAGGAACTTGAAATTTTGAGTAGACAGAACACCACCTCTCTCTCTCTACCTAAAAGTATACCAAAGGGTTTTATGTTTGTTTGCTTGCCTTTTCAAGCCAAGACCAATTCTCCTGTGTTTTCCTGGTCTCTTATACATTATTCTATAACAAGTACTTATGGGTTATTTTCTGTAGACACAGAAAGCATCTCAACAATAGTTGTACATCATGATTGACACAGTTCCATATGGGAGGAGAAGCAGGATGCATTCAAGCATGTACATGTGTAAAGATGGACTGATATAGCATAACTATCATTTACCAAACTGGAGATCCCAAACATAAAGCATAATGAGGCAAAAATAAAATACTACATGCCCATTCATCCATATTGTTTATAATTTGCTAGAAGTAATTTAGTATTCCAGTAAACCCTAAATGCAACTTAGGAAACAGAGAAAAAGAAAAATGCTTTCTGGAAAACAGAAGCACCAATATAGGTTCTCTGAGAGCTCTAATGCCTCAAAATTAAGGGTGTTGATATCTGAAAACATTTATTTTTCCTAATATTTCCCCTTATATTTTAAAACAGAATTATGGGTATCATTTTATAAATTTGCTTTCAAAGGATGACAATTTTTTTAGAAGAGAATCTAATCTATACATAAAATTAAGTAATGAATAGAATGGAGATATATAATTATCATAATGTCTGGAAATGAATGACCTGGCACCC
The DNA here is from genome assembly GCF_029834395.1 of Sorex fumeus. NCBI lineage: Eukaryota > Metazoa > Chordata > Mammalia > Eulipotyphla > Soricidae > Sorex > Sorex fumeus. Next base: position 17,898,583 of record NW_026606104.1, on the reverse strand, counting down.
GAGCTGCGCAGGAGGAAGAGAGCAGCTTGGAACGCCTTCAAGAACGTCGAAGAAATAGCTAAGAGGACGAAGAACCTCCGGCTCCGGGCACATCTCTTTGATTCCACTGTTCTTCCTGCATTAACATATGCCTCAGAGACCTGGGCCCTACGCAAACAAGATGAGAATGCCATTCAGGTCTCCCAAAGAAGAATAGAAAGAGCTATGCTTGGAATATCACGTTTCACTCAATTGAGAGAAAGAATCCGGAGTTCTGACATCCGTCGACGATCAAGGATCAGGGACGCTGTCTCATTTGCCAAGGTGTCGAAAATCAGATGGGCTGGTCACGTAATGAGATTTAAAGACGACCGTTGGACTAGAGCTGTTACTGATTGGATTCCACGGGATGTCAAGAGACCGCGTGGCCGCCCACCTACCAGATGGTCAGACTTCTTCCTGAAGATCATGAACGATCGGTTTGAGGCCCTTCATGTTCCCGGAGCGAACAGATGCCATTGGGCTACACTAGCACGCGACAGGGACAAATGGAGACGTTACTGGCGCCCGCTCGAGCAAATCGACGACTAACGGGAAGTTAAGTGATTAAGTGATTAAGTGAATGTCTGGAAATATATTCCATGGTTGGACAAAATAATACAAGTGTATTTATAAGATAGAAAGATGCATCTTTTAAAGTTGTGCTTTCCATTAATTAGAATATTCTTTAACCATGAGTTGGCAAAAATTGCTATTCACTAATTTATTATCAACTAGCACTTACTATTTGCCAGATATGATCTCTTTCCTAGGAGTATGATATATTTAGAGATCCCCTGATAATAGTATCATAATTTCATAGGTGATTTATGGGCAAATTATTTACTCTGGAACTAGAGGAAGGTCTTTGGGTAGAATTCTAACTTCATTAACTGAAAAATGGTCTGAGATGTGGAAGAGCTTTATATCGCTAGTTTTTTTTTAACTGCAGGCCCACTCATTGCCAGTCTATAGAAATTTTTTGCAAATTTGCAGTAAAAGTTATCAATGCTTAGCACATGGTAGATCTCAATCATTTAGTGGTCTATTATACATTCTATATATAAATATATATTGTTATATAAATAAAAGGTAAAGGTAAAGGCCCTCCCGTTGATCGTCGATTTGCTCGAGCGGGCCCAGTAACGTCTCCATTGGAGACTTTGTTGTTACTGTGTCTGGCATATCGAATACTCTCGGTAGCTTGCCGGGCTCTCCGAGAGGGGCGGAGGAATCGAACTCGGGTCGGCCATGTTGGCCACTTGTAAGGCGAATACCATACCCGCTGTGTTATATAAATATTCTTATTATAAATAATGGCGTTTATTTCTTCTCAGCTGTCCCTGCAATATTTTTTCTATTTTCACTGCAGTCTGCAGGTGAAAAAAAGGTTAAGAATCACTGTTTCATACATCAGATTTCAATTAAAGTGGTCGTGCAAGGATGTGAAGAATTAAGCAAAGAAAGAAACAGAAGCAGGTAGTGGCACACATAAGGGTACAGGAGCAGAGAAGTTATGTGTAAAAGAGCATTGATGAGGAATTGGCAATCATTTATTATTATTTAAGCTAGATTTAAGGTAAGCTAGATTTAAGGTATGTGTAAGGGGAATTACAAGAGGAGGCAAAGGTAGACCAATCATCGCTACAGTTTGGAGATTTTTTTTAACTTGACATTCTGAGTAAAGTACTCTCTGTCACAGCCACAGTCTTTGATTATGCCCAGAGGATTCAGAATCTCAAATTAGAGTTGGGTATCACTGAAATTTTTCTTCATGAAACATATGTTTTCAGGGGCCAAGAGTGTAGCTTAGTGGTAGAGAGCTTGCATATATGAGGTCCTGAGTTCAATACACTGAACTGCCAAAAAAAAAAAGTGTCTTCAAATACCCACTGTCCTACTCTACTTCAGGTCCCCATTTCCTCTCACCTGAAAGGTTGTAGCAGTCTCTTGTCTAACCTTCTCATTATTATATGCACTATTTTTCCTACTCTAAAACAAAACTAATGATGGGTGTATGTTGCCTATTAATGGAAGGGAATGCTATAGTAGGTTAACCAAAACTCAACCCAATTCATCTTGCTTTATCTATTTCCATCACTAAAGTGCACACACACACATGCACACACACACACACGCACACACACACATGCGCGTGCGCACACACACAGCCATAACACACCATACACGTCCTCAACATTTCCTAAAGCCTATTTAGCCTCTATTAGAATTTCCTATGCAGCCCTTCTCTCCCACTAGAGCTGTTTCTTTTCTGGGAATCTATTTTAAATGATCTAAAATGTGTGTGTGTGTGTGTGTGTGTGTGTGTGTGAGAGAGAGAGAGAGAGAGAGAGAGAGAGAGAGAGAGAATTAGAAAGAGAGAGGGGGAGAGAGAGAGAAAGATAGAAAATTTTTCTCTATACTCATTTCCTATTATTTCCCATCTCACTCTCTAACTCAGTCATAAGAACTTGCAGTTTTCATGGTCTCCCTGCCTTTGCAAATAGTCTTCCTTTACTTTGACTTTTGTTAACATTTTAGTTGCTCCATCCTTGGAGTCATCTCTGTTTTTCCAGATATTTAGCTGCTACTATAACCTGACTTTTATAGTACCTGGACCATCTCTCTTCACCATCACACTCACTCATTGACTATGACAAAAACATCCTATCATTTACTTTCTAAACCTCAAGGGCTCAGACATCAAGAAGCTTCTCTTATCTAGTTGAGTACTTTATCATAGGTATTGAGTCAACACTTGTAAAGAAATAATTAAATGATACAAAGAAAACAAACAAACACTGTCCTCCTGTTGTTCATCGATTTGCTCAAATGGGCCCAGTAACGTCTCCATTTTTAAACTTGTTGTTACTGTGGTTGGCATATTGAATACGTCACGGGTAGCTTGCCAAACTTTGGCATGCGGGTGAGATGGGGCGGAGGAATCAAACCCGGCTCGGCCGGGCTGGCTGCACGCAAGGCAAACACCCTACCGCTATGCTATCGCTCCACACCGATTCAAAGAAAGAGCCATGAAATCTAAAACTGGGGTATTTTAAAGACTGTTGCCTATTAAATGTGAATGGTGAAGCAAAGAGACGTTTTGAAGACAAAGTCAAACCAGGTGGTGGTAGTTTTGATAGGAAGAGGATACTCTTGCCAAAAGAAATCAGAAAATGCAAGATAAGACTTTGAAAGAAAGATAGTGAGAAATTTAGCCTGGGACCCAAAGAATGCAAGAAAAAAGAACATTCTGAATTCCATGCATAGCTGCATTAGACATGTGTCCACCCATTTGTGCCTCTCTGTAGTTTAGGTAATGCGAATCTTTTCATATTTTCCCTATAATCACTCTCATTTTAGCTTTCATGATGTTAAAACACAACAAAACTTGCCATTATTCACTGTATGACTACATAGGAATCCAATAGATGTATAACCAGTTTATTGAAAGGACTGAACATATTAAGTATGAATAGGAAGCATCTATATTTTTCCCCTACCACACTGCCTTTCAACCTGTCAATTTCCTTTCCTATACCTTAATGATATTTCAGACAGCTCCTATAACTCTATTCATTTTCAACAACAAAAAGATCAGCCTCAATTCAGTAATAATGATTCACTTCTAGGTAGAAGAAGTTCCTGTTAAATTTAAGGCCTATAGACCACAGTGGTGGTCTCCTCAAATTTCAAAACTCAGTGAATACTTCTCCTCTGTCTCAAATATAGTCTCAGGTTCAGCAAAATCCAGGCTCCCAAAGATATAGGGCCATGATCTGTTCTTTCACTCGTCCCTTCTCTCCTCCATCTACTGGCTCTTCTAAAGTCAGTTCCATGAAAAGGAGAGTCTAGAGATGGGCAAAAATTTTTCACTTCTAGGTGATGCCACTTACTGTTTTTTATTTATTTATTTTAATTTTTATTAGTGAGACACCACGAGGTACAGTTGTAGACTTACAAATTTTTGTGCTTGGGTTTCAGTTATACAATGATCAAATACCCATCCCTCTACCAGTACCCATTTCCCACCACCACGGATCCCAGTATCCCTCCCACCCCCCCATCCCCCCATCCCACCCTGCCTCTGTGGCAGGGCATTCCCTTTTGTTCTCTCTCTCCTTTTGGGTGCTGTGGTTTGCAAAAGAGGCATTGAGTGGCAATCATGTTTGGTCTGTAGTCTACTTTCAGCATGCTTCTCCCATCCTGGGAGGATCCTCCCAACATCCTTTATTTGGTGCTCCCTTCTCTATCTGAGCTCCCAATTCCCCTAGCATGTGTGGTTGGCCTCCAAGCCATGAAGCAAACCTCCTGGTACTAATCCCGGCCACTCTTGGGTGTTAATCTCCTATTTTGTTACTTTATCAGTTACTGTTTTTTAATAATGATTCCTATTTACACATTATCTGGATGCTTATATATTACTCTTTTCAGGGTCCATTTATGGGTATGTAAAAGTGTTCTACTTTAGACTATGGACTGAACATGTTTGCCACTCAATGCCTCTTTTGCAGACCACAACACCCAAAAGGAGAGAGAGAACACAGGGGATTGCCCTGCCACAGAGACAGGGGGGATGGTGGGATGGGGGTGGGAGGGATATTATCCATGGTGGTGGAAAATGGGCACTGGTGGAGGGATGGGTATCTGATCATTGTATAATTGAAACCAAAGCACAAAAAATTGTAAATCTACAACTTTAAAAAAAATAAAATACAATAAAGGGAAAAAAAAAGTGTTCTACTTTGCTGCTGTAACATTTTAGGATACACACACACACACACACACACACACACACACGAGGGAGCCCATAAAAGCAGCTAGATTCTATTACTCTGAGCACTTTCTCCATTGAAATACATGTTACACAACCCCAAAAACAGTTTCCATAGTTCTCTCTCTTCTACTTGCACAGGTAATGCCATAAGGCCCACATAATCTTGATGACCAATAACAACAACAATAAAAATAACTAATGTTATTATAATGATGAACTCAATAAGTGAATAGCCCTCTTTATCTATGGAAGAGAAGCTTTGTAATAGTAGAAATGAAAAGAAAAACTAAACAATGATGTTTTCACAACTGAAAGTAGATTTGTGAAATTGATAGCACTGCACTGCACTGCACTGTCCTCCCATTGTTCATCCATTTGCTCGCGCGGGCCCAGTAACATCTCCATTTTGAAACTTCTTGTTACTGTGTTTGGCATATTGAATACGTCAGGGGTAGCTTGCCAGGCTTTGCCATGTGGGCGAGATACTCTCGGTAGCTTGCTGGGCTCTCCAAGAGGGGCAGAGGAATACGAACCAGGCTCGGCCGGACTGGCTGCGCGCAAGGCAAATGCCCTACTGCTGTGCTATGAAATTGATAACAGAGATAAATATGTGAAAGCTTAGGCATTTTTCCCCGAAGAACTAGGGTTGTTTTCTGCCACCCAAAATTAATTCAAAAACATGACTTAGGGAATTGGGTAAGGAATAAAAAGGGAAAGAAGAGGTCAGACTATAAAGTTTATAGAAACGCTCTAATTAGAAAGAGAAAAAGAAAGCCAGGCTATGGCACTCCAGAGAGAGGAAAAAGACTGAAGGCTGGAAGAGGAAAGACAGGAATGGAGGACAATATTTCTAGGGAAAAAATTCAGTGAGGTGAAGCCCAGGATTGGGGCCTGAGTATGAAGAAACATAGTGCACCCTGAAAATACTCAAGTTTCGCAAGATCAAAAGCTCTATGTAATCATAGAGCCAAAAAAAAAAAAAATCCAACTTCCATTCCAAAATGGACTACTGGTGCATCGCTTGTGCTGAAAAATTCCCTCTGTTGTCCTTCCCATTACATTTCAGGGAAATTTACTGCCCACTGCGGTCTACTTGTCACCTGGTGATCACGCCTATGTATTCAACTGTTTCTGGATTTTTCCTTTGTGAACAATTCTTTTCCTGTGTCAAAACAAGACAGCTTTAAAATATTTCTCTTAAAATACAGCTTAAATACACCTTAATAACTGTTTCAACTACTTGAAAAGCATAATAACAGTGGAAATAAACCTGGTGATTTGGCAAAAGCAGAATAAGCAATATAGGTTTCCATCTTAAGAGAAAAGTAAGAAAAATAAATTTTTAAGAAAATATGTATGTCGAATAGCTTCTAGGACTTGTCAAAAGAAAGTAAGAAGAAAATGTCCAGGCAATGGCTATGAGAAGCTTCATAGTCAAATCAATACAAGTAATGAGAGGCACTCCATGTTGAATTCGATAGTTTCAAAATTCGATACCTAAAATTTACCAAGCCATAGAAAACCTTAGCAGTGTAGTCTACATTTCTTTGGATATTTATAGACAAGGATTTCAATCTTAGATTATATTTTAAGAAGGTTTTTTTGAAATGTATTTATATTGACCATTTCAGAACTTAACTCTTGCTGACCTTAACTATTCCAGCTCACAACTCTATTCTTTCCATGGGTTTTCACATCAATAGGCTTAAAATACAGGTAGAAAAATTCAATATTGATTCTATTTCTTACAATCCTGGGAGGAGAGACTAAAGTTTATATATTCTATTTATGCCTATAGTTACAAAATACCTGTAGGTTTTGAGATGCTGAATTGAAGAAACATAAAATGTGTTCACAGGTTTTCAACATTTTAACAAAAACATTTACTAGCAACCTCCTCTGTGTGAAAGGAACTGCAAATTCAAAGATAAATAAGTCTTGATTTTAAGGAATTCATAATCCCTTCCCTTTAGTGTATTAACTGTGTATTCTTTCTTTTTGCTATTCAATTTACGTAGATAAAGAGGTGTTGATGTTAAACTTTTCATTCTTTGTTATTTTACTGTGTTTGAAAGAGAGATCAGATTCTTCCTCTTTCTCCAGTTCTCCATATGAATATTAGAAATCTGCCCCCCTGCTTTCATTCTCTCCCTCCATGAACCTCACAGTTTCTGATTCTTCTCCTGTTCTTACTGAGGATAATTTTATTTCATATTTGTTAGATTTGTTTTTGTGTGTGCTTTAGGTATTTCAGAAAGGGAACATCGGGGCGTGCTCAAGATTTACTTCTCCCTGTGTCTTAGGGAACCTGTGTAAGGCAAGCACTTTACCCACTGTACTATCTCTCTGGGCTGAAGCAATAGCACAGCAGTTATGGCATTTGCTTTGCACGTGACTGACCTGGGAAGACCAAGGTTTGATTCCTCCGCCCCTCTCAAAGAGTCTGGCAAGCTACCAAGAGTATCCTACATGGCAAAGCCTGGCAAGCTACCCGCGACATATTTGCTATGCCAAAAACAGTAACAACAAGTCTCACAATAGAGACATTACTGGTGCTCACTAGCACAAATCAATGAACAACGAACGGGACGACAGTGCTACAGTGCTACTATCTCTCTGGATCCAAGATGTGACAGGTTTTATGTTCCTCAATCTTGCCTTAATTTTTACATTTAAAATTTGTCTCTGTCTTTATTAATTCTCACAGAGCTCTTTTTTAATTTTTTCCCTTTACATGACAGTGAACAAGTTCTCTATCTTCTCGTTAATGCTACTGATTTATTACATTATTTGTGTTCAGCTATTAGTATATTTTATTATATCTTATCATTTGCCAAGGGTCAGTGCTAAGCACAAAATATTGCTTTTGCCATTGCCATGCTCAAGCACTTTAGCTAAGACAAAAAGAACATTGGTTTTATAATCTCCACCACTGCTGGTCTGGGAAGAAAAGCCGATCTTGAGCTCTCAACCCCTCAGAGCTTTTGCTGTCACCCTCATCTCAGCCTACAGGAGCAGAAAGCAGACTGAAATCCCAGTTGCAGGAGGAAAGACCCTGACCTGATAATAATGAGCCTAGCCAAAGACTGTTTTCAAAAACCCCAATAGCCCTTCCGAGTGAATAGTCTGCATGAATGAAGAGTCTTCCCCAGTGTGTTCGAATCCTCTAGGCTTGGAGAAACAAAACAACCCTTCCTACTTGAACTCTATTGAGTAATCCTTCTTTTGTCAACAGCAAGTACCACAGTAGCTGGGAAATTTTCTGGGTATTATGAATAAACTATAATATATATATATGTATATATACATATAGAGAGAGACAGTAGAGAGAGAGAGAGAGAGAGAGAGGGAGAAAGAGAGAGAGAAAAATATATAGACTTAGCTTTTGTTGTTGGTTTTTTTGGGCGGGGAGGGTCATACCCAGAGGTGTTCAATGCTTACTCAGGCTCTGTGCTCAGGAATCACTCCTGGCAATGGTCAGAGGATCCTATGCAATGCTAGGGATCAAACCTAGGTCAGCTATGTGCAAGGCAAATGCCCTTCCCACTGTACTATCACTCCGGTCCCAATAGACTTAGCTTTTATTCCCCCAAAAAAGTTCCCATGAATACACCACTGACAATAACAGTAAAATGATTATGTTCAATTTTTATTTCTACTCATTTGTATGTTGTCTCACTATAATTCTCATTAGATTTTATCTGTTTTCTTTTTCGTTGGTAGTATGTTGGCCAGGGTAAAAGAATTTAATTTTAAGGAAATAAGAAAGATTATTAAAATTAATCAAGAAATGGAAAAATTGTGAGCAAGAAGGAGAAAAATTCTATAATACCTAGAAAACAACACTGACAATCATGACTCAATAACTGGGGGTGGGGGGAGGGAATGGGGGCAAAACCTGGTTGTACTCAGGGGACGATGTGGTATATTGAGGATCAAACCCAAGTGAGCTGCATGCAAGGCAAATGCCCTACTTGCTGTATTATCACTTTGGCCCCAGACTCAATAACATTTTACTTTGTGCCATACCCTATGTAATTAACTTGATAGTTAAATAAATAAAACTAAATAAAATCCAGTTTTGTAAATATACTAATTACACCCTATTTTAGAAAACTCAAAGTATTCCAAAGTCAACCCTATAATTCACTATATTCATACTTGAGGACTTTTAACTGTGAACTCTTAGCCTTAGTCTGAGCCCAAGAACAGGGTGAACATATTATCAACAGGAACCATTGCCTCCCTCCAATCTGCTTTATGTGATCATAGCCACAGTGGTAGATTGTTGTAGCTCGCCATTTCTCTAAGGCTACACATTAAGTCTACTTTCTTTCTGCAGAAAGATTTAATCCCTTTTTCTGTCAGCTGCATTCTTTGTTGCTTGATAGGAGGAATGTCAAAGCTTTTTGGTCATGTATATGCATATGGAGTTTAAACTGAGAATTTATGCTGTATTTGCATCCCTACCTAGAACATCTGGGCAGTCACACTTTCCCTTCATTCTGCTTATCCCGTGTCCTTACTTGAGGCTTGACTCACATAGCAAGTCTAAAACAAATCAGTTGAACTTTTTTGGAATGCACATTCTGTGCCACACATCGTTAGGTTTTATAATTTTTTTTAATTTTACCTTTTTTGGGGAGAGGAGGACTAGACACCCCAAAAGTTGCTCTGGGAACCTGGGGGGTCTTTTAAAGTGTTTCTGTCAGCCAGGTCTGTGGTTTAATGTGAGAGTCTGAAAATATAGTTCTCTTCAGACCCTACCTGGCTACTCCGAAAGTACTCAAAGGCCTCCAGAGCTGCACCTGGTGATACTCAAGGAACCGTGTGTGGCTGGAGATCAAACCAGGATCAGTGGCCCATAAAGCATGCACTATAACACATTTTTACTCTCCTATCCCTCTCTAGATCCTTCCTCCTAACATCTTCTCAGGTTTACTAATTACTAATGTCAATGTTCACTAATTTCTCTCTCTTTTTTCTATCTTCCCCCTCCCCCTCCCTTATTTGTTTTGCAATAACCAGGCATCTCACTCCCTTTCTCCCTTTCTGTCTCTTTCTCTCTCTCTCTCTCTCTCTCTCTCTCTCTCTCTCTCTCTCTCTCTCTCTCCCTCCTCGCATCTTAACCAACACTTGTTGCTTTTGATGTCATTGATAAGTGTTTAGAGATACACAATAAAAAGACAATAACCTTGTTTATTTTAATAGCAGGCAAACTGTAACAATCACAGAAGCAGTAATGCTTCTTTAGAAATGCAAAGAAACTTTAACATGAAAGACAAAGACAGCTATGAATGGGGATAGGTGAGTCCAGTAGAGATTTTGACATGTTTCAGGTAAAGGGAATGTGATTTTACCAAAGGGAAGGTCAGAGGATGAATAGTAAGGCTTCTTCTAAGGTTAAGTGAGGGGCAGAGCCATAATACAGTGGGTAGAGTGTTTGCCTGTCAAGAGGCCATCACACTTTCAATCTCCAGCATCTCATATGGTCTCCTGAGTGCCACCAGGAGTAAATTCCTGAGTGAGAGCCAGGAGTAACTTTGGTGTGACCCAAAAAGCATAAAAAAAAATAAGAATGCCTGTCACATGCTAGTATAGCCCAATGGCATATTGGGGGCTCTTTCAGAGTCATGGGGATGAGGACCATCATTGTTACTGTTTTTGGCATATCGAGTATGCCACGGGTAGCTTGCCAGGCTCTGCTGTGGGGGCAGGATACTTTCAGTAGCTTGCCAGTCTCTCCGAGAGGGATGGAGACTTTTGGGGCAGCCTCTAATCACCTTTACAGGTGTTCCCAGTCAGGCATATATGTGGGCAGGATATTGTCAGTAGCCTGCCAGGTTCTCTGAGAGCAAAAACCAGACAATAAGAGGTTGTGCAGCTACAAATGCGGCTGCGCATTGCCGGGAGCTTGGTTTTATAGTGTCTAGATCTTGAGCATTGGTGGGATTACATGGCAGTTGGTGGGTGTAACTGTCTAGCTATTGGAAGATGGGGGATCTGGATGGAGGAGACCCAGTCCCAATCCAAGCAGGCTTGGAGATATCAGCCCTGGATCCCGCACAACTGGCTTCCTCTGCCAGTTCCTTCATGCGAGAGGCTCATCTGAGCATGTGGAGAGTGGTCTTAGCATGGCTGTGACTGGATTCTGGAGGTCTTCAGCTGCTGGGCTCTGCTCAGGGCAGGGAGGGAAACTCAGCCCGCCGCCCTTTAAGGGGCCCTGGTGAGGACAACCAGGTGCGGGGGCAGTAGATCCTGCGTTGTTCTCTTCCGCAAGCTTGTTTTATAGTCTCTGGGTCTTGGCCATTGGTGGGATTACATGGCAGTTGGTGGGTGTAACTGTCTAGCTACTGGAAGATGGGGGATTTGGGATCTATTTAAATTTTTTAATAAATTTAAATTTATTAACTAAAATAAAAATAAATGAATAAGGATAAATGAGTAAGCATACATACCAGATAAGTAAAGAAAGGTTCAGAGATATTCTCTCTCTCTCTCTCTCTCTCTCTCTCTCTCTCTCTCTCTCTCTCTCTCTCTCTCAGTGGGGGCTGCCAAGTGGTGTTCTGGGGGCCTAGGGGTTACTCCCAGTGATTCTCAGCCAACCAGTTAACAGATCAGTGCAAGGGACTAAGGATGCAGTGCTGCTCAGAATCTGCAGTGCCAAGGATTGCAGGGCTATGCTAGCAGTGCTGAGTTCCCAGCCTACCCTGCAATGCCAGGGATCAAACTAGGTCTGGCAACATGGAAAGCATGTGTCTTAACTATTATGCTATCTCCGCCACCCTGTGAGAGCTGCTTATCTGAAAGGATTCAGAGAGTCTAACTAGTATTAGATTTAGTATGCATACATACTCAGGAATGCTTTCCACGTGGCTGTCTCGGAACAGCAGGCAGTTCACTCTCCCTATTATACTTATGTGGCCAAACCAGAAGCCTCCCTGGTTCTCTGTCAGTACGGTTTCTGTTTTATGTTCAATCTAGCTTAAATTCTCTTTGTTCACCAACTGAAATTGCTACTCTGGAGGTCACAAACAGTCGCATATTAACTAATCCATCTCTTCTCATTTGACTCAGGGCAGCTGTCATCAGCCTTGAAGCAGTTCAACCTGGTGGCTCCCACTGACCTTCCAGAGTTCTGCTCTTCTTGGAAGCCCATTGTTCCCTGGCTTAGTTCTCAACCCCTTCAACACCTCTAATGCTTGGTGTCATGCATGCTTGCCTGTGCATCTTTCTCTTCTGTATTTACCTTCTCATCTAACATGAGCTCCTATCACCCCACCCCCACCCCAGCCACCCACCCAGGGTTTTAAATACCTCCATGGGTTTGGTTTTACTGGAATTTATCTAATCCCTTGCTTCATTTGTTTATAATCTGCATGAGACTGACCTGGGAGTATCCAGGCCCACAAGGCAGAGCCTGGCAAGCACCCCTTGGGGTATTCAATATGCCAAAAACAGTAACAAGTCTCACAATGGAGACATTACTGGTGCCCGCTGGAGCAAATCGATGAACAACAAGAAGACAGTGATACAGTGATACAGTGATGAGAGTGATCATCTGGCATTTTTTTCCTAATTCACTTTGATTAATCACTGTATCACTGTTATCCTGTTGTTGTTCATCGATTGCCTGGAGCAGGCCCCAGTAACGTCTCCTTCGTCCTAGCCCTGAGATTTTAAAAAGTGCCACAATTCGAGGCTCTTTCAGAGTCAGGAGAATGAGACCCATCATTGTTACTGGTTTTTGGCATATTGAATATGCCACGTGGAGTTTGCCGGGCAGGATACTTTTGGTAGCCTGCCAGGTTCTCCAGAGTAAGAACTAGATAATAAGATGTCTCCGCTTCCGGGAGCACAGTTTTATAGTCGCTGGTATGGACCATTGATGGGATTACACAGCGCCAGGGGGCAATTGGTGGTGTAACACCTACATACTGGAAGATGGGGGATCTGGGTGGAGGAGGCCCAGTCCCAATCCGAGCAGACTTGGAGATCTACGCCTCGGGTCCTGCACACTTGGGTTCCTCTGCTGGTTCCTTCATGCGTGAGACTTGATTAATATTACCAATTTTTACATGTAACTACCTTCCAAAGTGTTCTACCTGTACATAATATTAAGCACACCCAAACCTCTGAAACTCGGTGGAATGCTCTTACTTTCTCAGAGATCTTTCACCATCTCTGAGATGGCATACATTGTATATTATATATGATATACTATAAAGAACTTTTTTGAATTACTTTTCTTGTTTGCTGAATGCATGAAATTTGTTATATTCTAAAGTAACCAAGCGGGTATGGTGCTGCCAACAGGTCAACCTGTATGTGCGGGGCAAGTGCATCAGAAGCCTGATGGTGCCTTCAGGCTTCCTGACACCCCAAAATTGCTGCTGTGCCTTTGGCCAGACCTCAACAACTTGAGACCAAGTTTACCAAGAAATTAAAGGGCCAAAAGTTAAAATTTAAGTATGTCAGAGCCATGCCAACAAACCACCTCCGGCTCAGCTATACAAGCTCATTTATTGGCCTTATTTCAGAGACCCATAGATAAATCTCGAAAGAGCTCAAAAACCCTTGTTACATGCCAAGGGAAAGTGCATGTATAATCATCAATCCTTGCTTCAAATACAGTATAACCCTACACAGAAATAGACATAAGAATGAATTGATACAATATTACTAGATTTCAATGCTATCAATAGAAGAGGATAATAGAGTTTTCTGAGTTTAAAAAAAATTTTTTTAAATAAAGTAACCATGCCAAGTATAGAGTTAAACCTAGGATCTTAAACACAGTTATGGTTTTAACAAAACTTCATGTGACAGGGCAAGTATTAACAGACCTTGAGGGGACAACTGCACAGGGCAGTGCCTTCTTCTGATGTTAATATTCTTAACACGTGTCTGTCAACATTCCTACAGCAAGCCACAGAAACCATGAGAATATTTACACAGAATTTTTAAAAATGCACATTTCTTCTTATAAAGATTTCTAAAATAAATATTTTTAAAACTAATGTTTTATGTCTTTTGTTTCTGAATTTTTCTGTTTAAATGCATATGAAAATAACATTCTTCAAAATCACAGACTGAATGCATTTATTTGAACCATGACCTTTTTTTCTATCTTTTTCTTTCCTCACCTGGTAAATGCCCCCCCTGAGATTGACAAGTATCTAAAGATACATAAAACACGACTTTAATATGTACATAAATCACTTCTCACTGGCTTTTTAAGATTTGGTCTTATCAAGTTTTAACTGATATGTTTTGCAGGTACTCTTGCTGTTATATGGAAGCAATATAAGTTTAATACTTAGTTACTGCAACCTAAAGACACATGTTTTACTGAAGTATGGAACTCTTGAGAGGCAATTGTGTCCCTAAAATAATTAAGGCAATATTTTAAACCAAAAACCCAGCAACATTTCTAATGAAACTATAACATAATTAATTTTTTGAAAGTGCTATTTTCATTATACGTCCAAGTGTCACCTGCTTTTGTTCAAAATTGCATTATAAGTACTAAGATCTTCCTAGAAAAAAAGTACAGACTTACCTATTCTCTTAAAATTGCATATTATAAATGTCATTATTTGAAAACAGTGACCCTCCCCAAGTACACCATCTGAACATTTAAAGCATCTTCAATTTTACCTGCCTTACTGTGTGTGAGGTAGAGAAAATTCATTTATTAAAACCCTTTCTGACAGTAAAAACAAAGTCAATATTCAGAAATTCACACACAAGGGCAATAAGTGAAGTCATAAAGAACGTATTGTGCATAAAAATGATCAAGACAAAAACACGATCTCTACAGAAGTCAACAGTACCTGTTAAAATCCTAGCTAATCACTGAACTCGGTCCATCAAATTCAAAGGTAGGAAAGTAATAGATTCCTAGCAAAGCATAGACATGGTGCTCCCATGTATAATGCAAAACGGCTACTTGGATGTATTTTTGTAAAGTGTGCTTATATTGCTCTCTCTTGGTGAAAAAGTAGTACTGTTCAAACTGACTGCTCCTGATTTTAACCTTTGAAAGGATTTTCTTTTTGGAAATAAAAAAGAGTATGTTTTTGACGCAGCTTTTTTAGTGCCATTTGTACAAATTAAAGTGCTAATTGCTAACCTTCAAACAGCTAGAACTACTTTAAATAATTGTGATTCTCTAAATTGATGTGAATTAAAAGCAAGTTGGGAATACACACTCAAGTGTTTTCATTTGTGGACTCCCAGGAAATTTTGTTTTTCCATGAAATATAAAGAAAATCACTGGAGGATAAAAAATATATTTTTTAAAAATCAGCTTTAAAAACCAGATTCACTGAAGGAGGTAAAATATTTGTAAACTAAGTGCTCTAGCCATTTACATACTTGCAGAAACAAATTACAATCCACTTGAAAAGAAAATTTTCTGGATAGACATCAGTAGTAGCAGAAGTTCAAATGTTTAAAAACAAACCTGAGAAGCAATTTTTAAATTAGCACTAGAGGTTTGTGAGAGTCAATTGATACCCGTTTGCAAGAGCTGACTATTCAAATGACTTCCCAACTCAATGATCAATGACATAACTTTGATCATTGAAATGTGTCATGGTAGGAGTATTTCCCATACAAAAATTATCAAGCCCTCTCTATCCAGGATTTTGCTTTGCTTTGTGCATATGTGCAAGTCCCACTGTGTCATGCATACATCTAAGGGACTATTATGAAATGGGTACCCAGTACAACATTAGAAAAACAGAAGGGCATGCCAAAATAAGACCTTTTCCTTTGACTATAATATTTGACATATAACTACAAATTTTCTTTATTGCAATGGTTAGAAATGATGAATTAAAACTTGCAAAAAAGAACTCTCTACATACAAAACAATTTATGAGTAAAATCACACTAAATTTAGTGTCATCTACTAAAGCAAAGGTTATCTTTTTCCATCTTTAATTCACTTATAAGTCAAACCATATCTAGCATTATACTGTCAGTGTAGAAAGAATAATCATGATTGCCCTTTATTTCCTCATTTCACCTCCTCTAAATCAAGTCTTTTCAGAGAGATATTCCAGCCATATTTTCAACCAGTTTTCTATAGTAGTCAAGTAGGTCTGAGTAAATGTGGGAGGTATATTTTTTAATTTTTATTTTATTTTTTGGGCCACACTCAGCAGTGCTTTGGGTTTATTCCCTACTCTACATTCAGGGATTACTCTTTGTGACTCTTAGAGGGACCATTCACAATGCCAGAGATCAAACCCAGGTCAGTAGCTTACAAGAGAAGTGCCTTGTACTATCTCTGCACTATTTATACAAGCACCATACTATCTCTCTGGCTGCAAATTTGGGAAACTGAAAAAAATTCAAAATAACACTCTAAAAGAAAATACATTTTTTTGATTTTAAATATGATACCAAATAAAGTGGATGATCATTAATGCAATCAAAGTGTAAGCAAAGTTATCTGCCAAAGAGTTGAAAATGTTCTATATGCCAAACCCTGCACATATTCATTGGATTACATTCACCTTTGGTAGGTGAGATTTGGGATTATCAGTCTTTCTCCTAGAAGTACTATCCATCAGGTTTATGTAAATAACCTAAACAAACAAACTCTTGTATTTAAAACCTTAGAGCAGGATCTCTTATCTACAAGACTTGAAAACTTCACTTCTACTGTACCAGAATCTTTTAGCCAACATGTGTCAAAGGCAATAAAATAAATTCAATGCATCATTTGGTGGCTTATATTTTTAAAGCGCAGCTCACTGCATGGAGAGGCTTATCAAGGGAAGCTTTGATTATTATTTTTAGTTATGCACATGCTTTCAGACACACTTGAATATATTATATCCTAATATGACTATTTTACTGAAAAATAAATGGATTAATAAAAGGTAAAGGTAAAGGCCCTCCCGTTGATCGTCGATTTGCTCGAGCGGGCCCAGTAACATCTCCATTGGAGACTTTGTTGTTACTGTGTCTGGCATATCGAATACTCTCGGTAGCTTGCCGGGCTCTCCGAGAGGGGCGGAGGAATCGAACTCGGGTTGGCCATGTTGGCCGGTTGTAAGGCGAACGCCCTACCTGCTGTGCTATCGCTCCAATGGATTAATAATTTCATGTAAATATGAAAGAAATTAAATCAATGTTTCAGTTAAATAGCTCCAGCAATGCAACAATGTCATTAACAAGTACAGAACAGTTGAACAATTGATACAACAATACTTTCATCAGGGGCAGAAAGAAAGGCTTTTAAATTAATTTTATGTATTTTCTCATAATAGATGACACTAGCAAAATCCTAGTTTAGATTAAAAGATTTTAAATATATATATATATATATAATCATTAAAGCAACAAGAGTTTTCTCAGTCGCTTAAACTTCAGAAAGAAATCATATCTGATAATATGAGTGTTTCTAATATTATTGACAGAAGCACAAAAAGATAATCATACCAGCAATATAGAAAGAATTATCACACTGCAAAGAACAATCAATGGGAATGCAATTTTCAATATTAAAAGTCATTAAGTTGAAGATATAAGAGAATCAATTTTTAAAATGACATATAATCAGAACCTATTGCGAAGCAATATAATAAAAATAATCTTTTAAATGTGCCAAGTCAATAAGTCATTTAATAAAATGAAAATATGACACCTCTGATATTGTTATTTTGAAGGTTTGCTAACATAGGGATGAAAATGGGACTTCATCTCAATGATGACCATAGAAATACTCAAATCAGTCTCCACAACTGATCAGCAATATCATTATCACCCCCATTTTACAGATAAGGAAAAAAGAAACAGGCACTAAGGAACTTATTCATGTTAGATTAACAGAAAGTGGCATCATTGATTTCAAACTGTAGAAGTTCAAGAAATTGATTCTGTCTTTTAGTAGCTTTATTGCACACCTCTCATTGCTTGGATTAAAATAAAACAAAAAATTCTGAAAATTCAGGACCACTTTCTCAAGTGAGGGTTTATCTTTAACTTTTTTTTTTCTTTTCAACATCAACTCTGCTTTGTGTTAAGCAAATTGCTTATGGTATCTGGTACCTTCCATTTTTTTCCTGGAAACCAGAGTCTGGCCCTCACACTACATGGTGGTGCAAACAGTGACAAAAGATTACCTAGAATTTCCTGTATAAACATGTTTTTCATCCTTGTTATAGTCCATGGTAATTGTTTAGAATGACTTTTTATTTTAGTAGGACTGGAGTTGTGGGAAGTGAGGGTTTCATCTTATTAAAAGTTTGATTCTCTTGTATATAGCATAGTTCTTGACACACTGCTGATACTCAATGCATCTGTCAAAATGAAATTACATGCCATAGTAAAGAAAAGCAAGCTTGAAAAGAGTAACGCTAACCTGCATATTAAACAATCACTTTTATACTGAGTAAAACTTTTCATGACAATGAAAAAAAAATTGACAATTTTTTTGTTTTTTTTTTCATCCCTCAAACAAAATAGGTCGAAGATATCAAAAGGAAGAAATAACTTTTGTCATAAATGTCTCAAATTTGGATTGCCTTCACCCTACCTAATTGGAGGCTCTCCTAACTGCTCGCACTCACCATTGTGTCCTTGTTACCTTGCTGCCACCAGCTGTACTCCCAAACACAGCGTCCCTCCCTTTTAACAAAGCGCCAATTTAACAAAGAGCCAATTCCACATAAGGCAGAACCCTACCTATGTCTTTGAATATGTTATTTTAAATATGGCCATCGATTCCACTTTGTGAAAAATATAATTCAACTCATACACATGCATCTAAGAATTCTGTGGCTTGCGTTATTTCCATTAATGCTACACTCCTATGCATATTGAGCCACACTGGACTTCTCTATTCCTTGAGACACTCTGGTTGGTCACTTGACATCATCTTTGTTGGAAACACCTTTTTCCACTCTTGAAAGCCTGCTCACATACCAAGACCCAACTCAACTGTTTTCTGTGGCACCATTCCCAGCTGTCTTCCACAGGACATTCATTAATTCTGCTACATTACCTTAAATCTCTTATCTCCACTGTCCCACTTCTCTACGTTTATATTATTTCACAATGACTGTGTATCTTTCCACCTAGCATGTGAGCTTTTTGTTTTTATTTGTTTTTAATTATTTTTATTGCATCACTGTGAGATAGAACTTTACAAAGCTGCTCATGATTAGGTTTCAGTCCTACAGTATTCCAATGCCCATCCCTCCACCAGTGTATATTTCCCAGCACCCGTGTCCCCAGTTTCTCTCTCTCTCTCTCTCTCTCTCTCCCCTCCTTTTGGGCATTGTGGTTTTCAATTCATATACTGAAAGTTTATCAGGAATTCCCTTTACCTACTTTTAACACTCAATTCTTGTCCAGAGTGATCACTCCCAGCTATTATTGTCATACTGGTCTCCTCTTTCTTACCTACCCTTCACCTCATACACACTTGTGGTTGATTTAAACCATTGACCAGTTCATGTGACCTTTTTATACCAGAGTGCAACACAATAGTGCTTGGCAGACAGTAGCCTTAGTGTTTATGAACATTCTAGGAATGTTTAAGAACATTCATCAAGCCCTACTGGGTAACTGATTAAAACTTACATCAGAAATATTACAGAAGTAAGTGCCTGAGTTTGCTCAGACCTTGCAGTGCAGTGCTGCGGACCACCAGGGACACCCTGGTAGTACTCAGAATCCTCCAGAGTCATATCTGGCAAAACTTAAAAGGTATGTCACAAATCACAATCACAAATCATCCTGTTAATCATCGATTGCCTCGAGCAGGCTCCAGTAACGTCTCCTTCATCCTAGCCTGGAGATTATATTCACATATATTCACATACCACATAAAAGGTATGTGGAGCCTGGAATCTAATCTGGGTTGGATTCTAGCATTAACCCAGCAAGTAAATTGCCTGAGTATCACCAGGAATGGCCTCAAGCTCCCCTGAATACTTCTTGAGAGGTCCCTCCACACCAAATAAAATGCAAATTTCATAATGATATTTCTGTATTCCAAAATAGCAAGTATAATAAGCCTATGTTTAAACTAAGCATTTCCAAAGAATAAATTCTGAACAACTTCGTGCAGATGGTGCAATCCTTCCTTCTAGTCAATGTCTAATACATCTGGATGGGGAGAATTTTGGGGTATTGAAGGATGGCATATCTTCCACATGATTAAGAGCTAGAAAGTGAGGCCATTGAATATATGATGGGAATGAATAAATTTCTCGGGAAAGCCTGAGAAAATCACATTCATATTGGCAGCTCTCAATCCTAAAATACACTGACAAAATTTTAGTTTTTCTAGTGGTAGAAGAGAAAGGGATTGTGTGGAAATAAAAACAGCATTTACTTGAATCACATGCTAGATTTCTGAACTTTACAATGACTATCCCAGTTATTTTTCGTACAAAACTACAGAGGGGAACTTACTTTAACATGAAGAAACTGAGTATTAATCATTTTTTCCCAGGGGCCCTGGGTATTTTTGATATTGTTGCTGTTGTTGTTCAGGGGCCATACCCAGCAGTACTCAGAGCTTATTCCTTGCTCTTTGCTCAGAGGTCACTCCTGGTGGGCTTGGGGAATCATATGGGGTGCCAGGCAAATGCCCTATCCACTGTACCATTGCTCTTTCACAGGCTCTGGGTAGTAAACCCAGGTCATTGGTATCTCAGGCAACTCTTGTAACCACCTTTTTATCTTAGTAGGACAAACATCATCTAGGGATTTAGCTTCATTTATTCTAAAATTCCTGGATATGTAAATACTTTGGTTGTTCCTTTGTTTGTTTGTTTTGAGGCCTCACAAAGCGATGTTCAGCACTTAACTCCTGTCTCTGAAGTCTGAGAGTACATATCTTTTTCTTTTTTATTCAGTTTTTGGCCACCAAAAACTATGTTCTTTTTTATTCAATTTTCGGCCACACAACATCTTATTATCTCATTCTTATTTTGGACAACCTGGCAGGCTGCCGAATGTAACCTGCCCACACGACAGAGTCTGGCAAACTCCCCATTGTATACCCAATATGCCAAATACCAGTAACAATGATGGGTCTCATTCTCCTAACCCTGAACAAGCCTTGAATATGGCACTTTTGAAAATCTCAGGGCTAGGACAAAGGAGACATTACTAGTGCCTGCTCGAGGCAATCAACGAACAACAGGATGATGTGATCGTGATTTTGGGCCACACCCGGTGGTACTCAGAGATTACTCTGGGCTCTGCACCATGAATTACTCCCTGTGGTGCTCAGGAGACCATCTAGGGTGCTGAGTATTGAATCCAGGTGGGCCACATGCAAGGCAAGTACCCTAGCCACTGTACTATGGCTGGGGCCCTAAGATTGTTCATTTGCTGTGAGGCAGTGGTAAGACACAAGAAATACTTTTTTAAAAATTTATTTTATTTTTGAATCACAGTGACATAGCATTTCAGTCAATCATTGTTCCGACACCCATCCCTTCACCAGTGTAATTTTCCAGCACCAGTGTCCCGTATCCCTCCCACTTCTTCAAGCCACACCCACCCCAGCCTGCCTCTATGGCAGATACCTCCTCTCTCTCTCTCTCTCTCTCTCTCTCTCTCTCTCTCTCTCTCTCTCTCTCTCATTTTAGGCATTATGGTTTGTGATACAGATGCTGAAAGGTTATCATGTATATTCCTTTACCTGCTCTACCTTGTGGAACCCTAAATCTAAAAAAGATGAGCAGATCAAAGGTTACTAAGATAGGATGTTTACTACTTGGTAAAAGGCGAAAGATTTATGCGATTTGAAGAAAAACCAGAGTTGGATGTTTACTACTTGGCAACCCATTTTTTTAATACTAGTCTCACAGATCTGAAGCTTAATGATACCCACAGGATTTAGAATCACAAACAGAATTTTGACAATCAGTGGAATATCTGTGGGAAATGTGTATTTGCTTGTTTGGTTTGGTTTGAGGCCACATCTAACTGTGCTCAGGGCTTATTACTGGCTCTACCCTCAGGGGACCATTCCTAATAGGCTTGGGGGACCATGCAGGAGACTGAATCTGGATTGGTTATGGGCTGGGTCTGCACCCCATTATCTCTTCAGCCACTGTGGAATAATTTTTTTTTGCTTTTTGGGTCACACCCAGTGATGCTCAAGGGTTACTCCTGGCTTTGCACTCAAGAATTACTCCTGTCAGTGCTTGGGGGACCATATTGGATGCGAGGGATCAAACCCGGGTCAGCCACATGCAAGGCAAATGCCCTACCCGCTGTACTATCACTCCAGCCCCAGTGGAATAATTTTTAAAGTAAAATGTTATTTTACTTTATTATAGAGAGTAACATTCAATTTTCTTTGTAACAAATCTCTTTTGAAGAAAGTGATCTATATTTGTAGGAAACAAAGACCTGGCCTCACCAAAGAGTTAGTTCCTAGCAGAACCAAGATTGGAAATTACCTCTTTCACTTGTTTTCGGCCTATTTCTATTACATTTTTTAAAGTGTATGGGATAAGATACTGAGGAATATGATAGAGAATCCAATACGTGCCAGAATCTTCACTTTATTTTCAATGCCTTGAAATTACTTGGCCAGGTGTTATGGTACCAATGGAGTCTTGAAAATCTGAGCCTTGGCATCTAGTAATTAAGTATCTCGGTCAATTAAGTATCTGAAAACTGATGCAATTTCTAGCATGTGTAGGAACAAGCAAGATTAGAACATTTTGGATCCAGAAGAGGGCCTTCATAATTTAGGGACTCATATTCTCAAGTAGTCCGTATAATTAAGAGATGTTGTAACCAATTACCAGCTGCTCAGAGAAACAGAATATTATGAGTATGAACCAATTGCTTAAAAAATGTATTCTTCCAGTGTAAATAATATCACAAAACTGGAATCTGCTTTTGTTCTTTCTATATGTGCATGGTAAATGAATTTTGTCATTGTGCTTTATTTGACTAAATCACTAAAAACTCAGTGCTTAAATCAAGGAAACAAAGCAAGCAATTTTACTTAGTAAATTTATAGTGAGAGTAAGTGGTAAGACTCCACCTTCAAAAAGGGAACCTTGCTAAAATGCAGAAACTTAGAAATGTTTAGGACGAGAACTCATATTGCAAATATAAGCAATATTTGGCTAAGAAATCTGAGACTAAAATAAAAGTCAAGCTAATTTCTGAGAAATTTAATTATTCTTTATGTGTAGTAAATGTTTTGTAACATGTCTATTGCTTAACTTAGAGAAGACTATAAACCATCATGGAATTAGAAAAATTTACTTATTTTTAAAATCTCTTTAATTTCTTGCACAAATTTGAGAGTTTTTTTCCTGCATTATTAAGTAAAAGATTTAGTGACTAAAAACCAATTTGAACTGAAATACTAGGTTTTCATGGTCTACCAATTTTTATCCTAAGAACTAAGTGATCTTATGAGTTCATATTTTCATCATTTTGGTGAAAAAGAATATGTTGAGAAAAGAAGAAAACCGTTGGGGGGCTCCACAGCTCCCGGAGAATGCTCCAGGTCCCAAACAGAGCCGAGATCACCAGGAAGTCCCAGATGGAGTAGGTGCTGCATCCCGCCTTCTCCAGATGGAACCCTGGTGACCAGGAGCCTCTACAAGCATAGCTCGGGCATGCGGGAACCAGGACATATATTCCAAACTGCCACGGGACTGCCCCGGCTCCCAGGTAACCTCTGATGCCGGAAGGCACGCCCACAACCCACCCCCCAGCGCCATCTTTACAGCACACAGCAACAAAGAAGAAAACCTCTGGGCGGGCTCCACGGCTTCCGGAGAATGCTCCAGGTCCCAAACAGAGCTGAGATCGCCGGGAAGTCCCAGATGGGGTATGTGCTGCATCCCACCTTCTCCAGATGGAACCCCAGTGACCAGGAGCCTCTACAAGCATAGCTCGGGCATGTGGGAACCAGGACATGTATTCCAAACCTTGCAGCCACATAAGCGGCCACGCAACATCTCCTTATATACTAAGTGATCAATGGAAACTAAATCATCCAACATTTCTCCCTGAAAATCAGGCTTAACTCGTTTGCAAACCACAGAACCCAAAAGGAGCGAGAGAGAACAAAAGGGAATGCCCTGCCACAGAGGCAGGGTGGGATGGGGGTGATGAGGGGTGGGAGGGATACTGGGATCCATGGTGGTGGGAAATGGGCACTGGTGGAGGAATGGGTATTCAAAATAAATAAAGAAAAAAATAGTAAGGCAAAAAAAAGAATATGCTGAAATATTTCCTTTATTGTATTATGTCTTACTCAAGATTTTTTTGTCTGTGGGCCTGATATCTGGTGGTGTTTAGTGTTTACTCTGATCTCAGGAATCACACCTGGCAGTGCTTGATGAACATATGTGGTGCTGTGAATTAAGCTAGAGTTGACTGCATGCACTCAGATGGCCATCAGTGCTTTTAATTATATTCATTATACAAAGCTATCATCTGCTGATGGATGACGTTAGATGCTTTTTTTTTTTTTTGCTTTTTGGGTCACACCTGGCGGTGCTCAGAGGCTACTCCTGGCTCATGCACTCAGGAAATACTCCTGATGGTGCTCGGGGGACCATATGGGATGCTGAGAACCGCTCATGCACTCAGGAATTACTCCTGGCAGTGCTCGGGAGACCATATGGGATGCTGGGGATCAAACGCGGGTCGGCCATGTTGGCTGCATGCAAGGCAAACGCCCTACCCGCTGTGCTATTGCTCCAGCCCCGTTAGATGCTTCTTAAACAAAAAATTTTCCTAATGTTATAACCAGGACATAGTATCTTTTATAAGCAAATGCTTTAATCATATTCTTCAACATTTATGTTACATACATATCACAATTGTGTTGTAAATGACTAATATAAATCTTGTTTATGATAGCACAGCGGTAGGGCATTTGCCTTGCACACAACCAACATGGCCAACCCAAGTTCGATTCCTCCGCCCCTCTTGGAGAGCCCGGCAAGCTACCGAGAGTATCTCATCCGCACGGCAGAGCCTGGCAAGCTACCCGTGATGTATTCAATAAGCCAAACACAGTAACAACAAAGTCTCCAATGGAGACCTTACTGGGCCCGCTCGAGCAAATCGATGAACAATGGGAGGACAGTGTGACAATGTGACACTAAGGTTGTCCATTTATGACCTTCCTTCTTTTTAAATTTTTTTTTTATTTTTAAAATTTCTGGTGGGGGAGCTGAAGCGATAGCACAGTGGATAAGGCATTTGCCTTACTCGCAGCCCACCCAGGTTCGATTCCCAGAACCCCGTATGGTCCCCCGAGCACCGCCAGGAGTAATTCCTGAGTGCATGAGCCAGGAGTAATCCCTGAGCATCACTGGGTGTGACCAAAAAAAATTTTTTTTATTGAATCACTATGAGATCTGGAGCAATAGCACAGCGGGTAGAGCGTTCGCCTTACAAGCGGCCAACATGGCCGACCGAGTTCGATTCCTCCGCCCCTCTCGGAGAGCCCGGCAAGCTACCAAGAGTATTCGATATGCCAGACACAGTAACAACAAAGTCTCCAATGGAGACGTTACTGGGCCTGCTCGAGCAAAATCGACGATCAACGGGAGGGCCTTTACCTTTTACCTTTTACCACTATGAGATGGAGCATTATAAAACTGTTCACGATTGCATTTCAGTCATACAGTGTTTAACACCCATCCCTTCACCAGTGTAATTTTCCAGCACCAGTATCCCCAGTTTCCCTCCCACCCCTTCACGCCCACCTGCTGCTATGATAAGCACCTCCCTCTCTCTCTGTATCTCTGACTCTCTCATTTAGGTATTATGGTTGACAATAAAGATGCTGAAAGGTTATCATGTATATCCCTTTACCTACTTTGAACACTCAGTTCTTGTCCACAGTGATCATTTCCAATAGTATTTTCATAATGGACCCTCTTCTCTTTTTTTCACTTTTTTATTGAATCACTGTGAGATAGAAACTTATAAAGCTGTTCATGATTGGATTTCAGTCACACAGTATTCCAACACCCATCCGTCCACCAGAGTACATTTACCAGCACCAGTGTCCCCAGGTTCCCTCCCATCACCCCCCACCCCTGCCTCTCTCCCCCCACCCCTGCCTCTCTCTATGGCAGGTGCTTTTCTTCTCTCTCTCCCTCCCTCTCTCTTCTCTCTCCTCTTCTCTTTCTGTCTTTCTGCCTCTCTTTCTCCCCCTCCCCTCTCACTCCATCCCTCCCCTTTTGCCTTTTGGGCATTGTGGTCTACAATATTGATAGTGAAAGGTTATCAGAAAAATCCCTTTACCTATTTTTAACCCTCAGATCTTGTCCAGCGTGATCATTCCCAGCTATTATTGTCATACTGGTCTTACCTACCCTCAGCCCCACAAACACTTGTGGTAATTCCCAACCATTGACCAATCATCCTGGCCCATTTTTCCTGGCCTTGGATATTAGTTTCATACTTTTTTTTAAATTAGTTTTTATATCCCACAAATAAATGCAGTATGAACTTCCTTCTTGGGTCAGATATCCCTCTTAAAGCTCGATTCAAACATTTCTCCTGGAAAAAGATATTTCATATTTGCATAAGTAAATCTTTGTATTATATTGTGAATATTTATAGTTTTGCTAGAGTATATTTATCAATGAATCTCCCAGTCTTCTACTGGCCAAACTTTGAAAACAGAAAACTAAACCAATAATTATACAATAAACCAATCATGGTAATTATATAATTGTTAAATACTCTGAGATATCTTCAAAGTCAAAAATCAGATTCTAATTTTTATATCAAATGTTTTCCAAATTTACCATACCATGGTGAAGGATGTTGTATTACCATATTCCATAGTCACATGATGAATCACTGAAACAACATCCCAGGTAACAGAACTCAAAGATCTTAGTTTTAAGATCTATTATCTTACTCTACAAAAGGACTAAATGCCAATATTGTTTTAAATCATCATATGGCACTTTCAAAAGTAAAAATGTCAGGATACTGTATTCATAATCTAAAAATATTTTCAATCATTTGAGCAAAATTTTAAATTTATATAAATATATAACTTTGTATGTAAATCTATACTTAATACCTGCATATAAAAAATAAGGCATTTTCTTACACATTATAAAATAAGGAAGTAAGCAACTTAGCTTTCATTTTATCTGTCATTGAAAAAAACTAACAATTCAACTTTTTTTTTTTTTGCTTTTTGGGTCACACTTGACAGTGCTCAGTGGTTACTCCTGGCTTTGCACTCAGGAATCACTGCTGGCAGTGCTCAGAGGACCGTATGGGATGCTGGAAATTGAACCCAGGTCAGCCGCGTGCAAGGCAAATGCCCTGTCTACTGTACTGTTGTTCCAGCCCCACAATTCAACTTTTTAAACTTCTAGAGAACATTTTAATTTTATAAAAAAACAAATCTTTTTTTAAAAAATATTTTTAATTCTGCATTTATAAAAGGCCCTCCCGTTGATCGTCGATTTGTTCGAGTGGGCCCAGTAACATCTCCATTGGAGACTTTGTTGTTACTGTGTCTGGCATATCGAATACTCTCGGTAGCTTGCCGGGCTCTCCAAGAGGGGCGGAGGAATCGAACTCGGGTCGGCCATGTTGGCCACTTGTAAGGCGAACGCCCTACCCGCTGTATGTCATACATGTCTTAACATTCCTGCTGCATGGTAGAATTTTTATTGAAAGTGCGCTCTTTCATTAAAAAAACAAGTGTGTTACTTTACTTAAGCACAACATAATGGTATTAATGTCAACAAAACTTAGAGATATGTGGGTCTGGAGAGATAGTACCTGGAGTAAGACCTTACAGTCATCAGTCCTTGGTTCAGTTACCTAGCAACTCTAGGAATGGCAAAGCCAGGAGGAAGCCCTGAGCACAGTCAGGTGTGGTCCCCCCACCCCCTCCCCCACCCCCCAAAAAAAAATTAGATATGTTTCTATTGTGGTTTAGCGTGCTAATTTTTAATAATGATAACAGGTATGTTCTTAGGGAAAAATCTTTATGGCTGAAATGCTTAATATCATTTACTCAAAAAGTTGACATTGTAATTATAATCTAGGAATCTAAGAAGATGCAAAAGCACCATTTCTAAATTTTGAATAGTGTGCCTTCCAGCTAAGAGAGAACCTGACACCAATTCTGTTTACTCGACCTGCCTTTAATAGCAAGGAAAGTTATCCCCAAAGTCCTATTTTGTCTGTATCACAGAAGAAAATTACTGTGAAAATATCACCCTGAAAGCTTAATTGAGTGCTAAGAACCATGTGTTTGTGTATAAAAAAAAACAGAAACAACCACTTGATGACATATTATAGTGTTCTTATATCAAACATTTTTATTATAATAATAGCTGAATAATTGGAATAGCTTCACTATACAAACATCACATGCTGAAGCATGACAATGCAATGTTCACTTTTCAAACATATTTTTGTAATATTTGCATTCATATACACATGAAGTAAGTCACACACATGAATATTATTTGAGTTATAGTTCATGTTAGGAAATGCATTGCTTTCAGGCTAATCTTCAATCCCAGAATCTTTAGCAAATCTCGTAATATTTGATGTTGAAGCATATACTCTAGTTACTGTGCGATCCAAATAGCTAAGGACCAAAAATTGTTATGTTTGAAAGAGGAATATCAGTATTATCTATGATTGTTACATTCTTTATACTAATAAATAGATTTTAAATGACTATGAGTTATGATCTTACCAGTTTTCAACTTAGTGAGTGTATAAAAATAAAGTTATATAGCTCCTTTTAGATAATACAGCCTAGTTAATGCAAAATGTGTTCCCTGTATACTTCTCTTCCTATGTCCCATAAAGCCATTTATGATACTGCAAATAAAATACTGCAGAAAAAGGGGGCAGTAATCTGAAAGGACGCATTAAGTTTTAGTACATCATTTGGGGGTAGTACAAGACTACTATTGAAGCCACATATATTAGCTCATATGAACCCAGACAATCCTTTTTATTCATGGAAATTTCAACCTAGTCTTAGAATTTCAGCAGAAAAACTGAACTTGACCCAGTAATACATTTTATCTAAGTTTTATTGTTGTTGTGACAAAAACAAAATATACAGTGAATACCAGTTTTTAAAAAAACAAAATTCCCTTTTCTTGACTTTGTCCATGCATCAAGTACAACTTCAAAGAAACTTAAAGTTTAAAAGAAAGTAGTATGAGAAACAAAGTTCTGACTATTAATCTATTTCCAATTTTAAAATTTATTCATTATTAACACAAGTCGAAAATATTTAGGTAACTAATTCAGTCCTGAAAAACAATTCAAATTAAAGAGAATAAAAAAAATCATCAGATCACAGAAACATAATCATTTGTACTTAAATATTTTATTATTAAATATCCAGAGCCAAAAATAAGCTTAAAATGGAAATTAACATTATAGAAGAGAAAGGGAAGGTATTTTGTCACTCTTTTAATCTATATTTTATTATTTTTAAATGTACACTAAAGAATAAATTAGTTTTATAGAAAATCAGAAATAATAAAAATTTAAAAGCTATCATTTTTTGGTACTTTTGAAAAGGTCAAGTAATGATTATGTTTAAATTTAATGATAATTTTTTTAATGGAATGGCTTTGACATGCTTTTTTAAAAAGCATTTAAACTATACCAAAGCATCTGAATTTTTGTTTGTTTTTGTTTGGGGGCCACACACCTCAGTCCTCAGGGCTGACTACTAGCTCTGAACTCAGGGATCACTTCTGGCGGGGATCAGGGACCTGTAGGGCACTAGGGATCAAACCCAAGTTTGCTGCACTCAAGGCAAGTGCCCTTCCTACTGTCCTAACTCTCCAGGCCCTAAAATTTTAAGTTAGATATAAAAAAATTCTATAATCACATACTGAATGCAAATTAAAAGACAATTCAAGTTACTTTTTTAGTACATATAAGCCATTGATTATCAGTTAGTTGTATGTGAATATTTGAAGAACATAAAATTGTTTGCTTCAGTTTAATTTTAGGGAGAAGAATTCAAGTTTTATGTATTTATACATCACTGACATATGAAAAATCTGTATAGATCTTTACGTCTTATTAGAATCAGATATGTTTGACTATCTAGAAACAAGTTGGTATTTTCCATATTTCATCCTGTTAAGAATTTATTTTTATACATGCAGTAAAATAAAGTCTGTTGCTAGTAAACAACCATAATATGAATCACAGTAGTTTCTTTAATAGGTTACATAAAGCAAGTAGTGATTTAATGCTGAATTTTTAAAATGAAAATTAATCTCATACTATGTTAATAAATGATTTAAAGTTACTTTGTATACAATCCTGGAAGCCATTTCAATCATACACAAGTCTAGAGAGAATTGCATCTCAGATTTGCAGAATTATTAAATATTTTTTTAAATAATAAAACAAAAATATGCTTTTACTTAAGTAAACCAAAATCTCTATTTAAATCTTCTTGTCAGATTAGTAGGTTTGGGAGTTTTTCAAATGAGTTATTTTCTCTCCTTGAGAAGGGAGTATTAGAACCATATTATCACTTCTATGTTTTAACCCTATAAATTAAAATTGTATAACACGAGGACTATTTTATACCTCTAAAACATTTCTATGAACAGTAGATACATCCATGGATTATTAGTATTTCTTAGTTTCTCATTTAGGAGTAAGCAGTAAGAGTACTCAGAACCTATCAGGTAGTATAAATAAATAATGTACACATGACCTTTTACTCAAAACTTTATCAAATAAAACTAAATCATATAAATTAGAAATATGGACATTAAAATTATAGTTATCAAAAAATCTAGAACTAAGTAGCTAGAGCAATAAAATTTATTCATCAATTAGTTGGTAATTTCATACTTCATTTCTATTTTTTAACATTTTTGTGAGTTATTCCCCTGAGGGTGAAGATTTTTACCCAAATTACATATTTATCTTTTTGGTTTGAAATTGAAATTTTACTTTTGCACAATTAAGAAAATAAATGTCAAAAGTTAAAAATAAGTAACCATTTTTTAATTTAAACCAATGTAAACAAGCATTCAATAAACACATATACCAGATACTCGCAGTTGAAGCATTCATGTTAAAATCATTTAAAGAAAAACAACTAAAATTCTTGCAGATAATTTTTATGGCAATATTCCAATATTCTTATGATTTATTCCAGAGAGTATAAAACATATTTAAGAATTCATAAAATGAGTAGGTAATAAGCACTCCAGGTTGCTCTGTATGTGTCCCTCCTCTTTTTGTACAAAGTTCTTCTTTTGGGATACATTTAGCACAGAAAATAATCTACTGGAACATGAATATTAGATGGTTGTAAAGAATCAGGGAGTTAGCAATAATTTGGGGAGTGTGAATCCACTTTAGCCTAAATGGTCTCAGAATATTACTCAAAAAACAAAATTTATCTAACTTACAAATTTGGGTTGCCATTTATCCAACTTGAAAATTAAACCAATCCAGTTTGACTCTCAGGTCCCCTTCTGCTTTGTAGCCAGTTTTTGATTTACTGGAAAAAAGCTCAGAGGATAGTGAAAGAATATAAAACATTTATGAATTTTTCAAATTAGCATCAAGGAAAAATTATAGAGAGAAGTTTAAGTAAACTTCTGAATGGTGATTGCAATTTCTAAGAATTTCCATTTCAGTGATTGTGCGGATTATGTATTTTATGGAAAACTTTTTGGTAGCCTGCCAGGTTCCAAAAGTGTCCTGCCCACATGGCAGAGTCTAGAAAACTCACCATGGCGTATTCAATATGCCAAAACCCAGTAACAATGATGGTCTCATTCTCCTGACCCTGAAAGAGTCTCGAATGTGTCACTTTTAAAATCTCAAGGCTAAGAGGAAGGAGACATTACTGGGGCCTGCTCGAGACAATCGATGAACAACAGGATGACAGTGATACAGTGATGGAAAACTTAAAACTTACTCATTGTTTTTGAAATGTAAGCAAGACAAGGAAGTAAAGTGTCATGAAACATGCATAATAACTTTGAACAGGAAGAAAACTTCATATTCTATTTTGATTTTTAAAAAATTCAATGGTGTATCAGTAATGACTAATAATGCCAAGTAATAAGAATCTTCTACTGATATAATTTAGCCTGTTTTCTATTATACAATGTGACCTCTATATTGGACAATAATGAAAGTAGGTCACAAGACTGAAAGATTTAAAGTGTGGCTCATTGACCTGTGTAAGACTGAAATGAGTTTGAAATGCCAGCTCTTTTATTTCAGAAGAACAGAAATAACTGTTTATCTATTGAAGATACACAAATTAAATTAAATAGTTTGAGATATTTAAAAAGTCATAGAGAAAGACTTTATTGTTGCTATCATTTTCTATTCTCTTCTGTAACTCCTGAGAAAAATCAAGATTAAAGTTAGTTCATGTTTATTCTTGACACTCTAGATTGTCTTCCATTTTTGATAATAATGTGATTTTAGTTGATATTTCCTGAAATATATATTACCAGAAGAACATTAATTTCCAGGGAAAAATAAAAATGATCAAGAATCAGGTTCAAATCTTTATAGCACTCTATAGTGTGCTATAGTAATGCTAGACCAGTCTTATACTTAATTCTATTATCAAGCAACACCATTTCTAATTTTTTGTATTAAATGGCTATAATATATAATATAATAAATAAATTATTAGATCATTAATGCTCCAAGTCAAAAGATGTGTTTTATAGAAAATAATTTAATACTGTAATGGAATCTTCAAGAACAATTGCTTTATATACTCTGCAGCAAAAATAACATTTCTAGTAGGAATTAATTATAAACCTAGCAAATTCTAATCAACATTTTTGTGAACAATTTTAACATAATTTATTATATTTCAGAAATATATCTTATATCATTTTATGCTAATTATTTCACATATTCTAATAAATATATATCATTATGAGTATTTGTGTGTACTATTTCACACATATCTATGTCATATATACATAAAATAGCACTTAATGGCCACTTTGCATGTTAAAATTAGGGGGATAAATTGATAATATGTATAACCCATATGATCTCTCCATCTGTTATACAAATGGTCATATCAGGATGTAAACAAAACACTGGAGCGAGTCATTCCAGGTGAATTGTATTTAAAATTGTAGGTTGGTGTTCTCATGAAGAACTGTGAACTTCCTGGTAGCAAATACCTAAAAAATAATATTTTAAAGTTAGACTTTTTAAACAAATCAGTATTATATCTTATTAAAATATTATGTGATCATTTGTAGATTCTACATTAGAAATGAAACAATAGAGCCAGAAAGATAGTACAGTCTGGGGGGTGCTTGTCTTACACACTTCTTACCCAGGTTCAGTTCCTGGTACCCATGTGGTCCCCCAGGCACTGCCAAGAGTGGTCCCTGTACACAGAGCCGGGAATAAGCCTCAAGTACACTGGGTGTGTCCCCAAAATCACACACACAAAACAGTGATACTGTGGTTGGACCCAAGATACAGTTCAGCAGGTCAGGCAATTGACTTGCATGCTGCTAATCTGTATTTGATCCTCTGAACCAGATATAGGGCCTGGAGCCAGGAGTAAGCCTTGAGCACTGCTGAGTGTGGCCCCCAAATGAACAAATTTTAGAAAAGAAAAGATATAATAATGATAATGTATTATACATAGAAACCTCCTCTTTCAGATTAAATAGGGAAATAGACAGGGTCACAGGACTTTCAAAGCTGAGTAAGATACGGCATATGATCTTAGTAGCCCCAGTCTTTCCTAGAGGTATTCTCCCCAACTAGGAAACTGTTTCATCTGAACTTGGAATTCATCATGAATCTCTATAGTTAATAAGTGAATCCAGTCAGATACTCTTTTAAACATATGAGAAGAATTTGGCTGGTCTCATTACCAATAATTATGTCAAGAATACTGGAATCAGTTATGATCAATGAATAATCCAAAATAAAAGTTAAAAATTAACATTCTAAACTAAGTTATGCCTGTTATATTCTTTAACCACAGGGTGCTTATTATTTTACATATCATCAAAAATCAATCCTGATTAAATACTGAATATAATGTCCAGAGATATATACAGGTAAGAGTATAATTTTAAGATTTTTGGTGAATAGAATAGTATAGAATGCACACTATACTCATATAACATCTTCATTCATAACAAATCAGATTCCATGTCAATTGACAGAAGATTTGGAATAAATTGATTACTTTTGGTTTTTTTTCAAGCTCTGGTTATTCGAAATTACCATCAGACACGCATTACCTGTATAATCTAATTTCCTCTGGAAAAAACCTTATTAGCTTTAGATTAGTCCAAATTATATGTAAAGAGATAAATTACTAAAAAATTCACATCAATAAATAAAAGTAAATATTACTATTAAAAGTTAAAAGACATACTATAATATCAAGACAAAGATATCTATAAAGAGTTTTAGGAGTAGAACTAAAAACAGTGCATTTGTAATTAGCTTAACAGTAGTCATGAAAAATTAACAATGGTAGAACATCAATTTATTGTTTTTATTTTATGAAAGATTATTCTAATGCTGGCATCATGTTTCCATAGATACATGAAGAAACTGATGACCAAGGGTACTCTTAGCTACACATTATATATTAAATAATACTTGTAACTACTCTATACCTCAATGGTTAATTACATTTATAGTTATATAACATAAATTTCATAGACTATGAATTCATTATTATCAAAATACTGCATTTAGTTTAAAATGGTAATATAATCTATAATATTTCAAAACATATTTTCCTCATGGACAATCTGATTATATATTCTAAATCTCTTGCTTAATATCACAAACTATAATTTCCCAAATCATTAAAAATTAGTAGAGCATTAAAATAATATACAAGCCAAATTAAATCAAAATTGCACGATAGGTGATGAATGATAAAAGAATTAATTTCTTACATTACAAATTTTAAAATTATTTTTTTAATTTAGTTTGGGTAATTTATATAAATTATTATGTCAGGAGACAGTGTACTTATTATGACTGATATCCTCTGACATGTAAAGGCCATCTTTCCTATTTAGAAAAAAGGTGTTAAAATTTAAATTTCATTGTTGATTAAGGCAGAGCCTGGCAAGCTACTCGTGGTGTATTTGATATGCCAAAAACAGTAACAACAAATCTCACAATTTGTTGTGAGATGTTACTGGTGCCCGCTCGAGCAAATCGATGAACAACAGGAGGACAGCGCTACAGTGCAGTTGATTAAAGCCCATAGCTGTTTTATATTAGTTGAGCTTTACTGTATCTTCCATTAAATTGCATTCTGATTGTACTAATAATTACCACAATAAACAGTAGAATGTCTATCAGCTTTCAGTTGAAGCATTCTCTAGAAAAAGTTATTATTGAATAACATTCTTAAGTCCTTTGAGTTAGAGATATCCATTTTACCAGCTAAACAAATAAAAACACAAATATTATGGCTATAGGTAA
The DNA here is from genome assembly GCF_029834395.1 of Sorex fumeus. Taxonomy (NCBI): domain Eukaryota; kingdom Metazoa; phylum Chordata; class Mammalia; order Eulipotyphla; family Soricidae; genus Sorex; species Sorex fumeus. Next base: position 17,863,299 of record NW_026606104.1, on the reverse strand, counting down.
CTTATTCTACTTTATTTAACAATATTAAATATTTAAGTAACAAGTTCTATGTGTCTGGCACTATTTTTATTGCTTATGAATGCATTTAATCTCTGTAATAATTTTATGCAAGATTTGAAGATTCTATTTTACAGAGAATATAATGAACATGCAAGGTGATTTAGATGGCTTGCCACGTAAGTGACTATTTGAATAGCCACTTCAAGTATCTGAAATTGGCTTCACATAGTGCTTCTCACAACTATAGTATGTTGTTCATTTTGTTTTAAGAATTTCAATTTTTATTAAAAATATAATTATACTCATTTTCACAAATATGAGTTCTAAAATAATCTTAAAAGTATAAAATATTCTGAACTTTTTAACAGAAAAATTAATGAAACAAAAAAAGGTAAAAGTCTATCTTTTTAAAAAGGTCATCTTTAAAATGAAACTTTCTAAGACCTAAAAAAAAAAAATTCAGTATGCACTAAAAAATGGTGTGAAATCACATGGAAAGAAACACTTTTCTTTCCTAAAGCAAGTACTGTGAGATATTTTAAAGCATTATAGGAAACCACAAAGGATTATTTGCTTTAACATTTCCATTAATATCTCTTGGGAGATCCCATACTAGCTAAATATCAGAGATACTTTTGAAATGTTCTTTGCAATAAAGTCAAATAATACAATTTGGGATTTTTAGTAGGAAGAATATCTCGAGGAATTAGATTTATAGACTCTATCTAAAGAGCTTGTGTAAAGTACCAGAAATGTGAAAAGTTTTATTTTTATTCTGGTATACTTTTAAGATACAGATATCAAGCTAGCAAACTAGCTAGCTAATTTTACTAATTTGAGCCAAGTAGAAATATCTGAGTAGCCTATTTACATCACACACACATTCACAAATGTTCATACATTATCACTCCTCTCTGAGGCTAGCCAGGTACATATCAATTGCTGAAGACACTTAACATTGTCTAAATCCTACTTAATGTAGATTGGTTGGACTGCCAGGTTCTGACATATTGCTGATCACGAAGATCTCCAGACTGGCAAGAAATGAGCCTAAAATCTTAAATTACACACACCTTCTGAGCTCCCTTTCAAATCAAAAAAGATAAGGACCCCCAAGCCCCCAGAATTAATTCAGCCTCGAGGTTTGGAGAACCAGGGGATTAAAAGTACTGTAATATTGGTCCTGTATTTTAAAAATCATTTTGTTGTGATAAAAAATATAGATGTGACATAAAACTTGCTCGTTTCTCACTTTCAAGTACATAATATTGGCTGGGTAACCTTTATCACAGTCTATCTCCAGAGCTTTGTTATTATCTCCAACAGAAACTCTGCCCCCACTAAACACTTTATCCCCATTTCTTCAGCCCAATACCTGGTAATATCAATTTTACTTCTTATTTCTATGTGTTTATAGATACTTCGGGCTGGAGCAATAGCACAGCGGGTAGGGCATTTGCCTTACAAGCGGTCAACATGGCTGATCCGAGTTCGATTCCTCCGCCCCTCTCGGAGAGCCTGGCAAGCTACCGAGAGTATCTCGCCCGCACTGCAAAGCCTGGCAAGCTCCCCGTGACATATTTCGATATGCCAAACACAGTAACAAGTCTCACAGTGTTACTGGGCCCACTGGAGCAAATCGATGGACAACGGGAGGACCGTGACCGTGATAGATACTTCAGATTACTAGAATTATACTTTATTCTCTTGTGTCTGGCCTATTAAATTATTGTATTTTAAAAGGGGTTTTTTAAATGTTGCAGTATACACCAAAATTCTATTTTATATAATGGATCTAGATAGTATTTTTCTTAATTCATTCACATATATACTATAGTCATCTGCTGATGGACATAGCTTGTTTCTCTTTTTTGGTTACTATAAATAATGTACCTAGGAGCACAAGTGCACAGGTATCTGTGAGACCTTATTTTTCTTTTGGGGAGAAGCTTCTAAAATAAGAAGTAGAATTTCTTAGTCATATCACAATTCTATATTTAATATTTTTAGGAGACAGGGTTTTTTTTTTGTCAAACTGTTTTCCCACAAACCACACCATTTTATGTATCAGCTTTAAATAAGAGGTATGGCTTATTTAATATCTCACCAATACTTCGTATTTTGCAAGTTTTAATAATAGCAATCTAAACATTCACACTGTCTTGTGTTTTTGACTTTGATTCTGGGTAGGGGAGCAGAAGATGGCTAGTTTTGTGTCCTCCTATTGTCACATGTTTACATGAAAGAGTCCCTAAACCTTCAATGATCTCATCAGTGAAAAGTCCAAAAGTTTCTGACATGCTTGGTTCACAGAGCATGCAATCAATGCAACAGAGCACACAGGTGAAACAGTATTATCTAGGAACTGGGGCCCACCACCAAAACCAATCTTCTTTAGAGATTAATTGATCTGTCTTAGCCTAAAATCATAAGGTACCAAGTAGCACTGTCGTCCCATTGTTCATCGATTTATTCGAGTGGGCACCAGTAACGTCACTCCATTGTGAGACTTGTTGTTACTATTTTTGGCATATGAAATACCCCACAGGGAGCTTGCCAGGCTCTGCCATGTGGGTGTGATACTCTTGGTAGCTTGCCCAGCTCTCCCAGAGGAACGGAGGAATCAAACCCGGGTAGGTCTCATGCAAGGCAAACGCCCCTCTGTGCTATGGCTTCAGCCTTAAGGTACCACGTATTTGTCAATTTCTAAAACTTTTAAATTGCCAATTATTCATTACAAACTATATAGACAAATGTACAGGTTAGCATATATAACAGAGTATTACTTTTAATAATTGTTAACCAGATTAAATGAATATTCCTAGTACACCAAAACCCTTTTAAAACACTTCCCTCCCCATGAACTTACTCATTATTCTGACTTTTATAGTAACTACTTCTCTGCTTGCCCTACACACATATATTTTACAAATATAATATAAATTTGCCTGTTTTTCACTTTTTGGAAGGGTGGGTAGGGGTAGGCCACACAGAGTGGTGCTTGGAAGTCACTCCTGCTTTGTGTTCAGGGATCACTTGAGGTAATGCTCAGGGCCCGTGGTACTTGGGACTGAATCCAGTTAATTATCCCCAAAATAGAAATGTTTTTCCTTAGAATTTATAAGAGTTCTTAAAAAGTCTATATAAAAATCATTCAAAGGTTATATAGGTTGCAAATACCATTCCATTCTATGGTTTGCTTTATCACTCAGCGAGAAATTATTATGAATATAATTTCTTAATATTAATCTAGTAAATTCACTTTCCATTTATGATATATAATTGTTTCCTATTTTTATTTTTGCTTCCTAATACTGTACTCCAATCTGGAATTTATGTTAGGATTACATGTGTTTATAGATACAGCACCATTAGAAAATACATATTGACATATTGATAAAACTGATTCCAATGATAAATCAGGAATATCTTTTGTTACCCACTTTTTTTACACATTTTATTAATTTCATTCCTAACAATTATTTTTGATGTTACAACATAAAATATCTCCCATATTATCTTCTGAAATAGTTTAGTCTCACATCTATGTATTTAGTTGACTGGGAATAATTTTTATGTATGATGTAGACAAAGCCCCTTTTTATTATTCAGATGCCTAACTGACCCAGCATTATTTATTCAGACAAACATCCTATTTCATAAATCAAATATATCTATAAATCAAGTCTTAATATATGGCTGGTCTATTAATGACTTTCCTGATTGTTCCATTGACCTATTTGCTTATCCATAGAATTCTTATACTATCTTAAATCACTTTAGTTTTATTACAAATCCCAGTATGTTGTAGTTAATAAATCCTACAATTTTACTATTTACTGTCCTATCATTTGCTATTTCAAGTGTCTCATCTATTTGTTAACCTTTGCTTATATGTATAGACGTTAGGAAAAACCTTGGTCAAATACTGTATTCCAAACTATCTTCTGGAATTTATGTTAGGATTACATGTATTTATAGATATAGCACCATTAGAAAATACATACCGACATATTGATAACACTGATTCCAGTGATAAATAAGGAATATCTTTCATTACCTACCTTTTTTTACATATTTTATTATTTTCATTCCTAACAATTATTTTTGATGTTACAACAAGCACCTAAAGTTTCATACCCTAATTATTTTTGTTGACATTGAAAAAATATTTTTTTAAATTCTCAATACTGAGTTCATAAAAATTACTATTTACAGAACAGTATATATATACTTATACATATATATTTAGATATCTAGGAACAAAATTATATCTGAGAGTATATAAAGTTTTAGTTCTTTCTTTCAAAACTAATGCCTTTTATATTTAAACCTTTTATCATTAACCAACCAGGTTCACTTCAATACCAAATAGAAGTGATAATACAGGTAATCTTGTGCTATTTACTGTTTAAAAGGGAAAGTCTTCAACATTTTATCATTAGGTATATTTGTTATAGATTTTTGGGTATTTATTCTTTGTTAAGAAATTTTTCTTTTGCTTTCAAATTTGCTATGAATTTTTAAAAACATGAGTATATAAAATTCTATCAATTGACTTATTGTTAGCTTTTAAAAATATGAAACTATTTTTATTCAATTATTATGCAACTTTCATTTGATTTTTAAAAATCTCATGGCTAGAACAAAGGAGACATTACTGGGGCCTGCTCGAGGCAATCGACGAACAACAGGATGGTCGTGATCGTGATCGTGATCATTTGGCATGATATAAGATCAAGTTTAAAGTTTATGGGTTCATTTTATAATATTTTATTTATATTTTTTGCATCTAATTTTACGAGTGATATTTGTCATTATCTTTCACTATGATGTACTATCATAGTATCAGTTTTAAGGAGCCTCATAAAACAAACTCAAGGTTTTTCCCTCTTTGTGTTCTAGATGAACTAACAGCACTGGGTAGTAGCGCTGTAGCATTGTCCTCCCATTGTTCATCGATTTGCCCATTCATCGATTTGCCCATTGTTCATAGATTTGCACAATGATAAACACATTTGATTGAGCAGGCACCAGTAACGTCTCTATTGTGAGACTTGTTGTTACTGTTTTTGGCATATCGAATACATCACGGGTAGCTTGCCAGGCTTTGCCATGCAGGCGCTTTACTCTTGGTAGCTTGCCAGTCTCTCCAAGAGGGGAGGAGGAATCGAACCCGGGTCGGCCCTGATCGGCAGCGTGCAAGGCAAACACTCTAACTACTGTGCTATCGCTCCAGTCCAGCACTGGGTAGAATAAACAATAACCTGGAGGCTTTATTTTATTTTCTGGGAGACTTTTAATTATTAATTCAATTGTTTCACTACTTAGTATTGCTAAATGTTTGTATATCTTCTTTTGTCAGTTTTGATAATATTGTGTTCTTCAGGATTTTGTTTAATAAACAAACTTATTACCACGAAAGTTTTCATAGGTTTTAATAAAAACTTTAATGCTTATAGATAGAACCTATAGGATATCTTCTGTTTGTTTTGATATTAGCTATTTTTGTCATCTAATAGGTTTTTCCACTTTAATTTTATTAGCTTTTTTAAGAAATGCATTTATAGACATGTTGACCATATTTATTCTGATTTTTATTAATTTTGTTATCATTTTATTACTCCCTTTTTCTGTACTCATTGGGTTTATTTTAAAAAATGTTTTTTATTGAACCACAATGATAAACACATTTACGAAGTTGTTCATGATTTGATTTCAGTTGTATAATGTTGCAACAACCGTCCCTTCAGGGGTGCACTTTTTTTTTTTTTTACTTTTTTATTTATTTATTTATTTATTTATTTATTTTACAGTTGTAGATTTACAATTTTTTTTGTGCTTGGGTTTCAATTATACAATGATCAGATACCCATCCCTCCACCAGTGCCCGTTTTTCACCACCATGGATAATATCCCTCCCACCCCCATCCCCCATCCCCCCCGCCTCTGTGGCGGGGGTGCACTTTTTACACCATCAGTGATCCCAGTTTCCCTCCCACCTTCCACACCCGCTTCACTCACTTCACCTGCCACCATGGCAGACACTTTTCTTCTCTTCTCTTCTCTTCTCTTCTCTTCTCTCTCTCTCTCTCTCTCTCTCTCTCTCTCTCTCTCTCTCCACCCCCACCCCCACCCCCCAACCCCATTTTGGGTCTTATGGTTTGCAATACAGATAATATAAGCTTATTAGAAATATCCCTTTCAACACTCAGTTCCTGTCCAAATGATCATTTCCAACTATCATTGTCATGTGGGTCCCTTCTCTATTCTAATTCTCCTTTGCCCCACACACATTCTTGTGGCAAGCTTCCAACCATTGACCAGTCCTCCTCGCCACTGTTTACCCTCACTTTGGATAACTGTCTCATTATATATATATATATATATATATATGTATATATATATATATTCCACAAGTGAATGCAGTTATTCTATACCAGTCCCTCTCCTGACTCATTTCATTCAGCCACTCAGCATGATATTCTTCACATCCATGTTGGGTTTATTTTAATGTCAATTTATCACTTCTCATCTTGGCTAATTAGCTCATTTACTTTTGTCTTTCCTCCTCTCATATACTCATGTCTATAAGCATTCAGATGATTTCGCCACATATTGCAAGTTTTATTTGCAATATTTATATGTCAGCTTAATATATTTTCTTGGGTGGACTATAATTTAGTTTTTGATTCTGTATTTTTGAGTATTTTTAAACAGAACATGCTTGTATTTCAATGTAGAACTCCTGAACAAAAACTAAACACAGTAAAATAATGGCAAAAATCATGGTATTTTATTTGCAATGCACAACAAATGGGAAGCATATTAGTCATAAATGAAAACTAGAAATTGCAAACAGAGACTAATATTCTAAAAACAGGAAAATGAAGTAGCAGAAATGTATATTATTAAGAATATATAAAATTTACTAGCTGAACATTAACCCAAAAAATCACTTTTTGGTAATATCTCATTGTCAAAGATTAAAAACACTGATATCCATAGTTTTAGGAAACACACTTCTCATAAGAAGTTTGTTATGAGACAAACTCCTTCTTTCCCACTAGGAAAGAGCACAGAGTCAGGAGTAAGCCTGGAGCACTGCTGGGAGTGGCCCCAAATGGGACCCATCTGAAAAAAAAAACTCTTATTAATACAACTTTCTGAAATTAGTTGGTAAGTATTTTTATTATTCCACTGCATGTTGATTTTTTTCTCTTATCACTTGTATTCTAAAGAAATGAGTTTACTACAATACATGAAAGCTAAGTCTATTAATTATACTATTCAATTTTTCTGTATCTGATATTTTTTGAGAATTTTAAGTGTAAAGTTTGTTCTATGTTGTGAATGGGTACTTTTCCCCTTGTAATTCTATCAACCTGTGCACAAATGCTTTGCACAATATTCAGAATATAGTATTTCTAGGGATCATTACCAAAACCTTGATCTTTGGTGTACCCTGAACACCTAATAGTTTTCCTTGTAGGTTCATGAATCTGTCAAAAGCACTACTCAGAAATAATAAGTACTTACTAAAATGTACCTGATTAACTTCTTGGCGTCTTCAAGCAATTGTTCGAATATTTTGTCCAGGTTTTCTAGTTGTCATCAGATTATTCCAAATACCTAGTACTCCATTTCCAGAGGCAGAAGTTCTAACTCAGTGGTTTTTAAAAGTATTTGAAGCCATGGAACCCCTTATGAAATAATCTTTTATGGAAGTTCAGTACATAAAAGATAGGCATATAGAGATGATGAGATTGGAAAATATTTGGAGATCCCAAAGTTTCCCCAAGATAATCCTAGTTATAGTAAAATATTGAACTAATTTGAAAACCCCAGCATCTTGAATATTTTATTTTTATAAAGTAACAAACCACATGTATCTATCTGTCAGCTCTATTTGCTTAGTTATGAGTCAAAATATTTTTGAGAAATAGGCATATATAAAATTGAAATCAATTATTTTTCAGAGACAACAATGTTGAAGGCCAATTCTCTTTTGTATAATAGGTACCATACACTATAGTCTCTAGAGAAATATCCTGAAGACCACTGCTAGATGTAAATATGGCCCATGGGGGGCTGGAGTGATAATATAGAAGATAAGGTTCTTGACTTATATGTGGCCGACTTGAGTTTGATCCCTGGCACACCATCTGATCCCCAGAGCAATGTTAGGAGTGATTCCTGAGTGCAGAGCCAGGAATAAACTCTGAGCACAGCTGCATGTGGCCCCCAACTAGTAAATAAACACATAAATAAATAAATATGGACCATAACCATTTTATTTCTAGTTTCTTCTAATGTTATGCATAAGTTATTATTTCTTCTGATAAAGTGTTTCTATATATATCACATTTAGGTATCTTTTTATGTATATATTTTTATAATTTATGTTTACAAATTTCACTGGGTATGTGTCTTAAATGAAATTTATCAATGTATTAATAAATATAAAATCCAGTGACTTCTACAAGTAAAGTAAAATGCCTTAGGAAATCAGTGTACAAAGAAAAAAAAGATATGGCCAATTTTTCCCTAATTTTAAAGTAATGGCTCATTAACTTGGGTTTAATATCAAATTATTGGGAGGAAATTGTTATCTTTCCTTAGTTTCGATATTAATGAACTTTCACCAGGGTGATTGTTCTGGTTTCTTACTAGAAGTGAGTTAACTGATTTACAGGTTTAAAAGAAGGAACCACCTTAGCCCCTTTTATCCTTTTGATCTGTCTATCTAAAGAAAGGATGCAATTTTTTTTTCCCCCCGCTAACACTATCAGAACTATACAGGGAAATTTGTAAGTGGAAATTTGGGGTTTATCTGACTAAAAAGAAGCATTAAATGGTGAAACTCAGTATTAGAAAAAAACAACTGAGGCATATATCTTCCACCATACCCTGTAAATATAGTGTTTCTCAGGAATAAAGTTACATTTCACAATCTTCTGTCAGGCTCACAAATAGTTCTCAACTTTCAAAGAAAAGATGTGTTCATAGACACCCCCCCTCCCAAATATCTTATAATCATAATACTGGGGCCATTCTGAGCATCTAGAATTAGTTTAGTACCTCTAATTCTAGGCCAAATGTTCTAGTACACCAAATATTTAATGACAACCAGAATAGGAAAAAAAATGGAAAGATCTGGAGCAACTGTAAGGTATAGCTTTCACATATAAACAACAAAGATAGGAAAAGTGAGAGTGGGCTCGATCTGAGAAACAGGGATCTGCAGCCCAGCAGAGTGGTGGCGTCAGAGCAGGCTTTCGAACCCTGGGGAGATACTCTTCTGTAACAGGTTCTCCCCTACCCACCCATACCCTGGAAACAGCCATGAAGAGTGGCCACTCTGCTTCAAGGCCACACATTTCTTCACCACCCCGTAACTCCTCCTACACATACAAAGATATCCTAACTTAGGACCCTAACTACATAAAAATACGCAGGAAACAATTCCAAGCTGCAAAGGTCACAATGGTAAAGCAATGCAGAAACCCATCAGGCTTAGTGAGTGAAGAAGCTAGCACCGTTGACCAAACCTGTAGAATGAGCTATATAACCTCTCTGACAAGGAATTTAGAACGGAACTGTTAAAGATGCATAAGGAGCTCACAGAAAAAATGGAACACACTATCAATAAAATAAAAGAGGATATGAGAGCAAAAATGAGGAAAATACAAATGAAAGTACAAGCAGAAATGATGGATCTGAAAAAACTAGTGGGTGAAAAGAAAAACTCAGTGGGAGGTCTCAACAGCAGAGTAACAGTTGCTGAGGACAGAATCAGTAAGCTCCAAGATAAGGTGCAGAGAATCTTCAGACAACAGCAGAAGATGGAAAAGAGATTCAAAATAAGCTAAAAGATGATAAGAGAATATCGGGATGAAGTCAAAAAGAACAACATAAGAATCACTGGAATAGCAGAGGGGCAGGAAGAAAAGCATGATGAAGAATTAACTGTCAAAACTATCATTATAGAGAGGTTCTGAAGTTGAAAAGTGCGTGCACCCAGCTCCAGGAGGACCAAAGGATACCAACTGAAAGAAATTCAAATAAAAATACCCCAGACACATCCTAATCAGAATTATGAAAACAACTGGTAGAAACAGAATATTAAAAGCAGCAAGATCAGCTCTCTTCCTTTTTGTCCCCCAAGCTGAGCTGGTCTTCTCCCCACCCAGGTCAGCTTATCCACTGCTTCTCAAACCCGGGACTTGGATTTCTCCCTGCAAGGCCCCAGGCGTCCTCTCGGATGTTGGGAGACAAAGCAGCTCTGAGCCTCTGCCTCTTCCTTTTTGTCACCCAAGCTGAGCTGGTCTTCTCCCCCACCCAGTCTTTATTCCCCCCCCCCCACACACACACAAGGTTCCCGTGGGAGTGTGGCCGCTTTAGAAGTGGGCATGGCTTCTGTAAAGTGGACGTGGCCTAATTATCAGCAGGCGAGCACTCATGCGGCCGCAAGTAGTTTACTCATACCAAGAAATCTAGTCCCCCACACCTACACACCAACATGAAGAAACAATGTAGATCCCCACCACAAGGGGAGGGCAATGAAAAGAGTCCAGAAGCCTTGGTAGGTGTTGCTCACCTAAGGGACCTCTCTGACAATTCAGATAAGAAGTCATGAACATGTTCAATCAACTCAATGAAACAGTCAGACAGATATCCAGTAAATTGAAGGAGGATATGAAAGAAACAATGGATCGGGCAATCGAGAAAATACAGGAAGAAATGAGAGCAGAAATTGGAAAGCTCCACACAGAAACGTCATGAATTAAAGATTCTGTAGACGAACTAACAAAAACTAGCAAAAACTCAGTATGTGCCCTCAAAAGTAGAATGACCACAGCTGAGGAAAGAATCAGTGAGCTGAAAGATCAACTCCATCAAGCCAACAGGCAAAAACAAACAGTGGCAAGGGACCTCAAAATAGCTCTAGAGAGAATCAGAGTCCTAGGAGATGATTCCAAGAGAAACAACATTAGAATCATTGGACTACCAGAAGCTAAGGGAAACAATCCCAATGAAAAAGCCACGGTTAAACAAATCATCACAGAAAAATTCCCAGAGCTCGACAACACAGCCATTCACATTCAAAGAGCCCAAAGGGTGCCAGCTAAAAGAGACCCTAACAAAAACACTCCAAGACATAGCACAGTTAGAATGATTGATGCTGCCGATAGAGACACAATACTGCAAGCAGCAAGGTCAAAGAAGGAAATGACATACAAAGGAGCTCCCATTAGATTCACAGCAGACCTATCAGAGGAAACCCTCCAAGCCCGAAAGCAATGGCGAGATATAGTGAAAAAACTCACTGAAATGAATGCTTCACCAAGAATACTCTATCTGGCTAAACTCTCACTCAAAATCGAAGGAACGGAACACTATTTTCTAGATAAACAGCAGCTCAGGAACTTCATAGACTCAAAACCAAACCTAAAACAAGGGCTAAAGGGGCTACTATAAGACAAGACAAACCCTATAGCCACAACACACCGTTACAAAAAGATGACACAAAACCCCATAACAGTAATCTCTCTCAATGTCAATGGTCTAAATTCACCAATTAAGAGACACAGTGTGGCAAAATGAATACAGAGACAGAACCCAACATTCTGCTGCCTACAAGAAATTCATCTCAACAGTCAGAGCGAACACAGACTCAAAGTGAAAGGATGGAAAACAATCCTACAAGCAAACAGCTCCTTCAGAAATGCTGGTGTGGCCATACTAGTATCCAACAACGTTAATTTCACATTGAAAAAGATAAGAAGGGACAGCGAAGGCTATTTTCTCTTCATCAAGGGATACGTACACAACAGGAAGAAATCACACTCTTAAATGTATACACACATAATGAGGGAACAGCTAAATACTTAAAACTGCTAACAGATTTTCAGGAGGACACTGCTAGCAACACAAAAGTAGTTGGAGACTTCAACATTGCCTTATCGCCTCTGGATAGATCAACAAGAACAAAATTCAAGAAGGAATCATTGGCTTTGAAAGAAGAAATAGAAGAGAAAGGGCTTATAGACCTATACAGGGCTTTATACCCCAAAAAGAAAAAATACACATTCTTCTACTGGTTAAAGAAACTTTGGCACATTTACACAATGGAGTACTATGTAGCTGTTAGAAAAGATGAAGTCATGAAAGTCACATACAAGTGGTACTACATGGAATGTATCATGTTAAGCGAAATGAGTCAGAAAGAGAGGGATAGACATAGAAAGACTGCATTCATCCGGGGAACATAAAGTAACAAAATAGGAGACAACACCCAAGAATAGCCGAGATTAGTACCAGGAATTTTGCTCCATGGCTTAGAGTCCAGCCACACATGCTAGGGGAAAAGGGAGCTCAGTTAGAGAAGGGAGCACCAAATAAAGGGTTTTGGGAAGATCTTCCCAGGATGGGAGAAGCATGCTGAAAGTAGACTATAGACCAAACATGATTGCCACTCAATGCCTCTTTTGCAAACCACAACATCCAAAAGGAGAGAGAGAGAGAGAGAACAAAAGGGAAAGCTCTGCCACAGAGGCAGGGTGGGATGGGGGGATGGGGGGTGGGAGGGATACTGAGATCCGTTTTGGTGGGAAATGGGTACTGGTGGAGGGATAGGTATTTGATCATTGTATAACCGAAACCCAAGCACAAAAATTTGTAAGTCTACAATTGTACCTCATGGTGTCTCATTAATAAAAATTTTAAAAAAATTTTTTAAAAAAGCAGCAAGATCAAAGGGGGAAATTGCGTATAAAAGCACATCCTTAAGATTCACAGCAGACTTCTCAGATGAAACCCTCCAGGCCTGAAAACAGTGATGGAATATAGTGAATAAACAATAAAATAAATGCCTCACCAAAAAAAAAAAAACGTACCCATCTAGACTTTTATTCAGATTTGAAGGAATAATACACAACTATACAGATAAACAACAACTCAGGAACTTCATAGACTCAACACCAAGAACTAAATGGGATACTTTAATATAAGCCCTTCAAGCACATCAAATGCCTACATAAAGATGGCACAAATCCCCATCACAACAATCTCTCTTAATGTCAATGGACTAAATGCACCGATCAAGTGGCACAGAGTGGCAGGATGGATTCAAAAATAGAACCCAAAACTCTGCTGCTTTCAAGAAACACATCTCAACTATCAAAGCAAACACAGACTCAGAGTTAAAGGCTGGAAAACAATTCTTCAAGAAAACAGCCCCTTCAAGAAAGTGGAGGTGGACAAACTACTGTCAGATCACATAGACTTCAGGCTGAAAGAGGTTATGAGAGATGGTGAAATCATTTCTTAATGATCAAGGAATCTCTACATCAGGAAGAATTCACACTCTTAGAATTAACTAGTGAATTCCTTCAGGCCTTTTAAAGAGGACCTGCTGCCTCTTTTCAAGTTTTTCCAGAAAATTGAAGAAACAAAAATACTCCCGGTTTCTCTGAGGAAAATATCACCCTCAGAGCCAGAGACACACACACACAAAAAATTAAAGACTGAAATCTTTGATAACACAAGATTCAGATCCTCAACAAAATATTTGCAAATAAAATCCAATGACTCATCAAAAAGATCATACACACCATGAACAAGTAGGATTTATTCCAGGGATGCCAGGGTGGTTTATCATTTGCAAGTCAATCAACATAATACTTCATATCAATAAAAGAAAATAAAAATCCATATGATTATATTAATAGATGCAAAGAAAGCATTTGACGAAATCCAGCACCCATGCATGATAATAACTCTCAACAAATTGGGAGCTTAAGGAACTTTCCTCAATATAGTCAAAGCTATCAACAACAAGCCCACAGCAAGCATTATTTTCAATGGGAAAAAGCTAAAACCTTTCCCCTAATGTCACGCACAAGACAAGGTTGCCCACTCTCACCACTCCTATTCAATATAGTACTGGAAGTACTTGCCATAGCAATTAGGGAAAAAAAATATCAAGGGAATCCAGATAGGAAATGAAGAGGCCAAGCTTTCACTATTTGCAGATGACTTGATATTATACTTAGAAAATCCCAAAGAATCTACAAAAAATCTCCTGGAAAAAAATGGACTTGTTTAGTAAAGTGGCAAGTTACAAAATCAATACCCAAAATTCCATGGCTTTACTATATGCAAATAGTAAAAGAAAAGGAAGATATTAGAAAAAAAATCCCGTTCACAATCATGCCTCAGAAATCAGGTTCCACAGAATAAACTTTACTAAAGAGGTGAAGGATCTATATAAAAAACACTACAAAACACTTAATCACTTAATCACTTAATCCCAGTTATTCATCGATTTATTCGAGCGGGTGCCAGTAACGTCTCCATTCATCACGGTTGCGTGCTAGCGTAGCCCAATGGTATCTGTTCGTTTTAGGAACATGTAGAGCCTCAAACCGATCATTTAGGGTCTTGACGAAGAAGTCTGACCATCTTATAGGTGGGCGTCCACGTGATCTTTTGATGTCTCGTGGAATCCAATCAGTAATGGCTCTAGTCCAGCGGTTGTCTGTAAACCTCATTACATGTCCAGCCCATCTGATTTTTGATGTCTTGGCAAATGAGACAGCGTCTCTGATTCTTGAGCGTTGACGAAGATCAGAACTCCGGATTCTATCTCTCATTTGAGTGAATCGTGATATTCCAAGCATAGTTCTTTCGATTCCTCTTTGAGAGACCCGAATAGTGTTCTCATCCTGTTTTCGTAGGGTCCAGGTCTCTGAGGCATATGTTAATGCAGGAAGAATAGTGGAATCAAAGAGATGTGCTCGTAGTTGGAGGTTCTTTGTCCTTTTAGTTATTTCTTCAATGCTCTTGAAGGCATTCCAAGCCGCTCTCTTCCTCCTGCGTAACTCAGGTGCCAGGTCATTCATCATGTTGATTTCTCGACCTAAGTATATATAACTGTTGCATTCGGAGATGGTGGTTCCGTTGAGAGCGAATGGAGCTTCAGGAACAAGGCTGTTTCTCATAAACATTGTCTTCGTAAGATTCAGCTGTAGTCCAACCTTTCCACACTCACGGTCAAAGTCCGCAAGCATTTGTGCTGCTTGGCTGATGTTTGGTGTTATTAGAACGATGTCATCAGCAAAGCGGAGGTGGTGTAGTTGCCGACCATCTATCTTCACTCCCATGTTTTCCCATTCTAGTCGTCGCATGATGTTCTCGAGGGTGGCACTGAAGAGTTTTGGTGAAATGGTATCACCCTGCCGAACCCCTCTCTTGATGTGGATGATTACTTCTTTGTAGAATGGTGAGATCTTGGTAGTGAATCCGCAATAGAGCTCACGAAGGATCCTGATGTATTGAGTTTGTACGCCCTGATTGGCTAGGGCTTCCATGACCGCTTCCGTCTCAACAGAATCAAAGGCCTTCTTTAAATCAATGAACGTTAGACAGAGCGGCATCTTGAACTCCCGAGATACCTCAATGAGCTTGGTTATTGTGTGGATATGGTCGATGGTACTGAATCCTTTTTGGAATCCAGCTTGTTCACATGGTTGTCCTTCATCTAGTGTTCTGCTAATCCTATTCAGGATGACTCGAGTGAATAGTTTGTAGATGACAGACAATAGGCAGATTGGGCGATAGTTGCCAATGTCGTGGATGTCTCCTTTCTTGTATAGTAGTACAGTCTTGCTGGTTTTCCATTGGGATGGAACCTTGCATTCAGACAGGTAGCGTGTGAAGAGTCGAGCTAATGTATTGATGAGTACTGATGGTAAGTTCTTCAGGTGTTCAGGTCTGATCTTGTCTGGGCCAGGTGCTTTTTGTTTCTTTACCGACGAGATGGCATGTTGGATTTCGGAAGGGAGAACATTGGGAACGACATATCCATCATGTGGTATGTGGTATGTGGGCAAGTGGATGTGGCTATTAAAGAGATCTGAGTAGAATTCATGAATAATCTTCTCCATTGCCCTTCTGGAAGATGTGATAGATCCATCATGATGTCGGAGGGCAGTCATCTTGGTTTTGTAGTTGGTGAAGGACAGGCGGGCATTACGAATGTTTTTCCCAGCTTCTGCTGCATCTACCAGTACTGCTGCTCTCCTGTTTTTGAGGTCATCCTTGATGGCTTTTCTGCACTGTTTTGCCAGTTCGGACATTTGCTTGTGGTTGCCTGAGGCACGTGCCACGCCACGTTGGCGAATAAGTTCAAGAGTGTTCGAAGAAAGACGGTTTTTTGTGGTTATCTCTCTCTTGGCATTCCTTGCACAATCATGGAGGTGCTGAATCATTCGATCGTATTCCTCATCAATGTTGTCAATGACGGCATCTTCCCATGTTGCTGCAACAGAGCCAAAGAGTTCCCAGTTGGTGGTTGTTCTGGGAGTCTTCTTAAACCTTGCATTCTTTTCTCCTCGTTCTGTGAGGTAGAATTTTGCACGAAGAAGACGGTGGTCTGATCCCGTTTGGAATTTTGGGACAACAGCAACATCGGTTAGGCAAAACCGCCGATTGAATATGATGTGGTCTATTTCATTGTGGAACCGTCCATCGGGAGACTCCCATGTCCAACGTTTAGATTCAGCCTTTTGGAATTGTGAGTTACCATGGAAGGTTTTGGTTGACATGATGAACTCAGATAGTCTGTCACCTTGTTCGTTCCATTCCAGGCCATGGGTTCCGATGTGGAGTTCATCGACTGATCTTCTTGGTCCTATCTTGGCATTAAAATCACCAACAATGATCTTGTAGAAGGTGTGATCTTCTTTATAGAATTTCTCCAGCTCCATGTAGAATTTCTCAGTTTCTTTTTCACCATAACTGGATGTTGGTGCGTAGACAACAAAGATAGAAACTGCCGGTAGTGAGCCACATTTATTCAAGTGTAATCGTCCGATTCGGGTTGTTAGGCATTCAAATGAATCAATGCTTGTGACTAAGTTTGTGTTGACAAGGATACCGACACCACCGACGCCTCTTTTATCACATGTTCCAAGGAACAGTTCTTCTCCAGTGTCGAAAACAGCATGATGGGATTGATGTCTTCTCGTTTCGGTCAGACCAATGATGTCGTACTTGATCTTTCGTGCTTGTACCATAAGGTCTTCAATGGATGCAGCAGATGCCAGCGTACGAGCATTAAAAGTACAGACAATCATTTTTGTTTTTCTGCGTTTTGGCAGCCCATGTCTGCCTTGGTGTTTTATCAGCTTCTCCTTCCATATCCTTCTCGACTCTGCATAATCAGGGCTAGGGGAATGAGATCCATTTATTACTGGATTTGGCATATCAATTTGGTCTATTTGGCATAGATCACGGATAGCTTGCCAGGCTCTGCCGTGTGGGTTGGATATTTAAGGATATTTAAGGTATCCGGAAAATTATTAAATAAATATTAAATTTATTTAATATTATTAAATAAATATTAAACAAAACACTACTTCAAGAAATTATAAGAGGACACAAGGAAATGGAAACACATTCCCTGCTCATGGATTGGGAGTATTAACATTGTCAAAATTGCAATACTCCTCAAAGCATTATACAAATCAATGCAGTCTCTATAAGGATACCCATGACATTTTTCAAAGAAATAGACAAAACACAGTTGAAATTCATATGAAATTCAAATAAACCATCAGGAACAGCTAAAGAAATCCTTAGGGAAAAGAAGGTGGGAGGCATCACCTTGCCCAACTTCAAACTGTACTACAAAGCAGTAGTAATCAAAATAGCATGATATTTGAATAAAGACAGAGCTGCAGATCAATGGAATAGAGTTGAATATCTGGACATCGACCCTCAGATATATGATCACCTACTCTTTTGTAAAGGAGCAAGAAATGTGAAGTGGAACAAAGAAAGCCTCCTCAACAAGTGGTGCTGGGAAAACTGGACAGTTTCATGCAAAATAAACTAACATCAGGCACATAGTCAGATCAAAATGGATTAAAGCCCTCAATATCAGACCTGAATCCTTAAGATACATGAAAGAAAATGTGGGCAGAACCCTCCATGATATTGAAGCTAAAGGAATCTTCAAGGATGAAACACCACTGACCAATCAAGTGGAAGCAAAAAATTAACAAATGGGCCTACATTAAAGTAAGAAGCTTCTGCATTTTACAAAGACAGCACAAAGACTGGGAAAAATTATTTCCCAATACCCATCTGATAAAGGGTTAATATTAATGTTATACAGGACACTGGTAGAACTTTACAAGGAGAAAACATCCAACCCTATCAAAAATTGGGGAGGAGAATTGAATAGAAACTTCCTCAAAGAAGAAATCCAATTAGCTAAAACACAAATGAAAAAATGCTCTGCATCACAAATCATCAGGGAGATGCAAGTCAAAACAACAGTGAGATATCAACTCACCCAACAGAGACTGGCACACGTCAAAAAGAATAAGAACAACCATGCTGGAATGGATGCTGGGAGAAAGGAACTCTTCTTTATTGTTGGTGGGAATGTCAACAGGTCCAGCCTTTTTGGAAAACAATAAGGGTATTCCTCAAAAAGCTAGAAATTGAGCTTCCATATGACCCAGCAATACCACTTCTGGGAATATACCCCTGGGAACCAAGAACACACAACAGAAATGCTATCTGCACTTCTATATGAAGAACTATTCACAACAGCCAAATCTGAGAACAACCCAAGTACCCAAGAACAGATGATTGGTTAAAGAAACCATGGTACTTCTACACAATGGAATACTAGGCAGCTGTTAGGAAAAATGGAGTTATGAAATTCGCTTATAAATAAAGGGACATGGAGAGTATCATGCTGAGTTAAATGCATCAGAAGGAGAGGGACAGACACAGAATGATTGGACTCATTTGTGGGACATAAAAAAAACATAATATAAGACTAATACTGAAGAACAGTAGAAACAAGGGCCAGGAAGATCAGTCCAAGCTTGGAAGCCTGCTTCAAGGGCTGGGGGGAAGGCAGTTGGGACAGAAAAGGAACCACTATGACAAAGATAGTTGGAAATGACCACTCTGGATAAGAACTGTGTGCTGAAAGTAGGTAAAGGAACAAACATGATAACCTCTCAGTACCTGTATTGCAATTGCAAACCACTAATCAAAAGGGGATGTGTGTGTGTGTGTGTGTGTGTGTGTGTGTGAGAGAGAGAGAGAGAGAGAGAGAGAGAGAGAGAGAGAGAGAGAGAGAAACATGAAAGTTCCTGTCATAGAGACAGGCTGGGGGGAGGGTAGCAGGAGGAAAATTGGGGACATTGGCGTGGTGGGAAATATAAACTGTTGGGGGGATGGGTGTTGGATGGGTATCAGGTTTATGAGTGAAACCCGGCCATGAACAGCTTTGTAATTCTGTGTCTCATGATTATTCAATAAAAATAAATTTTAGAAAAAGCAAAGAAGCTCATATCTCAGCTGGACCAAAACAAAAATAACAACAAAAAGATATCCTATTTTGCTTGCCTACAGAAGTTATAAGATTATGTAACAAAAAAGATTGTAACAAAACACAAAATTATAAAAATGACACTAAACAGTCTGAAACGATCCTTCCTAACTTAGAACTGTGAGCTTCCTGATCATACTCTCAGAGTGCAACTTCTTAAAGAGAAGCCTCTTCATTTATAAACTTAAATATGTTGCTGATAGTCTATTTCATCATTATTATTACTGAGGCAATATAGGTTTGTTTTAGTGCTAATATTTATGCTTTAGGCATACAATGTTACTGCACCACACCCACCATCAAAGTGCCAGCCAATCAATATTCCTCCACCAGTGTCTCTACGACCCTTCTTGCCCAATCCCTCCCTCACCACCTCACCCCTGCCCTCCTTGAAAATGTCAGCTGTTTCAGGATCTAAGGATTTGTTTTCATTAGCCATTTTTCTATTACTTTTCTTTCTTTATGTGTCCATATGAGTGAGATCATCTAGTATTTGTTATTCTTCTGACTTATTTTGCTTACCATGACACCCTCTAGCTCTCTTTTCTTATTGCTGAGTAGTATCCTATTGTGTACATATACCATATTTTCCTTATCCACTCATAATTCTAGTTAGCCATTTGGGCTGTTTTCAGATCAATGAACACGGGGGGTGTGTGTGTGTGTGTGTGTGTGTGTGTGTGTGTGTGTGTGTGTATCTTCTTAATTGACTTTTTGTGTTCTTGAACTAGATACAAAGGAGTGGAATCATTAAATCAATGGCCATTATTCTTTTAAATTATAGAAATGAAAGGTAAGTTTTAGTTCAGTAATTTTCTTCAGTAAAACCATAAAAATCATATAACTTAACTGATATGTATGTATTTTAAATATCATGGTTAACTTTACATCTGCCATTAATGTGTTCAATTAGATTTTGTTTATAGAGGAAACGTAAAGCAGGTTAAGGGTACTTTGACAACTTGATAACAAAATTGAAGACAATAATTACTAAAATAAAATTCTCAACATTTTTTAGAAAAGTTTTTCAAGTTATTCAGCAATTTCATTTGTATTTGTATAAAATTTGCAGATTTGTAAAAATTTCATTTGTCATTTGTATATAAGGCAGCTTTATTTTACTCATTTTTGTATGCTTTATTTTGCTTGAGGGCTACAGAAGGTAGTGCTTAGGGTTTATTTCTCACTACTGGTGGTGCTCAGAAAACCATAATAAGGTGTTGGGGATTAAACCCAAGTTGGCCACATAGGAAGCAAGTGATCTACCCACAGTACTATCTCCCCAGCTCCAAAACTGTTCTTGTGTGTGTGTGTGTGTGTGTGTGTGTGTGTGTGTGTGTGTGTGTGTGTGTGGTTGTGATAGAGTGTATGTGTGTGTGTGGTGGTGATGGTTTGGGGATGATAGGGACACACAAGGTGGTAGTCAGGGGATCATACTCAGTGCTGGGAGCTGAAGATGAATTGGCTGCATTCTAGGCCAACTTAACCCTTATACTATCTCTCAAACTTCTCATGTTAGTATTTTAAATAAATAGATAACTTTCTAATTTTTCACAATTTCTAATTTTTTCCAGAGTTCACGCCACAATGTTTACATAGTCTTCATTTACGTATCTGTTAAACACTATCATCTGTTAACTATCAATTACTTTTGCAAAATCATGGTTGACTTTCTGCTTTGTGAGTAGTACCAAAATATATACATAAGCATAAGTAGCATTCAATTGTTATTCTTCTTGGATTGTTTTTTGTTTTTAACCAAACTTGGTTGTTCTCAGGAATTAAACATGGCTCTGCACTCAAGATCACTCATGACAGGTCTTAGGGGGACCATATGTGGTGCCAGAATCAAACCTGAGCTAGTTGCATGCAAGTAAGCACCCTGCCCACTGAACTATTGCTCTGACCCCACTTCATCTTTTATTCTAATGGGAACTATGATTATCTTGAACCTGATAAAATATGATTCTTGCTTACTCAGTGTATTTGGGTATCTTAAAAACAATACTATTTTTCATGCTTTTGAAAAATGACCTATATTTTATAAAAGTTCAATTTTTAAGTGAAATCTAAAAATTCAAGTCCCAAAGTTTTCTCTGGTGATGGAATAGTGGAGATGAATCAAACAATAAGAATAAAACTTGTGGCATCGAAAGGCACATGAAAAAATGCTCTGCAATGCTAATCATCAGGGAGATACAAATAAAAACAACTATGAGATATCTCACAGCACAGAGACTGGCATACATCAAAAAGAACAAAAACAAGCCCTGGTGCAGATGTGGGGGACTCTGATTTATAGGTGGTGAGAATGCCTACTGGTCCAGCATTTTTGGAAAACAATATGGGTATTCCTCAGAAAAATAGAAATTGAACTACCATTTGACCACTTACCACTTTGGGAAATATACCTGGGGGCCCAAAACCACATAGCAGAAATGCCATCTGCACTTCTATGTTCACTGCAGCAAAATTCACAATAGTCAGAATCTGGAAACAACCCGAGTACTTGAGAACATATGAATAGATAAAGAAAACATGATATATCTACAGAATGGAATACTATACAGCTGTTAGGAAAAATAAGTCATGAAATTCACTTATAAATGTGTGGATACGGAGAGTATCATGAGTGAAATGAGTCAGAAAGAGAAGGACAAACACAGAATGACTGCTTTCATTTGTGGGATGTGGAAAAAAATAAAACCTCAATATGAGACTAATACCCAAGATCAGTAGAAACAAGAGACAGGAGGACTGCTCCATGGTTGGAAGATTGCCACAAGTGGTGGGGGCAGAGAGCAGTTAGGATAGAGTAGAGAAGGAATCACTAGGGACCACTACAACAGGATAGTTGAAAATGATCTCTCTGGATAAGAACTGAGTGCTGAAAGTATGTAAAGGGACAAACATGCTAACCTTTCAGTACTTGTTGTGCAAACCATGATGCCAAAAGGAGAGAGAGAGAGGGAGAGAGAGAGAGAGAGAGAGAGAGAGAGAGAGAGAGAGAGAGAGAGAGGAGAAATAGAGAAGAAGAAAGAAAAACTCCTGCCATAGAAGCAGGCTGGGCAGGAAGATAGGGTGGGGTGGAAGAGGACATTGGTGGTAGGAAATATACACTGAAGGGACAGGTGTTGAAATGCTGTATGACTGAAACCCAATCATGAACAACTTTATAACTTTTTATCTCAAGGTGATTCAGTTTAAAAAAAGAAAAATGAAAACTAATGGTATTCTCTCAAATATATCAGATTTCTATTCAAATGCTGCAATATTTATGTTTCAGATGCTCTTATTTGTCTATCATTAGAAAGAAAAAACTGGCAGGCTACCAAATATAACCTGCCCACACGGCAGAGTCTGGCAAACTCCCCGTGGCGTACCCAATATGCCAAATACCAGTAACAGAAAGAAAAATACATAAAGTGAATAATCTTATTTCCATATGCTTTTTACTGTTCCCTTTGGGTTGTGATTACTGGTCTCCTTCAGTGCTTCAAAGGTAAAGGTTGTACAAATTAAAAATATGTTGTAGATGCTAGCATGTATGAATTTTCACTTTTCGGCTTTTCTTTGGTCGTGCAAAAAGTTTTCAATTTCAATCTCCACTGTAGCATTTTTTGTTTTTTGTTTTGTTTTTGTTTTTGTTTTTGTTTTGTTTTGTTTTATATAAAATGCACTGAGTCTAGGAGTGTAAACCAGTACCTGGAATTACCCCAGTCCGGACCAGTGCCAGAGACTGAGCCTCGGGTTTCAGTTGCATACTTGTAAACCACTAGCAGGCACTGTTTACAAAGCTCCACCAGACGCTGGCAACACTGAAGCTGCAAAGGAGTCACCACTTCTTGACTTTTATTGAAAATATTCTCCCACGATGATCTGTTGGCATGGAAACAAATATTACCTCAGGTAGCTGTTAAAAATGGCCATCAGTTTAATCACTTATCTAGGACATGTACATGCAGACACACACACACAGACACACACAAACACAGACACACACACACACACACACACACACACACACACACACACTCCCCACAGTCCTTTCAGTTCACCTTTGAAGTCACACAGATGGTTGAAAGGTACAAATCAATACAAGGTTAGAAATTAATTCTTATACTAAAAAAAAGCACAATTCATAATTCAATACCATTTGCTTTTAAACAATTTGCTGCTAAATACTTCTGTGGGAGCTAAAAGAATGACTACCTAACACCTTTCAAACAGTTGTTTATTATTTATTAAAACATTTTGAACTAGTATTTTCCATCTAAGTTCTCAAAAGTTAGGCATCTAGGAATTTTTGTCTTTTTAGGATGTTATATTTACCCATTATGTTAATGATGATCCCACAACATGACTAAAGGTTGATATACCTTATTATGTGACCTCTCTGAAATAGGAAAATTTAGGTTATCCCCTGGATTATAACCACCCCTTTGAAAAAGTTTTAAAATAAAATTATGTTTTGTATTCTTAGAACACACGTTCTATACACTACAAGTAATATATCTCAACTGCTCTACAAAGTACTGTTTTATAGAACCCCGGAAGGTAGTGTCCATCTCCGTTAGCATGTTTTGACTTACTCTAAAGCAGGCAGTACTTCATACTACCTTGATAACCTTAATTTTAGGGCACAAGATGTAGTACAGTGGTGGAACACATGCCTCACAAGTAATATTCTACTGTATCTCATGGTGATCCAATGAATCATTTTTTAAAAAGTATATATTATTACATAAAGTCAGCCCTCATTAATTTCAGCTACATCAATTTAAAATTACACAAATTTAAGAGTTATGATAATTAAGGGCTGGAGCGATAGCACAGTGGGTAGGGCGTCTGCCTTGCAAGTGGCCGACTGGGGTTCTATTCTTCCGTCCCTCTCAGAGAGCCCGGCAGGCTACTGAGAGTATTCCATCTGCACGGCAGAGCCTGACAAGCTCCCTGTGGCATATTCGATATGCCAAAAACTGTAACAACAAGTCTCACAATGGAGACATTACTGGTGCCCGTTCAAGCAAATCAATGAACAACGAGATGACAGTGTAGTGCAGTGCATGATAATTAAAATTTCAGTTTATACACTGAAAAAAAGTGGTTGTTAATCAAATTAATAGTGTATACAACATTATCAGAAAAAATAATGGCCTAAAAATAATATTTATGGGTTTTTAAACAAATGTTTATATAAATGGGTGTTCTCAAATACCAGTGAGTTTTATCAATTTCTTTAAATAAAGACCCATATGAGTTCTATTTGAAATAATTTGAGAATAACTTTCTTAAATAACTGTGTGTACTTAAGAAAAGTAGACTGTATATCTTTAATAACAACCTAGGGGCTAGAATGATAGCACAGTGTGTAGGGCATTTGGCTAGCATGCAACCACTGGGTTTGATTTCCAGCATCCCATGTGGTTCCCTGAGCACCACCAGGAGTAATTCCTGAGTGCAAAGCCAGGAGTAACCCCTATGCATCACAGGATGTGACCCAAAAATTTTTTTAAAAAACACCTATTTTATGCAGGATTGTCTTTGCTCCTGTTTTCCAAAATGATAACTTAAAATATAAGTTTGTGCTCTATAATTTTTTGAAAAAAAAAGTAAAGTTCTAAATTGACCCAGAGTACCACTTCCCCACGTCTCTCAATCATGTGCAGTTGTGATAAAATATATGATTTATAGTCCTGAAGTTCTTATGGCCTAAATTGAGAAGGTGGGAGTTTGTATCGGAAGAGAAAAAGAGAGTAAGAGAGAAGCTTACTTTCTTAGTTTAAAACGCCTTTTTAAGCCTCAAAGGAAAAGTTTGGTTTGAGACTTGGTAGTGGTTCAGGTCTCATTTTACATATACCAATTTGCTTAATCCTCAGAGGGAGAAAAGATTTTCAGAAAGAAAATATATTAAGCAAAGCATTTTTCTGAAAAAATGTACTTCCAATGGGAAATTCAAAGACTCCATTTTCAATCTTCTGAAGATATTTGATAGCTCTGGATAGCAAATGCTTTAGAAAGAATTGAAAGATGCTTTATAAATTCAAAAAAGTATTTTTCAATAGAAAAGCTACTGTTTATTTTTTCCAGGAACAACATGGTCCCTGAAAGTCAGTATGTCATGGTAAATTAACAGAGTTCCTTGTTATTGAGTAAAATGAGAACACTGAAAGGAGTCAAGTGCCTTTCATGTTCTCAGATACTAGCACTAAATAGAATTTTTATAATTATACATAACTGTTTATAATATTTTTATTATTAATGGAGGTACAATTTTTCATTCAATAGTAGTATACTAATTAAATTAACACTAACAACAAAAGTTATTATAAAATATAAGAAATTACCAAATACATGAGTATTAAATTTTATATATTTTTGATGTTCAAATATACATAAAGTTTATATATACTTTATTTGACCAATAAATATTTAGGGATAAATTTGGTAATGCTTATAATCTGTGTTAATCTGCTACGTCCTGGGAAAAAAATTGTCAGATAAGAATAAATGCACACATATAATATCCTGAGTTCAACCATTTGAATTTTCTTTTCTTTTCACTGGGGATTCTGAGTATTCCTACAAATGTCTATTTCTATTACCACCTTCTCCTCTCAATTTGGATATATTTTTCCTTTGAAGTCATTAGGTTGGATTTAATATAGTTGACTCACTTTAAGATAGTTTTTTATTCCCTTACTTAAGATGTAGAGATAAGAAAATTAAAAATAATATAACATTCTGAATATGAGTTATAGTATAACTCTCCCTAATAGTCAAAATTAAAAGCATTAAATTAAGATACTTGTCCCATTTGAGGTGTTACGTTCATCACCACTGGCCAAAGTCCATGTTCTATTTAATGAATGCTTATTTAAGTGTCAGCACACAAAAGTTCATTAAAAAAGTTAAAAGAAGATGAATAGGACTTTCTTCATCTGGCACATGGCTAATGGTTTTTCATGTGGGTCTGGTGTGGTAGCATATATTTTGAAGTCATTAAATTGTACCCCTAAATATCTATAATTATTATAACCAGTTTGTTACCCCAATAAATGTAAAATAAATTTTAAAATAAAACGATTGAAGATACTTTCCAAAGAGCAGTGAGCTTGTTTCTCTGGAGCAGCATTCAAGTAAGAGAGAAATGTAAGAAGACAAGTGAAAAAAGAAAAATCAACATATTGAAGTTTTACATATTTAGATTAGAACTTGAGTTTTAGGATAAATAAAGAGAATCACTAGATGTTTTTAGCAACTGATCCTGAAAGTATGATGCATAAAGAAAAAAAATGGAAGCCAAATATATAGAAATCCATTCATTTCATCTAGTTCTTCTACCAAAATTTTCCTTTTATTTGATATCAAAAAGTACATTTCTACAATTTCTATCCTCTTAATTTTAAGGAGGTATGTTTTATGGCGCAGCATATGGTCTATCTTGGAGAATGTTTCATGTACATTGAAGAAGAACGTATATTCGGCTTTTTTAGAGATGAAAAGCCACATATATAATATGTCACATAACTACTATTATGTTAAGGTAACATAGTAGTAGTTATGTAATGTCTTTCTTCAAGTCTATTAGTAGTTGGTTTAAGTATTTGCTGGTCCCTCATTTGGTATATATACTTTCAGGAGTGTGAGTTCTTCCTAATGTACAGATCTTGATCATTAAGAAATTACCTTCACTGTGTCTTATAACCTTCTTCATCCTGAAGTCTCTGTGTCTCTTTTACAATGATCCCTTTTATATGTGTCTTGCTCTGTTTCCTAGAGGAAGTAGCACTTATCTGTTACAAGAATAAGCCTGTGTGACTAGGTTGTTAAGTTCAAATCCCAGCCACACAAAGTCCAAACTCTGTGCTTCAGCTTCCTTACCTATAAAATGATAGTGATCATAACCTGCTTCAAAATGATGTTCACTGTCACTGTCCTCCCGTTGTTCATCGATTTGCTCAGCAGGCCCAGTAACGTCTCCATTGTGACACTTGTTACTGTGTTTGGCATATCTAATATGTCATGGGTAGCTTGCCAGGCTTTGCCATGCAGGCAAGAAACTCTCAGTAGCTTGCTGGGCTCTCTGAGAGGGGCAGAGGAATCGAACTCGGGTCGGCCATGTTGGCCGCTTGCAAGGCAAACACCCTACCACTGTGCTATGGCTCGTATCAGGAATAAATGATGGATGCATAGAATGTGTTCAGAACAATGCTTGACACGTAAACCACACAACCTGAGTCACTCTCATTTTTTAGTTTCTTTAGGGCAGGGTCGAGGTCAAATTTAACATCACATCTCCAGAAATATTTATCACAGATTGAAAAATGTTTATCTTTAAAAAGAGAAACCAGCTTGAATAGCAACAGTGGATATGCGACAGAAAAAAGAAATCTAGTAGAATTTAGCATGTGATTAAATAAAGTGTGGGAGAAGGAAGCTGAAGATATCAAACCTCTCTGACTAGGAGGATAAAATGGGATTAAGGGTGTTCACATGGGAAGATATTTTTCAACAAGAAGGAGATAAGAAGCATTTGAGCTTGGATATCCTGAGGTGTAACTGAAAATGAGTCCCAACAGCATTGGCAGAACTAAAATTCTGAAGAGGAGCAGGAATTAATTCATAGTTTTGGAAGTCAGCAATTTAGAGCTAATAGCTAAAGAATTTTCCAGATACTGATTTTGTAACAAGAGTTATTTTTCATTTAAGACCAACTTCTGGGGACTGTGAAGAGAGCATATGGCTCAAGGCATATGCCTTGCATGTATCAGCCCTGAATTTGATCCCGATAACCACAAGGATTCCCAAGTATCACCAAGTAGAGCCCTGGAGGCCCCCAAGAACCATCAATGTGGCCTTCAAAGCCCTCTGAGCACTGCTGGCATAGGCCTGGTGTGCCCTGGCCTGAGCATCACTGCATCCTCGGGCCCTTGAATTGAACTTGGGGACTGGTCAGTCACATATTGCTGGAAATTGTCCTAGGATGCTCTGAGAAGTCTTTGAGAAGCTCGTGGCCCAGCCACACACACAAGGACTCCCTTCTTTTCACAAAATTAGAACAGATAAGGTGTTATTATCTCCACATCCCATCTAAATAAGCTAAAGTGGACTGAGAAGATGGTTTAGAGGGCTGGAGCACATGTTTTGTACATGGAAGCCCCAGAATCAGTCCCCAGTACTAGATGATCCCTCAAGCACCACTATTGTGATTAAACCCTGAGCACCAAGCACCCAACATTGCCGGATATGGGTTAAAAGAACAAACAAAAATTAGAGCTATATATTATTTTAAATAATCAGTAGGGCCAGATGGGGCCGAAGTAATTCCTGAGTACAAAGCCAGAAGTAACCCCTGATCGTTGCTGAGTGTGACCCAAAAGAACAAACAAAAATAGAAGGAAAAAAAGCAATAGGGCCAGAGAGACAGCACACAGTAAGGCATCTGCCTTGCATGAGGCCATCCCGACTCAATCTCCAGCATCACATATGGTCTCCAAGCACCACCAAGAGTAATCTCAAAGCAGAGAGACAAGTGTAAATCCTAAGAACTTCCAGGTGTAGTCCCAAAATCAAATAAATGTGCACACACACACACACACACACACACACACACACACACACACACACACACTCTTACATTCACATATACATGCAGTAAAAATTTCATATTTTCAAAGACATAAAGGAATTTCAATTATTTTATTAGGTCATCTTCAGAATTTGGTATTAACATAATAAAGGTAAAAATAATAAAAGATAATTTGGAACTCACCCTGAATCACAGAAACAGTTCCACAGTCCTTGGCCACGATTCCAGAGCAAGCGACTAAAAATTCGCTTGAAAATCTGATACAAATTTATTTCCTCAACATCAGGTACTTTCCAGATGTGCGAAAGAACCGAACGAACACTTGTTTTTACTATGTCCAAAATCTAGTGGGGAAAAGAAGAGTTTCAAAGTCTAGATGACATTCCTGAAATTCAGAGATGAGTAAATATATGTGTATGTGTGTGTGTGTGTATGTACACACAAATAATTCAAAGATAACATACACATGAACTGAACAGCTGTACAGAACAGAGAGTCCAGAAGTAGTAGAACTGTGTATTTTTGAAACTTTGATGTTTCAAAACTTGACAAATGACAAGTTAGACCACTTGAGTAAAAAATGATTAAGTTTAAATCAAATTTAATCAATAGATATTTTTTAAAATTGTAATCTCAAAATATGATAACAAAATTTGTCAGAAAATGTAATAAATTCCAAAAAATTGCTAATGTAAACATCAATGACTTAACAAACTGAGAACTAGTCTTCAGTAGGAATCTTACCATGGGGGGACTAGAGGTGGGAAGGACACAGAGACATGGGGGAGGGAAGGGGACATTGGTAGAGGGCATGGTGCTGGAAGTTTTATGTATGAAATCTATCAAACACTGCTTTGTAAACTATGGTACTTAAAATAACAATTTTGAAATAACACTAAAAAATTGAAAGCATGTCATAGTCTAAAGGATAAAATCAATGAATTAATAGGAAAAAATGGGCAAAATATGTGTGTAAGCGTTCATTAGAAAGTAAGAAAAAGACCACATAAAACAAGAATATTCAAATGGTAGAGAAACAAAAGCAATACATAACTTCCTGTCATGTCATTTTTACCAAAAAGTTGGATTAAGTTTTGCCTCCTAATTTTTATACAAATATTTTGGGTTTAGAAAACATTACAGGGTTTAGAAAACATACTCACTTTTTGGATTTAGAAAACATACTCACTTTTTGGATGAGAAAAACTTAGCATAAAGCATATAGGTAACTTATTCAAGATTATAGAGAATAAATGAGCTATACAATCAGACCTATGCCTTTAACAACTACCCAAAATGGATTTACAATGAACTTGTCTTTCCACTACTGAGAGTAAAATCCTTGAAGGGAGCCTCATTGCTTTCTTCTGCGATTCATATTCATCTCTCGTCAAATAATATTTGGGAAGATTTGGTGGGGGTTCTATGTATAAACACAAATGCAGTGGCAGGTCTACCAGTAGGACCAGAGAGACTAATTTGCTTGAAAGTGATGAGAAATGAGAAATCAGCAACTGCACCTTTAGCAGAAAACCCACTGATTTCAGGAAGGCTGAGAAGGCAACCAAGCAATAGGATTTGAATGAGGAAACAGTGGCTGCCAGTTCTATTTATCATGCTACATTGCTTTTCTGAGAGCTTTCAGATTAGAATAAAAGAGATTAAAGATGAATAATTTGTGAAACACAAAAAGAAATGGTGAGTACTTAAGAAGAGGCTCACTTATAGGAATCCATGCACTGACACAGTGGCTTTTAAAAGCACCTCAATCCAACACTGATCTCTCTACGGGGGGGCGGGGGGATATAAATGGGAGAATCAGTCAATGAAAACATTAATAAAGTAAAAGAATTGGTTTTTCCACATGAAATATAACATATTTGAAGGCACAAATCATACAGACAAATTCATATTTCGTAAGAACATACAGATGTTGAATGACAGACTGCTCCATATGGCTGAACAGTTGGCCCTAAATTAAAATAATGGCATGAGGTGACAGAGGTTTAGAAATAACATTAAAACCACTACATGCTGTTCTAATGATGCGTGCAGCAGTCGTGACTATAGGGGGAAAGCACCTCTGCTGATGCAAAATGAACAGTGTTGCATGGTGTGTATGTCAGCCCAAGTGAAAAAGAAAATAATTTCAAAATGAATGCAGAAACAACTACAGAGATATTAAAATGAAATAGCTATTTTGAGAGTATTTGATAAACAAGGATCTCTTAGAAATGAATTTATTTCTAAAATAAATGTAAAAAGTACAACCTTAATAACATTACTTTTTCTCATCATAGTCCAATTTCAGTTTATGCCTAGATAAAATGTCAGAAAATAAGCATTTCAGCAAATTTAGCATAATTTATAACTTACCAATGCTGAAATATTTTCATACTTTATATATGTTCTTTACAAACTATATAAAGCAAATTCACTCTTGGCAGAAAACCAAATTATGTAAATGTGCAGTTACCGCAACATAGGATTAAATAAGATTTTAACTATTTCCATTTTCACTTGGTGAGGATTCTTTTCTGTATTTAATTCCACATCCTTGACCTTTAAATTTTACACTCATTAAGGACAATTTGAAATAAAGCAAATAATTTTCTTTTATCTCGAAGAACACACACACACAAAATAAAAACCATTTGGAAGAGTTTGTGTGTATGGCATTCTAATCTTAGAATTTCACAATATTCTATTGAGCAATCAGCAGATCTTGAAGCAGAAAGTTAGATACATATTTCAACAATGTTCACAAAACAGAATTAAGAGGTTTAATGGGAATCCAATACATTTCACACCTTAACAATCTGATAAGACTGTAACAAATACCTGTTGCATATATATATTTAAATGAGAAATTAAGTTAACGAACGAATAAACCACTCAAAATCCTGAACAGGACATAGCATATACTTCTTGATTTAAAAAAAAAAACTGGCAACCCAAAACATTTCTCAAATTAAATTACATCACAAACAGTTCTGTATCAGCTATAGAGACTGACCAAGTGAAACAACCTGCTTTTAAGTGTTCGGTTCGGTGCCATCCTACCTATTCAGAACCTGCTACATGCTTGAATGTTTTCAAGCCAATTTTATGTGCTCCCAAAAATGTTCCTGGACAAGAACTGAAAAGTGGTTGGAATACCAGTGAGAAACTACTTTTGCCAGGTGTTATTTCTTCCTTTTGAGAAGAATTCTTTTTTTTTTCTAAGCCCAAGGCTTTCTCAGAACTTCACTGAAAACCTGAGCTTCTCACTTCTTCCTCCCCCAGGTCAGTCATTATTCGAACCCAGAACTTGGCTTTTTCTGCGTAGGCACCCAGGCATCCTCTAGGACCCTGGGACACTCACCATCCCTGAGCCTCTTCCTGTTCATTCCCTAAGCTGTGCCAGGTCTTCTTCCGCCGCCTAGGTCAGTCATTACTCGAACCCAGGACTTGGCTTTCTCTGCATACACACCATCCTGAGCCTCTTCCTGTTTGTCCCCAATGCTATGCTCAGTCTTCTTCCTCCCCCAGGTTGTACCCCGCCCCCACACACACCAGATACCCGTAAGAGGATGTGGCCTCTTCAGAAGTGGGCATGGTCTCTGTAGAAGTGGGCGTGGCTTAATTTTGGGCCAGCCAACACTCATGCAGCCGCAGATAATTTACTCATACTCAGCAATCTCGTGTAACATCTCAGTCTCCATACCTCCACACCAACATGAAGAAACAACGCAAATCCCAACCACGAGGGGAGGACGGTGAAAAGAGTCCAGAAGCCTCAGTAGGTGCTACTCACCTAAGGGATCTCTTTGAGAAAAAAATTCAGATATGCAGTAATGAAGATGTTCAATGAACTCAATGAAGCAGTGAGACAGATATCCAATAATTTAAAGGAGGACATGAGAGAAACAATCGAGAAAATACAGAAAGAAATGAGAGCAGAAATTGGAAAGCTACAAACAGAAATGTCACGAATAAAAGATTCAGTAGATGAAAAAAAAAAAACTCAGTCAGTGCCCTCAACAGTAGAAAGGCCACAGCTGAAGACAGAATCAGTGAGCTGGAAGATCAGCTGCATGAAGCCTACAGGCAACAACAAACAACGGGCAAGAGCCCTCAAAATAGCTCTAGAGTGAATCAGAGTCCTAGAAGATGATTCCAAGAGGAACAACATTACAATCATTGGACTACCAGAAGCTCAGGGAAACAATCCCAATGAAAAAAAGCCACCTTTAAACAAACCATTGCTGAAATGTTTCCAGAGGTGGACAATGCAGCCATTCAGAGTCAAGGAGCCTGAAGGGTGCCAGCTAAAAGAGACCCTAACAAAAACACTCCACGCCATATCATAGTTAGAATGATGGATGCCGCGGATAGAGACACAATACTGCAAGCAGCAAGGTCAAAGAAGGAAATCACATACAAATGAGCACCCCTTACATTCACAGCAGACCTATCAGAAGAAACCCTCCAAACCTGAAAGCAATGGTGGGATATAGTGAAAAAACTCACTGAAATGAATGCTTCACCAAGAATACTCTATCTGGCTAAACTCTCACTCAAACTCGAAGGACCGGTACACTATTTTGTGGATAAACAGCAGCTCAGGAACTTCATAGACTCAAAACCAAACCTAAAAGAAGGGCTAAAGCGGCTACCATAATACAAGACAAACCCCACAACCACAATACACCCTTACAGAAAGATGACACAAAACCACATAACAACATTGTCTCTCAATGCCAATGGTCTAAATTCACCAATTAAAAGACAGAGTGGCAAAATGGATTCAAAGACAGAACCCAACGATCTGCTGCCACAAGAAACTCATCTGAACAGTTGGAGCAAACACAGACTTTAAGTTAAAGGATGGAAAGCAATCCTGTAAGCAAACAGCTCCCTCAAAAAAGCTGGGGTGGCCATACTAGTATCCAACAACATAAATTTCAGGTTGAAAAAGATTAGAAGGGACAGCAAAGGCCATTTTTTATTTATCAAGGGATATGTACAACAGAAAGAAATCACATTCTTAATTGTATACACACCTAATGAGGGAACAGCTAAATATTTAAAGCAACTGCTAACAGATTTTAAGAAGGACATTGCTAGCAACACAATAGTAGTTGGAGACTTCATCATCGCCTTATCACCTCTGGATAGATCAACAAGAACAAAACTCATCAAGGAAACATTGGTTTTGAAGGAAGAAATAGAAGAGATAGGGTTTATAGACCTATACAGGGCTTTACACCCCAAAAAGAAAGAATTGACATTCTTCTCCAGTGCAAATGGAACAATTTCCAAAATAGACCAAGTGCTAGGCCACAAAACATACCTCAATAGAATCTGGAAGATAGAAATAGTATCAACAATCTTTTCAGACCATGATATACTGAAGATAGAAGTAAATCACACAGACACTGAGAACCAAATCAAACACCTGGAAATAAAACAACTCAATGCTGAACAACAAGTGGGTCAGGAAGGAAGTCAAGGATGAAATCAAAAGATACCTGGAAACAAATTAGAATGAACACATGAGTTACCAGAACCTACGTGATGCAGCTAAAGTCGTGTTAAGGGGAAAATTTATAGCTCTGAAAGCATTTCTCAGGAAAGAAGAAAGGGCCCACATAAACAACTTGACTTCACACCTCAAGATCTTAGAAAAGGACCAACAAAAGGAGGCAAAACCAGACCGAAGGAAAGAGATCATAAAACTTAGAGCAGAAATTAATGACATGGAAACCCAAAGGTACCTGAAGGTACCGGCAGAGGGACAAAGCCACGTGGGTTCCGGGGCTGAGATCTCCAAGCCTACTCGGATTGGAGTCGAGCATCCTCCACCCAGATCCTCCAAATTCCAGTAGGTGGGGGTCACACCCACCAACTGGCCCCCTGGCACTGTGTAATCCCATCAGCGGCCAAGACTCTGAGACTATAAAAACCAGCTCCCGGAACCGCGTGGCCGCAAATGCAGCCGCGCGACATCTTATTATGACATCTCATTCCTACTTTGACAAACTGGCAGGCTACCAAATGTAGCCTGCCCACACGGCAGAGTCTGGCAAACTCCCCGTGGCGTACCCAATATGCCAAATACCAGTAACAATGATGGGTCTCATTCTCCTAAAGAGCCTTGAATATAATCTCAGGGCTAGGATGAAGGAGATGTTACTGGGGCCTGCTCGAGGCAATCGACGAATGACAGGAAACCCAAAAAACAATCCAAAAGATCAATGAAACCAAGAGCTGTTTTTTTGAGAAAGTAAACAAAATAGATAAACCACTAGCAAGACTCAAAAAGAAAGAGAGAGAGAACCCTAATAAACCAAATCAGAAATGAGAAGGGGGATATCACAACAGAAACCAAAGAAATTCAAAAGATCATCAGAGACTACTTTGAAAGTTTGTATGCGGTGAAACAAGAGAACCTGGAAGAAATGGATAAATTCCTGGATTCCTATAATCTCCCAAGGCTGAATAAAGAAGATGAAGAGTACCTGAATAATCCTATTAACATTAAAGAAATTGAAATGGTAATCAAAAGTCTTCCTAAAAACAAAAGCTTAGGTCCAGATGAATTCACTAGCAAATTTTTCCAAACATTTAACAAGGACCTCTTGCCAGTTCTTCTCAAGCTTTTCCAGGAAATTGAAGAAACAGAAACTCTCTCAAACAGTTTCTATGAAGCCCATATCTCTCTAATACCAAAAGGAAACAAAGAAACCACAAGAAAAGAAAACTACAACCAATATCCCTGATCAACACAGAGGCAAAGATTCTCAACAAAATACTGGCAAAGAGCATTCAACAACTCATCAAAAAGATCATACACCGTGACCAAGTGAGATTCATCCCAGGGATGCAAGGATGGTTTAACATTCGGAAATCAATCAACATAATCTATCATATCAACATAAGAAAAGATAAAAACCATATGATCATATCAATAATTCAAAGAAAGCATTTGACAAGATCCAGCACCCATTTATGATGAAAACCCTCGCCAAAATGGGGATAGAAGGGACTTGCCTCAATATAGTTAAAGCCATCTACCACAAGCCTACAGCAAGCATTATCCTCAATGGAGAAAAACTGAAAGCCTTCCCTCTAAGATCAGGGATGAGACAAGGATGTCCACTCTCTCCACTGCTGTTCAATATAGTATTGGAAGTGCTTGCAATTGCGCTTAAGTAAGAAAAAGATATTAAAGGCATTCAGGTAGGAAAGGAAGAAATCAAGTTCTCACTATTCGCAGATGATATGATACTATACTTAGAGAACCCTAAAACCTCTACCAAGAAACTCCTAGAAACAATAGACTTGTAAAGTTGCAGGCTATAAAACCAATACCCAAAAGTCCATGGGTTTCCTATATGCAAATAGTGAGAGAGAAGAAAGTGACATGAAAAAACAATCCTGTACACAACTGTGCCCCAGAAAATCAAGTACCTAGGAATCAGCTTAACTAAGGAAGTAAAGGACCTGTACAAAGAAAACTACAAAACGTTACTTCAGGAAATAAAAGAGGACATGAGAAAATGGACATGAGAATATACTGACATCTCTCCCCAAACATATGATCATTTATTCTTTGATAAGGGAGCAAGAAATGTGAAGTGGAACAAGAAAAGCCTCTTTAACAAATTGTACTGGCAAAACTGGATGGTGACATGCAAAAAAATGGGCTCAGATCTCTACCTAACACCATGTACAAAAATAAGATCAAAATGGATTAAAGAACTCAACATCAGACCGGAATCCATAAGGTACATTGAATACAAGGTTGGCAAAACTCTCCACGACATTGAAGAGAATGGCATCTTCAAAGATGACACGGCACTGCCAAGCAAGTGAAAACAGAGATAGACAAGTGGGACTATCTTAAACTAAGAAACTTCTGCACCTCAAAGAAACAGTGACTAAAATACAAAGACAGTCTGCAGAATGGGAAAGGATACTCACCCAATACCCATCCAACAAGGGGTTGATATCAAGGATATACAAAATACTGATTGAATTCCACAAGAAGAAATCATCCAACCCCATCAAAAACTGGGGCGATGAAATGAACAGAAAATTTCTCAAAGAATAAATTCGAATGGCAAAAAGGTACATGAGAAAATGCTCTACATCATTAATCATCAGGGAGATGCAGATCAAAACAACAATGAGATATCATCTAACACCACAGAGATTGGCCCACATCCAAAATAATAGCAACTGGTGTTGGCGTGGATGTGGCAAGAAAGGGACTCTCCTTCACTGCTAGTGGGACTGCTGACTGGTCCGGCCCTTTGGGAAAACAGTATGAACAACTCTCAAAAAATTAGAAATTGAGTTCCCATTTGACCCAGCAATACCACTCCTGGGAATATATCCTGGAGAGGCAAAAAATGTACAGTCGAAATGACATCTGCACTTCTATGTTCATTGCTGCAGTGTTCACAATAGCCAAAATCTGGAAAAAAACCCGAGTGCCCAAGAACAGATGACTGGTTAAAGAAACTTTGGTACATCTACAGAATGGAGTACTATGCAGCTGTTAGAAAAGATGAAGTCATGAAATTTACATACAAGTAGTACTACATGGAAAGTATCATGCTAAGTGAAATGAGTCAGAGAGACATAGAAAGATTGCATTTATCTGGGGAATATAAAGTAACAAAACAAGAATTGAAACTAACACCCAAGAATAGCTAGATAAGTATGAGGAGGTTCACTCCATGGCTTGGAGGCCAGCTACACATGCTAGGGGAAAAGGCAGCTCAGATAGAGAAGGGAGCACCAAGTAAAGGGTGTTGGGAGGCTCCTCCCAGGATGGGAGATGTATGCTGAAAGTAGACTATAGACCGAACATGATTGCCACTCAATGCCTCTTTTGAAAACCATAGCACACAAAAGGAGAGAGAGAACAAAAGGCAATGCTCTACCACAGAGGCGAGGTGGGATGGGGGATAGGGATACTGGGATCATTGCTGGTGGAGAATGGGCACTGGTGGAGGGATGGGTAGTCGATCATTGTATAACTGAAACCCAAGCACAAAAATTTGTAAGTCTACAACTATACCTCACGGTGTGTCACTAATAAAAATTTAAAAAAAAAAATCTGAGTTGCATGTCGAAAGTAGACTATGGACTGAACATGTTTGCCACTCAATGCCTCTTTTGCAGACCACAACACCCAAAAGGAGAGAGTGGATTGCCCTGCCACAGAGACAGGGGGGTTGGGGGGATGGGGGTGGAAGGGATATTATCCATGGTGGTGGAAAATGGGCACTGGTGGAGGGATGGGTATCTGATCATTGTATAATTGAAACCAAAGCACAAAAAATTGTAAATCTACAACTGTAAAAAAAAAATAAAATAAAATAAAGGGAAAAAAAAATCTGAGTTTCTCACATCTCCCTAGCTTCCACTCACAGGTGTCGGACTGACACTGCACTCTGGGAACAAGGCACTTCTCAATCTTTATTATCTCTTCTGGATATTGACTCTTACAAATCTTTCTCTTCTAATTCTATTCAAAATGTGTCTGTTTCTCAGGGAAGTGAACTCACCGTGCAGCGATTGTGGACTATTATCACATTGAAAGAAGGATAGTTCGAATAAATGTACATTTAGAAATAAATTAGTTCCCTGACCTCCTAAATAGGTAACCTTTCATACTATCTAATTCTATATTCTACAACTGACCCACCTGCATTCAAGATTATTTTTGCTTTCTTGAATGTCTCCTTCCAGCTTTATAAGGTAATAGTACCAATTTCATGCAAATAAATGATCAATATATGAAAACCCAACAATTTTACTCTCTTCCTATTCTACATTAAATAACTCTACATTTTAAATTTTATTATGAGCTGGATAGATAGTATGGTGAGGAGGGTGCTTGCCTTACATGTGGCCACCCAGGTTAAAACCTGGCATTCCTCATGTTACCCTCAGCCATACCAGGAATGACCCTTGAGGCAGTAGTAAGCTCTGAGCATCACTGGGTGTAGTCCAAAAAAAAAAAAAAAAACAAAGAAACAAACAAAAAATACTCTTATTAAAATAAAAACATCATACAAACAGCTCTTTATGAAGATTATTAATAGGAAGGAAGATAATTGGTTTGCATGTTTTATCTAAGACTAGACGCCTTCCCACATTCTCACACAAACTCTCTTAGGTCAATGTGATGTATCTCTAAACAAGTTCCCACAGTACCTGCTCTGGGGAAAGTACTGAGGCCAAGTTTATCTGACTATACATTTGCTTACTCTTTCCTCTACCTAATACCTAATAGTATTATTAGGGTTTATACCAACATATAACATTTTTGATAAATTTCCAGTGCACTCTTCAAAACATTTTTTTTTTTTTTTTGCTTTTTGGGTCACAACTAGCGATGCACAGGAGTTACTCCTGGCTCTGCACTCAGGAATCACCCCTGGCGGTGCTCAGGGGACCATATGGGATGCTGGAATTTGAACCTGGGTCGGCTGCGTGCAAGGCAAATGCCCTACCTGCTGTGCTATTGCTCCAGCCCCCAAAACATTATATTAGCTCTGCATTCAGACATTTCCTGAGTGGATTTCACTTCTGAGTTCACCCAGAACAATTAAGGTAGTGGTAAAAGAAAAAGAATTCTACAATATGGAAAGTATCATGCTAAGCGAAATGAGTCAGAAAGAGAGGGATAGACATAGAAAGATAGCATTCATCTGGGGAATATAAAATAATAAAATATGAGATTAATACCCAAGAATAGCTGAGAGCAACACCAGGAGAATTACTCCATAACTTAGAGGCCAGCTGGGTATTCTAGGGGAAAGGACAATTCAGATAGAAAGGGGAACACCAAGTGGAGGGTGTTTGGAGGATCCTCCCAGGAGGGGAGATGCAGGTTGAAAGTAGACTGGACTGAACATGTTCGCCACTCAATGCCTCTTTGTCTGATCACAGCGCCCAGGAGGAGAGAGAGAACAGGGGGGAATGCCCTGCCACAGTGGCAGGGGGGGATGGGGGATGGGAGGATGGGGGGGGGGGAGTGATATTATCCTGGTGGTGGAAAATGGGCACTGGTGGAGGGATGGGTATTTGATCGGGGTATGACCGAGATCCAAGCACAAAAATTTGTAAATCTACAACTGTACCTCATGTCGTTTCACTAATAAAAAAAAAAAAAAAAAAAAAAAAAAAAAGAATTAGAAAAAAAAAAAAAAGAAAAAGAATTCATCTTTTATCTCCCAATTTTTATTGTGACTCCATGATTTATAATGCTGTTAATAAGAGTTTCTGGGGGCTGGAGAGATAGCACAGCGGGTAGGGCGTTTGCCTTGCACGCGGCCGACCCAGGTTCGATTCCCAGCATCCCATATGGTCCCCTGAGCACCGCCAGGAGTAACTCCTGAGTGCAGAGCCAGGAGTAACCCCTGTGCATCGCCAGGTGTGACCCAAAAAGCAAAAAAAAATAAATAAATAAAATTTAAAAAAAATAAGAGTTTCTGGCAAAAAATGTTCTGACACCACATCCACAATGTCTTTCTACCGATGTCTCAAGGTCCTCTTCCTTATCCCCACTCCTTTGGTAAACTCCATTTGTAGTCTGATTCTCAGCATCTTTTACCATTCTCCAGTTGTCCTTATGTATGCTGAATTTTAATTAATTTGCCTAAAAAATTCTAAGCCCCTTAAAAAAAATCTCTCCAAAATTAAAAAATATCTCTGTTGATGTCAGCGTTCAATACCTTCACTCCTGGCTAGCTAAATGATTTGCATTGATGATGATTTTTTATATGATTTTCTTAGTGTGATTGTAGGTGAATCTATCAATTTGGTGAGGTTGAATTTATAAAAACAAAAAGTTTTAATTTTTTTAATTTTTGTTATTCAAAAAATTATGGGGAAAACTCTTTTTTTGGGGTCACACCCAGCAAAGCTCTGGGGTTACTCCTGGCTTGCATTCAGGAATTACTCCTGGAGGTGCTTGGGGGACCAGATGGGATGCCGGGGAACGAACCTGGGTCGGCCACATGCTAGGCAAACGCCCTACCCGCTGTGCTATCGCTCTGGCCCCATGGGGAAAGCTCTTAAATTACCCCTGTAGTATAGGGGAAGAGAAAAGAGTAATGGCACAGAACCAGCTGCTCTTTGTCCTTGCTTCTTTTCTAAGGAGTGCCCCACCATTCACTAAGTAGCTTAGACTTTCACCAACTTGTAAAAACTTCTCAAAGAACAATGCATTTATTTATTTATTTATTTATTTATTTATTTATTTATTTTTATTAGTGAAACACCATGAGATACAGTTGTAGACTTACAAGTTTTTGTGCTTGGGTTTCAGTTATACAATGATCGAGTACCCATCCCACCACCAGTGCCCATTCTCCACCCCCACCAATCCCAGTATGCCTCCTAACCCCCCATCCCCCATCCCACCCTGCCTCTGTGGCAGGGCACTTCCTTTTGTTCTCTCTCTCCTTTGGGTGCTGTGGTTTGCAAAATAAGCACTGGGTGTCAATCGTGTTCAGTCTAGAGTCTACTTTCAACACGCATCGCCCATCCTGGGCGGATCTTCCCAGCACCCTTTATTTGGTGCTCCCTTCTCCATCTGAGCTGCCTTTATCCCTAGAGTGTGCGGCTGGCCTCGAAGCCATGGAGTGAACCTCCTGGTATTTATCACAGCTGTTCTTGGGTGTTAAGTCTCTTATTTTAAGAACAATGCATTTAAGTAAAGAAAAGGAAGAGTGATCATAGACACAGTGACAAAAGCATAAAAGCTGTACAGGTTTAACACGGGCTGCTCATGGTAGCCAAGGTCTGGCGTTCCCTAGGCATTTTTCAAGGGCGTTCAAGAAAGTAGGCAATTCTGCAAGGTAAATTGTTTAGGTAAGATTCATCCTCAATGGTTCCAGAAAGCCAACATTTATGTTTTGAATTCTTCCGCTAAGTGTAGTATTACCTTGTAAAAGAATGGTTGTAACTGCTAAGATCTTGCAAACTATGGGACTTTAATAAGCTTTGTGTTGGTGTTTGAATATAGTATTAGTATTTAGAACAATGATACCTTTAATTTATGTCAAAAAAGAACAAGTTAGGGTTTGGAAGAAAAGGTACTAGGTATGTAGGCTTTATAAACAATAATCCCTCACTTAGTGTGTCCACTCCCTAACATAAAAATTGGTGATAAATACAGAGGTGGACATACATTGAGAACTAGAAAAAAAATCAAAACAAAAAACAGTATTCCATTTTCAGTCACTGCTTGTGGGAATGTTGCCTAGAGTATTGTCTAGAATGAAAAATAATATGGAGAGTTCTCAGTGAACTCAGAATTAAACTGCCATATGACTGAGCAATACAACTTTTGGGCATTAAAAAAAAATTCTCTCAAAAGAACATATGCACTCAGTACAATAGCTAATATATGGAATCAACCTTGATGTCAATGACAAATGAATAGATTATAAAGATGTGGTATATATACACAATGGAATATTCAGCTGCAATTTGGTCAGAATTAAAAGTTGTTACGTTGAGCGAAGTAAGCTGGAAGAAAGACAAACATAGGGTGATCTCCTTATCTGTGGCATATAGAATACTGGGTGAATAAATGTAGTAAAAGAGGGATACTGAGATCACCAATGACCCCAGTGGTTAGAGAGGAGAAGGAGAGGAAGGAAAAAAAATCAAGGATGGAAAAAGAGTACTGGAAGTAATGATTGAACAGGCATCCATCTGTGCTTCAGTTATACCATTGTTATGTGTACTGGTAGAGCCATATGTCCAAAACACACTACAAAAGCTGAAAACATGAATAAGATCTAAATTGCAACCTCTGAAAATTTATAATGTGTCTGTCAAGTTGACAGGTGGGATAAGGTGTGGATGGATATGGAGAGGAAATATGGGTACACTGGTGAAGTTGACACTGGTGGTGGCATTAGTTTTGAAATATTATTTGCCTAAAACTCAACTATCAATAAATTTGCAAATCATAGTTCTTTAATTTTAAAAATTGTGAAAAATATAATATTCCACAAAGAAAATTCTGAAAATATTCTTAGAGTGAATCAGCAGAGTAGATATACTATCATAGTACTTGCTAGCAAATTTATAATTAACCATTTATTTTTACTCAAGATTAAACCACTTAACCTTATAACACAGAATTAATTTTCTAATGTATAAAGGTTATTATATTTACAAAAATCATTTAATTTATCATTATATGAATATTTAACAGACCTTCTCATATCATGTGTAAAAAAAAAACAATAGTCTTATTGCAATTTGGTGATTTTTGTTTAATAAACACATGACCCTGCTTAGAAACAGAAGTATAGAGAGAAAAGGCTAGCTTGCTACTAACAAAGTTCATAAATGATTCTAGAATTGCACCAATTAGTTTAAAGAAAGCCTTTTAGAGGTAAAGACATGCTCTCTGGCTTTTAGAGAATTAGAAAAAATGAAAACATAAACCTCTCAAGGGATATCATAAGTGCAACTGAGTAAAAAAACAACATTGAGGTTTAGTTTAGAATAAGAAATATTATCTGGGACTAGAGAAATAGTATAGTGGGCAGCGTGCTTGTCATCATATGGACCATATGGGCTCAATACCCAGCACCATATGATTCCCTGAGCCCACCAGGAGTGATCCCCGAGCACAGAGCCAGGAATAAGCCTTTAACAACTCTGAGTGTGGCCCCAGAAGTTAAAATAATAATAAAATAATATCTGTTGTAAGGAAGTCCAGACAGATTTCACAGAAATGTCTCTATCTCCCTGCTCTTTCTCCATCTAAAAAAGACTGCATTAACCTGAAAAAAAAAAATAAACAAATAACAAAAGGAAAATGTCACCATTTTCTTTTCTTTGACTCAATAAGTCAAGCTTTCAAAAATAAATTATCCTAATAATTTTGTGCCCAGATTTAAAAAAATGTTTAATGATATCACTTGTATCACTTGTCGTCTCCATTGTTCATCGATTTGCTCGAGTGGGGGCCAATAATGTCTCCATTCATCTCTGTTGCGTGCTAGCATAGCCCAGTGGTGTATTGGGGGCTCTTTCAGGGTCAGGGAATGAGACCCGTTATTGTTACTGTTTTTGGCATATCGAATACGTCACAGATAGCTTGTCAGGCTCTGCCGTGCGGGTGGGATACTCTAGGTAGCTTGCTGGCTCTCTGAGAAGGAGAAACCCACCCATTAAATATTTATTAAATATAACTATAATAATATATATGCTGGAGCTGGAGCGATAGCACAGTGGGTAGGGCGTTTGCCTTGCAGGCGGTCGGCCCAAATTCAATTCCTCCCTCCCTCTCAGAGAGCCCAGGAAGCTACTGAGAGTATCCCACCCGCACGGCAGAGCCTGTCAAGCTTCCCAGGGTGTATTCAATATGCCAAAAACAGTAACAACAAGTCTCACAGGAGATGT
This sequence comes from Sorex fumeus, assembly GCF_029834395.1. Taxonomy (NCBI): domain Eukaryota; kingdom Metazoa; phylum Chordata; class Mammalia; order Eulipotyphla; family Soricidae; genus Sorex; species Sorex fumeus. The sequence goes on along the minus strand of NW_026606104.1, from coordinate 17,818,852 downwards.
TACTAGTGCCCCTCGATGAACAACGGGAGGACAGTGCTACAGTGCTACATATATTTATATATCATTAAATATTTATGATATTTATTTAATGATATATATATTCAAATTAAAACATACACAGTCATATTAATGCGTGACTTGCTTATTTACTATTTTACCATCTCCCTGGAAGGTACAAAGAATGGAGAGGTAGGCAAAGGTGCTCCCTCTAATTTATCCAAGGCAATGTCACCTCACTAGATATCCTTGAAAGCTCTCTTATGGAATTTTTCAGCAGGAAAATAGCTAATAGCATTCCAACCTAAGAAATTATTTAGAAGACTAAATTTGATCTGTGTATGCAATATGTCAATTCAGTAGTCACTAGACATGTTTGCATTTACATTACTGAAAATTAAAAGTTCCATTCCTCAGTCACACGAATCACATTTCAAATTCTCATTGAATGGCATTATGCATAGGTGTCCTTCTGAAATGATTACACTGCGAATATGTACAGCAACGTTCATAATAAAACAGGCATTTTCATTTCAACAGGCTACAGAATGGAAGTTAATCAAAAAAACATAGGAATGACAAATCATGAATAAAATAAAGTCACCCAAATGTGGAAGAGTTCCTCTGTGCCAATGTGAGTCGACACTGTTAGCACTTGGCACTCCAAACTCAGAACACCTCCAAGAATAAGAGAAGAAACACCTTTGATTTGATGGACTTACAATTTCACAGATATCACAGACCTGGAGTACTGAAGGTCCTTCACTCCTGATGAGTAAAGTTTGACTAATTTTACTAACATATGTTTGGTTCATATATCATGTCATGTGCTTCTGCTGTATCTCAAGTTAATATCTATGATTCCAAAATAACAACAATTTAATACAACTAAATAGTATGGTTTTACTTTAATGTTTTTAATATTAATTTATTGACTGACGGTTAGGCTACTTCAAAATGTTTGCTTTCACAAATACCACTGCAATGAATGCTCACAGACACTAATGTTTTATATGCTGGCACTCTATCCTGTGTAATAAAATTTTGGAAGTGGTTTTACTGTGTCATGCAGTTATGAACATTTGAAATTTCAATAGATACTGCAAATTACCTTTCTACTTAGCTGTACCAATGTACCCGTTGAATGCCTAGTAACAGACCTTTACTGATACGATTTCCACCAATGAATGTTATTATTTATTAACCTTTCCCAGTATGATGGTTTTTATTTGCTTTACTTTCATCATGAGTGAGGTCAAAGTCTATTTATATCATAACTGGCTACATAAAGCTCCATTATTTGTCTTTTCATACCCTTCCAATACACATGCTATTTTACTTATTAATATTTTAGTATAGTTTGTCTTTTGCAGAGTTATTTGTTGGAGGTATTCATTTACAAATGAAATTTGTATTTTATGTGATGCAAATTATCTTTCCTCCTCCATCCCTATTTCTCTCACCACTTCTACCTTCAATGTGGTATAAGCAAGTTTTTTTCCATGTGTTTAGATTTTATGTAATCAAATATATCATTCTTTTCCTTTAACTACTCTGAGTCTTGGATCTTTATTGAGAAATCATTTCCCCATTCCAAGATTATAAACATAGACTTCTATATTTACTTCAGACTTCTATATTTTCTTTGAAATAAATGTTTTATTTATAAAACTACCATTCATTTTGAATTTATTTTTGGTATATGGTGAGTGATAAAGTTCCTACTTAATTTTCCTCTAGTCAATTTTTTGCAGTACCATTTAGTAGAAAATTATCTTTTCTCCACTGATTTAAAACATCCCATTTAGTGTGTATTAATACCTGTACTGAAATATTTTTCTGGGTATTTTGTTAATTATCAACTTCTTTAGACTGAGGAATCTTCAATGTCATAAAACAAAAATACATGATTTGAGGAAATGTGTGATTCTACTTCTAATAAAATTTCCTATCTTAATTAATCAATGTCACAATCAATGATTTGACAAACATGTACTAAGAGCTCTAAATATGTTTTGTAATATACCTGTTACTAGCTTAACTATTCCCACTTCAACAGGAGCTCAGTATTTGCACATGGCAGAACACCAAGTAATTATTTGTTGAATGAGTTAATGTGAAATTGCTGAGTTCAGTTTAGTCAGATAAAATCAGGCAATTTAAAAGTCATCATTGGATCAGTGTTAAATTTTAGCTTATTACTATGCAATCCTAGAAAGGGGAAATGATAGCTTGCATTATTGAAGGAACATCCTGCATTACTGAAGTTACTAAAATAGCTTATCTCCCTCCAAATAATGTTGCAATACATTTGATAAATCCCTAGGGCTTCTTGCCACTCCCCTTGCAACTCCCCTTCGGCAGTACATATACTAAAAATTGCAACTCCCCATGATAGATAATACAAGATTCTCCTTTCTCCAATCGTCAAAGACCCCACCCCCATCAGAAGAAAATTTTAATATATTCCCATGACTGAACTGTATATACTCCGCTTTCCCTTCTATTGCCCCTTGCAGGTCTACTTACTCAAAGACTTTCCATCGCTTCTTTCCCATGCCACGCCTCTCCTTCTAGGTCACTCTCAAGAATGCATAATTATACATATCTTCATCTCTTAGAAAACTCCAGCATTAAATCTCAAATCCTTCTCCAGATACCACATTTCCCTTTCCCCTCCACAGAAAATTCCCTGACCTACTGTCTCCACTGGCCCTTTTCCTCTCTACCTTTCATCTCTTGAACCTACTCCACTCAAGCTGACTTCCCACCGTGTCAATGAACTTGCTATGACAGGGTCACCATTATCCTCTACGTTGCCAAAAACAGCAGGCAATTTAAAAAAAAAAAATTAAGTTGAATCACCATGAGATAGAGCATCACAAAGCTGTTTATGATTGGGTTTCAGTCATACAATGTTCCAACACCCATCTCTCCACCAGGTAATTTTTCTTCTTTTGGGTCACACCCAGCAATGCTCAGGGGTTACTCCTGGTTTTGCACTCAGGAATTACTCCTGGCGGTGCTTGAGGGACCATATGGGATGCCGGGGATCGAACCCAGTTCGGCCGAGTGCATAATTCTTAATAGTTAACTTTCCATGCCTATCAGGGACACTAACTCACTTGGTCTCTCAGTCAGTAAAATATTTTCTTTTCATGGCTTCAGGTGTTGGAGTACAAGGAGCTTAGGTTTATCAGGTTACACCTATCACAGTGCTGCCGAGTCACTCCCATTACTTTGTCAGTAACTACTTCTTTGTGCTCTTTTCCCCAACCAATTTGTAAGGTCTCATCCTTCTTAGACACTGAAGCTGTACTGTAAGTTAATATTGCCTTTCTCCTCTCCTTATGTCTTGTGAATAGTTTACTTTAATGCAATGTCCTTTTTGTATAGATACAGGAAGACAATTAATATTATGCTTTGTAACTTAGGAGTTAATTGGTTTTGAATATTATTCACTCCTGGGCATCTGCTTTCTCAACTTAAGCCTCGGTTGCCCTCACTTCCTAGCACCCCAAGGGCAGGGTCCCGACGTGGGACTGGATGGAACCAGGGCAAGTGTGTAAGTTATGTGCTGCCCTGGCATTGAGATGGGCCAGGCCAAGGTGCCACGATTCTTAACTATAGGTTAAGAGTTTGATCATAGACAAATGCTGTCATGATCCAAAAGTAAAGATGAGACTAGGACCCTGCTGCTAGGAATAGGAAAGATATCTGGCCTGAGCACTGCAGTCTGAGATCGAGATGGCCCTAGGAGAGCAATTCTATAAGCTCAAAGTATTTCTTACTGTTTCCATACAAAATGATTTATATTATGTATGCTTAGAGCGCAGCAGTAGGTCATTTGCCTTGCACGCAGCCAACATGGCCGACCCAAGTTCGATTCCTCCACCTCTCTCGGAGAGCCTGGCAAGCTACCCAGAGTATCTCGCCCGCACAGCAGAGCCTGGCAAGCTACCCGTGATGTATTCAATATGCCAAACACAGTAACAACAAAGTCTCCAATGGAGATGTTACTGGGACCACTCGAGCAAATTGATGAACAACGGGAGGACCATGATCTCGTGATCTCATGTATGCTTATATGGTGATCGGAAAAGGAGAGGAGAAACACACCCAGGGAATTCTGTTCTAGCGTGAGTTGATCTGCTAAATGAGAATCTGTCCTAGAAGCAGTTTTCCTGTGTGTCCTGACTAGCTTGGGTGAGACTGAACTTTTCACCCCTTCAAACTGCCTTCAGTAAATGATTTCAGTATATTGAGGCAGTTTCCCTTATCTCACAGGAACCTAGCTGGTCTTAGGTATGCAGATCCCAGGTGCTAAGCCAGGACTGATCTTTGGGATGTAGATTCCTGGCTCTAGGCAGGCTGATCTTGGAGATGTAGATTCCAAACTCTAGCAGACTGGTCTTTGTTGTGCTAATCCAAGTGCTTGTAGTTTATAAAAGGTGAGGCCAGGATTACTGGCCTGCCATGTAAAGAAACAATGTATGTTTTGCCTCAGTGTTCTTTCTGTAACTCCTTTTGATGACATCACTATATTGTGCCCTTTAGAGGTACTATGATCTATATAAGGGAGATTTCAGAGCTCTCTGGGGGACAGAGAACCTGGGAAGATGGGGCTGAGGACAGAAGCTGAGAGAAGAAAGGAGCATGTGCTTGAGAGATCCTGGGGCCTCCATGACATACATCTCTTCCATGTAATAAACTGCTGCTAAGACCAACCAGCCTGGCCTTCGTTTCCTTCCTTTGCCTGACCATCACCATCGACCTCCCTGGAGTGGGGAAACGGTCATTCAGCAACCATTAAGTTTTACCTCACTCTAAGTATATTTCCTCTCTACTTCTATTGTGCCACAGTCTCTCCCTGACAATTCTATTCTTCATAAGTATCTCTCAAGATTAATTTAAATTACAGAATAGACGATGCAATTCTTCTGCTCATGATTTGACAATGGTTGCCCATGGCTTCAAATATAGCCCACAGCCAGGCTTTCCTTGGCCTGTTACACTGTGATCTGATACTTGTCTATCTTCCAGCCTCATCTTTCATCACATCATCTAACCTGATCAGCACAAACCAACTACCTTTAAATATAAGGAAGTAAGATTGTGTTTTTTATTTGAGACTCAACAAACTCACTTCTACCTTAAGGACTTCCTATCTTTCCCTCTCTCTGATGGGACTTTGCATGCCAAATGTTATTCTAATTTAACTTAGGGCACTGCTTAAATGTTCTCTCTCTCCCACCTTCTCTCTCTTTTCTCTTTCTCCTTCTCTCTTCTCTCTTGCCTCTCCTCTCCCCTCCCTCTCCCTCTCCCCCTCTTCCTGTCCCTCTCCTTCTACCTCTTGCTCCCTCTCTGTCTTCCTTTCCCCCCTCTCCCCTCCCCCTCCTCCCTCTCTCCCTCTCCCTCTCTCTCACCTCTCTCCCTCTACCTCTCCCTTTCTCACTCCACTCACACACACATACCAGACTGTGCTCAGGCCTTACTCCCGATTCTGAGCTCAGGGATCACTCCTGGCAGGGAAGCTGGGGGGTCAAACTCAGGCTAGGCATATGCAAGTCAGGTGCCCTACCTGCTCTACTATCCAGCTCCCTTTTTATTAAATAAAAACACAAAACAAAAACCAAAACAGATATCTTATTCTTCATAGTTAACTGCAGTGTGAGTCATTCCCCACCATTGTCCACCCAGTGGCACTCAGGGGGCAACAGGGCTACCCCTGGAGGTATCCAGACCACCATGAGATACTGAGGACTGATACCAGGACCCTGCATATGCAATGCATGTGCACTACCCCTTGAGCCATATTCCAGGCCAGAGAGATACCTTACGTTCTGTCATATACTGTGTATTATTTATGAGAATACGAGTTATTTTCTTTGTGTGTTTTGGAGGCTCTCCCAAGTACTGCTCAGGGGCCCAGGGCTACTTTTCCCAACTGTGCGGACCGAATGACAAGATGTTGGTCAGTTCGTGGGCAGGCAACACAGTCCTGCTTGGTACTTCCTGGACCCTGCAGTGCTGGAGACAGTTAGGGCTATGCCGACTAGTGTTCAGAGGATCACGCAGTGCCAAGGATTGAACTGGGACCTCTGCATGCAATGCTTGGAACCATCTCCTAGTCCCAGTGTGTCTTTTTTTAAATTAAGCTAGAACAATGCCCAACTACAGAACAGACATACAACAAATATTTACTAAAGAAATTGATGAATGAATAAATGCACATGAATAATTTATGAATTTAGCTTAATCAAAATTGTGTGTGTATATATATATGTATATATATACATATATACATATATATTTCATTTGGGGACATTACTCACTTTTCGCTGTTTTCCGGAATCCAATTTTATGAGCCAATATGATGCCACCTTCGACTTATGGTATTTCCAGTTATCCATGATCTATTTGGAGGTAGAAAATTTTAAGACTAAATTAGAATTTTTTTAAAAGTAGCAAAATGTAAACAAATTGGTTGAGATAATTTTACACACTCAACTGAGAAACAAACACATTCAATTACTTGAAATTAAAAAAAAAAAAAAGGAACACTTTCAGGGGCAAGAAGATATCCCAGGGGTTATTGCTTGCATGAGGTGAACTATCCCTGCCCCCAGTACCACATGGTTCCCCAAGCTTCCCTACAGGTATGTAGCCCAGGTGTGACCATCCCTACTGGACACTATTCACTGCCAGGGTGGTCCAGTAATCACCAGAACTAAAGGTCTTATCCTCAGATTCTCACATTAAATTCCTGGACCAGATCATTCTTCAGGGCCTCGGGCCTCCTGAACACTGCTTCAGAACAAACCCAACACACTTGCCCACTCCCCAGCATCTTTACCAAAAAATAAATAAATAAATAAATTAAATAAAAATAAAAATAACTCCTTGCATTATAAAGTCATGTGCGGGGGTCAGACAGATATTATAGTAGGGTGCTTTCTCTGCATATGGTGGGCCCAGCTTTCATCTCTGGTACCACATATGGTTTCCTAAGCACAGAGCCAGGAGTACGCCCTGAGCACCTCAATCGAAAGTTTTCTTCTTCTATTAACCAAGCGATAGCACAGCAGGTAGGGTATTTGCCTTGGACGCAACCAACATGGCGACCCGAGTTCGATTCCTCTGCCCCTTTCGGAGAACCCAGCAAGCTACCGAGAGTATCTCGCCCGCACGGCAGAGCCTGGCAAGCTCCCCGTGACGTATTCGATATGCCAGACACAGTAACAACAAAGTCTCCAATGGAGACGTTACTGGGCCGGCTCGAGCAAATCGATGAACAATGGGAGGACAGTGACAGGACAGTGACAGGATTAACCAAGTACACAATATCTACTAACTAAAAGTCAACTGTCTTAAAGTTTGGGGAGAAATGGAAAAGCCAGAATTAATTTTATTTCCAAGATTTGTACTTACACACAAAATAACAGATACTAAATATAGCATTAGAAGATTGTTCATATAGAACTAGGATTATTTGTTCCTTTGGGGTATTTTTGTACAAATACATACGTATTACATGAAGCATTAAAATGTTTTTACATATGTTAGATATAGTAAAAATTTTAGTGTCTGGTATAATAATTTTATAAGTTACAGAACCTTTATATTCTTTACAGAACAATGACATTATCCACTTATGTTTTAGGTTTTTATTACATAATTTTTTTCTGATCATTAGAACTAATATCCAATATTTTTTAGAAAAAATATCTTGTACAAAGTCATTCTCTTTAATTAGAATAGAAATTGATTAAATAAGATCACGAGTAAATTAAAATACATAGAGCATGTTTTACACCTAATGCTCAATTTTCTTTTCCCATGAAAATAGCAGAGTTTGGAGTCTTAAATTATAACCAAACTATGAAATAAAAATGTCACTACTGAGGTTTTTTTAACTAAGAGGATAGTTTTTATTGTCATTTTACTTTGTTTTATTACAAGACTCTTGATTTGGTGAAGTCTAAAGTAATGTTTTAAAAAAATAAAAACTGACAAAAGCACCGCAGTGGCTTTTATACTAGTTGGCAACTACGTGGTGCCTTCTCCTCTGTTGGAAAAAAAAAAAAAAAGACACCCCGCCTCCGACCCTCCCACCACCACCCTCAGTCCCGCCCTCCAGAAAACAACATTGTGAAAGCATCCAGGAATGGATGCTTGAAAAGGATATTTGAATGAAGAAATGGAATGTTATGTGAAGAGGCTGTGATCAAAATCTTTGAAAACTAAATTAGGAGTTAAGCCAGACTTTAATTTTAAAACTATGTGCCGTTTTAGAACGTTCTACCAGGTGGTGCAAACTTGCTTGTAACAAAAAAAAAAAAAAAAAACGCGAACAGGCCATTTCAAAATCTGACCCATACCATTCAAGGAGTCACAGTAAAATACTATTGAAATTTCATTTCCAGGGATTGCCACCCCCCCTTTTTTAAATGAATTTCACTTCATGTTAGAGCTTTCTCAAGTGTTTTATAATTTCTTTAATTAAGAACAATTATTTAACGCTACTTATTCTAAAGCAGTAGTATCATTATATAAAATTAAACACTGAAATATATTTTGCATTGCTAATTATAAATGTGAACTCACTTTTCATAAATCATTATAATTAAAATAACCTCTAATTTTAAATCTTGTAGTGGTGAAAAGAACATCAACTTACTATGTTATTGAGAATGCCACGATAAAATACATTTTAAGAAGAATAAGAAGGTATGGGGCTCCTAATAAGTTTATACATGTCAAAGACTCACATTTCCTATCAGATGTTCTGATTCTGCTTCTGACTTTCCTGGAAACCGGATCTTCATGTCCTTAAGAATAAACAAGGTCTGACTCATAAGATGATCTTCCTGTTCTTTGGTTCTTGGTTGCCGCAAAGACTCACTCTTAAATTTGAAAGAATACAGATATTTGGAGGGGGTCTTATTTCATTGTGCCACAATAATCTGAAAGATATTTCTAGGTGAAAAATGATGCACTTTTAATTGAAATAAAATTATAAGAAAAAATACATTTATTTAGGATTAGAGATTTTTCCAAATGTCTTACATACTTATACACAGCTCTATTTTGTTTAGCTCACTGTATTAAAATAAAAATATGAGTTTGAAAAGACTTGCTAATATATATTTTAGCATCTCTGGATTACATTTTTTAAATCATTCATTGTTTAGCAAAATTTATTCTTGTAGAATTCTCAGATTCTTCACAATGAAGACATCATCCAGAGGAAATAAATAAATCACTGGTGTCTGGAAATACCTGAAGCTATCTATGTAAGTAACTATAAATAACATTTATAGCAAAATAAATTCACTGACTTCTTGATACCCAATATCTGGAGGCCGAGTAGAGCAGGTTGCTCAAGGGCTAGTGCACATATTTATCATGTAGGAGGCCAGGTTCAACCCCTGCCACCACAAGGAGCCCTGAGCTATAAGTGATCTCAAGCATGAAGCCAAGGTAGCACTCAAGCACTCCTAGTGTGGCCCTATGTTTAAAAAAAAATTCAGTCTCTGGGATTCACGTGTCAAGGACAGAATACTACAAATTAATATAACAGAAAATATTATAAATAATGTTGATTTCAGTGCTCTAATTAGTGCTCTAATGATTAAAATGGTTTATTTTTTTAACCTACCTATCGAAAGTCTAACTAAGAATTTAAACTTAAATAAACTTCCCCACATTTAGAGATACACAGCATAATACACTGCAAAACCATATGGTTACTCAGATATTTATAAACACAATTATGGGACTCCTTCAGCAAATGGAAAATAGAATGTTCTTTTCAGTGTCTATCCTTGAGTTATGTGATATATTAAATGTGCCTTTTAAGAGTCCATATTGACATAGACTATTATTATTTTATTCTATTAAACAGTAATCTAAATTCCAGCAGACAATGAGTTGAATTTAGAAAAGATCTGAGGTTTAATCTGTTCTTCTTCTAGCTAGCCCCTTTGCCAACCAAATCTTTTGAGTACAGCGATTCCTATGATCTAAAAGGGAAAAAATAAAATGATGACTTACCATATGAGAGCTGGAGTGGGCATTATTATTCTGGAACAAATGCCTTCCACTAGAGTTTGAACGGTTTAAAGAATGTGACCGACACCCTAAGGTTGACTGGCATACTGGCATCACTTGAGCAGATAAGGGACGGTGGTCAGTACTGCTAGGGAACTGAGCAGAGATGGAACGAGGGCAGCTAACTGAACGCTTCATGGAGCCTATTGATGAAGGAGAGAAAGGACAGCAGAGAAATAGCTGAAGTTTCCGACTGTGCTAAGTCTATGTGAAATAACAATTAGACCACGGAGTGGCAGGGTGGCAATAAATGTAGACACAAAGAAAGCACAATAAGAACACGAGTTTTTGGGCCAGAGTCATAGTACAGAGGGTATGGTGTTTGCCTTGCATGCAGCCAACCTAAGTTTGATACCTGGCATCCCATTATGTTCCCCTAAGCACCACCAGGAGTGATTCCTGACTGCAGAACCCGGAGTAAGCCCTGGGCTTTTCTGGGTGTGACCCAAGAAGGAAAATTTTTTAAAAAAAGAATATGAGTTTGGAGTTAATTCTTCCATTTAAACAGTAAACCCATTATGGAACTCTTTTCACGTATGAAGAAAGACTATCAGAGAATACTTACATAGTACTTTTATGTTATGTGCTTGAACGACAGAAACTAAAAAAAAAAGAGATAGGCGAGAAGAAAGGAAAACTAGTACTTGCAATGCATCTTCTTTAAGGCAGGTTCTATTCTTTTTTTAATTCTCACAGAAATCACTGTTAGTATGAATCTTTGTCTCCTGGATTTTCTGAGAATTTACTCAAGATCACACAAGATGAAAGTGGCCAACCCCAGGTTTTATTCCTGACATAAAATGTCGAGGTCTTCCCTGTTTCTATAAAACTGTGTTGCCATTCATTTTCTTTGAGTTAGGCTGATAATTTGCTAGAATCTTGTGTACAGATTAAAAATAAAATGCTTTACATCAAGATTCCAAGGAGAGAATGGAAGGCGTTTGAGAATGCCCAGATTTAGTGAGTATGTCAGAGTTTTGGGAGAAAAAAAAAAACAGAAGGAAAAAAATCATACTTAGCTTAAAATAAATCATTGGTTATTAGAAGAGTAGTATTAGTTCATCATCTTATTCATAGGAGAGATTTAAATTCCCATGGTCAAATATTTAAATGAAGAAAAAATGTCTGCATCTAAAGGGTACATCAGAAGCAGCAATGAGGAAAAAACAATTTCTTCCCCAGTACACATGGAGAACACTCTAAAAAGAGAAACAGCTGTTCAGGTAAATTTTGGTTCTTGCTATAAGGGAAACAGTAGCACTTGCTATAACCAACATTTGTAATTTTAAATTTCATATGTTCTATTATGTCTGATGTTCTACATTTTACTCTACTTGGGAAATATATCGATACTTATTAAATAATTTAATAAAAGTCACATGAAGGCTGGTTGAATATCCAAATATTTTTCTAACTATAAAAAATATCCAAGCTTTCACAGAGGCAATGAATAAGAACTTCATATTTTGAATGTATTTCTAAAGGATATTTTAAATAGATTATGAACCTAAGAGTACTCATTTAGGTCAACAATATTTAAAATATATACCCATTCAAGTTTTAATACTTGCTTTTTAAAATTAAAATAAAGTTTTTATTTGTTCTAGCAATAAAGTGTTCCAATTATTTTGAAACTGAGAATCCAGTTCTTTAAATGACAGTACTTCAATTGTAGGAAACTTACTACCAAGATCCATCTTCTACAAAGAAAATATTCCCAAAACATGTACTACTGCCCACACCTTGGTTCTACTCTCTTTGAGAATGAAGGACTGAACATGTATAATCTGATTATAGAAACAGAATGAAAGTATTCTTTTAAATACCTATAGATTCACATTCACCCTGCTCCCTCATGCACTGCAAGTTCAGACAAAGTATGCAGAAGCTGGACATGTCAATGGTATTTCGGCATATTAACAATAAAGATTATATATGTACACCAAATGAAATGAGAAAAAATGGAAAATAATTGTACACAGCTACCTTACATCAAACATACATATATATGTATATATACATGTGCTACAAAAAGTTTTATTTTTGTCAGTAAACTCTCTACCACAGAAAATGTTAGATGTAATCTAATTTTGTCCTCGGCCATCAGCATCACTTTGGAGACACAGCTCACTGGGATTTGTGGCTATGATACTCATTACTGCAAGATTAAAAAGATAATATGATATAAAACCAAGTGAAACTGCAATTCCTTGCAATTGGTTCAATTTCTAATGACTATACAAATAAAATACAATAAGGAAAATTACATGTAACTGAATTACTCTGGGTCTAAATGGAGGATTCCCATTTAAAAACATATTTAAAAATCTATTTTAATACACTATTTCCCTAATATCTATTTAATAACCTATTGATTTGAGCACAAAGAACAATTCTAGAGCTCTACTAACTTTAGCAGTTTTTCTCACCCGTACCTTTATCCTCTAACAGTTCAAGTTGCTAGAGATGCACAACTAGCCCAAGGTTTTCAACTGCAAGGCTGTGAATGGGTACTGAGCAGGTGTAGAAATGCTGACACTGGGGCCAGGGAGATAGCTCAAGGGCTGGAGCATAGATCTTGCAAGGTCCCCAGAACCCCATAGCCCTTCCCCCAACACTGCTGGCATAGCCCTGGTGGCCTCTGAGTATGGCCTACATGAACACTATTTGGAATACCCCCCGGGGTGGGGGTGGGGGGAGGCTGAAAACCACTGCACTCACCAAGGAAAAGGAAAGTGATTAAAAAAAAAAAGTCAAACTGGGAAGAACACAGTGAGATTGTAAAAGAGAAACAGGGCCATACTTAGAGAAATACACTGAAAGTACTGAGAGCATCTTTAAGAAAGAAAGGACATGATTAATAAAAACAGCTTACATACTCTGGAGCAGATGTCTATAAACTAAACAGTGATTCAATAAATTAAATGGAACATAAATACATTATTTTCCTTTCAATCACATCAACCCTCCAAAGCAGAAATATCAGCATGCATCTTTATGAGATAATTTGGAAATAAAAGAAAGATCATTAAAATAGTCATCTGCTGATCTCTTTTCCTCATGCATTTTGCCAGAAGCATGGAAGCCAGGTGTCAAACATATGCAATAGGGAAAGCTAACTCGGTAAGCCATTGCTGGAGATTAACAAAGGCTCACAATGGTATTTATGGAACCAGCCCCGACAGTGAAACCCTGGATCAACAGAGCACATGGCAGAGATGTGACAGAAAGAAAAGACTGACTTGGAGGCATGCCAGGAAGGGGCTAGAGAAACAGTGAAACTATGCTGGACGTTTATGGATGAAAAAATAACTACAAATGCAATAACAGATTGGTGAAACTAAAGAAGAATTGAAGGATGGAAGGGAAGGAGGGCAGAAAAGAGGGAGGGAGGAATGAAAGGAGGGAAGGAGAGAGGGAGGGAGGGAGGGAGGGAGGGAGGAAGGAAGGAAGGAAGGAAGGAAGGAAGGAAGGAAGGAAGGAAGGAAGGAAGGAAGGGGCGAGCTGGTTAGTGACTCTCCTAAAACCCACAAATAACTGACTTCAGTGCTTAGCCATGATGAAAAGGGGAGGGGAAGGGATTCAATAATTTTATAATTAAGTAGTTTACAGATTAAAATAGAATCATATTGTCTGAAAAACAGACAGGATTATGAAAAAAGATCTTTAGTAAGGTGGGGTGGGAGCACAAATGGCCGGGGAAAGCTGGGATGGAATGAGAATATGCCAACTCCAAGAAGACTGCACCCAGCAAGTCCATCAATGGCACATTTTATAATACCCACCCAAGACCTAAGACCTAACCACAACTGAGGCATCAGAAGGCAAAGCTATAGATACTTGACATGCAGCCCTTTTTCCTTTCTGTAAGTGACTGAGGCATTTGCATAGGTCCAGTTAGCAGAGGAAGCGGGATTCAATGCATGTTTCCTCATACATGATAAGGGTTCATTTGACCCAATAACTTCTTATTTAGAGGGTATATTCAGTTTCGCTACTCTTCATAAAAGAGTTAAACCAGAAGGAAGGAACTTACCGGATTGCTGGATAAATTTGGAATGGTCTGGCTGCTTATATGCAAGTTGATTTTCTCTCTTCTGACTTTGGTACTCTTCTTGTTCGTCGGATTCTGAGGAGCTGCAGCTACTATTACAACTGCTCTCACTGCTGTAACACTTCGGTTTTTTCAGTGTATCGGAACTCTCAGGCATGGAACTTAGAGGCTAAAACAGAGGAAAGATTATTGTTAGGCTTTTAAAAAAGAATTATTGGTACATTTACTACTATTTTCAACTCCTCATTTACACTTGCAGCTTCTTATTGAAGGATGATATTCAATATACCATTGATAAAGTCTGCTACCATTCATTGAAGGCTCTTTTCCTATAAAATCATCTTTCCAAAATGACCATAGATCTGTTCTGATAAGAAAGACCTTGCCTCGGGGCTGAAGCAATAGCACAGTGGTAGGGCATTTGCCTTGCACGCAGCCGACCTAGGTTCCATTCCCAGCATCCCATATGGTCCCCCAAGCACCGCCAGGAGTAATTCCTGAGTGCATGAACCAGGAGTAATTCCTGTGAGTTGCCGGGTGTGACCCAAAAAGAAAAAAAAAAGACTTCGCCTCTACCTTAGTGAAATATACCATAACAATATTTACTTAAGTACAGCTTGCACTCCACTGGCCTGGGTTCAATCCCTGGCACCCCATGTGGTCCCACTCTTCTAGGAGTGATCCCTGAGTGCAGAACCAGGAACTAGCCCTGAGCACTGCTGAGTGTTTTTTATTGGTCCAAAAACCAATAAAAAGAAAGAACATTTACTGTATCTTGAGAGCTTGGTGGTAAAATATGGTATGGTAATAACATTGTATTCTTAAAACATACAAATATTTAACATTTACACTCCTATAAAATAATGTTATTCCATAAAAAGGAATGCTGGGAGAAAACATTCACCAAAATTTTTAAAAATAAAGGAAAATATTACAAAAATTAGAACTATAAACACTTTTCAATAGTTAACAGGAATCAAAAAATGCCCTTTGGATGCCTCATTCATGCTCAGAGTTACTAGAAAACAAAAACAAAATGTGCATGTGTGTTATTGTGAAAAGAGGAGAGAAGGAGGGAAATGAGGAACCCAAAGAAAAAGAAAGCAGTCAAACTACTATAAGATACATCAAGAAAGGCAAAAGATAGCCTCATCTGAAAACAGAGTCTTTGAGCTCAAATAAGATATAATAAGAAGAAAATTTTCTATAGACATTTTTATACAGAAAACTGATTTACTGCTCATAGTTCAAGGTGCTGATGTTTTTCATAAGAGGTTTCCTGACTCTCATACAAAGAATCTGGCTGTAATGGAATAAACTTACTTTTCAGTGGTTTTGCTACATAAAAAAGAGAGGTATTATGTAAAAATGAGTATGGCCTAAATTTTTAGAAAATAGTGCCATGGAGAAGAGTTCATTCATTCATTCATTCATTCATCATCCTGTTATTCGTCGATTGCCTCGAGCAGGCCCCAGTAACGTCCCTTTCATCCTAGCCCTGAGATTATATTCAAGGCTCTTTAGGAGAATGAGACCCATCATTGTTACTGGTATTTGGCATATTGGGTACGCCATGGGGAGTTTGCCAGACTCTGCCCTGTGGGCAGGCTATATTCGATAGCCTGCAAGTTTGTCCAAAGTAGGAATGAGATGGAGAAGAGTAATTCTGTAAAAATTCAAATGCCATGAAATATTGTATATGTAAATATTATATTCCAATATCCCAATTAAAATCATAACTCCAAAACAAGGAAATCAAACATTAAAGCCAGATAACAAAAAGAAGGATAAGGAAATTTGTATAGTTTACTTCAGAAAAAACTATGCAAACCAAAATTGACCATAGGCTGGGATACAAAATAATGGCCAATAAAGTCAGAAGATTTAAATCATGTAAGTTATCTTTACCAATCATAATGCAATAGTTAGAAATGAAAATAAACCTTGGGAAAACTTAAATATCAATAAGTATAAAGAAAGCTTTTGATAAGATTCAACACTTATTTATGATTTTTAAAAAATTCAATGCAATGGGGATAGAAGAAATTTAATTTACTATAGTAAAGATCAGACACAACAAATCCACAGCAAAAAACTGAAGCTTTTTCTATAAGATCAGGCAATACAAAGTTAACAATTCCTACTATTAGTCTGGAGCGATAGCACAGTGATAGCACAGTGGTAGGGCATTTGCCTTGCATGCAGCCAGCCCAGCCGAGCCGGGTTCAATTCCTCCGCCCCTCTCGGAGAGCCCAGCAAGCTACTGAGAGTATCTCACCCACACGGCAAAGCCTGGCAAGCTAGCTACCCATTACGTATTCAATATGCCAAACACAGTAACAACAAGTCTCAAAAGTGGAGATGTTACTGGGCCCGCTCTAGCAAATCGATGAACAATAGGAGGATAGTGTTTTATATTATTATTAATTAACATAATAATTAGCTATTATTATTACAGTATTAGATGGCCTAGTCAATTAGGCAAGTAAAGAAAGTAAAGAGATTCAAATTGTAAAAGCAGTAAAATTATCACTAATTTCAGACTATTGAAAATAATAAATCAATACATAAGCTACAAAATCAGTATAAAATATATGTAGTCCTGCTGGGAAATGTTCCTGCAGTTGAACACTAGTGTTGTGTCTCTGTTTTATCAAACAAAAATGCTTTCAAGCTATCAGATGCCTAATGAAGTCCTTGGTTAGCAGGGATTTCACTGTAATATCTTATATTCTCTTGTGTAACAGTGTAGGATTAACGACAAAACAAAAAATGAAATTTGGTTCAGAGAGATAATAGAGTAGGCATGGCACTTTTTTACTGATCACGGTTCAGTCCTCAGCACCATGTATGGTTCCCCAACTACCACCAGGAGAGACTCCTGAGCACAGAGCAAGGAGTAATACCAAAGACCAATTAGATATGGGCCAAATCACTGTCCTCCCGTTGTTCATCGATTTGCTCAAGCAGGCCCAGTAATGTCTCCATTATGAGATTTCTTGTTACTGTGTTTGGCATATTGAATACTCTCGGTAGCTTGCCAGGCTGTCCGAGAGGGGCGGAGGAATCGAACCTGGCTCGGCCAGGCTGGCTGCGTGCAAGGCAAACGCCCTACTGCTGTGTTATTTTAAAAAAAGAACTAAAGCATGAAAGCAGTTATCAGACTTTCAAGTTGTAATCAGACTTACAAGTATACCTCCTTTCATGTAGACAAAAAGTCCTAAGCTTATTAACAGGTTGATTAAATAATAAGATAATCATTCCTATAAAGAATAACAAAGTAAAATGTAGCTGAATCTTTGAACTTTTAAACCAATATACTGTTGGGGCAACAATAAGAATTCACAGAGGCACAGACTCTATATAGTACCTCAACTATAAATTAAAATTTGAGAAGTGAAACTGAGTTATGATAGAAACCATACCACTTATATTTCTATTTAACCTTATTAAGAACTGGGTCACACATATATCATATGTATGTAAAAATTACATAAAGAATGATAAAACAAATACCTCTGTATATACCATTCAACTGAAAGAAAAGAACAAAGCCGTTCCTTTTTTCTGGTGTGTGTTACACATGCAACTAATTACTATATTAGCTTTTCAAATAAGTGCAAATATATTATTTCCCCAAGTACAAGTTTCATTTATTCTTGATTATTTGCTATCAGTCTTCAGGAGAGAGTCACTGGAAGCTAGTATTTAGCATGTGATATCAACCTTCTAATAAAGAAAACTTCTCTGAACTTTGGCTTACTCCAGATCCTCAAGAAATATACTTAGCCATGAAATCACTACTCCTTTGGGTTCGCTATGAAGACTAGATCTGGTTTTAGCAACTATAGCTGGTTTTAGTAACTATTAAGAACTGTAGCACTGTAGCACAGTCCTCCCGTTGTTCATCGATTTGCTCAAGTGGGCACCTGTAACATCTCCATTGTGAGACTTGTTACTGTTTGGCATATCCAATACATCACGAGTAACTTGTCAGCTTTGCCATGCAGGCGAGATACTCTTGGCAGCTTGCCAGACTCTCCAAGAGGGGCGAAGGAATCAAACTCAGGTTGGCCATGTCACCCATCGGCCGCATGCAAGGCAAAAGCCCTACCACTGTGTGATCGCTCCAGCCCTATTAAGAACTATTCAGTATAAAATTTAATATGAGACTAACACCCAAGGACAATGGAGACAGGGCCAGGAAAAGTGCTCCACAGTTGGAAGCCTGCCTCATGAGCTGGGGAAGAAGGCAGCTGGGGTACAGAAGGGATCACTAAGTCAATGATGGTTGGAGGGATCGATCCGGATGGGAGACGTGTGCTGAAAGTAGATAAAGGACAAAATGTGATAGCCTCTCAGTAACTGTACTGAAAACCATAATGCCCCAAAATAGAGAGAGTGTGGGGGGATCTGTCTGCCATAGGAGCAGGGGGAGCGGTGGAACAGGGGGGTGGTTAGAGATCTGGAGATATTGGTAGTGAAAAATGTACACTGGTGGAGGGATGGATGTTCATTGTATAATTGAAACTCAAACATGAAAGCTTTGTAAGTGTAGCTCACAGTGGTTCAATTAAAAAGAAAGAAAAAGAACTACTCAGCACATTTCATTTCAATAAATACCTTGTCCTTTCAACATAAGTATTCCAATAAACACTTCTCCATATTTGTTTGGAAGAAAGGTTAAAAAAAGGTTACACAACAGATATTTTGCCCTCTACAGTGTTTCATTTTAATTACAATTATATACCTTATTTATATTTTGAAAAAGAAAATATAAAACTGTAGAGGCTGTCTCAGGATTCCTGCATCTGCCCCTCTGCCATGAATACTGTGTGCCTGACTTTGTTACTCTACTTGTAGTCCTACAACAACACAGGAAACTTAGAAACTTCCCATGGTTTTCAAAATGCATCTGTGCCTCATCAATATATTCACTTGTACAGATATTTAAAAATATCTTAGTATATCCCAGCAAGCTACCAAGAGTATCTCACATGCACAGCAAAGCCTAGCAAGCTACCCGTGACACATCTGATATGCCAAACACAGTAACAAGTCTCACAATGTTAGTGGGCCCGCTTGAGCAAATTGATGAACAACAGGAAGACAATGACAGTGATAACATAATTCCAAAGAAAACACCAACACCATCAACAATTCTCCATCTAGGTCACAAATTCAAGTTAGTAACTGACATCTCATCTCTGATCACCACTAGATCAAAATCTTTCACCAGCCCATCTTGCACTTTTTACACCCAAACACTTTCCCACTTGAGTCATATCAAATTCTTCATTGTTTCTCCAACACTGTGTTCAGTGTCACACCTCTATAACTTTGCCTTTCATGGTCCCCTTATCCTGAAATCTTTCCATCCCTCCTAAATATTTAGGGAATTAGTTTACAAGACCCAATTAGAATAACACTTTTTTTATGATGACATATACTATTTACCAATCTCTTCTCTAGCTCCTGGAACACATTCTACTCCATTTATTTATTTATTTATTTATCACTTAGTCAAATATATCCTTGTTTGGGGCTCACCTATCTGTTTTTCCACTAACCAAAATCATCCTTGGGGATAATTTTCAAAAGTCAACTAATGGTCTGTGAGAAACTAATAAATACCAGATGCTGTTCTATAGCTATATAAAGATGAAATGATATTTCATACTCTTCAGGAATTTAGAACCCCACAGTAAAGCAAACATGCAAACAATTATTCATCAAAGCTACTCTATGAAAGTGTTATCAGTGTACCAGTGGTACAGCAGGAGAGGGAAATATGATTTAAGTCTAATTAGGAGAGGGAAGAGTTCACAAAGGCAGCTGTGGTTCAGCTGGCTTTGAAGGATTTCCAATAAAACAACAAATGAATGTTTTGGCTTGTGTTTTAATAGTCAGGCATTCCAGATACATAGAAAAAGCATGAAAGTATGTGATAGCATGATTTGTGTAAGGACATCGAGAGAGCTTTATTATTTGATAGGTAAATAGTAAGAAAAAGCAAATAGAAGATGAAAACTTTTTCAATATTTTTATGACATTGACTCTTACTTGCCCTATTAGCAAAGTGTCCGACATAAAATGAAAGACAACATGGATGTTGCAAAGCAGATGAAAATAACGCAAGCACCTGTCAATATTTTGCTGACATGACAGCTTTCTGTTTATTTCTAGAAACAAAATATTTTAATGATGACAATTTCCCTGTTGCTTGGTCAGAAAACAACATGGCTCCCCATAAGAATCTTGAGAGCTGTCATTTGCCTTATTTATAATTTATAATCAGAAACACACATGTTTCTGATAATACATCAAGACATGAGGAAAACTCAATATTGCAAGTAAAATAAAGGGATGGATTCGAGGTCCCACTTGGTCCTAACTCATGGGATTTTCAGTAAAGTAAGTAAAGTAAAGGCCCTCCCGTTGATCGTCGATTTGCTCGAGCGGGCCCAGTAACGTCTCCATTGGAGACTTTGTTGTTACTGTGTCTGGCATATCGAATACTCTCGGTAGCTTGCCGGGCTCTCCGAGAGGGGCGGAGGAATCGAACTCGGGTCGGCCATGTTGGCCGCGTGTAAGGCGAACGCCCTACCCGCTGTGCTATAGAAAAAGAATTTTAAAATGTAGAAAACTGATAACAAAAACCTTTGCCTGATTATAAGAATATCATCTTCCCAACTTTATCTGCACTGTCTACTTCGTTCATACAATTCCTTGAAAGTGGCATCAATCATTCTTATCATAAGAAATACAAATACAGGGCTTGGGAGATAGCTCAACAGTCAACAATTTTAAATTCCAGCTTTGCACCATCAAGTATAGCCCAAAAAGTCCCCAGGACAGTTGGGTATGACTCTAGAGGTTGCTGAGCATCTCCAGAGTGGCCTTGGTGTCCCCAGGGTCCAAGCATCACTGCATCCTCAGGCTCTACAGTCAACCAGCCAGCCTGCTGGGCTGATTGCTGGAGGGAGTGGACTCCAGTCCCTGGGTACTCTATAAGAGGGCTCCTCCAAAAGGAAATGAGTAAAATATTGTATTTATTATATTCTAATAAGAAATTAAAATCTCCCTAATAGCACTAACTTTGATACCTAAGAAGATAGAGAAATATACCTTTGGTCCTCGAGGCTTGGGGGTTTTGCCCATCAACTTTTCATCATCAATTTCACATTGCTCCAAAAGATCCAAAATATCTTCCTCCTTAAAAAGATAGTTAATAAAAATTATGATCACTAATGGACTCTAGAATTTTTGCCGGTTCAATCATCTCCAAAATATAAT
Source organism: Sorex fumeus (assembly GCF_029834395.1). Taxonomy (NCBI): domain Eukaryota; kingdom Metazoa; phylum Chordata; class Mammalia; order Eulipotyphla; family Soricidae; genus Sorex; species Sorex fumeus. The sequence continues at coordinate 17,797,392 of NW_026606104.1, read as the reverse complement.
ATATAACATATAATACAAACTTCTAGAACTGTCTCATAATGATTGTTCAGATAAAATAAGAAAGAGTCATCACAAAGTTAAGAAAACTTTAAGTAAATTATAGAAATATAAATAATAGATAAAACTTATTTAGAATTACCATAAACATATACCCTTATGTCCTTTACACAACAAAATTCCTGAGTGCAATGCCCATTGGATGCTTTAACATTTCTAAAAGTTTGAGCCAGTGAGATAGGACAGTGGGTAGGGTACTTGCTTTGCATGCAGCCAACCTGAGTTCAATCATGTGTCACATATGGCTCCTGACCCTGCCAGGAGTGATCCCTGAGCATAGAGCCAGGACTGAGCTCTGAGCACTGCCAGTGCAACCCAAAACAACATACCTACAAAAATATTTGAAAAGCTCAATCCAAATTTCCGGACAATATCTGATTATCTTAATACAGATTGGTGCAAAATACTAAAACTTTAGACAGAAAATTTATAACTGGCTTGGTAATTTTATTAGGGTATGCCAAAAATAAATAATTTTTATGCAAGAAAAAAATTTTAAATTTTATAAATGTTTTTCATTCTATAGAGTTAATATATCTCCATATGCTCTTCTAGAGCTATTTTGAAGTCAAAAGAAAAAGTTATGAAGTCATGTACGCTATGAAGCCATGTACCCAAGGGGCTGAGCATAGCAATTTAATATGAATATGACAGCAATACTGAAAGAGGTATAGCCAACTGCTGCACTGAGTTATTTATTAAACTTGTAAAAATGTTGTATCTTTTTGTGTTTGCAACTTATAATTCAATGTCTGTCTCTTAAAAAAATGTATTTGGTGAAATCTGAAATAACACTGCAATGAAAATTTGTAAAATTTATTAGCTCTTTATTCCAACATAAGAAACTAAGTTGTTAAAATACAAAAAAGAATAGTTAAAGAGATAGAACATCAATTAAGGCACTTATATTGTACACGCCAACCCTGGTTTGATCCCCTGTACCAGATACTGTCACCTGAACAATGTTAAGAATGACCCTCAAGAACACCAAATAAAGGGTGTTGGGAGGATCCTCCCAGGATGGGAGAAGCATGCTGAAAGTAGACTATAGACCAAACATGATTGTCACCCATTGCCTCTTTTGCAAACCACAACACCCAATAAGAGAGAGAGAACAAAAGGGAATGCCCTGCCACAGAGGCAGGGTGGGATGGGGAGATGGGGGGTAGGAGGGATACTGGGATCCGTGGTGGTGGGAAATGGGCACTGGTGAAGGGATGGGTATTTGATCATTGTATAATTGAAATCCAAGCACAAAACTTTGTAAGTCTACAACTATACCTCATGATGTCTCACTAATAAAAAATTTTTAAAATTTTTTAAAAAAACAATGACCCTCAAGCATAGAAAAAGTAGTAATCCCGAGCACCACTGGGAGTAGCCCCCAAACCCAAAGCAAGAAAATAATTTAATGGGACCTGGAAGAGAGTACAAATGTTAAGTTGCTTGGCTAGTATGTGGCTGCAGTCATTCATTCAGTACTACATACGATCTTCCTAGCAATGCCAGGCATGGGCCTGAGCACAGACCCATGTACAACCCAAAAGCAAGAAAAAGTAGTGGGACAGTCATTTTCCACCAAGACCAGTCCAAAACCAAAGACAGATCTATATAATTGAAGGATAGTTTTTAGCTGAACACAGTGACCACTTCCTGTTTTAAAGTCATTGGTCATGTCTAGACACAGATAGAGACATGGTCCATAAAAGCCATAGAATCAAGTGCAACTTTCATTAATATGCAGGTCGATTTCGCCACTCTTAATTTGTTGGTTGTGTGCAGTACTGTGCATGTACTGAGGTACATCTGAATGAACATGTTCTGGTGTAAAAAAATGAAGGCATGGACGGAAATTCAGAAACACTTGTCTGAAGTTATACATGTCCTTAGATACCAATATCTAAGTGCCATTGCAGATAGATTTGTATGGGCAAGAAGCCAAATCCAATCCCCAGCATAATGATGCCCTCCCACCAGGGCACTGCTGGGATTGGTCTGGTAGTCCCCAGTCCACCAAGTTTAAGCAGCGCTGAACCAAAGCCCTAGAATGGAAGCATGCATTGAGGTTGGCAAAGTAGTTCCAGAAATGGTCCCAAGACTCCTTGAGCATTGCTTGGGAAGTCAACCTGCAAAAAAATAAAGACAGCATCATATTTGTTTTTGCTGTCTTTGCTTCAGGTGTCAAATCACTAAAGAAACTTCTGAGGTCCATTTCAGAGAATTCTGCCTGTTCTTATTATATGTCATAGATTCTGCTCTACTCTCTAAATCTTAAATCTAACTTTTATGAACACAGTGGCACTCAGTTCCAGTTTCATATTTTTACATGTGGCTATCCTGATTTCAAAAACAAATTACCAAAAAGATATTCCTTGCTCCATTTCATATACTTAGTTCCTTTGTCATAGAATCACTATTCATAAGTCCGAATGTTTATCTCAGTACTCTAAATTCTGTTATATTGGCCTATGTCTGTTTTTGTTCCAATATCACACAACGATCATAGCTTTATAGTACAATTCAAGTCAAAAACTGAAGTAGCTCCCATCCTTTTTTTATATTATAATTGCTTGGCTAGTCAATGAATTTTATGATTCCATACAAGTTTTTGGTGATATAATGAGAAAGGAACCCCCATTCATTGCTTATGGAAATTAAAAATTATTTTAACCATTTAGAAATCAATATGGCAACTTGTAAAAAAATAGAACAGAACTCTCTTAAAACCCAGTGATACCAATACTTGTCATATGTCCTCTAAGCATAAAAACATTTATTTAAAAGGATATACGTATACCAGTGATCATTACAGTACTTAGTGCAATAGCCAGGATATGGAAACAAGACAAAATTCCAACTATGGATGAATGAATCAAGAAGATGTGGTGAATATACACAATGTAATACAAATTAAATTGTAAGAAAAGTTGAAACTGTGTAGCTTAACTTTTATATGGATGAAACTATAGGATATTATGCTGAATGAAGTCAGAAAGAGAGGGACAGATACAGAATGATCTCTTTCACTTAAAGATCTTTTAAATGAGAAAGATATAGTGTAAAACAGCAACAAATAGCCAAAGGAAAAGGAATTGGAGAGTTGGTCTATAGAACTGAATTACCCAGTGATGGGGTGGGGAAATATGAGACATTCGTGGAAGGAAACCAGCACTCTGGTGGTAGATGCAGTGTTGGAACAATATATACATGAAATTATCATTAACAGTGTTATAAATCATAGTAGCACAATAAAAATGGAAGAAGATAAAAGAATGAGACCTTAACATATTTTCCCCTCAACGCATTTAAAAACAAATATAAACTAAAATGACTATAATCCAGTCGGTAACCAGTTCAATTCCACTTCTCCTTTATTGAATTAAAAGATATATAACACTACATTAATGTAAGGTGCATGTCAGGTATGATACGTTGAGTACCTATATTTATACATCATAATATAACAAGCCTTATAGAGACAGCTTCTCTGTAATGTAAATATAATTCTCTTTTTGTTAAAAAAAATTAAGATCCAGACTCTGAGAAAATTGAAGGCTCCAATAAATTCTTTTTTATCTATATTCACTATGTTGTACATTAAATCTCTGGGACTTATTTACCATTAGTTGCAAATCTGTGCCCTGAAACCACATCTCTTATTCCCCCATTCACCAAATGCTAATAACAATCATTTTACTCAGCTTAGTGCGAGTTTGTTTTCTTTTGTATTGTATAATTTTATAGTTCTCTGAAGGATTTACCTTATTTTGCATAATGTTTTAAAGTCTATCCACATCACAATTTGTTGGATTCCCTTCTTTCCCATATAATTAAAAATATTTTATTATATGTATATAGTAGATAGGTCTACACAGTATATATCATATCATCTTTCTTTAGTCATTCATCTACCAACAGGCACAGAGATTGCTTCCGTATCTTGGCTATTGTGAATAAAGCTTCAATAATCATGGGATGCATTTTCTCTTTGATAGTCTATTTTTAGTTTATTTGACCATATACCCAGAAGTAGAATTGCTGGACCACATGATAGATCTACTTCCAATTTTCTGAGGAATCTCCATATTCTTCTCAATATTGGTTGAATCTATTTATATTCCTACTAATATTGGATCACTTATCCCCACATCTTGGCAATACTAGTTACTTCATCTTCCTGATGATAGTCACACTAACAGGAGTGAGGTGAAACTCACTGTGATTTCACACTTCCCTGATGATTAATAGTATTAAAATTTTTTTCAACTACCAGTTGTCCACATGCATGTTTACTTTAGAAAAATGCATATTTAATGCCTCTGCCCATTTTTAAATAAGATGCTTTACTTTTTGTTGTTTTTATTGCTATTGGGTTGTGGGTTTAATTTACTTAATTTAGGTATTAACCCCTTTTCTTATACATGATTTGATAACATTTTCTTCCCATTCTGTACATTGCCTTTTCATTCTATTGTTTCATGGCTGTGAAGAATCTTCTAAGTTGGTGTAGTCTCATTTTTTGATTTTTGGTTTTGCTGAACTTTTTTTTTTTCTCCAAGTGATGCATTCCCCACTCTAAAACCTGGAAAGAATGAAGGTATGCATTCTTTTGGATAAAGTATTGTTTAAATCTTTATGATTCTAAAATAAGCAATGTCTTAAACAAACAAAAAAAAAGCACAGCACACTCAAAATAATAAGAAAATATGACCTAAAATCAAAAGGGAAGAAAAAAATCAGGAAAATGAGCCCACAAGTGAGAGAAACTTTAAAACTAAAAGACAAGAATTAATAATAGTATTACATGCATGTCAAAATTGGTTTTAAAAGTAAATAAAATGAAAAAGCATAATTTTAACAAGGAAAAAAATTTTAAATCAAATGAACATTTTATAATATTAAGTAGTGATTCGGCTACCAGGGCTGGGTTTCTTGAGGCGGGGAGGGCTCTCGACTGCCCTCTCTGGGGCGCCCCGAGTGAGAACAGCCTGGCTCAGAGTCTGGTGGCATGGTTATGGGGGCCTCATTTTATGAATGGCAGCCGACCTCCACTATCCAACTGCCACCATGCTCCAGGTCGCTTTCCACAAGCTCAGGCTGAGCCTCACGCATGAGTGAAGTCCCACGAAAACCACGTAATGCGGAACTTTGTGACATTGGACTCTGGACTCAACGGGACCCGGGAGCAGAGATCCTCTGCCTGCTTCCCCAGTCTCTGGCAACCCAGGGGTCACACCTACAAGCCACCTCCTGCCGGTGCCAGATAATCTCCTCATTGGCTACCCTCCAGAAATGCTTCTCCCAGAATGGAGCATAAAATGAGGCCCCCGTAATCATGCCACCAGACTCCGCGCCAGGCTGTTCTCACTCGGAGCACCCCAGAGGGGGACGGATAAGAACCCTCCCCACCCCAAGAGACCCAGCCCTGGCAGCCAACCTCCACTACCCAACCACTGCCACACTCCAGGTGACTTTTCACACACTCGGGCCGAGCCTCATATATGAGTGAACATATTTTTAAGATACTCCCTACCTATTTTCCATAATTACCACACCATATTTGATGGGGTCAGGACAGTAGGCAACAAATCATAGAGGAAAAAAAACATATATATATATATATATATATATATATACACCTCTCAGAGAGACCGTCAAGCTACCAAGAGTATCCCACCTGCATGGCAGAGCCTGGTAAGCTACCCTTGGCATAGCTGATATGCCAAAAACAGTAACAATAACAGGTCTCATTCCCCTGACCCTGAAAGAGTCTCCAATACGGCAGCACTTGGAAAGACGAGTAAGGAGAGGGTGCTAAAATCTCAGGGCTGGGACAAAAGGAGATGTTACTGGCACCCACTTGAGTAAATCTATGAACAGTGATAGAGCGATACAGTGAAGCCGTGATTATATAGGCTTAGTGGAAGATTGGCCATGGCAAAAATATACCAAATAAAATAATCAAAATGAAGCATAGAAAGAAGAAAAAATGAAAAGGGATACAGGGCATCAGAGGCATATGGGACATAGCTCAATTACATGTGTAACCTGAATCTTGTAAGGAGACAGTATGTAACAACTTTCAATCTCAAATAAGGAGACAGTATACAATATAATATATAGCAAAAATACCTGAAGAAATAATGAAGAATTTTCAAAACTCAATGAAGGATAATAAGCACAGCTTTGGAAAATTGAAAAAAACTACATGCAAGGTAAATGCAGAAAGATAAACTGACACATCAAAATCAAATTGTCAAAAATTAAAAGAAAATAGGGTTGAATTCTGAATAAAAATTAAAAAACAAGACTAAGAGTACATTAACACCACTGAAAATGCTGAAATGCAGAAGGTGAGAATGAAAAAAAGTTATACCCAAATTACAACTGGCTTGTATTTTGGGGAGGGGATGGACTCACAAGCAGTGCTCAGGAGGCCTGGGGACCACGTATGGTGATATTCAATTAACTGGATGGTTCAATGCTATAGCCAGTGGTTTTGGAGTCATGGGGCTACACCAAATGGTGCTAGGAGGTAGAAAAAGGGAAAGGGGGTCCCACAGATTGGACTCAAGCAAGGCATTTGTCCTTGACTTCTCTTCAGCCTACCAAACTACTACTTTTTTTTTTTTTTTTTTTTTTTTTTTGCTTTTGATGTCACACCCAGCGTTGCACAGGGGTTACTCCTGGCTCATGCACTCAGGAATTACTCCTGGCAGTGCTCGTGGGACCATATGGGATGCTGGGAATCGAACCTGGGTCAACCTCATGCAAGGCAAATGCCCTACCCGCTGTGCTGTCGCTCAAGCCCCCAACCTACTATTTTTAAATAAAGGAAAAATAAAACACAATTTCAGAGCAATAATTTTTTTAATAAAATAATAATAGCAGAGAATTCATCACCACTGCACTCATGCTTTAAGGACTACTAAAACAGTTTCTTCAAACTGAGAGAAGATGGTTCTGCCAGAAGTCTGAATCTGCATGATGGAATGAAGAACACAAGAAAAGATAAATATGTAGGTAACATGAAAGACTATTTAGAAAACTATTAAAGTTCACTGCTTTGCTAAAATATTATATTTTAAAAGTTTTTAACATAGGTAAAAGCATGATTACAGCACAAAAGTTGAAGGGAGGCACTAAATTAAACTAAAGCTTACTTGGTCTGCAAAGTGGTAACCTATTCCAAGGTAAACTACTATAATTTAAGGATACATATTGCAACTTACTTTGTAAAACTTCAGTATTATGCTACAAATATAACTAAAAGTCAATAGAAGCAATAAAGTAGTTAAAGTTTTATATGCTGATTTTCCTAAAAGAAAAAAAAGGAGAAGCAAGTGAAGAATTCATTAGCAGAAGGAAGAATTAGACAACAAAAACTAAGAGATCAGACCATATTAGTAATTGTATGAAATGAATAAACTATATAACACACACTACTCTACGAATATAAACTAGTGTGACTATTTTGGAACATGTTATAAAGTTTCCTAAGGAATCCAGAGATACCCCATCATGCAAAGAATAAAGAGATGTTAAAATTGAAAAGTTATATCACAGGGCCAGAGACAGGTGCAGGGGCTTAGGTACATGCCCTGCATGCAGCCAAACCCCGTTAAATCTGTCACCACATGGTCCCCCACTATTGCTAGGTGTCACCCTAAAGACCCCTAAGCACTATTAGGGTGACCCAACTAGTCTCCAGCACTGCAAAGCCAGGGCAGCAATGTACCCTCAGCACCTTTTACAAAAGTACCAGCTTGGCTGTCTGAGAACTACCAGGGCGTCCCAAAGACCCTAAGCACAGTCTAGATAACCTTCAACATTACATACATCCCAATCATTTTGCAACATTATTTTCTATAACTAAAGTAAGGAAATAACACCAATGTACCCATCAAAGGAGTGTTGTATAAAAAAAAGATATGACACAGGTTACACAGAAAAATATTATCTGGCTATAAGAAATAGATAAAAGATGAGGGGGTAGAGAGAGAGAGAGAGAGAGGGAGGGAGGGAGAGAGAGAGGGAGGGAGAGGGAGAGAGAGAGAGAAAAGCTTCTGCCATAAAGGCAGGTGTGGGGGTAGGAGATGATGGGAGGGAAACTGGGGACACTGGTGCTGGGAAATGTACACTGGTAGAGAGGGATGGGTGTGAGAATACTGTATGACTGAAATCTAATCATGAAAAGCTTTGTAATAGTCTATTCACAGTGGTTCAATAAAAAAGTTAATTTAAAAAAGGAGAAAAATATAGATTCTATTTCCTATTCAAAGAAAATGGAAGGAGCTCATTGAAATTATTCAAAGCAAAATTTATCGGAAGAAAAATGATAAGTGTTAGATGATTTTACCAAGTATGTAATTTCAGGATACAAAATTTATGAACACGCAAAACAAAATACAATGACAAATCAGTGAATTGAATATTGCTAAGAAAACGGGGTACGGTGCCACCAACAGGTCAACCTGTACCTGTGGGGCAAGTGCATCAGCAGCCTGATGGTGTCTTCAGGCTTCCTGATACCCCAAAATTGCTGCTTTGCCTTTGGCTGGACCCCAACAACTTGGGACCAATCTTACCAAGAGATTAAATGAGGGAGAATTCTCTGGGCCCCATACTGAGCTGATATCTCTGGGACATCCCAGATGGGACAGGTGCTGTCTCCTCGCTTTCTCCAGATGGAATCCCAGCAACCATGAGCTTCTACAATCATGGCTCCGGTATATGGGTACCACGATTATTCTTCGAAACCACATCAAAGTGAGAAACGGAAAGTAAATGATCTAGCATCTGTCCCTGGAAGGCAGGCTTGAATGGTGGTGGGAAAATCTGAGCAAAATATAATGCCCAACCGAAATGCATCTGGACTGTGCATTTAACTACGGTGCTATGTCAACTTGGGAGGGGAAGGGTGTTTGTCCCTTCACCTTTCTCCCCTTGCGGTGGCAGCATGGTGGCCTCCATCTTTTAGAGCCTAATGGACAGCCAGGTATGAGACTGCATTGATGAGGCACATGGGGTCTAGTGGGATTGGGGGGGGGGGGGTGGTACCGGCCGTGCTCCCTGCCCTGACAAGGCCCTGGGTTGCCACCCATGAACACCTCCTCCGGCTCCTGAACAACCATGATCCCAGAAACACACAAGTCAATCTCAGAACCCAGGGGCTTTCGGCAGTAATCCCTCTAGGCTTATTACTAAAATATCATAAATCCAAAATTGCGTGGCGGATATTGTGGCCACATGACATCATATGCTCTTTGTAATCAGCAATAGAAAACAAATTATCTAATGATGTCTTTTTGGCAGGTCTGAACGTTGGGGAAAATCCCAAATAATAATATTGGGTCTTCTATTGTAATATTGAACGTGATCAATGTAGAGAGAGTAAAGTGCAAATCTGCCACACAGGCAGGGTGGGGGGTGGGAGAGGGGTATACTGGGGTCCTTGGTGGTGGAAAATGTGCACTGGTGAAGGGATGGGTATGTGGAGTTCATGCCCAATTCAATCAGCTTAATCAATGGCTGAATAAATAACAGTGCTCCAACATTAAAAAATACACACACACACTCGCACACACATATATTGCTAACAAAACTACAATGACTGAGGAGATAATGATGATAATGTGAAGGACTGTTTTAAAAAATGACATAATTATATAATATTTACCATAATATATAAATTATTAGGATACAGAAAAGTTAGAAATAGATGGAGAGAGATAAGATATGATAGTCAAACTCAAATCATAATGTAGAAACTAATGTGACTAGGTCAATCACACAAAGTAAACTTTAAGATAAAGAATATCACCCAAGAGAAATACTAGAATTCCATAATAATGAATTCATGAGGAAGACACTGTCATAACTTTAAAGAATCACGATCACGATCACAACCATCCTGTTATTCATCGATTGCCCCGAGCAGGCCCCAGTAACGTCTCCTTCGTCCTAGCCCTGAGATTTTTTAAAAAGTGCCATATTCAAGGTTCTTTCAGGGTTAGGGGAATGAGACCCCTCATTGTTACTGGTATTTGGCATATCGGGTACGCCACGGGGAGTTTGCCAGACTCTGCTGTGTGGGCAGGTTACATTCAATAGCCTGCCAGTTTGTCCAAAGTAAGAATGAGATAATAAGATGTCACACGGCCACATTTATTTTACATTTAAAGAATGTAAAATAAAAATGAACAGCACTAGATCCATGATTTCATTTAGAAGTTTTAAGAGTTATCTATCAATAATTATTAGAATAAGTGGGCTAAAACAATCCAAAAATATATAGAAGGTTTGAATAAATAGAAGCCATATTAACTTCAGTGAAATGCATAAAATCCTACAACCAGTAACTGTAGCATATTCATTATTTTTAAGAAGACTTAGATCATTCACTAAAATAAACATCAAATTGAGAGAAAGTAAGGTTTAACTCAGTTTCTAGGACTGAAACTAAGACATATTTCTAAAGAGTTAGACCAAAAATTCTCAGCAAAAACAAAACTTTCATATTTTAAATAGATGGAAATGAAGCAAAAACTTTGAAACAACAAAAATAAAAATCAGAAAATAAGTTGAACTGGCAGTTAATAAAAATATAATATATTAATATCATTATAAGACTGAAATAGGTTGCTCAAAAGTAAAGTGTATGCCTCAGCACCACACACACACACACACACACACGATATAGTCACATTATACAAAAGTAATCAAGCTTACACTGACAACAGAAAAAGGAAACATTTATAAAATTATACTAGCAATTATATTTACCTTTGCTGACACACAAAAATGTGTGCCATACATATCAGTACACTCATTATTATTAATTTTCCAGACTTTAGTTCCTTATATCAATTAAATTTCCAGAAAACTTTATTTTAACTAAGTCTCAAGTCAACTCTAAAATTTATATGGAAATTTAAAAGTCTGAAAAGCCAAAAAAATCTGATAAAGAAGAAATTGGACAACTTGCATTATGACATCAACACTACAAAGCAGAAGTAATGAAGATAATGTGATATTTTTTAAGAATATGCTAACAAATACCACTTCTTGGCATGTATCCCCAAACACAAAATCATTAATTCAAAAGAATATATGCATGGCTATGTTCACTGTCACTCTTTAGTGTAATAGCCAGTAATGGAAACAACCCAAATGCTCAACTATGGATCCAAAAGTTGTGCTTTTTTATTCATACACACACACACACATACACACACACACACATACACACAAACTATGTAGCTCTAAGATGAACAAAATAATGCAACTTGCAACAACTTTTGTGGAACTAATGCTGAATGACTAATTAGAAAGAAAGTGGTAGATACAAAATGATCTTTTATTTTGGAATTTAACTCTACACAACAAGGTAGCAACAAAGGGCCAAAGACAACACAATGGGTGCCCTGACCCACACAACTGAATTGGAGGAGGTTGGGGGAAAGAGTTGAAAGAGAGGGGTATATTCCCAGAAGTGGTATCCTGAGGGTGCAAAAAAGCACAGTAGAAATTACACACACACACACACACACACACACACACACACACACACACCATGACCTGTACCCCTCTATGTTCATTGCAACACTGTTCACAATAGCCAGAATTTGGAAACAACTCGAGTGCTAGTTGTTTCCAGATTCTGGAAACAACTGGTTAAAGAAACTTTGGTACATCTACAAAATGGAATACTATGCAGCTATTAGGAAAGATGAAGTCATGAAATTTTCTTATAAATGGATGGCCATGGAGAGTATCATGCTAAGTGAAATGAGTCAGAAAAATAGGGACAGACATAGAATGACTGCACTCATTTGTGGAATATAAAATAACATAATATGAGACTGATACCCAAGGACAGTAGACACAGGATCCAGGAATACTGCTTCATGGCTGGAAGCCTATCTCATGAGCTGGGGGAGAAGGCAGCTGGAATAAAGAAGGGATCACTAAGTCAATGATGTTTGGAGGGATAGATTGGGATGGGAGATGTGTGCTGAAAGTAGATAAAGGATCAAATGTGATAGCCTCTCAGTATCTGTACTGCAATCCATAATGCCCAAAAGTAGAGAGAGAGTGTGGGGAAAGCTGTCTGCCATACAGACGAGGAGAGTTAGGATGGGGAGCGGGGGACTGGGACACCAATACTGGGACAATGGTGTTGGAAAATGTGCACTGGTGGAGGGATGGGTGTTCGATCATTTTATGACTGAAACTACAACATGAATGCAGCTTTGTAAGTGTTGCTCATAGTGATTCAATTGAAAAAAAAAAGAAAGAAAGCAAAAGGTGTTGGGATCCTTGGAGGAGGGAGGTGGGTACACTGGTAGTGGTTGAGGTGTTGGAATTATGTGCATGAGAAACATAAATAGCATTGTAAATTACAGAATTTTAATCAATAAAAGTATTTTAATTTTTTTTAAATAACAGGCTTGCAGATCAAGCAGGTCAAATATGACAGGTGAAATAGTGCCATTTAAACTGGATTTTCAATAATAAAAGGAAGAAAGGAATTCGATTTTAATCCTAATAATTAGGTGCTAAGAACTTACAGGTTTTCATCAACCTTGATTTTATTTTCACAAACAACCCTTCAAGTTTAGTTTTAATACTACCATTTTAGTAATTAAGAAACTAGTCATCCAATACTTTAGTCTAAGATTATAAAATCAACACAGGTAGAAGTTAGAATTTAATGTAATGTATCTTTGTGTTTCAAAAAGCAGGAAAAAGAAATGGAGGTATGAGAAGGAGTAATGAGAAGTAGAAAGAAAGATCTGATATTTACAGGAGAGAAAAATAATATTACAGAGTAGGCAAAGGAAAAAAAAAACAAAAGATTTCAAGATTTGTGTCAAGAAAAATAAAATGGCAACAAATCATAAGCCTAATGGTAGAAACACCTGCATATGTAAAACAGGAAAAACTGAAGTAAAAGATCAGGTTTTTTCTCCTGTGGTCAAGTCAGCTTGAGAGTGGCTTTATATCTTCTGATCCTTCTGTTGTAGAATATAAGTGGGAACTACAGCAAAAACAACAGCATAAAGAAAAAGGAAAAAAAAACCTCTTGGGGCTGTATCCATAGCAGAGCAGGTGGGGCGTTTGTCTTGCACTTGGCCAACCTGGGTTTGATTTGCAGCATCCTATATAGTCCCCCGAGCATTGCCAGGAATAATTCCTGAGCACATGAGCCAGGAGTAACCCCTGAGCATCACCGGGTGTGACCCAAAAAGAAAAAGAAATAAATAAAAAGAAATCCTCTCCACAACAGCTTTTATTGTAATTGACTTTTTTTTTTATAATAGGGGTGGGAACGGGATACATCTGGGTACTCCCAGTGCTAACTCCTGGCTCTGGGCTCACAGTCCATTCCTGGATGTGCACAGAGAACCATATGTGGTGTTGATCAATCCAAGTCAGACCCATATAAAGCAAGTGCCTTATTCTCTGTAGTATCTCTCTGGTCCCTGTTAGGACTTTTAAATCATGCTCTCTAACAAGGAATTTAAGACACTGGACTATCACCTTATGGAGATAATCAATAATACAAAGTTTAAATAGTCTACATAAACTTCTATGTCCAGTAAGACATTAGCAAGCATGATTCAAGGACTGGACCAGCATTTACATACTGGGCTTGTCTTCTTGAAATGTTCACTTACGTTAACACAAATTACCATTCTAAGATATCTGATGAAGGGGCCAGGAGATAGTACAGTGGTTAGGACACATGCCTAGCATGTGCCAGATCCAGTTTCAATGTCAACACCATGTAGTCTCAAGCATTACAAGCCCAAGAGCCCCCAGCATTGTGGCCCAGCAAATACCCAGTACCAGTAGTACTGCAAAGCCCAAGTACCATTGCTCCTGGAGAGTTTGCACTGAACTTATGGCCTAGTCTGTCAAAAACTGCTCCTGATCACTACTTAAAAGCCACTCCCACCAAAAAGAAGAAAAAAAAACTTAGATAAAGTGTGACCCCAGGGTAAGTGACATACACACACACACACACACACACACACACACACACACACACACTCACTCACTATATATAATCACAACGCTGAGAAATCATGTAGAGAAACCATGTTGAAAAACCTCTTAGCTGTCCAGATGTTCTAACTACACAGTATATAAAAGAAAAAAAATAATGTTACAGTCCAAATAACAAGAGCATCACAAAACACTAGGCTAATTCAATGTATTTTTTAAATTCAGTTACATATATACATCTCTGAAATGATATTTTTATTATAATAGATTAATATGACAATATGAAAATCCACATTCTCTACTGAAGGACCAAAGAAATAATGTGGATAAAGCACTTGCCTTGCATGTGGTTGACCCCAGTTCAATCCCTGGCACCCCCTATGACTCTCTGAGTATCATCAGGAGTCACTGCTCAACAGAAAACCAGGAACAGCCCCTGAGCACTGCTGAGCATGGCCCCAGAGCAAAAACAAACAAAAACATTCTCTCCTGTCTAATTTGCCCCATGAGATATTTCATTTATAAAATTACTTAATAACAAAATGGTCCCAGCTATTAAAAAGATAAGAAAATGCATCTTAAAACTAAAATATTTTTACATGTGGGACTAGGTGAGTTGTTCTGAAGGACATATTTCATGGTTTCTCTTTCTTGGGTGAAGGGAAGGGGTTGGAGCCACACTTTGCAGTGCTCAGGACCTACTCTGAGCTCTACCTGCTGCTGGGAGTAACTTGGAAATCCATGCAGTGCCGAGGAATCCAAGGTGGGCTTCCTACATGTATTAACATATGCTTAGCCCATGGACTTATGTCTAAGGCATCTTAGACTTATGTCTAAGGCTTCATTTTTTATCTATTTATAAATAGCTGCTTATTTACCTTCATCCTTTTCAAAGGATTATTCATCTCCCGCTGGAATGAAGACGCTCTTCCTGAAAGGAAGGTCTGAAAGGCAACAGCCAGCAAATTTTCATACTTTGCAAGCAGTGTTTTATCTTCAGGAGGATAAATTCGTCTAAAATAAAAACAAAACAATTTGTCTAATAAAACTAACAGGACATGAGTTAAATCAACTGTCACTGATAATCTCTACATACTTAGTGCCAGTCACTTTACTAAGTGCTAGAAATAAAGATTAATTATAATTATGATAAATTTCACAGATGTGCATTTGTTACCCAAAGTCTGAAGAATAACAATTAAACAATGAAGTTTCAGAAAACACTGAGTAAGGCTTGGTTAGGGGAAGTTGATTGGGAAAGAAATGCAATCAGGAAATTGTAAAATATAAAATTTTATGGAAGAGGTTTCAAGTGACGGGGAATGATTTGGAAATGTTGGGCATAGTGTGATCACTGAAGTATGTAATAATATAAAAATTAAGCCTGATGATATCTTTAAAAGTAATGAATTTGCCTCTCCAGTTAAGATCATTGGAAATAGGTAGGGTGAGAGAAATATGTTTCTCACAACTACTATTGTGTTAAGAAAAAAAAAAAAAAAGAAAGAAAAGAAAAAGGAAAAAATACTACTAGTAAGGAAAGAATCTCTTTAGTCTCAAGCCCTTGTCAAGAATTGGAAGAAGTGGGGGATAGAGTGATAGTACAGCAGGTAAAGCATTTGTGTTGCATGCGGCCGACCTGGATTCGATTCCCAGCATCCCACATGGTCCCCGAGCACTGCCAGGAGTAATTCCTGAGTGCAAAGCCAGGAGTAACCCCTGTGCATTGCCAGGTGTGACCCAAAAAAGGGAAAAAAAGAATTTGGAGAAGCAGTCTTTCCAAAATCACAGGGAGCAGAGAGCCCCCCTTTTACACTGTCAACAGTGACACTCTGGAGCTCCCATTCAGAGCATCCACAATACTCACTATTGTCTCTAACCTAAGGCCTCGTTATGTTCTGGGTCCCAATATATTTGACTTTAGAGCAAAGTACAACTACTTTGAATTGATAGAAAAAATACTTGAAACCCAAAAACTTAAGTTTTCTCAAAAACCACTGTAAAGGTAAATAAGACCACAAGTTAGTATCTAGTTTTAAAAACCACAATCACTCTAAAAAGGTCAGCAAAAGCTCTCCTAAACTTAAAGCATCTATGTACTAGTTATCTTTTCTTTCTGTAAAGTTTAAAGAAAGTTCACTTTCTCAAAGTGAATGAAAAGATGGTCAAATAAACCTAAAAGGCTCAAAAAAAAAAGATGGAATCCTTATTTTGACACTCCACTTCTCCACTTCTTCAATCTGTTAAAAAAAAAATGGAAGTATAATTACCTATAATTCCCCATATGTCGATTTTCATGTTCTTCTTTTGAGACCTGCTTTCGTACTTGAGCAAGTCTTTCTTTCTAGAAATGAAGAAATTTTACATGTAAAATGTGACAAATAAATTATGCAACTCGGACTGTGGGTGCAATGTTAAAATTTCATACCAACTCTTCTTTCCTTCTTTCCAACTGGTGTCTCTGTTGTTCCCAATCTGAGGAACCTGGTAGGAGCTTTCTCACTGAATTTTTACCATACAGCCTCTTTTGAGCTTCTGCTTTTTGTTTGGCCAAGTTTTTCCTTTTATCACTGGTCCTAAAATATAAAATAAAAAACGAATTCTAGGATTCAAAACTCCTGATCTTATACCTGTGAGGGGAATAAGCAGAAAGAAGGAAAAGGAGATGGGAATCAATGCTTAATAAGTTTATATATTTTTATACATAGTATCTGTCTAATCAGTCAATTAGATATGGATCTCTATGTAATAAATAGGTTCTGAGGTAACAAGATAAAATGGAAATAATATAAGTTTTGAGAGCAGGTCAAACCTAGTTTTATTTTTCATCATCACAGTTTATTAGGGGTATACTTTTAGGTCAAGCTATTACTGAATAAGTGTCCCCATCTATTAAATGGTAACAATAATGTTTCCTTCCTAGAGCTTATAGAAAGATTAACCTGCAGTAACAGTCATAGGTCCTTAATAACTGTTAATTCTTTTCTCCGCCTTCATTGATTCTATTTATGGTGAAATATTTTTATACTGACCCCTCCTTTTGTATGTTGTCAATCCTTACAGAAATCCTAATCTAACCATCATTCTATGAAAGCATCTGCCTGGTAATTCTAATTCTGCCCAGTCACGAAAATGTAAATAAAACTATTTTACATTCTTAGGAGAGTTATTATTAGGATCCTGATTTCAGTTGAACCTCTCTTCTCTCTCTTCTCCTTCCATGCATCTGGTTCTCTTCTCATTTCCCTCTAACTTCCACTCTTCACACCTCCCAAAAGGGTCTGACAGAAATGGGGTAGATTTCAGTAAATTAGACCTGGCACACACAATTCTGCTTTAAGTTTTAGAAAATGAAAAAGCTCTTCTCCTTGAACTCAGGTTTCCGTGTCTTCTACTAACAGTCTATTGGGGTCCACATAGGGGTATAAACCAAAGGGACATGTACAAGGAGACTATTGCTCAACTCCTTGTTAAGAGAGGAGCTTAATTTTTCATCTAATCCCATTTACTACCTGGAAACTATGGAACAAGATTTTAGATTAATATTCTTTCACTTCACAACTCTCACTCATAGAACTTGCAGGAATGTTAGAAAACTTATTTAGTCTCTCTTGTGACAAGATTTAGATCTCAGGTGTAAGAGTTCTACAGATAGACAGAGTAAAAGAAATACTTTGAAAAGGGAATAAACACTTTCAGATTTTTGCAGGGTGTTAGTATAATAGTAATTATGAAGCAAGAAACAAGTCAAATATGACTATAGTCAACAGAGAGGTGGTAAAATTTGAATGACAATGGGCATGTTTTATGAGCATAGATTATCTCCTTGGAATACACAGTAGCTTAGAAGGGATTAATAAAAATGAAGCAGGAAGTTAAAACAGTGCAATGGTCTGAATATGTGAATGTTGAAATGCTAATCCCAAAAATGATGGTGTTGCTCAGTGGTGCCTGTGGGAGGTGATTAGATCACAGGATGGAACGTTAAAACTTCCTCAAAGGGATTGGTGTTTTCTGAAAGAGGTTTCAAATAGCTCCATGACCATTTAAACTATGTGAGAACACAAGAAAACTACTATCCAGGCTAGGAACCTCACCCAAACAGGCAGACATAATCTTCTTGGATTTCCAAACACCAATGTAAGAAATAAATTACTTTGTTATACACTCTCAGGCTGTAGTGCTAGGGTAATCCAAACACACTAAATCAGATGTCATTTCATCAGCGAGTATGAACGCAAAGGACTACACAAGGAAGGCACCAAAAGAATTAGAGAAGAGAGAGGAGTTTACGGATTATTTTAGAGAAGGAATGAACACCATTGGTGATTAATTAATAAAAAAGAAACAAAAAGGGATAAACTTAAGTGGCACTATTCTGATTTTAATGACGATCTTTAAAAATCATCACCTTCCCAGCATACAGGAATCATTCAGTGGTGAGGTGCCTGCCCTGAAGGCATGAGGTGTTGAATCAACACTATTCCACAATCTGATCCCAGCAGCAGTCCTATTTGTGATCCTCAGCATCACAACAGGTGTACAATCCAGGACACACCTTCATGAAGTGTATGCAAGCATCACAGCTGGGGATGCAGCTCAAGGTGAGCACCACAACAGAGCATGTTGTGACCTTAGACAAGTAATGCAAATTGTGCACAAGCATCCCAGTTGAAGTGTATAACTCCTGGGATGTAGAGACAATCCCCAAAGCTTGAGCTACCCCAAGTCATCACAAGAGGGAAATGAAGGAGAAACCACAGGAGAGGGAAATGAAGGAGAAGAATTTTTCCAAAGTTCTAGCTGAGCTTCCTCTAAGGAAAAAGGAATAGGGTATAGTTTGATGCCTATTAATTTAATTTTACTTTTTATATTCCATTTTATTTGTAACAATCATGACTATATACTGTTCCATTGAAAGAAAAGAGAAAAAGAGTAGAAAAGAGAAGAAAATACAAAAAAGAACACAAAGAAACAAAGATTAAGCCTAATTTTTATTAGGTAAAAATTAGGTAGAGGAAGTAAAGAAAAAGTAATGACACTGAAGTGGAAAAGAATGAAAGAATGGTCGACAATGCCAAAAAGAGATTACTGAGAAATCAATGAACCTATGTACCAGCATGTCACGGCAAACAGGACACAGACAAGGATACTGACCATAAACAGCTCTTAACATGCACAAAGAAGATTCACAGGAACAAGCACACACAGAAATTCGGCACATTAAGAAAAAGGGAGACACCTTCCTCAGATGGAATCCCAGTGACCATGAGCTTCTACAAACATGGCTCTGGCATGCGGGTACCAGGACTTTTTTCCGAACTGCAATGAGGCCGCCCCTGGCTCCCAGGCAACCTCTGATTCCGGAAGTCACGCCCACAACTCACTCACAGTGCCATCTTACAGCACACAGCAGCAAAGAAGAAAACCAGCTGCAGGACCCCACAGCTCCCGGAGAATGCTCTGGGCCCCAAACAGAGCCAATATCACCAGGAGGTCCCAGATGGGGCAAATGCTGTCTCCCCGCCTTCCTCAGATGGAATCCCGGTGACCATGAGCTTTTACAAGCATGGATCTGGCATGTGGGTACCAGGACTTTTTTCTGAACTTACGCAGCTTAAGCGGCAGTGCAACATTTCTTGATATGCAAAGTGATCAATGGAAATAAATAATCTAGCATTTCTCCCTGAAAATCAGGCTTGAATGGTGGTGGGAAAATCTGAGCAAAAGATAATGCCCAACGGAAATACATCTGGACTTTGTATTTAACTATGGTGCTATGCCGCCCTGGGAGAGGAAGGGTGTCTGTCTCTCCGCCTATCCCCCTCTGTGGTGGCGACACGGTGGCCTGCATCTTTTTTTTTTTTGAATCAATACCTTTATTTTATTTTTTTTAATTTTTTTATTAGTGAAACACCATGAGGTACAGTTATAGACTTATAAATTTTGGTGCTTGGGTTTCAGTTATACAATGATCAAGTACCCATCCTTCCACCAGTGCCCATCCTCCACCACCACGGGTTCCAGCATCCCCCCCACCCCCCACCCCCCCCCGTCCCACCCTGCCTCTGTGGCAGGGTATTCCCCCTTATTCTCTCTCTCTTCTTTTGGGTACTGAGTCAGAAAGAGCGGGATAGACACAGAAAAATTGCACTCATCTTGGCCTGCATCTTTTAGAGCCTAATGAACAGCCAGGTATGAGACTGCATTGATGAGGCACGTGGGGCTTCATGGGATGGTGGGTGGAATTGGCCCTGCTCCCCGCCATGACAATGCTCCAGGCTGCCACACTCAAACGCCTCCGGCTTCTGACCGACCATGAACCCAGAGGTATACATACCAATCTCGGAACCCAGGGGCTTCTGGCAGTAATCCCTCTAGGTTTATTACTAAAATATCAGAAATTCAAATTCGCGTGGCTGCTATTGTGGCCACACAACATCTTATGCTCTTCATAATCAACAATAGAAAACAAATTTTCTAATGACGTCTTTGTGGCAGGTCTGAATGTTGGGGAAAATTCCAAATAACAATGGTGGGTCTTTTGTCATAATATTGAATGTTATCAACGTAGAGAGAGAGTAAAGTGGAAATCTGCCACACAGGCAGGGGGTTGGTGGGGGGGGAGGGGTATACTGGAGTTCTTGGTGCTGGAAAATGTGCATTGGTGAAGGGACGGGTGTTTGATCATTGATCACTGAGACTTGAACTGAAAGGCTTTGTTACTGTTCTCACGGTGAATCAACAAAAAAATAAAAAACATTAAAAAAAGGAAAAAAAGAAAAAGGGAGAGGGGCTGGAGCGAAAGCACAGTGGGTAGGGCATTTGCCTTGCACACGACTGACCCAGGTTTGATTTCCAGTATCCCATATGTTTCCCTGAGCACCACGAGGAGTAATTCCTGAGTGCAGAGCCAGGAGTAACCCCTATGCATTGCCGGGTGTGACCCAAAAAGAAAAAAAAAGAAAGAGAAAGAAGAAAGAAAGAAAGAAAGAAAGAAAGAAAGAAAGAAAGAAAGAAAGAAAGAAAGAAAGGAAGGAAGGAAGGAAGGAAGGAAGGAAGGAAGAAAGAAAGAGACACAGAGAGAGAGAAAGAAAGAGAGAAAGAGAGAGGGAGAGTAAGAGCCACGTTTGTCAAGGGATTCAATGTTCCCATGTTTCAGACTTTCAGAAAACTGTCATCTAGAAAATATTTCTATTAATATAAGCTGGCAATTTTATCATTGATTTTTTTTTCTGGTCTGATACCTCTGGAGTGATAGCATAGTGGTAGGTCATTTAACTTGCATGCGGCCGATGCGGCCGACTTGAGTTCGATTCCTCCGCCCCTCTCGGAGAGCCCGGCAAGACACCGAGTGTTTCTTGCAATAATCCAAACACAGAAACAACAAGCCTCACCATGGAGACGTTACTAGGCCCACTCGAGCAAATCGATGAACAACAGGAGGACAGTGCTCCAGTGGTCTGATACCTCAGAGACCAGAATAAAACTTTAATAGAGATTAAAAGATTTCCTGGCATTTTAATCACATTTTTCCATTCTGTCATGCCCACACAATGACCTAAGGAACTCTGGATCTCTTTCTACAATCCTTCCCATCCCTCATCATCCTGTGATTCTATCCAAAGGATTAGCTAATCTCTTCCCTCATTTGCTACTATGCTCCCATCATACAGAATCACCAGAAGTTCCATGAATATTCTGTGCTTTGTCTCATTTCCTTATCTTTCTGCCAATATTTATATTTGAATGAATGGTCTTTCCTTTATCCTTTAAACCCAAATTTTTATTTTATATTTTATATCCAAAGATAAGCTCTTCACTGATTTGCCCTGAGGACACAAAGATGAACTGATAAGAGCATTGTCTTCACATGCCCACAGCCTCCACTGTCCACAGGTCATAGACACTGGCATGTAAACAATACATAGTGTACAATAACAGGTAAACAAATACACAGAGTACAATGATGCTATTTTAAAACTGAGAGCAAAGCATAACAGAAAAAAGTGGATCATTATGCCTCTGCAAAGAACTGAAAAGCAAGGTACTGAAGAATGAGTTCAGAAAAAAAGTGAGAGTGTAAGGGATCCCAGAGCAATAGTACAGTGGGTAGGGCGTTTGCCTTGCATGTGGCCAATTTGGGTTTAATCCCCGGCATCCCATATGGTCCCCTGATCACCACCAGCAGTAATACCTGAGTGCAGAGCTAGAAGTAACCCCTGAGCATCTCAGGGTGTGACCTGAAAAGCCAAAAAATCTCGCCCGCATGGCAGAGCCTGGCAAGCCGCCCGTGATGTATTCAATATGCCAAACACAGTAACAACAAAGTCTCCAATGGAGATGTTACTGGGCCCGCTCGAGCAAATCGATGAACAACAGGAGGGCCTTTACCTTTACCTTAATTTTTTTTTAAAGAGTGAAAGGCATACAGTGGAATGTTACTCAACCTTCAACTTAAGGAAGAAAATACTAACATCGATGCGATATGTCTAAACCTTAAAAACATCATGTTAATAGGCAAGAGAGATAATGCAGGAGGTATGGCCACTTGGGTTGCATGTGGTCAAGGTTGGTTTGATCCACAAAACCACAAATTGTCCCTGAATACTGCCAGAAGTAATCCCTCAACACAGGATCAGGAGAAAGCCATGAGCATTGCTAGGTGATCCCCAAAATCAGAACCCAAATAAAACATTTATGTTAAGTCAAATTGTTCTCTGCTTCCCCTTACATGAGGTCCCAAAAGTAGCCAAGTTAACAGAAATAAAAAGATAGTAGAGAAACCATGGCTGCTCGGGGTTGGGGCATGGGGGAGAGCTGTCCTGGGGATGAGTACAATGTATCAGTTTTGTAATAGTTCTGGAAACCAATGGAGGTGATGACTCACAACCATAGAATGAACTGAATACCACTCTACTACATATTTTAGAAACATCTAACATGTAAAGAATCAGAATGACACAACAAAGCTGAAAGACTTCTCCCTTCCCCCCGCCACTTCCTTACTTTTACACTGGGAATAAAAGTTAAGGTTTCACATGTAAAACATAATTCCCCTATTAAGTTTCATTCTCATCCCAAAAGAACATTCAGATGAGAACAGATGCAAAAACATGATCTTGTGAAACAGCACTAAGGTTCACAGAGAAATCAAATTGATTCTCGGACAGAAAAAAGAGAACAAAAAACGATTACGTTTGAAAGAGATGGAAGGGCTGAACATAAAATGTCTTTTATATCATCTAAAGATGGAAAAGAGCCTTGTAGTCAATGTGCTGGAGCCTAAAATTCAACTAATGATGTGGAAAAAAAATGATCATGATATCAGAAGTTATAAATATCTCTTCAAATGTTGGCATCCCTGGGGGTTCTGGCCCTACCCCTCTTTACTTCTCAATATATCATACACTCCACCTGTGTGCTCACATCCATTATACTGAACAGCAATCAATATCTGCATGTCAGTCAAATAGATATCTTGGCCTCCTGAGCTTCAAATTTCCTGAGTTTCAAATTTCTCATTTAACAATTCTGCCAACTGTCTCAAAGCCCACAGAAATTAGCATGCTTAAAACTGATTATCTCTCTCTACAATCCCCCATTAATTCCTCTAAGTCTGATTCTCACCTAAAATCTTTATCTCAATAAGTGGCATTATCCAAGAAGTTACACAAAGTCAGAAATCTATGAATTGAAAGAGACTTTGAATTCCCTATACTTATTGCAATAAATTATGGGCACACAATGTACTTGATGATTTTTGAAGCCATAAAATGGAAGGTGCAAAATAGGGTGGAGATTACAGCTGAGACAAGGAAGGAAAACAAAACTCATCCAGAAAAGAAATAAAAAATTGTCATGGCTGGAGCGACAGTACAGTAGGTAGGGTGTTTGCCTTGCACAGGGCTGACCCGGGTTCGATTCCTAGCACCCCATATTGTCCCCCGAGCACCGTCAGGAGTAATTCCTGAGTGCAGATCCAGGAACAACCCCTGTCATTCCCGGGTGTGACCCAAAAATTAAAAAAAAAAAGTCAGACTTGGAGAGGATACTCTAAAAGTAAATAGTATTGTATTACTAGTGACACACTTGATAAGATTTAGATGATTCATTATAAAGGAAGAAGTTAAAGATAACTCCCAGTTTTCTATCCTGATTTTTATATTAATGTTTTGGCGTTAACTAGCAAAGCTCAGCAAGATAGACACTAGGTTTGGATGGTTATTGTTGTACTGCATTTATCTGTGAACACATAATTTCCTTTTTAATAACAACTATTTTTTATCTCTCATTTCTGTTTATTCTAATGCAATAAATGCCCTTTAAAAATGTTGATTAGAGGCAGTGAGATAGGTCAAAAGACTGAAGTACATGCTTGCCACCTAACCTTTAGCATAATGTCTATAGGGTCTATTAGAGGCAGGAATCAGGCATTTGGTGAGGGAGTGGGCATGCTGGCCATGATCAGGGATTACATCACACTCTATACTTATCCCAGTTGCACTCAAACCATCAACAATATATAAGACAAACACCTTAACCCCTACACTAACCAACCAGTCCCCAAGCATATTATCTAGATGCTAAGAACCGTGTCATGTTCTCTTACACACCACTAATGAAAACAAGGAAGGGGGCGGGAGCAATAGCACAGCAGGCAGGACATTTGCTTGCATGCCGCCGACCCGGGTTCAATTCACAGCATCCCAGATAGTCCCCTGAGCGCCTCCAGGAGTAGTTCTTGAGTGCAGAGCCAATGTGTGTAACTAAAGGAGTAACCCCTGTACTTCACCAGGTGTGACCCAAAGAGAAAAAAATAATAAGGAGGATGAATGCCAAGTCTCCCTTAGTTCACCACTCTTATTATAACTATTTTGAGATATAGTTTTAAGGTATACAATTTCACACCATTTCAAAACGTACATTCCACCTACAACCACACTTAAATGCCATTATCTTTCTCAGTTTTGACTGTAAAATTCTTTTTAAACTGTGTATACCTCAACTTAAAATAAGTCTTTTTTTTTACATAATTCACTTGGCATATTTGAGGTTCACCCATGCTATCATAATTAGAAAATTTTCCTTTTTGTATAAGGTAGAAAAATAAGTCATTGATCCAGCAATCCCACGTCTGAGTCTATGCTCTATGGTTGAAATCAGAAACTCAAAAGACATTGGCAGTCCCAAACTCACTGCAGCATTGCTCGGAACAGCCAAGACATGGACACAGCCTGCCTAACTGTCCACCAATAGACAACAGGCTAGGAAAGCACTGATTTAACAATGGCCTCAATTTTCTGTTTACCTAGATTATATTATACCGTAGATAAAAAAGAAATGCATATCTGGGTTATTTTTGCCCCCTTCCTAAATTATATTTCTGCTTTAGTTTCTTCTTGTATATTAAGGAAGAAGATAATCTAGAGGATTTCCTAAAATACTCTACAACCTAACCTCATACTCCATATCAAATAACTCTACACTGTAACTGTATTAAAAATATGTTAAGAGCATTATATGTGAAGAAAATAATCAGTATGTGTAAATATGTACTATGTACTATGGATATATACGTTCTTTAAAAGAAAAACTGGCTTAAGAGAATCAAGAAATACAACTAGAAGAATAAATCCCATGTGCAAAATATTATTCAAATCAAAATGGAGAAAACTCTCAGAAGATGGAGCAAAATACTTGACCTGATGTTTAATAGCTTCAGAGCATTCAGCAGGACTCCCCTTTTGACATCATAGTCTATTTTCTGATCAGTTCCAAAGCTTGGGGCACGATTGATCTGTAATTTACAAAGAAAATAATAAGAACACCTAAATAGTGTGGAAGACCAATGAATACTTCACAAATTTTTGTTAATCTAATATGCAATTCTATAGCCCATAGAGCTTTACAAAACAGATGGCCCAGATGATCACTGCCACACCTCCATTCCCCATCAACCTAAGACAAGAACTTGCAAGAAAAATGATTCAGACCGCCACCCCCCTTCCCTGTGCAGTCTTTGCTTTAAGGGTCTTTGTCGGCTAACATGTCCTTTCTCCTCTCTGCTCTCCAGCCTTTTGCCAAAAGTCATCCTAGATTCCAAGTTTAAAGAAGAGAAAGGTACACAACAACAAGGTATGGAAAATGAGTAAGAAAAACATAACAGAATCAGGGAGCTGGAAAGAGATTACAATGGATAAAGTGTATACCTTGTTTATGGCCAACTAGGCTTTAATCCCTGGAACCTCAAATGGTCCTTTGAACCTATCAGGAATGATTCCAGAGTGAAGAATCAAGAATCAGCCCCGAGCACTACTAGGTGCGGCCCCCAACCAAAAAAAAAAAAAAAAAAGAATATTCATGTGAATAAAAACCACAATTATATATGTGCATCTATTGGGCATATAAAAAACATCCAGATCTTCAGATCTGGATGAATCGATTTATCACTAACCTTAAAAAAATAAAAAAACATTTTTTTCTTTCTACCTGGCTCAAACAAGGATTCCTCAATTTTCGTCTCCAAAGTACTGACTGTGCTGGTCAAGAAACACTATTTAAAAAGCTGCAGGACAAAGTTCATAAGCTTTTCTAGATGCACAAAGTCTCACGTGAATAAATGAGACATTTGGGGCTGTCCTATTTCTACCATCACTTACAGGATTCATTAAAAAACTGAAATGATTAGAAGCTTCTGTGTAAAACACTACCATTTCAGGAGCTGGAAGTTTGGTATTTAATCAATTTTTATGAAAATATAATTAGAATAGCTGGTGTTTATGAAAGTATTTAACTTAGTTGATTAGAATACTATTAAATTTCAAACCACAGCTTCAGCTTCATGATCAACTAACCACATACAGATTATATCAAAAATTCTGTATGGTAATAGTATTAGAAGAACATGTATTATTCAAATCCACCACAAGAGACAAAACCATTGGAAGAAATCCATATTGTACTTAAGTCACTCCAGAACACAAATGCCTCTAATTAGATATATGGTCAAGGATGACTGCAGAAAAATAGTGAATAAAAGCTCTACAAACAACAGAAGAGTCACCTACAATCAATGCCACTACTAAGTATATTAATAACAACTCAGTCAGCTGTATTTCAGATACTTTCTATGTATACATATTTAATTTTGTATACACATCAATATTCTTTACCTTCTGGACACATGGCTAAGCTAAGAATACTGCTTTCTTTTTTACTGCATTTTATTCTATTTACATTAAGTCACCACTATTTACAGTTTTATTTTTCTATACACATATTTTCTTCTGTATGCACTTTAAATGCTTTTTATTGTATTTTATTCTACTTATATTGTCATTGCTATTTACAAAGTTATTTATAGTTGAGTTTCAGGCATCAACCTCAACACCGCTTCCATCACCAGTGTCAACTTCCTTCCACTAATGTCCCCAGTTTTCCTCCAAAAGCCTCCTTGACAGGCACATTTTTAAGTCTGGTTGTTGGAAATTTAGCTTGTTGGTTTTGTAGTTCCAATAAATAGATACACCGTAGTTCTACAGTCAATGTGTCAGAGGACCTTGCCTCCTGCCCCTGTTACTTTCTTTCTCTTTGCTTTTTCTTACTTCCCCACACTTGATTTCTTTCCTTTGTTTGTCCTTCTCAGTATTCTGCTTTCACATCCACATTTTGTTCTTTCACGGTCACAATCACGATCATCCTGTTGTTCATCGATTGCCTCAAGCAGGCACCAGTAACGTCTCCTTCATCCTAGCCCTGAGATTTTAAAAAGTGCCATATTCAAGGCTCTTTCAGGGTTAGGAGAATGAGACCCATCATTGTTACTGGTATTTGGCATATTGGCAAACTCCCCGTGGTGTACCCATTTTTTCTTTATATTATAAAAATCTTTCATTTTATGAATACATGTTACTCCTGTATGCAGATATGCCATGTATTTTGATTCATTTGCTGATTTCTGATTTAGAGAGTGAGAAACATATTCCGAGCTTTGTGATATGGCCTCAGAAGAAGGGAATAGCTTGTCAATTGCATGAATATTCATTTATTCAAAGTAAAATTGGCCAAAGAAGGTGTTTAGAAATATGCTACTTCACAGTTCTAGAATTTCCTCTACAACTGCAAAAAAAAGACCAAAGTAACATTTTATATTAAAAAAATAAATTCTAACCATGCTATACTGATTCAAATCTCTGAAATTTGTAATACAACTAGATAGTACTGCCATTACAGGTAATCAGATTATAAAATAAACATGTAGGAATAGATGATTAAGTGGCTCTCAGAAACCTGATCTATCTTGATAGGATTTTTTAGGTGTTCTATTTCAAAATCACTGGAATTCTGCCAGGCATATACCTCCTTCAGTACAGTGTTGAGGTACTGAAACAAAATAAGTTTAAGCTCTCTCTCTCTCTCTCTAACATATTCTACCTTCTACCATTATATAAAAGAACCTGGGGCTAGGGATAAGGCTCAAGTATCAGGACACATGTGTAAAGCTCTGGGTTCAATCTTTGGTGCCTCGAATCCCCAGTACACCACTAGGCATGACTTCAACTCCCTGAGTTCACCTTTTGGGCTCACAATATCATAAATTGGCCTATGAAGAAATTTATCCACACAGATTAATTGATATGTGTATGTAGAAAAGCAGAAAATGTTTTTTCTTTTTTTTTTTCAATTTAGGTAAACATCCAAATTTTTTTTTAATTTGGAACCACTGTAGCACTGTCCTCCCATTGTTCATCGATTTGCTCTAGCGGGCATCAGTAACATCTCCATTGCGAGACTTGTTACTGTTTTTGGCATATCAAATACGCCACGGGGAGCTTGCCAGGCTTTGCCATGCGGGCGGGATACTCTCGGTAGCTTACTGGGCTCTACGAGAGGAACAGAGGAATCGAACTCAGGTCGACCATGTACAAGGAAAACACCCTACCCACTGTGCTATTGCTCCAGCTCAATTTGGAAGAAAACATTTTATTATATAATCATGAATATCTGACAGAAGAAACTCTAAAAATTAGACAGGGCTACTATCCCATAATATTGAAGATTTCTTTGGTTCCTATCGCCTATACCAACTCTAAAATAGACAAAAGTCAGTATTTGTTAGCTTCAAAGTGTAGCTGCTTGTAAATGCATGCAAAAAAAAAAAATGAAAACCGTTAGACAAGAAATAAGTATGGTTTCATAGCTGGTAAAATCACAGCATTATTGCAAAACAGAAACAGTCATTTCATATACATGTCAAAGTCTCCATCACAGATTCTGTGCTCCTATTCCCTCTGGCCAGTGTTGTTCCTTCTGGTCAGTTCCCTCCCTGCCATCACCACCTTAAATGTCGCAGCACATCACAGGCATTATCTCACCTTCTATAGTCTTAAATATTATTTGTTCAGCTTCAATCCCTATACAAAATTTTTTAAACTCTCAAATACACACATGTACAGGGAGAGACTGATCACTCTAGTATATGGGCCAGTTCTCCATCACGACTTTATTTTATCATTCTCAGAAGCAACTTCTACTTTATTCCACTTGATGGCGCCAAAAGGTTTTTAACGAATATATCAGACTAAGATTGCAGATGGGGAAAAAAGACATTTAGAGACAATAAAAAAGAAAAATTTTTCTTGTTATAAAGAATAATATATATTAAAATTTATAATACTTTAGATGTTTCTAAGATTTCTGCTCAATTTGGAAATGAAGAAAGACTAGCAAAAAGTTTGTTTTGGCAAGTAACATACTTAGCTATTGGTTACTGTGGCTGTTAGTGGATCTTATTATATTGATCTCGAAATGACAGAGACAATAAACTATTAAAAAAATTAATATAAATAAGGGCATTTTGAGATTTTTAAAAATTAACTTCAACTGTCCAGTCAACTCTGACTTACCAAGCTAATGAAAATCACTAGCTGAGAAAGTGCTTTAAAAAAAGCACTTTAAGATCTATAAACTTTATAACTGCTGGAGGCCACATCCTGCAGTGCTCAGAGCTTACTCCTCACTCTATGCTCAGGAGCCGCTTCCATCAGTGCTCAGGACTCTATGTATGGGGATCAAATCCAGGTTGGCCACATGTAATACAAGTACCCACTCACTCTACTATTTCTCCAGTCCCTAAAATACCTTCGTACAAAGTCATTCTTCCCTCGATCCTTCCCACTCCACCTCATGTCTTCACTCTTCCCCTACTGCATCAATAACCAAAGAAAGATAACTGGAAATGGTGGGGGAGGAAAATACTATTACTAAAAAAAGACTGCAAACAAATCAGTAAACCTAAAGAAGAAAACATCTGGTAATAAGGTGAAAGGACTGTACTAGTTCTAGGACCATTTTCAATGACTATATGCAGAGTTTTCCTCCTACCAAGCAATTTTCAAACATCAGCAAAGTGTTCAAGAATTTAGTTAAATTCTGATTTTCGCCTACCTGGAGAGAGCATTGGAAACAAGAGGTTGAGAGCTCTGTCTCCCAAGATAGCCTTGGCAAGCCCCAGACGGCTCCCGACACTTCTGGTCAAGAGGCCTCCTCCTAAGACTTAAGGTTCCAAAACAGAACCCTGATTAACTGTGATTCTGACAGAGCATCTATAAATGAGATGCTCACAGGACACTGTCCTCAGGTTTTGATTCATTTGTTGGGGTAGTTCTTCGAACTCAGAGAACCCATTTACTCACTGTAGCAGCAAATTATTAAAGATAATATAACTGAGAAATCTCATTGGCAAGATAAGAAGAAAAGGCAAGTTGCTACTCTAAGCTCTTCAGGCATGTCATTCCACCCAAATTGCCATGTTCACTGACCTAGAAGCTCTCCGAGGCCTTTCCATTGGGGCTGGTACAGCAACTTAAGTAGATAGTTTCAGATTAACCCTTTGGCCACTGGCCACTGAATTCAACCTCCTGTTCCTCTCCCACTCTCCAAAAGTCAGCGGAATTGAACTAAAATTCCAACCATCTAATCACTTGCCTTTTCTCTGGCAACTAGCCCTCATCCTTAGGAGTAGCCCCAAAAGTCATATCATCAACATAAAAGTCCCTTTTAACATAATAAGAATCATTCTCAACACCTAGGAAATTCCCAAGTTTCTGGGAGACTGACCAGATACTATGGATTATGGCCAATAATGTGTGATAAATACATTAATTTAATCATCTGAGTGACCAAAAAATATGCTTCTCACAATTCATAATATCACAGGCTCACAATATATAGTCAAATGATTTTATAATCAAGAATTATAGAAAAGAAATAAGTGACATTCTTCACATCTTATTTCTAGGACACGCGTAGAAGCAAGTTTTTTTGATCATCTGCCTAGGAGATCTGTAACTGGTTGGAAATACAATACATATTAATATTTGTTTATAATAGGTGGGATACACAAAGACACACACAAAAACTTTGATCCTCATATCTGAAAAGTGTTATTAAAAACATATTCTAAATGTCCTGCTCTCACCTATCACTCAACTTGTTTTAGCAAAATTGATTTGCAATTACAGTATATAACTTTCAATTTTAAATTATTGAAGAGATAATTAAAAGGAAAGATAGAAAGATATTTATATCTTTTACAGAAGTAGAGTTCTTAAAATACAACTCATCTAGTAAACTTTTCTTTTTCATGTAGGAGTACTGCTATTTATTCAGCCACTGTCATTTAGTAAACTTTAAGGGTTTGAGTAAGTGCAATTTTTCTGATGTAACTTCCTAAGAGAGTATTCCTCTAGGTAGAGAATCATAGCATTTAAAAGATTTCTTTGGATAAAATATTAATATAAACAGTACTGGACAAAAGGACAAAAACCCTAAACAAATCAATTTTTATTCCTCCTTTTATTTTCTAAATTCTCAGTGAGACCTTCTATCTCCTTTCATAATTGGGCTGAGCACACCAGGGACTGTCAGGCCACTTGAGGCATAGAGTCGACAGGCTGGATGAGAGGGGAGTCCAAATATATAATATGTCTTATCTTGAGAATCCACAGAGCCTTGGGTGTCAGGTATGGAACACCAACTAATGAACTGGTTGAAGTCTCTCCTCTCGGAAGGCTTGAAAGGTGCTACGTTGAAGGCAGAGGGATTGGTCCTAAAGCCCGTGCATATACAAAGCAAATAGGACACCCAAAAGTCAAAGCTAAATGACTGAGAAAGCAGTGGAGAAAGGAGACAGATAGCAAATCTGTCAAAGTAAGGTAAAGGTAAAGGTAAAGGCCCTCCCGTTGATCGTCGATTTGCTCGAGCGGGCCCAGTAACATCTCCATTGGAGACTTTGTTGTTACTGTGTCTGGCATATCGAATACGTCACGGGGAGCTTGCCAGGCTCTGCCGTGCGGGCGAGATACTCTCGGTAGCTTGCCGGGCTCTCCGAGAGGGGCGGAGGAATCGAACTTGGGTCGGCCATGTTGGCTGCGTGCAAGGCAGATGCCCTACCCGCTGTGCTATCGCTCCAGCCCTAGTCACACATATTCAAATGTCCAGGTCTTGAAATTCATAATACTAAGTGGGGAAAAGCATATCGAACACATATTGATTCATCCATAAAACTCTTCAATTCCCTGAATTTTTTTTCTCTCTGCCCACATACTCAATTTATACTTTTTTTAGTGAAAAAAGTATACAAAGTGTACATTTAAAAACATTTGTTTGAATACCCCAAAACAATGAACACTTCTCTTTCTTCATAAAGAAATGCCTTACCTCCAGAAGCCAGGGCTTTAGTTTTCTATCCAACAAAATGTCAAATCCCAGGACTTCAAAGCAGACACTTTCACTTCCTGGAGGCTGACCAGGTCGGCACATTCGATATGCGTGTAGAACATGAGGTTCTGCTACAATCAGAGTCTTTACCACCAATTCCTATAAGAATTATGATTTCTTAAAGGTGAAAAATGCCTTATTTGTGTGTGCATCTCATTTACATATGTAGAAAAAAGGCCTGGACTTAGAAACTAGCATCTTGGCCAAGTTCACATAGTTTATGGCATCTAGTCCCTGCTGCCGCTCTAATTTTATTTCAACGGATGCTTCCCCATCCCGAAACATTCAAGCCCTGCATGTCTTCTACAGGAGCTTCAAGAACTAGCGTCCCTCTTCTAGAAATACTCTTTCCAAGTCATACCCATGTCTGGCTCCTTAATATTCAGGTCTGATTCTCAAGTCAGTTATACCCAATACGTCTCACTACATCATTCAAACAGCTATTTTTTTTCTTTCTTTGCTAAAGCAGGGTCTACATTTTTACTTACAAATCCACTCCTACTGTCTCTAATACTGTCAGAATTCAGAAGATGTTAAAAAGTTATCGGGGAGTAGGGAGAATGCTAAGTCACACCTAGCAATGCTCAGAGCCTAGTCCTCGCTCTGTAAATCAGGGATCACTCCTGGCTGTGCTAAGGGATCATGTGGTAATGGACCAGGGTCTTCCAGTTGGCAAGTGCATTAATCTCTATCTCTTAAACCTCTCAAAAGCGTTTTTGAACACTGAGTAAATTTAAGTTGATAACAGGGCTTCTACTGGTTAAGAGTAAATTCATAATTAGCCTTCTCAGAAACCATACAGAAAGGGAGAAGAAAAAGAAAATCCCAATGACGGTAGACTATTACACAAACAAAATGCATGGTCTGCATTAGAGGACAGCTCTTGGGGCTTAGACGGCAATCTAGCCTTCAAAGTTTATTAGCATAGGAATGACGTTGTGATCCAGGGACAAGAATTCAATGAAAGAATTTGATATTGATGATTTCTATGAGGTAAAGGTAAAGGTCCTCCCGTTGATCGTCGATTTGCTCGAGCGGGCCCAGTAACGTCTCCATTGGAGACTTTGTTGTTACTGTGTCTGGCATATCGAATACTCTCGGTAGCTTGCCGGGCTCTCCGAGAGGGGCAGAGGAATCGAACTCGGGTCGGCCATGTTGGCCGCTTGTAAGGCGAACGCCCTACCCGCTGCACAAAATGCCACGACTAATGCTTGTTTTCTAAGTTGGTTTGAAGTTTGAGATTGAGTCTGTGATCACAGAAGAGCTGGTTTACTTGCTTTCACTTGGAATACATTTTCTTTTCAATTTCCTCTCTACCGGTGTAGGCAGGATGTCAAGCAGTTAAGAATTTGGCTCTAAAGAGGACTAATTTGTGGCTTTACCACTCCCTACATGTACACATCGAGATGTCAGGTGAAGTAGTTCTTAGAAAAATTATTTTCAAAGTAATAATATTCACAAGATAAAAGACTAAAAAGCCACTACATAAGTCTTTCGAGATATTGCTGAAACAGCTACAAATAGGGAGGTTAAAATATATATAAAGTAAGATAGGTAAGTAGGTGAAATGGTAGTATTATTGGACCCTAAAACAATTCAATTTTAGGAATGTAAAAGCACAATTGCAGGTATATTTAAAAATGAAGAGTGGCATTACCCAACACAAACCAAACTCCATTTATACTTCTGAGATTTCCAAGTGTCATTTTAAACTTTGATTTAAAGACCTTTTCAACTTAAGTACATTTAAAATATTCTGAGTAGAATAATATTTAATCTTTTTTGTCAGATTTTCTATTTACCCATCTTGATCAGTACAAAGCACAAATGTCTGTGCTTTATAAAGGGTAGTGATGTTAGTTTTAGTTTTAAAGTTATATATTGAAAAAACTATGCCCCCAAGAGGATATTTTTAAAAATCTTAAGTCAAATTCACAAATATTATAAAGCATGGCCTTGAGGAAAAAAATGTACTGTCTTTTTTCTATATTATCCCACTGATTCAACTAGAACAGATTTCTTTACAAAATAAAGTGTTAAGGCAAAATTTTAAGTCATTATATACGTCACATAATTTAATAAAGTAACTATATCAAAACTATTTGGAAAGTTAAACATATATTGTTAATTAGATAAATTAATATTATAATTACTTTGTATGAAAGAAAGTAGGGAAGAAAAATGAAAAATTTACCCTTTCAAAGGAAAAATTTACCCTTTCAAAGGAAAGATCGTGAATGCATCAGGGTATAACAGGCTCAAAATGGCTACATTCAGATGTTTCTTAAAATTATATACTAGGCTCTAACAGAAAAATTCATTTTCATAATACTTTATTGATGTTAGTCTTACTTGAACATATTTTCTTAGTGAAATTATTTTGGGAAAGTACTGTTTAAAAGTCAATGTATGAGCCAGAGAAATAGTACAGTGGGCTAGATCTTTGCCTTCCATGCAGCCACCCCCAGTTTTAGCCCCAGCAACCCCAGCATCACACCACTGCCAGGTGGGATTACTGAGCACAGAGACAGGAGTAAGCCCTGAGCACTGCTGGGTGTGGCTGAATACTCCCATCCCACTCCCCAAAACTTCTGAACATATTCTATTACAGGCAGTAGGAGTGGATTTGTAATACAGTCAAGTATTGCCCCCAAACTAAAACAAAACAAATAAAACCAATGTGTGTATAGTTAATACTGCCCATTTTGCTCTCAGGTGTATTTACTCCTCAACAAGATATTCCATAGGTTTCACTTTTTTTTCAAAGAAATCCATAAGGATTCACATGAAAGTAAAAGTTGGCAAAGGAAAAAGATTATCAGACTTTCTTGGTCATATTGTGCTATTATCAAATGACTCATTAAATTGAATGATTGTTAAAAAAATATAGCAAATTTCACTACTTTGATGTTCCTGACTCAAGAATCAGTAAATGATCCTTACTAGACAGTTATTTTGGAATTTATACAAAAATGACTTTCATAAAATAAATTATTAAGCACAACATTAGTGTACTCAGATTTCTTATCTGGATGTATTTTGTCCTTAAAATGTATATAATAAAAAGTTAACAAGTCAATAAGCATAAATTCTGACAACTTGGTGAAGTCCCTATATTTTTAAGATATTTAAATGTGTTGTCAATGTTTACAAATCCATGTATTTATGACTTCTAATGAAAAATTAAAAGAATAAACCACACTGGGCCCAAAATTTTTTGTAGAGCAATCAGGCAATTGCTGAGAAATCTCAACCCTCTTAAGACCTTAAAAAAGCTCTTTAAATTTCCAGAGTTCCCAGACACCCTTCTCTGCAGACCACATTACTTCTTTTCATTGTCTGACACTAAAGACCTTTGGATTTACATTCTGCGACAGAGAATATAAGGTTAAAAAAGAATCAACTAACAAAGCGTTCAACAATAGGATAAATATGGTACTTATTTTTCTCTCTTTTCTCAAGAGAATCAAGTTCAACTATGTACTTTCATGTCCATTTTCCATAATAGATTTAAATTACACCACTGTCCCCCAAAAGGAAGACAGTGCACACTATAGAGTGCTAAGTATGTTAGGTATTTACAATAGACACAACCCTTCCATTTGAATACTATTTCAGTATTTGAGCTATAATTATTAAGGATCTATTTCAGCAAAGTTCTCTTATCATATATGTCCTTTACTTTCACCCTTACATTTGGAATTTCATCCACTTCTGTGGATTTAATTATCAATTACATCCCAAATACAAACTTGTAACTGCTTACTTCACCTTTCTGTCCAAAACAGCATTTTCAGGTCATCATATATAAAGTAAAACTCATCATCAGAGAGCTTCATAAAATGTTAAAAGTTCAGTTCACATATCCAAGCCTAGAGAAAGGCCTCCTATCTTTGCCTACTGAAAGTTCCACATAAGTGATCTTCCTCTGTACCCAGCACATATCTCTTGATAGACTTGCTACATTTTAATATATTAACAACTTATATGAAGTTGAAGACTTTTTTTCTTATCAAATTCTAAGCTTTTAAAGGACTGGAGCTAGGTCTTATAAATCTTCAAGTTATCAGGTTTATGTTGTAGGTTCAATAAATGTTTACAAAATAAATGAGTTAATAAATGAATAATTCTTTTCCCCTCTGCAAAATTAAGCTCTATGTATCAAAATAAGTTCCTTTCTACTCCTTTCATCTAGTTAAGATAATTTCACCACCATTTCTCCCTATGATTCTGCCGCATAATGTCTGGAGACATTCTAAATACTTTTCCTTACCCCAATCTGGATATTCAATTAACCTCAGTGTTACTGCAATTATGTTTTGTTTTGTTTTGTTTTGTTTTTACAGAGGTTCATATCAAGCCACTCTTTTTATTTAAATAATAACTTCTTCCTAAGCACCTATTCTTGGTTTTCATTCTAACCATCCTTTTTTGTTTTCAAACTTATCTTTTAAATTTCTAGTCTTTTGCCTATTACTCCCCTCCCTTAAAAACAGAATTATCTTTATTAAAAAATTCCAGCTCTATTGCTCCACCTAAATTTTTATCTCCATACCTCTTTTCAACTTTACAAACCCATGAATTACCTACAAAAACTGAATATGCTAACCTGGGCCACTTTCTCATAACTCTATGCTTTTTCTTATGATTTTGCTGAAACTGAGAATTTCCCCCTCTTCCTAATAGTAAAGATAATACTTATCTACCAAGATCCATCACAAGTTCTACTTCCTGTAAGAAACTAATCTTAATCTGTACAATCAATAATGTAGTCTGTTTATAATATTTAATGCTTGACAATCATTGTACTGAATCCCAGAAAAGACAGCACTAATTGTGCAATAGGATCATCTTACAGATATATCACTCCAAAACTTAGCCACATCATGTTCGTTTGCTTCTAGGAATTCTGTAAACCATTTGATGGAACGTTTGCTTCCTTTGTTTTCAGTTTCATCTCTTTCAAAATGCTCATTGTGCTTGTTCACAGAGTAGTTTGTCAAATGCATGTATAACTGGGTCTGTAACAAGAAAGAAAATTTTTATCACATAGGGGACTCTGAGATAAGATTTCACAGAAAATAAAACCAAAGAAAACATTGAAGTTTAAAATATACAAATAACTTTTTTAATAACTTTATATAACTTTTAAATAAAATGAAGTAATCTGACACCCAGATGTGACTTTAGATAGCACTGCTGCATCAAGATGAATATATTCTTTATGCAATGATTATTTTGATTTGTTAATAGCAGCTATTTTAATATAATATTTTACTTTCCCTGAGTTAAAGAGATCTACTTTATTAAAAATTTTGAAGGTAAAGGCCCTCCCGTTGATCGTCGATTTGCTCGAGCGGGCCCAGTAATGTCTCCACTGGAGACTTTGTTGTTACTGTGTCTGGCATATCGAATACTCTTGGTAGCTTGCCGGGCTCTCGGAGAGGGCGGAGGAATCGAACTCGGGTCAGCCATGTTGGCCGCTTGTACATGCAAACTTATCTCTTGAATTCTTGTTGTTTGCTAACCCATGTGCCCACCACTAACCGATTTATTTAATGAGAACAGACAATATTTAATGAGTGTCTATTATAAGCTTGAATTTATGCAGTGCACAATGGATGTAAAGGGAATAAGAGAGACACAATCCTTACCCTTACAAATTTAGAAAAAGCTTTAAATTAAGTGATAGTAAAAGAGTACAAACAGAACTTGTGTATTTCACTCTATTTTTTCATATCCTAATCTTGAAATTTCACTTAAATCACTTAACTTCCCGTTAGTCGTCGATTTGCTCGAGCGGGCACCAGTAACGTCTCCATTTGTCCCTGTCGCGTGCTACTGTAGCCCAATGGCATCTGTTCGCTCTGGGAACATGAAGAGCCTCAAACCAATCGTTCATGATCTTGACGAAGAAGTCTGACCATCTGGTAGGTGGGCAGCCACGCGGTCTTTTGACATCCCATGGAATCCAGTTGGTAACAGCTCTAGTCCAGCGGTCGTCTTTAAGTCTCATTACGTGACCAGCCCATCTGATTTTGGACACCTTGGCAAACGAGACAGCGTCCCTGATTCTTGATCGTCGACGAATGTCGGAACTCCGGATTCTTTCTCTCATTTGAGTGAAACGTGATATTCCAAGCATAGCTCTTTCAATTCCTTTTTGGGAAACCCGAATCGCATTCTCATCCTGTTTGCGTAGGGCCCAGGTCTCTGAGGCATAAGTTAATGCAGGAAGAACAGTGGAATCAAAGAGATGTGCCCGGAGCCGGAGTTCTTCGTCCTCTTAGCTATTTCTTCAACGTTCTTGAAGGCGTTCCAAGCCGCTCTCTTCCTCCTGCGCAGCTCGGGTGCCAGGTCATTTGTCATGTTGACTTCTCGACCTAGGTACACATAGCTGTTGCATTCGGAGATGGTTGTTCCGTTGAGAGCGAATGGGGCATCAGGAACCAGGCTGTTTCTCACAAACATTGTCTTCGTAAGATTCAGCTGTAGTCTGACCTTTCCACACTCACAGTCAAAGTCGGCCAGCATTTGTGCCGCTTGGCTGATGTTTGGTGTTATTAAAACAATGTCATCAGCAAAGCGGAGGTGGTGTAGTTGCCGACCATCTATCTTCACTCTCATTCCTTCCCATTCTAATCGTCGCATGATGTTAAATAGAGCGGCATCTTGAACTCCCGAGAAACCTCAATGAGCTTGGTTATCGTGTGGTGCTGAATATTCAATGGTGCTGAATCCTTTGTGGAACCTGGCTTGCTCGCATGGTTGTCCTTCATCTAGTGTTCTGCCAATCCTATTTAGGATGACTCGAGTGAACAACTTGTAGATGACAGACAATAGGCAGATCGGGCGATAGTTGCCAATGTCATGGATGTCTCCCTTCTTGAACAGTAGCACGGTCCTGCTGGTTTTCCATTGGGACGGAAACTTGCATTCAGACAGGTAGCGTGTGAAGAGCCGAGCCAGTATATTCAATCGACGGTTTTGCCTGATGGATCTTGAAATTTAATCATGAAATTTTAGAGGTCTATGAGGAACACAGACACTTATACAGGAAAACATTGTTTTTCACACACTAAAAACCAAAGCCAGGAGATTATGTGATTCAAGAGCACTAGGCAGAGAACCACCTAAAGATAGCACTTCCTGATGCCCAGATTTTCATTGTGATTACCTAATCCAGTGTACTTAGGCAAATTACATACATAAACCCAACAGAAAAAAATCATTTTATCACAGAGTCCAAATCTTTCAAATCTTTATTACTCTTTCCTAGCCCTTTCCTTACTCTTAACTCTCAAAAGATAATTATCTGCCTTACTAAGATATACATAATCCATCCTTACCCACTTGAAATACTTTAATTATAACCTAAGAATTGATGAATCACAAATTATGCCTGCAGCTCAGATCTCTAAACTTCACATTTACATAACATGAGTGTCCCTAGTACTTAGTGGTTGCACAGTCCTGTCAAATAAAATAAATCACTGTCACTGTCACTGTCCTCCCGTTGTTCATCGATTTGCTCCAGCGGGCCCAGTAAATCATCTTTCTAAAAACCTTTAATAGCTCTTTGATATTACCTATCACAGTGACCTGGCTCACTGCTCACAATACCCTTAATTGCCTATGCAAAAACCCTGATTTTTTTTCTTTAATGAATCACCATGTGATACATAGCTACAAAGTTGTTCATGATTGGGTTTCAGTCATACAATGTTCCAACACCCATCCTTCCACCTATGTATATTACCCACCACCAATGTCCCCAATTTGCCTTTCGCCATAGCCCACCCCCAGCTTTCCTCTAAGGT
The DNA here is from genome assembly GCF_029834395.1 of Sorex fumeus. NCBI lineage: Eukaryota > Metazoa > Chordata > Mammalia > Eulipotyphla > Soricidae > Sorex > Sorex fumeus. The sequence goes on along the minus strand of NW_026606104.1, from coordinate 17,756,719 downwards.
AGGCCTCACTCTCTCCTCTCCTCTCTCTCTCTCTCTCTCTCTCTCTCTCTCTCTCTCTCTCTCCTTTCCTCCCTGCCTCCCCCACTCCCCTCCTTCCCCCCTGCACTTCTTTGGGCATTATGGTTTTCGATAAAGGTGCTTGAGAGGTAATCATGTTTGTTCCTTTACCTACTTTCAATATGAAGTTCTTATGCAGAGTGATCATTTCCAACAATCAGAATGGTCTGTTCTCTATCCCAGTTGCCTTTCCCCCACCAGCACTTAAAGCAAGCTTCCATCTGTGGACCAATTCTCCTGGCCCTTGTTTCTACTGTCCTTGGATATTAGTCTCATACTATGTTTTCGGTTTTTTTCTTTTTTTTTTCATATTATTGCACAGTAAGTGTAATCATTATATGTCTGTCCCTCTCCTTCTGACTCAGCATGATAAACTTCCATATCCATCCATTTATAAGTGAATTTCATAACATCATTTTTCCTGGTGTCTAAGTAGTATTCCATTGTATAGATGTACCATGGGTTTTGTTTTTTGTTTTTAATCTCATCAGGCACTCAGGCACTCAGGTTGTTTCCAGATTCTGGCTATTGTGAATAGTGCTGCAATGAACATAGAAGTGCAGATGATTTTTCTGTGGGATGTTTTTGGGGCCGCAGGGCATAGTCCCAGAAGTGGTATTGCTGGGCCATATGGAAACTCAACTTCTAGTTTTTTGAGGAATGCCCATATTGTTTTCCAAAAAGGCTAGACCAGCATTCCCACCAACAATTAAGGAGCATCCCTTTCTCCCTGAATCCACGTCAGCTGAGTGTTCTTGTTCTTTTGGATATGTGCCAATCTCTGTGGTATGAACTGATATCTCATAGTTTTGATTTGCATCTCCCTAGGGACTACTGATGTAGAACATTTTCTCATGTGCCTTTTGGCTGTTCGAATTTCTTCTCTGAGGAAGTTTCTGTTCATTTCTTCTTCCTATTTTTTGATGGGGTTGGATTTTTCTTATAAAATCCTACCAGTGCCTTATATATCTTTGATATTAACCCATTATCAGATAAGTTTTGGATAAATAAATATGCCATTCCAGGGCTCTCTTTGCATCTTGGTCACCCCTTCTTTTGAGGTGCAGAAGCTTCTTAGTTTAATGGAGTTTCATTTGTTTTCCTTTGCTGCCACTTGCCTGATTAACTGGTGCTTCACTTTTGAAGATACCTTTAGCTCCAATGTCATGGAGGGTTCTACCTACATTTTCCTCCATGTACTCATGTACCTTATGGACTCAGATGTGATATTGAGGTCTTTGATCCATTTTGATCTAACTTTTGTGCCTTGCATTAGAGAGAGGTCTGAGTTCATATTTTTGCATGTAGCTGTCCAGTTTTCTCAGAACCACTTGTTGAAAAGGGTTTCCTTGTTTACTTCATATTTCTTTCTCCTTTATCAAAGGTTAAGTGATCATATATTTGAGGGTCGGTGTCAGGACAGTCAACTCTATTCCATTGATCTGCAGGTCTGTATTTATTCCAATACCATGCTGTTTTAATTACTTTATAGTACAGTTTGAAATGGGGAAGGTGATGCCACCCATCTTCTTTTTCCCAAGGACTGCTTTAGCTATTTGTGGGGCTTATTGTTTCATATGAATTTAAGGAATGTTTGATCTGTTCATTGTAATATGTCGTGGGTATCCTTATATGAACTCCACTGAATCTGTATAATGTTTTTGGGTGATAAATATGCCTTTATTATCACCTTTTGACAATGTTAATCCTCCCTATCCATTAACAGGGATATGTCTCCGTTTCTTCATGCCTTCTTTCTCTAAAACCCTGCTTTTTATCTTCAATATGTCTCTCTCTCTTTCCTCTTGCTACAAATCCAACCATGTTATCCAAAATGTATCTTAAATCTATTCTCTTTGCTTCAAAATTTCTTGATCCCGCACCAGGCTGTCTTCACCGAGGCACCTCGGAGGGGAGTGGGTTGAGTTTCCCTCCCCGACCCAAGCAGAACTCCAGCAGCCAAAAGCCTCCAGAACCCAACCACCACCATGCTCAAGTCCTCCCTCCACACACTTGGACAAGCCTTACCCAAGTGGGATCTGGCAGAAAAGCCCAGGTATGTGAGCCTCGTGACTGAGACCTCCAAGCCCACTTGAATCGAGACTGGGTCTCCTCCCCCCATATCCCCAGTTTTCCAGTAGCTTGGCAGTCACACCCACAAGCTGCCCCCAGTGCCATGTAATCTCATCAATGGCTAAGATACAGAGACTATAAACCAAAGCTCCCGGAAGAGAGAAATGCAGAATTTTCTGGAGCACGTGGCAGCAGACCTCTTATACTCAAGCCTACTTATGTACCAAAAGTATAACACATTTGTTTGTTTTTAACATACCTGTTTGTATTCTCTTATATATGGGCTTAAATGACTCCAGAGTGAAATAAAATATACAACAACCTTCAAAACAAAAAAAATCTATTCTATTATTTTTAATCCAGTGTTGTGGCTTTTCCTTCATCTTTTCTCTCATACATGGTCATTCCAGAATACAGCTTCTAGTGGCCCTTACTCAATATCTTACATCCATATACTCCCCTTGTCATAGTTCCCAGTTTGCCTTTTTTATTTGGAAAGGGGAAGTTGGGTCACACCCACATTGCCCAGGGATCACTTCTGGCAGTGTGCACCACATGTGGTGACAGGATTGAACCAAGAATGGCTGTGTGCAAGGCAAGTGCCTTATTCCCCGTATTATATCTCCAGACCCCAGTCAATGTTTAATGATATAAATACCATTTCTTGTTTCACTTGTTTAGAATATTTCAATCTATCTCTTCTCAAATTAAATTCCAAAACTATAGACCCAGCCTTCAAACTATACCTGGTGTTTCTAGGACTTTTCCCATGCTCATCTCTTAATTTGAAGTCTATACTTAATTCTCAATCTATATTGAATGTTTTTGTTTACTCTAGCCATGCCATACTTCCTCTTCTTTTTTGTTGTTGGGAACACACCTGGCAATGCGCAGGGAATACTCCTGGCTCTGAACTCAAGAACTACTCCTGGCAGTCCTTGGGGACTATATGGGATGCCAAGGATCAAACATGGGTCAGCTGCAGGCAGGGAAACTGCCCTACTCACTGTACTATCTATCTAGCTCCATCCTCTTACTACTAAGGCTATGTTTTTGCCTTGAACTCTACCCCACCCCACCCCAGCCCTGCCATGGTTAGTTCCCTATTCAGTATCACATTTCAAATTGCCTCTCTAATCTTCATCTCCAAGTAATGTAAATGTCCTTGCTAAGCACTGCCTTAGCCGACTAAGTTTCTCGGAACATCACACTTGCTGTATTATAATTACTTGTCTTATTTTCTGCATTTCCTATTACTTCTAGAACTGTCCACCAAGATCAAGTCCTATCTTGGTCAGTGTTTTTCCAAATATTGTGCTGACAATGCCAAGAAAAACTTCAAACATTACTTGATGGTTGGTTTTATCCATTTTCTCAAGCAGGCCCAGTAACGTCTCCATTGAGAGACTTGTTGTTACTGTGTTTGGCATATTGAATACATCACGGGTAGCTTGCCAGGCTCTGCCATGCGGGCGAGATACTCTCAGTAGCTTGCCAGGCTCTCGGAGAGGGGCAGAGGAAACGAACTTGGCCGCTTACAATGCAAATGCCCCACCTGCTGTGCTATCACTCCAGCTCAGTCGCGCAGGTTAGCACGTGGTTTTATCCATACTTTATAATATTTATTTTTATTATTTTTTATTATTTGGGGCTTTGTGTGCCACACCAAGCAAGCTATGTTCAGAACTTATTCCTGTCTCTGTGCTTAAGTGTCAATTACGCCTGGTGATGCTAAGGGGTCTACACTCAGGACCAGAAATCAAATTGGGGCTGGCCGCATGCAAGGCAAGGGCCTTATCCTTGTACTGTCTTTCCAAGCTCCATACTCTGTGATCTTAAAAGATGTAATTCCTTTTTATTTTCTTTTATGGATTTATAGCATGTATTAGTTAATGGAACACAGCACATTTATGATCAATCATCCCTTAGTTTTAAAAATATGATACCAATTAGTGGAATTAATTATATGCCTAACATTGAAAAACAACAATCAAATCTTTGACAAAATGAGAAACAATATTAATTGTAATTAATTATTAATCTTGGTATAATTAGTAGATTCAAAATTTAAAATGTTAACTAAACCTTTAAATAATAGTAAGTTATGATTCATCTTTCACAAGCTACAAATTGCATTTAATAATACTTTTAAATATATATATTTTTGTATACTTTCATGATAAATTATAATAGTTTTCTGTCATAAACTATAAATTACAGTATGTTATGACTACACAAAGGAAACCTTAATGAAAAAGTATCTACAAAAAGTACTATTAAAATTTTTTTAAGTACCATTAATAGACTTTAAATTGCACACCTAATTTCCAACTTATGTCTCCACTTAACATTTGGCCAATCTAAATATACAATCTTCTCTTTGGTTTCAACAAAAATTAATTTCTACTTTTAGACAACTTGTGCATTTTCTGTCTCATGTATGTTCTCCTGACTTCTACAAGTTTACTTATTTAGGGCAGTGGGACCTAGTCACTACTCCCTGTGATTCTAGGACAAGGGGACAGGTTCAATGAGAGGTCCTGGGGATACTCTGCTGCAAAGGTCCTGCAATGTCAGGGATTATCCAGGATGCTCTGGGGTTTCACAGGAATCCCCAGAGCCAAACCAGCTGTCCTTGAGGTAATACCCAGCAATGTTTATGGGAACATGCTTAAACTATCTCACAACCCCATTATGTTTAAATCCTACTTTCTGTACAAAAACTGTACTCAAATACCACGCCCCCTTGTGAAGAGTTGAACTGAGCATTTCTACACTCAATTCCATAACATCTTATCATTCTCAATGACACTATGTTCTATTGGTAGCTCTATATAAGCTATTTCCATAGAAGGCCACTACATACTTATGTCCTCAAAACTCATGGTTTGTAAGCACAATACCCACAGGGGTGTGCCTTTTCCTAGTCTCTCTGCAGAAAATACCATTTCTCCAATTTTCCCAAAGTTGCCTATAAATTAGAAACAATCTTGCTTCTTTATATAAACCTTATTTAAAAATTCTAAAAGGAGAGGCTGATTCACATAATCCTTATACAAAATCAAACAGTGCTTCAAAACTATGTTGAACAAATTCATAGATTCTCTCTGCTTTCACTTACCAAATTAGACTCATTAGGTGGAATATACTTTTCAGTTCCCATTCGCACAAGTCCATCATGGTAAAGAAATATTTTTAGTGGATCGCATGATGTTACCAAAATATAAACTCTTAAATCAAACTTGTAGCCTTCCATTAAAAATGGCTTTTCAATGTATTCTTGAACAATCAAGTGGTCCTGAGATGGAAGCTTGTCACCATTTCTTATCAAAGAAATCCTAAGTTTAAAGAAAAGAATTAAAGAATAATTTGATATGGAATCAAAAAATTTACAAAACTGTCAGTGATACTCAAGAACGAAAGTTTCATAAGACACTCTGAAAGGTCAAAAAGAAACTATAACAATGAATGGTTTTTAAAAAGCGGTCAGAATCAATATCTTTGGAACTATGGAAACCAAACCAATGCTTACAACCAGGAAAATTCAAACAACAACAAAAAAACTAACCCTGTGGTTGCTGGTTTATTTTTTTATTATTTTTAGCCTTGCAAGCGGCCAACATGGCCAAGCTGAGTTTGATTCCTCCGCCCCTCTCGGAGAAACTGGCAAGCTACCGAGAGTATCTCGCCCACACTGCAAAGCCTGGCAAGCTATCAGTGACGTATTTGACATGCCAAACACAGTAACAATTGTCACAATGGAGACATTACTGGGCCCACTAGAGCAAATCAATGAACAACGGGAGGACAAGTGACAGTGACAGTGACAGCCTCCTTTTAATGTTTTCACTGATATCAATTGAAAACAGAAGTTTTAAATTTGGATATTATCAGCTTTTCTTTTTTACTGTATAGGATAAGACTTTAATTCAATATTTTTATATATGTTTATATGTACCACATATGAATATAGTCATTCTGTATCTGTTTGTTCATTTTTTTTAATTTGGGGTGTTTGGGCCCACAATGGGCTTGGTGTTATTCAGGGCTTTGTGCTCAGGGTTCACTCCTGAAGGTGCTCAGAGGATCATATCTGGTGCCATGGATTAAACCAGGGTCAGTCACATGAAAGACAAATATCCCACCTTCTGTGCTACTTGGCCCCATGAATAAAAGGTTTGCTTTGTTTCGGGGCCACACCTGGCAATGCTCAGGGGTTATTCCTGGCTCTACACTCAGGAATTATTCCTGGAAGTCCTTAGGGGACCAAAAGGTAAAACGGACATTGAACCTAGGCCAGCCAAGTGCAAGGCAAGCATACTACACACTGTATTATTGCTCCAGCCCCATGTAAAAGATTTTTTAGGCACTTTTACATACTATAGTCCCATCTGTTATCTACAATTCAGCAGTGGCCTTAACAACAGCTGATGTTTTGATACTGACTCTTAAGGGGAAGAATGAACCTTACTCCTATGGGTTTTGTTTTGGTTTGGTTTGATTTTGGTGGGTTGTTGTTGTTGTTGTTTTATTTTCACTTATCAATAAAGAAAGGTAGCTGGAGGACCTCAAAATACTTCCTACCTGAGAATTTGCCTCTGCTTAAATGGTTATTTTAAGGCAATTATCAAAAACATTTCATGACAATCCTCATTGTCTGGGAATAATTGAAAGAAATAATAATTGGGGGAAACAATAGATGAACTAAAATGACTAGAAAGAAAGTTAATAATGAGACTCTTCAGAGAACAAGGACTGGTTTTAAATGCTTTGATATATTACTCAGAATTTAGAAGGCTGTATACATGCCTCAGACTCAGCACAAAAGCAAGAAATACAAGAGATGGCCCTCAGCACTCATCTAAACACAGCTGGGCCTGGCTCATGCATGCAGTGAACACTAGGACAGAATTCTGAACTTCCTGAACAACTTCCCAGTTACACACACACACACACAAACACACACGCACACACACACACACACACACACGCCATCAGAAATTGCAAAATTGAAAAGTTTCTTGGCGGTGGAGAGGGGAAGGAGAGGTGTTCTTATATGGTTTGAGGTGTTTAAACAAAAATATATGTAGTACAAATTGGAGTAGCTCTCCAATTAAAAGACAAAATTTGGAAGCAGGTATTTAAAAAAATTCCCGTATATACCACCTACAAGAGACTTACTTTATAATCAAAGATTTGAGTAAATCAAATATGAATGAATGGAAAAGATATTCTAGGCAAACTGCAGCTGAAAGAGAATTTGCATAGCCACAGAGTAACTGTTATAATATCATAGAAAATAGACTCTGAGATAAAAAGTAGAACAAGATAAAGAAGGGACATTTTATGAGAAAAATGTCAATGATTCAAGAAAACAGAATGATTATAAAAATATATATAACAGTTTTCCAAAATATATGAAGCAAAACAAAATAAAAATAAAAATGGACATCTCACTAATACTTGAGGTATTCACTACCCCATTTTCATAAATGGCTAGAAAAACAAAGAAACAGCATGAAAACAGATCCCACAGACAAGCCAGGTATCTTTTACTGATGTACTAAATGCATTGTATGAGGTAAGCCTTGGCAGCCCTGTGCGCCTCAGCATACACACAATACTTTCCAAGTATTTTTGTGTTCTTGCCAATCATATTACTGCTTTGTGGTATTTTTACATTAAATATAGATGTATATATATTTGGAGACCAGAGAGAATGCTCAAAGGACTAGAGCTCATGTAGGAGACCCCAGGTTCAATCCCCAGCACTCTGTTTCCCCATAAGTAGAACTACTAAGAGTGATCTCTGAGCTGGGAATAGCCTCAAACATGACTGTGTGTAAAAGCTTTATACACAATAGAACTTACTGAATATTTCTAAATTATTCTTCTGCCTAATGAACTGGTTTTGTAAAGAAACAGAGAGGTTCAGAAGCTTAATTGAATATGCTCACAGAAAGTAAATGTAACAGGATAAAATGTGTAATGAATCTCAGAGCATAGGGCCAGGGTAGAAAAGGGGAGGTCACCTTGACCCCACTGAAGATGGAGGGTTATCCAGGTCTAGAAGCAGTCCCAAGGAAGAAGTGTCTATTTGAGACAAGGCAGCAGCTGTAGAAATACTGAAAAGAATAGCAGAGAGATCTAGAGAGGCAGAAGTACTCTAGCTGCTGGGATTTGCATGTCAACATGCTTGTACTTGTTTATTCGTGGACTGGTAAGGCCTGGGAAAATTCACTTATAGATGCAATATAAAACATTAAACCCAATAAGGGGAGAATAAAAAGCACATCACCCAAGTTCCCTTCAGAGTGTCATAGAAAAAGTTTGGCAAATTTGATGTAGGTGCCTTCAGATTCAAAGTGGTACAGTGATTGTCAGACTCAATAGCAAGCAAGCTATTGATGTGGATGCTTTGAAATTACACACCCTGCGAAAAATCCATTCCTATAAGATTTCTTAAATGGAGTGAGTGCCTTCACTTCTGCATGATCAGGAGAACAAAGGACATCGAAGTATAGAGGTTTCAGGCCTACTGTGAGCAGTGGTAACTGTGTCTGTGTTGCTTTGATAATGTTTGAGTTCTAGATATAGTCATTCCAGAGATAGCTACTGTCTTTGTTGGATGTGTGAGGAATGGTGCTAGACACGGTGAGTCATGAGAGTAAGAATGTGATCAGATGCTCTACACAGCTCATTCAATAGGGAGCCACTAGTTACAGGTGGTTATTGAGGTTGATATATATATATATGTACATATATATATCTTGATATAAAGGTAAATATATACATATATATATATATATCACTCCTGTTCTCCACATTTCAAATACTCAATAACCTCACATGACTTAATGGCAGTTGGTTCTGAATATTGCAGATACAGGGTACAAGGAAACATAAGGAATTTCCCATAATGTTACTGTTGGGTCTTTTCTTTCTTCTTTCTCTAACAGGGATCCCATTTCTCTGCTCTTTTTCGTGGTTGTTAGTGTTGGGAATGTTCTAGACCATAGGAACTTAGGTGTCTTTCTCTCTCAACCTCTTTTTGCCTGATTAATTTTCCTAATTAAATATTTCCAGATAACCATAAAGAATTTTATTTTAAATAAAAGCATTTTTTGTTCTTCTTTGGGCCACACTAACTATGTGCTGGGCTTACTCCTGGCTCTGTGCTCAGGGATGACTCTTCCTATAGTAAGTAATATGACCCCATATGGCACTGCAACCATGGTTTAAGCAGGTAGGTCCTTGTTTAAAAATCTAGACATGGGCAGAAAAGGTCACCACAGATCCTTTTGACCAGGTCTCAGAAAAATCTTGGGGCTAGAAAGACCATGAACAATAGGTCACTTTCTCTTTTCAATTCTATGGTTATATTATGACCTTTGGTTATATGGGATATAAAACTCCCAGAAGGGGGACGGAGAAGTAGTGCAATGGCTTGGGAACTTGCTTTGCACTTGGCTAACCCAGGTTCAATCCCTGGAATCCCATATGGTCCCCCAAGCAGCACCAGGAGTAATTTCTGAGTGCGAGCCAGGAGTAAACCCTGAGCATTGCCAGGTGTGGTCCCCCAAACAAAACAAAACAAACCCCCTAAATAGCCTTTTTTATTTTTTCTTGTAAAAAGAAAAATCATTGAGAATCTTTGGTTTACATGCTGTTAATAATGGTTTCTCATGAACATAATTCCAACATCACTATTTATTTAAGAAACATTTATTACAATAATATGGCTTTCAATTTTATGTTTATGCTTTGGCACACAAGGTTGTTTACCTCCACTACCACCAAAGAAATAATGACCTTTTGCCATTGTTTTAAACTTGCTTCTACTCCAACCCATCTCTTCTACATCCTCCCCTTGGTAATCTCAGTTTTGAGTCCAGGATTCTTGTTTTTACTGACTATTGTTTGTTCCTTTTCTTTATTACTCTTTGTACCACATATGAGTGGGCTGGAGCGATAGCACAGTGGGTAGGGCATTTGCCTTGCATGCAGTCGCCCCAGGTTCTATTCCTCCATCCCTCTTGGAGAGCCTGGCAAGCTACCGAGAGTATCCTGCCCGCACAGCAGAGCCTGGCAAGCTCCCCATGGTGTATTCAATATGACAAAAACAGTAACAACAAGTCTCACAATGAAGAAGTTACTGGTGCCCGCTCTAGTAAATCGATGAATAATGGGAAAACAATGCTACAGTGCAGTATATATATATATATATATAAATATTTTAAATATAAAATTTTAACATTGTGAAAAATATAAACTTCAATTATCCCTCAAAATATTTTGATACTAACATAAAGCACACCAACTTTAACTATGAAGTTCAAACAACACTACCTGATGTACACAATTTAAAATGATGTATGATTACATTATTCCTAAAAGTTTTTAGAAAATCAGTTGAATAAACTGCCAGATAGCTTCATTTCCAAATATCTTTTTCTCCTAAAGCATTTTAAAACAGGAGAATAAAATGACCTATGATTCTATAAAGAGCAACCTCAGATGTTCCTTGAAAAAAAATACCTTCAGAAAATATAATCAAAAGGAGACAAAAATAAGTGATATACAATAGTCTCATCTTAACATTTCTAGTTTTCAGCACATTTACATATCTAGTTCAAAATGTTCTAGAACATCTAAAACAAAATTTTCCAGTCATTTTAAATCCAATTTCATGACCACATAATAAAAAACTTACTAAGTAGTGGCCCTGATACATCATTTGTGGAAAGGGATGTGGAGACTCCATCACTTACAAGGGCCAGTGGAAAGTCTCAGGGGGAAGTAGAGACTGAGAACCTGCCAGTGGCAGGTCAAGAGGTTATGTGGTGCAGATTAAGGGTCACACACCACTTAGCAAACTAATGAAGGCAACAGTGAATGGCTGGCTTGTCGGTGTGGTAGATCAGATTTGATGGGCAGCCAATCAAGGAAACACACACCTGCACAGTTGGAAATGGGAGGATCAAGATACAATAGATGTTTTCCAGCCACAAACAGGTGTTGTCTGCTAATGCAAGAAACCTGCTACTTTGTTCCAGAACTCTGCTCCTCCAGACCAACAAGACAACTCAAAAACTGTCCTTTCGTTCATCACATTCTGATGATTTTTCATTCTTTCAGTTTCTCCTTTGTCAATTCTTCATTATACATAAAGGATGAGGCTATACACACGTCTGAATCACAACAGTTCTAACTAAATGGACGATGGCCTGTTGTGATTGACATGGAGATGAAATGGAAAAAAATACTGGCTCTGTGAAAATACCCACATTTTCCATTGGTGTCGTGTACATTCAGCTCTTATCTTATCTATCCCAGTATGTTATTTTGTTCTCAGTTTTTAACGACAACAATACCAACAACACCATCAAAACATAAAAATAATTGCAAACTTTCGTTTGAGTAGAGAATATTTCAATATTTTTTCATTTATCATTGTAAAATCAGGTCCAAGTTTCTAACATTTTTGTAGTTGACTCTACAGGTAAAAAAATGTGTTTTTATACTAAAAGAAATAAATTCTAGATGATTTTTAAATGTCTTTTTGTTTAACTAAACTTCTGGTTTAAAACAGACTTTTAAAACTTATTCATTAAGCAAGGAAGATGTTTTACTTTAAATTTGACTTCTAGCTACAAATGGGTATCTCCTTTTCCATTTCTTTTTTCAGTTTAACTCTAATGGATATCCTTATTTTTTTTTTATGAAGTTCAATCTTAAATTATTTAAAAATACAAATCTTATTTGTATTTCAAGAAAAACATTTAAGAAAAAAATAGAAAACCTTTTTCCTCTCTGTTTTAGTAGTTTCACAACTTGTTGACTTAATTTCAAATTGAATAAAGTCGGGTGGGGGGGAGCAGGATAATAGAGCTCATTTAATAGTTCCAAAAGGCAATAAAAAACCCATTTTATTATTTTTCTCAAATTTTTATTTAGTTGTTATATATTCCAAGTGAAAAATACCTACCCATGACCCATCGCACCATTAGCTGGTTTAACTATAAAAGTTTTCTGCTTTCGTTTTTTCTTCAATTCCTTCACATAGTTCTGAAATTGTGTATATTCTGCAGGAAAGATCCAGGTTCGAGGAATAAAGGTATAATCCAGCGGCTGGGACTTGATCATTCTACAAATTAGAGATAACATCAAAGGTCATTTATAGTAAAAATCTTCAAAATGTACCTTCTCTCTGCTACTGAAAATTACTGCAAGATTTTAAATTTCCATCAATTAGAGTTTAAATTCCCACCAGCACCTATTACACCTGTTCAGACACCTTGATAGGTGAATCTAAGGTTAAACAAAAACAACTGTAGTCTCTGCCTTAGGTGCTCATTTACATATTAATGATTCAAATATTTGAGTACATATATGTGCTGAACAATAAGGACGCTGAGATGAATTAATACAGGCTCTTCTCTAAGGAATCAATACACAGGTTACTAGTTAAATACGATATGATAAATACAATATAGAGATGTAAGACAAAGTGATACTGTGGAACAGTTCATGAGTACTCAAGTATACAAGAGGGCATTAGGAAGGGCTTCACCATCAGGTGCCATCCATATAATTTCTCTAAAGCTAACTAAATCCTCTGAATCAGCAGAAGGGAACATGTGTGTGTTTGTTTTGGGGAGATACACATGCTCTGGGATCCCAAGGCTCCCGGAAGCAAAGCATGCTCTTTGAGCCACATCCAAGCCAGTGTGCTTTTGATCAACTGGTTTTTTCTGCAGTGGTTTTGGGGGTTTAATAACTTTTATGAGAAAGCGGCACGAAGTCTCTAAACAGCAGGTTTTGTTTCCATGAACTGTATTTCTCTACTTTTATGTAACTTTTATGGCTACATTGCAGTGCTGATATTTTTGTGTTTATTACAAATTAAGCTATTTGATACAAACCTTAGGGATAGTATTAGGCCTGTTGATTTTTAACCAGTCTCAATCATTAGCTTTTTTTTAATTTCATTAGCTATTTTCTAATATACCAATTACTAACAAAACTAAATTAGAAACGATTTAAATATTTCTACTAAAATATTTTTCAAATACATCTATTTTATAAGTGTATGTTTTTATAGATGAGCAAATAATGTCCCCAAATGATATCAGTAAAAACTAAAATAGGATAATAGTACGAGGTATATACGGAGGTTGAGCCTAAATTCCAACACTCGGGTGTGGGATATGTAACCTACTTGGCATCGACAGCTGGAGGCTCGTGTGCTTATTAGATTTCAAGTGCACTTTTCAAAGAACCATGTAAAGAAGTTATATTTTCACTATGAAAAACAAAAAGTTTACCAACTGCATCTGTAAAATTCAGAATAAATCACCGAGAGAACTGGTTTGAAGACACACATACACATACCTGAAGGAACTGTAATAATAGCGCAAATATCCTGTTTGGATTGTTTGTTTGTTTGGTTGGTTGGTTGGGGCTCATGGGCTACATGCAACTCGTACCCATTTGCAGAGGTACTCCGAATAGGCACTGCGGGGAAATCAAAGCTGAGCCTCTCACAGGCAAAGCACACGCTCCAGTTTTTGAGATAATCTCCCTTGCCTCTACTGTTTTTTCTTCTTATCTCCAGTATTTTAAAATGTATTCATTACATTTCTAAATTATATGAAGGCAATTCAAAATTTTTATTAAAACGAAGTATTTTAAAACTGAGGCCAGTGAGAGAGTACAATAGGTAAGCACTCGCCTTGTAGGCAGCTGACCTGGTTTCAAATCCCTGACTACTACCAGGAGTGATCCCAGAGCACAGAGTTAGGCAAGCCCTGAGCAACACCAGGTGTGAACAAACAAACAAACAAACAAATAAATAAACTAATCATGTAGTATTTATAAATTATATCACTCTTTCATACACATTTGGAAAACTCCAAGTCCATGTGGAATACTTTATTTAGATTATATAGTACAAATCATTTGATGTTAAAATGTATATCTTCAAAAGAGACATGAAGTCTTGCTTAAGAATTTAGGAAACTTTTTTTCCCCTTGGGCCACACAATGGTGCTCAGAGATTACTCCTGGATCTGTGCTCAGAGAGTTCAGAGATCATTCTTGGCAGGGCTCAGGGGACCATATGGGGTGACAGGGTTCAACCCAGGTCTCTTGTGTTCAAGGAGAGTGCCCTACCCACTGTAGTATCTCTCTAGCCCCAGGACTTTAGGAAACATTTTATTACAATTCTGTCATGGATTTACTAGGTCATAATTTTTATCTAACCATTTTTCCCTTGACACAAATTCCAAAGAGCCCATAACATAAGAAACCACTTGCCAAAGCCTGCTTAATGGGCCTACATTGATCCCTGGCTGCAAAGACATTTGTATTCTAACACACTGCCAGTATGAAAATTTTTCACATGGTAAATCAAGTCATATTACCCACTTCATCACCCCTAACCTCCCCTGGCATTAAAGATGGAAACTACCTTCCTGAACATCACCATTCTGATAATGACTCCACCATTTCCCATCAGCTTCCCTATGTTTCAGTTATACTTGGTCCAATTTCCCTTTCCTGAATATCTGTATTTTTTTCCATTGTATAACCTTGACCCATGCTACTCTTCTTGCCTAGAAAGTGATTACCAATCATATTCACCAGTAAACTCCTATTCATCATTCATATTCTACCTCCCTTATCACTTCCTCATGGAAAGACTCCACTGCCTAAGACAGAAGTTGCACGACACACTAACTCAGAACTATGTACCATTACTTCAAGGCACCCTCACAATTCACAGTGCAAAATTATATAAGTTGTTAAGCTGCTTTTGATTACTCAAGTATCCAGATCCCAGCAGATGACTTGACATATAAAAAATATGCAGGTCAAGAGATCATTCAAAGTCTGGAGTGCATGTTTTGCATACAGGAGGAAACAAGGGTTTGGCACTATATGCCCCACTTCTAATTCCCAGAACTACATCCTCTGAGCACTGCTAGGAGGAAAACCCCAAGAACTCAGCAGGAGTAGCTCCTGAGCACTGCTGTACCCAGCAGCAAACCAAAAATATATACATGTGTGTATGTGTGTGTGTTGAATGAAAATAACTGACTTAAATACATATTTAAAAATTAATGTAATAATGCCATTTTCTCTGAAGTCCTTTTTTTCCCTAATATTTCATTTTAAAAGAGCCTATCATAGAGGCAAGCTGGTGGATAGGAAGAGAACTGAGGTGACTAGTGGAGGGACATGGACACTATATATAGACCCTGGTCTGGAACAGTGCATTCATTTCTGAAGCTCTATCATGAATAACTTCGTAATTCATGGTGCCTAATTTTTTTTAAAGTAGCACTGTCCTCCCGTTGTTCATTGATTTGCTCGAGCGGACAAAAGTAAGTTTTCTTACATACTTTACTTGTAGGGATTCTTTCCAGAGAGAATTTTATTTTTGTTTTGTTTTGTTTTGTTTGGGGGCCACAGCCAGCAGTACTCTGGGTTTATTCATGGCTCTCACTCCACGCAGAACTCGGGGGGCCATATGGCACATCATAAAGAGAACCTGGGTTGTCCAGGTGAGACAACAAAGAACCCTACCCACTGTACTATTGCTCTGTATTGCTCCAGCCCCCGTAAAGAGTGAATGTCTTGAAACATATTATTTTCTGGCTATAAACTGTAAGTAACTCCTCATTTTGGTTACCCTCGTCTCTGTTAAAGAAAAGAGTTTAAAGCACCAATGTCTAAATTATTAGATAAAATATAATAATATGGCATATATATGCTAGCCTTTGTATTGGTTTCCAGCATCACTTGATTTTAAACCACCCAGGATACATGCACAGATGGTTATGTAAATAACCATCAAAAATGTTTAAATTTCCACGCTTTTTCCATACATTTTTCCAAATATTTTCTTCTTTAAATGCCTTCTGCCTTCTTTTCAAACATTTCAATAAACCTTGTGACATCCATTTCATATGTTAATTTCCAGTAAATGATCTCAGTTCTCCTCATGATGATCTCACCTACCATCTTTGTCCCTGTCTCTACTGTAGCACAATTAAACAGTTTGTATCAGTCTTTCTCTGTACTAAAATGTAAGTTCTACCCACTGACAGATCTTATTGATCATGCTCAAATGGTCTGTTAACAGCATTTCCAGAAAAGCACATTAGTATTTTAAATCTTGATTCATAGATGAATATCTGGGCAGGCATACTCTTGATAAGCCACAGTATCTATCTGTATGTCTGTGCAGACCTATACCCCTTAAAGTCTATGATATCTATTACTCAATAAGCAGTATAATAGGACACTACACATCCATATAGCATATAATGCTATAAATGGAACAAATTTGTTCTTACAAGATAACTATAGATAAATAATACATATTGAATGCCATGGCCAGATGTCCTCTGAAATTTAAAGAAAAACTTTCATTGCTAGAAAAAAAAAATAAGCTGTAGTAAAAAACAATCCTAGGATTATGGAAATGGGAATTTTGTTCCCATCCAATAATTTGTTTAATTTGATGGAAGACATTCAGGACCTCTGACTCTCAGTAATATCCACGGAAAAATGTAGAAACAGAATTAGGGAACTTTTAAGATTCTTCTGTCTCTAAGAAATATACCAACATATCGATTAAAACCAGTGTAACCCTGTGAAATATAGCACTGTAACATTCAAACTACAAACTTTAAGCAGGTCTTCTCTAGAGTAAAAGAAAATGAAGATTACTTGGTCATATTTCTTGCTAAGAAATCCTTTCTACAGATCTCTCCCATTCCTGGAAAATGGTTGATCCTCTGTAAAAAAAAAAAAAATCCATATTAGTATGCTCAACAAGCTGAATGAATATCATCATACATTATAATACTATGATATAGTTACATTTAACCTTTGAATGTTATTTTTTAATGTGCTAACCATTGTAAAAACATTTAAAATTTAAAAGACCTTCAACAAATTTATGGAATCAAAAAAGTCTATGGTAACCAGAGAATTAAATTTATAACTTTTAAAGATTTAATAAAAGGAGTTTATGTGGATATAAAAGTTACATGGATGTAATTAATAGTGGGAAGTTCAATATCCAAATTATTTTGGTACTATAAACTTAATGTGCATCATATAACGATACATCATATGATTTTTCTATTGGTATCATAGAAAACCTGTGAAAATGTACTTAATTTGCTTCACATAGTGAATTTTGCATTACTCTCTTACTACCAGCTTATATTCCATTTAAAAAATAGAAAAATAAAGTCGAATTTACACAGCTAAAATTACAAGGTATTTCCATATCTTGATCTCCCTACATAATCTGCTCAATATCACTCTTATCTTTGAGCAAAGTATAGAGAACCAGCCTATAAAAATGTTTCTTGTATCACTATTTTTTTTCTTTTTTAAAAAATTATTTATTGAATCACTATGAGATCAGTTAAAAAGCTTTCAGGTTTAAATCTCGGTCATACAATAATCAAACACCCATCCCTTTACCGGTGCATATTTTCTACCACTAAGAAACCCAATATATGCCCCCATCCCACCCCTTCCATCAGGAAACCTAATATACCCCCCATACCACCCCTCCCCCTGCCTGTGAGGCAGATGATTTCCACTGAATTCTCTCTCTACTTTGAATACATTCATTATTTCAACAAAAGATGCACCATTATTATTTGGAATTTTTCCCCAACAATCAGACCTGCTGAAAAGGCATTGTGAAATGATTTGTTTTCTATTGCTGATTATGAAGAGCATATGATATCTCACGGCCGTGATAGCGGCCATGCAATTTCGGATTTCTGATATTTTACTAATTATGTCTGGAGGGATTTCTGCCAAAAGCTGCATAGTTCCCAAATTGGTTTGTGTGCCTCTGGGGCCATGGCCGTGCCGGAGAGCCACTCGTGGGGGGCAACTCATCACTTTTTCTTTAAAGATGGAAAGAGGTTAGAAGTTCAGTTTGAAAGGATGTAGGCTTCATGAAGTCAGTACGACAGGATAACAACAACAAAAAAAACCCTATTCAGGTAAGTAAGGTGAAATATTAAGAACCCTATCCAAAGTAAATTGAAATGCAACCACACAATTTTTATAATGACAAAAAAATTATTAATCATAATTTACTTCACGATCAACTTCTTACCTGATAATTTTGTAATTCTGCTATCTTCTCCTGCTGAACTGCAGCATCACACCATATAAGGTTACTTGTTTCGTCCTCATCTGGAGCCTTTATAAATCCCATCTCATCTATTACTAAACGAACTGCAAATAAACAGTTAAACTAAAATTTAAAATCCTCTGAAATATATTCATTGTGGAAACATTTTTGGCCTGTAACATTTTAATTCATGGTAATTCATCTGCAAGATGTCCATTAGTTATAGTATAATTTTATTTTTATTTATTTATTATATTTGCCAGATTAAACAATACATTGTTTTCACATTATCAGAAATGGAAAAACTAATATGTGCTTTCATTTCAAAAAATAGGTTACCTATAAAGAAACAAAAAAAGAAAGAAACAAATAAAAATCAGCTTTATCTGTTCATCTCCAAGGGGAAGATGCAGAAGAGATATGAAGTGGGTCAAAAGATCAGGATTGGGATCCAATATAGTTAGAGAGAAGCACTATAGGTGTGTGACACACCATAGCATATTTAATTAGTTTGGATCATGGATATCTTGACATCAGTCACAGATGGTCTAAAAAGGGGTCTAATTTGTACTCATGACCATAGATAGTCTTAGCAGGATTAAAAAGGTTTATGAAAAATGTGTTCCTACTTACTAATAATATACTCACTAGTAACAGAACTATTTTTAGACCCTCACAAATTCTTAGTTTCAGTTCTTCTAATACTTAAAGGATACACAAAACAACTAGAATTTAGTTATTATTCATGGCAAAATGAAAACATGCACATAGCTGAGGCAATACCTCTTCTTGGAAAACGTACTTTGATGGATTGTTGTGATCTTGCATTAGGTACAAAATAAAAATGATAAAAATATCATCAGAACTATCCTATAATTTACACCTCCCCAGTTCAAATAATTTTTAGAAGTTAATAGCAATTCAGTTATGTTGACTCAGGCTATTAAATAATGAAGCAGAGTTTGTAGTAGGTATTTGAATTCTGATTCTCCTTTAAACTCCCAACTCTCTATTCCTGCTGAAAAAAATACGCTCAGAGAAAAGCTTATATTTAAAACTATTGATATGCCCTCTATTTATGTGCAGACCACAAATAGCACACTCTAAAATAGTTTATTTTTCAGTACATACAGTTATAAATTTTATTGGAAGTCAAAGTTTAAAACAAAAGTAAAATAACAGGATAAATTTTGAGTTTCAACATTTCTGAGTACTGACAGAATGATGTATCTATCATATAGTTGTCTACTAGCAGTCAATGTTTTATTTTTTCCCTTTTTCCTTTATTGGTACTTTCCTTTATCAGTGCAACATACATGAGCAAAATGTTGAAAAGAACTCATTTGTTTGAATTTACTTGAATCAGATATAAAACTGAGGATAAGATACTGTTGGGCTCAAGTTCTGGGGATTCTTGATTGTTTTTTGGTTGAAGAGAAAGAACCTTTTATGTAATAGTGCCTAGAACACAAACATGAAAGAAGTGATTGGGAGTAGATGAGATGAGAGAGAGGATTGTAGAGTTGAGGTTGGTATTTTCCACGAGAGGCTGATTAAACTTGGGATTGTTCTGAAGGCCCAACTGACAAATACAATACAAAAGTTGGCAAAAGGGCAATTCCTCTCTCTTCTGCCACCAGCCACCATGTTGCATTGGCATCTGAGAACTCAGGACTGCTAAACAACAAGAAGCGACACAAAATCCTGGCATCCTGAAAAATAAACTGCCTCAGAGGTAAATGCCAAGAAAGTCGAAAAGCTGACCTGTTTCGTAGTATGTGACAAACACTGCTCAGAGCAGTAAATAAATAAAGAGAAATAAATAAAAAAATCTTAGTGACAGAAATTGTGGTATAGTCAGAGTGAACTACTACTATGAAAATTAGTATAATTATTATTATTGAGAATTATTCTGTATAGAGCTAGTAAGAAATATCATATAGTAATGGAAAATATTTAACATTTCTTTACATTCATAAAATCATATTTGTAAAGTTACTTATATGTAATATCTATTTTATTAGGAAATTCAAAGCTTGGAGAACTGAAAAAATTGGACTTCAAAGAAAACTACAATAATGGGTATCAAATTCACTTTTTTGTAACTGTACTATTCAATCACACATATGCTCCAAGTGTTAAAAAGGAAACTGACACCATTTTAAGGATATCATCCTCCACATCACAGAAAAGAAACTATTGGGGAAAGAGAAATAGTACAGTGAGTAAAGTGCTTGCCTTTCCTAAGGCCAACCAAGATTTAATTCCTGGCATGGCATATAATCCCACAGTCCAACCAGGAGTGATCCCTGAACAGAGAAACAATGAAAAAAAGGAAGGGAGGGAGGGACAGGAAAAGGAAGGAAGGAGGGAAGGAGGGAGGGAAGAAGGGAAGGAAGGAAGGGAGGAAGGGAAGGAAGGAGGTAGGTAGGGAGGGAGGGAATAGAGAAAGAGAGAGAGACAGGTGAAATTCTTTTAAAGTGGCAATCCCAGGTGGTTGATAGCTGAAGCCAAATCAATGATTTTAAATGTTGGTCTTTCGGAAGCACTGTTCATTAAAAGATATGAAATAATCGGTAAAATAAAGATAATCATGTCAACCATTTTTTCACATTTCTCTGCATATTTGAGAACCCTCTTCTCCAAGTTTTTCTGTCCCCATTTAAAGAAACCACCACACAACTAATTCCATACAAATTTATCCTATTTTTTTTATTTTGCCTTAATCTACAGAACTTTTAGAAGCTTTTTTTTTTAAAAAAATACGGTCCAAGCATTATGCTCTAAAGTTTAGATGCAGAATGCACTTTAATGTTCATCATTATAAATTTCATCATGTTTTATTTAGGGAGCATAATAATTGTAAAAAGATCAGTGAATTTAGAATCAAATGATTAATTCAGGTTCATGTTCCACATTTGCCATCTGTGTGACCTTGCTTAATCTGCATGGCCTCACAGAGCTTCAGTTTTTTCATTTGTGCCATAAGAGACATTACATAAAATAATTATGCGAAATGTTATAATGTATTAATTATACAAGTACAGTGAGAAGCTACTTCATCATTCTAGAACAGTTACTATGTAAAATTAGGAAATTATCAGCCACCAGAGCCATCTTATTTTATTATATTTTTCCTTATTTACTTTCTTATAGCTATTGAGCACTCCAAATTTATTAACAGAGGGAAGAAAGACAAAGATAAAAGGCAGCATCAGAACTACACAGTCCATTTCAGATTTATTTGTATAATTAAGTCAAATCATGTGTGTAGAAATACTGAGTCAATGGTTTAAGAGGGCTAATACTAAAACCAGTAGCAAGAATTCTGCATGAAAAAAAAAGGCAACACCAAGATGAAAATACAAGTATCCTGAATCTGGATTGATTTTATTTCTGTTTTATTATTTAACCTGTTAAATGAACACTAATCACATTTCAAAACATAAGCAATGGCTTATCACTGGGTTAAGTAACAGAAAAGAAGACAGCCCCTTCTTCTTGACACATGACCAAATCTCTTTCTCTCCTCTGTGCTTGGTTTTTTTCATCCCAACTATTCTCTGATCCAACCTTCTAAGCCTAATGTAGCCGTAAGTTCTACTCAGCAGTGATGTACACTACTGGGTAGAATAAAAAGTGGTATGAAATGTCCCTGACAAAGGCTAATAGAATTTCATCCCTTGAAAAACTTAAAACAGTCTCCTTTAAATCAATGGTCCCCAATGAATCCCACCAGAACCTCATTGCTATCAAGGGAAAATTGAACACCATTCAGAGATCCCTTTTACAATGGTACCTTATGATTGTGCTTTCATGCTTTAAAATAGGTGCTAGTAGACTCTGGAAATTTCCCACTAAGTTGGAAAATCTTCTCACTAAGCTGCTTCAGGTATGTTCCTCTGAGGAACATCTGTTCGGAAACTATTGGGGGACTTCAATTTTAATGAAATAGTTCACTGACACCTGAAATTTGATGAATTAGTATAGAGTTGAAACTCACAAAGTAAGGGTAAGAATAATGAATATCCTTAAGTTCCTAATTTTCCTCAATTCTATTAATTTTTAAATATAAAGAAGAGGTAATAATTATTTGAGTACTATAGTATTTATATGACTTTTACAATGCTGGTCAAAAGGATCTTAATCTATAGCAACTGATTCTTATATATGCTTTATATTAAAGATACTACTTAAATATGAAATCTAAAATTTCAATTTTTCAAAGAACAGTATTAGCAAAGGATTGTTAAGCATAGAGATATATTTTATTCTTTATATAAATTAGACTCTCATTAAATAATTTAAAAAACCACAAATTTTTTACTTTTCATTGGACATCTAATATATAAAGTTACAAAATAATGAATAATATAGATCAAGCATAACTTTGTCCCATGAAAAATACATACTATTTTTCTGGGCTGGAGAGATAGCACAGCGGGTAGGACATTTGCCTTGCATGCAGCCAACATGGCCAACCCGAGTTCGATTCCTCCGCCCCTCTCAGAGAGCCCAGCAAGCTACCAAGAGTATCTCACCCGCACGACAAAGCCTGGCAAGCTACCCGTGATGTATTCAATATGCCAAACACAGTAACAAGTATCACAATGGAGACGTTACTGGGCCTGCTTGAGCAAATCGATGAACAACAGGAGGACAGTGACAGTGACAGTGACAATTTTTCTAAATACATAAATATACAAAGATCAGTTCAAATCTTGGGATTAGACCTTTGTATTTTTATAAATATTTATTTTACTTGTTTTTAAAATTAATCAAAATATTATATTTAATCCTAATTCACTAAATAACTAAAGTTTTTAGTTTACACTGTGGTCCTATTTAACTACTGACAAATAGTTAACAAAAGCATGACAAAGAAAAATTTAAAAGCATTTAAAGATTTATTACACGAGAAAACATCTCTCTGAATTTCTGTATTGATTACAACATCAAACTACTTTTTCAAATTTTGTGAAAAATCATGACTTCAAAGAGACCTACCAATTTCGAATTTTGTCCCAGCAACATTTGCTGTGATGGTTCCCTTCTTTTTCTTCTTTCTGACTTTCCCTTTTGTCTTGTCTTGATAAGGCAATTCTGTATTCAGATCCAAGGGAGAGGATCCCTGGATAACTATAAAAGAAATATAAAGTTCTGTAAACTAAACATTACTGGTCATTCGAATTTTATACCATAAATTAAAAATGCCACCCCCAACTAAAATTATAAGTTTTAAATCTTTAAGAATCTCTGGTGTTGTGAGGATCCTCCCAGGGTGGGAGAAGCATGCTGAAAGTAAACTATAGACCAAACATGATTGCCACTCAGTGCCTCTCTTGCAAAACACAGTACCCAAAAGAAGAGAGAAAGAACAAGGGTGGGATGGGGGGAATGGGGGGTGGGAGGGATGCTGGGACCCGTGGTGGTGGAGGATGGGCACTGGTGGAGGAATGGGTACTTGATCATTGTATAACTGAAACCCAAGCACAAAAATTTGTAAGTATGCAACTGTACCTCATAGTGTTTCACTAATAAAAAAATTTAAAAATAATTTTAAAAAAGAATCTCCGAATAGTTTTTAATTCTTTTAAAAAAAAACTCTCATACTCTATACCACTAAATAAATCTGCTTACCTGTTTCTTGAGGCAGAGATGGCATTATGGCCAATCACCAAGCAGTGTATACTATTAGACCTAGCTCCTGAGATGTCTGGAAAGCCTACATTGGGTTAAGTTGGATATGGCCCCAAATCACTGAAACTTATCATTATCTTGATGGAATACTCAGATTTCAGGAACAAGAGTAATCGGATGAGAAGATACCTACAGGGATTATAAAAGAAAGGCATTCAAGAGCAAATCCCACAAAATATTTTTAATAAATGCTAACAATGCTGTTTTTTGAAAGTGTCCTATCCACTGTACCATTTTTCCAGACCCCATTTTACTAGAATACCTCAACACCAAAACCAGGAAACTACTCTTTTGTACAGACCAACTATGGGAAGACACTGCAATGAGAATTTGAAGTCCTTTCTCTCTAGCTAGGAAGACAGTTCAAACGATAGGAGTCTGTTTGGCCTGCAGAGGCCTGAGTTCAAAACAAAAACAAACAAACAAACAAAAACAAAACACTGCCTGTTCCACCTGCGACCTCTGCCCCAGCATTGGTATCACCAGGAGTGGTCCCTGGATTGTCACAAAACTACTTAAGAGGTCCAAAATAAACTGAATTAAATTAAATATCTTTACACCTCAATAACAAACCTGGCATTAGGTATCCTTTCCCCCAGGTTTTCAGATAGGAAAATAGGCTAAATGGGCAGTTTGGTTTTATACATATATATATATATATGGATATATATACATATATATAACCAAAGTTTCAAAATAATGAATAATATAGATCAAGTATAACTTTGCCCCATTAAAAATACATATTATATATATAAAGAGAGAAAGAGAGAGAGAGGAGAGAGAGAGACAGCACAGCCATTAATAGAAAATACTGACTGTACACCCACTGCTTAATTCACTGAGTTCCACCTTTTTTTAGACATTATGCAACATATCATATAGACTTAAAAAATTTTGCAACCCTGTTACATTTCATACTGTAAGATATATTTTTCTGTATACTTCAAACCAAAAAATTAAGGAAAAGGAAGCAGAAAACATCCCTAATTTATTCTTAATGTCCAACTCTCAGCTGAAAACAAATTATTTTACTTTTCAGAATGAAAAAAGAAAAGTGGATTAAAGCTCATTTTAATCACTTTCTGGAAGATCTCTGATATCTTTAGTCAGTAACTATTTGAGTTCACAAATCCTTGGCCAACATCCTATTAGAAGACCAAATAAAGATCTCTTATGATACCAGAGTATTGTTACATTAAAATAGGTGACAAAAATCAACAAATGTTTGAGCAATATATTTCCTTAACTATACTAAAGAGGAATTATATTTATTATAGACTATAAAAACAGGTTTGTTTAATTTTTACTAAGTCAGTCAAATGACTTTTATTTGTATAGAGTTAAAACAGAACTTTAAAAAAACTAAAACAGAACTTTAATCTCCTTCTCTATCCATACATAAATTAAAGAGTCTGAAAACTATCTTATTCATATATGTGCTCATTTAATTCCATTTCTGGTCTGGTTAATGACTATAAATATGCTTTTAAAATTTCAAGGACTTGATTCTACAATCCCATTTCTAAACACTTCACTTTATTCTAGTATGAAACTCAAAAAGACCAATTAGAAGAAAGCAAGTATCAATTAACTGAGAAATACTTGGAGCTATTGGTTTCTTAAACTTGGTGCAAAGTAAAATCACTTTATAACCTTTTAAATTCCTGGGGTCCTGGCACATCCAAGGCTCAGATGAGACACACATCAACATTTTTCTTTTTTTTTTTTTTTTCAGTGTTTTAGGCACACTC
Organism: Sorex fumeus; assembly: GCF_029834395.1. Lineage (NCBI taxonomy): Eukaryota > Metazoa > Chordata > Mammalia > Eulipotyphla > Soricidae > Sorex > Sorex fumeus. Next base: position 17,730,958 of record NW_026606104.1, on the reverse strand, counting down.
GTCAATGTTCAGGGTTTATCTTCGGCTCTGCGCTCTGCACTCAGAAATTACTCCTGGTGGTGTTTGGGGAACTATACTGGATGCTAGAGCTCAAACCCAGGTTGGCTACATGCAAAGCAAGCGCCTTACCCACTATACTATCTCTACAGTCCCATCATGCATCAATATTTTTAAGGTACTTCAAATAATTCTGAGTGTGCAGCCAAAGTTAAGAACACCTGCCTCAAACACAGGACACAGAGACAAATGACAATAAAACACACATATATAAAACAATCAGAAAAGCATAACAACACTCTTATAAATGTATCATAGTCAATTAGTCTATAAAAGTCCTCATAGATAGTGTGTCCAGTTGAATTCTATCCATCACTTAAACTAGATCAATGTCCACTTCTTTCCTAAAAATTTTCTTTCTGAAGAAATTCCTATCTCTCTCAGGCAAAACTGGGTCTTTAAACATGATATGTTGATTTTTTTGCATAGAAGCTTAATTATGCTTGACTGGTATTTTAAAAAACTGGTGATCGGGAGTAAGACAATAAAACTGGTGGTTTAAAATGTGGTCTAGGTCACAAAATTGCATCAGATTTAATCTCTCTTCTTGGAACAGCAAGGTGGCTATTTTTATCCAGATCATCTTCCTGTTTATCTTTCATGAATTGTACTCCAACTCAACAAATACTATTATATACCACGCACTGTCCTTGGTGAAGAAAATACATTAAAAATCTTTCTAGGGTGAGGCCAGAGAGATTGTACAGCAGATAGGGAGGCTTGCCTTGCACACGGCATACCCAAATTTGATCCCCTGAAACCACCAGGAGTGATTCCTGAGTGCAAAGTCAGGAGTACAGTCAGCGTGGAGTGAGGGAGGAAGGGAAGGATGTAGGAAGGAAGGAAGGAAGGAAGGAAGGAAGGAAGGAAGGAAGGAAGGAAGGAAGGAAGGAAGGAAGATACCTTTCATTGTAGTGCTTGCATTCTAGAAAAGGAGATGTAAAAATTTGCTAAATATGTGTTTAAAAGTGCTAAAAGCTATGGAAGGAAACAGATTAGGAGATCAGATGTACACCGACTGGGGGGTGGGGTGGGGGGCCTGGGGCACAGGACAGGAGGCAGGAAGGACAAAGACAGCAATTTTAAATAACTATATACAGGTAGGACTTAGTGGTGATGTGGTATTTCAAGGATTGTGAAGACTTATCACAAGTGGAGTTTATAAAACTAGAAACATATGTGCCCATATTAGCATTTATGTGTGGGTGTGAACTTCTGATGCTCAAGAATTGAGGAAATGTACTACTTTCTGTGCCACTAAACCTTTAGCTCTCTAATATTGTTCTTCGTCCCAAATCTTGGTTCCCTGATGTATTTGTTTTCTACCTATTTTTATTACTGTTTTCAGACTGACAAAGAAAATATGAATCTCTAAATAAATGTAACTCATATAAAGTTTTGATTGCTGAATTACTTTTCTAACACTTCAAGGGAAGAGCACAGAGACCAGCCCTGCCCTCCATCTTTTGTTCCCATTCTGACATTATATTTTTATACACTCTTGATGACTCTTTGGTCCTTGCCTCCTAACATCATAGGAATGTTGTGAAGATGAACATTCAAAGAACAAATAACAAATGATGAATCTCTATTTGCCCGAACAGGCTATATGTCACAACAATAATAAATAACCCCAAATCAGGGCCAGAGCGATAGTACAGCAGATAGGGCTCCTGCCTTGAATGTGAAAGACCTGGGTTTGATCCCCAGTATCCCATATGGCCCCCTAAGAACCACCACTGGCAATAATTCCTGAGTATAAAGTCATGAGTAAACTCTGAGCATCACTGGGTGTGACCCAAAAAAGCAAAACAACACCACCAACAACAACAAAAAAGTACATGCCTACAGTCAAATACAGCAGTGTTTACATACATGGAAACACAGTAAGATTCCAGCATGGTGTGTATTTTAAACAATCACAAATCTAAGGAGTTTAAAACATCTCAGGTCTATTTTTCAAATCATGCTATTTAAATCATATCCACTAAAAAGTGGAAGGAGTAGTCCATACATCAGAGCCAGACAAGAACACAAGCTGCCAGCAGCCATGAGTCTATCAACAATAGTCAGTGCCCCAGAGGGAAAGAGAATTCTGGAGAACCACCAAATGACACACAAAATTTATATTTAAAATTCAATGGCCTACAGTGATACATGACCTTTTCAACAAGAGCTAAAAAGTACAATCATATTACTAGACCAGGAGGACAAAAAAGATAGTAATAGACAACCATGGACACCTTGATTTCCTTGTATTTACACCTATCAACCAACCCATAGACATGATTTTCTAGCTCTCCATAGCTCCACTTATTCTCATACTCACATATTCTCTATGGTCTGGAAAAATGGACTATATTCTGGGTATCGCCTAATGCTTGGCTTTATAGCTGGTAATTAACTGAACTACTAAAACTTAAAATGCTGATTATCACAAAGTGGAAAACTTTTCCCCAAAAAAGGTGAGAAAAGGAACAAAAGAAAAGTTTAGAGCAGTCACTAACAGAAGACATACTATAAGCCAGGTACTCTTCTAAGTTTTTATATACAAAACACAGACATTTACAACCCTAAACACCCATATAAAGATCTTCATAGACAGTTGTTTTAAAAGGTATAATTAACTTTGCAACGACACGAATACAGATCACAAGAACATTTGGTGGGAGGATAATCCTATCCTCCCGCGCAATGCTCAAGGGGTCTTCGGGACCCACTCCAGGCTGGAAGGTTCAACACAAGACCCAGTAATATGGGAATGCTTGGGTCCAGCGGTTTGGGGGACTACATCCAGTAGTAATGGAGATTAAACTCGGGTATTTCATACTCAAAGTGCCTTAACAACTGAGTTATCTTCCCGACCCATAAGAACATTTTAAAATGCAAATCTGCTTCAAGATAATCATCCCTGAATTCCAAATTACAATTATTTTTACTACTTTCAAAAATAAGGAAAAAAGTGAAATTTATAGATAGCACTAAAATAGAGATAGCACTTGCAGTGCACATGGCCAACCCAAGTACAGTCCCTATGCACCACCTGGACCAATTGATCCTTGAGCAAAATGCCAGGGGTAAGCTCTGAGCACCACTGGGTATAGCCCAAATCATCCCCCCCCCCCCCCGCAAAAGATAAGAAATTGAGGAATATTAAGTATATACACAACAGTTTCTCTTTGCAATAGATTTTTATTTGGAGTGACAGGGATCAAATACACATCTCATGCATGCAAGGATGCTGTTCACTGAATCACATTCCCAACTCTGCAATAGTGCAGGCTTAAAAATAAAGGCTAGAGACAGAGTACAGTGGGGAAGGCACTTGCTTTGCACAAGGCTGACCTGGGTTGGTGTGAGTTTCAAAGAAAAAGTGCAGGGGCACGTAGGGGACGAGAACCGTTCCCCTGGCCGGCCCACGATGACAAACGGACAAAGGATTGGGGAATGGAGAAAAAGGGAGCAGGGCCCCAGGCGGTTGGCAGTCAGTTTATTTCTTTCTTCTCCCCTGTGTAATCCATCATAGTCACAGTTGTGGTCGTAGTTTCAGTCATCATAGTTCCATCAGCCTAGTTCCATCCTCGTAGACCTCAAAGTCCTCTACCAGTCCTTCTCTTTCTAGTCCTTATTATAGTCCTAGTCCTCCTAGACCTCTAGTTCTCATCTAGTTCCCCTTACATATTCCTTACAGCATAGTTATATAGAAATCATGAAGGGTGGGGTTATACATAGGTGGGGTTGAATATTGTTGTAACAAGAGGAGGTAAAGCCCCTCCTGCAGGGAAAGTTCTAGGGGATTAACTCAAGGACAAAATCTCATCCGAGGGTTCAGCACCCCAGATTACTAGAAGATCCGCTTAAGGGCAGGATTCTATCTGGATGTACTGCTTTCTTCTTTCCTCAACTAGTAGTTCATTTAAACAATCATAGTAAATTTACTTTCTATAAAATTTTTAGTCATTTTGTATAAATATAGTAAACTATATATTAAGCTTAAAGATGACTCTACCTAGGGACATCTAAATATATATCCCAGACTACAGTCATCAGGCCAGGTTAGTCTTTCCTAAACCCAACAGGGTTAGGGTAACTAACTAAGTAAGTAACTCAGTTACTTCTTTTGGAAACATGACAGAATTTGTCCTATGACCATGCTCTTAACTTGTTATACTTCTTATGGCACTTAGCTTGTCCCCTTTTGATGCCAGCTTGTTCTGGGTCCACCCAGTCCCTTCACTGGGACTCTCCTTTGGGGGGTGTTAGGAAGTAAGGGCAACTGAAGCTTAAGCCAGGTAAATATGATGGAAGCCCAGGAGTAAATATTATTTGAAGTCAATTAACTCCCATGTTACAAAAGCATAGCATCAACTGTTTTCCTGTGTCTATACAAAAAGGATATTGCTAAACCATTAAAATGACATAAAGGAAAGAGAAAAAGCAATATAGGATTATTTGCGCCTTATGGAACTGGATGTGCCTCAGGGGCACTGTTGTAGGAGTAACTCAATAAACTTAACCTTCCTGAGGAAGGAGCAAGGAGAACCCAATGTTATCCAACAGGTTGAATCCCTGGGACCACAAATGGTTCTTCTAACTCTACAATGAATGGTCCCTTAGAGCAGAGCCAAGAGTAATCCCTGATCAACACTGAGAGTGGCTCAAATACACACACACACACACACACACACACACACACACACACACACACACACACATACACACGGTCACAGTCCTCCCGTTGTTCATCGATTTGCTCGAGCGGGCCCAGTAATGTCTCCATCATGAGACTTGTTGTTACTGTATTTGGCATATCGAATATGTCACGGGCTGCTTGCCAGGCTCTGCCATGCGGGCGAGATACTCTCGGTAACTCGCCGGGCTCGACGAGAGGGGCAGAGGAATCGAACTCGGGTTGGCCATGTTGGCTGCTTGTAGGGCAAATGCCCTACCGCTGTACTATCGCTCCAGCCCACACACTCAAAGTTTAATAATTTGCAAAATAATAACCATATATCATATATTTCTACATATTTCTAGGTAGAAATATATGCATATTGTTACATTTATTAATGAATTATATGTGAACACTTATGCTCGTAAAATATGTTTGAGACCTCTTGAGATATCTAAGTTTGATACCTCTTAAGAGAAAGAGGGAAAATGCAATAGCATGCTACAGAGTGCATGTACCTATATTCTTTTACCTTTATTATGTTTTAGCGTTTGAATATGCAGAAATGCAATATTCACTAAAAATTTTTGAACCATATCATTTATTTTTGCAAATACTGTATTCTCAGTCACAATGTTAATGCTTAGTTCAAATCTTCACTCATAATAATATGGGTAAGTAAAGGATTTAAGAGGAGTAACACCACCAAAATCATCTTTTGATAAATGAAATTGGAAAAAAAAAACTAAAAATAGGTATCACAGAGCTTGGGAGGAAGGATAGGAAATAAGGAGTTTATTTTGCATGTGGATGGCACAACATATACCTCTGGCACTATATATGGTCCCCCAAGCACTGTCAGGAGTGATCTCTGAGGACAGAATCAAGAGGAAGTCCTAAATACATTTGGCTGTGGACCTCCAAAAATTTTTTAAGAAAAGTGTACAAAAGTCCCAGAAATATGGCACTAACTTGATCATAGAAGCAACAGACATATGAGAAGAAAATTACTGCTCCTAAATAACTGCAACAAAATTTTGTGATTGAGAAGGAAAGAATAATCTCAATGATGTTCAGATTTTTTGGTTTAGGAGAACTGGGGAGAAGATGGCACAAATCATCAAGGGAAAGGAGAAAAAAGATAACTTTCAGCTCGGGAAGGTTTTTGTTTTATATTTACAAAAAAATCTTAGGAGGGGGGGAAATAGAAAATAAAAAAAATTAAATAAATGATTGACTAGAGAAAAATAAAACTGCTAAGTCTGTGAATTATTTCTAATTAAACTTAGGTCTTTTCCAGAATCTCTGCCAAGAAATAACAATAGGTTTTCAAAATGTCCAGCTGCTCAACTGGGTGAACAAATGACATCATCCAAACAACTAGCAGAACAATGATACATGGGCACCACGTACAGTGTGTTCATATTAAAGAGGATTTTTAGAAAATCTATGTAGCCTATAAACACAGATACTTTGTTTATTTCAAACTAGGTATAGTGCCAAAAGCTCTTGACCTGAAAAATATCATTTTATGAACTAGTCCATAAACCTTACAGAAATCCAGCAGATGTTTAATTTAAATGATGAGAAAGAAACTATTAATTCATTCTAGTAAAAGGTATCATTGAATTTGAGTATAGCAACTCCTCCTAATGCACTATTTACTTTCTAAACTGCATTATCACTGGTATTTGTTCAATGGTTATGACTAAATGACAGACTTAAAATAAAAGCTTCCCTAAGGCCTGTGAAATTGTTTTGGAGTTTAGGCCAGTGTGACTGAGAAGTACACTAGTCTAACAGTGTGCCTTGAAGGCAATTCCCCTTATTAGCAGGTATATTTGCAGTACTTTGGATAATGAAACAGGCAAAAAGCTCACTTAGTGATTGTTGAACTAAATAAAGTTCAAAGCAAGTAATAGCTATCATTCAGTTATTAAAATGACATACTAAGTGATACAATAATGTAACTAGTCAAATCTTTAAATAGAGACAAAAACCTCTTGGGTACATTTCTCATAGAATACAATGTTGCACTTCTACATAAATCTCCAGGAGCATAAGACAAAAACTCTCACTTGATCCTAAAAACAGCATGTGATGGTATCAGTTTAACTACTGCATATAACACTTTTCCAAAAAAAAAAAAATTGCCTCCTCTCATTCCCTTACCCTGCAAAGATGCTACCATCCTCAAAACACCCAATCTATGTTTGACTACACAAAGATCCCTCTTGTTCTAAGCCACGAAGTTGAAACTGAAGGTCTTTTGCACCTAGGTCTTTCTAACTTTCACTAACCTAGATCACAGGTGAAAAACAGGGACTGTTGGAACCAAAGAATTTCTAAAATATTCAGTTCATTAGATCTGCCAGAAACACACAATAGATACCAACATGTGCAGCTGCTCAGCTGGTGAGCAAATGACATCACCCAAATACCATTTGATGCCAGCATTTAGAGCTTTTAGCATCCAAGATTTGAAATTTAACTTCCACGAAAAACCTGGGAGTCCTTTTATATTCCTTATTTCAGTAAAAGACACCATTCTGTACCCAAATCTTAGAGACAGATATGAATAAGAACAATCTCTTTAATGTTTCCATTGACTTTCTTATTTGCTACTCATTCAATATACATCTTGCTATAATACTGAGTGTTTTGGGACATGTACTAACTTTAAGATAATAATTAGCTTTAGAGGCCGGAGTGATAGTACAGCAGAGAGGGCGTTTGCCTTACATGCGGCCAACCCGGGTTCAATCCCTGGCATCCCATGTGGTCCCTCAAGGACTGCCAGGAGTTATTACTGAGTGTAGAGCCAGGAGTATCTCCTGAGCTTCACTGGGTGTGACCCAAAAAGAAAAAAATGATAATAATAACTATCTTTAAAAATAATTACTGTTTTCATCTATTTCTAAAATGAGTTTTAAAATGTAAATGTATAAAATTAATTGGGTTGTAAAATAAGCCTACATCATCCATATCTGTTCATAATTTAACTCACGTTAAAAGACTACCAGCTGCCTATATAAACATCACCAGCAGTTCTTCATTACAATAAAACACCTATCAGATTATTATTAAAGGTGGCATTATGCTTATCTAACTAACTATATTTCTCAGACTTCTTTATAGATGCATTTAGTCATGTTCTGGTCAGTGAGGTATAGCGTAAGTTGTGAGTAAAACTTACCAATAAAACACTTTAAAGGACAGGTAAGCAATCTGTGCACACACATTTATTTGCTTTTTTTTTTCCAGAATGGCATATAAATGTGATTGCAGAAGCTATAGCAATTCAAAATAACAATGGTTTTGCCATAGAAATCCTACCACACTTCTGGGCTTCCTATCTCCAGAGAAAACGGAGCTCATTTTGTGAACTTATTATGATTTTAAGTTTCTGTTACAATCAGTTAGATGTACCTTTTGAGGGATATTCTGCTTCAAAATTACATGGCAAGTATAAAGCTGAGTGAAATGAATCAAGGAGAGGACAGACATTTCACTCATTTGTGGGATATTAAAAAAAAAAAGAAACATAGTATGAGACGAATACCCAAGGACAGAAGTAAAAATGGGCCAGGAGCACTAGACCATGGTTGAAGCTTGCCACAAGTAAGGAGTCAGGGAAGGGGGGAAGGGCAATTAGGAGAGAGAAGGGAACACTATGATAAAGAGAGCTGGAAATGATCACTCTGAACGACAACTGAGTCTGAAAGTAAGTAAAGGGATATATATGATAACCTTTCAGTATATGTATTGTAAGCCATAATGTCAAAAGGAAAGCAAGAGAAAGAGGGAGAGAAGAAAAGTGCCTGACATAGAGGCTGGCTGGGGGTAGAGGGTGGGGAGAAGTACCAGGAGTAAATCTGGGGACACTGGTGGTGAAAAATACACACTGGTGAAGGGTTGGGATTTGGAACATTGTATGGCTGAAATCAAATCATGAACAACTTTGTAACTGTAAAAAAAACTTTGTAACTTTGTAACTAAAAAAAAAAAAATCAACAATAATAACAACTACTATGTAGGGGCCAGACAGGTATCTCAAAGGGCTAAGAACAGAGAGGTATCTCAAAGGGTATCTCAAATCATACACATGATTTGTATGCAAGAGTCTGGGTTTGACCCCCAGCACATCATCCCCAAGCAATACAAGGAACAGCCTCTGAATGTGAGGTCAGGAGTACTCCCTGAGCACTTCAAAGTATGGCCCCCCCAAAATAAAAAAAGTACAGTTTAGATGAAAATCCTTCTGTACTAAAAATGACTTTACTGTGCTAAATGCAAAGCCATTAGGACAATGACTTTGGATATGTTCTTGCAAAAGCCCAGTTTTAGCCATTTCCTGTGAATAATAATCTGAATTTCCTCCTGTGGAGCACTACTCTCCCCACTTTCATTCCATGATCTTGACTGTGTTTGCCATTGATCCCAGCTCCAAGGGCAAGCAAATGACTTAGGTCTAAATCTATGAAATCCAATCTTCTTGGCTGTGGAACCAGCTGTGAGACGCAGTATCCAACTCAGGCCAGCCAAATTCAGGCCAGCTGGAGTTCAGACTCTAAAGAAGAGAAGCTCTATTCTGACCTGCATTTGAACCTGAGAAGACATACCTATGCTTGTTCTCTTATCTTGCCTTGATATCCTGAGAATGAAGTCAACATCGAGTCAGAAAGCAAAGAAAGACACATGCTGGGATTTTTTGGTAATAAGCAAAAAGAAAAAACATCCGTTTTTTATTTGTTTGATTAAGCCAGGTTCCTCTTCATACAAATAATAATGAATATAAGTCCTAATTTTTTAAATTAAAAAAATCACTACACTATGTACTTATAAAAATGCCACAGCTGAAGAGAAATAACAAGTGGCTTCTAATGTTTATCCTTCACAAAATGATAAATAGGCCCTAAGCAGAACCTTTTACACTATTAACATCTCCAATATCAAATACTGAACTTAAAATACAGGAATCAAACTTCCAAGCTAACATATCACAGGGATAGGCTTGGACAGGAGATTTATAAATTTGACATACACAAATCTCAACCTTACTTAGAATAAATTTGCTATGATATTTATATCCTTCTTAATTATACCTCTGTGTAATCATATAATAGCCACAGATATGATACTCCCAAGTAGTACAAATTTATCTGTTAACTATTCTTTCTTATTTTTTTCATACAGTAAATAAAGACTATAAAACTGGGTCAGCAATTTCATTTTCGTAGTTAAATTATCCCTTTATATTCATGAAAATTCTAAGTAACGCATTAAACCTTTAAAAATTATCATTGAGGGAGCTGGAGTGATAGCACAGCAAGTAGGGCGTTTGCCTTGCATGTGGCCGACCCGGGGTTTGATCCTCGGCATCCCTTATGGTCCCCTGAGCACTGCCAGGAGTAGTTTCTGAGTGCAAAACCAGGAGTAACCCCTGAGCATTGCTGGGTGTGACCCAAAAAGGGAAAGAACAAAAAAAGAAATAAAAAATATTGAAACAATGTATATTATGACCGAAGATCTTTCCAGACCCTGTACCAAGGCTATTCCACCCAGGATATGTGCCCTCTCTACCCACTCCAGATAAAACCCCAATGGCCACAAGCTTTCAGAAATAAAACCCAGGTATGCGGGTTCAAGAACTAAGACTCCAGGTCATAAGGCAGCAGTGGAGAGCAGAGACGGGCCATCCTCTCCCGTCTCCCCACCTGCCTGGGGTCCTGGCTGTCACGCCCACGATCTGCCTCCGGGCACCATCTCAGTGCATAAATGGCCTTGATCCAGAGACACAGAAACAAATCTCAAAATGGATTAGATCCCTACAGAGATGTCTCTGGACCCCAACCATTTACAATTTTAGAATCCAGAAGACCTCTCATGCTATTCATAATAAACAATAGAAAATAATTCATCTAGAATCTGCCCCTGGCAGGCAGGCTTGAATGGTAGTGGGAAAATTCGAGCAAACCGTATGGAAAGAGTATGGGGGAAATTGTTTACATAGAGGCAGGGGGAGAGCTGGGATGAAGATAGAGGGATACTGGGGACATTGGTGGTGGAAAATGTGCACTGGTAGAGGGATGGGTGGTCGATCATTGTATGACTGGAATTCAAACATGAAAGCTTTGTAACTATCTCATGGTGATTCAATAAAAAATAGAAGGGAAGGGGGCGTTCCTGGCTGGTTCTTCACGCCCTACCGAAGTCAGGAGTTGCCCCCCACGAGCAGCTCTTCAGCGTGGCCTTGGCCCCATAGCCACAGAAACCAATCTCATAATTATCTGACTCTCAGCAGAAATACTTCCAGTCTTAATAAGTAAAAACCAGAAATCCAAAATTGCGTGGCCGCAATAGCAGCCATGCAACATCATTTAACTCTGTAACCAACTGTAGAAAACAAATTATTTCACAATGCCAAAAAAAAAAAGAAGGGAAAAAATAATATATGTTATAATGCTACATATCCTTTGGTTCATCAGGTACAAGGCAATGATACTCACTTTCTCCACTATTATTCAATACAGTTTGAAGATTTATGCCACAATTAGACAAGAAATCAAAGCATCACATTGAAAACTAAGAAGCTTTATTTACAAACAATATGACACTGTATATAAAAACCTTAAGACATTTTGAAACAATATACCAATAAAACTAGTAGGCTACAAAATTTCTGCATGCATGCAAATAAGAAACTGGAAGAGAAAGACATCAAAAAGACAATTCCATTTAAAATAACATCCTTAATACCTATGGAATCATCATAACTGGGTCAGAGAGATAGTACAGCAAGTAAGGCACCTGCCTTGCAAATGGTCAACCAGGTTCAATTCATCGCACCCCATAAGGTGCGGAGTCTCACCAGGAGTGATTCCGGAACACTGGCTAGAAGCCAGTCCTGAGCACCATTAGTTGTGACCTTAAATCAAAACCTAAAAAACACCAACTTAACTAAGGAGACATAAATACCACTTGGAAAAAATTTTAGAGACTACCAGTACATTATATGGAAAAATTCTGTCATCATATATTAGAATTAAATTGACACAATGACTATCTTATCCAAATAATTAGAGAAACTCAATGCAATCCCATAAAAATACTGATGGCATTGTGCAAATTCTACTAAAATTTATATGGAAATCATAAAACTCCTTGAATAATCAAAGCAATTATGAGGAAAAAATAAGATAAAAGGTGCTGTATTCCCTGATTTTAAATTGTACTATATCACTGTATCACTATCATCCCATTGTTCATTGATTTACTCCAGTGGGCACCAGTAATGTCTCTATTCATCTCAACTATACTGAGAAAAAAAAGACAGGAGCTATTGCAACTCCTAACTGTGTAGTACTGAAATGAATACAGACTCTTAGAATAATGAAATAGAATTGAGAGCCTAGAGATAAATCCTCAGATTATGGACAGTTAATGTGTGACAAAGGCACTGTACATTTGCGCACAAAATAATGCAAGAAAAGCCTCTTCGACAAATGCAGTTGGAAATACTGAATATAGTCACATGCAAAACACTGTATCCATGTCTCACATCATATGAAAGTTATTTCAAAGCAGAATAAAGACCTTGTGATTAAAACAGAATCCATTTTTTAAAAAGTAAGGAAAACAGCCAGAACTCTCCAGGACAATTCATGTCAGAGATGACTTTAGTGATGCTATTACACTGACAACAATAACAAAACCAAAAATAAACAAATGGAACTGCATTGAATTTAAAAGTTTCTATATGGAGAATGGGAGGAAAACATCTGCACATGATACAGCACATGAAGGGGTAATATTCACAAGATATAAAGTACTTACAAAGTTCAACAATAAAAATACCAATAACCCAATCAAAAATTGAAAGGAAAGTAAGAGAACATTTCCCTGATGAGGACCAATGATTAGCCAGTAGGCATGTGGAAAACTGTTCATTGCACCTTGTTATCAGGAAAATGCAAATAAAAAAAACAAGATACCATCCTACACCAGTAAGAATGGCATATATGAGAAAGACTGAAAACAGCCAGTGCCAGAGAGGATGGGGTGAAAAACAACCCTCACTCACTGTTGGGAGAAAAGTTGTCTGGTTCAGCCTCTGTGAAAACAGTATGATAACTTCTTTAAAAACTAAGAAGAAATCTTCTACATGACCCAGCAATCTGACAGCTGGATATCTATCCCAAGAACACAAATGTATTAATTTTAAAAGGATGCATGCACACCTATGTTTGTTGCAGCTCTAAATACAAAGACCAGGATATGAAAACAATGTCCAACAACAGAACGAATAGGTAAAAAAGTTGTGGAATATACGCACACTGGAACACAATCAGCTATAGCCAAAAATAAAATCTTGCAATGCACTTCAAACTCGATGGCATTAGAGAAGATCATGTTCCATGAAATAAATTACAGGAAGAGAGCAAATACTGGATGATCTCTTATCTACTGCATATAGAGAAACAAAGCAAGAAACTGACTGTATTGAACGGGGATAAATCCTTGGCCTTTGCAGAACTGAGTTTACCAAGCAGAGGAGGTGTGGGGAGGATGGAAGAGAAGGGCTAGAGTGGCAAAAGAATACGAAGGTGTAGAGCCCTTTAGTGGTGGTAAAGGAGAAATTTTGTTTATCAAAATCCTCTAGATTTTGTTCATCATAATCCTCAATATTATGTCACCTAAACTAATTTTTAAAAACATGCCTGTTTTCAGGCTGGAGCGATAGCACAGAGGATAGGAAGTTTGCCTTGCATGCGGCCAACCCGGGTTCAATTCCTCCATCCCTCTCAAGAGAACCTGGCAAGCTACTGAGAGTATCCCATCCACATGGCAGAGCCTGGCAAGCCCCCCACCCCGCAGGCATATTCAATATGCCAAAAACAGTAACAATAAGTCTCACAATGGAGATGTTACTGGTGCCCACTCAAGAAAATCAATGAACAACAAGAGGACAGTGCTACAGTGCAGTGCATACTTGTTTTCATCAAGAACATAAAAGAGAAGGCTCTTATAATAGCAACAGACACTTTATGTATTTAAAATACCCCTGAAATTTTATGGTGTTTATTTTGTGTATTTGTTTCATTGATTAGTTGGTTTGGGGCCTCTGCAGCAGTGCTTGGAGCCCAGGGTTTACTCTCTGCTGATGGTGAGTCTGATGGTGCAGGGCTGAAGGCTGATTCAGTGCTTCAGTCTGTCCTGACAATGCAGTGCTACTCAGGCCTCGATGCGCCACGAGCATGTTAAACCAGCAGTGCCTGTTATGTCGTGTTCCATTTGTTTTTGAAAATCTGGAATATTTTAAAGTGATACTGAGAGTATCTCGCCTGCACGGCAAAGCCTGGCAAGCTACCAGTGACGTATTTGATATGGCAAACACAGTAACAAGTCTCACGATGGAGACATTACTGGGCCCGTTCGAGCAAATCGATGAGCAATGGGAGGACAGTGCTACAGTGCTACATGAAAGTTATTCATTATAAACTGTCTAGTCTGTATGTAACTTTTACTATGTAACATCAGTAAAATTCTATCTCAAAATAATCTGTGAAATTAGCTGCTTCAGATGGAGGTTGATTGCTAAACAGTACACAAAACTTTCTAAGCAGTACACAAAAACATGGAATCACTTTTTGTGTTTATTTTGGTACTTGGAATATTTACAAAACAATCTCTAAGGTTAACACTTCTAGAGTAAATCAAAATGTAAACTAACTGATACCAGATTTTGGAAACTGATGCCAAGACTCAGATCATCAAGTAAAAATAGCTAGTAGTGAAATTAGAGTCCATATTATATTTGCATGAGGTGCTATTCACACCCCAACCAAAGAAATTCAGAACACATAGTATGCACAGAATTTACTGAAAGGAGTTTCCCTTGAAAAATGAGCAGAAATAAAAGTACAAAGACAAAATTCTCACAAACCTTTGCCTAAGCAATGAGGAGCCGTTTCCTCAATATTAAGCTCTGATTTCAGTTTGGTAACGCCAGGTTTGAGATCTCAGCTCACAGCACGTCCAAGAAGACATTTCAGAAAATTGGGAATTAACTGAGAACCAAAAGACTTTGAAGCAATTCTTCTCCCATTTGCCTTTTGGTTGTGGATCTATTCTAATGGTCTGTCATAGTTTGGAGGGGAGAGAGGGGTGGCTGGGAAGGGGCACAGCAGGAAAGTGAGGCAAGGAAGAGACAACAGCCAATTAAGGATGTTATAATGTCAACTACATTGTGGGCTGCTTTCCATAGAAACTGAAAATCCTAAGAAACGCAGATCCAGTGTAGAAGGCAATCTGTTCGGAGTTAATCCACACAGGGTGGGCGATCATTGATGAAGGCTGCTGTGGGGGTGGTACAGCACTCTCTGCACTCTTGGGAGGAAGTCTTGTCTAAAAAGGCAAGGGCCGCTAGTTCTACAGCTTCCATGAAAAACTCAAAGGTCAAAAAATGTGCTAATACTACTAATATTGAAAGGCAGTTTTGTTATGTCAACAAGGAGAACATAACACAGTAGCAAGGTGCGAGGGATGTTGGCAGGACGATGAGGACAACTATTAGACAACTATCCCTAAATTACATTATTTTGCTCATTGTTTTAATTGTAGCTCACCTGATAATGGATCTTTTCCCCGGGGAACATTTATTACTAGGAGTGCTCATAACCAGTGCTCAGGAGGCCCAGGACCCTCACTGGCGATTCTCAGCCTTAAATATTTCCAGTGGTTCAATGTCAGGCCCAAGAATGCTCTACTGCTCAGACTCTGCAGTGGTGTGGTCTAAGCAAATGCCTTAACTCTGTACTATCTTCCAGCCCATAGAGGAGACTTTTAAACTAATCAACCAACCACCTGCCATAACCCAGAAATTATATTTAAAAATTTAAATATCAACAGCTGTTCTTATTGGGGCCTAGGATCCAGCTTCTCTATGGAATATTTAGGAATGGCAAACTCCTTGGGGTAGGTATGTTGCAAAATGACTAGAGCAAGGTTACTATAGTTGCCCTTGTTGTTTGCATAAATAGTGTTCTACATTTTACTTTGACTCAGATTTTGTGACTTTGCTAGAGCTAATAGGAAATGGTCATAGGAGATTCACACGCACAGGACACTCCTCAGTCCTAGACTGTCAAAGTATCATTCTCTGACAATTTTACTATATTCAGTGAAGTTTGGTTGACACTTGACTAAGGTCTTGACACCTCTGTTAGGACTAAACACCCCAGTCTCCATGCCCTGTAAAAACCCCATAAACAGTCCTGAACTACCAAAATAGGTAGCATATGAGGAATTCAAAGTAAGAAGGTGAAGGAAAGAAAAGATTTATACTATTTACTTCAAATTCATAATGCCATGAACAATTTTGACAAAACTTCTCTCGTAGATATTTCAAAGTGAGATGTATTTGCTAACTCAAAACCTCAATATCCCATAAAAAATAGATAAAAAGACAGAGAGACCTAAAGACTTATATAAGAACAATCAAATATGTTTTAGGAACAACAAATCCAAAGCAAAAATAACACAATGCCAACTAAAAACCGAATAAGTTTTTATACTCATACAACAGAAAACTGTATATCAGTAAAATAATAAACATAAAGCTACTTAAATGTGAATTATTACCACAGAAAAAATTCTTACCACATAAGGAAGCCAGACATAAAGTATGTCTGGGGACCAAGGAGATAGTACAGCAGGTAAGGCACTTGCTTTGCACACAGTCAACCCAGGTTCTGTCCCCAGCACCACATATGGTCCCTCAAGGAGTGATCTCCGATCACAGAGCCAGAAGAAAGCCCTAAACACAGCTGGACATGGCCCAAAATCAAAACCAAAAATCAAAGGGAAAGTAAGTCTGCACATTCTCTGTGGTTTCTTTTATATGAGCTTCAAGAAACAGAAAAAAAAAATAAACCTAAAGTGATCAGTTCTAATAAAAATCCCTGTACCATATTAGGGGTAACTTAGAATAGTAAAAAGAATAAGAAACAGTTGGGGATGTTAGAAATGGTCACACCTTGATCTGCATGCTGTCTGTAATCTCAGTTTTTACAAAGGTAGTGACATTTAGCCATAATGGATCAAAGGAAAATTAGGAGAGTCCATGGTGGCAGATGGTGGCAGAAGTGAAGAATAAAGTAGTTTCTCTTGAGGAACAGTTTATGGAACCATTAGTAGCACTGTCCTCCCGTTGTTCATCGATGTGCTTGAGCAGGCACCAGTAACGTCTCCATTGTGAGACTTGTTACTGCTTCTGGCATATTGAATACGCAGGGAACTTGTCAGGCTCTGCTGTGTGGGTGGGATACTCTTGGTAGCTTGACAGGCTCTCCGAGAGGGATGGAAGAATCAAACCTGGGTCGGCCGCATGCAAGGCAAACGCCCTACCCGTTGTGCTCTGTGTATCATGTACAAAATACTTAAAAGGAAAAAGACCACAAAGTGGTTACTATATTACTAAAAATAGAAATAATGATTAATCAATTACTATTTGGGTGTATTTCTCAGAGAACCAGTACACTAAAAAATAGCTAAAAATAAATAAGAAAATCAAATGCCTTATCTAAGGCATTATAATTATAGTTATAATGGTCTAACTCTAACTCACAGGCCAGAAGCATAGTCACTGCTGGCCTGTGAGTTACAGTTAATAGTTAATATAAACAAATATTTAGTGGAACACAGATACCCACTCCTCCCAATCTGTTTATGTATTGTCTGATGCTGTTTCTGCCTTTTAAGGGCGGAGATGAATAACTGAAAATAGAAGTAAAACACAGAAAAGTTTACTGGAGGTAAAAAAAAAAAAAGAGCTATAAAAATATATAATTAACAGAGCTAGAAAGGTTAACCCCAAGGGAAAGAGTGGAAAGCATGTAATTATGCCAAAATAGTGGAAAATGAAGGGATATTAAAGATAAGCCCCATTCTATGAGAATAAGAATGGGGCTTATAAGAAAAGTAAATCAAAACTGGTTTCAGACTCCAACGAAGTAAGTCAACAACTAGGATAATGAAAAGTTCTAATGTTACTTCTCATAACAATGGCCAATTTAAGTACCATATAAGGTCCCTGTGGGATATTCAATTGCGAAAAACAGTAACAAGAAGTCTCACAACAGAGACGTTACTGGTGCCCGCTTGAGCAAATCGATGAATAATGGGAGGACAGTGCTACAGTTCCTACTGCTCATGGACAATTCCATCTGAATATTCTCGATTCCAACCAAAACTCAAAATACCAAATACAAATTCATGATCTTAGCATACTCCTCTCCCTTATTCTTAGCCATAATAATTCAAGTCCTGCTCTTTTTATCTTCTGAATATCTCTAAAACACAGCTACTGTTTTCCATCTGCTTTACTTAACCACATGAGATTCACCATATCTCCTGCCATTTGATCACAATAAGTTCTTCACAAGCACTGTTTTCTTTTCAGGATCCATAATTTTACGGAACAACATCACTGCTGATATCTAACATAACAACAATTATCTGTACCTTAAACACACAGTGGTATACAAAAAACCAAAATATTCTGGTTTGCTTTTCCAGGGTATCATTTCAACATTTCTCAAGTCCTTTCATTTTTTTTTCAAGCAGGAAAAGAGGTAGAGCACAGCAATTTTACAAAAAAAAATGTTTTTTAAGAGGATACAGTTAATGTTTCATAAAGAAATAGGAAAAATGTTTGAAGAAGGAAAGCAAACGGAAGTGGTTGGAAGGAACAAATTCAGAGTTAATTTTTTTCATTGTTGCAAAATAAATCCATTTTTTCACTCACATGGTAAGTATGGAAAGTCATTACTTTATTAGGCTCTATAAAATATGCTCAGACATAATTCCTAAGTAAATCACAGAGATTCTGATAATTCTGTACCAAAATCTATGAGTGTGACACATTCTAAATTTCAATTTTGATTCACAGGAGCTAGGTGATGCTCCTAGATCCACAATGTTAGAGGAGATCACTGGAGAGAGTAATGAGCAGGATGAGAGTAAAAGGCAGATAATAATTCTGACAACATATATCATTTCATAAAATTAAATTCAATGGTAAGAGTACTTCTAATCAATTCTAGAATCCAATCCAATATCATGCCTAGGTCTGGGTTTTATATCTAAAGGTTTTGAAATTTGCCTAATGTTCACGGTCACGGTCACAGTCCTCCCGTTGTTCATCGATTTGCTCGAGCAAACCCGGTAACGTCTCTATCATGAGACTTGTTGTTATTGTGTTTGGTATATCGAGTACGTCATGGGTAGCTTGCCAGGCTCTGCCGCGCGGGCGAGATACTCTCGGTAGCTTGCCGGGCTCTCTGATAGGGGCGGAGGAATCGAACTCGGGTTGGCCATGTTGCCCGCGTGCAAGGCAAATGCCCTACTGCTGTGCAATAGCCTAATGTTATATTTTAAAATATTCCTTTTTTCAAACTAACATTTCCTTTTAAACGTGTTTTGGTGATACTGACTGAACTTAATTTTGCATCTAGAAAGGCTATCAAAATAGAAGATTATCCACTTTGTCAATCTTAACAATTCTTTGGGGTTTTTTTTAAACATCCTTATTATTAAAGCTTTTAAAACTAAATTATCTGCAAATTATTAAAAAATTTCCTGCTTTCAGGAAAAAAACACTTCAATTTTAAATTTCAATTTCAATTTTGAAAATACTATTCTTATTGGTATATCAAGCATCTCATTTTTATGTCCACTGACAAGCCAGAACACCAACTCTTTTTTTTTAAATATAGGAGTACTGCTATTTATTTAGCCACTGATTAGCTGATTCAATTTTGCAAGAACTCCACCTTACTTTTTTTTTTCATTTTTTATAATTTTATTTATTGAATCACCATGAGAGCAGTTACAAAGCTTTCGGGTCTAAGTCTAGGTCATACAATGAAACACCCTTAACTTTACCAGTGCCCATTCTCCACCACCAAAAACCCCAGGATACCCCCAACCCGCACCCTCCCCCTACCTGTGGGGCAGATGATTTCCACATTACTCTGTCTCTACTTTGAACACATTCAATATTTTGACACCAGACCCACCATTCTTATTTGAGATTTTACCCCAACACTAGGATCTGCTGAAAAGGCAACAGTAGACAATTTATGTTCTATTGCTGGTTATGAATAACATATGATGTCGTGTGGCTGCAGTAGGGCCATGTGATTTTGAAATTCCGAAATTTTAACACTTAAATCTGGAGGGATTTCTGCCAAAAGCCACTGGGCCACTGGGGTTCGAGATTTGCTCCTGAGTCTCTGGGATCATGGCCATTGAGCAGCTTGATCAGGAGCCAGAGAGGCCATTCGTGGGCGATGACTTGGGGTCTCGTTGGGGTGGGGAGGACAAGCCCGGCTCCACCCCATCCCGTGATGCCCAACAAGTTTCATCACTGAGGACCCAAGCCTGACTGTCCAATGGCCTCTGGAAGATGACAGCCACCGAGCCGCCAGGGGGAAGCAGGCAGAGGGACAACACCCTTTCCCCCCTGGGGTGGCCCGGCAACAGTAACCTACTGTGTGGTCCGGATGCATTTCTGCCAAAAACCGCTGGGTTTCGAGATTTGTTTCTGAGTCTCTGGGATCATGGCCATTAAGCAGCTTGATCAGGGTCCAGAGAGGTCATTCATGGGTGATGACTTGAGGTCTCGTTGGGGTGGGGAGGACAGGCCCGGCTCCCCCCCATCCCATGAGGCCCAAAATGTCTCGTCACTGAGGGCCCAAATCTGACTGTCCAGTGGCCTCTGAAGGATGGCAGCCATTGGGCCACCAGGGGGAACAGGCCAAGGCACAAAACCTATTCCCCTCTGGGTTGGCCCAGCACGAGTGACCTACTGCAGGGACCAAACACATTTCTGCCAAAAGCCGTTGGGTTTCAAAATCTGTTACTGAGTCTCTGGGATCAAGGCCATTAAGCAGTTCAATCAGGAACCAGAGAGGCCATACCTCCAAGTATATAGCTGAGCCGGAGGTGGTTTGTGGGTGTGTTTCCCACATACCTAACTTTTGGACATTTACTTTCTTGGTAAACTTTGCCCCAAGTTTTTGGGGTCTGGACAAAGGCACAGCAGCAATTTGGGGGTACCTGGAAGTCTGAAGGTGCCATCAGGCTGCTGCTGCACTCACCTCACAGGTACAGATAGACCTGCTGGCGGCATCATACCCCCATACCAACTCTTATTCTCAATCACAAACTCAAAATTATTTAAGTTCTTTATCAAACAAAGAATCTATAATTAATCTAAATTTACACTATGCATTTTTAAGTCACCGATAATGAATAATGACTATTATGCAAATCAGAATCAGGTACTATTATTCTAAAATCTCTACATTTATCAACTCACTTAAATCCAAAGTATTAGTGTCCTACAAGTATTTTAATAATGAAAGAAAATACACAAAGGAAAAGTATAAGCATGTATTTCCTCTAAGCAAATTTGATGTCCATATTTACTAATCCATTTTCTGGGCACAGGAAAAATGATTGCTTTCTTATCTGTCATCTGAACATTTACTAAGTTGAAAGAACACATGAATCCCGTCAAAAATAAAAAGAATGTTTCCCATTACCATTATAGAAACTGTTAGTGAAAACTAAAATACAAAATAAAGACTGTGACGATGATGAGTAAATTCTTATTAAAATGCAAAGAAAATAAATTATAATTCTAAAATAAATTATTCACTTAATGTTCTTTTAAAGCAATCATTATATAAAATAACTGAAAATTATTATAATAAATAAACTCTCTAAAGAAATACTGAAGAAAACAATAATAGCAAAATGCACACAGCAAACTACTCAGAATATTTACTTAAGATAATGAAAAATATGACCATGTTAATTAACATATTATATTATTTTTGTGTGTAGTTATATCTCCATTTTAAAACAACTAATCATCATCATGACAGATTTGGGGACTAGGGAAAAAACCTAATGGACTGAACTCATGCTTTGCATGCTGAGGCCCACAACACCACATGGACCCCTGTAATCACCAGGAACTGCTCCCAAGCACAGAAACAGAAGCAACCTCCCCCTACCCCACCACCCCCTCACCAGGTGTAACAGAAAAAAGAAACACAAACAAAAAGTATAAGAGTTTTAGTATCAGGTGAAATTGAATCTTTTTTTAAATAATATCGAGAACCATATACCAGGTATAAGTTCATACACAGTGACAGTGTATTTCTACAAAACTAAGAGATAGCACAGGAGGTAAAGAAACATCCTTGTATGCAGGGAACTCCAGCACATTCCCTCTGGGAACAAACCCCAAGCAATTAAATAACAGCAGACCCTGAGTACTTCCAAGTGGGGTCCTCATCAAAAAAAAAAAACAACTATACCATTCAGGATTTTGAAGATATGGTATGCATACACAATGGCTTACTATGAAGCTCTGAGGAATGATGAAATCACGCAATTTGCTGCAATCTGGGTACAACCCAAAGACACCATGTTGAGTGAAGTAAAACAGAAGAAGAAAGACAGACAGGATAATCTATGTATATAGAATAACTGGATGAGGAAATATAGTAAAGGGGGGAATGCCGAGATCACCGTTGACCCCAGAGTTTAGAGAGGAGAAAGAGAAGGAAAGAAATCAATGGAGGAAAGGATGAAGAAGAGAAAGTGAAGCAATGGGCAAACAGGGGTCAGTGTTTCAGTTATACGGTGATGTGGGAGAAAAGGATAGCTATGTATCCAAAACACACACTCAACAACACTAAAACATGAGACCTAAGCTGCAAACACTGGAAATTTGTAATGTGGAGGGACGTTGACACTAGTTGCAGGATTTGTGTTAAAATATTATATGCATAAAGCTCCACTATCAATAACTTTATAAATCTTTAAACAAATTAAAATTATTTTATAAAAGAATACTTGTGGGCCAGTGGAGTGATATAGAGGGTAAGGCATTTGCTTCCATGTGGCCAAGCCAGGTTCTATCCCCAGCATTCCATATGGTCAATATGGTTGCACTGGAGTGATTCCTAAGTGCAGAGCCAAGAGCATCGCCAGTTGTTGCTTAAAAAAAACAAACAAACAAACACTTGATGCATAGTAGCATTAAGTGCTCAGATTCCAAAAGTAGTGATTTTATATAGTTCACATGGAGAAAAATATCAATAAAAGGTTTTTGCTTTTAAAAGATTATACCATTCATATGGAACTAGAAAGAACAAAAAAAACCTGAAAAAAGTAAGTAAAAAAAAAAGAAGAGAATTTAAAGCCTCACATTGCTTCTAAAATATATTACACAAAGTTATAGTAAATAAAAATAGTTATATTAAGATACCACCTAATGATACTGCTATTAAGACAAAGACAAAACTAATGAAACAGAGAGCCCATTTTAAGAAAAAAAGGAAAAGTAAAATTATGACCAACTGATCTTCAAGAAGGGTTTCAAGAACAAACGGGGGAGGGATCAGGGCACTATAGTACAGTGGGCAGAGCTCTTCCCTTGCACACAGCTGACCCAGATTAGATCCCTGGCATCTCATAAAGTCCTTAGCCCACCAGGAGTGATTCCTGAGAGCAGATCCATGGGTAACCCCAGAGCCCCCCAGGTGTGGTGCTCAGGTTTGGTCTATGCAATGCTGCTTAGATCCAACAGTGCAAGAGGCCAGCAACACCATCCCAGCTATGCTCAGAGTAGTGCTTAGGCATGTGACGTCAAGAAGAGAACTCTGGGTCCCCAAGAGTTGCATGATGTGCTCGAGAGAAAAAGGAAGAACTCATTCAACAATGTTGAAGAAACTGAATAGTCACATACAAAAGAATAGTCACAAATACCCCTATCATAGTCATATGCAAAAATCAATTCTAAATACATTACTTATATGAAATTGTAAGATTTGTAGGAAAAAAACATAGGAAAATGCTTTATAATATTGATCCTGGCAATGATTTTTTGGATATGACAACAAAAGCAAAGATACACAGTTAGGACTACATCAAACTAGATTGCTTCAGAACAGAAAAGAAATCGATTTACTTAAATATTGAGCATATTAATTTTAATCTTTAAACTATGTTTATACATTTAGCAACATATGACTTTAATTTCATATATCTTTTCTGCAAGCTTAACCCTTCTAATTTCTAGTTTAAAACACAATCTTAAAAGGTGATTTAAAAAATGAAAATCACATGTTGTTTCAAATTTCTGACTCCAGCCAAATGACTTTATGGTCTTAGAGTTACTGGGCCCCAATTGAGTACATCCCTGAACAACTGGAGGACAGTGATACAGTGTATCTACACTATAAGTTCAAGGGCCAGTCTTGGTGGAGGCTGGAGCTGTCAGGCAGTGAGCATTGCTGAATCATCTCAGGAAAAAACAGGCCGCAGCATGCACAGTTCTGATGATGTCCAAAGAGGGTAAGGAATTGGTCATAAGTGAAGTATTTCCTCCTGGAGCCGAGTCAGAGGAACTAGAAGCAGACAAAACAGAGCTTGCTACATTTTCATCTCAAGTTAAATGTGGCTCGTTGGGATTAGAAAAAGTGCCTAGGAGGAAAATACAAATAATAATTTGCAGATCAATAATACTCTGATGCTTAGATTGGCCAATTTTGGTATCTTTGAAAAGTACAGCAATGTTTCTTTATTTGTGTAATTCCATTAACAAGATTTATGTAACTGTTTCATCTGGTCCGTGCTAAAAATTGTACAGAGAATGCATCTCCTTCCAGGCAGCCAGTAACCAAACAGTGAATTTACTTTTTTCCTGATTTTAGCCCATTTAATTTTTTTACATACATACAATATATCTCACCTACTAAATATAGAACTAAACATCATAAATTAAAAATACTAATGCTTTATCTATATGGAATCTGAGGCAGTTACTTAAGCAGGCCACTGGAATAAAAATGATGCAGACTCCACCAAGAAAGTTACAAATTACTCTACTCATTGAGTTACAAATGTACCCAAGGAACCAGATAAATCAGAGAAGCTTTTCTTTTTCAACTATTCAGACCATGTAAGTAGTCAGCCTATTTAACTGGACACAAATTTAGGATATTAACTAGCAAAAAGGACCATAAACTAGAATCCTCTCACCAAATAAAGTGGAGTGAGGGTGAGGGACAGAGGGAGGGAAGAAAGGAAAGAAGGAAGGAAGGAAGGAAGGAAGGAAGGAAGGAAGGAAGGAAGGAAGGAAGGGAGGGAGGGAGGGAGGGAGGGAGGGAGGGAGGGAGGTTCCTTGATCATCCTCTAGGACACTGGAGATTCTATGCTATAAAATAAAATATTTGCCAAAATCAAAACATTCATTTAGCTTTCCTCTGAGAAACTACAAATTCGAATCTTGAAAGCAAGATGAATAAGTGCATGGTCTAAGGCTAGTATTAAAATATTTCAATACTTCATAACTGATTTTCTAACTTTTATAAGCAATTTTTAAAGAGCAAGTCTAAATCAAAATTATGCCAGAAGGAATTTTAATTTCATTGAAAAAAATTATTTTATATTTGTAGAAACAAGAACTAGAATTTATTATTATAATACTTGAAATTAATAATTTTGA
This sequence comes from Sorex fumeus, assembly GCF_029834395.1. Taxonomy (NCBI): domain Eukaryota; kingdom Metazoa; phylum Chordata; class Mammalia; order Eulipotyphla; family Soricidae; genus Sorex; species Sorex fumeus. The sequence goes on along the minus strand of NW_026606104.1, from coordinate 17,705,639 downwards.
ATAAAAAATTTTATGATTTGATATATAATGTATTAATAATATAAATATAGGACAATTTGCTTAAATACAGAAGCTAATCTGGTGGTGACAAAAGCAGAAATTCTTGGTATGTAAGAATTTAAGACTTCCAAAAAAAATAAAAGAAAGAATTTAAGACTTCCAAATTAACATCAATTTGTCAAATGAATTGCTTTAATTTGCTTTAATTAATAATTTCAAAACAATTATGGGGTTTACAACACAAACTTGTCTCATTCATTCATTAGTAAAATTCATGACCAAAGTAGCTAACTCTCACCAATCCTAAAACCTTGATTTTCCCTTTTAATTCCTTTGGACTCTAGGAATCAGAAAAGATCATCCGCTCATGGCAGCAGCCTGTAGACACCATGGTGAGTCTGGGTTGAAAAACTTTGATGACATGGAAGATTAGAGATTGCAGACCTTACTTACTAAGGCAAATTCTCAAGGGATTAGTAATAATAGAAAAATCCTACTCAAACAAAGACTCAAAGACTTTTAAAAATCAAACACCATTACAGTGACCTGATAATTGACTTTTTTGGCACAGAAAGTTTGGGGGCCACAACCAGCGGTGCTCAGAATAGCATACTGGGTGTCAGGGAACAAGCTCAGTTGGCTGCATCCAAGTCAAGTGCAATATCCTGTACTATCTTTCTGGTCCCCCCAAATATATAATAACCAAACTGGCAGAAACCAAAGGGGAAGGTGAACTCCTTATAACAACCAGGGAGGGGGGACAATACATACGGATTAAGGGATCAACAGATCGAGAAATCTTAGTAACATACTTGCACCAAGTAAATGTGCATCAAAGTTTATACATCAGTGGGATAATAGACTTTAGGAGACACAGGAAGAGCAACACAATAAGGTCACAGTGGGCGACTTTAACAGCCCATTCTCATCATTGAACAAATCATATGTATGGGAAAAAATTACCTTTAAATTAGGAAATGGCAGAACTATGATTAATAGACATGTAAAGGGCATTCCACTTCCACCTTCACTTCTCCAGTTCATAGAGAACATGCTACATTCAATCTGATCAACTGGTTTGGACACAGATAAGTAGCTAGAAAAGGTTTCACAGAGATATGTAGCTGAAAAAGAATTTGTTTCAATAGCTTTTCATATAACTGTGTATATTTGTCTTTGATACTACATTCATGCTATAGCACACAGTAGGGCATTTGCCTTGCACGTGGCCAGCCCAGCTGACCCAGGTTCAATTTCTTCACCCCTCTCACAGAGCCTGGCAAGCTACCAAGAGTATCTCGCCCGCACGACAAAGCATGTCAAAGCCTGGCAAGCTACCCGTGACATATTCGATATGCTAAACACAGTAACACAAGTCTCACAATGGAGACATTACTGGGCCCACTCATGCAAATCGATGAACAACGGGAGGACAGTGCTACAATGCAGTGCTACTACATTCAAACTCAACAATAGTTTCTTAGGTGAAATTTAAAAGATAGTATTTATTCTGGGTTGGAGCGATAGCACAGCAGTAGGACATTTGCCTTGCACGCAGCCAACATGGCCGACATGAGTTCAATTCCTCCGCCCCTCTCAGAGAGCCCGGCAAGCTACCGAGAGTATCTCGCCCGCAAGGCAGAGCCTGGCAAGCTCCCCGTAACGTATTCGATATGCCAGACACAGTAACAACAAAGTCTCCAATGGAGACGTTACTGGGCCAGCTCGAGCAAATAGATGAACAACGGGAGGACAGTGACAGTGACAGTATTTATTCTGTTACATTAAAATCTGGTCTTATTTTACACTTCGAAAGGCAATTTTTCTATGAACGTTCTGTAATATAATGGATTAGCCAGACAAAATAAGTTTATCAGCTTTGCAAATGTTAATAGATTTTATTTTAAAATAACTTTTAATGATTTTATCAGAAAGGTTTTTTATATTTAATTTTTTTTTCAAAATTCTGATTTCCACTTGCAAACATAAATTTTGTATCTGGCAACAAATGCTATCAGTAGTTTTACTTGAAGTAAAAGTCTCAGTGTTTTCATTTTTAAGAAAAATGCTTGCCAAATACCCAAGTCAAAAATAAAAAGTGATTTGGCTCTTTGTTTTTCTTTCAAATAAAAATGGAATTCCATGAAAAAAAAAGGCAGTTATATAAGGTGACAACTCAAAAAAATTCAACAGATGTATTAAAACATCATACTTTGATACACAGCCTCTGTGTCATATATGTAGTTTTCACGGAACAATCAGTCTAAAAGAACTCATGTATATATTGTATACAATTGCTTTTACCTGCTAAATTATGCCCTTAGAATTATGTAGCAAGTAAGAAACTATAAAAGGATTCTGATAATCCAAAAGCAAGAAAGCATATTTGTTAGAAATGTCAGGATGGGGCATTCTAATGTGCTGAGTCCTCCCCTGAAACAATAAAAAGTAATAAAATCTCAGAACTTATCTAAAAAATTAAATGTATACCACTAAAATATACGATTGTTAACATAAAAACAGATTGAATGTTTTCAGTTATAAAGACAGAAAAATGAATTACTGAATGTGAGACACAGCAATATTATTTTTATTCAAACACCATGAAAAATCAGCTTGGAAAAGAACAACATATCCTACAGAAGCTATAGGCCAAAAATTAAAAAACAATATTCATATCACTGGACTTCTCATAAATAATGCTGTTTTGAAAAAACAATGTTGGCAAAAGATACAACTCGACAGATTCAAAATTAAGTAAATCCCACAGAAAATAAGCTCAAAGAAATCTATAAAGCACATCAAAATTATACTTCTAAAAGCAAAAGAAAAAAATAATCCTTAGAAAGTCAAGATAAATGACACTTTATAAAAGATCAACAATTCAAATAGAAAATAATTTATCATCTGAATCCATGGGGGTCTGAAATTAAGCCCAATATTTTCGGATTTTCGTGATAGCACAGTGGTAGGGCGTTTGCCTTGCACACAGCCAACATGGCCGACCGGAGTTCGATTCCTCTGCCCGTCTCGGAGAGCCCGGCAAGCTACCTAGAGTACCTCGCCCGCATGGCAGAGCCTGGCAAGCTCCCCGTGATGTATTCGATATGCCAAACACAGTAACAACAAAGTCTCCAATGGAGATGTTACTGGGCCCGCTCGAGCAAATCGACGAACAACGGGAGGGCCTACAATATTTTTAAGGTGCTAAAAAAAAAATAATTATCAATCCCATCTTCTCTATCAAGAAAAAATGTCCTTCAGAAATAAGTGGAATGAAAAGATATTTAAGCAAAAGAAAAGAAAATGTGTTGCTTAACAGATGACTCAACTCATAGAAATTGATAAAGTTTGGGTTTTCATAAAGGAAAAATTAATAGTAAAATATAGAAACAAATATAATAGATAAAATTTAACCTCTTAATCTTTCTTAACCATTTTAGAATAGAAGCAAGAGCATAGCATTATAAGATGTGGGGTTTAAAGAAGTATATAGAAGAAATAGTTAAAGCAATCAAACTTTTAAAATGGAGAAGGTAACAAGACTAAAATGGAAGTGAAGTTTCTATATCTAACTCAAAGTGGTAAAATATCAACAGTGGCTGTGAGAAATTACACATATATGTGGTAATGCCTTCAGCAATTGCTAAGAAACTACATAAAGTGATAAGACAATGGAAAAAGAGTATTTTAAATAAAACAAAGCAGACTGAAAAAAAAGAATTGAAAAAGATAAAAATTGGCAATGGATATAAGAAAATACATAAACAGGAAATAGGAAGCAAAATTGAAAATTTGATATATGCCATTACTTTTTAAAATTTTTTATTTCAGTCACCATAATTAACAATGCTGTTAATGATAGGTTTTCATGCATATAATGCTCCAATGCCATACCCTCTACCATAGTGTCCACTTTCCTTCACCCTGTCTCAGGTTCTCCCCTACTCCTATGTCACAATATAAATTGTTTAAATATACAATTAAAATAAGACAGCAAGGGGCCAAAGAAATAGTACACCAGGTAAAACACTTGCCTTAAATGTGGCCAACTTCAGTTCTATCCCTGGCACTGCACATGGTCCCCCAAGTACCACCAGGAATGATTCTTAAGCAGAGTCAGGAGTAAGTCCCAAGCACCACCAGGTGCCAGATATAGCTGAAGAATGTATATGTGTGTGTGTGTATACATACATATACCATATGCATGCACATATATGTATATACATATATACACACATATATAGTGTATAAGGTAAAAGGTAAAGGCCCTCCCGTTGATCGTCGATTTGCTCGAGCGGGCCCAGTAACGTCTCCATTGGAGACTTTGTTGTTACTGTGTTTGGCATATCGAATACTCTCGGTAGCTTGCCAGGCTCTCCGAGAGGGGCGGAGGAATCGAACTCAGGTCGGCCATGTTGGCCGCTTGTAAGGCGAACGCCCTACCCGCTGTGCTATGGCTCCAGTCCATATATAGTGTATAGAGAGAGAAAAAGAGGGAAGGAGGGAGAGATAGAATTTCAAAGTATAACCCACCTAGAAGCTGTTTTCAAAAACCTCACTTCACACATAAATGAATTAAGTAGACTAAAAGTGAAAAAAGAGAAATGATACAGCATGCAATTATTAGTTTTCTGAAAGCAGTAGTTGCAATATTAACATCAGTTAAAAATAGCTCTCAGAGCAAACAAAATAACTAAAGGTAAGAAAGACCATTATGAAATTATACAAACCTCAATACACCAAGAAGACATAGTAATTCCAAAAGCATATGTACAAACTGCTTCAAACTACATAAATGAAGATAGAGTCGTCAAGCAAAAAAGAAAAAAAATCACAAGTTTACCCCACTCTCAATAAGCAAGAGATTAGTTAAGACTTAAAATCAACAAGGCAGAGCCTGGCAAGCTACCTGTGATGTATTCGATATGCCAAACACAGTAACAAGTCTCATGATGGAGATGTTACTGGGCCCGCTTGAGCAAATCGATGAACAACGGGAGGACCGTGACCGTGAAAATCAACAAGGATATGAGCAAACTCGAATATCTAATACCATTAATCAAGAGGATCTGGATGAAATTAGAACATGCTCCTCAACAATAAGAATGCACAGTTTTGTTTTGTTTTGTTTTGTTTTATTAGTGAAACACCATGTGGTACAGTTGTTGACCTTACAGGTTTTTGTACTTGGGTTTCAGTCATACAATGATCAATTATGATCATTATCCCTCCACCAGTGCCCATTCTCCACCACCAATGATCCCAGTAACCCTCCCACCCCTCCCATGCCCCCATCCCATCCAGCCTCTATGGCAGGGCTTTTGTTTTTTTGTTCTTTCTCTCCTTTTGGTTGCTGAGGTTTGCAAAAGAGGCACTGAGTGGCAAACATGTTCGGTCTATAGTCTACTTTCAGCATGCATCTCCCATTCTGGGAGGATCCTCCCAACACCCTTTACTTGGTGTTCCCTTCTCTGTCTGAGCTGCCCTTTTGCCTAGCATGTGCAGCTTGTCTGTAACTTATCTCGACTATTCTAGGATGTTGGTCTCCTATTTTGTTACTTTACGTTCCCCAGATGAATGCAATCTTTCTATGTCTATCCCTTTCTTTCTGACTCATTTTGCTTAGCATGATACTTTCCATGTAGTACCATTTGTATGTAAATTTCATGACTTCATCTTTTCTAACAGCTGCATGGTACTCTATTGTATAGATGTACCAAAATTTCTTTAACCAGTCATCTGTTCCCGGGCACTCGGGTTTTTTCCAGATTTTGGCTATTGTGAACAGTGCAGCAATGAACATAGAAGAAGAATGCACAGTTTTTAAGTGCTGAGAATGGAACCTGGAGCCTCTGAAGGCAAGGCTCTGGTCCCTGGGTTAGCTTCTGTTTCTGACTTATTCTGGTTTATTTTTTAGGCCACACCTGGTGGTAGCAGGGAACCATGCAGTACCAGGGTCGTTTGGGAAGCCAGGCCTCCCACAAGCAAAGCATACACACTAGTCCTGTGAACTCCTGGCTCTTTGTTGTTTTGGGTTTTTGTTTGTTTGTTTCTTTGTTTGAGGGCCACACCCAGTGGTTCTTGGGGGTTATTCTTGGCTTTGCATTCAGGAATTACACCTGTCAGTACTCGGGGGACTACATGGGATGGATGTCAAGGATCGATCCCCGGCATCCAATATGGTCCCCTGAGTCTACCAAGAGTGACCCCTGATAGCAGGGTCAGGACTAAGCCCTGAGCATCACTGGTGTGGCCCAAAAGCAAACAAACTAAAAACATGCAGACAACAGACATTCTACAACAATATTACAGGAAAATTAGTCTCTTATTACTAAATACAATGCCAGCTACAGAGCTCTTATAGGTGGTTTTTATTAGGTTGACATGGTTTCCCTTCTGTTCCTAGAGTACTGAGACTTATCCTCAGAATATACGGCAGACTCTACAAATGCTTCATCAATGCATCAATTGATAGTGGAAAACTTACGTGGGGAATATCCACTTGATATTAAATGCATAAACAGCCCACCTTTCGAATGACAAGAATAGACATAGCTATATCAAGGAGAAAAATCTTTTAGAGCTACCATTACATAATTTTACTTGGAGATTTAAATATTTATATTTATAGAGATTTCCAAGTATATTTGTGTAATTTTGTTCCCAGTAGAAGCAACACTTTTGGACCTTCCCTTCATCCTACACTTATTATTCTTATTCCTTATGAAACCTAAAAACAAAATTCAGTTACATGCTCAAGCAAACTATAAAAACATACAATACTATAATTAGCAAATAACATATTTGTCTTCAATCCCTTAGTCAAAGAAAATATTTCTTGATACATATTATATATATCCGCCCCTCTCAGAGAGCCTGGCAAGCTACCAAGAGTATCTCACCCCCACGGCAAAGCCTGGCAAGCTACCCGTGAGATATTCAATATGCCAAACACAGTAACAACAAGTCTCACAATGGAGACATTACTGGTGCCCGCTTGAGCAAACTGATGAACAACGGGAAGACAGTGCTATTATATACCAAAGTTCAACTTTTAAAAATGAAAATACCTCCCATTCTGAAATTACAATTCCTTAACATATGCAGCAGTAAGCTTTTCTTTCTGCCAAAATGTTCATTTGGCACTGACTTTTGGCAAGTGGGAAAGCTCTTCCACTTATAAACACTCTGCTTGATTTTAAAAGCACTGATCCACCCAATTCAAACTTTTCCTTAGTATTTGTCTATTTGCATTATAGCAAGCTTCAGAGGGAAATGTTAAATAGTTCAATGATAATGAGTTGAAACTTATTATGTTGAAACCTATTATAAAGTTGATATGGATTCAAAAGAGATATCAGAGGGTCAGAGAGAGCACAGGAGTCAAGGTATGTCTTACATGTGGCTGTTATTGTTTGAATCCCAGCACCATCAGGAGCGACCAAGCACAAAGCCAGGAGTAGCCCAGTGCACTGGCAGGTATGACCCCTCATTACCCAAAAATTAGATATCAGAAATTGGGGAAGGGAAGCTTCCACTTGATATTAAAAATTATCTTTTTCCTAGCACAGCGGGTAGGGTTTTTGCCTTGTATGTGGCCAACCTGGGTTCGATTCCTCTGCCCCTCTCAGAGAGCCCAACAAGCTACGGAGAGTATCCTGCCCACACAGTAGAACCTGGCAAGCTCCCTGTGGTATATTAGATATGCCAAAAACAGTAACAATAAGTCTCACAATGGAGACGTTACTGGTGCCCACTTGAGCAAATCGATGAACAACAGGAGGACAGTGCTACAGTGCTACAGTGCCATTAAATAAGTTAAAAAAAAATAAAACTTCTATATGTAAGTTCATCCTTTTGTTTATATAGAACAAAAATTCTGCACCTACTAACACAATAACTGAGGGGCAACTGCAGACCAATTTCTAATCCAACTATAATTTTTCATGAGAATGTTGCTTTCTTTGCCTTTTTAAAACAAAGCTTGATTTTTCAAATTGTTCAAATGGATGAAATAATATCTGTAAATCTTCAGGATCTAGACAAAGAGATGCTAAGTAAAGATTTTTATCTTGGATTTGATCAAACCTAAGGCTAAATGAAAATTTTCCCATCTGGTTTTCATGTAAATTAAGCTGATTATAGAGTGTTCAAATTCTATCTTTCCTCTCCATTAGAGAAGTTAACACACATTTGCTGGTTAACTGATTCTAAATAAAAACTGAGATGTAGGCTAAAATTATTCTTGTTTTTTAGTAATCACTATGAATATCACATGTGGTCACAGATTTTATTTGTGGAATGCCTTGAAAATGCATCTTAAATAACAGCGATAATAAAATTACCCATGAAAGTTTTCCCATGGAATCCAATGATTCAAATAAAATCCATACTTGCTAACTCTTTCTACTAATACTTCATGTAATCATCCATATATCACAAAACCAGCCAAAGTTACTAGTAGGACCACATTGATTAAACAGATTTTACATAAATAATTATTTTGGTTTGGAATTCTTTAAGTTTACTTGGGCAGGAGTAAAGGCTGAAGTTCCCCCCAGTAGTGTTTGGGAGGTCTGGGAACCATTCCTTGACAACACAGGTCCAGAGGTAGGGACCAGACAGTTTAGTTAATGATGCTGTGTTGCTCAAGGGCGACCACAGCTACACAGGGCAGTAATGGAGGGTGGGAGAGGAGAGCAGAACGTGGTGTAAAGGAATCAACTCAGGCCTGAGATATCTCCTTAGTCCCTCCACAGATAAATTTTAAGTGAGCTAAATTTCTTTAAGAAACAAACATCATGCTCCCTTAAATGAAAGGTCTACCAAGCAGCAATAAAAGTCAAATCCAAACAAGAACCATAAAATATTCTTGAAGCTGCTACCAGATGACTGCTCATCTAACCTCTAAATCTACAAATTTTTAATTTACTTAAAATCAACTTTACTGAAAATATACGAATGAAGAATTTCTTTGTTTTTTGTTTCGAACTACACAAGTGATGCTCAGGGCTCACTCCTGACTCTGCTCAGAGATCATTTCGGGTGGAGCTAAGAGGACCATATGGGGTGCTAGGGACAGAACCCAGCTCAGTTATGTGAAAAGCAAGTGCTCCACCCACTATAGTATGGCTCCAGTCCCAAAAAGGGAGAAGAAGTTTTCTAAAAAACAATACTGGTATCTAACTGAATAGCTGTGGCACCAGTTCAGACTGTAAAACAGCAAAAGAAATAAAATGTTGAGAATAAATTATTTGTCAAACATAAAGCTCCATTTCACATGACTAAACTGAGGAACAAAAATAACACAGAAAGCTGAGTGCCACCATTAGAAAAATTAAACAATGTGCATGGCTCTGCATATCCACTAGACCAACAGTATCATCATCAACTTCAAAAGAAAGTTCTCAGAGACCTATGGGTCAGCTCTGGAAGGACCCTGTGACCCTCTGACCTCTTAAGTAAATTTTCAAGGAGGCAAAGAAACACAGGCCAACTAGTTCCTTGCAAGTATAAAAGTGCAGTGAAAAAAAAGACTTGATCATTCAGCTTCCCAAAGTATAAAAAAAAACTCTAACACTTTCTTTGCGTCAACTACACTGTGAACTATGAGCAGTAAATTTAAATGGAAAACTAACACAGAAATAAGGAGTCATAAATAATAAATAAGGAAACCTATTTTAATTTACATTTCCAACTTTAACTTTAGCTTCATCCTAGAGACTCTGTTGGTTGAGATCAGTCACAAAATACCTCTCTTCCCTCCATGTTGGGCTGTCACAAAAATAATCTATCAGTTCTGGAAGAAGGAACCTCTTCGGGATTTGTAATATGATACCTAGGTTTTCTATGTCCTTTGGTGGCAGATCTTTGAACCAATCTTTCTTCTCCCTTCCTGTGTTCTCAGCAGGTTCTTATAGCTTGACTGCCCCTTCCACCAGCAATCAGAGAACCTTAATGAGCTCCCTGCTCATTAGTTCCCACTTATTCATTCCCTGGAGGATGAGGTACTTGAAGGAAATTCAGGCAAGTGTGTGGAGGAACAAATCAGGGTCCCTGGCCAGGGTACTTCTCCAACATTAGGGTCCTGTACTCTGATCCAAGCGTCCCTACTGATGGGGAAACTGAGGCCCATACTCTCTCCTCCATAAAATCAATTTCCACTAGCAAAGGATTCTGGGAATGAGCACAGAAGAGTATTTGAACACAGGAAGGGGCTATTGGGAATGTTGGAGACACGGAGGGGAGTGAGGCGGGGAACTTAATGTCCATGACATATAACTTTGTCAGATTCATAGGACTTTTGTTAAGAATTAGGGGGAAGTCCAGAATTATTGTGTGGATTCTCCAAACTGCAGAGCAAGAGAGGGTTCCTATCTGTACTCTGTATAGTCAGGATACAGAAGTTATAACCCTGGGAATCTGGTACAGGAAAAGGAAATATGCTAAAGATTGAAGGAGAAAGATATTGTGTGGGGACAGAATAGATGCTGGAGGCAAAGTAGGGAAACTGAGGTTTCCATATACAACATTGGGACCTGAGTATGTGCCTCTTATGTGAATTATGCTCTTATTCGTACTGAAACTTTCCTCCAATTTTATTTACACCTTCTCCCCGCAATGGTACTGTTAGCCTTTAGAAAGCCCCTAGACTGCTTAATTTAACTAGTCATGTTTTTCACTTGTTTGTTTGTACCATATGCTGCAGTGTTCAAGGAATTTTTCCTGTCTCTGTGCTCAAGAGTGACCCCTGGGGCGTTCAATGGAACATATATGGTGCCAGGATTTGAACCAGGGTGATGGCCAACTCAACCGCATGCAAGGCAAGTGCTTTTTCTCCTATACTATCTTTCCAGCCCTAACCAGTCTAACAAAAAGTATATGTTTCTAAAATAATATACTCTAAGGATAAGATAGAATTATAAATTATTAATGTACAAATATTATATACTTAATGGGGAAATATTCCAAAGAGGACATATACAATGATTTCAAAAGTATTTGCTTAAGACAGTAAGACTAAAAACTTAAACCTCTTCACCCATAAATTTTATGTGACTCCAGTGCATGAAATTAATTTCTAGAGTCTATATAGATACTACAGGGGCTAAGGCATTTGCTTTGCACACAGCAGACTCCATTTAGGCTCAGGAGCTGAAAATGGCCCTACAAGCAGTACTGAGATACCACCTAAAGTATAGAGCCAGGAGTCAGCCCTGACCCTTGCCAGATGTGGCCCTAGAACCCAAAACAACAAATCTCAAAAATATTGAAAATTTTTGGCTAATGAACAATGTATTAATCTCAATACAATTTATTGCCATCAATAGTATAACAACAATGCTTAGGAAATTATTGTATCTATATGAAAGAGAATTATACAACCATTTTAAATTGTTCATGGTACAAGGTAAAACTGAATGCAAAACCTCAAAAAGTAAAACTCCATAAATTCAGAGTAAACAAATCATAAGTAACCTATATAGTACAATTAAAGCTATGCAAGGAAAATACGGAAGGAACTACATCAAATATTATTAGTGATTCTCTAGAATGATTATAGTGCATTTTTTTCTTATTCTATTATATACTGTTCATGACTGAACATGATTAAATTTTTTTTGAAAAAAAAAAGAAAACAAACTTTCTTGGGCCAAAAAAATATTCTACTTCCATAGAAAACTCCCCAGGTTTAGATAAAAACTAATCCTTTTAATACCAGTTCCCAGATACACTGTTTTCAGCAAGGACAATTGGAGAAAAGCATAGAAAGATTTGTGAGCAAGACCAGTCAAAGAGAAACTTACATTGTTCAGAAAACTATCCTGGTTTCTTAATTCGCAAATAAATTACAGATTTCACCATCTGATTTTCAAGATTTGTCTTAATTTGTCACTCTATATCAAGACCATGTATGAACACTTCTCAGCCAACCTCTTTGTCTAGCTTTCTCCTGACTGTAGAAAGCCTTCTCATCTCTGAAGAGTGAATTAATTTATTTTCATCCCTGCAAACATTCCAACTCCTCTGATAACTTCAGTTTCTACTTTTTACTCTTTTTTGAGGTATTGCTATACCATTTATATATGCTCCATCCTTTTTTTCTGATAGTAAGTCAATTCTAATGATTTTGTTAATATTCAAGCACTTTGATTTCCTTGAGGTTAAAAATTTAGACAGTAAGAAGACAACAGTCATTTGACAAAGATAAAACACATATGCAAAGGAAGAAAGTCTAATATTTTTGGTGATGTTATCTAAGTGTACTGTCCTTGTTTAAAACATTTCTACTGGCCCTCCACCACTGATACATACACTTCCCTTTTGTAAAAAAAAAAAAAAAGTAGTGGTGTTGTATTTCTTGTTAATTATTCATACCAATTCTGCTCACCCTCTTGGAATTATATAAATTGAACTTGAAAATGAAATCAGGATAGACTCTATGGCCAAATAAACAAGAGAAAATTACTTCCTAAGATCAAACTTATTATAGGATGCAACTTCTCTCAAAATCTAATCTGAATGATGAATGCAGAAGGCAATGGGTTTAGTGTATCAATACCCCATTAACTTAAAAAAAAAAACTCTACCAAGTAGATGGTTCAATACTTGAGAACTGATGGACTGACTTGAGTGCGTTCCTGTCAGCCATCAAGTACTTTCACAGTACTTAAAGATAATGAGCGTTTGCACTTTAGCAATCTGACTCCTGAGCCATCAAAAAGTTGTACATCTTAAAGTGAAAATGCATGAATCATAAATGAAAACCAATCACACGACAAAGCAATAGTCAAAGCAAACACCTAGCATCTACAATTTCTGCAAATACAAAAAAAAGCACACAAATCAACATAACTTGATACTGAAGGGCATGGCAAAATAAATCAATTCACTTTCCCACTTGATAAGCTAATTCCCACTTAGCTATAATACAAACACACTCTCTTTTTAAAGAGATATCTAACACCCAAGAATCTGTGCTTATCCACATCCCACCACTTACTAGCTGTACTTTTTTTTTTTCAGTTATTTGGCTTTAAAATAAGGTATTGATAGCTATGTCAAATCCAGGTTGGAATGAGTCACATCAGTCAGCTGTAGCTGTTAATACTCTCATTGAAAACAGTTCACACACCCTATGAACTAGTGGCTGTTTATACTGCCAGCATTCTCTAGAGGCTTTAGTTTGTTTGTTTGTGGTGCCACACCCAAAATGCACTTACTCCAGCCCTGTGCTCAGGGATCACTCCTTGATGACCCCTGGGATAATCTGGTTGAGCATCAACAAGTACTACCATCCGAATCACATTTAGCATCTTCTGTTAGAACTTCTTTGGGAAATGCTATGCAAATATTTTTTTGACATATGATTTCTAAGAAAATAGAAATTTTTTCCCACATGACTCAGAATTCTCTCACTTTCATACCAAACATTAAGTCTATACACAGAAGTTCGCAGCTTGTTGCTGCTGTTTGGGATTATGCCTATGAAAAGCAATCAAAGTATTAATATTTAATAGACAGTACATATGCACACTTGGACACACTATTAATACAGCAGAAGGCTTGTGATCCTTGGCGACTGAAAAGCCTTATATTCAAGTTCCTGTCTCGTGACCTTGAGTGGATACATTTAACTTTCTATCTCCTTACTTTGCACATTTGGGTTGTTGCGACGACTTCACGGAATAATAGATGTCTAAAAAGCAAGTGCCTCGGCTCTAAAAGCTTTATTTCAGACCTCCCTTAAATCTCTTACTCTTGTGACAGAATCGGCCCCATGCAGCTTAAATACAACTAGGAGACAGCATCCTGCCTGCTTACACAGTAGCAGCAAAAAGCGGGGCGCTGGGAAACGGAACGGATGATGGCCATGAAGTCAGCATCCCAAAAGGCAAGAAGTAGAGAAATGGAGAGGCCCTAGATTTTACAGGCAGGTGCGAAACAGACACCAGGCTGACACACTTTGAAGATTGCACCTCATCCTCCAGGGGATTTGTCCCAGGAAGAGGCACCAGGCGAGATTTGAGACCAAGCGAGCAGAGAACAGCCTGGCCCTCCGGGCCTGGCCCGACCCCTCCCGCCCTGACGGACCTTCGGCAGGCTGGAAATCGGATGGGGGGTGTGGGGCAGAGCGCGGCGGCAGGCCGGGGCGGGGGGGCCTCCCCCAAGCGGGCAACCCTCCCGGGACCAGAAGGGTGCTGAATCACGACCACCACCACCACTGCCAGCAGCAGCAGCAGCAGCAGCAACAGCAGGAGCCCGCGGAGGGAAGAGTCCTGGGACCAATGATTGTCCCGGGCGGGGGTAGGGTGGGGGCAGGTCTCGGGAGCAGGGGTCGCGGAAAGGGGGTCGCTAGGATGGGGCAGGGGTCCTCACCAGGGAGAAGACAGCCTAGCCCCGCTTCTCGCCTCCTCGCAGCCGGTGCTCCCGCTGCCACTCTCGGGCTCCCCGTCTCCCCGCGGGCAGTCCCCCGCGGCCCGGCAGCTGGCACCGGCGGTCCGCCGCTCCTCGGCGCCCGCGACAGCCACCGCTCTGGCTCTGGTGCTCCGCCCGGAGCAGCTGGAGCAGCTGGCACCGCCCAAAGAGGTGCGGCCTCCGCGGGTCCAGACCAAGGGCCGGCCTGGCCCGGGGGTGCGCGACGTGCGGGGCGGAGCGGACGCCCAGGGCGCGTGGGGCTGGCGACGCCTGGGAGGAGCCAAGCACGAGGGCGGGGGGACCCCCGCACCCCACCGTACCCCCGGCGCCGAGAGGGCATGGGGCTTCGGGGGCCATGGAAGATCGGCAGCTGTCGCAGTGTTTGGTGACGGTCGCGATTGGCTTTTCCCGCGCACCCCCCTCTGGGCTTGCCTTGGTCCCGCTCGGGGCTCCTTTAGAACGCGGCAAACAGAGGACCTAGCAACCCGAGCGCCGGGGCGGGGTACCCCGCCGAGGCGATGCAGAGGGGCGCTGGCCCGAGCTCTCTGCCTTTGCGTCCCGCCTTGTCGGCCGCGGGGTCCCCAGAGCCGGGGCTCAGTGCACAGCACCCCGGAGACGTGCCGCCGAGCACCACAAGGGCAGGTGGAGTCCTTTGACGCGCCGCCGGGATCTTGTATCCGAGCATCGTGGGCGCCCGGAATCCAAGGGGCTGCCAAAACGGTTTAGAAAGTTAGGAAACAGAATCGCGAAGGGGTGGGGAGTCCCCATCCCTGTCGCTGCTCAGTGGCAACGGGAGAGCGAAGGCAGTTCTGATCGAAAGAGCTGCGATACTGTAAATATCACGATATTTAGAGAACGGGGCAGAGAAGTGCCCACAAAGGCATCCCTTAGACGTGGGCAAGTGCTTGTATGAGTCCCTGCCCGCTACTCCTCGAACAAGCAAGCTCACAAAGCTTCATTTCCCATCAGTAGGGTTCAAGGTCTGTGGACAAGTGTGCACTCTTCTATTAGATAAGTGTGTGTGTGTGTGTGTGTGTGTGTGTGTGTGTTAGCAGAGTTGGCATCTACCTGTAAAATATAAGGAAACCAAAAATTGAAGTCCTCCAACTACCTTTTGAACAATACAATATTATCCAATTTTGAAAAAAAAAAATTTTTTTTCTCTAGTTAAGGGTTTGTCATCTTTTGAGTAAACTAACCTAAGTAAGCACCTGGACCAAACATGGCTGAGAACATTTCCAGTTTCACTCCTTCATTTATACTTCTAAAAACTCCTGTGAAAAGGATGGGATGGTTCTTGTTAACTAGAGAAACTGGAGCCCAGAGAACTTGCTGTTTTGAGTTGCCATGTGGTAGATTGGCAGATCAGGCATTGTACCTGGAGTGTTTGACTTGTGCCTTTGCTCTAGAATGTCGCTGGGAAAGACAGACATCACAGATACATGTCACATCTATGACTGGCATTTAAATGCCAGAGTGTCTGTCTATCCTTTGGGAAAGCTGGGTTCCATGGATTGTAGAGAAACAGACACTGGACTAGGTCAGTGCACATCACCTGATCTTATAGTTGAGTGGTAAAGCCCTTGCCTTACACCTTCGAGACAATGGGTTCAAGGGCCCTGGCTACAGAAAAAAATGTAAAGATATATTTTAAAAGAATCAAGAACCAGAAGAGGCTAAACTTTACCCACAAATAACCTTGAAACATCATCATCAAAAATGCATTATTAGGATCATTTGAGAGTGAGAAAAAACTTTTCATTTTAGCTTTTTGTTAATTGTTTTTACACTATTGTATATTACACTTCATAATATTTCTGTCATACCTAGGTTGTTCTTTACAGGATCATTTCTCCAACATCAAGAAGAAGCAAGAGTATTTAAATAGATCAAGGGTAAGTCCAGAAGTGATACCTAAGTTCAGTCAGCAGTAAGCCCTGAGCATCACTAGGTGTAGCCCCCCAAAGCATACAAAATTAAATGAACTAAGAAAAAAGATAGCAGGTAAGGTGCTTGACTTGCACACAGACAACTCAGTTTGATCCCCAACACTACCATGACCCCTTAACACTGCCAGATGTGAGTGTACCCCCAAACACGAAAGAGAGAAAGAGAGAGAGAAAGAAAGAAAGAAAGAAAGAAAGAAAGAAAGAAAGAAAGAAAGAAAGAGAAAGAAAGGTGGGTGGGTGAAGAGAAAGAAAAGGAGGAAGGAAGGATCCAGTGGACTTTGTTTTCATATGTCTTATCAGTATTTAAAGAAAAGTCACAGATAGGGCCACTTACAATCCCCATATCACCTTAAGCATGCTTCTGAGAAAACAGGAATAAAATCAAGTTGGCCCCCTATGTTGTTCCTTTGCTGTTATGTTTGTTGCTCTTCGTGTTCCCATGTGAGTGCCAGCACAAGAGAGATCCCAGAGCTCTCTGTTAGTGAGAAGCCAGGGCACTCCATCCCCAGGGACACTAGGCGCATGTGACTCAGGGTGGCCCTCCTCAGCCTAAAAAATGTGTGATTCTTTTCTCCAAGCTCAGTTGTTTCACTTTGCAATGAGACAACATAGGACTTCAATTAGAGTAGAAAAAAAGAACTTTTCAATTTATCCTCTGTCTGAACTGCTTGAAAGGGCAATAAAACCGCCCTGAGGTCTTAAGTAGTTCACCTGACCAAAGGAGGCATAAAGCCTTTCTTTGGTCATTTATAAGCCTGATCGACCGGTGTTGCCTCCAGCCTTGGGCTTATATAAATAAATCTTCTTAGAGTTGATAGTTGTGAATGAAGATGGAAACATTTTGTACTGGCAGCCTTGGAAACAGAAGAAATAAGAGTGGTGTGGTGTCCATATTCCCTTTCTTCCCATAGAATCTTCAAATGGGTTTGAATCCCTCGAGGAAAGAAGTTCACGATCACGATCATCCTGTTGTTCGTCGATTGTCTCGAGCAGGCACCAGTAACGTCTCCTTCTACCTAGCCCTGAGATTTTAAAAGAGCTATTTCAATGCTCTTTCAGGATTAGGAGGATGAGACCCATCATTATTACTGGTATTTGGCATATTCAGTATGACACGGGAAGTTTGCCAGACTCTGCCGTGCAGGCAGGATACTTTTTGTAGCCTGCCAAGTTCTCCAAAGGAAAGATAATAAGATGTCGCGCCGCCACAAATGCAGCCGTGTGCTTCCGGGAGCTGGGTTTTATAGTCTCTGCATCTTGGCCATTGATGGGACCAACCTGGCGCTGTCAGCAGCTGGTGGGTGTAACGCCTACCTACTGGAAGATGGGGGGGGTCTGGGTGGAGAAGGCCCAGTCCCAATCCGAGTAGGCTTGGAGACCTCAGCTCCGGGACCCACATGCCTGGGTTCCTCTGCCAGTTCTATCATGGATGAGACCCATCTGGATGTGTGGAGAGTGGTCCCAGCATGGCTGTGGCTGGCTCCGGAGGTCCTCAGCTGCTGGGGCTCTGCTCGGCGTGTGGGGCGGGGGGGGAGAGAGAAACTCAACCCTCCCCTCTCCAAGGGGCCCCAGTGAGGACAGTCAGGCACAGGGGCAGGAGACTGTGCTGTTCTCCTCTGGGAGCTGGGTTTTATAGTCTCTGCATCTTGGCCATTAATGGGACCAATCTGGCACTGCCGGCAGCTGGTGGGTGTAACGCCTACCTACTGGAAGATGGGGGGTCTGGGTGGAGAAGTCCCAGTCCCAATCCGAGTAGGCTTGGAGACCTCAGCCCCGGGACCCGCATGCCTGGGTTCCTCTGCCAGTTCTTTCATGCATGAGGCCCGTCCAGACCTGTGGAGAGTGGTCCCAGCATGGCTGTGGCTGGCTCCGGAGGTCCTCAGCTGCTGGGGCTCTGCTCGGGGCGGGGTGGGGGGAGAGAAACTCAACTCTCCCCCCTCCAAGGGGGACAGCCAGGCGCGGGGACAGGAGTGGAAAGAAGTTAAGGCTAGAAAATGAGAAAACATTTTCACAAAACATTTTCTGGGACTTCATGTCTGAGAAGTATTACTTTGAGCCCAGGTGATAATACACACAATACTGGAGAGAGGCCCATTGACTCACCCAGCCTGCAATGGACCTCACAACCTGCCATGCATGAGGCTTGCCTATCCAGCCAGGGAGCAGCCTCACAAAGGACACTAGTGACCAATACAATAACTTAACAATTCTTCCAGAGCATGAGTAAAAAATTGTTCCAGAGCACTGGGATATAAAGCTGTGGATTTCCTTATAGTAAGTAAGGCAACCTGGATCAGTGAAAATGTTAAAATATGAGGAGAGAGAGAGAGAGAGAGAGAGAGAGAGAGAGAGAGAGAGAGAGAGAGAGAGTGTGTTTACATGTCAAAGCACTTGCCTTGCACATGGTCAACCTGATACTGATCTTTGAGCACAGAGCCAGGGGTAAGCCTGAGCACTGCTGGGTGTGCCACTCCCCCAGAATAAAAATAACATAATTATTAAACCATTTTTAGGCTGTGGTATTAACGTGAGCTCATTTGGGAGTCAGAATACTAGAGTAGTAATATACTTGCCCTGTATGCAGTCTCCTTGGTAGTGACTGTGTTTTGATCTCTGGTAAGGGATTCCTGGTAAGATCTCCCGAGCAACACCAGGAGGGACCACTGAGCACAAAACCAGAAGTAATCCCTAAGTACTGCCAGGAGTGGCCCCAAAACAAACAAAAGAAGTTGACTCACTTATATTCATCAACACCAATAATAACCTCCAAAGGATTTTTTTTAATTATTTAATGAGCACTAGAGACAGAATACTTAATGCGTCTTTGATAAAACTTTGTGGTCCAACGTGAGTCACATGTTGAACCTTGATTATTAAGTTCCTATAGAATAGTGGTACTGTATTAGTAGGAACATTCTTTTTTTTTTCTTCATATTCTTTTTTTTTTTTTGTGAAACACCATGAGATACAGTTGTAGACTTACAAGTTTTTGTGATTGGGTTTCAGTTATACAATGATCGAGTACCCATCCCACCACCAGTGCCATTCTCCACCCCTACCAATCCCAGTATCCATCCCACCCCTCACATCCCCCATCCCACCCTGCCTCTCTGGGGTATATTCTGAAGAGCGGTATTGCTGGGTCAAATGGGAGCTCAATTTCTAATTTTTGGAGAACTGTCTATACTGTTTAGTAGGAACATTCTTAGTATTAAGTATATATACTATATAATATGGCATTTGAAGAAATTAACATCCCAAGTTACATTGGCTGTGGAGAGCATTTAAAAATACTTTTTCCATTTGACTTCAGTTACCACATTAATG
Organism: Sorex fumeus; assembly: GCF_029834395.1. Lineage (NCBI taxonomy): Eukaryota > Metazoa > Chordata > Mammalia > Eulipotyphla > Soricidae > Sorex > Sorex fumeus. Next base: position 17,685,942 of record NW_026606104.1, on the reverse strand, counting down.
ATCTTCTACTGAAAAAGTATGCTTAACTAACATTATCAAGGGACTGACTATTATAATCTTCATTATATAAGTAAACAGAATTGTAATGATTTGCCAAATGTAGAGGCAACACAGGGTTTTAAACTCAAATGATAACCTGTGATTATAGCAAATTTATACTGTCTCCTGCAACACTAAAGCAACAGGCTATTACATACTTTTCCACAATTAAGAAACTATTTCTAATTATTTTATAACCTATTTTCTCTTTCTCTTATTAAATGAGTTATATTACACAGAGAAGATGCTGCTCCCAGTGAAAACATCAGGAATCAGTTTTTAGGTTTCTGTGGTCAGAAAAGTGACCCTGAAACAATCTGTGATCAGTGTAATCAGAGATCATTGCAGCATAGACCAGGGACAATGAATTCTCGCTACCAATTTTGTTTGCAATCTGTAACAATTCAGAGTGAATCCTGAATTCATTTTCTTATGAAGCACTATAAATTATTCCAATGCACAACCAAGTGTGTCCAGACCACACAAGACAAAACCTGGGATTACAAAAAAATCAGTCTTCTAGACTTCTTAATTTCAACATTTATGGAGGATAAGAAATGGAATGCTGTCAGGGCTCAAAAACAAAAAACAAAAAAATCTTCAAAAAGCCTCAAGTCAAAGATTGACTCTGTTACAATTACTATTATACGTAGGTAATTTGAACTTGGGGCTGGAGCAATAGCATAGTGGGTAGGGTGTTTGCCTTGCACGCAGCTGACCCGGTCAGCCCAGGTTCGATTCCTCAGCCCCTCTTGAAGAGGCCGGCAAGCTATAGAGAGTGTCTTGCCCTTGCGGCAAAGCCTAGCAAGCTCCCCATGACATATTCGATATGCCAAACACAGTAACAAGTCTCACAATGTTACTGGGCTCGCTCCAGCAAATCGATAAACAACAGGAGGACAGTGACAGGACAGTGATAGTGAAACACCATGAGGTATAGTTGTAGACTTACAAATTTTTATAAGTCTTTTGTGCTTGGGTTTCAGTTATACAATGATCGGGTACCCATTCCTCCACATGTGCCCATTCTCCACCACCACTGATCTCAGTATCCCTCCCACCTCCCATCCCCCCCATCCCACCCTGCCTCTGTGGCAGGGCATTCCCTTTTGTTCTCTCTCCTTTTGGGTGCTGTGTTTCACAACTTTCTAACTAAATTCATGCTAAATGATTTTCCCCATTTATATTTTTGGGTTGGAGAGATAGCACAGCAGGTAGGGCGTTTGCCTTGCAAGTGGCCAACATGGCCGACCCGAGTTTGATTCCTCCGCCCCTCTCAGAGAGCCCGGCAAGCTACCGAGAGTAAGCTACCCATGACATATTTGATATGCCAAACACAGTAACAATTGTCACAATGGAGAAGTTAGTAGGCCCGCTCAAGCAAATCGATGAACAATGGGAGGACAGTGACAGTGACAGATCTTTTGAAAGAATAATTCTTTTCATTAACATTCCTGGTTGCATTTATTCAGGCAAGTCCTGAATAAAGAGAGACTGGTGATTCTTGTAATTTATTTTGCATTCATCCAACACACCAAATTTTTCTATTACTTGCTTTTTTATAAGTCTCTTGGTTTTCTGAGGAAACTGGAATATCATCAGCACCAGAAACTTACAATTTTTTTATTCTTAATATTAGTTACTTTCACATGGCAAAGCCTGGCAAGCTACCCGTGACATATTCGATATTCCAAACACAGTAACAACTCTCACAATGTTACTGGGCCCGCTCAAGCAAATCAATGAACAATGGGAGGACAGTGACAGTGACAGACTGTGATATTAGTTACTTTATATTAGCTAGAATCACCAATACAAATGATTGTGGTAATGACTTTAATTCTTGACAGTATCATATGAGACTACAATTTTAAAGCAAGACCTAATTTTTTAACTATTTAAAATAAAGTTGTTGTAAGCTGGGTTTTTTAATACTTTCCTTCTGTTCCTTCTGTTTTCATGAGCACTGCTTACTTGAACTTTAGCTGATGTTTTTTTACCATCTACTGATAATGGCTAGGCTTTCTCCCTTTAATTTTTAATGTAATCAATATTTATTACATATATATTATACAGACGTCCTGCTTTTGAAGCACACTTTCATTCCTTGATAAAGCCTGTTTCATCACTGTATTACTCTTTTGATTCATCCTTCTATTTTATTCTTTAATCTATTATTTAAATATTTAGCATCTTTAGTCATAGACTAAATTGGCCAGAATTTTTCATTGTTGTTGCTGCCTTTTCTTTCTTAAGATTTTAAATTCTGGCTTTCTAGACTTAACTGGAGAAGTTTCAGTCTTTTTTCTAAGACCAATTATATTTGAGTAATATTGGAATTACATATTTATTCTTCAATGACTAGATTAAAAATTCAGCTGGGAGTCTATCTGCCTGCTTCCTTTTTTCAGTAGGAGATCATTAATCATTTCTCCAATCTCTTCTATAATAAATCAAGTTTTCACTTCTGTGTCATTTGTGATTATACATAATTTTCAAAGAAAGTATTAATTTATTCTAGTTCTTTTTAAAATAAATGTACTACTAGAGAATCCTTTTAGTACTTACTTTAAAATATCTTTCTTAAAATTGACATTTTGATTTCATTCTCTTTTCCTCGGTGGAGTTATGTGGTACTTATATATTTTATTGGTCATTTTAAAAAATCAATCTTTGGAGGGCTAAGTTTGCAGTTCAGTAGTAGACCACTTGCCTTGAATGTGTAAGGCCCTTAGTTCATTCAATCTTTGGCTCAAATACAGAAAATATACTAAAAATCCAATTTGATTATCTTCTGATACTTTTTGTGTTCTCCTAATTCCAGATATTATCATCAGTAATTTTCCTGTCCATTATTTTTCTTTTTTCTTTCCTGGTGGGCTGTGTGTGTGTGTGTGTGTGTGTGTGTGTGTGTGTGTGTGTGTTTTGTTTTTACTTGGATTCATAGACATAAACATAAAATTCCTGTATTTTTTTTCTTTTGGGGGTCATACCCAGCTATGCACAGGGGTTAATCCTGGCTCTGCACTCAGGAATTACTCCTGGCAGTGCTTGGGGGACCATATAGGATGCCAGGAATCCAACCCAGGTCTGCCTTATGCAAGGCAAATGTCCTACCCGCTGTGCTCCAGCCCCCAATTCCTTTATTTTTAACTTTCTAAGTCCACAATTAAAGGTGACACATTTCCCTCTGAGTTGTTCCCTATAGCTCACTGTAATAGAAAGTGTTTATTTTTTTCATTGCTTAAGAACATTTCTATATTTCTTCTTGCTATGATACGAATGTATGTGCCCTTCCCAAATTCTAATACTCCAAAAGATAGTATTAGGAGTGAGGCCTTTGGGAAATGCTTTAATCTTAAGTAAGTGCTCTCATAAATAGGATTAGTGCTTTCTAAAGGGCTGCACAGAGACTCCCAACCCTGTCCTCCATGTGAGAACACATCATGGAGAAGCCCACAATGAACTAGGAGCAGGGATTGACCAAGAAGGCAACCAAAAGAAAATTCAACCTATTCACATTTTTATGATAATGAATGAATTTGATATTTTCTTTTTTTTTTTTTTGGTGGGAGAAGGGTCTACCAAAGTGTTCAGAAGGATTGGAGGCCACTCCTGACAATTCTCTGCCAATTGCATCATTCACTGCAAGGACCATGTTCAGAACTGCTTGGGTTGTGATGCCAGGGATTACTTGGGTCACCCCAGCAATGCTCAAGGGGATGTGAGAAAGAGACATCTCAGAAATGCTCAGGGGACCATGTACTACCAGGGGATCAAACTGGAGTCAGCCATGCAAGCCATGCAAGGTCCTATACTACCTCTCTCTCTTGCCCCTAATATTTTCTTACCTATTTTCTTAGACACTGCTTCCCCCCTCTTCTCACTCTTTCTCTCTCTTTCTCTCTTTCTCTCCTTCCCTCTTTCCTCTTTCTTTCCTTAATCTTTCTTCCTTTCTCTCTCTCTCTCTCTCTCTCTCTTTCTCTCTCTCTCTCTCTCTCTCTCTCTCTTTTTTCTTCCATGCTGTGTCTTGATCTTGCCTTATACATGCAAAGTGAAGTACTCTACCACTGAGCTACAATCCCAGCCCTCCTTGAGGTTTATCTTATGTTCACATATCTGATAGTTTTCCCTTTTTTCCAAAGTATTTATAAGCTCTATGGGGCCTTATTTTATTTTGTAAATGGTTATTTTCCAATCCTTTACTCTCATAAATCAATATTACTAGATTAACCTATGAAATCTAGATATTTTCCTAATCAAGATACTGTATTTTATCCTTTTTCTCAATTTGAATACCTTTTTTGAGGAATTTCGCTTTCTTATTCTTTCCACTTCTCTTTTTTCTTTCCATTTTGAGATTTCTATCCTGGTCTATGTTTTTGTTTAAAGCTTTTTTTTTTTTTTTGCTTTTTGGGTCACACCTGGCGATGCACAGGGGTTACTCCTGGCTCTGCACTCAGGAGTTACTCCTGGTGGTGCTCAGGGGACCATATGGGATGCTGGGAATCGAACCAGGGTCGGCCACGTGCAAGGCAAACGCCCTATCCGCTTGCTATCTCTCCAGCCCCTAGTTAAAGCTTTTTCTTATGTAATTTTTCTTGTTAAAGTACATAAGTAGTTCTTCTTGTTTATCATCATATGTCTTTCTTTTATGAAGATAAGTAAACAATGTCTTGCCCAGGTCTTGAATTCTTTGGTTGTCATCTTATTCTGAGAGTAATCTATAGCTTTAAGTTCATTTTTGTTTCATGGATAGCTCCCTATGTTATTGTTGCAAATTAACAGTTTACTTTACTGTTGCAAAATAACAGTCAGATTGAAAGTTTGATATTTTTCTTTTGCAACTGATTTGTGAACAATTTCTTAAGAAATTTTTTGTATTCCCACTGTCCCACCTCAAATCTTTAGCATTCATGGATGTTATCCAGTTGGCTTTCAGCTAGGGAATTTTATTTTTCCTAATAATTTTAGACTATTATCTTACTTCTCTCCCCACCCCCCAACTCATGTTGGGTTAAAACATGTTGGATACCTTTGTGTGTGTGTGTGTGTGTGTGTGTGTGTGTGTGTGTTATACCTTTAATCTTACTTTTATTTCCCTTCACAGTGTTTGCCCTTTTTAATTTAAAATTTTTTATTCATTTACTTATTTTTTTTAGGACCAAACCCAGCAATGCCCGGGGACCATACAATGTCAGGTATCAAACTCACACCTTTCACATATATAACATATGTTTAGCACGTAAGCTACTCTCCAACTCATTGCCTAATGCTCTGAAATATTTATTAACTAATGGTTTTCAAAAACACTGATTCATATTTTAATAAAGGCTATCTACCCTTGAATACTTTCCCCAAACTATTTTATGTAGAGAATGATATTTTTCATTTTAAAGAGAATTTTTATACTGCTTTTCCATTTTAATTCAAGATGTCATACTCTACTCTGGCATCTTTTTATCAGTGGTATATTTGTCCTCATGTCTGCTCTTCTCTCATCTATGAGATGGGTTGTTTGTCTATACAAAATCAATGGAACTCAGATGCTGAGCACAGGAATCTCATAGCCATAACATAAATAAATCAAAAGATGAAACTCTCTCTCACCACAGAAATCAGTGATTTCAAGCAGAGTGGTTTTCCCAACCCCTGATGATGTTCCAAAAGGAAACTCCTAGTATACTCATAGCCTGACAAACAGGGAAAACTTGTCTTTCAGCACAACTTATTCTTAGCCTTTAAAGAACAAGATCTGAGCCAACACGGTCTTCTTTCTGGAAATCTACAAATCTCTGACCTCCCAGAATTCCCCCAAAATTTCAATTCTCATTAGTTCCCTCATGATGTTTTTGCCCATCACATAAAGGAAAATATATCAGATGTGTAATAGTTTTCCTCAGCTACTCCATCAGCCGGGCTGGAGCTATAGCACAGTGGGTAGGGCATTTGCCTTGCATGCGGCCGACCCAAGTTCGATTCCTCCACCCCTCTCGGAAGCCTGGTAAGCTTATATTCGATATGCCAAACACAGTAACAACAAGTCTCACAATGTTACTGGGTGGGCCCTTCGAGCAAATCGATGAACAACGGGAGGACAGTGCTATAGTGCTAGTGCTACTCCATCAGCCTGAGAACTAATTTCCACACAGCTGTCCAAGTAGCAAACAATCAATAGGTTCTTATAGTACAAATAGCTAGAGTTGACCGTAAGGATAGAGAGGTTATTTCAACATGAGGTTCTTCTTTAGCTCTTGCTATCTTTTCCTATAACTCAAATTTTTATTTGAACTTTTTACACTCTGCCAAGTAGTAAAGAATTTAATATTGGTCAGTTCAAGATCCTCCTTTTTTTGGAACTGGGTCATGGTTCTGGAGTTCTGACATGTTGCTAAGATATTAGATCAGGAAATATGTTCATGTGAACTGAGTCATCTACCCATTTTGCAGGCTCCTTCTGCACAGAGACAGACTGTCTATGTTATTATTACATGCCCCAACACCTATTTTCATGTGGTAAAAAGGATACATAAAGAACAACGAAGCTAGGGTTCCTGTCTGAACCATGGTAGCTTCTTCTTTGAAGTTCAGTTAGGGCTTGTCTGAAAGACAATAATGTCTGCCAAGAATATGATTTTATAATTGGATTTAAGAGACTACAAACCTATCAAGCTATTAGCAAAAAAGTGATCTTTAGTCATGAGCAAGGTTCTGATACAAGATGTTTTGAAGAAAAAATTTGACTCTTCCTATCCAATGCAATGCTATTTTTTCACACTGTCAGGAAAACTTGAAATTTTCTGCATGTTGCTCCAATAACAGGTATGGTTCTTTTCATATTCAATTTGCAAATCTTGCTACCTGGAGACTAATACTGTAAAATTTTTGTTGATGGGCCCGCTCGAGCAAATCGATGATCAACGGGAGGGCCTTTACTATAAAAATCAATATGTAAAAAATTCATTTTAAAAATAAGTTGCAAACAGGGGGAAAGAGATAGCACAGGGATTACGGCACTACCTTGCACACAGCCAACACTGGTTCAATCCCTGGTGTTAAATTTACTTCCCTGAGTACCTTCAGGAATGACCCTTAAGCACAGAGCTAGGAGTAAACCCTGATCACAAGCAATGGTGGTCCATCCACTACCAACTCCTCCCAATTGTAAACAACCTAACCAAGATATCTGTAGAGGATCCTAGTTGATTGTTATAGTGAGAGAACACATAATAATAATAATCATTGTTAATGACTGACCTTCCAGTAAAATCAACACACTGTCGTAAGCACTTCATTTGCTTCATTCAAATCCATGAAGAGACAATATTACTCATTTTTATATGAAGAACCTGAAATTTTAATAACATTAAATAACAACCCCCAACGTTTCAAAGCTAGAAATTTCTAAAGTGGAAGACTAAGTTTGTCTAAATAATGTACTTGTTAGGTGCACTCAAAGCTGGAGTTGCCTACATCCAAGCTTTGGACCCTCTCTCTCTTCCTCTATCTCTCTCCCTCTCTTTCTCCCTCTGTCTCTCTCTCTCTCTCTCTCTCTCTCTCTCTCTCTCATTTCTCTTCTCTCCCCTCTCTTGCTTTTTTTCTTGCTCTCTCTTGCTGTCTCTCTCCTCTTTCTTTATCTCTTCTCATATTTTCTAAATAAAAAACCACCTAAAAATAAAAGTAGCAGTTTGTGATTTCTTAGTTCAAACTATTACTATTCCACTATGCTGTGTATGAAAGCAAAGCTAGTATAGTCTGTCCCATTTGTGGACCCAAGTAGCCTAGAGATAGAACATTTTATCAAGATCTATTTATCAAGAAAATAATAAAAATCAAACCTTTTGACCCACTCTCAGATACCAAGAAAAGTAATTCCCTTAGAAGTCTGAGTAAGTGAGGAGATAGCTCAGAAATCACAAGCACTACTTTGCATGAACAAGCTCTTTCTTCAGTCCCCAGAACTGCATGCTCCCCAGTATGGCCTTTGTACCTCCTTTGACCAAGTCAGTGCTGGATTTGAGAGATGCTTGGACCCTAGTATTAAGCTGTCTGACTTGGTTGGCTGAGTATCACAGCAAGTACTCCTGGATCCCCTAAACACTGATTGGAGACCTCTCAAAAATATATATATATATATTTGTGTTTGGACACATATTTATACTCACATATATACATAACTGTGTATATATATGTATCTGTGCATACCTATACATACACACACATATAACTCACAATAAACGATTCTATCCAATATATTGTACTGCCTCTGCCTTTTTCTTTTTTTGCTTCAAGCTACTGCCAAAATTAACATACAATAATACTCTCAGGACAAATAATTGAAATTCATTTAAATATATAAACATTTTTAAAAGTATTTTTGTTACTTAAGAGAGCATTTAACTTCCTATGGTTACATTCTTTTCTTTAAAGCATCATAAATAATCTGCATGATGAGTTTTCATTTTCAATGAGTAAAATTAGGTTCCCTGATATTGTTTCTATCCTTCCCTTATAACTTACTGCCAAAATAAAGATAAATATATATTATATTCTCATTATTATCCTAATATCAAAAATAAAACAAAACATTAAAGTGTCAAAAACAGTTAAATATATCTCAAAGTTAATTATTTAAATTATTAAAAATTGCTTACTTTGTGGCTATTTGCTCATAATACCAGCAAGAACATTGTCTTTTATATAACTAATAAACAAATATTTTTAAACATAAAAGTAAAGTTTTAATTATAACAGGCCAGTATAATCAGTATTTCAACAATATCTAAAGACAGAACGGAAAATTGCTTTTGTTTATTTTGCTTGCTTAAAGGACTATTTCAGTGGTATGAAATCTACTAGGGTACTTTGTATAATTTCTGTCTTCCGTTTGTGTAACCATGGTGTCTTTCTAAAACCTAGAGAAAAGTTTGAACGTCCACACTGATCAGTTAAAACTTCCCATACCCAAACTTTGAATCTTGTGAACCTAGCAAGTTAAAATTCATTCTTTTCAGTAAAAGTACCCCAACAATCTTGTGCCGTAGTCCTTGGTGCCCAGACTATGTGGGGGAAAAAAAGGATTTTAATCACTATACGGTGAAAAGTATAGCTTCCTGCCTGAAAGCAAAGACCTGCGACATCTGAGGAAAGAGTAGAAGCAAATTCCAGTTGTTTCTGTAATAGAAACAGGTGAGAAATCGCCTTGGATTTTGAATCATCTACTTACATCAGTTAGAGTCTTGATGCCGCTACAGGGAGAAACTTCCACACAAGACCCGCCTGATAGAAATGGCAGTTTGGTTGCCTAGAGTATAACACGTGGAGAACATTACAACTCCAAGACCCAACGAAACACAATCTCCCAAAGAGAAGACCTAGAGCAGAACAGAGAACACCTTCCCACACCGCATTCTACTGCTGGGGGAGGGGTAAGAGCGTGGGCAGAGAATAAAAACAAAAAGAGGAAAACAATGAAAGAGTCCCCCTCCCCCACCAGGACCATCTTTCATCCTAAACACTAGGCTGAAAGGAGCCAACTACTTCAGGACCTGGAAGCCTGTGCTCCACTAAGGACAAAAAAAGATAATAAATACCAAAGTCCAGTTTAACTTCTGATTATACTGACTCAACATCGCATTAACAACTGACAGAAGAAAAGGTATCCCATATCCAGGAGTAAATACTAATTATCTTGCTCTTATTTCCCTACACATTTTTCTTGAGTCCAGCACTCAAGAAAAAAATTACAAAACTATAAAACAAGAAAACCATAACCTATCAGAGAAGAGAAAGCAATCAATAGAAATAGGCTCAGAGATAAATTAGATGTTGGAACTATCAGACAGAATCCTTGAAATGATTATGATGAATACCTTATACGATCAAATGCAAAAGTAAGAAAACATTCAAAAGTCAGTCATTAAATTTAGCAGAAGAGTGGATCATGAATCTTCTAAAATCTTAAGTAAGTTATATTTTCAGAAACCATTAACTCTGACTAAAACAACATTTAACTAATATTTAAAATAAATTCTAGCCTCCTGAATTTGTACTAAGGTGGAGGGGGGGGGGGGGGGCCGCCTGTAAAAGCTGGGCAGGGCTTTCCAAAAGAATTTGCTGATGGACCGGATTTGGGACATGAAAGAAAGAGGAGAATCAAGAAGTCCCTGTTCATCATGACTCATTAGAAATAAGAAATGTAGATGAATGAAGTGACCTGTAGAAGCAGAGCAGAGCAAAAGGCTTAGCGGTGCTACAGGAGTGGGATTTATTGTTTCCCACATTTTATATGTGTTAAACTTGAGTTGTTTTTTAGATATCAAGGCGAAACAGTTAAGTATAGAATTGGATGATAAGTTTAGAATTTGAAGAAATATATATATATATATTTGAGAAATAAATTTAAGAGTTAAAAACATATAGATGTTGCATAGTTCTATCATGGTTCTATGCCAGTGTAACTTGTTGGAATCTCTGCTGACTCTGTTCCCAAACCGCCTAGTTGGTTTCACCCTATTGAGTAATCCTCCTGGGATTCCCCTGGAGGTGAGAGTGATATAGGCAGGTAGAAAACACACACACACACACACACACACACACACACACACACATATATATATAGATGAGTGCTAGGGAAGTGAGCACTATCTAGAGCACAGAGCATTTACCTTACATGTGTGAATCCCTAGATTCAACTGCTGACACCATCAAAACCAAACCAGAACAAACACAAAACAAAAACTGATGACAATGCTAAGTAAATGGATATTCATAGAAACAGCCCAAGGAGCCTCCAGCATTCTAAACTTAACAGGTCAAGAAGAAGCGGAAGACCCAACAAAGCAAATTGATCCGTTAACTCCGTACATGCTTGATTGTAAGCATGATTGTATAATCTTGTTATCTCTAAGCTCTATTGACACATCATCTTCAAAAGTTTGGGAGTATGATTTTTAAAAATATCAATTTAAAAGCTACTTTTACTTAAACAATTTTTATTAAAAAAATATGTCATGCTCAGAAGTCTAGGGGTCACAGGGCCACACCATGGAGTGCTCAGGGGTTCTTGCTATGTTAAGGACCAAACTCAGAAAATGCTTGGTATGTGCTGTTTGAACTACCATATATTCCTCAAATTAAATCAGGTTCTTGAGCTATTTGTTTTTGCCAGAGCCAAATAATGTAGATTCGTTTTAATTTTTTTATTTATTTATATTTATTTATTTATTTTGCTTTTTGGATCACACCCAGTGATACTCAGGGGTTACTCCTGGCTCTGCACTCAGGAATTACTCCTGGTGGTGCTTGGGGGACCATATGGGAATCAAACCCGGGTTGCTGTGCTATCACTCCAGCCCTGTAGATTCTTTTTTAAACATCACTTTTGTTCATTTAGTAATTTTAACATAGTGATTAGCTTTGGAGCAATTTGCATGTAGCCAGATGTCATACTACTATATAAATCCTTAAATTTAAAAAGACAGAAGTATAAATAAAGTGCTTTGCAATGTTTAGACTTACATAGAAACCACGCCAATGGTGCTCAAGTAAGTGGATCTGCCCATAAAATATGATGATTTCTGCATACTGATGAGAATTGAATGTTTTTCCGACTTTGCAGCTATTAATATACATTTTGATTCTGTTTTCTCATTGTTATAAAGTATGGCACATTTCTGCATAATAGCCATTTTTTTATCTACTATATTTTGATGCTTTGACATTTGGGCCTTGTACGGGGCTTCAAAGGACTCTCTCTCTCCCAGGCATAACTAATTCCTAGAGGAAGCACACCCCACAGCTGCTGGTGTGTCTTTCATGTTGGAAACAACCCATCCAGAGTGCCCCAACCACCTTCTCTGTGGGGATATCACAGGCAGGGCCACTATTACCCGGCCTAATTGCTGCTGCTCCAGATCCCAGACAAAGCTCAGAATACCAGTCGCAGCTGTCTGAGCCCCAGGGCCTCTTGCAATTATTCAAACTCACTTGTTCCATCCAGGTTACTCCAGCCTCACCCTTCCTCAAGAAAGAGCAATGAAGTTTCTTATCCAATCTTCCCACTTACCTCTCCCTCCTGCCCAACCACAATACTCTTTTAATGGCCCTGCGGGGTGTGCTATGCTTCGTCTTGTCTGCGAATCTGTGAATATAAAATTTTCTATTTCTGTGTCTGTAGCTTACCAGACATATTAAACCATTTTTTCACATTACCTCACAGTGTAAGTTTTAATGTAACAATACTCCTCAAAAAAAAAATCAGAAAATGCAAAATCCTCCCAATTCTTGCCTTTCTTATTATTTGACTGGCTTTTTACTTTGGGAAGCAAATAATACATTCTCATCCGAGATTTGTTGCAGATAGTGAAAGGCAAAGCTTTCCGTGTTTGCCATGCGGCATGACAGAAGACCTCTGGGCACTGTGATCATTGTTTTTTCCTCTTTTCCTTTGAGAATAAAGTATTCTTCTTTGACAACATTCACACCCTTTTGTCATGGTCCTGATGGTAGGGGTGGGGCTGTGATGCTCACATATTTTGGTTGTGGTGCTAGTAGAGTTTCATTTTTTAGTTGTGGCATTTGCACATATTTTGCTTGTAGTGCTTGCTAGGGGTCACTGTGCACAGCTTTGCCAGAGGTTACACTTCTAGCTGTAGTGCTTGCACATAGGTGCAGTGTTCAAGGGGGTTACACCCTTCTGTGGTGCTCACATATGCCTAACTGTGGTGCAACAGTAAATCATTTGTACAGGGATTACTGGTAGCAGAGTTGGCAGCCCCCAACTCTACATATGAAGCAGCGTGCTGACCCAATCACCACCAATGCTTACAAGGCAGGCAGGCATTTATAAGCTAGTCCTCTGAGTCCCAAATCACCCAGGTCTAACTTCAGTTTTCTTTTCTGAATGTTCTGAGCAGCCACTCTATTTTCACTCTTACTAAATATGTTTCAAATGAATGTAATTTAGCCTACTAAATTGCTCCTTTTGCATTCTTCTATTGAAGCCATTGTTAGGGAGAGTAAAGATAGATAATTTTATTCATTTATCTGAAAGATGGGTAGCTTTGCCCTTAGCACTTCTCTTTTTATTTTTTATTTTTATTTCATCTTTTTATCTTTTTGGGTCACACCTGGCAATGATCAGGGGTTACTCCTGGCTCTTCACTCAGGAATCACTCCTGGTGGTGCTCAGGGGACCATATGGGATGCTGGGAATTGAACCCAGGTTGGCTGTGCAAGGCAAACGCCCTACTCGCTGTGTTACCTCTCCAGCCCCAGCACATCTCTTTTTAGATAATATTTTAGGCAGTCGGAATATTTTTCTTTTGTGAATGGTCCTTTCTTCCATCCGTCCATCTTTCCCTCCTTCCTTCCTATCCTTCTTTCATTTTATTTTTAATGATAAGATCTACAGGCAATTATTTACTTCATATGATAACATTCTGATATCACTCCCTAAACACTTTCTCCTCAAGATAGTGAGAAAATATATCCTAAGTCTCCAAAATATTTGACTGAGCACCATTCTGGTGAAGTTCTTCTGGGCTTCTGTCTCTCCCATTTCAGTATCACTCAAGTCATGTGCTCCATCTCCAATGATGGAGGTCCAACTATGTGCCAAGATGTGCTCTTATGTTCTAACTTTTGGTCAATAAGTAAGTCAAACTTATCTATTTTTTTCTAATTGTTAGGATAATTGTGGCTGAAATCTTTAAAAGTTGGTGTCAAAACACCAATACTAATTTTATGACATAAATGTCAGTAACACTTAGAAATTTGCAGAGATTGGCTGAAACTGGCTATGGGAAGTTTGAACATACTTGTCTGAATACAAAGCAGAATTCATTACCCCTTTTTAAAAATTTTTTATAGTAACTTCGATTTATTGCTATTAAATTTAGAGACCTTTGTCAAGTTACTGGGATTTTCTGTGAGTAAAGATGTTACTTAAAGAAATCCTCAAGACACTGAAAAAATTAGATAGCAATTTCCTACTTTTGTCTATGGAGAGATTTAGAGATAGAAGCTGATAAAGTATAGATTTTCAATTGGTTTATATTCTGGGTTCATGTCAATGAGCTTATTATTTGTAATGCTGAGAATCTAATTCTGGAATGGATTATAGCTTAGTTGTATCATATCTGCAGTGTGAGTGTTATTAGAGTATATCATATCGAGTCACTTCACATTAAATCATGTGATGTATATGCCCTACCATACTTATCAGATAAGACTGATAGATAAAGGCAAGTTTCAGGCAACTGGGCCTAGTTTGGAATAATGAAGGCTAGAGTGACCAGAAGCTTAAGAGCATCCTCGAGTGGGAATATAATTCCAGATACTATAATTCCTTTCTAGTAAGACTGACTGAAGAGGGAGAGGCTCTGAGAATGAACAGCCCCAAGAGTGGAATGCAAACTTCTTTTACCTTGTTGTCTTTCAGGGAAAAAAGAAAATTTCTCTCCCTCCTCATGGACTTCTTAAAAGTTTCCTTTGTTTTGCCAGTTTCTTTTTTTCAGATCATTGTATGAAATAAACTCATGATTTTCCATAAGTTTATATCTTTCAAGAAAATGTCAATCAGTCTGCATACCACAAAATTGGCAACTGGGTACATTTTATATGTCTCTTTGCAAGCAATAATAAAATATGAAGAGATGTTTTTCTCTGAGAACCTGAAAACATACCTTCTATGAATGACTAAGTTCTTTTTTCTCTTTCTGAAGTAGAAAAGTTATTTGCTCTTTTAGATTACTCTTTCTAGTAGGAAGGAATTTTTTTTCTTTTTGGGTCACACCTGGTGATGCACAAGGGTTACTCCTGGCTCTGCACTCAGGAATTACCCCTGGCAGTGCTCAGGGGACTATATGGGGTGCTGGGAATTGAACCCAGCTGCATGCAAGGCAAAAGCCCTACTTGCTGTGCTATTGCTCCAGTCCCAGGAAGGAATATTTTTAAAATAAAAGCTATATAAAGGGTTTTTCTTCCTAGAACTTCACTATATGGTATTAATTTTCAAATGTCAAGCCATAGCTAAAAACATTGGGTGGTACATCTAAATATAGTTTAAATATTTTTTTCTTTTATGCATCACTCTTCTTGCTCTTTTGATGGCAAAACAGCTTGATGTCTTTCTGTGTCAGTAAAATGAAGTAGAAATTGTGATGACCCCTCTAAGTAGAAGTCTTCAGAGTCTTTATATGTATGATTCTACAATTAGCAATGCACTGATACAGGCAGACTGCTTTTTTCAACTTGAACTTAAAGAATAGAGGATATGACCCAGAATTTTAGTCAATGTTCAGTATAAAGTATATAGAAAAAAATTTTTAAATCTTTGTGGTCATTTAGCCATCATCATCATCACGGAATAGTTTGCAATTTCAGCCTATTTCTCATTTGGGTTTATTTCTTAAACTCATTTACTGACTAAAATAGTTAATTCATTTGTAAGAAGCCAAGAAATAGAGAAGACTATGAAACACAGCAAACCAAGTTGCTTTGTTTGCTGGGCCAGTATAATCCAGCAGAACCACTGGTGCTAGAAGATAGTGATACTCTGTGTGGGGCCTTACTCAGGTCACTATTGGGGACTAATAGGCAAATTGCAGCAAAAGTCCTTAGAATTTTGGAACACAGGCATGATTCCCTTCACCATTAACTGTTCTCCTTTTGAGAAAATTAATTCTCAAGGTCAGAGAGATAGTACAGTGGGTAGCATGCCTGCCTTGCACACAGCAGACCTGGGCTCATTTGTGGCATCCTATGTGGTCCCCTGAGCATTACAAGGAGTAATTCCTGAATTAAGAACCAGAAATAACTTATCATCACCCCAAGGTATGGTCCCAAAACTGAAATAAATAAATAAATAAACATTATTTAAAAAGAAGCAAACATTCTCCAGAGGCCTTAGTAGAAACTGAATGTTTAATCATGGGCCATCAAGTTATCTTGCCACTTGAGCTGCACATAATTACTTAGGTGTTCTCTGACTTAACTCCAATCATGAAGTTGGAAGCACAAAAGCAGTACTACAAGATCAAATGGGATTTGTGTATGTGCAGTTGGTCCTACCTGGAGTCTGTCTGATGCATGTTTCATGGAGTAGACCAAATATACATGGTGCCAATACCTTCTACACCATTTTCTCTATCTTATTTACACCTAGAACTTCTTGAGAAGCTTCTTTATGATCAGTTGATGGATTGAGAAGATTTGGGCTTGGACTATTGCTGTTTCTGTACATTGTGTAGGCACTTCCTGAAATTAACAGCTAGAGTGTTGGAGTCCTGTCTCCAACATATCCCTCACTAAAGAACAATGGAAAAAAATACTCCCACTAAACTGAACTTTGAACATTATACTTAATTCTTGTTTGAAAATAAAAATGAAAATATTGGTATTATATTCCAATTCACGGGTGTGGTTAGTGGTTGAGGAGGTCAATGACACAGAAGGAACATAAATAAAAAATAGGTTATAAGAACATTTCGATAAGATATGTGAATAAATTTCTCTGAATAGGAAAAAATTCAGAATTTTTGTGTATTTATGTCCACAAAAATGCTTACCAATAGGATAGCATCAGCAGTAGAGGATCTACTCATTACATGGAAAAAAAAAAAGACTCATTCTATGGTTGTGACTCAGCCTCTTTCTTAATTCTCCCCTATAACGAACCTACTAGTATTCAGAAAGAGGTCAAGTTAGCAGAAATGATGGCTAAGCAAGGCTTCCATGGACCCTCATTCATAAGACTCTCCTGGTCACTACTCTTGAGTTCACAGTTCACCAGCCGCTTAAACTAACACTGAACCTACATTATGACACCATTCTCCAGAATGGATCAGTCATTTCCCTGGTGGCAGATTATTTCAATAGACCAGTTCTATTATGGAAGAAATAGTACTTTGCTCTTTCTTGAATAGATACTGACTTTGTATACATATTTGCCTTCCTTACATCAACACAACTGCCAAATATGCCATTTGTGGATTTGCCAAAAGGCCTTATTCAAAACACTCCTGATTTAGGAACTCACTTCAAAGTAAAAGAAACGTGCTAATACAACCATGCTCACAGTATTCACTGGTCTTTCACAAACCCTACCAATCTGAAGCAGCTAGTTTGAAGAAATGTCACAGTGGTCTTCTTTTGAAGATTCAAATATGGAGCCAGAAAGCATCAGTGCCTGTACTCAAAATATAATGTTGAGTTATTATTCCATAGCTTATCCCATAATTAGTATCACAAATTCAGGAATCAGGGGATAAAGTGAAGTTATAGCACTACTACCCATATCACCTTGAGTCTTTGCTTTCTGAAGTAGACTAAAAATAACACAAGGACATTGAAGGAGGGGATTGAGTAGACAGGTGGCAGTGAGGTGCAGTAACTATACATCAAGGCCATGAACATTAACACTATTGTAAACATATTACCTTGAAAAAAATGATAATTTAAAAATTAGGGGCTGGAGCAATAATACAGTGAGTGGGGCGTTTACCTTGCATGCGGCCAACCCAAGTTCTATTCCCAGCATCCCATATTGGTCCCCTGAGCACTGACAGGAGTAATTCCTAAGTTCAGAGCCAAGAGTAACCACTGTGCAATTCCTGGGTGTGACCCCCAAAATTTATTTAAAAATTAAAAGATGTTAACAACTAAATATTGCTTCAGAAACATGAAAAGATGAACTTATAAAGTAAAAATGACAATACTCACATATTGTTTTAATTCATTTTCATTTTTGTGTTCAATTTAAATATTTCCATGATAAAAACATTATTTCTAAAATGAATACTCTATTTTATTAAATCATAGAGATAAAGAGTATGGAACTTTGTACCATAAAAATAGAAATATAATGTGAGACAACTTGGTACATGTCCAAGACTCAGAGAAGTAGTCAGCAGACTGTCATTGTAGCCCACCTTAGAGAATTGTTCCCCTGAGATTTAAGTTCAAATTAAGCTCTTTATTTCTTTAAGGATTTTCTCCCCACTTCTCTCTCCTGCAATAATATCTGAATGCAGAGGAAATAAAACCCTAAACCTATCAAATTCTAGTTAGTCATGTGACTTTCCATTTTTATACCTTATTGACTCACTTTTGAAATTGAGGTTCAAAATTGTCATTCACCATTCACTATTAGTGAATATTGCCGTTACCTGATGTGCCCCACCTTAAAAGTAAGACTGAATAAATATCATAGATAAAACCTTGATTCTCACAGACTTGCTGAGTTCTGAGACTCAGTTAAACTCCTCATCAGTCTTTCCTATACAGGCTGATCCATTTGTTAGTTTGTTTAATCTTTATTAAGGTACTGTGATGTACAGTACTGAACCATGATGGTTTATTTATGCATAATTCCACCACCACATCTACCAACAGATTGCCCACTTCCCTTCCACAAGGTCCCAAGACCCCTTCCTATCAAACTCAGCCTGACCCAAAAATTTAGTTCTGTGGATGGGGTGATCCATTTTTAACTATTGCTGTAGGATTCGCTTGCCATTTGCTGTAATGCTCCCTTTATAGATGCACTGAATTTTTAAATTGTGTATTATTTTCTGTGCTGCTTCTGTTTAATTAGAAGACTAATTTGTCTTCTTCCCTGCTCAATATTTTCTGTCTTCTTTTTGGCTCAAGTCTTATTTATCTTTTATAACATTTATGTTCTAATCCTACAGGCTCTGTCTTTGATGATCCAAGTCAAACGTTTGTCGAAATCAAAACAAAACAATACCTCTGAAAGTCTAACCCTTATTAATCAAAAGCTCTTTGGTTCCAGGCTGCGATGCCTGCTGAGTGTTTTAAAAATTCAACTTAACAGCTTTACAAAATTCTTTGCTGTAGAACTTAATCTACCTTGCCCTTCAGGCAACTAATATCATGTCAATGGATGGAGAATTTAGGAGTAAAGAAAACAATTTTATGCAAAAAGAACCACAATTTTATGCAAAGAAAAATATTCCCAAATACTAGAAATCTGGTAAATATAAATTGATATGATGCAAAAGTTATATCATCAAACACAGATACACATTATAGAATATAAAAGGCATCTTTCAATTCATTGGTGAATACAAAATTTAGAAAAGAAAAATCTAATTTATCCTCCCCCCCCCCTACCAAACTAGAGCAAGAGAAAGGA
The DNA here is from genome assembly GCF_029834395.1 of Sorex fumeus. Classification (NCBI taxonomy): domain Eukaryota; kingdom Metazoa; phylum Chordata; class Mammalia; order Eulipotyphla; family Soricidae; genus Sorex; species Sorex fumeus. The sequence goes on along the minus strand of NW_026606104.1, from coordinate 17,666,744 downwards.
AAAGCAAAATTCCCAGGACCAAAAATGAGCAGAAATAAAAAAGTTAATATAGGAAGTTATAGCTTATAAAATAGTTAGGTCAGAATGTTGTCTTTAAAAGCAGAGATTCAGAATGTATAACTTTAAGAAGGCAACTTCATGTCATGGGATACCTGAGAAGAGAGAACTGTGTAAAAGTGGGGGAAGCTAGGGGTCAGTAGATAATATAGCAGTTAAGGCACATGCATAGCAAGCTCTAGACCCAGGTTCAGTCTCCAGTACCACATGAAACCACAAGGTCCCCCAAGCATCACCTGCCTTAGAGACTCCTGGCTCCACAGGGGTGATCCAGGTAAACCTGACACCGAAGAGCCTGAACATTATTGCATTGCGCTCTTGTGTTGAACCATCATTTGGTTGGCTGAGAATTGCTGATGTCCCCTTAGGCCTCCTAAGCACCACTTGGCAAGCCCCACCTTCGGAAGAAAAAAACTGAAAAATTCATGCTATTTTCTCTCTGGACTATCCAGGAGCACAGGAACAATAAAACAAAGCCAGAGAACCTCACCAAATTCTGCCTTTTATTTAAGTTCTTGGATTTAAATAGAATCCTATGGGGGAAAGGGAAAATATTTATTGAACCTAGAAGAAACTCTGATGATTTTCAGAAAAATTAATGTGGAGGCTAACTAAACAACCACTAAATTTCCTAGCATGGGTATTAGTAGGATATCATGCATTCTAAGGTAATTGCAATATTCAAAAAGTAATTAATATGCTGAGTTTATATTTTTTGGCCTGTTTTAGTTTTGGGGCCACATCCAGAGGTGCTTAGGGGCTATTTCTAGCTATTGCTCAGAAGTGACCCCTGGAGACTCACAAATGAATCTCAGAAGACGGCAACTCACCACAGAGATGTCTCTGGACCCCAATTATTTAAAGTTTTAGACATCCTATACTATTCACAACAAGCAATACAATATAAATTATATAGCATCTGACTGTGGGGCAGGCCTTAGTGGTGGTGAGAAAATTCAAAATAATGGTGGAGGGAAGGTGTAATGGTGGTGAGATTGGTGTTAAAATATTGAATGCAATCAATTGCTGTGAACAACTTTATGGAAACAAAACTGAAAAATTATTTTAAAAAAAGAAGTGACCCCTAGTGGAATTCAGAACCATATTCAATACTGGGGATTAAACCAGAGGCAAGCCACATGCAAAGCAAATGCTTTATCCCCCGAACTATCTCCCAGTCCCAGAACTTTAGTAGAAGTTTATTAAATGTAATTTTAGACATATTTTATCCAAAAAATAATAGAAATGTTCTTATACTCCTTTTCAATATTCAAACTTTTATATAATAGCAACAAAAATGTTATGATACCTTAATAAAAATAGAATTAAAAATGTAGAAGCTCCTTACGGAGAAAGTTATCAAACTTCATTAAGAACCCAATGATTTGGCTGTACAGTCAGAGAAGTTGCAGAAATACAATTGAAATACTTGCAACAAGAGCATCTGATCAGCAAAAGGACTGACCAGGAAAGTATGGCTGTATTCTCTTCTCTGGAATTCTGGTTCCAACCTAGGCTCTACTCATCAGCGTATTTATCTCTTTAATTTTTCTTTTTTTTACATTTGAATTACTTCTGAAATTTCAAAAAATATACATGCTTTTGAAGATTTGTTTGTACTGAACACTGAATGTAGCCTTCCGTGTATTATTATGTTCTTGTAGGGTTGTAGAGCATAGCTCATGAGTTGTCCGATAATCATCTGTTCAATTGCTGTACAATAACTGTACAATTACTCTAAAGATGTAATTGTAGCAAATACCATATTTTTTGTTTGTGTGTGTGTTTTTTTTGGGGGGATGGGGAGCATACTCAGTGATGGTCTTGCCCAAGGCTTATTCCTTGCCAGGGCTTACTCCTTACTCCTTGGGTCCTGCCTCTGGGCTCCTGTCAGGGCTCAGGGGACCCTCTAGGGTGCCGGGAATGGAGCCAAGCTGGTAGGCTCCATGCAAGGCAAGTGCCTTACTCTCTGTACTGGTACCTGAGTACTTCTTGAAACTATCTGAATTTATTTTATTTTATCTCCTCTTTTCCTTTTGATTGATTTTATTCACTTTTAAAGGTAATATTTTTATTAAGGCACTGTGATTTACAAAGTTATTCATAGTTGAATTTCGGGCAAACAATGTGGCAGTACCAATGCCACCACCAGTACCAAGTGCCCTTCACTGGTGTCCCTAGGTTCCCACCCACCACATCCTTGACAGACACATTCAAAGTTCAGTTGATGGTGCTTGAATCTCATGCTCTCAGTGTTGTCTACTCTGTGGTCTTTTTTGTTTGTTTTGTTTTGGGGGTCACAATTTGCAGCAATCAGGGCTTTCTCCCGACTCTGTGTTCAGGGATTACTCCTAACAGGCCTCAGGGAACCTGAGGGAGTGCCAGATATTGAGCCTGCATGCAGGGCAAGCACCCTACCCACTGTACTATGACTCTTGCCCCTTCTGTGGTACACTTTTGAAAACTTTTTTTTTTTTGGCATTCGGGTCATCACATCACAACTGTCTGTTCTTTTGGCCCATTTTATGCCAATGTCAAAATGTTTTGATGACTTGTTTAAGAAGTAATCAGTAAGTGTGATTACTCCAACTTCATTTTTCTTGGAAGTATTTCATTTGGAAATGTTCATTTTCCTGTTCTAATTTTTACTGTTTCTTAAATTTATGGTTTAAAACACATTAGCAGGAATTTATACATGAACCACATAGAACCACATAGCACCACACCTCTCACCCATGTTCATGTCCCTCTGCATTGTCCCAGGGTCCTTCAACCTCCCACTCCACCCACATGGCAAGCTGCCACTGAAGACCATGCTATTGCCCTATTCTGTTTCTTCATAGCTCACATATAAGAAAGTCACTCTTCGTCTGTCCCTTTCCTTCTGACTCCACTCAGCATGATCTCTCCAGCTCCATCCACATGTTAAGAAACTTCATTTCATTTTTCTTACAGCTTAGCAGTTTTTCGTTGAGTGTAAGTACCACAGTTATTGTTTCTCTTTTTCTGTGAAAAGTGACATTGAACTTTTTATAAAGATTACATTGAATTTATAAATGATTTAGCTACTGTGGATATTTTTACATTGCTTTGATACAGAAATGTGGGATAATATTTCTAATTATTTGTGGCTTTTCAATTTCTTTTATCCAAATCTTTTGTTTTTGCTGGGAGGATGCTTTGGGTCATGCCTCACAATATTAAGGGGTTCTATGCTCTATGCTCTATGTCACTACTGTGGTACTTAGAAGACCATGCAGTTCTGGGGATGGAGCCTAGGTCAGCCACATGCAGCTTTCTTGATTTCTAATTTTACACCTTCCCGTTGATCATCGATTTGCTCGAGCGGGCCCAGTAACGTCTCCATTGGAGACTTTGTTGTTACTGTGTCTGGCATATCGAATACTCTCGGTAGCTTGCCGGGCTCTCCGAGAGGGGCGGAGGAATCGAACTTGGGTCGGCCATGTTGGCTGCGTGCAAGGCAGACGCCCTACCCGCTGTGCTATTATGCTTGGTGTAAATTCATTGTTTGCTAGACTTGCTTTTTGATCTATCTTGGGTAATGTTACATATGAACTTAACATATTGCTGTTGGATGGAATATTCATTTTCTCTCTCTCTCTCTCTCTCCCTCTCTCTCTTTCTCTCTCTCCCTCTCTCTCTCTCACACCACTCTCTCCCACTCGCTCATTCACTCGCTCATGTGCGCATGTGTGTATGTGTGAGTGTGTGTGTGTGTGTGTGTGTTATTTGGTCTGAATCTAATGTATGCCCAAGTCCAACATTTCTTTGTTATTTTTTTGTTTGGATGATCCATTCATTGTTGAAAATGAATTGAAGTCCTTACTTACAACATAATTCTTGTCTATATATCTCTATAGCCTTTGTAATACTTGCTTACTACACCTAGGTTTTATAATATTGGGTGAATTAATATTTATGATTAATTCTTTTTGACCCCATATATAATCAAATAATGGTCTTTTCTTTCCTTCTTAAATCCAAAAGTATATTTTGTCTAAATAGCTATCCCTGCTTTTTTTAATTTTCTGTTTGCATAAAATAAATAACTTTTTTCATCTCTTTGACTTGAGCTTGATTTATTTTTAACTCAAAGTGTCACATTTTTTACCAGATAATGGTTTTTTAGCCAAGAAATCATGCTATGCCTTTTGATTAGTAATTTAGTGCATTTGCGTTTAGAATAAGTACTGATAGCTAAGTACTACCAATGTCATCTTATTTTCTGACACTTTCTTGTTCTCTTATTCCCTTCTTTCTCTCTTATAGCCTTCTTCTGTGATTAACAATTTTGCGTAACTGTTTGCTTTGATTCCCAGATCTTTTTCTTTTGTGTTTTTACTATGTAGGTTTTTGGTTTACTGTTACATCTTGTACATATAACATAATCATATGCCAATAACTTCATTTCATGCAAACATTACCCAGTTACTCCCTCATTTGTTTGATATTTGAGATACAATTCACTTTTTAAATTAGGTCAACAGTTTATAAAAAAATAAAAAGGCCCTCCCGTTGATCGTCGATTTGCTCGAGCGGGCCCAGTAACGTCTCCATTGGAGACTTTGTTGTTACTGTGTCTGGCATATCGAATACTCTCGGTAGCTTGCCGGGCTCTCCGAGAGGGGCGGAGGAATTGAACTCGGGTCGGCCATGTTGGCCGCTTGTAAGGCGAACGCCCTGCCCGCTGTGCTATCGCTCCAGCCCTCAACACTTTATAATATCTATATTTTAGTATCTTATCCTTCACGCTTATTTTAGAAGCAGCATCATATTACAGTATTAAAGTCATCCAAATTTCACCATGTACTTATCTTTACCAATGTCTAGCACATTTTCCTGTTTTAATAATATTAGCATTTTTTTATATTCAATATGCCAAACACAGTAACACCAAGTCTCACGATGGAGACGTTACTGGGCCCACTCAAGCAAATTGATGAACAATGGGAAGACCGTGACCATGACCATTTTAGATTGAAGAACTTTCAGTATTTTTTTCTCTCTCTCCTTTTTTTTTTTTTTGCCTTTTGGATCATACCTGGCGATGCTCATGGGTTACTCCTGGCTCTGGTAACTTCTGGCAATGTCTGGGGAACCATATGAGATGTCTGAGATCAAACCCCAGTCAGCCTCATGCAAGACAAACAAACACCCTACCCACTGTATTGGATATGCCAAAAACAGTAACAAATCTCACAATTTGTTGTGAGACGTTACTGGTGCCCGCTCGAGCAAATCGATGAACAATGGGATGACAGTGTTACAGTGCTACAATCACACTAATTTTGTCTTCTATTTGATTAAGTCTATAGTTGATGCTTTCTATTACATTTTTCAGTTATAAATTGTATCCTTATTTTTTCCATTTATTTTTTAAAATTCAATCACAGTTACATTTTTAAAAAGTGTTATGATTATACTTACTGAATTCTTCTTCTCCAGAATTTCTTTTTGGATTTTTTTTTAAAATGGCATCTCTTTGTAAACTTTGTAAACATCTTCTAAAATTTACGGTTGCTGTTAGCTTCTATTTTATTTATGTTTTGTTTTCTTTATTTCCTTGGAATTATTTCTGTCTTTTTTTTGTACCTCATTCAGTTTCTTTTAAAAGGCTGTTTCGAATTCTCTATTTGGTAAATCATAGCTCTCCTTATCTTTGGGCTCAGTTACTGTAAGATTATTGTGATCCTCTGCTGGTGTTAAGTTGCCTTGAGTTCTTATGATTCTTTGTTTCTTGGAGTTTGCAGTGCTCCCTTTGCACTTGAAGTAGCAATCAGTTCTCCAGAGCTTATTATCTTTGGGGCAGAACTTCTTGCACCACCTCTACTGGAGTGTTTTGAATAAACTGCTCCATGCTTCTTGCTCCCTCTTGTGGAAGAATTCTTAAGATTGTTGCCTTCTCTCAATGGCAATATACTGTCAAGTACTAGGAGCCCCTCCTTTGTTTTCCCAAAGGGTATATTAGAACTTCCATCTTGCTGTAGCTTTGTGTAAACTTTGCGGTCATACATACTAGATGTCTTCTAAAATTTACGGTTGCTGCTACCTTCAGAGCCTGTATGCAGGAGGCCAGTCTCAGAATATGGGGAATTGTACATCATGCACATGATGTATTGGCATTGCCTGTTAACCACTTAAGAGTTTCATAGTGGGGTTTTCCCATGGCCCACTCTGAATCCCACTATAAATCCCATTTGGGGATTAAAGCTTCTTGACATGGTTTAAACAGAACTAGTTGTGTGCCGTCCCCCTAAAACCTTCCATAATTCTTATGCGATGCTTTTTGAGACTCTAGCCATATATCCACCCCTACTCATGGACTGCTGTGGGTATGAGAGCAAGATGAGCTTCTTGGCATTAACCAACCCCTAGGAAATTTTGTGCTCATTCACATGCCATCAGTGATAAAACTACATCTCCTTCTATTAGCCATGTGTTCTACCACTTAAGACATCTCCTTGACCCTTGTGGTAATTTTTCTTATTACAGTAGCCTCCAAGGGTAATTCTATAAAACTGTCTAGTGCTCTTAAATATAAGAAAACTGTTATGTGCCTTATGGAAAATATGATGTGTTCTGAATAAGTTTTATTCAAGCATGAATTATAATGCTTTCAGTTCAATGATAATGAATTAAAAGTGACCTAAGGGAAAAGAAATGTGATCTTTCACATCAACTGTGATGTTTTAGAACTTTTGTAAATAATGTTTAGTCTTTTTGAAGAAGTTCCCATCATTCTTAGTTTTTTGGATGAGTTTTCATTTTAAAATATGAAGTGAAAATCAAATTTTGTCAACTAATTTTTTGCATCTATTAACATGATTATATGGTATTTTATGTTGCTGTCGATAAAACATTCCTGATAATATTGTAAGTGCAATACATTAATTTTCAAATGTTACACAAATTTGCATTTCTTGAATAAGCCCCACCTGATCATGCTATATTATCCTTTATACATGTTGTAGTATTTGCGTTGTAAATTTTCTTTGAATTTTTGCCTATGTGTGCATGATTGATATTGATCTATAGTTTATTTGTGATGTCTCTATCTGGCTTTGGGTTTCAAAGTCATGCCAGTTTCCTTCAGTTAGCTGAAATGTATTCCCTGATTTTCAGTTTTCTGGAAGAATTTAATTGGAATTACTAGCAATGCCAGCTTGGAGTTTGTGAAAAGTGATAGATAAAAAACAAACAAACAAACAAAAATCCTTATTTTTTTGTTGTTAGTTATTGCTAGCACGGTGGGAATCACTCCAGGCGGTGGTGGAGATTGGGGCTGCCTGAAGCCATGCCGAAGGGACACCGCAGGTAACTTGTGAGGGCCAGGGTCACTCCAGGCTGTACTCCAGGGGTCAGGGCCAGAGCCACAACCACAACCAGCAATACTGGATGAGGGTATGTAGTGCTAGGGATTCACTCATGCAAAGCATGTGCACTATCTCATAGGTCAGATGCCTGATGTACCCCTCCCCCCAATTTTATTAAAATTGACTTTAAACATATGATCTCCAAAAGAAAAAGATCAATGTATTCAATTCCATTAAAATAAAAAACTTTTTCCCTTGAAAAATTGAATAAAACAGAAATGAATTTGTGAAAACATGACTAGAGATTTGCATTTAAAATATCCAGAGAGGGAGAGAGAGAGAGAGAGAGAGAGAGAGAGAGAGAGAGAGAGAGAGAGAGAGTGCCTTCCACAGATGCAGACTGAGGTTGAGAGGTGGAGAGGGAGGTTAACCCAGGGACATTGGTGGTGGGAAATGTACACTGGTGAGGGATGGATGTTGGAACATTGTATAACTGAAACCCAATCATGAACAGCTTTGTAACTGTGTATCTCATGGTGACTCAATAAAAAATAAAATAAAATAAAATATCTTTCAAGATGCAATAATTTAAAAAAAAAAAAGAAAAGCCCAGTAATGGTGGAAAATGATTTAAATAAACATTTAACCACAAAGGGGGTATGGTGCCGCCAGCAGGTCAATCTGTACTTGTGAGGTGAGTGCATCAGCAGCCTGATGGCGCCTTCAGACTTCCAGATACCCCCAAATTGCTGCTGTGCCTTTGGCCAGACCCCAAAAACTTGGGGCAAAGTTTACCAAGAAAGTAAACAGTCAAAAGTTAGGTATGTGGGAAACACACCCACAAACCACCTCCAGCTCAGCTATATAATTGGAGTCATGGCCTTTCTGGTTCCTGATTGAACTGCTCAATGGCCATGATCCCAGAGACTCAGAAACGAATCTCGGAACCCAAAGGCTTTTGGCAGATATGCGTCTGGTCCCTGCAGTAGGTTACCGGTGCTGGGCCAACCCAGGTGGGAATAGGTTTTGTGCCTTGGCCTGCTCCCCCTTGGCAGCTCGGTGGCCATCATCCTCTAGAGGCCATTGGACAGTCAGGCTTGGGCCAGCAGTGACGAAACTTGTTGGGCCTCATGGGATGGGGGTGGAGCCAGTCCTGTCCTCCCTGTCCCAACGAGACCCCAAGTCATCGCCCACAAATGGTCTCTCAGCTCCTGATCAAACTGCTTAACGGCCATGATCCCAGAGACTCAGAAACAAATCTTGAAACCCAGCAGCTTTTAGCAGAAATGCGTCCAGACCCCGCAGTAAGTTTCTGTCGCCGGGCTACCCCAGCGGGGAAAGGATGTTGTCCCTCCGCCTGCTCCCCCTTGGCGGCTCAGTGGTACTCATCCTCCAGAGACTATTGGACAGTCAGGTCTGGGCCCGCAGTGACGAGACATTTTGGGCCTCACGGGGTCGGGGTGGAGCCAGGCTTGTCCTCTCTACCCCAACGAGACCCCAAGTCATTGCCCACGAATGGCCTTTCTGGCTCCTGATCAAGCTGCTTAACGGCCTTGATCCCAGAGACTCAGAAACAAATCTCGAAACCCAGCGGCTTGTGGCAGAAATGCATTGAACCCCACAGTAGGTTACTGTTGCTGGGCCTCCCCAGGGGGGAAAGGGTGTTGTCCCTCTGCCTGCTTCCCCCTGGCGGCTCGGTCGCTGTCATCCTTCAGAGGCCATTGGACAGTCAGGTTTGGGCCCACAGTGACGAGACATTTGGGGCCTCACAGGAGAGGGGTGGAGCCGGTCCTGTCTTCCCCATCCCAATGAGACCCCAAGTCATTGCTCACGAATGGCCTTTCTGGCTCCTGATCAAGCTGCTTAACGGCCATGATCCCAGAGACTCAGGAGCAAATCTCGAAACGCAGTGGCTTTTGGCAGAAATCCCTTCAGATTTAAGTGTTAAAATTTCGGAATTTCAAAATCACATGGCCCTACTGCAGTCACGCAACATAATATGTTATTCATAACCAGCAATAGAAAAAAAATTGTCTACTGTTGCCTTTTCAGCAGATCTGAGTGTTGGGGTAAAATTTCAAATAATAATGGTGGGTCTGGTGTCAAAATATTGAATGTAATCAAAGTAGAGAGAGAGTACTGTGGAAATCATCTGCCCCACAGGTAGGGGGAGGGTGTAGGATGGGGGTATACTGGGGATGTTGGGGGTGAGAATGGGCACTGGTGAAGGTATGGGTGTTTCATTGTATGACCGAGACTTAGACCTGAAAGCTTTGTAACTGCTCTCACAGTGATTCAATAAATAAAAAAAAAAAAATTAAAAAAAAGTAAGATAGAGTTCATGCACAATTCAATCAGCTAACCAGTGGCTGAATAAATAGCAGTACTCCTGAGGCTGGAGCGATAGCACAGCGGGTAGGGCATTTGCCTTGCACACAGCCAACATGGTCGACCCGAGTTCAATTCCCAGCATCCCATATGGTCTCCCGAGCACCGCCAGGAGAAATACCTGAGTGCATGAGTCAGAAATAACCCCTGAGCATCTCCGGGTGTGACCCAAAAAGCAAAAAAAAAAAAAAAAAAAAAAAAAGGAAAAGAAACAAATAGTACTCCTACATAAAAAATAAGCATAGGCAGTGATACCAACTGTTAGTCCAGGGAGAGAGCACCTATGGCTGCTGTGCTTGCATTGCAACCTGGAAACCTGCTTTGATCCCTTAGCATCTCTGGAAGTGAACCCTAAGCACTATACTGGGAGTAGTGCCTAAGCACCACCAGGTATGCAAAAAAGGAAAAAAGGGAAAAGCACTATGCCAGAATTTGTTAGGGAAATATAAATTACAACCATACTAAGATATCACTACAAACTTTGCTAGAATGTCTAAAATTGAGAAAGATTGGATTATGCTGGAGACAATGTTCACTCATTGAAACTCTTATAACTATGCTTTTAGAAATGTAAAGCAGTAGAATATCTTATATAAAAACAATTTGACATCGTTACTTAAAATTGAGAAATACAACCCAGCTTCTTACTCTACATCTACGTAGTTAGGTAAATAAATGCATATGCTCATAATGAAGACTTGTATTTAAATATTATATATAATTAAATATTATATTAGCAAAAAAAAGACACAACTTAAATAGTGGTCAATAGTATAAATATAACCATACAATAAAATATATTAAAAGAAATAAAATCAAATTTTGATGCATGAAAAAACAAGGATTAATCTAAACATAATTATGCCAGATGAAATAAGTCACTCAAAATAATACATGACATGTGAGACTATTATATATAGTTTTATGAAATGTGGACTTATATATAGCAACAGAGAGTAGATAAGTCATTTCCTGGAAGTGGTTTGAAAAGGAGAAGCAGGAGAGAGAAGTTATAAATGGACATGGTTAAATTTTTTTAAGTGATGACCATATTCATGATCTTCATTGTGTATGTGTTTATAAGTGTATTATAAATTTTAATATGCTATGGATTTAAATATAATCATTTATTATATATTCTCCAGAAAATTCTATTCAAAGAGAGAAAAAAACACTTTTTCACAGGAAAAAATAATCATTGCTTAAGTACAGAGGATAGGGTGCTTCCCTTGCATTTGGCCAACCTGGGTTTGATCGCCATTGTGAGTGGTCCCTGATCACAGAGCTGACCACAGAGCCAGCAGTAGGACTGATCACAGCCATGTATGGTCCAAAAAAGAAAATGAAAAAAAGAGGAAGGAAAGGCGAGGAAAGAGGAGAGGAAAGAAAAATGTTTGAAACATATTTCAAAATAATTCTAAAAATAGTCTAACTATTCATTAGAATTACAGTACTATAAAATTATTCATACATTACCACAATAATATATTCATAATACAAATAAGCCTGCAAAATGAATGAACTATGTATAGCACACAAAAACATGATTATACTTCGAAAACAATGTTGAGTGAAAGAAGCAAGTTACAGAAGAGTTTGTACAAATTCTCAAATTTCTAAAGCAGGCAAAATTGAAGAACACAGTTTAAAGACCTATATATTTATTCAGCAAAACAAAATCAACAACTCCATCCACATAAAAATTACAGAGGAGAGCAGGCTAATGACTACCTGATATACTTTGGATGGAGATCCTAAGAACGCATTGCTGAGTCTGATGATCTTCTTTCTGTGTCTTCTATATATGTACATAGATTGGGTTTTGCCATCATCATCTTCCTTATCATCATAATCACTATCATAATAGTTATTGAATTTATAAATTTATGTTTTGTAAGCTGAGTAGAAATGCACTATTTCTATTTCACAAATTCAAGACTACTAACTAGAAAGGACGGAAGAAAAGATGAACAATAAGAGGTAGGTTACAAGGTTAATGCAATTATCTACACACAAAAATCTGAAAACAAGAAACTGTTCTCTGAAAGTCAAGTGGGAAGGATAGCTATTATAACTGTTTAGAATTAAAATGAGTTTATGTAAATGTCTTGCATAACATGGCCCAAACCAACTCTATAATTCTTTAATAACTTTTTTATATTTTCTCATTAAATTCCCATTCCACAAATGCATATAAGTGGATTTAGTGGATAATTTTATATATAGTATGAATTTAGTAGGTAATATAGAATAGTAAATAAATTTTTAGTATCAATTTCAGAAGTCCAGTATTGTCCAGAGTAATCTTAAAAGGTTTCCCAATACAACATGTATTAGACTATTAAGTTGGAGCAATTAAAACTTTGATTGCAACATAATAGGGGAGAATTTCTTAACCTTTTGTATGCATAATAATCAAATGTAAGCATATAAGGACCACACACACACACACACACACACACACACACACAGTTAGACCTTGTTTAGAGGTAAGTTTTTTAGAGCCCAAACAAAAGATTCTGATTTAATAACCATTTTAAAACAAGCATTTCTAATCACCTTATAAGGTGGTTAGGACTACACAGTTGCAAACAATGATTATATGAAATTATATTTAACTGATTAAAGTCCTGGGAATAGACTGATTTAGGTTCAAACAAATTATATCTACTATATCTAATTCTTCATTTCCTAGATATAAAATATTTTGGGTCAGTCATTCTACACTTTCTACATCTCACTTTCACTTTGTGAAATGCAACTGTAATAGTTTCTATTTCATTAGAGTCTATGTAAATTATTCTGTGTTAGTGAAAATTGGTTTTGTAGCCCATCCAGCTACTTTACTCTCTCTATGGGGTTAACTCAAATCCCTGTTAGTCCAAAGTCCTTATAATTTTACATGTTTACAATTGGGTTGTATTTTCATGGACTCCAACTTGCTCTAATTTCCTTCTTCTGTGGAATTTCTGTTCTTTGTTCTCTATCTATTCAATTATCTGCCATGAATGTTAAAACAGAAGAAAATAGTTCCTTATACTTTATCATTTTTTCAGAGCAACCACATATACATAGGTGTTGCATGTAGCAGAAATTTAGCTGACAATTTAGGGGCTACATGGGAAATATTTTGCAGTCATATGTAAACTTTAGCTTCCCTCGGTTGCACCATTCCATAAATACCATGAGCCACACCATTCTTAGTACCCTGGCATACTGCTGATTCGTTCCTTTCTTCCTCTTCTCTCTCCTTCACTTCTCTTTTTCGCTCCCTACCTTCCTAAGTTACTTTGAAATTTTGCATTTATGTTTAATTAGATTTAGCAATTCACTCTTTACAATCTTAAATTTGTAAAATTATTCATAACAAACCAGCGTCTCTTATTTAGCATGATTCATAATCTCTTAAAGAATAATTATGGTTATAAATAATGTAAAATATAAACTAGACAATTCTAAGTGAATATTGAAAAATGGAGTTGCTTTAAAGAAATTTAATTTACAGAAAGGACCAGAAAGATACCTCAAAGGGCCAGTCATCCAAATTCAATTCCTGGAACACCCTGAGTACATCTTGGAGCAACCTCCAAGCACCGAGCTGCAAGTAACCTCTGAGCACTGCTGGGTGTTTACCCAGAATCAAAAAAAGATAAGAAATTTGTAATTCTCTCCCTTTAGTCCTTTATTCTACCACATTTTACATACTATTTAAATTACCTATTCAGAGATGCCTCCAGACCCCATGTCCGGCTGAACCTCATATCCGGGGCTCTGTAGAGGGTGTGGGTGAGTCCCACCACTCATCCTAACAGAGTCCGGGGAGTGTAAAACTTCGAGAACCCAATTGCCGTCATGCTCATGGTTGATCTTCACAGGCTCGGATGAGCCTTATCCATGAGTGAGTCTGCTGAAAAACTCAGGTATGCGACAGAAATATCCAGGCTCTCATGGAGTCATCAATGAGGTGACTTTCCCCCATTCCCCTGTTCTTCTGGGAGTCTGGCAGTCACGCCCACAAACTGCCTCTGACACCATATAAGCTTATTAATGGCCATGATCCAGAGACTGACAAATAAATCTCAGAAAAGATCGACAAGCTGCAGAGATGCTTCAGACTCCAAAGTCGCCATCCAGTTAAAAATTTAATTCCAGCTGTATCACCTTATTTAAAATGTTAGAATTCCTGGAGACATCTCACACTCTATGCCACTGTTGTACCAAGGGTATCACACTTTGGATTGTATGTAAGGTTGAAGGCAAAAAATCTCAATTAAAAAAATATTAGCACACAAGTATCAACCTGTAACAGGCTAGTAATCTCTAATACCAGGGCTCAATGTCTCCAGGGTGAGATACAACAATCTTCACACACTTTCTTCTAAGGAAATTTTTTTAATTATTTTTAGAGAATTATTCATAATAAGCAATACAAAATACATTAATTCGGGCCTGCTCTTGGAGTAGGCTTGGGTGGTGGTTGGGAAAATTCCAAAGAATGGTGGTGGGTGGGGCTGGAGCGGTTGCACAGCGGGTAGGGCATTTGCCTTGCATGCGGCCAACCTGGGTTCGATTCCCAGCATCCCATATGGTCCCCTGAGCACTGCCAGGGGTAATTCCTGAGCGCAGAGCCAGGAGGAACCCCTGTGCATTTGCTGGGTGTGACCCAAAAAGCAAAAAAAAAAAAAAAAAAAGAATGGTGGTGGATAAGGTATAATGGTGGTGGGTTTGGTGTTGGAATATTGAATGTAGTAAATTATTGTGAACAACCTTACAAAAATAAAATAAAATAAATTATCTCTTCAATTTTCAAGTCATAAAAATGAGAAATTATATTTAACTTTATTCACTTTGACAATGAATAATTATTTAACAGAATAATTATGTAAAGAAATTGCGCTTTCTTCTTCTTCCTTAACCTGTTTCCAAGGAAATCAGCTTTTTTGTCTTTTTGTTCAAAGAATTTCAAACGCACCCATGTGAGAAACAATAAACACTGACTTGGAACTATGGAGCCTATATTTTGGTTCTTATTTTGCCTCAGACAATTCAGCAAGTCATTTAACCTCTGTTTTCTCTATTTAAAAGAATGGGGTCAGGTATATTGGTTTTTTATTGATGCTGTAACAAGTTACCATAACTTGGCAGCTTAAAAAACATAACTATCTCACAGTTCAATACATGAATTGTCTGAGTGTGTCTCTCTTGATTAAAACCAAGGTCCCAGCAAGAATATACTCCTTTCTTGAGACTAGGAGTGATGGCTATCTTACTCTTTTCACGTTTAGCGGCTTCCCATATTCCTTGACAAGAACTTGTTTCTCTTCATCTCCAAAGTCGTCAATGATATCTAGTCCTCACATCACTGCTCATTTCTGACATCCTATTCTTCCCTATTTCACTTCTGATTATGATTGTTGTTTTGGGCGCATGGGGTAGGGTATTAAACTCTGGACTGCTACATACGAAACATGAATTCTGTCCCTTTGAGCCATTACCTTGGATTCTCTTTTCCTTTTATCTTTTTTTAGGGGATGGTGTGTTTTGACACACCTGGGGTTATTCTTAGCTCTGTGCTCAGAACCACTTATGGCAACTTATGTGGTTCTGGGGTTAGTCACAGGCAAGGCAAAAGTTCCTTGACTTTAGGTTATTTCTCTGGCCATTTTACATTTTTAAGATAGAGGTCAGATCTGTTGGGATCAGGGAGCCTAGGGACACCCCTAGAAATGCTCAGTTGGGCAGAATGCACCTGTGGTTCCTGTGCCCATCCAGCTTGGCTTCTGGAGGGCTCCCATGCTGGGGTAGAGAGCACGTGGTGGCAACTATACATGCCAGCCTGTGTTTTATCACTTATGCTATATCCCAGTCCCCCTTATTTTACTTTAAATTATCCTTAAGAGTAGATTGGGGCCATTAATATAGTCCTGGATATTTTTTCTATTTTAATAGAAATTATTAATTCACAGCCTTAGCAACAGCTAACTCAAAACCTCTATTTCTTCCATCTTTAAACTTAATTTCACTTGTCAGGCGAGATGACATTCACAAATACTGGGACTTGTGACAGGATCATCTGGGAGGAGGAAATGATTTTGCCTACTACATTAAGAGAATATTTCTGGTATATCAAACCAAAAATAAGCCTGAGCTTCTGTTTGTTTGTTTATTTGTTTTTCGAAGAGGACGGGGCCCTGTACATACTATTGACTGCTCAGTCTGTCCTGGTGAGACTAGGGTAGCCTTGTGTGGTGCTGGGAACCTAACCTGGGTGGGCTGTGGGCAAAGCAAGCTGGTATTCCTCGCTGCAATACCATTCTGGCCTAAAGTCTATATTTTTATGATTGATGAGGTCTATTTTTGTTGTTGTTATTGTTGGGCAGGGGGGTACTTTAAGGCAGTTCCATGAAAAAAAGAAATCCTTGTTTTCACTAACACTGTTCATATTCTCTATAAAGGACACTGTTTTTTTAATTGGGTGCTCAGCTTCTGTTTCATCTGTTCTTTGTACTGAGGCAATTCTGCTTTGTGGCTGAGGATTCCTTTTAGAATCTGAGCATGACTGAAACAATCTAGGTTTTTTGTTTGTTCCATTGATTCCTTCGGGGTTGGATATCAACTACTATTTCAAAAGTTCCCAAACTTATTTGGTGTGCCATCACCCTTTCAGAAAAGTGCCATCACCCTTTCTCTCAGTGCATCTTTGAGAGAAATCAATTCTTTAAGGGAATGAACAGTAAGTACTCCCAATTGCAGACTGTACTCTAGGGTACCAACATCCTGACCCCCATTATTCCAGAGTTCCCCATAGGACTGTATCACCCACTTTGAGAAACTCTGCACTCTTCCCACTTTTTCTGAACTTCCTGAGTAAACTGAGTTGGATTCTTTTACTTTCTTTTCCTCTCTACAAGTATCTTTGGGGCTGGAGCTATAGCACAGCGAGTTGGGCATTTGCCTTGCATGCAGATGAGCCGGGTTCGATTCCCAGCATCCCATATTGTCCCCTGAGCACCACCAGGAATAAGTCTTGAGCTCATGTGCTAGGAGTAACCCCCATGCAATGCCGGGTGTTACCCAAAAAGAAAAAAAAAGTCTACAAGCATCTGTATAGACTTTCAGTAAACAGTGCTACTTATATCACTTTTAGTCAATTTCTCGAATCGTCAATCTAATTTACTTCTTTCTCCACCTCAATTACTGATAGTCTTGATGCTTTTTCAACATCGCTGAGCACTACAGGTTCTTACCACACCAGTCTTCTTTACAGACTCTCCCTTTGTCTTCATTTGCCCATTTTTAGTTGCTTCTTTTTCCTTTATGCTTTTTGTTCTTTGAGTTCTCATTCAGAGTTGTGGCTTCGACTTATATTTATACTGAATTCACAATTCCAGTATTAATTTAACTTTACTTTGCCTACTGTTCATCATCCACACAGAGTTGTCACATTGCTGATTTGAACTCAGCGTAACCCAGGTAATATATTTTTCTTTGATTAAATAATCGGTTTTATTTTCTTCATTCCTGACCTGTTATTTAATTGCTCAGGAAGAAAAATTTATTGAGAGCTTCAAATATTTTTTATTTCCACTGTGCTGAGCATCTGTTGTTTTAACCTTCCCCGTATGAGTTTTTTTTCTTCTAGAAAATAATACTTCATTCATTCCATGTCAGTCATGATACTCTGCATTCTCTCTTCAGAGGACTGGCCTGGTCTACACCGGGCAATTAAAATACGTGGATAATGGGAAATAGAAGGCTTTTGTTCTTTGAGGTTACGCTGGAGGATGTATATCCATGAAGCAGAAAGTCTAGTTGGCAGAATATTGTCAATATAGAAATGTAATTGGGATAACTTAGCAAAGTCACACAGACTTGAACTCTTGAGTCTCAGCCAAAATCATATAAGAATTAGATTTTCAGGTTTCTGACTAAATACATTCTGCTATCTATTTAGTACCAGAATCAAACCCAGGGATCACACATGCAAGGCATGACCACATAGTCCTATCCCCAAGCCAATTCTGCTTCTTTGTAAGTTAGTTTACTTTGGATTTCATCACTTGCTGAAGAGCCATAACAGTCACTACATTCTATTGATTTTTATATTAAATGTCTTACATACACTTTTTTCTTCTCTCATTGTTTTTGTATAATTCAATAATTCTAGAAAACATCCTGTTATAACAGCTAGTTTATAGATCAGCTTGCTTCTAAATTATTCTTCCAATTTTAAGTAAATCCTCACTTAGGATCATCGTTTCTTGGAAAAGGCAATTTTAAGCAAACAAACAAACAAACAAACAAACAAAAACCCTATGGAATTCAAGTCCCAGAACATTATTTTGTTAAACTTAGGCTGGGATTATTTTTTCTTGTGAATTCTGTCATTCTTATAACATTATTCTAATCCATTACAATATTATAAAAAAAAAGAATAAGGAAATGTTGAGGACCCATGGTTTCCATCACACTGCTCATAATAGCTTGCTTATTAATAAAATGTGGAATCTGATTACTCTTTTCTCAAATATCTTCATGGCTCTCGATTGCATAGAGAACAGAGTCCACATTTCTTAAATATGTTGGAAGATTTTTTTAGAATGATGAGTATGATCTAGTTAGACTACCACTTGCTTATTTACTCACCTTGTTCAGAAATATATATCAACATCTACTATGTGTCAGACATCACTCAGGAAAACCAGAGTGATGACGAAACAGCTTACATGCTAGCAAGGATTACAACTTCTTTCCGCAATTGTCATGTTGTTCTTTGTTCTCAATAATCTTTCCAAATCCAATGCTTAATTCTCTGTGGGGTTGTTGACTTAACAACACTTCCCTTTATGCTTCCCCAGTGATTTGCTTGTATTTATTCAACAGAACATATTTGATTTGTCTATTTTACATACTTGTCCATCTTCTTTATACAAAAACTTCTGAGTCAGGAAGCAAATTTAATTTTTCATTGTATCTCCAAAATGCTTTGTTGCAACACACAAAAGGACTTTAATTTTATACATTCATATTTAATTGTTAAAGGATTGATAAGCATAAGTGCTGGAAAACACTAAATGTTACTAGGAATGGGACGCATGGTGGCATCTATTGAGTATCTATTATATAACTTTCTTTAGGTGCTTTTCATAGATGATTCAATTTAATCCATATAATTTCGCAGTCTGGGAAATGTAGGCAAGGAGAGTTTTACATTAAGGTCATAGTAATGGCTACACCAGAAAATCAACCCAATTTTCTGTCACTAAGGTTTAAATCCTTTTTATTTTACTACACATTCTTGCTTGTCTCTATACTATCAGGGATATGATTTTAATTTAGTGGGACAGATACACCTCTGTCAAAGTTGTACTTCAATAGTGAAAGCTGAAATTTAATGACAGATTTTTGCCCTATCTGTTTAGTGGTAGGGGATATTATAACCAGATGCTTTATAAATTTGGGTACTATTTTTTTGGTCTATGGGTACTGTCAATACTCTTATAGTACAACACTGAAATAAGGATTTAGTCATAGTTTTTTTTTTTTTTAAAAAAAACTAGTAAAAGGGCCAGGGTGATAGTACAGCATTTGCCTTGCACAAGGCCAAACCAGGTTCAATCACCAGTATCCCATAAGGTTGCCCAATGCCAGGAGTGATTCCTGAGGGCAGAGCCAGGAGTAACCCCTGTGGCCCAAAACAAAAAACAAAACAACATCTGCAATAGTAAAATCAGAACAACTGAAGTTCATAGTTTTTTGAGAGTACCTTACAATATTAAGAAAGGAAAATAAGTTGTTGGTTCTGTTCCCAGCTTTGTTTTCTCCTTTTCCTGTTAATGTTTTCAGTTTATATCCAAGTTCCTATATAAGACAGGGTACACTTCTACTCTGAGAGCATAATATTGTTCATTTTGAACAATCTATTTAAGCAGTCAATTATCTAAGTGGCTCTCTCTGCAAACGAATACTCTAAAAAGATTAATGCTTCAGATAACAAATTTGTTGTTGAACAAGGCAATTAAAATCATGCCCAACCTAGAAACTTTGTACTGTACTAGACGATTTGAACAATTATCATATTTGTAATTTATTAACTATGAAATTACTTCCTCCTTTTTGGAAGTATTATTCTGACCTTTGCCTGATATCTAATTTAGGACATATGAAAAAAATGGTGAAATATTTGGCTTGGTGAATTACTAGTTATTCAAAATAATCATAATCTTGGGTCAGGGACAGCAAGTAAAGCACTTGCCTTGCATACAGCTGACTCCAATTCAATCCCTGCCACCACATATGATCCCAAACACTGCCAGGAGTAAAGCCTCATCACAAAGCCCTAGGCACTGCTGGGTCTGACCAAAAGATTAGACAAAAGCCAAAGCAAGCTGTAATAATTTTGTGATGCAGATATAAAGCATAAACTTATTTTTTAAAGCTAACTTTCATAAGGACTGAGATTACATTAGTCTCAGACAGTGGTGGCGCACTTTTTTTTTTTTTTTTGGTTTTGTGGAACCAGATACAGAACTCAGGGATTCATGCATACAAGGCATGAGACTTAGACTGAGTCATATTTCCTGCCCAAAGCAATTTCATGTCCTCCGTATACATTTGCTATTGTAGTTGTTGAATGCTGAAAGACCTAGGGATTGGACCTATGGTATTATCACTGGAGGCCTTCAACCTGCAAGGATCGTCCTCTACCACTACTAGCCAGCCTGACCCCTGGGCATATAATTTTAAACTCTGCCACTTTACCATTTGAGTGACCTTGACCTAGTTACTTCACTTCTTTGAACTTTGTCTTATTTGTAAAATGAAGCTAACATAATATCTCACTTATTGTGAAATTTCGATAAAAACATGGCCCGTTAAGATGTTTTTATAAGGTACTAGGAAAATGTAAAGGTGATTCTTTTCAAAGTAACTACCAGCATTATAATTTTCCTTACTACACATGGATTGAATGATTTCTATTTGTCTACTTGAATGCGGTTTACAGGATACAAATGTTTCTCAAATTAATTTAATACTCTTGGCAATAAGAAAAAAGCAGGAAGAGACTATTGATGAACTTCTACATTTGCAACTCTGTTTCTGTCAGTAATAAAAGATACTTTTAAAAACATTCAGAAAAGTTTCCTTGGCTTACTTCCAGGTCAACCATTAAACACAGTGCTTAGTGCCTTGAGACACAATAAAATTTATGTGGTGCCTGCCCCTTTGGAAGTTAGCTTCTACTTGAGATCTGAAATAAATGCACAGTTCAAGGGAACATGCAACCCAAAAAAGTGCCGCACGGATGACCCGATAAACTATTTGCAAACTCAGGTGCTCTGGGACATATAGTAATAAAAACGCAACCACGGATTGGTAGTATTTTTTTTTTAATATTTTAACATCTATGTACAAAGCAACTGAATATGATGTTAACAACATTCAACATCAACGGACATTGGGCTACAACAGTAGCATTTCCCTTAATCTCCGCTCGATATGCCTGCGAAATCAATACTGCACAAATCAGTGCGGACCGCGTGGGTCACACCAAAGGGTGTGCGAGTTCAGCGTTAAGAACTCGGGCACCATGCGGCCGGCTCCTACCCGACGGCAAGGCCAGGCTGGAAAGCACGCGGGTCATCGGGCCGGATTCCCGCGACTGGTGCCGAACCAGGAACGACACCGGGGAGATCCCCTCGCGTGTGCGCGCCTACCCGACCGTGCAATTCTGTCCGGCCGGGGCAGGGGGCTGATGCGGCGTCGGCACGAGAATCCGCCGAAAGCGGGGCACACGGGGCACCGCGAGCCCCCGGCCCGGGTCTCTCGCCGCCCAGGTCAAGAGCACCGGGCAGAGATGACGGGATCCGACACGCTGACGCTTCCCAGGTCTCCTCCCCCGCTCTCGGGGACCCCTCGGCGAGCGCCGGCCCAGCAACCGCGCCCGGATTCTGCGGGAGACCATTCCAAGAAGCGCTGCCCGCCACGCCGGCCCGCAGCGCCCGCCCCGCATCCCCCGGGCTCGGCCCCCCGGGGTCGGAGCCCGGCCAGCCGGGCCGACTCGTCACTTCCGGCGCGCGCGCTCCCGCCCGGAGCGGGAGGCTCGGCCCGCACGCGCCCGCCCGCCCGTCCGTCCGCTCGCTCAGAGGGACCCGGCCGGCGCGCGCGCCCGTCCCCGGAGGCGCGCAGGGAGGGCGGGGCGCGGGAAGGGGGAGTGTCTGCCCGCCGCTGCCACCGCCGCCGCCTCCGCTCTCCCGCTGCCGCTGCTGCCGCCGGGGCTGAGGAGTTCGCCCCAGCCCTGCCCTCCGAGCCGGCCTGCGCTTCCCGCCCGGACGGAGGGCGCTCAGCCCCGCGCGAGTCGGGCAGGGACGCGGGAGTCGCCTCGGCCCGTGGAGCGGCGGGGACGGCCCCGGCACCCACCCCTACCCCCGCCCCCACCCCTTCTCCCCTCCCTGACCCCTTCTTTCCATCGCCCCAGTCATGGGGAACGCGGCGACCGCCAAGAAAGGCAGCGAGGTGGAGAGCGGTGAGTCAAGGCCGGGGTTGGGGATCGGCTGAGCGGGCCGGCGCGGGCCACCGAGCGCCACTCCAGGTCGCAGCCTCGAGGCCGCGGTTCACGGTCCAGGCCTCGCCGCGGCCGCCGGGAACCGCTCGCGGGGGGCCCTGGGGAGCGGCCGCCCGCCTCCAGCCGCTCCCCCGGCCTCCGGCGTGCGGGCTGAGCGCCCAGGGCTGGGGTGGGGTGGTCTGGGGGGGGGGGGGACAGCCTGGGGGATCGCGCTCCCCGGTCTGCCCCTTCTCCCAGGAGAGCAGGGTGGAGGGGTGGGGAGGAGACACTCATCCTGGAATACTCCCCCCCCCCCCCCAGCCGGGTCCCGATAAGGAAGTGCCCGGTAGCATCCCGGTCCTCGCTTCTCCGCTTCCCCCCCGCCGCACCCCCACTTGGGGAGCCACAGGTAGTGAGTGTGCTGCGCGCTCCCCTCCATCACCCGGGGCGCGCCCCAGCCTTTGCACTAGCCCGGGGGGGGGGGGGGTGGGGTGGGGTGCAGGTTTTAATCTCTGCACATGAGGTCAGTGCTGGGGAAACACAGCTGTGTTTTTAAGGGGCTCCCCCAGCTCTTCAGTTTAGGAATGAGAGAATAGAGGGAGATTTAAAGAGCAACTTTATTCATGGAGGGGAGCAAGGCATGTTTGCCTTTTCTTTTCTTTTTTTTTGAGCCGTTCAGGAATGTCAGTAAAACTTAAAGGTCATCTGGAACTGAAGTGCCAGAATTCGGGGGCTTTCTACTGACACCTGAAAGTGTCCCTCCACGCCCCCCCTCCCCTTAACTACCCCCCCTTAACTACCCCCCCCCCCCCTTTACACGAAACCGCGAATTACTACGGAAAATGGAATCTCTGTAACACACTTGGCGGTGTGTTCGTATGTATCAAAATTGGGTTTCCTTGCGCAGGTTCTCAGATCTTAGAGCTGAGCATGGTCTTGTAACAAGTGGTATTCATCTCTATCATACCAGGAATAAATGACACATCCTATCCCCTGGAGATATCTGAGTACCAGTTGATTGATTCAAGTTTGTGTAAATTGTATCATTGCTGTTTCTAGGACTATAACACGGTTTAAGATAATTTTGTAAAACTACCATGAGAAGCGGTTTTTCAGTGTCGATAATGCAGAAATTTGTCTAGAAGAATTTAGTCGTTCATTATGTTTAATATGAATAGTAAGATCAGGTTTTATGTTTTGTTTCACCAATAAAGTTTTGATGTTTTTTTCTTTTGGAGTTCCTGGAAAAGTTGATGTACCATCATAGAAATTATCTTTTACAAGTTTTCAGTACTTTTGTATGTAATTAAAAAAAATTGAATAAGCCAATGTAGAGTTAGAACTTCTGTCATCTAAAAGTTTTAAATTGGAAAAAACAAACATGCAGTGACTGACTATACAGAACATATAAAGAATGAGGAAAGTGCGAAGAAATATTGATCCCCGATAAATTGTCATTTTTCTCTTTTAGGTCTAAACGTTGTTTGCTAATTGTATTATAATCGAGTGCTTGCTAATTGAATTAGTGGTTTCCATTGGCCTGTACAGTGCTTACATTTCTATTTAAGTTATTTTTTTTTATTTGGGGCCAAACCTGGTAGTGCTCGGGGACAATATGGGATGCTGGAGATGAAGCTGGAAAGGGTGGTTGCTTGCCTTGTATGCTGTACTATCTCTCAGCCCCCTACAGTTTACTTTTTACTAAGATAGTAAACTCTCTGTGATGTATATATTTCTGTAAAGTTATGAAACCAATCCTTTTGTACGCAATATTAATTCAGAGTTCAAAGCTGTGGGATAATCTCGAAATAGAGAAATGGGATGGAAATTTTAAATGTTTATCTGAAAATTATTCTTGTCAATATAAGTTCCTTAAGTATGCAAGCCAGTTTTCAATGTAAGTTTAAAAACTGTAGTAATTTGAATAAATGTTGTGATATGATAAAAGAGCTAGGAATGTTTCATAGGAACCATTATTTAAAATATTCCTTTGATCTGTTTGTAATTTCACCTGGAGCAATATTATGCATACTGCTGTTGACCTAATGTAGTACATGAAGAAGATATTGCTATGTCTAAAATTTAATGGAAAAACAACTTCTACAAACTCTCCTGGCCCTGTGTGCTTTTTTATTGTTGTTTGAGCCCACGTGGTAGTTCTGGGCTATCCGGACTTACACTTTGGTGGTGCCTGGGAAACCACATGGTACTCAGGACTTGACCTGGTGCCTTGTGCATACTGGGCATTTGCTCCAGTCCCTTGAGCCATCTCTGATGCCCCTGCTCTGTGTACATTTAAAAATTATTTTCAAAAATAAATATCTTCAATAATCTGGATGCAGTTATTTAAGCTTCAGCTAATACATAGGCTAAAGAAAAATATTAAACTCTTGTTACTAAAAGTGTACTTACCCAGCCTCCCCCTTTTTTAAGCATTGGGGTCAAGCAGTGCTCAGGAGACCCTGAGGCCCTACAGGCAATTATCTGCTAACTACGGTTGAATATATGGGTCCTCAGTTCTTGGGCTCTGTGGTTCCAAGGATTGCCTAGGCCATTCCCATGATGCCCTGAT
This sequence comes from Sorex fumeus, assembly GCF_029834395.1. Lineage (NCBI taxonomy): Eukaryota > Metazoa > Chordata > Mammalia > Eulipotyphla > Soricidae > Sorex > Sorex fumeus. The sequence continues at coordinate 17,641,849 of NW_026606104.1, read as the reverse complement.
ACCTCTAGGGCTACCCCCAGGGAAGGGTTTTGACTGTTTCAGTGGGGAAAAAAAATTAAAACCCACGGGTGTGGAAGGACTTTATAGGTGTCAGGGCCTGTGCCTGGGGTGCTGATAGAGATTTGGGTATGCATTCTCCTTTGGCTGCAGCGATTTATATAATCGAGTTCTTGCTTGATGATCTTTTAATGCTTCCAGTATCTCTTTGCCTTCAGAACTTGAATCGAAATTAACCAAAGTTACCAATAGACTAGGTTCAACTAAAGTGCAGATTCCATAACAACATTTTTAAGGACTTACTATGTGCTAGGTTCTCTGAGCACTTTGCAAGCATAATCTCACTTATTCTTTTTTACCTCTACAAAGTAGTTATTGATCCATTCAACAGAAAAGGAAGTGAACAGCCAGAGAATCTAAACCACTTGCTTAAGTTTGCACATCTAGAAAGTCAGAGCAGCATTCATTCTTTGGCAGCCCAGTCCCAGAGCCTGAGATCCTGACAATCTCTCAATCAGTGGAAAAAAGGATTCTGAGACACAGAAATAGTTTGCTTTTGTTTCACTTTATTGTTAATATAGTAAGTTTTGATTGCGTTCAGTAGTGACTTTAGATACCATAAGTATCTTAACTGGAGAATTATTTTTCATGTATCATTTTCTGGGTTCAGTTTTCTCATTTATACAGAGTGGTTGAAAGATTGATTTCCTTTGGAAGTCCTTTCAAATTAAAACAAATGAAATTAAACTTATATACTTAAAATCCTTTACCATTTTTATTTCATTATTTTTCTTATCCTTAAATATATACTTCCCCTTCCCGATTAATAGACAATCAAAAAATTATCAGAATGTGCATTAGCATTTTAAAGGTTTTTAGAAGTTAGCATTTTGCCCTGGTTTAGAATAGTACTATCCAATCAATCAACTTTCTGTTGTGTTGGAAATGTTTCTATGTTGTCTAATGTGAAAGTCAGTGGCTGGACTGTGAATGTCGTTTGAGCGCTTGAAATGTGATTAGGTTAACTAAAGAACTGATTTCTTCTTTGTTCTGTTCTTGGTTTGGAGGGCACACCTTGTAATACACGTGTAGTATACCACCTTACATGCTTGGGAATCACTCCTTGTCATGCCCTGGGAACCAGACAGTGCTATTGATCAAAACCGGGCCTCCTGCATGCAAAGCTTGCATTTCAGTCAGTTCAGCTTTCTCTCTGGTCCAGACTGAAATTTTAACCTACATATAAACCTGTGGCTTCTTTATATAACTTACATTGTATTTGAACAGGTTTAGGACATAGCTTTCTTTGCATTTCATAAACCAATCTTTCAAAAGAAAATAAACGTATCTTTCTATGTTATCTCGATTATTTGTAGATCCTTACAGATGTGTATGTTTATGATCGAAATGCTGGATTTGTTTTATAATAGGAGTTTATTTCTTCAGCATATCTCTGAATAAGTACTTAAAAACTTAGTAAACAAATGGTCGTAGTCTGGTAATTTGTAAATGAATAAATTGTAAAATTAACTACCAAGTTAATTTGCTCATTGTACTTTAACAAAATTTAGACTTTATAGTTTTAAATATTATATATGGTGGTAAATTTGCTTTTATTGAAATTATTGTATATTTAAATTTGTAAATATTTTTTCATATTTTACTCATGTAAATGTTTTGTAATCAGAATTAAAATTTTTTATTAAAGTGTCAAATTATTGTTTAGGTAAAATGTTTATAATAGTTTTGACATTTTTGGTTTTGATATATAGTTTATCATGCCTTGCCACCACCAGAGTACCCAAGACCCTCAACCATTGTCCTTAGGTTACTTCTAATCCACCTCTAACCCCCACACCCCAGTGCCCCATGCTTGGTAATCTGAGTTTGTCATCCAAGGCCAGGAGTTTGTCATAACTCAATGCTGTCTACTGTCTATTCCCTTGTTTTGTTTCTCTATATTCCACAGATGAATGAGATCATCTGGTATTTGTCCTTCTCCCTCTGTCAGACTTTTTAAAAGAAAAATCAGCAGCACATATTTGTTCCAAATTGGTGGATTGGCAGAAGTACTTGGGGAATCTTTCTTAGAATAAAAAATACAGGAAAAGAAAAAAGAAAAATCAAAACAAGTAAAACACGTTTAGATGATAAATATATTACCAAGGTTCATTCTGTGATTAATTTTGTGCAAATTATCTACTATATCAAATCATCTCATGTTTAGGAATGATTTTCCTATTTTCCTGGTTCTCCACCTAGGGTATGGACAGATTGTTGCTTTTCATTCCTAGCAGCAGGATAATTAGAAACATGAAAGTCAGCTTAGATAAGTAAGCCAGGGATGAGTGGCAGAAGTAGCACAGGGGAAGATCTAGATAAGCCAGGATAGCTATTAGGGTCCTGTTAGATTGTCAGCAAATGGTTATAAGCTATTTTTGTCTTCCATTAAATTAATATAGCAATATGATTTATAAAATTATTGTGTATCTAGGAGAGAATATTCAGATTTATTTGTGACCAAATTTCCTTAGAAAATACATCTTGATTATTTCTAATGAAAAAATTGCTAAATAGAAAAATGAGAACTGTATGGGAGGTAAATATACCTAGGAGTATAATACTGTTCTGAGTATCTTATTTTAATTGCCCTTTTCCTCATTCATTCGTTCTACATAAATGAGCTCCTATTGTGTGACACTGAAAGACAATTGGAATCAAGATTGAATAGAACAAAGTTCTTGTCAACAAATAAATGAAAACAAATACTGTTACAAATGCTTTCATAAATGTTCAGTGAGAGAAACCAAGGAAAAGTATGGTTATTTCCTCAGGTGACGTTCAGGTTCAAAAATAACTTCAAAGAGGAGATGAATCTTTTTTCTTTTTGTGGGCCAGTTTGTGGTTGGGGACCACACTAGGTGTTTCTCAGGCTTACTCCTAGCTGCAACATAATGAGCATATTCGATGCTGGGGTTTGAGTTTGGGGTGTTGACCACATGAAAGGCAAGCTCCTTCACTCCTGTACTAGCTCTCTAGCCCCAGGAGGTGAGTCTTGATTTGAACATTGAAAATGGGAAATGTCCGACATTAGTTACAGAAGAAAGTATGTTTTAGCTAGAAGGTGAGCAGAGTGAGCAAAGACACAGAGGATTAAAATATTGTGGCATGCTGGGGGCTGGAGTGATAGCACAGCAGTTAGGGCGTTTGCCTTGCACGCAGCCAACCCGGGTTTGATTCCCAGCATCCCATATGGTCCCCTGAGCACCGCCAGAGATAATTGCTGAGTGGAGAGCCTGAAGTGACCGTTGTGCATCGCCGGGTGTGCTCAAAAAACAAAAGCAAAAAAAAAAATATTGTGACATGCTTAGGCAAAGGAAGTTACCCTTTATATCTAAATTGATAGAAGGTGGGGGTTGGTGGTAGGAGAAGAGGGAGACAATATATTAAAGGCTTAGATGAAGAAATGGCCAGAAGCCTCATAATGGGAAGAATTTGAATTTTACCCTGTGGACATTAGGGAACTCTCAGTAGGCTTTGAAATAGGGTGGAGAAATGATGACATTTGAGTTTTTGAGCTATCACTAAGTGATGTGAAGCTGAGTCACAGTGGAGTGGAGGCAGGGGGCTTAGTTAGAAGACTCCCTCCTTCCAGTGTAGGCCTTTGAGGTTTTGAAGTAGAGGAAGTAAGGATAAAGGAAAGGCCCTGAAATGTGAGAAATTTGGAAAATAAAAACAGACTGATCACGTGGGGAATGAAAAAAAGTGAATTGGAAATGACTCTGAGGTATTTTAGCTCTAGGGGAATAACAGATTGATGGCATTCAATCTTGGGTGCTTATGGCTATCTGAGAAATCATATCTGATTGGTTGTATTATCTGTCAGTTATCTTTTATTCTTCCAGCTGTTGGAGGAAAAGGACCTTGGAGAGCAAAAATATATCAAATATATCCACATCCCCCCCCCATCTATACTGTACTGTCTTTTAAAGGCAAACTGTTTGTAACTATAACATGATATAACTTCTATAAGTTAAGAATTACAGTCACTAAAACTTAAGCATTTTATTTGTTTTGAAGAGAGTAGGCCAGAGAACTAACAGTGTAACTTTTAAAGAACCAAAAACAAAATAGAAGATACATTACATTTATAATGAAACATCTTATATAAATTATTGGGTTTTATTGAGTCCTTTGGAAAGAATATTTTAAAAATATAGTTTGCCAATATAGGTTACACTAAATAGCAATTTTATTCTAGGATCCTTTAAAATAGATAATGAAAAGTTAAACTACAATCAGTAGTATGAAAAAAAGTATATTTTTATAAGGTGTGAAATTACATAGTTGTTTCTAATACATTCCATTTGCCTCACTTTAGACAAATGTCTTAATGTCTCTAAACTATGATATAAAATTGAGGGAGATGGATTAGATGAATCTACTTTCTCTTCCAACTGTATAGCCCAATGATTCCAGTATATTTATTAAAAGAGCTAATGTACAGTTAGTAAGCAAAATCTTGGACATAAATTATAGAAAGCTTTCACAAACTTGTCTGAGGAGAGAATTAAGTGACCTTCCATGTTTGAAAATATAAGGGAATGTATTAGGTAAAATTTGTTTATTCAAACCTGAAGGGAGTGTCAGAATTTTGACCCAGGTAATTTATGAATCACTGTGTTGATTTTTAAAGTGTTGGTTATCAAGGGAGACTACTGGAAATATGTAATGAAACATTCTGTTCTTAAGCAAAATCATTAGCATTTATTTTTAGTAATTTAAAAATTGCTAGAAAATGTTAATGCTTTTGAATTTTGATATGTTTTATGACCTGTCATCTCTTAAAGTTTCCAAAAATTCATGAATACGCCTTTTCCTTGCAATATTGAAGTTTATTACAGTGGTACACATTGTAAATGGTTTTTGCAATATGGAAGTACAGCTTAAATTACTTTAGTACATTTTTATATTTAATCATTATTAATGAGTTATTTAACTTCTTGACAACTGAGATGGGGAGGTTAAAGAGTTGTCTTATAGCTCATAGTTAGTGAAAGGTTTTGCTAAGTATAAACACAGTCACAAGAATGTTGTAGGAAGTATATGAAAGGATGTTTCCTATGGTAAGCATTTATTTTACTTTTCTTTTGTAATGTAAATTAGATTCCAATAATGTTCTGTATCTATGCAGATGATTTCTGAATCAAATTTGGGAATCTTAAAAAGAGAAATGCGCTAATTGACAATTCACAGTAATGAAAGATGCACTAGCATATTTGACAGTGCTGCCTTAGAAAATCCAATGTAGATTCTGTATCTTCATCTGACTTGCTGTAACCATTATAAAGTCCCACACTTTCTGGCCGTATTTTAAAGTTGTATTCTCTGTTATCAACTATATCATAAATGTTAATTTGTAAGGCAACTATTTAAACCTTTATTAAAGTTCTTCATGAGTCTGTATTCTCCATTTGGACTTTGCCCTAGGTATACTAAGAGCCATTATTTTAGGGTCCTATTTAATACAGTTTGTACAATTTCTGTGCCATACTATTGTTTGTGTATAGGTTTTTATATGAGCATAAATTTTTGTGTATTTGGGATAAATGCCCAGGAGAGCAGTTATGCTAAGCACATTTGTAGTGTGTTTGCCTTGCACATGGCTCTCTTGGCCAATCTGAGTTCGATTCCTTCACCCCTCTCAGAGAGCCCCTGGCAAGCTACTGAGAGCATCTTGCCCAAACGGCAAAGCCTCGCAAGCTATCCTGAGGTATTCAATATGCCAAACACAGTAACAAGTCTCACAATGGAGACCTTACTGGGCCTGCTCGAGCAAATCGATGAACAATGGGAGGACAGTGCTACAGTGCTACTATTGTTTTAACTAATTTTATTGTAGTTGAGGTAACATGTTTATAACAGTATTTATGTTGATGCTTGTAATGTACAAAGTCACTGCCCCTCTGCCACCACTGACTGGCCAAGATCATCCACAACTGTCCTGGTATCACTTCTAGGCAGCCTTTCCCTCTTCTGTACTCAAAAGTGTTCTTACCAATAGGTGATGTCCATTCTGTTTATTTTATATACTACATATAAGTGAGATCATTTGATGATTGTCCTCTTTAACTAAACATGGCCCCTCTAACTATCCAAATTATTGCAAAAGGCAACATTTTACCTATGGCCTAGTATTGGTCTATTGTACATATATATCATGTACTACAACTTCTTTATTCTCCCTTTTTCTGCTTATTTTTCCTCCTTTATCCTTCTGGCTGAAGTGATAGCACAGCAGGTAGGGCGTTTGCCTTGCACGTGTCCGACCTGGGTTTGATGCCTCCATCCCTCTTGGAGAGCCCGACAGGTACTGAGAGTATCCCACCCACGGGGCAGAGCCTAGCAAGCTCCTCATGGTATATTTGATATGCCAAAAACAGTAACAACAGATTTCACAATGGAGATATTACTGGTGCCCTCTTGAGCAAAATCGATGAGGACAGTGCTACAGTGCTATCCTTTATCCTTCTCCTTTATCCTCCCTTTTCAAATTACAGCTTTTGTGTTTTTAATATAGATGTTAAGAATTGGAATTGCTGGGTTATACAGGAGTTTTATTTTTAATTTTTCTTGTATGTTAAAATTTAATTTAAGTAATTTTTGGTAAGATAATTGTCTTAAAAATAAACCTATCACAAGGCCAGGGAAATAGTATAGGGAATAAGGTACTTAACTGGCACATTGATCACCCTGGTTGGATTCCCTGCATCAAATATAGTCTCTTGAGCACTGCCAGGATTGATCCCTGAGCACTGAGCCAATAGTATGATCTGAGCACCCCTAGTGTGGCTCCAAAACAGGTAAATAAGTAAGCCTAATAACATTGTTATTAAATAAATAAATTTACAATCACTCCTTTATGTCATCAATTATAAAGCCAACCCATATTTCCAAAATTTTATAGATGTTTTCATTTTGTTTTAATGACTCTTTAAAATTTTTTTAATTTTTTATTTTTTAATGAATCACCGTGATATACAGTTACAGACTTACAAACTTTCATGCTTACATTTCAGTCATACAATGATGGAGTACCCATCCCTCCAACAGTGCCCATTCTCCACTACCAATGTTCCCAGTGTCCCTCCCATCACCTGCTATTTTTAATTTTTTGAGAAGTTTCTGTATAATTTTCTATAGAGACTGATCAGTTTATATACCCAGCAATAGTGAATGAGGGTTACTTTCTCACTGCATCCTTGCCAACAATGATTGTATCCAGTCTCTGTTTGATTTTGGTTCTTTGAACACATCTAGGCCAGTGCTCAGGGCTTACTCCTGGCTCTTTTCTCAGGGGTCATTCCTGGTAGTGCCCAGGGGACTTTATGCGGAACTGAGGATTTAACTGGGTGGCTATGGGAGGCAAGAGCCTTCACCCTTGTACTATGTTGCTGGCCCTCTAGCCCCCCCCCCCCCCCCAGTCCTCAAAATATAGACCATTTGTCCTGGTCCGAGGTGATAACTCATTGTTTTAACTTATATTTCCCTCGTAAAAAGTGATGATGATTCCTTTTGATCATATGCTTATTGACCATCTATATATTTTTTTCTGAAATATTTCCTAAGGAGGCCATTGGGTTGTTGCTAGGACACAAGGATGTGGTACATGGACTCTGCCATTCTAGAGACCACAAGGACCACCTTGGTCCTTCATGATCATCTCTGGAGATAGTTGGTGGCCTCTAGGGCTACACTCAGTGATGCTAGAGGGGCTATTTGGTACTAGGAATTAAAGCTGGTTTGCTCGCACCCTTACTCCTATACTGTCCCCCACTCTGATATTGGTAAGCAAATGCCCACATAACATCAGCAGACTATTGTGGTATATGAGCTATCAATTTGAGAGAATGTTTGTACAGATAATACTAAATTTTGTAAGCCATCTCTCCTAATAAGTTAGCACCTCCATTTCTGTTTTTAAACTAAGGTAGTTTTATTTAAAGAAGTCCACTTCAGGAAATATAAGGGGAGAGAAAGGGAGAGAGATACATGTTCAAGAGAGAGAATGGGCTTCTCTAGAGTGGGAAAAGCCAGCACCTCTGTTGGCACTGAAGTAGGGGCCATCAAAATGAAACTACAGAGGAATATGAATCTTACTTTAGGATGTAGTCTCGAAGTTGCTAAGGAAGGCATAGTTCACCCATAGTATAACATAGAAACTAACATTATCATTTGTTTAGTCTTTTAGTTCTTCTTAATTGGCATCTATTTGGAGTGTCTGCTTTTTTTAAATCAGGTGCTATGTTAGTCTGTAAATGCAAATATGCAAATAAAAGTAAGAGTTGACTCTGGGCTCTTGGTTCCTGTCCTTAAGTTGGAAGACAGATACTTAGATATATATATATGATAAAATATACAGTGCTAAATGAGTTCTTGAGATTGATACTAGGGTGAAACTTCAGCATAGAAGTTTATAAGAAATAGCAATAGAATTTCAGCAGTTAGGGCTTTGCATGTTTTTATCTGAAATCCTGCTTTAAATGTAGTGTTAGTAAAAAATTTTGCCCATTTTTCTTTTGGCAAAAGAAAATTAGAATCCTTTTTTCAGGACTATACACATAAAACAGCATATAAGTATGTAATTTTCTTATATTTCTGCATATAAAGATATATGCCAGGTGTGGCTCCCAACCAGAAGGAAACAAAAGTGAAATAATAGTGCAAGAGGTAAGGTGATTGAGCTGCATGCAACTGATCCAAATTTGATCCCTGGCATCATATCCCCAGAGCCCTGCCAGGAACAGTCTTGAACATAGAGCCAAGAGTAAGCCCTGAGCACTGCCAGGTATACCCTCCACCCCCACCTTCCCCCCCCCCCCCACACACACACAAACAAAACCAGAGGAGAGAAGAAAGAAAAGAAGTTCGATCTGAGGAATTCTGTCTACACCTGCTATACCTAATTTAGATTATATCCTGAAAAGAATTGAGTCTATTTTAAGTGGAAACTTGTAAATACTGTGTGCTGAGTGGGTAGACTGTGATAGCGTTAAGATGGCTATAAATTCATAACCAGCTTTCCCCTCCAGAGACATTGTTGATGGCTTCTTCCTTTGGATTTGCTGAGCTTGTGGTGATCATTTAATTAATAAAATGAGGTGGAAGTGATGCTGGGTCACATCCAAGCCCATGCTCTTGAGAGGACTGACAACCCCTGCTCTATAGAAGGTGGGTGCTGTGTAAGATGTCCTCATGTTCAGAGTCCGCATGTTAGTCCACTTGCCCACTTGGAGGAAGAGAGTGATGGTAAGAGAGAGGGAGAGAGATTGGCACTTGACATAGCTGGCACCCAGGCTCTTGGGCCTTTCTGTTAGCCCAGACTTCAGTGAAGTGGGAACCTCAGTGAAAGCTGGTGAGATGTCTGTCTGATGCATGACCTCAGAGCAGCTGTCTTAACTGTGTGACCCACCTTGTTTAGAATATCAGCCTTTATAAAACAGAGATGAGTAATTCCTTCTCTACCTTACCTAAATTATCAAGCCACAGGAATGTTGGCAAAATAGGATTATTATTTAACTAAGTTTTGTTGTTTGTTGCGTAGTAATCAATAATTGAAACAGAAAGGAATGAGATGAAACTAAATTCTGTCACCTGCCCAACTTCAGGAAGTAAGAAACATTGCCTTTAATCATATTTTAAACTGCCTGTTTTCTTACCAGAGGACCCTCTGGGACTTGTTTTCTGTCATTAGCAAATCTGTACACACCTGCATGTTTTTCACATGGTGCAGGTTTATTTTTTCATTTCTCGTCTGAAAGTTGGGCAGTTACAGTTAGCATATCTCTTTGACTTAGTTATAGAGTAATGAAATAATCTTAGATATATCTAGTGCACTATTTTCAGTTAGGAAAAAAAGTTTCACGGCACTTGCTCTTTTGAGTTTTTTTTTTTAAAAAGAATCCTTCACACAAATGCATCAAATTAGCAGATTTTTGATAGATCATATAATACATCGAAAGTAAATAATTCAGTCCTTTATTTATTTAAGCATTTTTCAGTTCTGTAAAAATTTTTCTTAAATATCCTCCGATTATATTGTTCATTCTCTAAAACAGAATTCTACCACTGTCACTTCTTTGTTCTGGAACATCTAATATTTTTCCCCTTTTCTTTGAAACTCCAACATGACTAGAAGGACATTTGCTTTTTTGATAAAAACCAAAACAAACTCAAAAACCAACCTAGAGTAAAAATATCAAACTGCTTTTAGCAAAAAAAAAAAAAATTCATTTGTGGGATTTATGACAAAGGTTTCAAAATCACAAATCACAAATCATCCTGTTATTCGTCGATTGCCTCGAGCAGGCCCCAGTAACGTCTCCTTCATCCTAGCCCTGAGATTATATTCAAGGCTCTTTAGGAGAATGAGATCCATCATTATGTTAATCATAATGATGTTAATCATTATATTAGTCATAATCATTATGTTTATGTTAATCATTATTTTAAGGAAAAAAGAAGAAAAATACCAACACTAATTTGTGAATGCAAGTAACCACTGTTAACATCCTTTCCTTCACTGTAATGTTTTTAAAAAATATATGTATGAGTTTAATGTGTAGACTACAGCAATCAAATGGTATGCTTTTTCTGTGACAAGCATTATTATACATGCTTTAATTTGGTTTATTTCATTTATTCCCCCCTTACATCTTTATTAGGTTTGAACTTTTATTAACTTCAGTTTGAAGTGAATAAGGCAACTGGAACTTAAATCTAAATAATCTTGAATAATCTTGAATTTAGAGTGGTTTTAATCATAATCTTAAAGTGGTAATAAATAATTTAGAGTGGTAATAAATAATCTTGAATTTAGAGTCGTTATAACACTCTCCTAATCTGCCATTTGTTTTATACATCCGATTGCACAGCTAGTGGGGCATTTCCCTTGCACGTAGCCAATCCGGGTTCAATTCCTCTGTCACTCTTGGAGAGCCCAGCAAGCTACTGAGAGTATCCCGGCCAGCTACTGAGAGTATCCTGGCCACACGGCAGAGCCTGGCAAGCTCCCTGTGGTTTATTTGATATGCCAAAAACATTAACAACAAGTCTCACAATGAAACGTTACTGGTGCCCGCTCGAGCAAATCGATGAACAACGGGAGGACAGTGCTACAGTGCTATATTAATATATTAAATTTATCATAATAAAGTATATAGTGCTCATTTTTAGCTAACAGTAATCATTCTTTCTATTTTCAGTAACATCAGTAATCAGGAAATTATTTCTGCATTATGCATTCTTTTGTTTCATTTTGTTTTGGAGTCACAGCCAACAGTGCTCAGGGATTACACCTGGTTGTGTACTTAGGAATCACTCCTGGTGGTACATAGGGGTCCATATAGGATGCCAGGGGCTCAAACCCAGGTTGGTCGTGTGCACGGCAAGTACCCTATCTCTCTGGCCACTACATGTATTCGTTCTCACATGTTTGACTTACTTGCCCGGTTGGGTTCAGATTCCTATTATTAACTATGGTTAGAAAAGATATTTCCTCTTTGCTGCATAGTATTACATTGTTTGTGTTTCTTATAATTTATCCATTTTGCTATTGATGGCATATTGTAAGTTTTCATTTGGAGATGACTGTGTGAGGGGTTCTATAAACATTCTGGCACATGCATTTTTTTTTTTTTTTAATTTATTTATTGAATCACTGTGGGAAAGGTTACAAAGCTTTCAGGTTTATGTCTCAGTCATGCAAATATCAAACACATTTCCCTTTACCAATACTTATTTTTTACCATGAAGAACCCCAATAAAACCCCACCCCCCACCCCTCCCCGTCCCTGTGAAGCAGATGAATTCTAGTTAACACTCTATCTGCTTTGATTAGATTCATTGTTTCAATAAAAGATTCACCACTATTATTTAGAGTTTACCCCCCCCCCCCCCAAATCAGACATGCTGAAAAAGCATTGTGAAGTGATTTGCTTTCTACGGCTGGGTTCAAGAATTAAATGTTGGTTTTGGATTTCTGCTCTTTTACCTATTGACCCTGGAAGTATTTCTACTGAAAGTCAGATAGTTAAGAAATTGGTTTCTGTGTTCTGGAGTCCTGGCCGTGCTGGAGAGCCGCTCGCGGGGGGCAACCGGTGGCCTCGGTAGGGCGTGAAGGGCGGACCGAAACGCCCCCCTTCCCATGAGGTTTTAGTCGCCCCCACACTCCCGGCTCATACCTGCTGTCCACAAGGCTCCCATGTGGCCGCCATCTTTCTTTCCAAAGAGGAGAGGGCGAATGGGGCAACACCCTTTCCCCTCCGGCAGACTTGATGGCCTGGATCAATGCAGAGTCCGTTCACTTTTCTGCTCCAAGCTGCTGGGTTCTGCATTAAGTCCTTGTGCTTCTGGGGCCGTGGCCGTGCTGGAGAGCCGCTCGTGGGGGGCAACTGGTGACCTCGGTAGGGCGTGAAGGACGGACCAGAACGCCCCCCTTCCCATGAGGTTTTAGTCGCCCCCACACCCCCGGCTCATACCTGCTGTCCACAAGGCTCCCATGTGGCCGCCATCTTTCTTTCCAGAGGGAGGAGGGCGGAAGGGAGCAACACCCTTTCCCCTCTGGGCAGAAATGATTGCCTGGATCAACGCATAGTCCTTTCACTTTTCTGCTCCAAGCTGCTGGGTTCTGCATTAGGTCATTGTGCTTCTGGGGCTGTGGCCGTGCTGGAGAGCCGTTCGTGGGGGGCAACTGGTGGCCTCGGTAGGGCGTGAAGGGCGGACCGAAACGCCCCCCTTCCCATGAGGTTTTAGTCGCCCCCACACTCCCGGCTCATACCTGCTGTCCACAAGGCTCCCATGTGGCCGCCATCTTTCTTTCCAGAGAGGAGAGGGCGAATGGGGCAACACCCTTTCCCCTCCGGCAGACTTGATGGCCTGGATCAATGCAGAGTCCGTTCACTTTTCTGCTCCAAGCTGCTGGGTTCTGCATTAAGTCCTTGTGCTTCTGGGGCCGTGGCTGTGCTGGAGAGCCGCTCGTGGGGGGCAACTGGTGACCTCGGTAGGGCGTGAAGGACGGACCAGAACGCCCCCCCTTCCCATGAGGTTTTAGTCGCCCCCACACCCCCGGCTCATATCTGCTGTCCACAAGGCCCCCATGTGGCCGCCATCTTTCTTTCCAGAGGGAGGAGGGCGGAAGGGAGCAACACCCTTTCCCCTCTGGGCAGAAATGATTGCCTGGATTAACGCATAGTCCTTTCACTTTTCTGCTCCAAGCTGCTGGGTTCTGCATTAAGCCCTTGTGCTTCTGGGGCTGTGGCCGTGCTGGAGAGCCGTTCGTGGGGGGCAACTGGTGACCTCGGTAGGGCGTGAAGGACGGACCGGAACGCCCCCCTTCCCATGAGGTTTTAGTCGCCCCCACACTCCCGGCTCATACCTGCTGTCCACAAGGCTCCCATGTGGCCGCCATCTTTCTTTCCAGAGAGGAGAGGGCGAATGGGGCAACACCCTTTCCCCTCCAGCAGACTTGATGGGCTGGATCAACGCAGAGTCCGTTCACTTTTCTGCTCCAAGCTGCTGGGTTCTGCATTAAGTCCTTGTGCTTCTGGGGCCGTGGCCGTGCTGGAGAGCCGCTCGTGGGGGGCAACTGGTGACCTCGGTAGGGCGTGATGGCACATGCATTTTGGTGTATGCATTTCTCTTGTTTACATACTGATAGCTCATTTTCTAGTTTTCTAAAATTGTTGGTATAGTATATAGTCAATATACTAAATTGACCTTATATATAATATATATGTGTTTGTATACATATACACACACATGTGCACACACAAAACCAAACAACTACTCACTAGTTTTCTAAAGTTGTTCAGTTTAGACCACTACCAGCATTAGGTTCTTATTGTTCCACATTGCTGGTTCCCTACTCTTTTTGCTTTAACTGTTCAGCTATAACCTTTTCATAATAATAAATAAAAGGTACTCTACTGTTTGGATATGTACTATCTTTTAAAAATGCAGCTATTTGGGAGACATTTAGGTGTTTTTTATTCTTTTTTAAAAATGAATGTGCCCAGACTAATACTATTATAATTCATGAACATGATTTTATAATTGAGTGTTTGTTTCATTAAAACATGAAAAGTGTTACTATAATTTATATAACTTTAGGGGCTGGAGCGATAGTATAGGAGTTAAGACACTCATCTTGCAACAAAGATAGCCACTCATTTTATTTTTAATTTATTTTAAATTTTATTTTTATTGAGGCATGTGATTTACAAAGTTATTCATGGTTGAATTTCAACATGTGCCAACACCAATCTCTTCACCATTGTCCACTTATCTCTACCAGTGTCTCCAGTTTCCCTCCTCCCCCCCAACCTGCCTCTGGTAGGCAACTTTTTTTCCCCTTTTAGGCACTGTGGTTTACAATAATGTTACTGGTATGATTTCACACATAACACTTGACCACCTTCTACTGCCCTCTCTTCCTCCAATTCCTTCCCGCATTGTCTAGTGTTACGCTACCCATCTTAGCTCCTCCTCCTCCAGAGGCAACTGACCTTTGCTTTTTTTTTTTTTTTTTTGGTCATACCTGGCGATGCACAGGGGTTACTCCAGGCTCTGGCTCTGCACTCAGAATTAATCCTGACGGTACTCGGGGACCATATGGGATGCTGGGAATCGAACCCGGGTTGGCCACATGCAAGGCAAATGCCCTACCCGCTGTGCTATTGCTCCAGCCCCAGGCAGCTCATTTTAATTTTTTAATTTTTTTTTAACTTAGATTTATTTCACCTTTACCTATTTTATTTCAAGCAGAAGTTGAACATTTCGGCAATTTTTATACATATTTACAAATTATCTTTTTTCAGCCTGTGTCTTCATTGCCTTGTTGCTAACATTTTTTAGTATGTTATATATTTTTCCAGTTTTATAAAATTGTAAGTTTTTATGGGCTAAAATTTATATTTTATGTATTTTGTGTTTGGCATGGTGCTTTTAAAACTTGTTTATATTTCTGACTCTTCCACTGTTATCTCTTCATTTCTGTGTATGCATCTATTTATGTGGATATTTGTATTTTCTATTCTTGTGGGCTGATTTCCATTTCTACCTCTCCTGACAGGCATCATCAATAAGCCTAGAGTTGTCTCTGTTTCTGAGCTTTTCCTTTGTGCTATAATAGAGTTTCCCTCCTCTATAGTGTTTCCCCAAGTGAGTAATACCCTCAATTATTTCAAGTGCTGCTACTTCCTATTATTTCTTATCTTGTGAGCAATACATATTTCTCTTTGTTTTTTAGGCATATCTAATTTTTATTGCTTGTTTTCCCTAGGGAGTCAGATGGAGGGAATTATGCTTTGTGTTTCCCATATTTTGGTGAAAGTGGGAGGATTTTCGTAGTCATGGAAGTCAAGTCTTGGAGTTGTCATAGATTCCTTGGTTTTTCTTATTGGTGAGTGGGTCTTACCAATGATTTGTTCTCTTGCCTCTAATTTCATCATATCTAGATTACTTCAAATTCTTACTCCCTTTTTTCAGAATATCTAAGATAATTTCTTAATCTTCATTGTGCCTTTATTTTTCTAGCCATCTGCAAACTCATCTGGTTACTCCCTGCTTAGAAGTATTTTTATTGTGCTCTACCATATATAGGATAAAATGTTTATAGTATGGCATATATCGTATCGCATGATTTCGCTCTTTTAATGTATTGATTTTCCTCTTATCAGACATATTTTTCAGACACAACACGACATTATTATCACTGTGATTATATTGCTATTGTTACTGACTTTACTATGCTAAAATCAGCATTCAAAAGTACTCCCAAACACAAAAACACCAAATATTTTTTCTTTACTACTAGCTAATGATTTTAGACTCCTCCTCCTCCTCCTCCTCCTCCTCCTCCTCCTTCTTCCTCCTCCCCCTCTTCCTCCCCCTCCTCCTCCCCCTCCTCCTCCCCCCTCTTCCTCCTCCTCCTCCTCCTCCTCCTCTTCCTCCTCCTCCTCCTTCTTCTTCTTCCTCTTCTTCTTCTGAAACATTGAGGAAAATGTGCTGGGTTAATTTAAAACTAATTGAACGTTATTTTTTCTGCTACTTCCTGCCTGGATTATCTGTATTGTTAACTTTTATACACTAATTTAGTGTGGCTTATTGAATATGTTTCTTAATATCCTAATGGAATTAATGAAGAAGTATCTTAATGGAATTAACCAAAGCTTTAAATAGTATTCATATGTTATTATGGAATTCTGTAAGTATGCTTTTTTAAAAGTTATACATTTCACCCCCAGATGTTTCTTTTCTTTTTTTTTTTTTTCTTTTTGGGCCATATCTGGTAGAGCTCAGGGTTTATGGCAGTAATGGGGGATTTGGGGTAGTAGCACCATATGTGGTTCTGGGTATTGAACCTGGGTAGCTCCTTGCAATCAAAGCATGGCTGCTCAATGTACTATAATTTCTCTGGCTCCACCCATATTTTTATTTTCTAAGACTCATGCTGTTTTTCTGCTTGGATATCGCTTTCTTTTGTTTAGTTAATCCTTTATTCTATATTTTACAGCTTCTTTCAATCATTATGTTCACACAAGTGCATTTTCTGATCTTCTCTCATGAGATTAAAATCCCCAGTTAGGTATTTTTTACGGGAATAATGCCACATTTAAAAGTAGTTCCCTTTCCCACTGAAGTAAAATATCTTTATTTGTTGCTCATCATTGTAATCTACCATGCAGTATTGTATGTGGCACACTGTAAGGACTTGGGAAATATTTGCTGAATAAAGGAATATAGAGTCTGATAGGAACATAGTGTAAATCTAAAATTTTTGTTGAATAGATGCTTGTTTTTAAAATATTCACAATAAAATTGATAGACCTAAAAGTAACTGTGGAAACTATTTGTAGGATGGATTGCCACGTGAAACTTTTAGTACTTCACTGTCACTATCCTCCCATACCTCCACTACCCAGCCGCCACCACACTCCAGGATGCTTTCCGGACCCGCGCGGCTGCTTTGCGGCCGCGCGACACATCATAAGACACTAAATACCCATCTTCCGGAATTGTCGTACCATATTTGATAGGGTTCAAATATGGTAACACCTACAAGGGCGATTAGCGGTTGCCCCAAAAGCCTCTATCCCTCTCAGAAAGACTGGCAAGCTACCGAGAGTATTCCGCCCGCACGGAAGAGCCTGGCAAGCTATCCGTTGTGTATTCGATATGCCAAAACCAGTAACTACAACTGGTCTCATTCACCTGACCCTGATCAAGATCATGAACGATCGGTTTGAGGCTCTTCATGTTCCCAGAGTGAACAGATGCCATTGGGCTACACTAGCACGCAACAGGGACAAATGGAGACGTTACTGGCGCCCGCTCGAGCAAATCAACGGCTAACGGGAAGTTAAGTGATTAAGTGATCCTCCCATTGTTCACCAATTTGCTCGAGTGGGCCCAGTAACGTCTCCATTGTGAGACTTGTTACTGTGTTTGGCATATCGAATATGTCACAGGTGGCTTGCCAGGCTTTGCTGTGCGGGCGGGATACTCTCGGTAGCTTGCCGGGCTCTCTGAGAGGGGCGAGGAATTGAACCTGGGTCGGTTGGGTCAGCTGCGTGCAAGGCAAATGCCCTACCGCTGTGCTACCGCTCCAGCCCTGAGTATTTCCAATTATTATATAGTACCTTGAACTTTTAATTATTGATATCTAACTCTCACTGTACTACTTAAGCATTTTGCAAAATACACACACAATTAAATATCACTTCAGTCAGCACATCTAGTTCAAAAACAAAACACAGTATTCTTGCCTTCCACACAGCCAACCCCACCCACCTGGATCCCCAGCACTTGGTCCCCAGAGCAACACTAGAGTAATCCCTGAGCAGGATGGCCCCAACATATAATAAAATTTTGGACTTCTGTCAATAGTGGCATCCATGGTATTTGTAAAAAAGCTTGTACATAAGGACCAGGAATGTGGCTTACCCTTTGAGCATTTGTTTTGTATGTCTGGGGGCTTGGGTTCAATTCCAGACACTACAGTGCCTCCTGATACTAAGCTGGGATCACACCAACAATCTTTCCTTAGGACCAAGGATGTAGCTCAAAGTGGTGGCACACAAGCTTGGCCTGGGTTCCATCATTACCACCCATACTGCCCCACCACCTCCAGGGTGTAGCCCTGGTGACCCTGAGCAGTTGAATAGCTGCTGAGTACCCCCCACCCCCACCCCCACCCCCACCCCAAGCACAACTGGGTATGGTTCCTATCAAGAGAAAAGCAAACCGGACCAGGGAAATAGTTCAAAGGCTGGAGCCATCCTCAGCTGGCAGGAAGCCAAGACTGGCTAAGGCATGGGCCCCCAAGACCTGAGTTGGAGTAGCCTCAAGCACTGTTGGGTGTGGCCCTCTCTAAAACTCAGGAACATTTCCTTCCCATGCTTCCAAAACAGTAACCTGTCTTTGCTATAGCTAACTAGCGATTTAGAACTAAATTAAGTTTATTAACATGATGGAATATAGTAAAACTAGGAAGAGAAACTAGGCTTCTCAGCAGTTAGTTATGCAATGATCAGGTTACAGAGAGGATAGGCCCTTGTTTGATTCCCAGGACAGCAGAGTCCCTGAGCATAGCCAGAAGTGACACCCATAACACCGCTGGACTTAGTCATGCCCCCTCCAAAAAATGTAAAAATCTTTCTGTTATATTTATGGTTTAAAAATATAGAGTAGATGAGGTTCAGAGTATAGTTTATCATGGTAGAGTACAAGCCCTGTTTATGTAGATGTCCAGTCCCAATATCACAAACATAAAGTATACAATACTCTACCATACTATCATCAAACACATATTGAACAAATCTCTCTTAAAGAAAAACCAATGGGCCAGAGAGAGAGTACAGTGGATATGGTGCTTGCTTTGAATTGAACAGCTGACCCAGGTTCAATTCTCAGTAACCTATATGGTTCCCCAAACACTGTCAAGAGTGACCCCTAAGCACTGAGCCAGGAGTAATCCCTGAGCACTTCGGAGGGTGGCCCAAAATCCAGTCTAAAGAGACAGAGAAAAAAGCAAAAGTTGTAGCTTCTAGAAAAGGAAATTGATGACTTTCTGTTATACTGAGCATCTTTATATACATACATGTTGTTCTTTTGGGTTTGTTGTGCGCACACACTTGGCAGTGTTCTGTGCTTATTCATGCCTCTTTGCTTAGGGACAACTCCTGGCAGTGCTCAAGGGATCATATGTGGTACCAAGGATTGAACCCAGGTCAGCCAAGTGCAAGGCAAGCACCTTCCTCACTATACTATGTCTCAGGCTTATTTTTCTTTTTTCACAAAGTACTTCTTTGGGGGGAAAGGGTTTAGGTCACACTTGGCAGTGCTCCGGTATTACTCCTGGCTCAATGCTAAAAGGATAACTTCTGGAAGTGCTCAGAGGTCCATATGTGGTACCAGGGATTGAAGCCCAGTCAGCTCGGTGCAAGGAAAGCACCTAAACCCTCTATACTATTTCTCTGGCTCTCTTTTTGTGTGTTTTACAAAATACTTCTTTTGGAGAGGGAGTGTTTAGGTCACACCGGCTATGCTTAATACTTATTTTATATTTATTTCTCATAACGTTTGGGAAGATAGCTATCATAGCACTTCTGTTTTGCATTAGAAAAGACCGATATCTGTGAAAATTATTACAGATTAAGTACTTCAAATTTAGACCTAGGTTTACTTGTTATCTTAGAAGCAGTATCTAATAAGAAGCTAATGTTGCTTTGTGAACTTAATTCAATGACACAAAATCAAATGAAGATTATTTTACATAGCACTGTCCACTGTAACACTGTCCTCCCATTGTTCATCGATTTGCTTTAGCGGGCACCACACCAGTAATGTTCCATTGTGAGACTTGTTGTTACTGTTTTTGGCATATCGAATATGCCACGGGGAGCTTGCTGGGCTCTCCAAGAAGAACGGAGGAATCGAACCCGGGTCAGCCACATGCAAGGCAAACGCCCTACCCTCTGTGCTATCACTTCAGCCCATAATAATTGAGAATAATTATTCTCGATTATGTAAAGTAACAACAATAATTAGAATATCCATTGATGGCATTTCTTATCAGAATGGAGCTAAGTTCCCATTTCACATAGTCAGTGTCCTGGGTGGGCACTTCACAGCTATGTCTTGCCTTTGCTCCCTGCTATATTTATTACACTCTAGAGTGTACCCATCTAATAAATCCTTCTGTGCTTAAATTGATTTTGTTCGTTTGCAACTAATCACTGCACAAATACATGTACCAAGGAGTATCCTAATTCATATATCCTTCTATGAAAGAAAGATATTTATATGCATGTCTCCTAGAACTTCCAGGAAACAAATGAGAAGTACTCAGGATAGATAATTAAGCATCAGGAGCATGATGACTTGTAGAAAAGTTTTTTTTCATGGAACTCTGAAAGTGAATCTAAATCCTTTAAGAAAGGATATGACAGGAAACAATTTCAGTGCCTAAAACTGACCAAATTTATATTCAGAATAAAAAAATGTAAGTCAACAAGAAGGTAACACCTGAGGAAGAAAATTATTATGAAGAATATAAATAAATTACTGAAGATTAAATTGTGTCAGTTGGCATGAAAAGATATTTTACTTCACTAGTCAGTAAGATGTGATTTAGAATGAGCTATGTTCTTTCAGTCACCACATTTTAAAGATGAATGGGTCCAGACTGCCTAATCTGGCATACATATTGAGTATAAATGTGATAGCCACATCTGAGATGATTTATAGTTGTATTTCTTAAAACAAAATGGATATGAATTGTGACCCAGGAATTTCCCTCTAGGTTTCTTCTAAATAGATACTTATTTTTATTTATTTATTTATTTTTATTAGTGAAACACTATGAGGTACAGTTATAGACTTACAAATTTTTGTGCTTGTGTTTCAGTTATACAATGATCAAGAACCCATCCCTCCACCAGCACCCATCCTCCACCACCGTGGGTCCCAGCATCCCTCCCACCCCACCCCTCGTCCCCCCATCCCACCCTGCCTCTGTGGCAAGGCATTCCCTTTTGTTCTCTCTCTCTCTCTCTCTCTCTCTCTCTCTCTCTCTCTCTCTCTCTCTCTCTCTCATCTCTCTCCTTTTGGATCCTGTGGTTTGCAAGAGAGGTATTGAGTGGCAATCATGTTTGGTCTATAGTCTACTTTCAGCATGCTTCTCCCATCCTGGGAGGATCCTTTTTTACAGCAGTTAAGACATAATTTTTACTTATATAAAACAAATTACAATATGTTGCTATTTTGTTACAGGGTTGTTTTTATCTTGTGATCAAATGCTGAAACACTAGTTTCAGGTATCTGTCTTTGATTAAATAGTCACTATTAGAGTCTCAAGTTAAAGATGATATATTTTGCTTCAGAAAAGAATTTCTTGCTCACAGTACTCTGTATATTGAATTAGTGAACAGCAACTACTAGTGATAATCACTTATCAAGCAGTAGGAGCCATTTAAGATTCTTGGGAAATAATTGATCTCTTTATTAACCGAGATAAAAATGAACAGCATATCTTCTTTTTAAAAATCATAAAATTGAAGCTCAGAGTTTAATTCATTTATATAAATTATTAATTGACAGAATAATTACTCAAGCTCATATTCCAAAGTCTTTATGTTTCTCATGAATATTTTTTTCAAAGGTGAGTGAATGGTTAGGTACATGATTAATTTTCTTTCCATTCTGGACATTTAAAAAATTTGGAGGGTTGGGACACAACTAGCAATGCTCAGGAATTACTCCTGACTGTACACTAAGGGTCACTTCTGGAGTGCTCCAGAGGATGTATGGGATGATGAGAATCTAGTACCCTACCTAGATTCTCATCTCAGTTCTGAGTAGTTCTTTTCCCATTTATTTATTTATTTATTGTTTGGGGAACACAAACAGCAATACTCAGGGTTTACTCTGGTTTCTGCACTTAGGGACCATTCCTAGAGCTACTCAGTAGATCGTGTGGGATGCCAGGGATTAAATTTGGGTCGGCCACTTGTAAGACAAACACCTTACCCAACTATACTATTGCTCTGGCTCTCAGAAAAGTTCTTGATTGCAAACAGATGAGAAAAATGAGTAAAAATAAAATATATGGTTAAAGAAAAATAATTAATAATGCAATAATTGTCACTGTCACTGTCCTCCCGTTGTTCATCGATTTTCTTGAGCGGGCCCAGTAACGTCTCCAGTGTGAGACTTTCTTGTTACTGTGTTTGGCCTATTGAATACGTCACGCGGAGCTTGCCAGGCTTTGCCGTGTGGGCGAGATACTCTCGGTAGCTTGCTGGGCTCTCGGAGAGGGGCGGAGGAATCGAACTCGGCCATGTTGGCTGGGTGCAGGGCAAACGCCCTACCTGCTGTGCTATCGCTCCAGCCCAATGCAATAATTAATTAGTAAAAATAATTAACCATATATTTTATTTTTATTCATTTTTCTCATCTGTTTGCAGTTAAGAACTTTTCTCAGAGCCAGAACAATAGTATAGTTGGGTAAGGTGTTTGCTGAAGCGATAGCACAGCTGGTAGGGCGTTTGCCTTGCAAGCAGCTGACCCGGGCGACCTGGGTTCGATTCCTCTGCCCCTCTCAGAGCCCGGCAAGCTACCGAGAGTATCCCTCCCACACGACAAAGCCTGACAAGTTTCCTGTGATGTACTCGATATGCCAAACACAGTAACAAGTCTCATAATGGAGACATTACTGGCCCAAATCGATGAACAACAGGAGGAAAGTGCTACAGTGCTGTCCCTATACTAGTATATTGTCTATAATTACATTCATGTTGCAGTCCATATAATGAACTATTTAATGTTCCATCTTCTTAACTGTGTTATTTCTCATTATTACTAAATGTACTGTGAGTTCTCTCAGGACAAGTGATTGTAATTTATTCATTATAGCTTACCACATGGTATAAATGAGAAAATTTTTTGATCAAGAAGGTGGTGAAAGACAAATAAGAATAATTCTGGAGCAAAGAGCTGAAATGGAGACAAAAGTGTACTTATGGGTTTTATTCAAATGACTCAGACTCAACACTCAAATGTCTTTAGACTAATGCTGAACATTTAAGGGAATAGTATGTTAGGCATGAGACGGTAAGAAATAGCAAATAACTGGGGTTTACAGAAAGTGTGTGCTATTTATCAAGAAATTTATGTAAAAGAGACAGTTAAAACTACATATTAGCTTAACAAATTGTGTTTACTGACAGGATTTGCTTATGAAGGGTAGTGTAAGCACCTTGGATGCAATTCCTTAAGCATAGGCAGAAATAGAGGTGATGAACCGGCCACCAAAAATTTGCCTATTATTTGAACAGACAACTGTGTATTTTTTCTCATTTTGTAAATATTTTTAGGTGCTTTATATGTGAGGATACTGGACTACACACTTTAGGGAAGTGGTAATCTACTTAATGGTTATTTCAGAAAATACTAAAATAAGAATGGGACATTTGTCCTCACATTTTAGTCTAGGAAATACAGAAGCATTGTGATAAAAGTGTTGAAAATTTTGTCTTTACCACTTTATTTTTGTGATTGATTTCTATTTTCATGGCATTGTAGTCTGAAAAGATGTGTTATATGACTTCTGTTTTTGAAACTTTTTGAATATTTGAAATGTGCACTAATCTGTGATTTATCAAAATATGTGATTTTTCACATAGAGAAGAATGCATATTCAGTTTTGGGGGTGTGGATGTGGCAGCTCCTTTATATATCTAAATAGGTACTCTTATACATGTTTAAAAGCAAATATAAATTTTGTTAAATTGGCAAGGATGTGAAGAAATTGGAACCCTTATTCATTGCTGGTAGAAATGTAAAATGGTAGAGCCAGTTTAGAGTTTGGAAGTTTCTCAAAAATGTTAAGCATCAAATTTTCATATCTAGTAATTTAACTCTGAGAAATCTGTCCAATAGAGATATAATGCTCACACAACTCATTGTTGAATGTTCATAGCAATATTATACATAATAATACTTGTAAAGGGAAAACAAGTAACGGGAACAGAATGTGGTATACTATAAAATGTAATACAGTATTGCACAGGCTAAAGGGTTGATAAACCTCAGAAACAATAAATGGAAGAGAAATACATAAAATGCCACATCCCATGTGCCTTCTTTATATGAAAAGGAAAAGCAAATATTCTGAGACAGAAAGTAGATTAGTGGGTACCAGGGCTAGAGATGAGAATGGAAAAGATCGTTAAGTGGGCTTGAGATCCTAAAATTAAAAGTAGTAGTGATTGCTCAACTCCACAGATTTTTTTTTTAAACCTTTCTGAATTGTGCACTTAAACCTGATGGGTATCATGGTATGTAAGCTACTCTCGATGAAACAGTTTAATAATTGGCAGCATTATAACCATTGTAGCTTGAGATGATAAACTAACATTTGTGTGAATGATAACTGGAAGAAACAAACAGAGACATATCATGACATTAGGTGGCAAAAGAAAACGGAAAATGCATGCACATACAGAGAGATAGATGTGCATTATGAGCAGGGAGCTAGATAGCTCAGAGGACTGAGTGCATGCCTGAGCATCTGCAGGAGTCACCCCTGAGCACAGAACTGGGAACATCCTGAGTACTGCAAAGTGTGGCCCCAAAAGTAAAAGATTTATTATCATATTCTTTGTAATTAAAGGCTCAATAAGTGAGAATCTTCTAAATAAAATATGTCATATTGGTAAAATAACAAAAGAATACATGGATCCTGATGCCATTTTTAAAGAGCAGTACTATATTTGGTCTCTCAGGAAATATGTGTATGTTAAGTTTAAAACAGACTTGAAGACTATAATACAGAGGATAATACAGTACTTTGTGTGAACTGTTGACCCTATCCCTGATGGATTTGGTACCTGGCAACCACGTGGTTCTCCAAGCATCACCTGTCACAGCCCTGGACATAGACCTGAAGGTTCCTGCACGTCCTAGGTAGCCTGTTGTATGCTTAGGTCCCTCTACAGAACTGATAATCCATTTAGTTGATAAGTGCAGGCCCCAGGACTGGCCAGTGCATCTTGAGCTTCATTAGGAAGCCCCCTAACCCTCCTTTCCCGCCCCCCCATAAAAAAATTTAAAGACTGCAGCCAAATTCAGAATAAGAGCTGTGGAGTGTAGCATTGTGTTTGTGAGATCCTTAGGCACTGTTGAATTCCCAGCACCACAAAACAAAGAAGAGCCCCAAACACATCCATGAACAGTACTTGCTTCTAGGGTTCAGAGAAATCAGGGTGAATTTCTTATTTCTACAGCCCGGATGTGTTTTTAAATACTGCATACAAAATTATATGTTTTTAATGTACTTTTAAATTTGTATAATAAAAAAAGTAAACAGGACACTAAATTTGAAGCAATTAATTTGAAAATATCACCTTTTTTTTTAATTAGTGAAATACCATGAGTTACAGTCGTTGACCTTGCAAGTTTTTGTACTTAGGTTTCAGTTATACAATGAACGAATACCCATCCCTCCACCAGTGCCCATTCTCCACCACCAATGGTCCCAGTAACCCTCCCACCCCTCCCAACACCCCCATCCCATCCTGCAACTGTGGCAGGGCATTCCCTTTTGTTCTCTCTCTCCTTTTGGTTGCAGAGGTTTGCATAAGAGGCATTGAGTGGCAAACATGTTCGGTCTATAGTCTACTTTCAGCATGCATCTCCCATCCTGGGAGGATCCTCCCAACACCCTTACTTGGTGCTCCCTTCTCTGTCTGAGCTGCCCTTTCCCCTACCATGTGCGGTTAGCCTTCAAGCCATGGAGCAAACCTCTTGTAGCTTATCTTGACTATTCTTGGTCGTTAGTCTCCTATTTTGTTACTTTATATTCCCCAGATGAATGTAATCTTTCTATGTCTGTCCCTCTCTTTCTGACTCATTTCACTTTGCATGGTACTTTCCATGTAGTACCACTTGTATATAAATTTCGTGACTTCATCTTTTCTAAAAGCTGCCATAGTACTCCATTCTGTAGATGTACCAAAGTTTCTTTAACCAGTCATCTGCTCTCGGGCACTCAGTTTTTTCCCCCAGATTTTAGCTATTGTGAACAGTGTAGCAATAAACATAGAAGTGCAGATGTCATTTCGGCTATAGTTTTTTTGCCTCTCCAGGATATATTCCTACTAGTGGTATTGCTGGATCAAATGGGAGCTCAATTTCTAGTTCTTTGAGAATCATCCATACTGTTTTCCAAAAGGGCTGGACCAGTCGGCATTCCCACCAACAGTGAAGGAGAGTCCCTTTCTCGCCACATCTGCACCAACCCCGGTTGCTTTTGTTCTTTTGGGTGTGGGCCAGTCTCTGTGGTGTGAGGTGATATCTCATTGTTGTTTTTATATCACTCTTTCTTAATGGGGGAATAAAAATGAGAAAATAAAATCCTAAGAAACTAAAGGAATTATTTTATTATATCTAAGCTATGAAAAATAGAGAAAGTTAAAAAAAATCCAAAAAATGTCACTGACAGCCCTGTTATCCCAAAGTAGACCCCATGGAATGAGACTGTACCCTACCATCAAGGTCACTGATGCTGGAACAGCATATCAGCAATTACAGTAGTAAACCCAAATGTTCATTGACAGTGAAATTTGAGGAGCTTAAGTCTCATGTAAAATGGCATAATAGGGGCCTGAGCAATAGTACAGTGGGAAGGGTGTTTGCCTTGCACGTGACCAATCTGGGTTTAATCCCCTGCGTCCCATATGGTTCCATGTGCACCACCAGGACTAATTCCTGGGTGTAGAGCCAGAAGTAGCCCCTAAGTATTGCTGGGCGTGATCCCAAAAGCAGTAAATAAATTAATAAAATGGCTTAGTATATGTTATTTGTTAGTATTTGGTGGTGGTGGTGTGGGGAGTGCTCAGCATACTCCAGTCCTTATCACTGCTGGTGATATTGAGACAACCAAGGTGGCCAGAAATTCATTTCTAGAATTTGAGGATGCGGTGCTTCTTGGACCCTATGGTGTTATGGACCACCAGGTCCACCTAGTACTGCTCAGTGACTTTCTGGACTTCCTAGCGGTGCTCCAGAAGTCATGTGGTGCTGGAGATTGAACTTGGAGCAGGTGCCTGCCTTGAGCCTTAGTCCCTATACTACCTCTCCCAACCTCCTTCCCCACCCCAACTCGCTTATATTTTAAGTCCTAGTTTCTTAAACTTGGTGTTGCGGCCCATGTCTGGTCAGAGAACTGAATATGGGGGTTGAGAAAAATTTAACCACAGTAAAAGGTTTTTGAATGTACAGTGGCCAAAAATTAATTTGTCCATGTAATACATCCAAATGTGTTTGTCACAAAAAGGGTTCCACTTCTAATTTTTTAAATATTATGGCAGGGTGTTTAATGGGAAGAACTTAATTTACATCTGAAACTTTAGGAACAGAGAGCATAGGCAACACATTACATATTTTTCCAGCCCCTTTTATAAAATTAAGGATGGACAAATGTATTTTATAGTTTTTTTTACCTTCCTTATAAATATATAATGAGAAGGATATTTGATAAATCAGAATACAACATCCAGTGTGGTTCATCCATTTGGCTTTTCTTCACCTATATTTGTATATCCTTCTACTCCAATTTCAAACAACACAACCATGGGAGCTGGAGCATTAGTACAGTGGGTAGAGAATTTACCTTGCACGCGGTGGACCCGGGTTCAATCCCTGGCATCCCATATGGTTCCTCCAAGCACCACTAGGAGTAATTCCTGAGTGCAGAGCCAGGAGTAACCCCTGAGCATTGCCAAATGTGACTCAAAAAGAAAAAAAAAAACCCCTAATGCAACCACAGTATGCTACATGTAATCTAGTGCTCCGTAATATAAATGAAAACATATTCAACTTCTATTTAAAAGTGGATTCAGAATTTCATCATTCCCTTTAACAGTCTCTGGATGATATTCACTCTGGATGATATTTAGCTATACCACAGTGATTTTTATTTTTGGATCCTTGGTGCTGCAGAAATATATAAAAATTATATAAATTTTATATACCATGTGCATAAGTTAACCACTACTGTTACATGGTATATAAAATTATTGCTGGAAGGAAGGAAATTAATGAGTCCATGTACATGCACACATATATGCAGATGCATAGAACACCATAGTATTTATAGGTAACCGCTACAGTCTTACTGTGTTTCCTGGAAATTGAGATTATTTATACACACACATATATTATATATATTAAACTTTGCTCATAATTAGTTTATAATAGCATAAAATGTGGAAGGTTTTTTTTTTTTTTCAGTGTTCGAATCATCATGCTTTAGTTATTGGGACCTTGATAGCCTTCCTATATTGGATTACTAAAGTGACTTTCCCTCTCACTACCTAATATAGATATTGAGAGGTCACCAAAAGATGTCTTTTGTTTGGTTATCTTTTCTCCTCACATTCTACATCAAGAATCTTTGATATAATCCCTACACAAAATTAATTTGAATTAATCACTATCTGAAACCATTAAATTATCTTTTCCCCCTTTTTTTTGTATGAAATGTCTGTATGATTTTCTCAGCTTTCAAATCGAGGGTTCATTATGTGCCCTTGGTAGAAGTCGCCCTTCTGTGGGTTCTTAAGATTTTACATCACCGTACTCTAAAGTCACAGGGGCAGGAAGCTGACATTTTTCAAGTGAATAAGTAAGCATGATATTATATTTTGTTGTAATACTTCACCTATTTTGTAATTGGAGCCACCACCAGTAGTATTCAGGGAGCCTTGGAGTCACTTGAACAGTGACTAGACCTCTGCCTTTGAGGGGTTCTAATATTTTAGCTTCTTTAACTTCATAGTAAGTCACCAGTGGAACCTCTGATTTCAGTTTTCTTTATGAGGAGGGCAGCAGCTCTTTGACCACATATGACACCATTGTTTTTTTTTTTTTTTTTTTTTTTTTTTTTTTGCGAGTCCATGGGGTACAGATACATTTCCCCTTGCCTTTTGGAAGTGGAGCTTCTTCTCAATACCACATTCTGGTTTTGCCAGTATGTGAGCTATCTTCATCCACCATTTAGTCTCTGCATCTGGAGGTCTCCTGAAACAGCTCTTCTCTCTTTTAGAGTCTAGAGGGACGTTAGGCACTGTGTTATCCTCTGGAAACCTTTCATACACTTAAGGTGAAGATGAAACACCTCTACACCAGTGATGCTGAATAATCAAACCATTACTTACCTCACAGTATTTCTGTCCGGTAATCTTCCCATCTATCTCCGACCTAAGGTGGCTAATATTAGCAGATGTGGTATATAACCACCAAATTTGTCTCTGTAAATGTTTCTTTCCCCACGTGAGAGCAATTAGCACGGAGTTTGTGTTCACTTTTGAGGAATTAGTCACCAGATACAAAAATAAGTACAACGATTTTAATAAGAATAGTGTCTTAGGTATCTATTTGTTTGACCCCAATTTTCTAAGGTCTTAATACTTCACTGAACATAGGTATTTATGATAGATACTGGAAATATAAAAATAAGCAGATTAAAAAAATTAAAAATAAGCAGATATGTTGTAAACATTCACATGTAATATAAATAATAATATGACTAACCTGCCGTATATTGCACCATAGTGTTCAAATCCAATTAAAATATATGTAAAAGAATATAAGTTACACTAGATTTTGTAAAAGATTTCTATTTGCCGCATATAGTAACTATGACTTTATGAAATTTAATATATTTAATGATTGAGCATATAGTTCATTAATTTTTTTGGTGAGCTCAAATCTGATAGAACATGGGAAACCGGGGAACTTCAGTTTTTCCAAGTGGTGTAAATGGGGCAAATTTCTGAAGGGAGAATAGATTAAGTTTCTAAGTTGGTATGTGTGAATTTTATTTTTAGAATTGTATGGTTTTTGTTGTTTAACTTCTCTAGAATAATTCTTATTTTCAAAGAATTCAAAATTGTGTTTTGCATGCTGGTGTAAACTGAGCTAATAACAATAAAAGATTTTTTTCTCAATTTGTAGCTGAAGGCTAAATGGCTCCACTCTGCCACCTTCTGGCTAACTCCATATATTCATTCAAGAGAGGTAAATGTCTTCTAATTCTTACCAGAATGGTTGGTACAGGATGATTTTGTGGATGGTTGGGAGGTTGGAGATTTCCAATTTTAGGTGGGATCAGTGTAAGCTATAATGTAGTTCTAGAGTGTTTGATTTACACGTGTGTAAACTCAAATGTAACTCAAACTTCAGTGTCCAAGTTTATCAGAAAAGGATACTGCAAGATAAAACTATTCTTATCTTTTTTAGTTTCTTGACATATTAATATTAAACTTACCAAGTTTGTTACTTGTTCATCACTTTCCAGTAAAAAATAGTATTTGGAGAGTGATATAGAAATGGATATTACTGAAATCACAGTCTAGTTATTAGACAGAAACATGTTGTTGGACTTGGTAATTACTTACCAGAGCTTTAAAATGAATGGAGAAACCGTATGTGAATAGTAACCAAAATCTTACTACTTTATATCTTTCGTTTTATGATTTCACTGCATTTGTCTCTATTCAAAAGAGAAATCTTAAAGACTCAAAACTTTTAAAAAATGTACTTTATTTGGAACCAATGCGGGACTCTTGGGTGGAGGTAGGAAGAGAAGCTGAAATAGAGTATATTGTAGTTTTATGACTTTACCTGCACTTTGCTCTGGGAATGAAATGATAGTCATCTTAAAGGTAGGGTGATGTAAGGAATTATATATGCTAATTTTTCCTCAGAGGGCTAGATTTAAGGGCTGGGGAGAGTCACCCGATGAGCAGGATGCATGAGATGCATACGGGAGCCCCAAGTACATCAGAGTCCCCCCACACCATTTGTTGTAACCTACCACTCTCTTATCAAGCAGATGTATCTTTTAGACTGTATTATATAACCTGATAATTTTTCTCCTGGCAAAGCCTGGCAAGCTACCCATGACGTATTCAATATGCCAAACACAGTAAACAAGAGGTCTCATAATGGAGATGTTACTGGGCCCGCTTGAGCAAATTGACAAACAACAGGAGGACAGTGACAGTGACAGTGATATATTTTATAAGTAGATTCCAATATATCCCAGTCAGTAAGGCATATCTTTTCACAGTTTACATCCGGTATTAAGTTAAACAGGAAATTTAAAGTAAAGAATAGATAACCTCTTAAAGCAATGTAGCAGTATGTGTAAAATGGGGGAGTGCCCTTAAGGAGCCATAATTTCTATTTATGACTTATCTTTGACTTGGGACACCTGTGGTTATCTGTAATTAAACTAGAAATTAATGACATAAGGAAAGCTAGAAAAAAGGTTTCAGTACTTGAAATTTAAAGAATACATTTATTAAAAACACGCTGCAAGAGAACTTTTTAAAAATTACTTTGGGGCTGGAGAGATAGCACAACGGGTAGGGTGTTTGCCTTTCATGCAGCCAACCCGGGTTCGATTCCCAGCATCCCATATGGTCCCCTGAGCACCGCGAGGAGTAACTCCTGAGTGCAGAGCCAGGAGTAACCCCTGTGCATTGCCAGGTGTGACCCAAAAAGCAAAAAAAAAAAAAATTACTTTGAATTAAGTAACAGTGAAAAATAGAATTTGTCAGAGTCTTTGAAATTTTGCAAAGTAGTGCTCAAAGAGCAATCTATATTTGTAGGTGCATATTTTGAAGAAGGAGAACTAACTAAAATCAGCCAATAAGGTTCCATCATAAAGCAATAGAGGAAGAAAAACAGTTTAGGTTAATGTAAATAAAAGAAAATACACTATGTAAATTAGAGAAATCGGTGAAACTTAAAATGGTAGGCCTTTTAAACACTCAAAATTTATTAAATGAAAAGATTAGTAAAATTGATTAACATCAAGCCAGTATAACCAAGAAAAGAAAGTGTAATACATTAATCACCAGTAATAAAAGTAACGGCTGGAGCGATAGCACAGTGGGTAGGGCATTTG
The DNA here is from genome assembly GCF_029834395.1 of Sorex fumeus. Taxonomy (NCBI): domain Eukaryota; kingdom Metazoa; phylum Chordata; class Mammalia; order Eulipotyphla; family Soricidae; genus Sorex; species Sorex fumeus. Next base: position 17,609,814 of record NW_026606104.1, on the reverse strand, counting down.
CCTTGCACGAGGCCGACCTGGGTTTGATTCCTTTGTCCCTCTCGGAGAGCCCGGCAAGCTACCAAGAATATCCCACCTGCATGGCAGAGCCCGGCAAGCTCCCTGTGATGTATTCGATATGCCACAAACATTAACAACAAGTCTCACAATGAGATATTACTGGTGCCCATTCAAGCAAATCGATGAACAGCAGGAGGACAGTGCTACAGGACAGTGCTACGGTGCTAATAAAAATAAAACTTTCAGCACTGTTGCATTCCTCATTGAGATTATAAAGCACTACTATGAAAATCTTTCGATCAACAAATTTGGTAATATATGACATGAACCAATTCTTATCATGTGATACTGTTTAGTTTTTGTAATCAGATATATTTCCCAAGATGTCATGACAATAACAAATTTCTCAAAATGTTTTTTTCATTTGTTGTTTAAGAATCATCCAAAGTATTCCTTTTATTTGTTTCATGCTTAGTATTAAGATGTCATTTCGGGGGTTGGATCGACAGTATAGCGGGTAGACTGTTAGCCTTGGGTTCAATTCCCAGCATCTCATATGGTCCCTTGAGCACCACCAGGAGTAATCCCTGAGTGCAAAGCCAGGAGTAACCCCTGAGCATCGCCAGGTGTGACCCAAAAGGCTCTCCCCCCAAAAAAAAAGATGTCATTTATGTTTGACAAATATTTTGTTCTCCACAACCAAAACTTCATTGCAAGTTTAGTAAATACAGTTTTTGCGCTATCATGATTGTTAGAAAGAAATCCATATTGCAAAATGATTCAATATCTTTTCTTTTTCCTGTCAATTTAGGCATACTAGACCCTGTAGCAAACACTGTGCTTTATTGTAATCGGGATTTTTCCATCATCTGTATAAATTGTTTACTTATTCATAACAGATACTTTTTCTAAAATATTAATATTGAAAATAATTTCTCAAATAAATATTAGCTTTCTTTTATGAAATTACTTTATACTTAATTCTAAAAATTGGTGTTCAACTTGCACATACAATAGTGATGATGAAGTAATTTTAAAGAGCCTTTATCTTGCTTGCTGCAAGTAAGCACTTAGGTCCCTAAATGTAAAAAAAAGGAGTTAATAGCAATTTTTAAAATCTAACATTCTTACAGAGTTTTATATAATGATATACTGAATTGATACAAGCTGAGGAATGGTTATCAGAAAATATAGAAAACTCATATGTACTGGTAGAAAATATAGAAGACGTAATAAGTACAATAAAAACACTATAGTTCATAACATAGTCATAACAACATAACATACATCATAACTTGTAACATATCATAACATACTCAGTCTCGAATCTGAGGTGAGGTGTTTGTGTGAGCATCTGTTGGCAGTGTGTGGCGTGATGCTTGTGCAGTGCAGACTGCACAGGTTTTGTGTTCTGAATCCAAGCTGTAGTGGAATCATGAGAGGCAACACCAGGGAGCACTGCTAGTAGCACCTTGCATTCATTATATATTCGATTTGAATTTTTTTTGGAGCGGGGGAGAGTGAGAGCAATTAGGGCATTTGCCTTGCATGCGCTGACCTGGGTTTAATGGCCCAGTGCCCCATATAGTCCTCTGAGCCACACCAGGAATAATTCTTGAGTGCAGAGACAGGAGTAACCCATGAACACTGCCCCAAAACAAAAAAAAACAAGTTTGTTTTGGTCATTATAAGTTCAAAAATTAATGGTTGGGACCAAATTTTCCTCCCTACATTGGGGTCATGACTCACAGTTTAAGGAGCTTTGATCTAAGCAGTACCCAACCATATATTGTGTGTAAGAAACCAACTTTAAATATACTGATAAAGGATCTTTTAAAGCAAGCAGGCCTTTAGAGACAGAGATAGTGGTAAGCCACATGCTTTGCCTGTAGCCATAATGTCTGCGAGCCTGGGTTGAATACCCTGAACCACATATTGTTTACTGAGTACAACCAGGATTTGCTTTTGAACACCGAGCCAGGAAGAGACCCTTAGCACTACTCGAAGGTGGTAGTACTCAAAAAATCGAGCAAAAAATAAAATAAGGTAAAATAAATTAATAAAGGAAAAGAAATAGGCAAAAAGCTGTGACTGTATATAAATACTCAGGAAACAACAGAAGGGTTGAACTTTATAAAGATATGGGACTCTTTTTTTTAAAGGGCTGGAACGATAGCACAGCTGATAGGGCATTTGCCTTGCATGCGTTGCATGCGGCCAACCCGGCCGACCCGAGTTCGATTCCTTCGCCCCTCTTGGAGAGTCTGGCAAGCTACTGAGAGTATTTCGCCCGCATGGCAAAGCCAGGCAAGCTACCCATAACATATTTGATATGCCAAACACAGTAACAAGTCTCATGACGGAGATGTTACTGGACCCACTCGAGCAAATCGATGAACAATGGAGGACAGTGCTACAGTGCTACAGTCTTCCCAAAAGCTGAATACACATTATCCAGTGCACCTGAGTCATTCTTCAAGATAGACTGCTTGCTGGGACATAAAACAAGGTCCATAAAATAAAAAAATCATAACAAATGTTTTCTCAGACCACAATGGAGGTGGAAATATATCGCAGGAAAAAAAAAACTGGGTAAGACTCAATTACTTGGAATTTAACCTACTTTTAAACAGCTGCTGGGTCAAAGGAAATCAAAGAAGTAGTAAAAAGTATCCTGGAAACAAAATGAGTGAAATGAATGAAGACGCTGGTTACCAGAAGATATGGGATGTAATAAAGTTTGTTTTAAGTTAAAGTTCTTTTCAACAAAGGCAGTAATCATTAAACAAAGAAGGTCAAATGAATCAAACTCATTTCAGCAAACTAGAAAAAGAAGAACAAAGGAAACCCAAGTAGGAGTAAAATAATAAAACTCACTTAATCACGTAATCACTTAACTTCCCGTTAGTCGTCGATTTGCTCGAGCAGGCGCCAGTAATGTCTCCATTTGTCCCTGTGGCGTGGTAGTGTAGTCCAATGGCATCTGTTCGCTCTGGGAACATGAAGAGCCTCAAACCGATCGTTCATGATCTTGACGAAGAAGTCTGACCATCTGGTAGGTGGGCGGCCATGCGGTCTTTTGACATCCCGTGGAATCCAGTCGGTAACAGCTCTAGTCCAGCGGTCGTCTTTAAATCTCATTATGTGACCAGCCCATCTGATTTTTGACACCTTGGCAAATGAGACAGCGTCCCTGATTCTTGATCATTGATGGATGTCGGAACTCCGGATTCTTTCTCTCATTTGAGTGAAACGTGATATTTGTGAATAAACGTGAATGCAACAGCTATGTGTGCCTAGGTCGAGAAGTCAACATGACAAATGACCTGGCACCCAAGCTGCGCAGGAACAAGAGAGCGGCTTGGAACGCCTTCAAGAACGTCGAAGAAATAACTAAGAGGACGAAGAACCTCTGGCTCCGGGCACATCTCTTTGATTCCACTGTTCTTCCTGCATTAACATATGCCTCAGAGACCTGGGCCCTACGCAAACAGGATGAGAACGCTATTCAGGTCTCCCAAAGAAGAATAGAAAGAGCTATGCTTGGAATAAAACTCAACAGCTATAAATAATATCACTGCATCACTGATATCCCGTTGTTCATTGAGTTACTCGAGCGGGCACCAGTAACGTCTCCATTTGTCCCAGCCCTGAGATTTTAGCAGCCTATCCTTACTCATCTTTCCCAACACTACCATATTGAAGACTCTTTCAGGGTACACAGACTCCCCAGAATTAAACTTAGTCTAGATGGGTTTCTGGTGAATTCTTCCAAACATTCAAAGAGGACCTTCCTATTTTTTTCAAGCTCTTCCAGAAAGTTAGAGAAATAGCAATTCTCCCAGTCAGTCTTTGTGGGCAGTATTTTCCTCTTAACCAAAGCAGAAACATCGCTAAAATGAAGAGAGAGACAAAAAAGAAAAACAGAAAAAAGAAAAAAAGAAAATACAGCAGATAGGGCAGTTGCCTTGCACCCGGCCAATATGGGTTTGATCCCTTGTACCACATATGGTCCCCAGAGCCTATTAGGAATCATTCCTGAGTACAGAGCCAGAAGTAAGCCCTGAGCACTTCCAGGAGTGGCCCAAACATCCCCACCACCCGACAACCAAATGAAACAAAAACTCTTCAACCCTTCCTCAATATAATGAATACATGTATCATAAATCAATAGCTAATATGATACTCTGTGACAAAGGACTGACAACTTTTTCTCTAAGATCAGAATCACAACTGGGATGTTCATTCTTACCACTGTAATTCAAAATAGCACTGGAAGTCCTAGCCACAGATATTAAAGGGATTCGTACTGGTAAAGAAAACCTATTACTATTTACATATGGCATAATACAGATAAAAAACTCCAAAAACTCCACTGAGAAACTTATCGAAACAAGCTATACAGTAAAGTAGTATGCTTCAATATCAATGCATAGAAATCTTTTGCATTTTTATATGTGAATGATGTTAGAAGTGAAATAATGTTTTAAAATTGATCGTGACTCCCAAAAATCAACTACGTAGGATATAAGAAAGAAGTTTTAGGGTTTCGTTTTCCTTTTTTTTTTTTTAGTGAAGACTTTAAGTCATAACTGATAGAAATAAAGACATGAGAAAAAGGAAACTTTCCTTGTTCCTGGGTGTAAAGAACTGTTATCACACACTATCTACACTTAATGGAATGCCAATCGGAATTGGCATGGCATTCTTCAAGCACAAATACTTCTGAAACTTGTATGGAACCACAAACTCCCTGAATTTCAAAGCACTACTGAGAATAAAAAGAAGGTGGGAGACAATACATTTCTTAATTTTATACTGTACTGTAAGGCTGTGATACTGGAATAAAGACAGATTCTCAGACAATGAAATGGAATTAAAAGACCAGGATTAAACTCTCAGATGTATAGCCAGTTAATTTATAACAGAAATAAGTGCATTACATAGGGCAAGGAAAATTTTCTTAGTAAGTGGTGTTAGCTGCATGAAAAAACTTGATCACTTGCTCACTTGACTTCCTGTTAATCGGCAGTTTGCTCAAGCGGGCGCCAGTAATGTCTCCATTTGTCCCTGTCGTGTGCTAGTGTAGCCCAATGGTGTCTGTTCGCTCTAGGAACATGAAGAGCCTCAAACCGGTCGTTCATGATCTTGATGAAGAAGTCTGACCATCTGGTAGGTGGGTGGCCACGCAGTCTTTTGACATCCCATGGAATCCAGTCGGTAACAGCTCTAGTCCAGCGGTCATCTTTAAATCTCATTACATGACCAGCCCATCTGATTTTTGACACCTTGGCAAATGAGACAGCGTCCCTGATTTCTTGATCGTGGACGGATGTCGGAACTCCAGATTTTTTCTCTCATTTGAGTGAAACATGATACTCTAAGCATAAGCATAGCTCGTTCAATTCTTCTTTGGGAGACCTGAATAGCGTTTTCATCCTATTTACATGGGGCCCAGGTCTCTGAGGCATATGTTAATGCAGGAAGAACAGTGAAATCAAAGAGATGTGCCCGGAGCTGGAGGTTCTTAGTCCTCTTAGATATTTCTTCGACCGCTCTTGAAGGTGTTTCAAGCCGCTCTCTTGCTTCTGCGCAGCTCGGGTGCCAGGTCATTTGTCATGTTGACTTCTCGACCTAGGTACACATAACTGTTGCATTCGGAGATGGTCGTTTTGTTGAGAGCGAATGGGGCGTCAGGAACGAGGCTGTTTCTCATAAACATTGTCTTCGTGAGATTCAGATGTAGTCCTACCTTTCCACACTCACGGTCAAAGTCGGCCAGCATTTGTGCCGCTTGGCTGATGTTTGGTGTTATTAAAACAATGTCATCAGCAAAGCAGAGGTGGTGTAGTTGCCGACCATCTATCTTCACTCCCATTCCTTCCCATTCCAGTCGTCGCATGATGTTCTCCCATTCCTTCCCATTCCAGTCGTTGCATGATGTTCTTGAGGGTGGCATGAAAAAAACAAAGAATAAAACCTGACCCCTGTCTCACACCACACAGGAAATGTAAATTCAGTGGATCAAAGGTCCTAATATTATACCTGAACTCATAAAATTTATCAAGGAAAATATACACAGAACTTCACATAATGATCTCAGATGAGTTTTCAATGATTCAACCTCATTGACAAGGAAAACAAACAAAATGAACAGTGATTCAAATTTAAAATCTGCACTGTAAAAGAAATGGCTAAAATCAAGAGACATCCAATTGAATGGGAGAAAATAATTGCATGTCATACATCTGGCAGAGGGCTGCCTAATAGCTAAGATACATAAAGTACTCACAAAGGTCAACAACAACAAAAATCAAATTATTCCATTAAAAAATCGAAAAAAGAGAGACCGGAACCATAGTACAGCTGGTAGTGTGCTTGCCTTGCACAGTGCTGACCTGGATACAATCCCTGGCATGCCATATGGTCTCCTGGGCATCACCAGGAGTAATTCCTGAGTGCAGAGCCAGGAGTAACTCCTGAGCATCGTCAGATGTGGCCCAAAACCAACCAAATAAGTGAAAAAGAAAAAATTGAACAGACAATTCCTCAAAGAAGAGAAAAAGATGGCTAATAGTCGCGTGAGGTGTTCATCATCATTGATTATCAGGAAATGTAAATCAAAATGACCTCACACAAATGAGAATGGCCTATATGAGTAATTCCAGAAACAGCCATTGCAGATAGGAATGTGATTTAATAATTAAAAAAATTTTTTAATTTAAAAAAACAAAGAAATTTCCATTCATTGTTGATGGAAGAGTTGTCTAATTGTCAGGTTTAGTTTTTACTTAAAAAAAAGTATAAGGACTACTCAAAAAGTTAAATAGAACTTTCATTGGACCAGTAATTTCACTCTTTGGTATCTTTCTGAAGAACACAAAACCCGGGTCTGGAGAGAGAATACAGTAGCTAAGGCACTTGTCTTGCATGTTGCTGACCCAGGTTTGATCCCTGGCACCATATATGGCTCCTCAGTACTCACTGAGTACTGAGGAGTGATGCCTAACACAGAGCCATAAGTAAAACCAGAGTACAGCTATGTGTGGCCACAAACAGAAAAATACAGAAACAAAGAGAACACGAAAACCATTAATTTGTAAAGAGAGGTGCATACCTGCAACTCAGGTACTCAAGAACAGATGAGTGGATAAAGAAATTGTGATAGTTCTTCAGTGTGGTATACTGCTTGGCTATAAGAAAAAGATGAAATCTTTCTTTGGGCTGCAACTTAGAAGGATCTAGGAAGATACTGAGCTAATTGAAATAAGTCAGAAAGAGGGCAAATACTAAATGATCTCACTCATATGAATATATGGGGTATAAATAAGCCAAGTAAGGAAATAGTGGCCAATGGAAACAAACCCTGAGATTCAGTGTATGGAACTGAACTTAAAAAAGCAAGAGGGGTCAGGGTCATGAGAAGGGATCTAGGGACAGTGGGAGAAGACTTTTTACACTCCGTGGGTTTGGTGTAGTAACATCGTATACTTAGAACGATACTGTAAATCATGGTAATAAAATTAATATCAACTTAGAGTTTCAAGTGGTAATATTAGTATAAACTTCAGAACTAAATTAAAATAAAGTTTGTCTCTACTTGTCACATCTGCTTAAAATGTCATTCAGAAGGAAATGCGTATTGCAAATAAGAAAAGATTAAAATTGCGAATGGTCCAACTGTGGAAGCCTGCCTCAAGGGCTGGGGGAGAGGGTAGTTGGGATAGAGAAGGGATCATTATCACAATCAGCTTGGAAGGGATCACTCTGGATGGGAGATGTGTGCTAAAAGTAGGCAAAGAACCAAACATGATGGCCTCTCAGTATCTGTATTGCAAACCATAATGCCTAAAGGGGGGAGGGGGGATGAGAGAGAGAGGGAGGGAGGGAGGGAGGGTGGGAGGGAGGGAGGGAGAGGTGCCTGCCATAGAGGCAGTTGGGGGGAGCAGGAGGGGTATGGAGAATATTGGTGGTGGGAATGAACACTGGTGGAGGGATGAGTGTTGGAGCATTGTATGGCTGAAACTCAGCCGTGAAAGCTTTGTATCTCACGATGATTCAATTTAAAAAGAAAAGATCAAAAATGGTGATCTATCTTCCACATTATGAAACTACAAAAAAATTAAACCTAAAAAAAAGTAGAGGCAAGGGGGAAAAATGAGAGCAGGGTAAATAAAATTGAAAACTGAATCAATGAAAATAAAACTGGCAGTTTTTTTCCAAAAAGAAACAATTAAATATCAACCAGGCTATCAAGAAAAAGAGAGAAAAAGTTACTAATATCAATAAAGTAACAGCAAATGTAAGTACAGATGTCATATTCAAAGAGTAATAAAGTATTAGAAACTACTTTTGTCACAAAAATTTGACAGTGTGTTTGAAATAAATCATTTCTTGAAAGATGAACTTTCAGTACTAATTAAATAAGGATCATTTAACTGACTTGTTGATGAAAATGAATTAATCTTTATAACCTTTTAGAAGGGACCTGTATTCCAGATTTCCTGACAGATTTTTTTCAGGATTTGAGGAAATAATATTAGTTCTCTGTAACCTTCCAAAAATAGAGTATTTTCTAATTTTTTTTCTTTTTGGGTCCACCTGGCAATTCACAGGGGTTACTCCTGGGTCTGCACTCAGGAATTACCCCTGGCAGTGCTCAGGGGACCATATGGGATGCTGGGAACTGAACCCGGGTCAGCCACATGCAAGGCAAATGCCCTACCCGCTGTGTTATTGCTCCAGCCCCCAAGTATTTCCTAATTTAAGAGACCAGTCTTAGGTCTGGTGATAGTACAGTGGGGAAGGCGTTTGCCTTGCACACAGTTGACCCGGGTTTGATCCCTAGAATCCTATATGGCCCCCCAAGCAAGGCGAAGAGTAATTCCAGAGTGCAAATCCAGGAGTAACTCCTGAGCATCTCTGGGTGTAACCCAAACAACAACAAAAACAACAAAAAGACCAATCTGATTTAATTGATAAAATCATGTGGAATTGTATGTGAAAATAAAGTTACAATATAATATCTCCTGTAAATATATATGTAAAAATATCCATAAATTGGATTCAGTAGTGTGTTAAAACTATATACAAATTCAAGAGGTGTCAATTCTGAGAATTTAAGATTAGTTTAGTATTTAGAAATTAATCAATAACTATACCTATAGAAGTGGGCTGGAGCAATAGCACAGCGGTACAGTGTTTGCCTTGTGCGCAGCCAGCCCGGCCAAGCCGGGTTCGATTCCTTTGCCCCTCCCAGAGAGCCCGGCAAGCTACCGAGAGTATCTCGCCCGCGTGGCAAAGCCTGGCAAGCTCCCCATGACGTATTCAATATGCCAAACACAGTAACAACAAGTCTCACAATGGAGACGTTACTGGGCCAGCTCGAGCAAATCGATGAACAATGGAAGGACAGTGACAGTGACAGTGGACCTATAGAAGTAAAATCAGATGATGTGATTCTATTCTTTCAGATGCTAATTTCAGTTTAGTATTAGATAATCGTTCGATTCCTCTGCCCCTCTCGGAGAGCCCAACAAGCTACCGAGAGTATCTTGCCCGCACAGCAGAGCCTGGCAAGCTACCTGTGATGTATTCGATATGCCAAACACAGTAACAACAAAGTCTCCAATGGAGACATTACTGGGCCCGCTCGAGCAAATTGATGAACAACGGGAGGACAGTGACAGTACATTAGATAATTAATATTTAATATGTTCTGAGAAGAAAATGTTTCAGCTAGGAACATAAAGAAACATACTTGTACCAATAAGTATTATCTACCAAAAATATTTATTTGATTTTAACGCTACAGCTAACATAATTAATGGTGAGAAACTGAAAACTTTTTAACATCAGGAAGGATGTTCATTTTCAATACTCAAAATTGTACTAAAAGATACTGCCTTTTCTATGTGGCAATAAAAATAAATAAAAGGCATGGAGATTTAAAGGGAAAAAAACCCAAACCAAACAGTATCTGTTCAAAGGTAGTTGAATTGCTAATAGGAAAATCCCAATAAATCTCTTTTTTAAAAAAGGGGCTCCTAGGATTTAGTGAGTTTGGCAGATTTTGAAGTGTACAGTTAATATTTAAAAGTGTCATATTTCTATATAGTAGAACAATTATAGCACTGTAGCACTGTCCTCCCATTATTCATTGATTTGCTTGAGCGGGCCCAGTAATGTCTCCATTGTGAGACTTGTTGTTACTGTGTTTGGCATATCGAATACGTCACGGGGAGCTTGCCGGGCTCTCCGATAAGGGCAGAAGAATCAAATCTGGGTCTACTGTGTGCAAGGCAAACGCCCTACCCGCTGTGCTATCACTCCTGCCCAAATTTACCAACATAGTATGGTTTAATGAAATAATTAACACATTGATCAGTGGAATAAAAAGGAATTCCTAAGTATGTTCTCTCACTCAAATATGGTTAATTGAATTATTGTGAAGATACAGAGGCAAGTTAATTGTGAATAGAAGTAAATTGTGATAAAATTATCATGGAATACTCCTCAGCAATGAAAGTGAATAAACTCTTTTTTTTGCTTTTTTGGGTCATTCCCCAGCGATGCTCAGGGGTTACTCCTGGCTCTGCATTCAGGAATTACTCCTGGATATGTGTTTGGAGGACCATATGGGATGCCGGGGATTGAACCCGGGTTGGTCACGTGCAAGGCAAACACCCTAGCCACTGGACTATCACTCCAGCCCCTGAAAGTGAGTGAATTTTTGAAACACAGAATATGGATTACTCAGTTGCTTCATATGCTAATTGCATAAAATCAGTAAAAGTTCGAGTTCACTTAAAACGTTATTAATCCATTTATAATATTTTAAAATGGTAAAGCTGTTTTAAAATCTTTATGTGAAGATCAGTAGTCATGTCCATGTCATTTGCTGTTTACATGAACAAAATATATTATTTGCATATCCTACTTTTAGAGTTTTCTTTAACCTTCAAACTTTGAAGTACATAGATCTACTTGGTTTCAGTATAATTGTAAACATAAAGGTGGATAATAAAATTGCATGGCTAAGATATCACCATCTTGCTGAAATGAAGTAAAAACATTCTTGTAGGAGATTCTTAGACTTTGGACCAATCCAGCCTCTTACTATCCTTTCATCCTCACTTTCCTTGTTTGAAAAATACTGCATTTGCAAAACCTTATTTTGTGGTAATGGCCATTTTGCACTGGTTCAAGGAGCCTTGACTTAGACATTGGAAGACCAAGATGATTTGGGGCAAGTCACTTATTGTTTATATTTGGAAAATAATTAGCCAGTGAGAATTGTTTTGTATGCTATAAAGTGCTCAATAAATTTACATATTGTTACTATTAATATAATAAATTTGTTGTTTTATAATAATCATAGAAGCCTCAAATTTTAAAACCAGGGCAGAATGAATAGTGATTTTACAATCTTAAAACAAATGCAGAATAACTTTATAACATCATATGTTGATTACTCTAGTATTATTATACATTATTTAATTAGGTTATAGCATATGAAATATGCTTTATATTTTTGGGTACATGGTTAGAAGAAATACAGTCCTTAAGATTGGTTTAATTTTGAGCTTGTTAAGGATGTAGTTGTTACTTTCTAGCAGTAGATGCCAGTAGAGTTCTTTAATAAAGATTAAATCAAGTACTTTCATAGCAGCAATTTCATGATCATATTACCATATATAGAAGCATTGTTCTGAGGAGTAAAGAATCTTTCTTTAAGGAATTTTTAGTATTAGAAATAGATATATTTAAATAAGGGGGAAAAGATTGCAAATGCATGTTTGCACCCGTTAAGCAATATTTGCTTATTTTTTTCCTTTTATGCTATACTAATTTTGTTGTAAAGATTGTGCTTTGTTTTAAGTAAGTTAATGCATATTTTGTAGCGATCTGGACTATCTGCACTAGACTGAAACAGTAATGACTATAAGTCTGGCTAGACAGCTCTCTCTATATGTTTGTTTTTGTTTTGGGGCCACACCTGGCAGTACTTAGGGGTTAATTCTGCCTCTGCTCTGAGGGATTACTCCTGTTGGTGCTGTATGGAATGCTAGGGATCAAACCCAGGTTAGCAGTGTGCAAGGCCAGTGCTTTGCCTGCTGTACAATCTCTGTGGCCTGTGTTATGATATTTTTACCCATTTTGCACAGGAATACCTGGAACATAATATTTGGGATAGGTTAATATATTGAAGATGAGTGATTGGAAGGAGTGACTGGAAGCAGCGAAAAGACCTTTTATTAGAAGTTCATGTTTATACTAATAAAATAAGTGAAAATGGAACTCAAGCACTGAATTTTATACCTGAATATAGAGGAGTCTGCAATATTTATAATATATTCTTCTTTCTGAGTATGAACATCTTAGTGCTTGCAGATAATTTACAAATATGAACCTGTCTACAAGTAGAGACATTTCAATTATTTAATGACTCAAACCTTGTAAAAAATGAAGAGCCACTTTCTTCAGCTCTACTATATGATATAGGCATCACATTTCTGAATTCAGGTAATGCAAAATTTAAGAAATTTATAAACAAGAAAATTTAATAGAAACTAAAAGATCAGTGCAAACAGAGAACTTTTATTTCCCTAGGAAGTATGTGGGAAACTTTAGTAAAGACTCACATTTATGATGAGTCTTAAGGATGAATAGAATTTTTCTGAAGAGAACAAGTCAAATAATTTAGAAAATGAGTTCACTTCTGCCCATAGTCAATTCAAGATCTACAAGTGTTTGCTAAAGAGTATAGACACTTTATTCGATGTTTGTTTTGTATAAAGCACTGTCAAAAGATAAGCAAATCATTATTGACATACCAATTCTTATATGCAAAGGTGCATATTCATATTTTGAGTCGCCTAGATATTGTTGCATATTTGTTGAGATTGAAACACAAGATAAAACCAAAGTGAACAGAAATGAGCTGGCAAAATGTACTAATATTTTGGGTGTGTGTTGTGTTCTAATATAATTACACTGTTTTACATTATTGTTCCTATCCTATTTGTCAAGAAGCTGGAACTCCTTAAGATTTTTCTTTTAATCAGATAGGCACTATTAGGATATATTTTTTAAAAGGCTCTCTTGCCCCATCCCTACTTTTCTTACCGTTATTTAGAACTTCCGAAACAAAACCGTACAAATTTTTTATCTTTTAATTAAATATTAAAAAGAAAGTACTCAAGTCATTGTTGCATGTCATAAGTTATCGTGTGTGTGTGTGTATGTGTGTGTGTGTGTGTGTGTGTGTGTGTGTGTGTGTGTAAATGGATGAGGACATTATTTCAAGGAGGTCTTTCTAAGTGAGAGTACTAATTCAAACAATAAGTTAACTTTTAGTTTTAAAGTAGTTAAATTTTTAAAATGAATGTATCTCAGTTAACTAGAGCTTTTCATCTCTTGATTTAAATTTCTTGCTGTGTCTGATTTTATTAAAAATTTTGTATGTACTTTTTTCTATTTTAGTGTGTTTAAAAATGTAGTGTTTGTAGGCACTTGTCAGCAATTTTGACAAGTCATATTGACATGCTTATTTTTGTAGTTCCGGTATTTATTAGAATTAAGTTAATGAGTTAGCAACATTCAGTTCTTATTTTTGAGTTCCAGTTCAGATTTTTTTTCTTAGTTATAACATATTTCTTACAAGTTTTGCTTTTCAAGTTTTGAAATATCCATTCCGTACTACTTTTCATTGAGAAGTTAACTACTTTTAAAGATTCATAAAATCTGTTTATTAGCTGATTTCCTGGAAAAGACAAAACCCAACCTTTTAAATATGCTATGTTTAGAGAGTGGTTTGACCTTCTGCTCTTTGCATAAGGTTGTAATATATGTTTAACTGGTTTTCCTTTTATAAAAATTTGTCAGCCTGCTCTCTATATGCAAAACTGTCGTTACTCCGTGTATTTACAGTAGAACATTATTAAGCCCAGAGCCTTTGAGATAGGTACTACAAGTCCTTAAATTTCCCATCTTTAGTTGACTTTTAGTTGACTTGAAGAATTTTGCTAAGAAAGCCTCAGTAATGTACTGTTTTATATTAACAGGAAACAGAACAGCAGTAGTGGTTTGAATACCCTGCAAACAGGAAGTTTGACACATGCAGAGCTCTTAGCTTCTGTTTAAGACGTTGTTGAACTCCCTTCTGGAAATTCTTTTTAGTTACTTTAAAGTGTAAATACACATGAATGGCAGCTTATAGAGAACTGCCCTGTAACCAGTGTACGGGGACGACAGCTCTTCAGAAGTTGGAAGGTTTTGCTAGCCGATTATTTCATAGACACTCCAAAGGTACTGCACACGATCAGAGAAGTACTCTGGAAAATGACAGTCTTCATTTCTCTGAACATACTGCCTTATGGGACAGATCAAGTAAGTTTTCTGTGATACATTTTAATTAGAAGCTAAAATGCTAATTGAAGTTTTAAAACTAAACATAAAGGACTATGTTTTGTTTGTCTTTTTATGATTTTCCCACTGCAAGACGAAGTTGGAAAAAGTTACACAAAAACTTCATTATAGTTTAGCCAAACTGTGTTTCTTGTTTTATCTTACAGGATTATTCAAATTAAATAACAGAGGCCAAAGAACATGTACAAAATTCTTGCATCATTTCCAGGGTGTGCTCCTGTTTCTGCTTTTATAGAAAAAATAAATGCCTAAACTTTAAAAACAATGATTACTTACTTTTAAAATTTTCCTAGACTTTGAAAATGGCAAAGAGACTCTTGAAATTGCAGTCAGATTTCTGTTATGTTTTCCATCTTTTATTTTTACATGTGCCCATGAAAACTTAGTTTTATAAGCAGTTTTATAATATAAAAACATAGTATAATTACTCTATCTAGTTTGTATGCTTATAACGTATTCTATACTTTTAAAAGTAAATTTTATGTTATAATTGGTTAAAGGGAATTATTTATGCATATAACACATTCTTTCCAGGCATGTTAAAATATTGGACTTTTTTAAAGTTCAAATGTATCCAAATGTATTACTGCTTTATTAAAATTGTGATACATATGTACATTATGTGTATATATGTCCAATTTTGGTGGCATACATTTTACAAGATAAATTCACAGTAAACAGTACCAGTGCCTCCATTTCCACCATTCACCTTGGATCCTCCCCAAGGTACTTTTGTATTCTGATTAAAGGAACAATAGAATTGCCCTTGGAACTCTTGCCCTTTTTAGTGTGTTTATTTGATCATCAAATAGTTCCAGGTTTTGTCTCTGTTTATAAATTCCATTATGGTTGAGAAAGAAAACTCAGTGTAAGGAAAAAGATAAGAATACATGTATATACCCTCATCATGTTACTGAAGGGAGAAAATAAAGAACATGTATTTGTACAGTTTTTTCCACTCTTAATGTTTTGACTATAATTAATCCTTTACAATATTGATGGGTAAGAAATCTCAAATATCTTCAAGGTAATAAACTGTTGGATATTGAAGTAAACTCATTATTAAAATTTATGCAACTGAAGTTTGCTGTTCATTCTGCTTTGCCCTATTTTGTTAAATGACTTCCGAAGGTCTTCTCAAAATCATTTTCTGCAACTCAGAGCTCTTTTAATTAAAACTTAAGGGAAGAAGATAATGATGTATTCCTATTTTATCAGTTCTTTCAAAGAGTAGATTTTGAGCAGGTGTATCTCAAATTGATATCATGGGCATTTAATAATTGGCAAATATGTATGAACTATATCCATCATTTTCAAAATCTAATTTTTTAAAACTTAGAATTTAGCAATAGAAAATAATATTTTGAGTTGTAATTTATTTTGGAAAAACAGATAAACTGGTAAGAATTTTCTTTCATTGTAGTGTCACAGAATTAAATGAATAGGATCATTGTACATAAAATTAGGTGCAAACCTTGTAGTTCTGAAATAATAGGAAGATATGCTTTAAAAACTGACCGAATGTTCATGATTCAAGTATTTTCCCCTATTTTTCCTCTCTTTAATTCTCCCCAAATATCAAACACCGTTTTATACATCTAATGATCAATGTGGTGAAGATGGCATTCTAATTTCATATTATGGAATTTGGTGATACTGAGGAGAAAACACTACTACAACAAAAACAGGATTATTTCAAAATTCATGGTTTATTTTTCTGTTGAAAACATAAACTTCTATTCATTTGTAATTTCTGGGGAGAGTTTTGACTGTGTGATTTTTTTCCCCCCCGTATACGCCACTTAAACATTTCTTAAAGTAGTTTTGCTTGTGTGACTTGTTTGACAAGGAAAAATGAAATTAATTCCCATGATAACAAACATGGTTAATATGCATATTTCAAGCACTGTTATTTTAATATATCACCTTAACTCAAACTGCATGTTATTTTTTTTAAATTAGATTTATGAAAAAAATTTTAAAAAATTAGATTTATGGAATTTTAAGTGAAGATGACCAATTTAGGCATATATGAAATGTAGGAAGATTTAATCCCAGTTTGTTTCTTCTCCAGTGACAGTAAATACAGGAAGAAATACAGAATAAAGGCCACAAAGTGGTTCCCAGATGCCTTTAATGTGTTTCATCTTTCACTACTAAATTAAGTAACAGGAATTCCTGTTTGGTGTTTTAAATACTTAACTGATTTCATGTACATATAAATGCATGAGTTCAAAAGAAGAGCATGGAGGAATTTTTTTTTCTGATCCAGAATGAATGGGATTATTGACATTCATTGAATTCTCTTTCTAATAAAGTTATTATGGTTAGTCTTTAAATCTTTCATTGATTGTGAATGGTGTGTTTTTATACACATTTTGAGATTTTATAATTCTTAACTTGATTAAAGATTGGCATTTCAAATCTTGAATTTAAAAAGATTAATGACTAATTTTAATATTATTAAGGATTCAGTAGGCCCATACCAGGAAACACTTTACTATGCTTATTTCTCATGACTTCACTATTTTTCTGGCACATACAAATCTATATTTGTATAGCTTCAGTTTAAATACTGTGTTGAACAAGTAAGCAGTTTAGTTTTGGATTTCTTAAGTACAATCAGATAGAGTGGCTATAGTGTCCCACTTTATCTAGTCAGTTTTACTATTATAAAACTGTACATTCATTAAATCATTTCATTTAAATGCTATTTTATAATTCACTGAATTTGTCCCTGGTAACTTTTAAGATAGGTAACTTTTTACTTTAGATAATTTTTCTTCCTTTTGAGAATCTACTGTATCATAGCTTACTATAAAAAGGCCCTGGGAAAAGTAAGATCTCATTCGTATCCTCAAAAGAAAGGATTGGAAGAGTACACATATAAGTAGCATAGCCTTTAATGTATGATGAAATAGTTGCTTTAAGATACAAAACTGGAAAAAAAAAACAACCTTAAGAGAACTTAAAAAAAATTCCAAACAATTTAAAACTAACTTTGCTCTGGGAGTTCAACATAAGAAGATAACAGTAGGGGGCTGGAGCGATAGCACAGTGGGTAGGGCGTTTGCCTTGTATGTGGCAAACCCAGGTTCAATTCCCAGCATCCCATGTGGTCCCCCAGCACTGCCAAGAGTAATTCCTGAGTGCAGAGCCAGGAGTAACCCCTGTGCATAGCCGGGTGTGACCCAAAATAAAAAAAAATAATAATAATAAAATTTTTTAAAAAGAAAAGAAGATAGCAGTAAAGGGCTGATGTGACCAGAATATTGAAGAGGTATTAAAAATTTTAAGATCAGAGGAGAAAAGTATTTTTCATTTTATTTTTTTATATTTTTGGTTTGGGGACCTCACCTGATTGTGGTCATAACTTACTCCTGACTGCAGTAAGGAGCAGATGTGGTGTCAGAGGTTGAACCCAGGTTGGCCACGTGCAAATCAAGTACCCTACCTGCAGTCCTATCTTTCTAGCCCCTTATTCTTTATGTAAAAAGTTTCTTAAACTCTGTGCTACTGGACAAATGGGGGCTTGGTGACAATGGCCTGCAATACTTGGCCCAGTGTGCAAGCATAATGCTTTGATGCTAGAAGAACTGGTGAGAGGAAAATATGTGTATATTTTTTGGGGGGTTGAAGGCCATCTAGGCAGTGCTTGGGGCTTATTTCTGTCTCCTGGTGGTGCTCATGGAACCATATGCAGTGTCAGGGATCACACTAGGGTTGACCATATGAAAATAAAGTATCCTACCTTCTGTACTATCTCTCCACCCTGGGAAAATATTTTTTACAAGAAAGTAGCAGGTATGATATATAAAAATGAGATTTATAATTGAATTAAATTATAGTAAGGGGCTGGAGAAATAATACAGTGGATAGGGTTCTTGCCTTGAATGCAACCAACCTGGTTGCTTCTGTCCCTGACATACTAACTATGGTTCCCCAGCACTGCCAGGAGTAATTCCTGAGTGTGGAGACAGGAGTAATCCCTGGTCATTGCTAGGTATGACCCAAACAATAACAGCACAACAACAACTATATTGTGTGTGTATTGCAGATATAATCTTTGAAAGCTTCCTGTGTGTGTGTGTGTGTGTGTGTGTGTGTGTGTGTTTTGCAGGTATGATCTTTGAAGCTTCCAATTAGAATTTTGGAGTAGACCAAGTGTTCTCACACTTATTTGCCCTACCACTCCCGTTTCATAAAACAACAACAGCAACAGAGGTCAATCAGCTCTCCCCTGGATGTCTCTTCTTGAAGTTAAAATAAACAATAACAACAACCTCAGAACACATACTAACCATACCTGAGGCTACTACTGCCTCTTGGATGCTTCCAGAAATCCCTAGAGGGTGCTCTCACCCTCTGTAGTAGATTGGGGGGTGACAGTGAAGTTTTTATAAGTAGAAAACAATATATAATGTAACCTACGTAAAAAGAACCAGATGATTTTTACATTTGGTTGTTGTTATTTGCTTTTTCATTTTTATTGATGTTCTGTAATTTATAATACTATTTTATGGGTACAATATTCCAGTACCACACCTTCCACCAGTTTCAACTTCCCTCCACCCCAAGTTCCCTCTCCCGCCTCCACTGTTGCTTCCCCCACCCCCTGGGTAAGCTTAATTTTGTAGAACAGCTCTCAGAATCTAGTCCGAATGAGAGGGACAGATACAGAATGATCAGGATATGAAAAAACATAGTAAGAAAGTAAAAAATGGCCCAGAACTTTTACTTTTAACTACCATAATACAGATGAAATATACTTGCTTATATTCCAAGGCAATGTGTGTAACTCTTGTATGTATTTGTTCTAAGTACTTACTTAGAATTAAATACTTTGGTGGAGGGCACTGCTAAGTGGTATTCAGACCCTCCTAGCAATTCTCAGACCAGTAGATCAGCAGTTGAGAGTGAGGGAAGGAGTATGTAGAGCTGCTCAGGTGCTGTGGATTACCTGGGTCACCCTGGTGGTGACCAGGGCTTCTTAGAGGTTCTTAGAGGGCACCTGTTGGTATTGATGGGCCTCCATGGCTACTCCCAGAGATGCTTTGGGGACCACGTGGTGTCAAGGATTGAATTGGGTTTGGCAGCATAATAGGCTTACCTTCTGTACTATCCGTCCTCAGACTTTTGATTACTATGAGAATATGACAACTGATAGTCAAGACACTGGATTTCCTTTATAATAAATAAAAGTGCTTGTTGGAGATGTCTCTTCTGTAATAATTCCTTGTCCTATTTTTTAACCAATGGTGAGATTTGCTCAGCCTTAAGAGCTGTGCTCAAATAGTATCTCTGACAAAATCACCAAGTCATTCTATTTCTGTCTTTTATCCTTATTAGAATTCCAGATCTCTTCCTGTGTTCTCATATTATGTTATACTCACTTGTATTATGGTTTATTTATAGTTTAAAGTTCCATTACTTTGGTTACATTACATTTGTCCTTAAATTACCTATCTCCCCATATTTGACTTTAAACTCCTAGAAGGCATAACATTTGTGAATTCATTTTTATATTGAAGCATAGTTCTCATTAAATGTTGTTTGTTAGATTAAACGTTAAATTTCACTACAGTCCTACTCCAACAAGCTTCCTTTAATTTTTCTGTTACAATTTTTGTAATATATTTAAAAGGCCTGGGCCTCTTAACCAAAACCAGTAAAGTGCAAGTGACCCTGCTAGATTTCACAGCCTAGAAACACTGAGCTTTTCATCATAATCTATGTTTTTTTAATCACAGTTAATAAGGAAACATCAGCACTTTATATTTAAACTAAGTTATTGAATAGTCAAGTTAGTTAAAATTAGAACTTTTTTTCCATGGGTTATTTAGCAGTGCTTGGTACTGTGTCGAGTACATAAGAGAAGCAAGCATTTGCCTGTGCTTTGCAACAGTAGCTATACTATCAGGTTAGAGAAGAAGGATGATTAATTTAACACTTTAGGTATCTTACAACATAAACTATAGTTCCACTTCAGCAGCATTAGGATCTCATGAGGGGCTGTTAAGAGGGAACGACAAGGGGTCAGTGGTGCAGGAGGGAGGGAAGTGGGGTGCCTCGTTATTTGGAGCACTTGCTTTGTGTTCAGGAGGCTCTCATCCATCCTCAGCAACCCAACCCCAAATTAGGTGGGAGCCATTTCCTGCACTAAACTAGAAGTAGCCAGGTGTGGGCACCAAAAATCTAATCGTGGGCCCTTCCTAGGGCCCCTAAGTCAGAATCATATTTTAACAATACTATGCAGCTGAATTCACATTGAAGTTTGTGAAGCGTTTTATTTTCTGATTACCAAGTAATAGATTTTCATTGGAGAAAATTTGAAAATCATGGGAAAGACCAAAGAAGTAAAAATCACATATAATCTGACTAAAAGAGAGCCACAATGAACACCTCCGTGTATAAAGTCTTTGTGAGTTGACATACTTTTCTCTCAGCCCTCCAACATGGCTCTTCATAACACTTTTACTCTTTGTAAAAAAAAAAAATTTTTTTTCTGGGACTGGAGAGATAGTACAGGGGAAAGGACACTCACCTTGCACACCAGGTTCAATCTCCAGCACCCTATATGGTTCCCCAAGCACCTCCAGGAATGATTTCTGAGTGCAGAGCCAGGAGTAACACAGGAGAATCTCTGGGTATGACCCTAAGACAACAACAAAAAATATTCTAATATAGCTTTTAATACTGTTGCTTTATATGCAGTCTTAGGCATATACTACAATTTATTTAAGAAGTTATTGGATATCTAAATTGTTTAAAAATTTTGTTGCTATATATTTTAAAACTGTAATAAACACCCTTGTATTTAAGTCATTGTGCATATCACTATTTTCTTATTTGGTAGGACAAATTTAAGAAATTATTATGAACATTTGTGGTTTTTATATTAAATCATTGCATCCATTGTGTGTTTGTGTGTGTGTGCGCGCGCGCGCTTTTGGAGCTAATTTTTTTCAGTATTTAGAGAAAATGTGTTTAAATTCTCTAATTGTTGCAACTTTGTCATTTATTAATATTTATCAAATTTTCCCACTTTGTAAAACTTGACAGTTATTAGTAACAAATGACAGAAATTTTTTTAGTTCCACTAAATTGTTCATTAAGTTGTTCCACTAAATAGAAAATTGTCCTAAAGTAATTCTTGGTAACCAATATAATATCTAACTGGGTTTGAAATTCAGTCATATTATGAAGTACATCCATAATCCTGCATGTAGTATAGTGGGGACATCTACTACTTATGTCTTATGTCCCCTGGGTAGAATATTTAAATTATCATAGAAAGCATTTTTTTAAATATGTCAGGCATCATTCTAAACACACTGCATTTTTCATTTTGCATAATCCTTAGGAAATCTCAATAAGGTAGGTACTATTATCTCTTCTATCTTACATATGAAGAGATGGAAGCATTGGGGTAAAGTATTTTCCTCCAGGTAACGTATATATTAGATGAAATTTAAACTAGTCAGTTTTGATACAAATCCCAGGCTCTTAGTCATTACTATGCAAAATCTTTCTCTGTGTATATAAGAATAGGTCTCCGGTTCCATCAAAAAAAAAAAAAAAACAACAAAAAACAACTTATGTTTTAAGTTTCCTGTTATGTGCAGAAACCAAGTACATATAACTGAGGACGCAGAAGACAAGGTGGCCAGCCAAAAAATTTTAGAAATGATATGACAACCAAAAGTTACAGGTCATAATTTTGAGGACACAATGCTGTAATTCTGAATATATAAATCCCCAAATATCTAAAGTATTAAATTCCAACGATCATTGTATGACTGAAATGCAAGCATGAAAGTTTGTAAGTTTGTAACTGTACCTCACGGTGATTCACTAGTAAAAAATTTTTTACAAAATTTAAAAAATAAAGTATTAAATTCCCCGAAATTGCAGTCTTAAAAGATACGTAGCACTCTAGCATTGTCCTCCCATTGTTCATCGATTTGCTCGAGTGGGCCCAGTAACGTCTCCATTATGAGACTTGTTGTTACTGTGTTTGGCATATTGAATATGTCACGAATAGCTTGCCAGGCTTTGCCGTTTGGGCGAGCATCTCGCATCTCGCCTAAAAGATCAAAATCCTGAAAATGCAATTCTGAAAAAGATTTATTTATTTTGGTTCGGAGGCCACACCGATCTGTGCTCAAGATTACTCCTGGCTCTTTGCTCAGAGATCACTCCTGGCAAGTCTTAAGAGAACATATGAGATGACAGGATAAAACCCAGGTCAGTTGCATACAAGGCAAGCACATTTCTGTACTCTCTCTTTGGCCTTGAACAAAACATTAAAGATAATTTTTATGTAGGTGTCAAGCCTAGATTGCAGACTTCTGTGTCCATGCTTGCATTGTAGGAAGCTTGGCAGTGTTCAGGGATCACCAGTATTCAGATGGTGGTGGTGAGTGGGTCCATGCTGTGCTAGAAATGGAACTCAGGGCCACACACATGTTAGGTATGTGCTGTGCCTCTTGAGCTACCTCCTGGTCTGGAAAAAAAATTTTTTGGGGGGTGGGGGTGTCATACCCGGTGATGCACAGGGGTTACTCCTGGCTCATACACTTAGGAATTACTGCTGGCGGTGCTCAGGGGACCATATGGGATGCTGGGACTTGAACCTGGGTTGACCAGGTGCAAGGCAAACGCCCTACCTGCTGTGCTATCGCTCCAGCCCCAGGGGAAAAAAAAAGTTTATTTTTAAGGAATTATTTACATGTTTTGCTTTTCCCAGCAGCGCACAGGGCATTTGGGGTTACCGTGTAGCATATATATGGTGCTACTATGACCTGGATTGTTGGGTCTACTCTACTTGGGAGTGTTCAGTGACAGACAGACTTCAAAGCCTCTGGCTTACAAGGCTTGCACTCTTGCCTCTTGAGCTATCTCTGCCCCTCCCCTCTGTTTACATTTTTAAAGAGGTATTTATTTTAGAACCACATAAAATCAAACCACAGTACCTCATAGGTTTCTTGATCAATATTTCAATCAGGAGAAATTTTTATCTTTCACAAATACAGATATACAGAGAGAACATCTTCGTTTATTGAGGGCATTTCAGCATTTTTTACATATATGCATATGCATCAGGCTTACACCGAAAGTGTTGTGTTAATATACTTTCACAATCAAATTTAAAATTTTAAAAAAGTAAGAAATTGGCACTACACAGTTTATACCCCCTGTTTTAGAAATAATAGAAAGATAAGACAGAGCATAGTGAATTACAAAACATTGCTGACAGTTTTAAATAGTGGGGGAAACTACAAAAGTCAGACAAATAAACAAAAATCTAAAAAAAAAAATTTGACATGAAAAAGTATGTTATAGGGATAGGTTATAGGCAACTGAATTGAAGGAACTCCCTAAGAGCTACCAGTTTCCATGATCATAAACTTTATTTCAGAGGTTTTATTGCAAAATTTTTGGTTTTCCTAGGAGAGTACACTCACATTTATTATCTATGTGGAACTTCATTTTTTAAATTCTTCATTTACAGCAACATGAACATTCAGATTTTCTTTGCTAGGTTTCTGTGGTGTTTGGAAAAACAAATCCATTCTTTATGATGCACTCATATACAAATTTGGCAGAAATCAGGGTTATAGTACAGGAACACCTTTGTGTAAATGTCTTATCGCCCCTGTACACAAAGTTCTTTTAAACTGTCGGTAACTTGACTGGCTTTTTGGAGCCAGTATGACTTTAATTAATAGAAAGTTTTGGGAATTTTATCAGCTGGTAAGAGTGCTAATGCAGACAAAATGAAACTTTGAGGGACTTCCCCAGCGTTGCTGGAAACAGCCAGGGTTCCACTCCACACGGTGATCAAACTTGGGGTCCTTCGTGTGTTAGCCATGCCCTTTGAGCTATCTCCTCAGCAAATAACACATTCTTAAATTGAAGTTTTTATCACTTCTGTTTGCTATGACCCTCTGATATCTGAATTTTCTGAGGAATGCACTGCATTGTCCTCCCGTTGTTCATCGATTTGCTCGAGTGGGCCCAGTAACGTCTCCATTGTGAGACTTATTGTTACCGTGTTTGGCATATCGAATACGTAACAGGGAGCTTGCCAAGCTTTTGCCATGCGGGCAAGATACTCTTGGTAGCTTGCCAAGCTCTTCGAGAGGGGTGGAGGAATCGAACCCAGCTCAGCTGGGCCAGCCTCTTGCAAGGCAAACGCCCTACAACTTTGCTATCACTCTGAGGAATATTGGGCTAAATAGAATTTTAAAACAATCTATTAGTAACTTAAGTATTCATTTCGAAGCCTTGATCATGCTTATTTCTGAATCTGTTGTTATAGATTGAGGAGTCCATTGAAATTCTTTCTGCAAAGTGCACTAAATCTTCAGTAAACATATATATATTGCTTCAATTTTTCTAAAAGTAAATAGTGAATAAAAACAGTGGGAGCAGTTTCCAAAGTGCTATACAGTATCCAAATTGGAACGTATGTTTGTTAGTTTCTGTATTAGTGTGGTGTGTATATGAAGTCTGTCTGCAAACACTGTTAGACTACCAGGAAGTCACTGGTTTCGAAGGTCACTCAGCTTATCTATATCTATACCTATATCTATATATATAATATCTTTATATATATATGCATACACACATATACATATATAGACAAACACTATGTTGAAGTCAAGAGTGATACTGTAAGTAAAGAGACAAAACCCAATTAATAATTTGAGAACACATTAAAAAAAATCAGCTTTTTTATTTTCAGCTTTCAGGATTTCAGTAATTAATCAGGATTGTGGGGGTTCGAATTGTTTCTTTCAGAATGTTGATGGGTACCACATCAGAAAAAACCTAATAAACCAAGACTGAGGAATGATGCCTTCTTTGAAGGCAAGAAAATTACTTAAAAGCCTTAAAAGAATGGCCACTTTTTTCTCCAAGGCTTAGTTATATGACAAATATGATATTCTTGGAAACTAATTTAATACCCTTATTTTGTATATCAATATAAGAATAATTTTTATTTAAGTCTGATAATTCATATTCTTGATTTATTAGAAAAATGGGTTCCAACATTCCTTCCACTACTATAGAAGGAAGAAAATAAGGAGCACTGAATAACTATCCTCTTTATTCAGGATTCTTACCATTTCCTTTGATCTAGCCTTTATTACTTCTAGTATTTTATCTACTTTACTTCTGTGGGCAGACACTGAGTTTGACTTATACATCTCACCAATAACCAATCCAGATTCTCCTTTCCTCATTGATAAAGGTTCTTTAGTTTGCCTTCCTAATTCACAGGCTGTGGATATTATCACTAAAATTCATGTAAAAAAATTCTAGGAATTCTGAATCTTGGGAAGGATGAGATCTAGGTTTAAATCAAGCCCATTTTTCTCCACTATGTGCAAAGCCCCAAGCAACCTTTTCAAAAATTGAAGTAAAAGTTACATACCATAAAGCTCAAGTGTACAACTTGATGATTATTCATAAATTTATGTAATTGTGTACTCATCATTACTATTCAGTGTTGAACATACCAGTGCTTCCAGAAGTTCTGGTGTATCCTCTTGCAATTAGTCTCCCTTTCACTATAGCCTCAGACAAACTCTGATTTGCTTACTGTCCCTGTAGATTTCTTCTTGGGGACATCTTTTGTAAATGCAATTATGCAATATGTAACCAACTTTTTTCTTGCATCTTTCACTTAGAATAATGTTTTTGAGATTCACCTATATTCTAAAACTCACCAGAAGTTAGTTTCCTTTTGGTTCCTTTTAATTGCTGAATTTTGTTTGGGATGTTGTTTATACCATTTTCTATTCAGATAATTCATGAGATTAGAATTATTTCTGGTTTTGGTTATTTGGATTTATATAATGCTGCTGTAAACATTTGCATTCAAGTCTAATTAAATAGGTCTTTTGCTTTTTCTTAGGTAGATACTAGGAGTAGAATTATTGGATCATGTGAGGAAGTTTATGTTTATTCTTACGGAAAACTTCTAGATTATTTTCCTAAATGATTTTGCTGTTTCATAATCCTACCAGCTATAAAAAAGGTTCTGGTTCCTTTGTATCTTTCCTAGTAGTTGATATTATCTATATTTTTTGCAGCTCTTCTGGTATATGTAAATTGTATTTAATTGTGGTTTCAGTATGTCTTTATCTATAACTGTATTGAACATGTTTTCTTGTCTGCTTATAGTTCTTTTGTGACTTTCAAAATTGATTTTTCCTTATCATAAAGTCTTAATGTTCTTGAAAAAAGATCTATATCTTCTGTAAAAATACATAAAAACACATATTTTTGAACACATACTCTTTGCCAAATACAAAATTTGCTATTTTTTTCCCTCCCAGTATGTGACTTGTCTTATTTTCTTAAATGCTGCCCTCGTTGGAAAACACACATTTGTAATTATTAGTAAAATTTATTTTATCATCTGTTCCCTTTGTGGATTGTTCTTTTAGTAGTAAATCTTGAATCATTGCCTAACATAAGGGGGAAGTTTCCCCTTTTGTTTCTGGTGCAGTTACTAGAAGATACATACACTTGTTTGTGGTGTTTGAATTAACTGTGGTACTTGCCAGTGGTGCTCACACATTGTACTTGCTGGTGCTCACACATTGTACTTGCTGACAGTCACACTTGTTTAGTTGTGGTGTTCAAAAGTATTCTGGTTGTGGTGCTCACTGGGATTATGGGACTCTGTGTCTTTAGCTTTGCGTACTGTCACAGTGCTGATACACAGTGCTGATACAGTGCAAAGAACAGAGCCTCTGAGACTGCTCTCATGGCCTGTGGGTGGCACCCGGAGCCAGACACTTGCTGGTAAGCCAGACGCTCGCTTGTAAGGCAGAGTCACTTTTAGACATTGAGCTCACTTCTGAGCCCAAAGATACTAATATTAATATCAAACTAAATTTTATCATAAGGCAGTTTTATTATTTTTACCTAGGAATCCTTTCCGGAGTTTTTGTATGTGATGTGAAGTATAAAGTAAACATACCACTTAATAAAAATGTATGTGGATAATTTTATGTGGATATTATATTTACTATACCATTTGTTGAAGTCTTTCCTTTATCCATTAAATTAAATCAATCCCTTTATCAAAGTCAGTTATATATACATATACATGTATGTATGCTTATGTGTGTATATGTATCTTTATGTTGTCTTCATCATTCTTCATCATTGTAACTTTGAAGCAAATTTTGACATTAAGTCGTATAAGCCGTCCAGTGCTGTTCTTTTCCAAAATTGTTTTAATTATCTTAAGTCCTCTGCATTTATATACATTATTCAGCATAAGCTAATTAGTTTCTAAAGAAAAGCCTGTGAGTGACTCTTAGAAATTTTATTTTATCATAAAATATAAGATCAGGATTCAAAATTTGATGACATTTAAAGGTATAAGGGACAAACAATCCAAACTGAATTATAAAGTAACCCCACTCATGTCCAGATGGTAATCCTAGTAGAAATCAAATTCTCAGCAGTGAACAAGGTTTTTTCCCCCTCAAACTAAAGTCATACAGAGATTAAAAAATACCTAAATAAATAGAGAGAGTTCATGTTCATGGATCATAAAATTCAGTATTAAGATATTATTTCTTTGGCTGGAGAGATATCACAGTGGATAAGCTATTGTCTTTCAAGTAGCAAACCTGGATTTAATCCCCACATCTGGTCTCCCAGACCCCTCCTGGGTCTGAGCACTGCTGGGTATGACCCCAAAACCAAGACAAAGAAACAAATGAACGATGTCAATTCTCCACAAATATAGATTCATTACAGTCAACAAATGGTTTTCTTTATTTTATGGATTTAATAGATTCACCATTTTTAAAATTTATTTTAGTTAATTTTTAAATTATAGTATAGATAACTGGTAACAATAGTGTTCAAGTCTACAGTACTGATATACACCAATGGTACTGCATCCTATCACCTCCGAAGTACCCTTGATCCTCCACCATTATCCCTGTGTCACCTCTATCATTCTGTATGCCTTTAATATCTCTTATCTTGCATTATATTGTTCAAAACCTCTAGTAAACATTGCAGAAAATTCTACTTTCAGCACTTTGTACTCTCTCTCTCTCTCTCTCTCTCTTTCTCTCTTTCTCTTCCCGCCCCCTTTCCGCACACCCACCCTTATTCCTCTCATCCGTTGCAAACAAGTCTCTTCTACCATAACTTTTGGAGAGGATTATTCCTACATGTTGGATTTGGTGGAATGCTGCTTCTGCATATTTTAAAATAATAATTTAGTGAGTTTTTTATTCTATTAATGATAGATTACATTAATTGGTTTTCAGTGTTAAGCCAAACGCCCCTTTCTGGGCTGCTTTTTGTATACTGCTGGATTACAGTTGCTTAGATATTTACATAAAGATTTTTGAATTGTGATGGTTACGGTGTGTTGTCTTCTTTCAGTCTTTGTCTAACTTTGGTATCAAAGCCTCAAGGAATAAATTGGGAAGTGTTACATCCTCCTCTGTATTCTAAAAACATTTGTGTAGGACGGTTTGATATTTTGAATATTTCATAGAGTTTCCCAGTGAAGCCATCTGGACATGAGTTCTGTTGTTTTTAGTGTGTGTGTGTGTGGTGTGGAAGAAATTTTTTAATTACTAATTACCTAATCTTTCCCTCTTAGCTAGATTTTTGTTTTTAGATTTGTTTTTATTTTCCGATATTCTGTTATGTTTTTGTCTAAATCTAAATTTTTTTAAAAATTTCTCTTTTTTCTATTTTATCTGTTATCTTCTATAAATACATTAGTTTAAAAATAATACTGTCTTAGAATTTTCTGGTACCAGTGGTGATGCCATCATATTATTCTCAAATTTCTAACTGATACCTTTTTTTGTTTTACATTTTATTGTTTTAACTTTTGATTGGTTTAGCTATAGAGCTATTTGTTATTTTCCCCTTTGTTTTTTCCTATTTTTTGTTACCTTTAATTTTGCTATGATATTTTTGGTTTGAACTTAATTTGTTCTTTCTTTAGTTTCCTTAAGAGGATGTTTAAATTCTTAAAGCCCTTTCTTCTTTGCTATTGTAGGTGTATAAAGCTATGAATTTCCTTTTAAGCCTTGCTTTATCTACATACCAACATGAATTTCTTGTGATAACTCCCACCCCCAATCCAGTGAAAAAGCTTTTCTAATTTCCCTTAAAATTATTTTGTGATTTAAATTAAAATATTTGGGATTCCCCTGTATTTCTCACTGTTGTTGGTGCGTAATTTACTTCTACAGTTATCACAGACTATATTTTAAATTATTTTTCAGTGCTTTAATTTATTTTATATTTTGAATTATAAATTGTAAAAATATTTAAAATTATTTTTCAATTGAAATTAAATTTCGGTTTAGTCAATTGAAATTGTTACATTGCCTAACTCATAATTGATAGGAAGACTTTCCAGACATGCTTAAAAATAATGTGAATCCCATTGATATTAGGTGTTATGTTTTATAAGTTATTCTGTTGATATTCACTTTTTCTGTATCCTTTTCTGATTTTCTGTCTATATGTTATTTTCTGCAAATTATTGAGAGGGAAATTCCCCAACTACAAATGTTTTGTTACCTGCTTTTTCTTTCAGTGCTATCAGTTTTGTTTTAATATTTTGAGGACTCTAGCTCAGTGCATATATGTTTCTAACCCTTAAATCTCCCCAATATGGGTTATCATTTGTTATAAACTGTCCTTTCATACATACAGTAATATTTCTTGTCTTAAAGTCTGTTTTTTTCTGCTCTTGTTAAAGCTAAAGTGTGGCTCATATGGATATTGTTGGAATTTGCTCTTTTTATTCAGTCTAATATTTTCTGCACTTTGATCTATGCATTCTGTTAATCTTTAATATAGTTATTGGCATGTTGGTTTTACATCTTTGGTATTTGCTTTCTGCATGTCTTATTGTTGTATGATTAGTTATTCTTTTCATCTTTTTTTGATAAATGTTAGAGGATGCCATTTAATCCCCTGCTGATTTTTTTTTACTTATTTAAAGTATTTTTTTTAAACAGTTACTTAAGAGGTTATAACAAACACTTTGCCTGATCACTTTCTACTTTAGACTTTAAATATTGTAAAATGGCTATTTTGATTCAAAATGAGTTCTTCAATTTTGTTGTTTTCACAATATTATAATTTTTTAAATAAATGCAACATTGCAGTGTTACCACTTCATGCACTTTTAAGTCTTCTAAAGAAAATAAAAGAATAAAAAATATGTGTTTTGGGGACAAAGTGATAGTACAGTGATTAAGGCACTTGCCTTACATGAGGCCAAGCCAGGTTTGATCCCCAGCACCTCATGTGATTTCCTAAACTCAGTAGTAGTAATCCCTGAACACAGAAGAATAAGCCCAGAGCACCATGTGTGTGTCTGTGTGTGTGTATGCATATATATGTATTTGTGTTTATAGACTCTGATTTCTATATATGCTGTTTTTAGTATTGTTCATTTTTATGTGTATTAATTTCCTTTAAAACTGAAGGACTTAATATTTTTGCTTTCAACAAATATCTGGGAATGTTTTTATTTCATGTTTCTGAAGAGTGGTTGTTGAATGGATAGAGAATGTTGTGAACAAGTTTGCTTGACTTTTTCTATAGCACTTAGCATTTATTGTCCCGCTGCCTTCTGGCCTCTCTTATTCCTGTTTAAAAAGTCACTAATTGTACTTATTTTCTCTATTCATCCTTCTTCTCTTGTTGTTTTCAAGTTATTCTTGTGATTTTGTCTTTTAATAAGCTGACAATTATGCATCTTGGTATAGATCTTTTTTTTTTTTTTTTTTTTTTTTTAGTTAGCCTGGACAGTGCTATAGTACTACAGTCAACCTGGATTAGTTGAACTTCTAGGATCTAAATGTGATTTTTTTTTTTTTATTAAACTGTTACTTTTCAACCTTTATTTCTTCAAATATTTTTCTTTTTTTTTTTAACTATCCCCTCTCCTAAAGTTCCCATTGGTGTAATATTGGTATCCCTGCTGTCCCACAGGTATCTGAGGTTCTGCTAATTTTCTCCCATTTCTTACTCACACTGAACGATTTCTATTAATCAGTCTTCAAGTTCACCTCACTCTTTTCCCTTCAGATCTGCTGTTGATTCTATGTGACTTTTTTTTTTCTTTTTGGGTCACAGCCAGTGATGCTCAGGGGTTACTCCTGGCTCTGCACTCAGGAATTACTACTGGTGGTGCACAGGGGACCATATGGGATGCTGGGAATTGAACCCAGGTTGGCCACGTGCAAGGCAGATGCCCTACCACTGTGCTATTGCTCCAGCCCCTTTATGTGACTTTTAAGCTTTGGTTATTGCACTTCCCAAATCTATACATTTTCATTTTTAGAAGTTTTCCTTTCTTCACTAAATTTATTTTTGTTGTATCATTGCCATCATATTTTCCTATAAATTCTCTAAATACAATTTCCTTTCATTTTGTATATTGAAAATAGCTGTTTTGAAGTCTTCTTTGATAAGTGTTATATCAGGATCCATTTAGAAACGTCTGCTAAATGCCCTTTTTCTTTTTTATAGATTTTATAATATTTGTCAAAAATTTTTGTTTCTGTATCAACTCTGGACTCTAATAATTTTTTCTTCCTAAAGATTGCTTTATTCTTTTGTTTTAGTAACTTCCTTGGTCTTAATCTATGTAACTTCTTTCTAATATGGTGTCTTACTGCTGATTTTTCTGTAAGGATTGCTGTGAGTCATCTTACTCAGGGATTGATTAGGGATTGTTCTCAAACATTCTGAGCCAAATTATGGTGATGAATCAGTATGTGGATTTGGGAGCACATTTGATCCTCAGGCAATTTTCAAGTGTATTCGTTTTAACTTTCTGCTCTGTCCTGGGTCCCCTCCTATCATGGAAATAGCTTCCTAGTCAACTAGAGATATGTGGAAAGGGTGTGTAAGTTTCTTTTATCTCTCTCGTTTTCATTTCCTTTGTTGAATTTCTTGCTAGACCACCAATCCATTTTTTGCCCTTATCAAAGTTATAATTTCAGATAGCAAAGCTAGATACTTTCCCTTTTCATTTCCTGCATTTGACTTTTTTTGGTTGACAGCATCACTTATGTGGTTTGTTTTGTTATGTTTTGTTTTGCTTAGTGCCTTGTCTCCAAATAAGTCAGCACTCTAGCAGAAAAGTTGTTTTGTGGTATGGTTGCACCACCCTGGTTAGAAGTGCTATTCTGGTAAGCCATAGGGACTAGGAGCAGTCCCTAACATGCATATCACAGACTGCTGCTGTTCTTATGCAAAATTCAGCAGTTTTCATGAAAAAATGCTTCCCAATTTATTGTTTATGATGTCTGGATTTCCACAAGTCATCTCCATGAAGTCATGCTTTTGACAGTCTTTTCAGCTTTCTGTTTGTTTCTTGGGCAGAAAACTTGTTGACTTAATTCAACCCCAACAACCAGAAGTCCTGCCTCACCTGGCAACTTTTAAAATGGCAAGTTCACTTGCTGAAGTTCTTAAGGAGGGCGTCCTTCTGTTGATCCTTTGCACCATCTTGGTGCATATTTTGGGTCTCTTGGAATCAGAACAAACAGTTGGCAGTGCCCTCCAGGCTGCCCACCTTGCTAAACAGTTTATCTTAATCCTGTCTGATGTGAGAAATTTCATGCTTCAGTGATGGTTGCCAGTAACTGAAATTGTGAACTCCCCTGTTGAAAAACGACGTAAATGGCATCTGACACTGTTGCTGATGCTGAATTTAATGGACGCTGATAAGTTATTTATATTTCTTTATAAATGAAGATATGCATACATATGTACTATATATCTTAGTATTTTTGTCTTTTTCATAATACAGAATGTTTAAATGGTTGGCAAATGTGCTGCAGTATAGCTTCTGGCTCATGAAAAATGAAAGCTAACAGTGATCTGGGCAATAAGATTCATCGCCAATAGTCACTAGCAACAGCACACAGCATTTTAATATCAGTGAGGTCCACAGCTAGCAGTAAGAGCTCGTGTAATTGAAAGACGTTTAGGTGCAATCATTCTGCTGTTTGTTCCTTGCCAGGTTCAACATGGGATTGTGTGAGTATTTGAAGAAAACAGCGGGTTTTTTTTTTGTACCTTTAAAGATATAAAAGGGGTTGATAAGTGCCTAGATTTAATTAGTGTGGTAATTTTAAAATCATGTGGCTCTGAAATAAAAAGGCATTTTATTTCGTTTGGTTGATTAAAGCTTTAGAAAAGCTACTCCTTGGTTACAAGTGAACCGATAATTCTCGTCTAATGTTGCCGTGGTAACAACTCATGCTGATATAATTGAGAACATCTTATACATCCTGGTTCGAACATTTTCTCCCTGCCATTTTGAGTTGTGCTAGTGGTATATGAAGGAGGCTAGGATCACTAGCTTAAGGGAAATTAAATCCTGTTAGACAGTTCTCTGGCATTAATCTGATATTTACTAGTGATATCTCATGCTGGGCAGTTGTACTTTGCTTCACCGGCTTTCTAAAACAAAAGAAAGCTCTTTTCATTTTCACTGTGCTGCTTGTTCCAGTGTATGTGTTTACACCATCGGTTCTTCTATCTCTAGAGATTAGCATAACTCCCTTTGCTGTTGGATTGTTGTTTTGAGCAATATGTTTTGGAAAGGTTGGTTTTCATCATGAGTGGTAAGTATGCTCTCTGAGACTCCATAGCTATGTATTTTAAAAAAATATTTAACTAGAAAGAGGAAAAAATTTAAGGGGCAGTTGAAACGCCAGAGCTAGAGTGAATTATATTTTGTGTTGATGGTTTTGCATTTAGGCGTTGTAGTAAATTGCTTTTAAAATCCATTAAGTACTGCAAACAGTACAACAGTTAATAGTCGATAACAATAATCAGCTTCTAATTTTCTCTGTGGGTTAATTGTATTCATTATGTACCGTTTTTATGAATTGTGTTATAAATTAGTAAATAAAAGACCTACCATGATGAGAAAGGAATGTTTGTATTATCTAATTCTAAAGATACTTGCTTGAACTTTCCTATGATCAGCTTTATCATTTTGATGTCAATTTTTGTTAGCTTCCTTTTGATTATATAAAAATACTAATCTCGAAGATGCTGCCACTATTTTGTTGATTTCCCAGTTGCTTTTACTTGCAATTCATTAGGAAATAAGGATATAATGGTGAAATAAACATGCATATTGGTTGTGGAGGCTTTGTTAAAATTTTCCAGAAATGATTCTTTATGAATATGATGTTAGAATAAGTATATTTGTAATGGTTTCCTTTTTATTCTTATGATTTTTTTCTAAACATTTCCAAAAAAGCTTTTGAAAAAATCTACGACAGTATATACTGCAGTTTATTATAAGGCAAAAGCTGTTCACTTTAAGCCAAACCTGCTGCTAAAAATAGACATCCTGTTATTAGAGTGAGAAATATTTGCTTAGGGCATAATTCATTAGCATCTTTTTACTTAACTTTAAAAATAAGAGGATGTTTATCAGTTAGCCTTTGAATCAGATGTATGTTTAGAAGTGTCATATTAGTTTTTATGATAAGGTAACAGTCGATAATTTACATTTAAAAGACTTAGAATTCAAAATCTGGTAGTTGCATTTTTGTTGTTTTATGATAGAAATCAAAATAAATTAACCCTTTATCCTTAAGTGAGAAAATCTATTATTGCTGATAACTAAGTTTTCTCCTACTGCAGTACATATAAGCCTCGTCAACACTGTAATATGCTTGTTTATAGAATGATATTTGGACATTAAAATACATTTCATATATTAGATAAGAATTCATTGGATTTCTATTTCCCTGTTCTAGAAGTAGCTATATCTTTTTCATGTAGCATCTTAATTTGGGGCTAATACTATTGATTTGGTATTTCAGTATTTAGAATTTCCGTGGATATAAAAACTGAATATACCATAATCTCAGATTTAAGGTAGATTTATTTGAAATCTGCCAATGTGTTTTTTCTCTGGAAGTTTGCAAAATAATAAAAAAATATCGGTAATTGCAGTCATTTTCTAGAAGTTTTACAATTGAGTATGTTGGTTTAGGTAAGAAAAATTGTTGCTCCTTCTCATGTTGCTTTTTTTCATTAAATTATGTATTGCCTAGGTAATATTTGATATATTTAATTATGTTGTTCTTCCCTTATAGCCTTTTTTAAACACCAGAATCCTAGCAATCACAAATATATTTTCTGACTTTTTCGGGATTAAAGAATTTCAACTAACCTTACTCATGTAGTTAAACTATTGAGACTTTTCAAAATGTAGAAAATTGTGTGTGTGAGTGTGTGTGTGTGTGTGTGTGTGTGTGTATGTGGCTTATTTGTACAAATGAGCAAGTGCTAGATCTTTTTAAATTAAATCTGTAGCTATATATGTGGCATTTATATGTAAGTGGTATTTTTTTCGAGTTAAAAAAGCCATTCCTTTTCCCACCCCCTGCCTATTAGATGTTAGCTTTCTCTGGGAATCTATCTTTGGCCCTCTTTAACACTACGTTCTCTCAATGATCTCATCCATGCCCACGTCTTCACTTGTTACCTGAACATCCAATTAAATGTGAATTTCCTCTAGCCCTTCCATATCTTCCTTTTCACTAATTCTGTTTTTTGTTAATGATCCCACTGATCATACAGGAACTTAAAACAGAATCCTTGTAATCACTCCTAACTTGCTTCTTTCCCCCTAGATAAGAATTTAGTCACTAATGTCTATTGATCCCACCCACATCAAAAGTACTTCAGAAACCACTCAAGTTTGTCCAGTCTTAGTAATATTTGACATGCTTTCTGTATCTTTTGGATTCTGCTGTTTCTGTAGTCTCTCAACATTCAGCTTTCTGCCCCTGTCCAGACCATTTTTCATGCTGCCATTTTAAGAATGCAGATATGCTCATTTCTTAACCTGACATGAAAACTTTTGCTTCTTATGGCCTCTAAGATAAAACTATTAAACTCCTTAGTCAGAGTGCAAAATTGTGATTTACCTTTCTTAAAATTTTGCATGTTTTTCATAAAATTTTAATCTGCAAATACTATATGTTCTTTCTTATTGCCTTTCCATAATTATGTTTAATGCAAATTTGGAAAATCATCTTTTTTTCTATCTAGTAATGACTATAGATTTAGGTGATTCCTCTCTACTCCCAAAGTAAATATGTAAACTATTATAATTTATTTTATTATATCAAACTTATGTATTTTTATGTTAGTTTTCAGTCTCCAGCATTTGAACTAATATAAAGGAAGTGCTGTGTTCATTTGTGTATTTCTGATAATTAACCTAGTGCTCCATAGTAAGAAACTCATAAATTTCTATAAAATGAATGAATAATTTGAATTTTTCTTTTATTATATTTGGATTTTTTCAATATTAATGAAAAATATCTGGCATGTGCTACTTTGATTTGGGAAGGGGTCTTGTACTTATCAGTATATAATTATCACTACTTTGTCAAACATTCTGATGTGATGTGACTACTTACTAATCTAGATGTGGTTTGAGAGATGGTCTCCTAAGAAAAGCTACCATTCTACTGTGAATTGTACCTGAGCTTTCAAGATGCTAATCGAAATATAAAAATTAAAAAAACTTATTCTTGTTGAAACAGTTTATCATTTCTGGAATTTGAGAAGAGTACTTTATGAGAAATATACATGTCAGAATGATTATCAGCCTACAGAGTTCAGTAGTTTCATTTTGGTAGCTTCTCTTCCCCGGCAAGCTACCGAGAGTATTCCATATGCCAGACACAGTAACAACAAAGTCTCCAATGGAGACGTTACTGGGCCCGCTCGAGCAAATCGACGATCAACGGGAGGGCCTTTACCTTTACTCTTCAAGGAAAAGAAATTAAAGTTTCATCCTCCCTACCTTGAAGTGATAAGAAAGACTGGTTGGAATAATGGAAGATCTCTCACCTCTGATTACTTTCGTTCTAAGATAGCTATGGTGAAACAAACAAGATTTGTTGGCTACTTTAAATTTAAAAAGTAGACTTGTTCTACATATGGGATATTTCCTCCCTAATGCGGTAGGCATTACCACTAAGCAAGGAACTTTGTAATCTTGATTCCACTCCCATGTCTGAAAATTATTGGATTGTTTAATGATGTAAGCATAAGCCACCTAAACTATCTGAGAAGTTGTTTCTACCTTATTCAGATCAGTGATGACAAAAGCCATTATTTTTTTAGAGCATTCTCTGAATGAATAAACAAAAAAAGAACAAGAAGCCTATAAAAGATTATTTTCCAATAAAGGATAAAATCATAGCTGTCATGAGTACAAAAGGCAACTTCATGTAGAAAATATTTATATGGGAGGGTTTAAGAATAAGTATGGATAGTATAATGTCAATTTTTTTTAAAAAAATGAGGCAAGTACGAAATTTATGGCACAAGACATGAAAGATAAAAAAATCAAGATACTAGATTGAAAGGGGAGTTAAATGGAAGCAGGTTATAAACAAATAAACATGACATTGCAGGATATAAAACTGAATTATAAACAGTGAAATAAAATCAGCTCTGCAAAAAATTAATTATGCAAAACTTATCTTGATCAAAACCAACCAGAGTATTTGGGGGAATAGAATGAAATTTATGAGGTAAAATATACGTTAGCTAAAAATAGAAACTACAAATTGGTAAAGGTAAATTGAATGAATACAATTCTCATAAGAACAGATAATAACTGATAGAATGGAAGCAATAATAAATATAATTCAGGAAAACTTCTTAAAGAAAATCTGTCTGTAGATTGAAAGAAATCATGTTTTGACAAAGGCATCAACAACCAAATACATCCTAATCTGAGTTTCAAATTTCTTTGGTAAAAATGAATTCCACAAATAATCAGATTGCATTACATCATATACCTGTGCACAGAATTTTTCTGCTTAGAATCTCTTCTGATCCTTGAAACCCCATTTTCTGAGAACCACCAGGAGTGGTCTTTGAGTATAACTCCGGGAATAAGCCTTGAGCACTGTGAGTTGTGCCCAGACCCTCACTCCCCTCCCAAAAATGTACTAAAATTGTTACCTACACAATTTGAAAATTGCTCTGGAACAAAAACTGATTTATATATAATATCACCTAGAAAATAAAATATAACAAGTATCCTTTTAAATGAATATCTGAGTGTACAAAATGATAATCAAAAACTCCAATATAAAATATGAAATGAAAACCGGAACAGGAAGAGGTAGCTACTTGTACTGCCTTGAGATTTTCATACCTTGTTACCAAAAGGGCGTTTCTTTGAAAAGCTTCAAAGAATAATCCATACTACTTGGGATTTCTTAGACCCCATATAAAATCTGGAATCTCAGAGAATGATAGATCCTCAAAGGAAGGTACAGTGGAATCTTATGTTAGTAAGAGTCCACTAACATAAGGAGGAGAGAAATTTATCATTCTTGGTTAGGATCCTGGGAGATGAGAGAGGAAGTATATGTTTATGCGGAGTTATTTGTCTTGTTAGCTTGCAATCAGATGCTTCCTCGCAGGTGGATTTTGATCTGTTGTAATTGTGTGGTCTAAGAACTGCCAAAAACATAAAGTACAGTATTCTAAAATCTAAGACTAGTAACATATACTGACTGCAAGGCAAGAATAAACATATACCCAAATCAAGCCATGAAGATCTCATGGAGTAAGCCCCATGGAGCTTTTGAGTTTAATAGAATGCATCAAACATGTGTGCGCGCACGTGCGCGCACGCACACACACACACACACACACACATACACACCCTACTACAAATGACATTCAGCAGACAACACAATTTAAAGGTTTGACCCTTCCAAGAATGTGAGAGAATAGGACTGTACACTTAAGTTGTTTCATTTATCATTTAAAGGTAATAATCAAGTAAACATAAACAAGAGAAAAATTATCTATCTCTAATAAAACTTTAAGTTATTTTTGTAAAATGAAAAGGCCAATTGGAACAATAGGTCTTTAAAATATAATCATAGCTAAAGTTTTTACTCAAAACTCAATAAAATTAAGAATCTGGTAATTTTCTTGTCAAGTTCTAAAAAATATTCAAGGAACAAAAATTGCAGTTTTGTACAAAATCTTTCAAAGAATTGAATAGAAAAAAATATTTTTATATTGAGTCCAATATAGCTTGCAGGTAAAGTGTGAAGAAAGAAAATTAGTAACATTTTCTTCAGAAAGTTTTATTGAGATTATGAGGGTCATTTCTCAGCATTGCTAGAGGTAGGAGTGGGGGTGGAGGGGCGGGGTTTGGCAGGAATTAGGGTCATATGTAACAGTGTTGAGTGGGATCTTGCAGTGCTAGAAATTAGGCCCAGGACCTTGTACAGATTAGGCATATATTCTACTACTTGATATACCTACCTGAACTCTAAAAATACTTTCCCTAGATTAGGAAAAGGAAGATGTTTATAATAACCTTTGCAGAAGAAGATGGAAGGAACAGAATTGTCATTATTCATAGATGATGTGAGATTGTCTACATAGAATATTCAAAAGAATTTATCAGTGTTACTTTAGA
The DNA here is from genome assembly GCF_029834395.1 of Sorex fumeus. Classification (NCBI taxonomy): domain Eukaryota; kingdom Metazoa; phylum Chordata; class Mammalia; order Eulipotyphla; family Soricidae; genus Sorex; species Sorex fumeus. The sequence goes on along the minus strand of NW_026606104.1, from coordinate 17,569,844 downwards.
ATTAATAAGAGAACCCGGCAAGATTGCTAGATATAATAAAATTCATATATAAATAGTAACTCTTTGCTGTACTTCAAGGAACAAACCAAAAGGCAACTTAAAAACAATCTCTCTATGGGGCCGGAGCGATAGCACAGTGGGTAGGGCGTTTGCCTTGCACGCGGCCAACCTGGGTTCGATCCCTGGCATCCCATATGGTCCCCCAAGCACTGGCCGGAGTAATTCCAGGAATAACCCCTGAGCATCACTTGGTGTGACCCAAAAAGCAAAAAACAAACAAACAACAACAACAAAAAACAACTTCTCTTTGACATTCACGGTCACGGTCCTCCCGTTGCTCATCAATTTTGCTCGAGCGAGCCCAGTACCATCTCCATCGTGAGACTTTGTTGTTACTGTGTTTGGCATGTCGAATACATCACAGGTAGCTTGCCAGGCTCTGCTGTGCGGGCGAGATACTCTCAGTAGCTTGCCAGGCTCTCTGAGAGAGGCAGAGGAATCGAACTCGTGTCAGCCATGTTGGCTGCTTGTAAGGCAAACACCCTACCGCTGTGCTATCGCTCCAGCCCTTCTTTGAAGTTAAACTTGAAAAAAAAAACCTAGTAATCTAGTAAAAGAGTAATAACACTTATAAAGGAAAAATCATAAAATAATACTGAGTTATAATCTTTTAAGAGATTTCATGCCCATTAGAATAGGAAAAAAATTCAAAACTCTTAATAACAGATCTTGTTGAGGATATGGAGTGTCAAGGATATGGTAGAAATATACACTGACATACCATTTACTCATCCATTTATTAAAATCTAATGAAGTGAAAGTATGCATTAGCCTATCATGTAGGGATCCATTGCTAGCACTATGCTGTTTGGCAATAAGATAGAATGTTTGAGTTTGCAACTGAATGGTAAATCTTCGGTATATGCTTATGACATATATAATTTTGCTTTGAGACAGAGGCTCAGTGAACAATAAGGGAAGAAAAGTGCATTCAAAGAGCATTTCAGCAGTTGCCTAGGAAGCCATTAGCTTTATGACCATAAATATTGCTTAAGTCTTTATTACAGAGCTCTGTGGGGAATATTTTCAATCAAACATGATTCTTTTGGCATAGAAAATCCAGAATATCCATAGATAGGGATCAAATTGGTGGGAAAGCATATATGTGATTAGTTAGGAATGAGTATATGCACAGTGTATCCATTTGTCCATGCAGATACCAGTCAAGTTAATGCTCCTTTCTATAATTTTATTATACAAATGCATATGTCTCAAAATTTTTTAAAATATTTTAACAGCTTGGTGCAAGTTATTCAGTTATACTCTTCACTTGTAACCAAGACTTGACAATTAAAAAGATAAGCAGAAGAAAGACAATAAAATAAATATCAAAATAGGATAGACAGATTAAATTTCCTGTTAAATTTCCTAGTAAAGTGTGTCTTCGGTAAAATAAAAACAATTGCTCTTAAGATTAAAAAGTTACATAGGGGCTTAATGGCTCTAAGGTGAAATACAACAATTTTCACAAACTTTCCTCTAAGGAAAACTTTTTGATGATTTTTAGTGGATTATTCATAACAGGCAATGCAAAATAAATTATTTAGCATCTGCCTTTAGCGTAGGCTTGGGTGGTGATGGGAAAATTCAAAATAATGGTGGTGGGAAGGTGTAATGATGATGAGATTGGTGTTGAAATATTGGGTGTAATAAATTAGTGAACAACTTTATAAAAATTAAATTAAAAAAGATTAAAAAGAATATATTTTGTTGACAGAAAGAATATATTTTGTTGACAGTTCAGAGTAGGGCTTTGTTTGATATGCATATATATGTATTCTTTTCTCCAATGAATTTTTCATAATACTAAAATTTTTGAATGCACATGCTCAATTTTTTGTTCTGTTTATGTATGTAAGCATATTAATGAACATACATGGATAGATAATTTCTTTTGAGCATGTTATTTTATGTGTTAATTTTTTATTGAATCACAGTGAGATACACAGTTGCAAAGGTTTTCATGATTGGATTTTAGTCTTACAGTGTTCCAACACCCGTCCCTTCACCAGTGCACATTTCCCACCACAATGGTTTCAGTTTCCCCACCACCACCCCCATGCCAGGCACTTTTCTTCTCTCTGGCTCTCTCTCTCTATCTCTTTTTATGTGTTATTTCATCTGTTTAACTTAAACCTTTTGATGCAAATCAAAGCATGCAAATCATCAAAAGCATCTGGTAGGAAACCACTTTTTTTTTTCTTTTTGGGTCATACCCAGCAATGCACAGGGGTTACTCCTGGTTCTGGACTCAGTAATTACTCCTGGTGATGCTCAGAGGACCATATGGGATGCTGGGAATCAAACCCAGGTCGGCTGCGTGCAAGGCAAACGCTATCATTCCAACCCTAGACAGCACTTTTTTACAGAATAATTGTTACTTTTGATTGTTTTAAATTGAATTTTTAGGAGTTGCTTTATGGCAACTCAGATGTTTCATATTTTGTTTACTTAAAATGTTTTTAGACAGTGATATGCAGGGAATTTTTAAAAATTACAAATGTAGCATACTGAAGAGGTAGGTGTTTGAAGTAGCAGTATCGGAAAACAAACTACATTCTACTAGATTTATACTTTTCAGAGGCTTTGGAAGTAATTGTACTGTTCTGTTATCTGTTGATATAACATGGTATTTTTATGGGTAATTTACCTTGAATTCCACCTGTTTTGTGCTTTGATATATACAACAACTCCCAAATAGAATAGTACTTTTAATGGTAAAGAAGAAAAAAAATAATGTAATTACAAAAAGATTAGGGTGCCCAGAAATTATAACCTGTTCAGTATTTTTAAAAGCTGTTATCACCCCAAAAAAGTATTGTTAAGGAAAAAAAAAGAAAAGTTGCTTACAGCATCTTGCTCTTTCCATGATAGCTCTCTCCCCTATTCCCTGTATAGATAGCTATCCAGTTTAAAATATTCAAATCTCTGATTACCATTATTCTGCCTTATTAAAGCTCACTCACCTTATTCTTAATAAGAGATATTGCATATTTCTCAAAACAAATGAAACCCAGAATTCTAAACCACTAAGTTTACTTGTCATCCTTCCCACTCCGCAAAACATCACGACAAATAATTGTCTCCATGATCACGCACTTTCTTGCCTTTACACTTCACTCCCCACTGTTGCTGTATATTTATACCTTGTGCTCTAGTTGTTCTGAGTCACATGCTGTTCCTGGATAAACAATGTTCCTACCTCCAATCCCCTTATAAGAGTTCATTCCAAACTAGAGTATCTTCTCCCTCAACTTTATCTGCCATAGGACTGTAGCCCTCAAATTTCAGTAAATGCAATGCTCTCTATTTTACCTTATCTTACCTGACCTTACTAACTGAGAATTTTCTCTTTCAGCCTCTCATAACACATTCTGATTTGCTTAAATGCTTACTTGTCACATCTCTTCAAAATGGTTCATCCATCTCCTTGTTATCTTCATATTTCCTTATTTATGAAGATACGGTTATTCTTCATGGTATTCCCATATTCTGGTTAAAAAGTGTTTAATAAGTTAAAAATCCTTAAAGCTATGTCTGGAAATAATGTTATGTTTTTCAGACACTCTCTAATACCTTTTCGAAGAGAGTCAGCAAAATAGATATTTCATAATATTTTCTCATAGTAGGGATTTGAACAGAAGTCTAGAAGATTTTACTCCAACAGTTTCATGATATATATTTCAATAGATACTTATTTAATCTATGCAGTATATATTGTTTGTGCAATTGCGATGATGAGTTTTCATTATTTAGTTTAAAAGGAGAATTAGATACTGGATGATCTCATTCATCTGTAGAATATAGAGAGACAAAGTAAGACAATAGTATCAAACAATGACATATCGTTGGTTTTGGATGAAAAAATTATAACAAACAGTGGGGGCAACATGTAGGATTGAGAATGAAAATCAGACCAGGGGTGACATTAGGAGAGGGGTACAGGGTTATAGGCACTTTGTTGGTTGTAGTGCACTGTAGCATTGTATGTCAATACTATAAATTTAAACACTATTGTAATCATATATCTAAACTATAATCAAACATTTTAAAGAAACATTAATTTTAAAATAAGAGGAGAATTAGGACATATTGATTCTGTTACTAAATAATAATTATGGATTTTCTTTATCATTAATTTTTAAATGCCCTACTTGAATATGTACAGATAATTGAGTTTCTAAAGTTGTTTTGTGCATAATACTCAGCAAGAGATGTGAATAGGTGACCTCATGCCAATATGTTGTCTTATTAGTGTCATTTAATTATGGTTTAATTTTCCTTTTGGATGAAAGTTTGTTCCTCTTCAGAAGTTTCTGTTAGACAGCTGCTTTTTTAGCATAACAAATGTTACCTTGAAAACTTCTTACTTGGTTGCTTTGCAAACTGGTATACTCTACAAAATTACATTTTTATAAAGGATAATGAGCTACATAATAAGTGGAACAAAGAATATGTATAATTTTATGTTAGGTCTAGATTTTATTTTTGTTTCTTGTGTGATAGTGTAGAAAAAAAAACAAATAAAATGCAATGAAATAGTGGAAGTCGCACAGGTATCCAGAAGAAAGATTAATCCACAGCACTGAAATAACCAAAGTCACTTAATGCTTTTTAAAAGAAAATATACTACTGTCAGTTGTGAATGGAATAACTCATAACCTTCATTGGTATTCACCATAAAACATTTACATTTAATTTTGTCATGTTTTTTGTTTATCTCCATTTTCTTTTTTGACATCCATTAAAGAAAATTTAGAATTGTCCTTTTGTTATCAAAAAAGGTGTAAAGCAGGGGTCACATTTGTCTCATTTCAGACTGGTGAACTGAACATGTAAGTTGTAGTGGTCAGTATAGTAATAGATTTCAAAACTTTTTTGAAAATATGAATCTCTTTTAGGAAATGGATAGAAGTATATTATAACAAAACCTTTTTGTAACATTAGTAATCTATTTTATCAAATATTTTGTTTAGCTAGAATCAAAATTGCAAAATAACTAAACTTACTAAAAATAGTTAGGACAACATTCTTATTCAGTATAAAATTAGCTGAATAACATGGAAAAAAAGACATGCAAACCTTGAATTTTTGTAAATTTTCCTAATGTTAAAATGAAATTTGTAACAATCTTTTAAACTTTTCCCTTTTTACAAATATAATCAGAAATAATTTGAGAGTGATATAAATGAAGTTGTGTTTTTATGTTATTTTAAAATAGCAAGTTGTCTGTTTCTTCTTTCTTTATCTCATGAAGGTTGATTAATATTCCTACAAACAAACCCAGTATTAACAGAGACCTTTGGTTTACTCATTTATTTAGAATGCAGTAAGATAGACTTGTTTTGTTTTGCTTTGTTTGGGGGCCACACAGCAGTGCTCAGGTCTTACTGCGGGCTCTGTACTCAGGTATCATTCCAGGCGGGGCTTAAGGGACCATATGAGGTGCCAGGGATTGAACCTGAGTTGGCCTTTTGCAAGGCAAATTCCCTACCTGCTGTGCTGTTGCTACAGCTCCAAGATAGATTTAAAAATATACAAAATAAAAAGAAAGTAAATTTATTTAGAATATAATTATAATTAAAAGGAATACAGAAGTAGAAATTGAGTTAATTTTTGACATGTCCTATTTCTGTATCATTTATTTCATTTATCATTTATTTCATCAATACAGGACAAAAATTTTTTAAAGCTTTTATTGGGTTCCCCCCCACTGGGTGAACTACTAATCATTTTTAGATATTTCAAGATAAGTATCTAATAACAGAGCTGTAATAGCATAAACAAGAAATATTAGAATCATTTATATATTTCAGGTGCGACAAATTGCAAACCTCTGAGTGTTTCAGGATGTCATATGGCCTAAATGGTTAAATATAGGCATGATATATGGATTGGACCATAAAAAGAAAACTGAAAAATTGTGACCCTCAGTTTTATGGGAAATGTGGATTGAACAGGCTTATTATATTTGGATTTGACTGACTCCTCCATCATTTATTTTATCAACACCTTATGTCACTAGAAATAAATTTTTTTAAATCAGAGAACATTTAGAAAACTAGATTCAGTACTGTCTAAAAATAATAAAATTGAAAACAGATGTGGATTGCCTGTGTTATTTATGATCCAGCAAATTGTGGAATTTGTTTATTTATTTTTGATATTTATAAGATGTATACCTTGGCTTATTTAAATTTTTTACTAAGGTTAACTGGGTTTTTGCATCTTAATAGCTGACGTATAAATCTGAGATATTATGCATATCTTTATGTGACAGAAAAAAAGGTTTGGGGAACACATTTCTTCATGGAACTTTTATTCGTTCATTGATTCTGTGGTTTACAGTACTGTTAATAATGGTTTGTCCTGCACATAATTCTAACACCACACCCACCACTGGTGTACTAACATCCCTTCCCCAAGGACCCCAACATACCTTCCCCTTAACCCCCCACCATCTCAGTTGTATGGATCAGTTCTCTCATTTTGTTACCTTTGGACCTTTGTTGCTTCCTTGCTGTGTGTCTTTAGGTATCACATGAGAGAGAGAGAGAGAGACAGAGAGAGAGAGAGACAGAGAGAGAGACAGACAGACAGACAGACAGACAGACAGACAGACAGACAGAGATCATTCTGTATCTATCCTCTTCCTTCTCCATTCAGCATGATATCCTCTAGTTCCATCCATGTTGCTGCAAATTTTATGATTTTGTTCTTATAGCTGAATAGTATTCCTTCATGGAATTATTTAATGACATTATGATCAGTGTAGATCTTTTATGCTAAAGAGGATTCGATCTGTTGAAATAAGTGACAACTCTTTTTGTGGGGAGGGACAAGAGGTGCCATACCTGGCAGTGCTCAGGGTCTACAACTGGTTTTGTGCCTGGGGATCAGTCTTGATGATGCTCAAAGCACCAGATCAGGTGTTGGGGATCAGTATTTTGAAGAGTTTTCTTCTGAAGAGTACCTGAACTTTTTTTCTCTAGCTATTCACTAAGCAGGGAAAAGAAAATTTTTCTTTTATCTCCAAGGCCAGAGCAATAGTACGTTTGGTAGAGCATTTGCCTTGCATGGCCTACAGGGTTCCCTGGCATCCCATTTGGTCCCCCCAAACCCTGCCAGGACTGATTCCTTAACGAAATCCGGGAGTAAGCCCCAAGCACCAGTGGGTGTGGCCCCCAAACCAAAAATAAATAAAATTTTCTTTCATCTTAATGCATTTGGGGCAAATGTTGCCAATCTGTTCTTTAATAACTTTTTGTCAGCAGCAGACTCACTTAGCAGGAGAGACTGAAAATGTTCTCAGTGTGTGTTTCTCTTTCCCTGAGTCTTTTACTTATCTCCAAATCATCTATACTCATGCAGGCATCTGGAGAGTTTATCTCCAATATGATATGCAAGTTCTTTAAATAGAAGTTATCTAAATATATTTTTCCAAAGAAATCAGATATATTTGGGGGAATAGAGTTGCACTTAGCAATTGCATATGTTTTTAATTTATTTTATAGCTGACATTCCCAAGTCCTGCCATGTGCACATAACTATCCTCCATACTCCCCTCCCCCGGTCTAACTTACCAAACCACTCTTCTTAAGGTGTGAGTAGTACATTGAGAAATAGGATAACTTACTCAGTCATATTGAACTCAAAGAAAAGAATTTTCAACCTTCAAGTAACATTTCAGGAAGAATTTGATCATATTTACATAAGTAGGTGTGGTTGTTTGATTTATTACTTCGGTGGATGAAGTTTCATAACATCAAAAATTCTTATTTTTACAATTATTTTTCTCACTCTCACTGCCACTGTCACTGCCCTCCCATTGTTCATCGATTTGCTCGAGTGGGCCCAGTAACATCTCCATTGTGATACTTGTTACTGTGTTTGGCATATTGAATACATCATGGGTAGCTTGCCAGGCTTTGCCGTGCAGGCGAGATACTCTCGGTAGCTTGCCAGGCTCTCCGAGAGGGGCGGAGGAATTGAACCTGGTTCAGCCAGGTCGGCCGTGTGCAAGGCAAATGCCCTACCCACTGTGCATCACTGCAGCCCCTATTTTTCTCAAATATACTAAAATAGGTAATGTGAGAGTATTTCACAGCAAAGTACCAATGGCAGTTTAAAGTAGTAAAATAATGTTTTCAGAAATGCTTACTCTGTGTAAAAACTGTCCGCTTAGCCAGGGATATAGACCATCATGTGTGAGTATGTGTTTGATCCCAGCATTGCAAAAAAGTAAAAATAAGATCAAGCAAAAAAATATATCTGATCTTGATACCTACATTCACCATTTTGAAATCACTAGAATTCTAACAGCTTTTTTAGTTGTAGCTGTATTTTTCATAATTGCCTCACTGGACTTAAAGAAGGAAATTAATGTGTATCCTTATTTTAATATGGTCTTATTTAAGAATTTGTGAGCCCTCCACTTTCATTTTTAATTTAGTCTTAATTGTTGTCATCATCTTTGCTTATATTATTAATGAGCTAAGTGCTAGTATGCCACTATCAGTTTTCCTTGAATAGCTTTTTGCTATTTGACACTATTTTTTAAAAAAATTTTTACTAGTGAAACACCATGAGGTACAGTTGTAGACTTACAAATTTTTGTGTTTGGGTTTCAATTATACAATGATCGAGTACCCATCCCTCCACCAGTGCCCATTTTCCACCACCACAGGTTCCAGTATCCCTCCACTCCGCCCTTCCCTCCCAACCCACCCTGTGGCAGGGCATTCCATGTTTTTGGGTGCTGTGGTTTGCAAAAGAGGCATTGAGTGGCAATCATGTTCCGTCTATAGTCTACTTTCAGCATGCATCTCCCATCTTGGGAGGATCCTCCCAACACCCTTTATTTGGTGCTCCCTTCTCTATCTGAGCTGCCTTTTCCCCTAGCATGTGCGGCTGCCTCCAAGCCATGGAGTGAACCTCCTGGTTCTTATCTCGGCTATTTTTGGGTGGTAGTCTCCTATTTTGTTACTTTATGTTCCCCAGATGAATGCAGTCTTTCTATGTCTGTCCGTCTCTTATTGACTCATTTCTCTTAGCATGATACTTTTCATGTAGTACCACTTATATGTAAATTTCATGACTTCATCCTTTCTAACAGCTACATAGTACTCCGTTGTGTAGATGTACCAGAGTTTCTTTAACCAGTCATCTGTTCTCGGGCACTCAGGTTTTTTCCAGATTCTGGCTATTGTAAACTGTGCTTCAATGAACAGTTTGACACTATTTAAGTTTTGTTTTCTCTATTTGGAGATTTAAATGTTAAAGAAATAAAATTTTTATAAAGAAGTCAAAATAAATGTTTCTTATATACTCAGATTTTTCTTTGACAGGTGCTTTTAGAAACAAAAATACATTTTGTTTATGTAATTTCATATCTCTGAAATTTTTTCTTCTATGTTTTCAATAACTTGAAGTCTTCTTAAAATAGAAGTCCCTATAAATAAAGTGGAAGAACAATGAAAAGTAGATACTTTTTTGTGATTCATAATTTAAGAGACCTAAAAATTTAATCTACAGCTCTAGAAAAGTAATGTAGCTGTTACAGGTCACTGTATAAATATCTGGCTACGAGTTGCTTTACTTTTATGTACATTTTTAAATTTGGAATTCATATATTTAGTTTGGCTCCAAATTTAAAATGAGATTTTTAAGACGTTTGGGTTTTTTGTGGGGTTTTTTTTTATCATTGTTTTGTTTTTTTAAGTCTTTGTGGGTGTCCTTTATGTAATATTCTGTTTATCCCCCTTTCCCTCTGCCCTTTGGGAGACAGACAAATCTAATAACAAATCCCATCACTGAAAATAGACCTTTATCAGAGACAATCCAACCTTACATGCTTTAGGGGTTTTCAGTTTTTAATGCTAAAAGACTCTTGATACCACTGCTGGCCTCTCTTCCTTAGAAAAGAGAAATTTTTGTAAAAATTCTAGCGAAGGAAAGTTTTCTTTCTTAGAAAAGGATTTTTTTTCCCTAGATCAATTTATAGGTTCAATTTTTATCAGGCATTACTTTCAGGATCAGCATTTTTGTTATTAGATTTGGAGTTATCAGATTGGTCCCCACATAGAATAGTACCAGAGATTTTCAGAAATTTGAGAAACATTTTGTTTCTTTAGGGAAAGAAAACAGTTCATTAGTGTATCACAGCTATCAGTATATATGCTTTGTGATTACCATAGTTACCATAAATCTGTTTTTATTTTTAAGTTTTTTTGTGTGAAATGTAATCATTTTTACAAGAAATTTTTTTGTTTGTTTTTATTTTCAGTGAAAGAGTTTCTAGCCAAAGCCAAAGAAGACTTTTTAAAAAAGTGGGAAAATCCTGCTCAGGTAAGAAATATTCAAAATTTTTTATGATTTGAAAGTAAACTTTTAAGTAAAATCATGATTTTCAATCAACTAATTTGCATTTTTAAAAACTTTAATTTTAAAAGAACATTAACAAATGTAAACTTAACAGGCATTTCATCACAACATTTAAAATTATTAATAATTTCATCACAATCACAATCATCCTGTTGTTCGTCGATTTTCTCGAGCAGGCACCAGTTACGTCTCCTAGCCCTGAGATTTTAAAAAGTACCATATTCAAGGCTCTTTCAGGGTTAGGAGAATGAGACCATCATTATTACTGGTATTTGGCATATTGGGTATGCCACAGGGAGTTGTCAGACTCTGCCATGCGGGCAGGTCACATTCGGTAGCCTGCCAGGTTGTCCAAAGCAAGAATGAGATAATAAGATGTCTCCAGCCCCCGCACCTGGCTGTCCTGGCCAGGGCCCCTTAGAGGGGGGTGGGTTGAGTTTCCCTCCCTGCCCCGAGCAGAGCCCCGAGCAGAGCCCCGGCAGCCGAATAATTTCATGTATAACTAATATAGAAAGGGAACTAATTTTCTATATACACCTGATTATAAATTTTGATACTGATCCTAAGTTGCAAACTCTTAACATTTTCTATTACTATAATAGTTTAAATTATATTCTATTACTATAATAATTAAAATATTTCTTTGCGATGCCACGCCACTGGCCGAGCAAGTGAAAACAGAGATAGATAAATGGGACTATCTTAAACTAAGAAGCTTCTGCACCTCCAAAGAAACAGTGACCAAAATACAAAGACAGTCTACAGAATGGGAAAGGATATTCACCGAATACACATCTGACAAGGGGTTGATATCCAGGATATACAAAATACTGGTTAAACTCCACAAGAAGAAAACATCCAACCCCATCCAAAAATGGGGCAATGAAATGAACAGAAACTTTCTCAAAGAAGAAATCCGAATGGCAAAAAAGCACATGAGAAAATGCTCTACATCATTAATCATCAGGGAGATGCAGATCAAAACCACAATGAGATACCATCTCACACCTCAGAGACTGGCCCACATTCAAAAGAACAAAAGCAACCGATGCTGGCGTGGTTGTGGCGAGAAAGGGACACTCCTTCACTGTTGGTGGGAATGTCCACTGGTTCAGCCCTTCTGGAAAACAGTATGGACGATTCTCAAAAAATTAGAAATTGAGCTCCCATTTGACCCAGCAATACCACTCCTGGGAATATATCCCAGAGAGGCAAAAATGTATAGTCGAAGTGACATCTGCACTTGTTTGTTCATTGCAGCACTCTTTACAATAGCCAGAAACTGGAAGAAACCTGAATGCCCAAGAACAGATGACTGGTTAAAGAAACTTTGGTACATCTACACAATGGAGTACTATGTAGCTCTTAGAAAAGATGAAGTCATGAAATTTACATACAAGTGGTACAATATGGAAAGTATCATGCTAAGCGAAATGAGTCAGAAAGAGAGGGATAGACATAGAAAGATTGCATTCATCTGGGGGATATAAAGTAACAAAGTATGAGATTAATACCCAAGAATAGCTGAGATCAGCACCAGGAGGATTACTCCATAACTTAGAGGCCAGCCGGGTATCCTAGAGGAAAGGGCTGTTCAGATAGAGAAGGGAGCACCAAATAAAGGATGTTTGGAGGATCCTCCCAGGAGGGGAGATGCATGTCGAAAGTAGACTATGGACTGAACATGTTTGCCACTCAATGCCTCTTTTGCAGACCACAACACCCAAAAGGAGAGAGAGAACACAGGGGATTGCCCTGCCACAGAGACAGGGGGGATGGGGGGATGTGGGTGGGAGGGATATTATCCATGGTGGTGGAAAATGGGCACTGGTGGAGGGATGGGTATCTGATCATTGTATAATTGAAACCAAAGCACAAAAAATTGTAAATCTACAACTTTAAAAAAAATAAAATAAAGGGAAAAAAAATTAAAAAAAAAATTTCTTTGCATTTTTTTCTTAAAACAACTGGGATCCTGTTTTGTAGTTTAAAATTCTTTTTTGTGTGAGGAGAGAAGGAAGAGACTTTTCAAGCAATGCTCTACCCACCGAGTCTGAGAGTTTTAACGCTTGGGTTGACCATATGATGTTGGATGTTGCTTAGGCCCATAGTGCTGGGGACCGCCAAGGCTGAGGTGGGGAAGCATCTGGTTCTGAGCTTGAACCTTCAAGGATTTTGCTCTGGCCCTCAAACTCTCTTCCCACCTACCCTCTTCCAAATTCTCAGCCACAAAAAACTTGCCTATGAACTGCATACTTACCCATAGGGACTTTTTTATAAACATTTTGGTGTGGTGAATGGTATACAGTTCAGATACTTTGCACCTCACTTAAGACCTAAAGCCTCTTTTTGTTTGCTTTCATTAGGGAGCTACATCTAACGGTGCTCAGTGGCTACTCCTGTCTGTATGCTCAGGGGATCATGTGCAGTATCAGGGATTGAAATGGGATTGGCCACATGCAAAGGAGCATCTTAACCCTTGTACTATTTCTCTTGCCCTAAAATGCTATTGTTTTGGGGTAATACATATAGTGATATTCAAAGGTGACTCCCTACTTGGTGCTTGGGGGTCACACTAGGAAATGCTGGTTGGGGAGGGTTGAATCTATACCTCCTACATGTAAAGCATGTTTTCCAGCCCTTTAAGCCATCTCCCGAGCCCTGCTCTCAAATTTTTCTTGAAGCTATTCTGATTAGTTTTAGTAGTAGATTGGTTTGAAAATATTTTTTCTTGTGACAATAAACTTATTCCAAGTATTTTTTCCTTAAAGAACATTTCTACTTTCAATGTGGTAACATTGTACCCCTAAAATATCCACATATTTACACATTTATGAACCAGAGTTGCATCAATTAAAAAAATTTAATTCTATTAAACTTTATTACCAAGATTTAGAGTATGACCTATGTTAAAATGTACTCATTCAAGTAATTATAAGATGTTACACATTATGTTAACATGATACATTAAGGGCAGTGATTAAGATATTTATCTGAAACGCTGTAACTAGCAAAAAGAGATGCTTGGTGAATTATCAGTGATGTTGTTTTCATTGCTTAATTGAGAACCAGGTTAAACATTTTAATACACCTAATATTGAAAAGCCAGAATTAAGTAGGAATGCATATATTAATTTAATCCTAATCATAAGAATTCTTCATGCACTGATATAGAATACCAGGATAATTTAAAATAATGGGAAATGTGGAACTAAAATGACTACTACAAATTTTATAACTAGACATTGAGATTTGCTTGATTTCTCTGTAATGATTCATAGGAAGCTATGCTGTCTGCAAAGCAAGGTTTGATTTGCCAGGGAGACAAAATCTGACTACCGGAAATAGCTATTCTTCTCTTACATAAGAATTTTACTGCATTGCATCACAATTTTTTTTTTTTAGTCTTAAACACTGTACAACCTGGCACTTGGAAATAATTTTTCCAGGATTTTCAATGGATATTCTTTGCAATGAAAGCCTATTAAACAAATGGAACAGCAATTACTACTTGTTGCTATTTAGTGCATAATTTATTCTTAGCAATTTTTGTTTTGTTGTGGCTGCAACAAATTCAATAGATTGATGCTTCCATTTTTTTCCTTCTGTGCTATAGTCAAAGCCAAACAAAGATCTTTGCTCATAACAAAGCATCTATTCAGACAGAAAAAGAGACTGATTATTGTTCTAGGACTCTGATTTTGCTTATCTTGACGGGAACGAGAAACATTTCTTTTCCTTAGTTACTGTTTTAGGTAATGTTGGGTTATTGTAACATCAGCAAGAGAAAATCATTAGGATTTATTATGCAATTATTGTCTAGTTGTGTATGTTTGCATAAAAATAGAAATGAAGTATGACAATACTTTCTTCAAGTTAACTCTAATGAAAAGGATTTTTAATTTCTCAGCTTTTTGTTCATTACAGTTACTTGCAAGTATATTAATTTATAAGGCTCCCATGGTTGGTTTTGTCAATATACTTTTGGTTAATCTCTAATTATTAAAATATGGTACTAATTTATTGGAAGTTCAATACCAGAATTCATTTTATAATATGACTTTTAATATCTGAAGCTTTTATTTCTATTACCAGTATATTTTTTTAAATAGAATTATCTTCTTAAATATAAATCCTTTCTTCAAAGGAAAAATAGAAGCAAAGATTAACCTGGAATCCCAGTAATCTTGTAATATTTTTAAATATATAATTTTTTTCTGATATTACTTAACCTATTACATCGCTGACAGTCTTCTGATGGGATTTCTGGTTTTAAGTTATTTTATTTTTTCATGTATATGTAGAATAATGCTGGACTCGAGGATTTCGAAAGGAAAAAGACCCTCGGAACAGGTTCATTTGGAAGAGTAATGCTGGTGAAACATAAAGCCACTGAACAGTATTATGCCATGAAGATCTTAGATAAACAGAAGGTTAGTGTATTTTTATTATGTTCATGAAGGGTAAAATTCGGTTTTATCAATTAAAGTATTAGGCAGATGGTATATGACTTGTCATTTGCTTTGTCAGATAATTTTATTGTACTTAATTTTCATTTGGACTTATTGTTATAATGTGACACATAGTAATTTCAGTTTCTGGTTTATATTATTTATTTTAATAATTATCATAAATATATGTATGTGTATTTATTAACATAGGACTGAATTTAAGATGTAAAGAACAGAAATCTATAGATCACATCCTGCCTTGTAGAAAAATGCAGGAGAGTACAGAGGGTAGGGCCTTGCTTTGCACACAGCTGACTCAGTTTCAATCTCTGTCACCCCTTACAGGTGCTATGCCCTGCAAAGAGGAATCCCTGCACTCGGGGATATTTTTGTTTGTTTTTGTTGCCACACCAGCTGTGCTCAGGGCTTACTCCTGGCTCTGTACTCAGGGATCACTCCTGCCTGTGCTCAGGAGACCATATGGGGTACCAGGGATTGAATCTGGGTCAGACACATGCAAGGCAAACACCTTATCCACTGTACTATCACTCTAGCAACTAAGAGTGATCTCTGAGCAAAGAGCCAGAAGTAAGCCCTGAACACTGCCATGTGTGGCTCAAAAACCAAAAAAAGAAAAAAAAGTTTAAGTTTTTTAACTTAAAAATCCATGCAAGAAGTATCATTTGCCAGCACCACACACATGGCATAGGGGAGTGTGTGATGATAGATGGCTGGTCTTCCTTATAAATAACTCACCTAATGTTTGCCTTAAAATATGTAATTGTTTGTAAATGTTTTTAAATCTATAAAAAATTAACAAAATAGGTCATGAACTTTGAAATGAAACATGAATAGGTCTATTTATTAATTTTATAGCATTAGGGATGCTGCATTACCAACTTTTGAGAAATACTGTCCTAATCTAGAGTTAAATGGAGCTAGCACATGGGCTTAACTTTGTAAATTTTCCCACTTCAAATGTTTCTGAGTATTTGTCTCCAAGATCTCCACTATCTTTGTTAGCTGTTCCTCTTAAGACCTAGCTGAGCTCTTAATTTTAAAAATAAGTTATAGTTACAAGTGACATTTTTGGGTTGGTTTGGGGGCTAAATTTCACAGTGTTCAGGGTTTTCTCCTAGTTCTATGTTCAGAAATCACTCCTGGTGGAATTTAGGGGACCATATTAGGTGCAGGGCATCAAACCCAGATCAGCCATGTGCAAGGTAGACACCCTACCCACTGTACTATATCTCTGACATTTTTATGCATTTACTTTATACCAATCACTTACATAGATATTATTATTATCAGCATTTTCTAGAGTGCCTAGATGCTATGTACTAGACCTGATGTAATCATTTTCTCTGAACACTTAAAAATTCTCAGTTGGCAATTATTTATATCTTATTGTCCACATATTAATTTTTTATGTTTCCAAATAGATTTTTTGCTACACAAAAGCACACACTTTCTTGTCTTTACATCTATTGCACCTATTTTTATACTTTACATTTGGTTGGTACTCACTTTTAAAATAACTAAGGCTAGTTACTTTTCTAATGTACATATATTAGATATATTTCTATTTTTAATTGTTATGCTCTCAACACAGATAGTTGACTTAGAATTACAGTGTGTGAAAGCCTTCCTTTTTCAGTTTTCATTACTTCCTCACAGACACTAGGATTTCAACTCTATGAAATTCTGAAAAAGGCAAACTGTAGTCACTGAAGAAAGATCAGTACTTGCCTGGAATTAGAGGGGAAGGAGGGATGAGTAGATGAAGTCCAGAGGATTTTTAAGATATTGAAATTACTCCATATGTTATTGTAATGTTGGGTAAAAGTCATTATACATTTGTCCAAACCTCTAGAATGTACATCACTGAATTAATATTAATTATAGTCTGTGGGTTAACAAATATACCACTCCTCTCTGATGGGGAATGTTATTAAGGGGAGGGGCTTCACATGTGTGGCAGCGGGATATATGGGACATTTCTGTGGCTCCACTCAGTTCTACTCTGAACCTGGAACTGCTAAAAAAAGAAATGCCTATTTATGAAGTAACAGTTATCCTTCATCCGTGATCAAATATATTATGATCAATTTGGTCTAATATTTCTTTGTGACTAGTTAGAATGTGGACTGTAGTGGTACAACCACTTTATGTTACAGATAAACTAAATTTCAACATTTGAAATATCTCCAAAGTTAAAACACTGGTCAAATAGAAGGTTTAGATTAAAATGCAGATTTTCTGATTTTTAATTATCATTTCCTCAGCATTATTGTATGCTATAATTTCATACTCTAGTACTTGGATTATAAATCAATTGTCTTTTCTATTCATGTTCAACTTCCTGAATTCTGTGACTCCCTCTCATTGACATTAATCCTCTAAAAAGAAAAAAAATGTGATCTTCAAATGAGTTACACATATAGACATTATTTATGTTTCCCTAAGATCACCTTTTTTAAAATTCAAAACAGAATCACATGTGGGATAGAATTACAGTCTTGCAGTCTTCATAAAATCAGGATAAGTCACTTTCTCCAAAGTACCTGATTGAGTAGACATTCACAGGAAAACTCAATAACTCATAAATGATCAATTGTTTTGAAAAATAGTCTTTTTTTGCCAGTATCTTATGTGTCATCATTGTGTGACTATACAAGTGGAATTGTTAGAATTTGTTCTTAGATTTATTCAGGTTTTATAAAATTACCAATTTTTCTTTGTACCATTATTTAATTATTAATAATTAAATTAATTAAATTTTAATTATTTAATCATTTAATAATTTTATTATAACTTTTCCCCTTTCATCTTTTTGCTAACCTTCTGAACATGTAAATCAATATCTAGATATTTTAGTGTTTTATGTCATCTCCTTCAGTAAGCTATAGGCATTAGAAGCTACTTTGTATTTTTTTTCTTTTTGAGTCACACCCAGTGATGCACAGGGGTTACTCCTGGCTCTGCACTCAGGAATTACCCCTGGCAGTGCTTGGGGGGCGGGAAGGGGGGTGACCATATGGGATCCTGGGAATCAAAACCAGGTCAGCTGCTTACAAGGCAAAAGCCCTACCCACTGTGCTATTGCTCCAGCCCCTAACTACTTTGTATTTTCTTATATTCTTCAGTAACTGATTGAGTCTATTTCTCAATTTCACACACCCCTATGAAATTTGTGATGTTTCTTTTATTATTTAATTTTTCATTTTAGGGCTTTCTGACTCTGCACTCTGGGATCATTCCTGATGGGTTCAGGGTACCATATAAGGTGCTGGGGATGTAACATGGGTTAGACCCATGCAAGGCAAGCACCCTACTTGCTCTACTATCACTCCATCTACAGCGATGCTTCTTTTTTTAAATAGATTTTATTATAGTATAGATAGTATGCTAGCAATAATATTTGGAGTGTTAATATACATTACTGTACCCCACCAATACCAGAGTGCCCATAACTCTCCAAGTATTTAATAAGCTTTATAATCCAAGTCCTAGGTTTTGTCATTGTCACTACTGTCTATTCCCTTGTTTTGTCTATATTTATCTCTATATTTTTTGTCTGTATATTTTATGAGAGTGAGATCATCCAGTATTTGTTCTTCTCCTTCTAGCTTAATTTTGCCTCACATGATGCCCTCCAGTTTCATCCATGCTGCAGCAAACGGCGTGATTTTATCTTTTCTTATAACTGCATAATATTCAGTGTTTCTTGCTTCTTGACTAAAATAGTTGGCCTTTTTTTAGAGACAAACTTTAGTATTCTCTAACTATTTTTATTTGAACCCGATAAACCTAATTGATAGTGAATATTGTCAGTCTTAACCCAAAGCAAGCAATTTTACTTATCTGAGTTCATTATTACAAGGAACACATTTAATTTTTCCCTTTAAAACTATAGGAACTAATTTTTTTGCATTAAGTATATTCACTTTTCAATTACAGGTTGTTAAACTGAAGCAAATAGAGCATACTTTGAATGAGAAAAGAATATTACAGGCAGTGAATTTTCCTTTTCTTGTTCGACTGGAGTATTCTTTTAAGGTAAATTTTGCTAATATCCAAACACAATATTTTCAGTCTCGTATATTTTAAGTATATGGTTAAGTATAGGATTCTAAATCTGATGACAAATACATGGTCATCATTATCATTATCTAAACCCGATAACATGTGAACAATATTAGTGAACCAAACATATGTATCTGTAGTTTATGTGATTAAATCCTTTAAGCGTATTTTGCTTTATGTATTTTCAAAGATGAAATAGTTTGAATCTCCTTAGGTAAATTGTTAATGATAATGCTTAATTCTTCAGGCAATAGTATTATAAAATTTAAAAGCCAACTTATTAAAATCCATAGTGATATTTTATTAAGTATTTTTCACACTTAGGCAAACAAATATATCCATAGCAACTTTCCTTCAACTTTTTGAAAACTTTTCCCAACTTTTCTGCTATAGTCTCACCTTGTGGTTTTATATGATGCAGAGTGAATATTTGACTATCTGCTCAAGTCTCTTACAAAGTTTCACAATATTTAGATTTCAGCTTTTTAGAATAATTCTAGACATTTTCTGTAATGTTGATTTGTATGAAACATTTCAGTCTTTTTATTATTTTAGTCAAATCAAAACTTCTATATTTAGGATGATAGAAAAATTAATGATTGATGATCATTAGTCTTTTTGACTCTGTGATACATAAGGAGTAAATGTTTTTTCTAACAATTCCAAGTTGTTTTTAACTTGGTTATTCTTTTTCATGCATTAAAGCATTAAGTCACTGCTACACTATTTAACTGTTAAAAAATTGTTTTCTGAAAGAACAGCCAAAGTACATATCCTAATTTGTGGCAAAAATACTATGATGGAAAAAAAATATTTGTAAATATCCAAGTAATTCAAAGTTAGATCATTTTCCACTTATTCTCTCTTTCTCAATGTTAGTAATATGTCGATAAAATATTTTTCTATCATTTTCTAATTGAATATGAAGA
The DNA here is from genome assembly GCF_029834395.1 of Sorex fumeus. NCBI lineage: Eukaryota > Metazoa > Chordata > Mammalia > Eulipotyphla > Soricidae > Sorex > Sorex fumeus. The sequence continues at coordinate 17,549,935 of NW_026606104.1, read as the reverse complement.
TACCTTAAAATATTTTCTTAAGAAATAACCTTGACTATATAGTTTTGATTTCCCTTTTTACTTGCTCACAGGATAATTCTAATTTATACATGGTTATGGAATATGTTCCTGGGGGAGAAATGTTTTCACATCTAAGAAGAATTGGAAGATTCAGGTAATGAATACTTTACACTTCTCAAATCTTTTTATGTTGTATTTTTGCTTCAAAATAAGCCTGTTACTGTGAATAGTAAATACTTATTGCATTATTTAGTAATATTTTAACAATATGAATGAGTATATAAAAACAGTAGTAGATACATCATATTCTGTGTTTTAAAAATCAAAATGCTAGAGACTGATTTAATATTTCTCCACTGATAGGAATTATGAAAGTTCATTATTTGAAGAACTTCCAGGAAAAAAATGTAAATATACCAGTATTTACTGAATAAAATTAATAAGACAACTCTAGGGAAAAGGCTTATTTTTCTTCTTTAGGATAAAGATAAGAAAAATATTTACAGGAAAGATGATAATAATACATCATGGCAATGATTATGAAATTTTGTTTTGATCTAATAAAATTATCCTTACTTACAGTTTTCACTATGTTGAATTTTTGAAGTACTTATCTAGGGTCAGAGATATAATATGAAGCTTAAGGCACCTGTCTTGCATGTAGCTGATCCCAATTCTGTCACCGCATATGGTCCCCTACTGCCAGGAATGTTCCTGAATTTAGAGCATGGAGTAAGTCCTGAGAACTCCTGCGCATGGTCCCAAATTTCCCTCTGCCCATAAATATAAATAAAATAAATATAAATTAATCATATATTTTAATTTTAAAGGAATCTGTGCCTTAATAATACTAACATGTCCACATAGGTAATTTATATTAATTTTTAATTTATTATTGAGGTAATGATTTGTGACTGTTATCTATTTTGGGGTAATAATTTTTTGAGGGTCACACCCAGCAATGCACAGGGGTTACTCCTGGCCTGCACTCAGGAGTTACATCTGGCAGTGCTCAGGAGACCATATGGGTTGCTGGGAATCGAATCCGGGTCAGCCGTGTGCAAGGCAAATGCCCTACCCGCTGTGCTATCACTCCATCCCCATTGGGGTTACAGTTTTACAATTCTTCAAAATATGTTACCATACCACATCCACCATCCAAGTAGTAATATCCTTCCACCACAATCTATTAGACTTTACTTATGTGTGATACTTGTTTCATTTTCATTAATAAGCATTAATGCAATAATGTTGAACCAAACGTAGATCCAGCCTCATTCTGTACATTGTAATTAAACATAAATTTGAGTTCAAACTGACCTGATAATAATTTGATTCTTAAAGATGATGGGTAAACTTGGATTAATACCAGGCTATATTCAGTAATGTTATATTTAGTAATGTTGATTAGAATTATTTTACTTACCAGAGGGAAATTGTCTGCCATAGAGGCAGGGGAAGGGGTGGTACAGGGGTGGGAGGAGGAATACTGAGGACATCGTTGGTGGGTAACATACACTGGTGGAGGGATGAGTGTTCGATCATTGTATGACTGAAACTCAAACATGAAAATTTTGTAACTGTAGCTCACAGTGATTCTATTAAATAAAAAAAAAAGAAAATCTTCTGACATATCAAAAAACATTATTTTACTTACCTGAGACTAAGCAAGAATTTGTTGACTTGAAATGTGTCAAGAAATATGCTAAGGCAAAGTAATTTCTCTTTGTCATTGATTTGGTTTCTCTTTCTGTTGTATTGTCTTTAATCACCCCTTTGTTCAAATAGGCCAGAATCCTGCATAATGATGGTTCAGATTTTTACATTGACATCACGATCAGGATCATCCTGTTGTTCTTCCATTGCCTCGAGCAGGCACCAGTTACGACTCCTTCCTAGCCCTGAGATTTTAAAAGAGCCATATTCAATGCTCTTTCAGGGCTAGGAGAATGAGACCTATCATTGTTACTGGTATTTGGCATATTGAGTACGACACGGGAAGTTTGCTAGACTCTGCCTTGCAGGCAGGATACTTTCAGTAGCCTGCCGGGTTCTCCAAAGTAAAAACGAGATAATATCGAACCCGGGTTGGCCACGTGCAAGGCAAACACCCTCCCCGCTGTGCTATCACATACATATACATAGACATGTCATTCATAAACTGGTCTTCAAAAATATGTTTTAAAAATGTGGTTGGGGCAGAAAAGATAGTGTATAGTAAGTCACTTGCATTGCACACAACCAACCCAAGTTTGATTCCGGCTCCACATATGGTCCTCCAGGTTCTGCCAGTAGGGATCCCTGAGCACAGAGCCAGGAGTAAGCCCTGAGCTAATTGAGTGTAAACCTTCCCTACAAAAGAATCAGTCTATTTCTGTGATTACTTTTTCCTTTGTGACTAAATTATATACAGGAAGAAAGCAAGTTTGCATGAGACAGTCTTTTCTTACCTTTCATATCTACTGTGTATATAGATTATTATATATTCTAGTCAAAATGTTACAGTTGAGTATGTATTATATATAATATAAATAATATATATCACATATGTCTTATATTATAGTTGAGAGGTTGCTAGTTCCTACCTCAGAAACTTTGAGCCAGTAAGAAAACTAAATTATTGATTTGCATGGCTTCAATCAAAATCAGTTAAGTAATTACAACTCTCCACGTTAGTGTGGAAGAAGTATAAAATATTGAGTGTGTCTTATGTATATGAGGATAAATTTGTATTGTGTGTTGCAATTCTTTTTTTTATTTATAGATTCATAGGCAAATTAGGAAGACTTTCTAGGTCATATGTTTTCATGGTTAGGGATAAACGTCTCAGTGACCTTAAATCTTCGCTTACTGTCCCTGTCAAACAACATATGGGATAGAATTATTTCAGTCTTAAGATTAGTCTGAAACTGGAAGGGCTTGGAAAAAATGTATGCCCAAAAATACTTTTTTATAAATTTATTTATTTAAAATTATTTACAGAACACCTGAAATATACCAGACTGGGACTAGGAAATACTGTCATTTCACAGAGAGCAGCATAATATACTTGGGTTGGGGTGGGGATAGGGGGAGGAATTCTATTTCTGGTTCTGCCAGATAAAACTTATGTCAACTGTCTTGAGGGAAATTCTATTCATAGTTAAGGTTGTTCACTGAGGACACAAATCTGAAAGTCACTGTAATTTGTCAGGCAAATGATCAGAATTCAGCGTATAAACCAGAAGGTGAAACTGAAGTTCAAATTAAAAAGTTAATACATTCTTTTAGGTAGTTCTGCAAATGTAACATCAAAATTGCACAACTCTATCAATAGACAATAGATCTGACCTTCCATTGCAACATACTGTTACCTATCTTTATGTATCTTTGTGACATCATAGTAAATTTGAAAAGTTAAAAACCAGGTTTATATCAACAGTTTCTGGATAGGATTATGAATACTCTAACTCATCATTAATACTATATTTTTCTATAGTAGATATTAATTTCATAATGAGAACAATTTAGATAAAATGTCAATAATTTTCTGCTTAATGCACTTATAGAACTGCATTTCACCTAAAGTGAAATTCTTTAAGCACTTAAAATCTGTAAGAAAGGTGAATAGACTGCCAGCACTAGCAATGGCCCTGATAAACTAATGTACATATTTTCTTTTGAGTCTTCTTCAACATCAGATATAAAGACAACAGTGTTTTCTAATATGGCAATGATAATTTAAAATAAGATGACAATAGCATATTAGAGCTTTTTGAATTTGATTTATGGAGATTTAGTAAATATTTGAAGCTAACAAGATTCTTTAAACTTGTTTAAAATTAATTTTTTTCTAATAATACCTCTGCAACATATTGTTTTGCATGAGTTTTTAATTAATCTATGTTAACCCATTTTACAAAATAATCAATGTTTTGTATTTCTGTAGTGAACCTCATGCCCGGTTCTATGCAGCCCAGATAGTGCTAACATTTGAGTACCTCCATTCGCTAGACCTCATCTACAGAGATTTAAAACCTGAAAATCTCTTAATTGACCACCAAGGTTATATCCAGGTATGACTTCAATTCTTTATATATGTTACTTGAGAAAATAATGAATTGTATGCATTTAATGGTAACTAAAAATGATACCTATATATTTCCCTTTGAATGAAATCCTTTACTTCTTACTAATATCTTAAACTGAGCTAATTGCTCTGCTAATTGTTAGGCTTTTACAGAAATCTAAAAACTTTTTATCTTAAGTAGAACTTGTTTATTTTTCCCATAGTCTATGCCTGTGAACTGTGAAAAGGTTCCTGAAGAAAGACACAGTGACAGCTAATTTGTGAGCACTTATTTAATGTCAGGCATTATTCCAACTATTTTACATGTTTTGGTGCTAACTGGGCTAGAGCGATAGCACAGTGGGTAGGGCGTTTGCCTTGCACGTGGCCGACCTGGTCGACCCCAGTTCGATTCCTCCGCCCCTCTCGGAGAGCCCAGCAAGCTACCGAGAGTATTTAGCCCGAATGGCAAAGCCTGGCAAGCTACCCGTGACGTATTTGATATGCCAAACACAGTAACAACAAGTTTCACGATGTTATTGGGCCCGCTTGAACAAATCAGTGAACAACGGGAGGACAGTGACAGTGACAGTTGGTGCTAACTACACTGTGAAGTATCAGGACTACTCTCATTCGAAGGCTATTTGAAACTAAGGGACAGACAGCAAGGTTGTAAAGGGAGTAAAATCAGAGTTGAACCTGAAAGTTGCGTTCCCTGACTCCATGCACATTAACATTGTAAATGCATCATCATAGGAGCCCCCAATACCAATGCTGGGTTGCCGGCACTACCTTCTTTCCACTTCTGCAATTAATAAAGTAGTGATTTTTAAAAGGTAAAGGTAAAGGCCCTCCCATTGATCATCGATTTGCTCAAGCGGGCCCAATAACGTCTCCATTGGAGACTTTGTTGTTACTGTGTCTGGCATATCGATTTTTGCGATTCTCATGACGTAGTTATAGCAAGAAACATGCTATGTTTACCGAAAAATCACTATCTTATTTTTTATTACAAACTATTTTTACCGTTTTGTGTTTGAGACCAGGAAAGATCTGCAGTGTGAGTTGCCTTAACCTGCATTCACTGAATAGTGACCTTCATGGATTCTTCTCTATTTCCTTGACTTAATTTTGTTTTCATGGTTTTAATTTTAACACTTACTTTTAACTTTCAGCTTAGGTAGACCTCATCTTCAGAGGTAAAGTTATAGTACAATAATAAATGTTCACAAATATGTTTTTATTTTATAGGTCACAGACTTTGGATTTGCCAAAAGAGTTAAAGGAAGAACTTGGACATTATGTGGCACTCCAGAATACTTGGCTCCAGAAATAATCCTCAGCAAGGTATATTTATAATGTCATTGTATAAAAAATAGAAATATAAGACATGCATCATTGTGGGCTTTTCTAGATATAGTTTATCTAATGTTTTACTTAATCTAAATTATTAGTGTAAATATATTAATGCATGATTACGAAAATTTTATTTATTATACATTATTCACAACATGAAGCCAAAGGTTAAAGCATAGTTGATGTTCATGTCTTTTAGCAAACACAGTGTCATTCTTACTACATTAGTCTCTTTCCTTTTAAAAACATATATAAGCAGGAAAAAGGAAAGAAAATCTATATTACATATGCTATATATTATATATTTATATTACATATTTAATAATAATATATCATATAGTTATTATAGCTTAATAATAAACCTTTGGTAAAGCCAAAATTTTGACCTAAGCCTGCAATGTGGGGAATGCTGAAGATAATTAAAGAAGACATTTGAGGACAGGCTAAAGGAATAGCTAGAACACAGCTTATCTTCTTTATAATTGAAATAGGGTGTTTTTGTTGCTTTTTTTTTTTTTCCAAACTCATCTTCTCCATAGTTGAGATCCAGGGTGTGTTTGGGTTTTTTTTTCACATCTTTTTTACCATTTTATCCTGAGCAGAGTTGATAAACTTCACGTTTTCTTACTATTTTCTTAAATAATGACAACACTGTCCTCCCGTTGTTCATCGATTTGCTCGAGCAGGCCCCATTTTTTTTTGAGACTCGTTGTTACTGTGTTTGGGCTGGAGCGATAGCACAGCGGGTAGGGCATTTGCCTTGCAAGCAGCCAACATGGCCAACCTGAGTTCTTAAATAATACTAATTTATAATTTTAGTGAGTATATTGTGGCGAGGGGGAACCCAAGGTCAATTAAAAATAGCCTTAGAGTTGTGGATTTAATTTGCAAAATGTTCTTTATAAATGTTCTTTCTTTTCATTGTATTAAGCCTATACAAATGCCACCGTTATTTTTTATGTACACCTTTTAGATAAGAGAAACAAACAATACTTAAATATTTATATTAGTTTCTAAATTAAGCTAGTTTTCAGGGAGAGCTTTGAATATGTCCCAATATATTCAGTCTACTGACTCCAACAATATAGCATATATTAAAGTCGACGCCAGTATTTACTATAAAGTTCAGTATCTACTATTTTGGCTAAAAGCTTTGGACCTTTCTGAGTTTGCCCTAGAAAATCTTATTCATAGGATTATAAACATAGAATGGACCTTAAGAGGTTATTTGACCCAATTCCCTTCCTTTTGTCGAGCAGCAACTAAATTATACCAACTAAATAAGGGATATTTTATTACTTACAGTATTCTTAATGATTTTAAGAAGAAGGTTGAATAGTATTTCCTGATACTGGATTCCAATATCTGGAAATTCTCCATTTTTTAATTTAAATCTAACCTGATTTATTTTGTTCATTTTAAAACAGTCTCTGAAATAGATGCTTAGCAACTGCTTTAAAATTTTATATGGTTGAATTGTATTTTGAAATTATCTGTCATTTCATTGCATCTGAGTAAATGAATAACTGACATTTGGTGCTGATCTGTCTCAGGGCTACAATAAGGCAGTGGACTGGTGGGCATTAGGAGTGTTAATCTATGAAATGGCAGCTGGCTACCCCCCATTCTTTGCAGACCAACCAATTCAGATTTATGAAAAGATTGTTTCTGGAAAGGTAAGGAATGTTTTATTGTTGCCTTTATTATTTATTTATATATATAAATTTTAAACTTAATAGATTGAAACCATTTGGTATCATCAAAATATTACTAAAAATTCGAAAAATATTGGAGTACCCATAATTGCTGCCTTTGTATCCAGTGTTCATTGAAAATAGCAGTGTAAATAGGGTCAAGAGAGGTACTACAGTAGGTAGGGTAGGGCATTTGCCTTGTACACGGCTTCTATCCCCACCATCCCATATGGTCCCCCTAACACAACCAGGAGTAATTCCTGAGTGCAGAGCCAGGAATACCCCGTGAGCATCACTGGGTGTGGTACTCTCCATTAAATAAATAAATAAATATTGTTATTGGTCTCAATAAAAGGGCTGTTTCACAAATTAATTAACAAATTAATTTCTACTTTCTATATGTGTTGCCCATATAAAATACACCATCATATTCCTAATTCCACATATTCTTCAAATTAATAAAAATTGTTATTTATGTGTATATCTCCATAAGGAAGTTTTAAGACTTTTATATTCTTTCAATCTTTCACAAAAGACATTTTGTTAGAATTATGTCATAACATCACCAATTGAAAGTAAATATAAAATAGATAAAATAATTTAAAACATAAAAATTCATAAAAATCACGTAAGCAGTTCTTATTGACTTTATTGAAAATCTTATTGATTTTTATTATTTCCCTTGATCTGCAAATATGTGACCGTAATTTTCTTGCATATGAGAATATTTTGTCTTACAGTATTAGATGTTTGCGTCTAGTCCATATTTCTTCTCTCTTTGGCATGACTTTTCTTGTGACTGCAGAGTATGCCATTGTGCATATATACTACAACTTCTTTATCCATTCATCTGTCACTGGCGATTTGAGTTGTTTTCATACTCTGACTTATACTGAGGGCTACAGTGAGTATAGATGTGCATATATCATTTCCAAATCAGCGCTTTGTGGTTCGAGGATAGATGTAAAAAGTGGAGTCTATTGGTTTTAGAAAGAGCAAGGACATCTTTCCTCCAACAGTGGGAATGGGAGATACTTGTGTAATAAAAATTTTTAAATATAAAAAACAAAATAGCCTCCAATGGGAAATATTTTGATTGGGGTCATTTTTTTCTTTCTTTCCTTTTTTTTTTTAATAAAAAGGCTTTAAAACAAAAATGGGAAAAAAAAAAAGAGTGGAGTCACTGAGTCATTTAAACCACATCCCTGCAAAGACTGGTTGTTTTCTAGACATTTGATATACGCCATTTCATTGCTATAAGATATCTTATTTTCATTTGCATTTTCCTGATAATAATTGATTATGCACACTTTTTGTGAGTGCTTATTAGACATTTGCACATCCTCTTCCTAGAAATGTCTTTTCATTCCTCTCCCCTTTTTTTGATGAGGTCATTTGCTGCTGAACTTTGTATGTATACTTGGATATGAACTATATCTATTTATATAAAGTTTACTTTTATCTGATCCTTAATTCATAATAATTACTCTAAAAGTCTGTCCTTATTCCAATACCAGACTATTTTGATTACTCACGCTTTATGTGGAAAGTCAGAAAATGCAGTAACACCAAACTTCTGTTTTCTCAGATGGATATTTTGGAAGTTTTATGTTTCCATACAAATTTTTGAAGTGTTTATTCTAAATCCTTGAAGAATGTCATTCAAAAAATTATTTATTATATTCCCATAAAATAATGGGAATTGTACTGAATCTATGTGATACTGTGGGTAGGATGATGATTTTGACAATATTAATTCTTCCTACCCATGAACATGTAATATTTTTCTATTTCCTGCTACCCACTTCTATTTTTTTCATAAATGACATAATTTTTAAGGTATAAGTCTTCCACAACTTTTGTTAATTCCTGTCTATTTTATGTATCTCATTCTCTTCTAGCCCATTGCTTGCATATAGAAATACCACAGAATTTTGCGCATAGATTTTGTAGTTTGCTACTTTGCTGTACTGTTTTATTGCTTTTAAAATTTGTAGTGGAATTTTGGGGTTTCTTTGTATATTATTTTGTTGTCTGATGGTTTGACTTCTTTCTTTTTTTTAACCTAATTTCTGTGGCAAGAATTTTCAAGACTATATTGAACAACAGTAGTAAAGGGACATGCTAGCCTTGTGCTTAATTTCAGAGGAAAGTATCAATTTTTCACCATACACTGTGAGGAAGATTCTTTTTTTAAAATTTAATTTGCATGTTTGATTTTTTTTATAAAGTTGTTCATGATGAATTGTTGCATTCAATATTCAACACGAATCTCACCACCATTGCACCTTCCCACCACCATTACTTCCAATTTTCCCAACCACCCCTTAAGCCTGTCCCTATAACAGGCTTGGATAATTAATTTTATATTGATTGTTATAAATAATTTGCTAAAAATATCAAAAATGTTTTTTCAGAAGAAAGTATGTGGAGATTGTTGTATCTCACCGTGGAGCTATTAAACTCTCGTATAAGAGATTACTAACGTTGTTACAGATTAAGCCTTGTGTTTTTATTTTATTAATCGAGATTGGTTGACTTTTACTTTATATCACTTTCCTGATTTATCACTGATGTTGAGTTGAGTTTTAGATGTTTTTGAATAGGGTGATGCAGCTCAAGTGAAATTCTTTTTTTTTTAAATGTAGGAGTAACTGCTATTTATTCATCCACTGATTAGCTGATTGAATTGTGCATGAACTCCACCCTACTTTTTTTTTTCATTTTTTTATAATTTTATTTATTGAATCACCGTGAGAGCAGTTACAGAGCTTTCGGGTCTAAGTCTCGGTCATACAATGAAACACCCGTCCCTTCACCAGTGCTCATTCTCCACCCCCAACAACCCCATTATACCCCCATCCCACACCGTCCCCCTACCACGGGGCAGATGATTTCCACATTATTCTCTCTCTACTTTGATCACATTCAATATTTCGACACCAGACCCACCATTATTATTTGAGATTTTACCCCAACACTCAGATCTGCTGAAAAGGCAACAGTAGACAATTTGTGTTCTATTGCTGGTTATGAATAACATATGATGTCACGTGGCTGCAGTAGAGTCATGTGATTTTGAAATTCTAAAATTTTAACACTTAAATCTGGAGGGATTTCTGCCAAAATCTAGATGGTGACTTTGGGTGCTCCTGATGATTTAGTAGGGTCCAGAAGCATCTCTGTAATTTGTTGATCCCTTTCAAGATTTATTTATGATTCTCTGGATCATGGTCAGTTTATGAGCTTACATGGCACTAGATGCATTTCATGGGTGAGACTGCTAAGGCTTCCAAAAGTACAGGGAGATGGGGGTAGGTAGCCCATCCCCAATTCTGTGAAAGCCTGGAGATTTCAGTAATAAAACCCACACATCTGATTTTTTCAACAGGTTAATTTCTGGATGAGGCTTGTCCTGAACAGTGCAGTCTAGCCATAAGCTTGGTGGTGATTGTGGATTGTGGAGGTGTTTGGCTGTAGGGGCTCAGTTTCAGTGTGGGTGGGTGGGTGGGTGGTGAGCTAACCCACCTCCATCCAACATGCCTGGGGAGACTCAGCCTGGTGTGGAGTCTAGAAACATCTCTAAAATTTCCTCTGTCCCTATTTTATTGAGAGTTTTTTTTTTCATGTGTATCACTGTATCATACTGTCCTCCCATTGTTCATCTATTTGCTCGAGCGGGCCCAGTAACATCTCCATTGTGAGACTTTGTTACTGTGTTTGGCATATCCAAACACAGTATGTACGTCACAGATAGCTTGCCAGGCTTTGCCGTGTGGGCGAGATACTCTCGGTAGCTTGCCAGACTCTACAAGAGGGGTGGAGGAATCAAACTCGGGTTGGCAATGTTGGCTGCATGCAAGGCAAACACCCTACCCGCTGTGCTATCACTCTAGCACTTTCATGTGTAGATGTTGAACTTTATCAGATTTTTCTGTACCTACTGCTGTGATCATATGGTTCTTATATTCCCTTATGTTGAAATGTTATATACCTTAATTTTTTCACATACAGTAAACCATCCTTGCATCTATGAAATGATCCCACTTGATTGTAGGATATGATCTTTGTAATATGTTGTTGGATTTGGCTCACTAAGATTTTTTTGAGTATTTTTGCACCAATGTTCCACCAGGGATATTGACTGCAATTTTTTTTAGTCACATCTTGCTCAATTTTAGGTATTAGAATAATGTTGGCTTCATAGAAATTGTTAGCATTCCTGTTCAATATTTTGGAAGACCTTAAAGAGTATAGTATCAAACTTCTTTGACCGTTTAGTACAACTTACTAGTGAACTTGTTTCCACCATGTTTTTATTCATTTGGAGGTGTTTGATTACTGATTCAGTTTTCTTATTTATAATTAGTCTGTTCAGAATTTCAATCTTGTTCAATCTTGCAAAGCTATATCATTATAAAAATTCGTCATTTTTTAGTAGTGTAGTTTTTGAGCTTTGGTATTTCTGAAGTGTCTTTTATAATTTATCCTTTTATCTGGTTTACTTGAGTTTTCTCTTTTTTTTTTCTTTGTGACCCATGGATTTGTCAATCTGATTTATTCTTAACTTTTCTTCTTTTTGGGTAATACCCAGCAATATTCAATTACTCCTGGTGGTGCTTGGGGGACCATATGGGATGCCAGGAATTGAACCCAGGTTGGCCACATGCAAGGCAAACGCCCTACCCACTGTGCTATCGCTCCGGCCCCCCAATCTGATTTATTCTTTTAAAATCACAGGTCTCAGTTTTATTGACCTTTGCATTGTTTTCTTTGTTTCTATATAATTGGTTTCTGTTCTAACATTTTTATTATTTCTTCTTTCTGCAAACTTAGGGATTCATTTGTTATTACTATTTTAGTTTCTCAAGTTGTGAGGTTAATATTGATTTGTGCTTACAAGATAATCTTGTAAGATTGTATTACTATGAGCTTCTCTATTGATATGGCTTCCTCTCTGTCTTGTAAATTCTAATAAATAGTTTATTTCTTCATTCTTATTCATTTGGAGTAGTTTATTTCTTTGTTGATGTCCTCTTTGATCCATTTAGTTCTGTAGCATTATGTTGTTCACTTTCCAAGTGTTGGAGTTTTCTATCGTGTGTGTGTGTGTGTGTGTGTGTGTGTGTGTGTGTGTGTGTTTAATTTCTACCTTCATAGCCTTGTGGTCTAGAAGTTATATAGTATGATTTATGTCTTTGTAACTCTACGGGTACTTGAATTGTGTTCCAACATATGGCCTGTCCTGAAAAATATTTCATCTGAACTAAAGAAAATGTTCATTTGGCTTTTAAGGGATGGAGAGCATGGATATATCAATTAGTCCAATTTCTTCCAATTTCTCATTTAAGTCTTTTGTTTTATTACTAATACTCTGTCTACTTTTTGTGTTCAATGGTAAAAATGGTGTGTTGAACACTTTCTTTCCTATTTTGTTGCCATCAGTATACCTTTCTAACTCTTTGAGCAGTTACTTTATCTTCATTAAGTGCTTATGTGTTAACAAGAGTTATATACTCTTGTTTGAGTGTTCCTTTGCCTAATATGTCATGCCCATCACTATACCTTATGATATTCTTTAACTTGAATGTTGATTGGTCTAACATATACAACTGTACCTGCTTTATGTGAAGTCAGTTTTGCATATTATTTATCATTTTACAGTGATTTTATTTTCTAAAATCATACTGTAAAAATTAGAGGCATATGTGATATATCAAAGTAAAAATTGAATGCATATAATGAAGTGATTAGTTCAGTATAGTACATATATTTGAATATTAGATTGCTTAATACCTTCTCTATTACAATAATTTAATTCAAACTGATATTTTTAAATGCACAGGAGAGATGATCAATCAGCTTGCTAGATTCTCACCTACTCATATTTTGCCTTTAAAAAAACAGAGGAGGTGGTATTTAAATGTCAAATTATTCATGTTATTAAGATTCAGGTTTAGAAATACATAGTTGAGATAAAAAGTTTTATACTTACATTAGCTATATCTCATTCTAGCATTACATACTCTCAGCTTATATACATATGTATATAATCTTATATACATACATAAGTTTATATGCATACATATATATCTATATGTATATATTTATGGTTATCAAATTCCATGCCTTAGTACCATACACTGTGGGAAGAACCAGTTGTGGTTTTCTCAACAACTCTATCTGGTAGCATGAGTCTTAGAAACATGAAAGTTAATATTGTATTCAGAGTGAAATTGCAAATAAATCCATTGTGTGACAGTTGCTGTGGAAACTTGAGCATCTTTGACTTACATACTTTTTTAAAAGTTCTTAGTTGAATATCAAGTAAATATTATCTCAGTTTTTAAAACTAGGGTCTGTCCCTAGCACGGCATAGGGTCTGAGGCCACACCATGTGGTGCCAGAGATCAAATTCAGGAGTATTTCACATGGTGGGCATTTTACTTTGTTTTTTGGTGGGGGAAATTTGAGGGGAGCCACACTGGTGACTGACTCCTAGCTCTATGCTCAGAAATTACTCCTGGTGGGCTCAGGACCCCATATGCGATGGTGGGGGTAGACTGAGTACAAGGCAAGTACGCTACTCACTATATTATCACTCCAGCCCTCACATCTCTCATGAGCACAAAAAATATACAAGGAGACTCTGCCCAATATAAAGTTGTAAACATGAATACACAAGACTGCTCCCATTTTTCCTGAAGAGTAACTGCATTCACATGAAGGGTAATTGATGAGCAGCCAACCGGCTCTCTTCTTTTTATATTGAGAATCCACAAGCCTTTCCTCTTTCGGTTGTTCTCTAGAACTCGTAGAATGCAGCATATTGTTGTACTCAAGAAATTAGTCATGAATTCCTTATAATGCAATAGCATGCTTTCCATGTAAGAAACCTGATAGTACAAGGATATAAAGTTAAATCAGTGAAGGCAAAAAGTACATGGGGAAAAGTCCAGGGAAAGCCCAGCTTTCAAGAGTTCTTTCCCAGTGGCGTCACAAGGAACATACTTAATTTCTTCAGCAACAGCAGTTGGCATTATGGGTGAACGTTGTGTATTCAAGAAGATCATTAGAAACTTAGCAGCCAGAGGTTTTATTGGAGTCATACATATGCCCCCTACATAGCACCTACCAAAGTCCTAGACTCCCACAACAACAGCAAGATGTTCAGCAAAATCTATTTTATTTGTATAATAAGTGAGTCACATATCATTTAGTAAAATTTCCATTATCAGTATGAAACCTGTTTTATTCCAATTCGTGGATTCCTGCCTAGAGTCAAGTTCACAAGTGGGTCTTTTTTTTTTTTTTTCTTTAGTGAATCAGCATGAGGTACACTTACATACTTACAAACTTTCGTGTTTGCGTTTCAGTCATACAATGATCGGGTACCCATCTTTCCACCAGTGCTCATTTACCACCAATGATCCCAGTATCCCTCCCCCCCACCTCCCCCACTTCGTCCCCTCCCCACCCTGCCTCTGTGGCAGGGCATTCCCTTTTGTTCTTTCTCTCCTTTTCGGTGTTGTGGTTTGCAATAGAGGTTTTGAGTGGCCACAGTGTTTGGTCTATAGTCTGTTTTCAGCAGCTCCCAACCCAAGTGGGTCCTCCCAGGACTCTTTTTTTTTTTTGCTTTTGCTTTTTGGGTCACACCCAGCGAAGCATAGGGGTTACTCCTGGGTCTGCACTCAGGATTTACCCCTGGCAGTGCTCAGGGGACCATATGGGATGCTGGGAATTGAACCCAGTCAGCTGCATGCGAGGCAAACGCCCTACCCACTGTGCTATCACTCTAGCCCCCCTCCCAGGATTCTTTATTTGGTGTTCCCTTCTCTATCTGAGCTGCCCTTTCCCCTAGCTTGTGAGGCCAGCTTCCAAGCTGTAGGGCAAACCTCCTGGTCCTTATCTCTTCTACTTTTGGGTCTTAGTCTCCTATTCTGTTACTTTATATTCCACAGATGAGTGCAATCTTTCTATGTCTGTCCCTCTCTTTCTGACTCATTTCAACAAGCGGGTCTTTCTGAAGGAAGCAGTTTCTGCTGGAGATGCTCAGGAGACCATTTGATGCTGGAGATGAAAGTCAGGGCTCCTGCATGCAAAACATGTGCTCCAGCTCTTTAAGCCACCTCTGTCTCTTTCCTAGATAAATTCTTACAGAGATTTTAGATTTCTTAGAACTGTAATTAAATAATTTAGAGAGATAATTTCTAAAAATGGATTCCAAAGTGCTTGTTACGGAAGTTATCAGGTAATGGTTGATTGGTGGTTTGCAAAGTCCTTTTGAATCATTTAAGCACAGTAAACTGTATCTCAGTGTATAAAAGATAATGTAACTAGTTGAACAAACTTGTTAATTATTAATTGCAGGAAAACAGCAATAAAAATTTTCCTTCATTAAATATCAGTGTTAGAATTTCTTTTATTAAGCTGAGGAAAGACAAATTAGATTTTGATCTTATTTCTAAAAGAAGAAATTTAAAAAGCTCAAATGAGTTACTCATTTAAATCAACGAGTACAGGTAGCATAATATCATAAGCAGCTTTGCTTTTAGGGTATTAAATTTCTCTTAGTTTGTATAGAAAGTAATAGGCAGTGCTAAAAGCAAAATATGTAAAACTTTATAATTGGTTCAGAAAGCGGAATAAATATTCTCTTGAGTATACTCAGTTCAAATGAGTACAGAATATCATAGTTGGTTCAACACCTTACATAATGTAATTTGAAAGAGTTGCTTAAACTATTAGCAGTATTTGCAGTGCTGTTCTTATTTAACAGGTTAATAGCCATCTAGATTCCCCGCACGCTGTCAAATATAAGTACCATAAGAGGTGGAGTAAACATTTTATTCTTTGAATTAACAGGTAGAGTATGAGACAAAAAGAAAAGAGGAACTTCCTGTACTCTCCAAATGACTTCTCCAGCGCAGGCTGCCCTTGGGGTAGTCTGGACACATAATAGATTTTGTTTTTCTCCAACATTCTTCCTTGATTCAAAAATTTGGCTTCAGAACAATATTTTAATGGGAAGTTTGGGAAATAGAACAAATGTATTAGTGCCTAAAAGATACCAGACATAGATAAAGGCAGTTTCACAAAGTTTCCTAATTTCTTTTCTATCTGCCAGGGGAAATATACTCCCATTATTTTACAGATTAAGTCACTAAGACTCTGTAAGGTAGAGAGATTTACCCCAAAAGCACAGAATATCTGTACCTGGAACTGTGACGAAAAACCATATATTAGCTTTGTAAGAAAGTTTAAAATGATAAAGATACTCATTTTTTTTTAATTTAAATTGCTCATCCATTCTACATGTAGGTAAATCAAGATTCAAAATTACCCAAAGACAAAAGGTAGTTTGCAGCAAAATAAGAAATGGAATCTAATTCTATGATTCATTCATTTCTTCTCTTCAGTAACTTCACGTCTTAGTTTCACTCATAACTGAGTTTTCCTTCTCAATCTCCTAGGACTGCACCTTTTTTCTTTTTATTTATTACGCTTTCTTCAATTGTGGTCTCATCACCTGACTTTTGATGCCTGTTAACCCAAACTCATTTTTTCCACTCCATACATGACTCCTGAGTCAATTACACTTATACCCAACTTTCTCCCTGAGATCTCTACTCTGATCTCTTAGAAATATTTCAAAATAAACCTTTCTAAAACCAACGATCTACTTTCCCCTACAAATCTATTCATTCCTT
Organism: Sorex fumeus; assembly: GCF_029834395.1. Lineage (NCBI taxonomy): Eukaryota > Metazoa > Chordata > Mammalia > Eulipotyphla > Soricidae > Sorex > Sorex fumeus. Next base: position 17,533,127 of record NW_026606104.1, on the reverse strand, counting down.
CTTTTGCCTTCCTATCTGAGCTCATCTCTCTTCAGTTAATTAGGCCAGGTTTGTTGGTGTTTTGATCACAGTACTGATGCACAGAAAAAAACATTTGACTCTATTTTTAGAACATACACAAAATTCAGCCTGTACCATCTTCACCAGTGCGGCTCTGTTTGTATTACTAGAGCGTTATATTTTTCCTTATGTTAGACAAAGCCTTGCATTTATAAGGCTCTAGTACTAGTACAGCAAACATCATCATCATAAGAGCGATAGCACAGCGGGTAGGGCGTTCGCCTTACAAGCGGCCAACATGGCCGACCCGAGTTCGATTCCTCCGCCCCTCTCGGAGAGTCCGGCAAGCTACCGAGAGTATTCGATATGCCAGACACAGTAACAACAAAGTCGCCAATGGAGACGTTACTGGGTCCGCTCGAGCAATAAAATTTAAACCAGATTATTTTACTTCTGGGCTGCAGAGATAGGATAGTGGATGAGGCACTTGCTTATACATGGCTGACCCCGGTTCGATTCCCAGTACCACATAAAGTCCAGCAATCCCTGCCAGAAGTTATCTCTTAGCTCAGAGCCAGGAGAAAGCCTTGAGCACTCTCTGGTATGGCCCCCAAACAAAACAAAGCAAAAAAAAGATAATTTTATTTCTTTTAGAACCTTGCAGTCACTCCTCATTTTCTTCAGAGTGAAAATAAAAGAACTTACATTGCAAGTTTGGGGATGAATGTTAAGATTAAAACATTTATTTTTAGAAGACTTCTTGTTGCTAAGTTACTATTTATTTTCTGTCTTTCACACAAAAATAAACTGTGTGAAAGCAGGAATTTTTAACTGATTTTGTTTTGTATTCAAAGCGCATCAATGCCTGTACCTAGTTGAATTCAGTCAGTGTTTTTCCAATTTTAATTTATGTATTAATTAAATAAGGAGCTGGACAAACTGGCAGGCTACCGAATGTAACCTGCCCACATGGCAGAGTCTGGCAAACTCCCTGTGTTGTACCCAATATGCCAAATACCAGTAACAATGATGGGTCTCATTCTCCTAAAGAGCCTTGAATATAATCTCAGGGCTAGGATGAAGGAGACGTTACTGGGGCCTGCTCGAGGCAATCGACGAATAACAGGATGATCTGTGATCTGTGAAGGAGCTCCTATATATGCCAGACCAGATCTCTGTGCTGGATATAGCAAATCATCAAGAGTCTCTCCCTTCATAAAGTTTTCATAAAGTAGATACCTCTCTCAAATATATTGATTTATTTGGTCTTTTGTGTCTTTAAAGCATCTATATTTACTTTATAAATCATTACAATTTTAGTATATAACATATTGAAACTTTGTCTCTGTATCTATATCTCATTGTAGGATAGATTTATTCTCAGCTGGAGCAATAGCACAGTGGGTAGGGTGTTTGCCTTTCACGCAGCCGACCTGGCCGAGCTGGGTTCATTTCCTCCATCCCTCTCGGAGAGCCCGGCAAGCTACTGAGAGTATCAAAAGTATCGAGCCCGCTAGGCAAAGCCTGGCAAGCTACCCGTGACATATTCGATATGCCAAACACAGTAACAAGAAGTCTCACAATGGAGACATTACTGGTGACCACTTAAGCAAATTGATGAACAACGAAAGGACAGTGGACAGTACTACAGTGGATTGTTAGGGAATTTAGCAGTAAGATGGCATCAAAGGTTGGAAAAGAATTTTAGTTAGGAAAGAAAGGGGAAGGACCACATACACACCAGAAAGCATATATTGCACCAACACCATTTTTTTAGTACAGACTTTTCTTTTATGTTAAATAATAACAGTTGATAATGACTTGTATCCCAAGATATAATGATTTTATATAAATTCTTTTCTATGTCTTGCTTTTTATAGCTATTTTCATGTTATGTTTTCTATTGTAATGTGACAAAAAGATGTAGGAGCTAGGAGAATTAAGTTATATTCTCAACAATGCCATTGAGCTCATTTAAATTATATAAACCCAATAATTTATGGCAAATTTAAACTACTTGAACTCACTGGAGCTCAAGTTTTTTATCTTTGAAATTTTGGTTTAGAACAAATTAAATTATGCATCTTCTAGCTCTAATATTCTAGAATTCTGATTTTGCTCTTTTCAGCAATGATAACTGAATATAGTAATAAAATATTACCCTCTTGATAAAATTTTGAAAGAAAAATAAGGTAGTCATTTTTTCTGTGATGGAAATTCTTAGTGTCTCTGTGTGGAATTCAAAACATAATTTTGTTTACTTTCTGACTCTTATTTATTTCTGTTTGATGAACCAACATGGTTGTTGGAAACTGAAAGCTCAGTCAACAAAAACAAATTTATTTTTTTATTATATTTTAGAATAATCATGGATGAAAACCATTCACAGTGATTCTCATTTGTGTATTTTTAAAATATGCAGATCCCCATTAGTAATGTGACTTACTTTGAGAGTGTGAGCTACTTATCAGGATATCTGGGGAAGAAAGGTTGTACTTTATATGTTTTTCAAAATAATTGATTTATTTTGATTCGTGTGTTTTTCATGTGTTGTATTACACATTACCTAGAATTCAGAAGATAATTTGAATTGAGTGCATTTCTATCATTCTGCGCATCATGAAGGGAGAATAATGGGCATATTACATTGAAGAGTTCATACAAACTATTCTAAACATAGGTCTATTTCAAGTAAGTTATTTTTTCTGAAATCTAAACTAAGTCAGAATTTAACCACTGTATATACAAGTTTTATTTTTAAAGAGTGTTTCTGAATACCTCACATTTTTTAGTTTTTATTCTAATTTGGATAAATAAGAAATGTTTAGCAAATATTTCTTAAGGGAAGATTTCGGTCTTGGAGTGACAGGGATGCAGAGGATCCAATACTTGCAAAATATTGTCTTTCAATCCCAGCACCTCATGATTCTCTGAACATTGCAGGACTCATCTTGTGAGGCCCCAGACCACCACTAGTATGGCGCTGGTAGCTCCTAAGCACTTCCAGGATGTCTCTGAATGACTCCCAACACTCACCCAGTTTGCCATAAATGACTGGTTGTGGCCCAGGACTCCCAATACCATTTGGAAGAGCCCCTACCAGTCAGCAATGCCCAGTGTGTGTTCCTGACTGTGTGCTCAGGAGCAACCCCTAGTAAGAGTCAGCCTAACTCTAATCAGGTTACTGAATCAAGAAAGCAGCATAGGAAGAATGATAATTATAATCATCAGAGGGGTCATGGAGACAACTCTAGTGGCAGTATGTGTCCCCAGCACCATACCACGAACTCCCCCTTTCAGCTAGAACTGTATTCTCTTGCACTGTTGGGCCTCCACATGCCAGGAGTGCCCTCCATTCCTTTGAGCTCTCTCCTAGTCCAATGATGATTTTTTTTTCTTTTTGGATCTGTCTTAGCAGAGAAGATAAAATTCCTATATAAAGTCATGAATAGAATAAACCACATTTTGAGAAACATTTAGAACAGAGTGACAGTCAGATGACTGTGGTTATGAATATAGCTTTGCATGTTAATGATGTAATTTCTACTTTGGGAACATGGGAATGTATATAAATATGTTGAGCTTTTTGAAAATAAAAATATAAATTAGTTTCTATATGTTTAAAGACTGTATAATAAAGAGCTATCTTTGTAAGGACGCCAAAGACTGGATTTCTAGTTCTCACTCTACTTTGAAGTCTAATGATTAGAAAAAATTAATGTCTCTGATTCTGAGTGTCTCCACCTTTAGAATAGAGTTAATGCCATACTTATCAAGTGTGTCATATACAACTAGAATGTAAGCTTCATGAACTTTTTTGCTTGCTACTGAATATTTAGCATTGAGAACAATGCCTGGTATATAGTAGAACATCAGTAATTATCAAAAGAATGAACTACATTATTTCAAATAATATAATGCCTTCTGGGAATATAAAAATAGCACAGTACCTTCCCTTCAGAAGTTCTGTCTGGGGGAGACACACATATGAATAAACACTATAAATGATTAAATGGATGAATGTATTGTGAAAATCAAGGTAATATACCATGTACCATACAAGCAACATGGTGCAGGTTGCATTTGCAAAACAAGGTATTTCATATAAATCTGTTCTTAAGGACATAATTCAGTTCCCAGCACCATATGGCCCCCAGCTACCAATATAACCTAGATGCCCACCAAGCACTAAGAACCCCTTATTGCCCCTTAACACCGCACGTGTGTCCTGTGGCCTCTGAATACAGTCTAGCTGTGTAGCCTGAGCCAGTCTGAGTTCCCAGGACCCCCAAGTATTGCTGGATGTGGTCTTTATTTAAAAATTGATAAATAAAAGTGAAGCATGTTTTTCTGAGGTTTTGTGACCAATGTAAAGGTAAGGCCAGGCTGTCCACTGTCCTCCCATTGTTCATCGATTTTCTCGAGCGGGCCCAGTAACGTCTCCATTTTGAGACTTTGTTGTTACTGTGGGCTGGAGCGACAGCACAGCGGGTAGGGCGTTTGCCTTGCACGCAGCCAACATGTCCGACCCGAGTTCGATTCCTCCGCCCCTCTCGGAGAGCCCGGCAAGCTACCGAGAGTATTCGATATGCCAGACACAGTAACAACAAAGTCTCCAATGGAGACGTTACTGGGCCCGCTCGAGCAAATCGATGAACAACGGGAGGACCGTTGTTACTGTGTTTGGCATATCAAATGTGTCACGGGGAGCTTGCCAGGCTCTGCCCTGCGGGCGAGATACTCTCGGTAGCTTGCCGGGCTCTCCGAGAGGGGCGGAGGAATCGAACTCGGGTCGGCCATGTTGACTGCGTGCAAGGCAAACGCAATACCCGCTGTGCTATCGCTCCAGCCATACCCTCCTGACCTCGCCCAATCTCGTCTGATCTCAGAAGCTAAGCAGGGTCGGGCCTGGTTAGGCCAGGCTACTCCACAGAATTGTGTTTAGTGTGAATGAAATGAGCCCTCGATATTCATAAAAGAAAAATAGGACTAGAATATAAATGCACATATAAGTCCTTCTGTTGATTGTGGATACAATGGAAGAAAGCAACAGAATTGATTGAACACAGTTGCAAAGGATAGTGGGATGGTGACAGTAATGAAAGAAAAGAGTAAGGAGGCAGAGATGCTGCAGTCACCCCTTAGTTATAAACATAGTCTTGCAATGATACTCCTAGTAAGAAAGAGTGAAAACTTGGAGTTAGATTGCAATAGAGTTAAATAAGAAGTGTGTTTAAATGAAACAAAAGAGAGACCTAAATTTCTTTCAAATACTACTTGACTTTGTTGATTGCCTAATATATAATGTCAGTTACTGGAGGTGTTTTATTTATCTTTAAGGTTGGTAAACTATTTGTGACCTCATTGTGATTTAGATTAAAAAATGCTTTTAAATTGACCTAAATAATTTATATACCATAATTTTATTCTGTCTGTCCCGTTGTTATTCTCCCGTTGTTCATCGATTCGCTCGACCGGGCCCAGTAATGTCTCCATTGTGAGACTTCTTGTTACTGTGTTTGGCATACTGAATACTCTCGCTAGCTTAAGCCAGAATTATACTTAAAACTCATGCACCAATAAATGAAAAATTGGGTTCCCGAACTGTGAAAAGCAGTGTGCAGTGTGGGTTTTTGTAATCTTTCTTGTTTTTTTTTTTTTGTTTGTTTGTTTGTTTGGTTTTGGAGGATAGGGGCAGGAATAAAAGAGGATTGGGCCATACTGGGTTGTGCTCAGGGCCCTGTGCTAGGGGGTCACTCCTAGTGGACTTAGAGGACCACATTGGGTGCCACGGATTAAACCAGGTTAGCTGTGTGCAGGGCAAGTGCCATATTCTCTCCAGTCCCTTTTATAATCATTTTTAGATTTTCTTTTTAATCTTCTCTTCCGAATGAGTATACTGATTTCTTTCTAATGATACTTTTGCTGTTTAATAAATTTAAGCTTGTGTGACTGCAAGCAGGGGTTTGTGAGATACAAGGATCTCTCCAGAATATTGAGCCATCTGACTTTGCTCCTCATGTATTTCTAGAAAAGGGTCCAAATATGATGTATTTTGCCTGTTTACTAGGGTGGAGATAGGGGTGTCTCAGGGGGTGCTTAGGGAACTGTGCAGTACCAGGAGCTGAACCAGGCAATCCCTTTTGCAGAGAGTGCTCCAGCATCATGAGCCTTATCCCTGGTCCTGAGGAAGGATCCAAATTTTAAAAGAGGGTTCATGACCCAAACGTGTCCATTAGAGAACAGTTCTAATTTATTCATCCAAATTTTATTTGTAACTGTTAATGAGGACTAAAGTTAAAAGTATTTGGAAACAGTTACTTCATTTCCTTTTTTACATTATGACCTTAAAATATCTGGAAATATAAACAAAACTACCTTGAGTTTGGAGGCTGGGACAGTAATACAGTGGGTAAGGCACTTGGCTTACACGCAATCAATCTGGCTTTGATCCCCAGCACCACATATGGTTCCCTGAGCCTACCAGGAGTGATTCCTGAGTACAGGGCCAGGAGTAAACCCTGTGCAGTGCCAGGTATGACCCTAAAACCAAGAAAAAAAATACCTTGAGTCTTGCTGACAATGTGTTTCATCACATGGCATGTTTGTGCAGGTCAGATTCCCATCACACTTCAGCTCAGATCTCAAAGACCTTCTACGGAATCTGCTGCAAGTGGATTTAACAAAGCGCTTTGGAAACCTAAAGAATGGTGTGAGTGATATAAAGACTCACAAGTGGTTTGCCACCACAGATTGGATTGCTATTTACCAGAGAAAGGTAAGCCTCCTCTTTCTTTTTTTTTTAATGATAATTATCTTTTCTCCTTGATAAAAGAGAAAGCTTCTGTTCCATTTTGACCATCAATCTGATATTTCCTTAAGTTTTTTTCTGATCAAATTCCTTACTCTATGCAATAATATCATGGTAATTATATATTACACAATGTTCTGAACAAGCCCAAATTTTAAAAGTGATGTGAAATCACATTAGAAAGACAAAATGGTTAACAGAGAAATTGCCTGACCCTGAGTTGGCACACAGCCATTTTTCATATGTAGTTGCTAGATCATCAGATTTTTTTTTATCTTAAGCTTTCTGTGGAATTTGCAACTAATTTTTAATTTAGTATTGCATGAACCACACTTTTTTCACACTCCTAAACTTTCGCGAGTTCTCCCCTTGTGTCTGACTTTCTTCATTTGCATACCAGCCATATTTCCATCAATAGAATATTCGACTTAATTTTGTATTTTCTCTGATAGGTTTTCTTCCTTATGCACTCATTGAGTGGTTTTAAAATACTTCACTGAGAACAGGGAGACTTACCTTACTCATTTTTATGTTCTATCATTTGAAAAGAGCCTGTGTATGTTAGTGTTTGCTGAATTGCTTACTTAGAATTGATCTTTCTTCAGTTATGACTTCTATTATTCATTTGAAAATTAATTTGACATTAGTAATAGAAATAGGGCATTTCAATGACTGCCTTCTGAAAAGTCAAATAAAATGATCTGAAATTATTACTGTTTTCTTTTTAACACTTACTCATGTAGTCATTCTTCAAATAATTATCTGATGCCTTCTCATATGTTTATTATTCTGCAAGGTGCTGAGGATACAAAAATAGATAAAATCAATCTTCTTTCTCTTCAGATGAAACTTATAATTTAGGGGATAGAGAAGCAAGCATTAATCATGAACATAAATGTGAAGGTAGTAATGAGGAAAATGTGGGAATCAGAAAGAATAAATTGAGTTTTGGAGGCTTTTTGTTAATTTTTTGCTGTTGTTTCACATTATCTACTAAAGAAATTTTTAGTGTTAGAAATTCAGACAACATGAACAAACTTAATCTCTAGTCTTAGTTTACACCATAATAAAATGGATAACAAACCTCAGCTGAAAAGTAGCTTACTTAAAATAAATCGCATTTGGGGGCTGGAGTGATAGCACAGCGGGTAGGGCGTTTGCCTTGCATGCAGTTGACCCAGGTTCGATTCCCAGTATCCCATATGGTCCTCCAAGCACGCCAGGAGTAATTCCTGAGTGCAGAGCCTGTACATCGCTGGGTGTGACCCAAATAAAAAAAAAAGAACAAAGAAAAAATAAATAATTAATAAATAAATAAATCTCCAAGTTATGATAATAGTTTTATATTTTAATAGTAGACATCACTTCCACTTGGTAATAAAGTGTAATAGTAAGTGATTTGCTAAGCCAGAGCTCCTTTTTCTTTTATTTGGTTCTTAAATTCCCAGTTAAAGCTAATTTGTGTAAAGTATTTCTACCCTGTATATAGTTACTATTTTCTTCTTCTTTTTTTCCATAAAACCCAAATTTCTAGTGTTTGAAGACTTACTGTTCTTTTTTTTTAATTATTATTATTAATGAAACACCATGAGGTACAGCTGTAGATTGACAATTTTTTGTGCTTGGGTTTCGATTATACAATGATCAAATACCCATCCCTCCACCAGTGCCCATTTTCCACCACCATGGATAATATTCCCCCCATCCCCACCCCCCATCCCACCCTGCCTCTGTGGCAGGGCAATCCCTTGTGTTCTCTTTCTCCTTTTGGGTATTGTGGTCTGCAAAAGAGGCATTAAGTGGCAAACATGTTCAGTCCATGAAGACTTACTGTTCTTAATGCATTGCAATCACGTAAGAATTTCCATTGACCGAATAGGGAAATGTAAATGTTCTAATTATTATCTATAGTTTTCTAATTTTTATTTTTTATTTAAAATATCAAATAAAGTATTAAATATTTTTAAATACATAAAATAGAAAATATACCAGACTAAAACAGTGTAACTGCAGTTCATCTTCCCCACTTCACAACAGTGATTCAAGAATTCAGTAAAATTTATAAAACATAACTATTATTATGTGTCATATAGTTAGAAACAAGGTACACAACAATTTAAAATAAATATTTTATATTTTCCTGTTTTGATTTTAATTTGCTTGCACAACTGGAGTAATTTATTTTTAGCAAAGAAAGACAGTTCTGTAATCTTTTAAATAATCCCATGGGGACAGGTTGTACAATGTTACCATTATGCCAAAAAGAAAATCAGCACAGAAAATTTAATCACTTTAAGCATATTCAAGCAGGTGTCATTCAGAAAAAGTATTTGATCCTCCATTCGAGATTCTCTTTCAAGATGTCTGACATGGTTATTCCAGTGAGCCTCCAAGTAGTTAACATACATCGATTCATAGGCTTTTCATACCATCTGCTTAACAATTAGTCAATTGTCCTCTAGCATTTGTTGAATATTTCTTACTTGGTTCTTACTTGAAATCCCACTTTTACTAATATTAAGTTATTGATAACTTTAATCTCTCTCTGAACTTTATCTTATATGACTTATTGTCTGTTTTCTGTTGCTTATGCATATGTGGCAGCAGATATCAAACCCAGAAAGTTATGCAGATTTTTTATTAATGCAAAATACACATGAAATAAAATTTGACTATTTTAGCCATTTTTAGGTATATTTTACCTGCAAGTGGTATGAAGTCTCTTCATGTTGTACAATGAGTACCACCTTGTATTTCCAGAGCACTTTTCATAATGCAAAACTAAAACTCTGCCATTAAACAACAGATCCCCATGACCTCCTTCCTCATCCCCTGGCCAGCACCTTCATACTGTGCTCCCTTTTTTTCCTAAACTCCCTTTTCCTCCCACCTACAGTCTATGGCATGTGTTAATATATGTTCATTTTTAACATAGTCAAATTGGATCATTTAAATTTCTTAGAAAGTCATCCTATCTCCTATGATGCTTCCTTTTTTTGTGAAATTATATTTGCAGTATTTAACTCTTGTATTGGTCTTTCCAAACACATGTATTTGATTCTTTTATATTAATTATGAGAGAAACAAAATCCTGAGAGTTCTTTATAATAAAAGCATTAGGCTTCTGAATTTATTCACTTATTTTCTGTCATTCTGCAAAGTTTTAGAGACTTACTTAATTTCTTTCTTGGAGTTGTTACTTAAACTTATGTTGTGGCTATTTTTATGGATGTGTTTGCCTTCCTCTCACCAATTTTTCATTGATTCTTTTATGTCTTACAACAGTGATTTTAGAGGGCAAGGATATCTCTTGCCATTTAAGTATTTACAATTTGATTTTATAATAGGTAAGACAATGATGAAAATAATATTTAATGTAATAAGATTATTGGGAATTCTTGTCTTATTCCCTTTATTAGTATTTATTTATTTTAATGGAATTTATCTCCCTTTTCTTCTCTTTTTGTACTTCTGTTGCAGGGATGAGGGATCACACAGTTGGTTGTGATGTTTGCACTTGTGCTTCCCAGGGTTGTACCCTTTCAATATGCTTACACACTTTTAGTCCTGACACTTATTGGGCATCACTACTTGAGTTGCAGTGCTCACATATACTTGTCTATGCTGAACAGGAGCTAATGAAATCGCATACTTCAAAAATCATGTTTGCCAGGGATCAGACTTTGCCTCACAGTTGAAGATTGTCACTTTGCCATTAAAACATCCCTGTCCCACCCCCAGTTCCTGTTTTGAGTGGATGTGCCTTCACGTTTTATTGCCAGATAGCTGTTTGTCTTAGATATGTATTCTTGATTGGGTGAAGGAAAGATAATTTGATTCCTACTTGACTGTTTTATCTTCTTTGGCATGTTAGTATGATACAGTGTGTCAGTTAGAGATCCTCACATCTGTAGAGTGAACACCATTATTTAATCATGAGGCATCATCATCTTAATATCTACATGCAGTCAGTTGCTAAAATTTTATTTAGGATTTTCCCTTCATAATCTAGGAGTGATAGCACAGTGGTAGGGCATTCGCCTTACAAGCGGCCAACATGGCCGACCCGAGTTCGATTCCTCCGCCCCTCTCAGAGAGCCCGGCAAGCTCCCGAGAGTATTCGATATGCCAAACACAGTAACAACAAAGTCTCCAATGGAGACGTTACTGGGCCTGCTCGAGCAAATCGACGATCAACAGGAGGGCCTTTACCTTTACCTTTACCTAATCTAGGGTTTTAAAATTTTTTATGAGAACAATCACAAATCACAAATCATCCTGTTAATCGTCGATTGCCTCGAGCAGGCCCCAGTAACATCTCCTTCATCCTAGCCCTGAGATTATATTCAAGGCTCTTTAGGAGAATGAGACCCATCATTGTTACTGGTATTTGGCATATTGGGTACGCCACGGGGAGTTTGCCAGACTCTGCCGTGTGGGCAGGCTACATTCGGTAGCCTGCCAGTTTGTCAAAGTAGGAATGAGATGTCATAATAAGATGTCCGGGTTCCGGGAGCTGGTTTTTATAGTCTCTGAGTCTTGGCCGTTGATGGGATTACACGGCTCCAGGGGGCCAGTTGGTGGGTGTGACCCCCGCCTACTGGAATTTGGAGGATCTGGGTGGAGGATGCTCGGCCCAAATCCAAGTAGGCTTGGAGATCTCGGCCCCGGAACCCGCGTGACTTTGTCCCTCTACCAGTACCTTCATGTGTGCGGAGAGTGGTCTCAGCATGGTGGTGGCTGGTCCTGGAGGTCTTTGGCTGCCAGAGGAGCCCTGGTCGGGGTGGAGAGGAAAGCTCGACCCGCTCCCCTCCAAGGGGTCCCGGCGAGCGAGGACAGTCAGGCGCAGGGGCAGGAGACTGCACTGTTCTCTTCCGGGAGCTGGTTTTTATAGTCTCTGAGTCTTGGCCGTTGATGGGATTGCATGGCTCCAGGGGGAAAACAATAATATTAATAAAAATTTTACTGTAGTACTGTAACACTGTCCCATTGTTCATCCGTTTGCTTGAGCGGGCACCAATAACGTCTCCATTGTGAGACTTGATGTTACTGATTTTGGCATATCGAATCCGCCACAGTAGCTTGCTAGGCTCTGCCGTGCAGATGGGATACTCTCAGTAGCTTTCCGGGCTCTCCGAGAGGGACGAGGAGAATCGAATCTGAGTTCGGCCTGTGCAAGGCAAACGCCCTACCCACTGTGCTATTGCTCCAGTTCCTGTTTCATGATTTTTATACTTTGAGAAATTTCAGAAACATCTCATTTCTTGAACACTACTTTTCAGATTTTTTGCCGCTCTTTGAGTCAACTTTAGAAATTTTAGTATTTGAGGGCCATAGCTATAGTACAAGCAAGTAGGCCCTTTGCCTTGCATGCATCTGACCAGGATGTCATCCTGGAACCCTATATGGTCACCCAAGCCCACGACGAGTGATCCCTGAGCACAGAGCCAGTAGTAGGCCCTGAATACTGCTGGATGTGCCCCTCCCCCCCAAAAAAAGAAACTAATGTTTCTACAAAATTACTTATATCACTGTGTAACAAGCACTGTTCATATTGTCTTTATTGTTGTTATTTATTGTTAATGCTATATTTAGATGTATTTGTCATATTTACTTGAAGTTTGTCCACTTCATTAATATTTTGAAGATTTAGAATATAGGGGCCAGAGAGATAGTATAGTGGGTAAGGTGTTTGCCTTGTATGTAGTCAACCCTAATTCAATTCCTGGCACCATATATAGTCCCCTGAGCCTCACCAGTAGTGATCCCTGAGTACAACCAGTTGTCGCCCCCAAACAAACAAATAGAAATAGTTCAATACTTTAACATAGCCACTTAATATAATAGACCTAGTGGTTCAAATATGGTAGTAAATTTGAATAATTTTCATAGTTTCTTTTTCAAATTGTATTAAAGAACCATAGAACCATTATATAAAAAGTCATTGAGAAGAGAATTTTAGACATAGAATGTTCTAGCACCAATCCACCACCAGTGTCTATTTCTCTCCATCAGTGTTCCTAAGTCTGACCCTTCCCCCACCCGTCAGCTTGCCACCTGACGGATACGTTTTAAAGTTTGGTTGTAGTTTGGATCTTATATTTTCAGTGCTGATAACTTTGTGTTTTGGATATATAGCTCTGACACTCCTCCACATTACTGATGTATCCAAGGCCCTTGATACGAGTGCTCTTGTACAATAAAATAGCCAAAGGTATCAAACAGAAAGATAATTAAACAGCTAGGAGTGACCTAAACATTATACTGCAGTCGGTCCCTAGAACAGAGATTCCCAAATACATTTGACCTACTGTCCCTGTCCCCACCCCCAACCCTTTGGGGGCATTATGGTTTGCAGTTCAGGTACGGAGAGGTTATTGTATATAGTCCCTGTCCCCTTTTCAAAAAAAAAAATCACCCAAACCTTCTCCCTTCACCCTGTCTTACTGGAAACTTACATTTTTTTACACGAAGAAAAGGAAAATTCTCACCAGTTGTACCTGAGACTGCTAACTCCCACCCCTGGATCCCTTCACTGGCCCACTATGTGAAAGTGGGAAAGGGGTGCAGTATCACCCACTTCAGGAAACGCTTCTCTATCATGATGGTCTCAAAAGGTGTGATCACTGCCTACTTGTAAAGACAGTTTTATTTGCTTCATTCATTCTTCTGCTTAGGGGCAAAGCAGCTATCTTCTTTTCTTCCTTCCTTCCTTCCTTCCTTTCTTTTTTTCTTTCTTTTTAAATTTTATTGAATCACCGTGAGATAGTTACAAGCTTTCATGTCCCTCTCCCTCTCCCATTCTCCTTCCCTCTCTTTCCCTCCCTCCTTCCCTCTCCTCTCCCTCTCTCACATCCTCCCTCTCTCCCTCCTTCCCTCCCTCTCCTCTCTCTCTTTCTCTCTCTCTCTCTCTCTCTCTCTCACCCCCACTCTCCCTCTCCCACCCCACCCCCAACCCTTTGGGGGCATTATGGTTTGCAGTTCAGGTACGGAGAGGTTATTGTATATAGCCCTATATATCAGTTCTTGTCCAGAATGATTATTTCCAATTATCATTGTCATAGTGGTCTTTTTTCTGTCCTATCTGCCTTCCCTAATTCCTATCACTTGTGGCAAGCTTCCAGCTGTAGACCAGTCCTCCTGGTCCTCACTTGATCACTTGACATCCCGTTATTCAACGATTTGATCGAGCAGGCGCCAGTAACGTCTCCACTCGTCCCTGTCACGTGCTAGTGTAACCCAATGGCGTCTGCTTGTTCTAGGAACATGAAGAGCCTCAAACCGATCATTCATGGTCTTGACAAGAAGTCTGACCATCTCATAGGTGGGCAGCCACACGTCCTTTTGACGTCCCGTGGAATCCAGTTGGTAACGGCTCTAGTCCAGCAGTTGTCTCCAAAATCTCATTATGTGTCCAGCCCATCTGATTTTCGACGCCTTGGCAAATGAGACAGCATCCCTGATTCTTGACCATCAATGGCAATTGGAACTCCGGATTCTTTCTCTCGTTTGAGTGAAGCATGATACTCCAAGCATAACTCTTTCGATTCCTCTTTGGGAGACCCGAATAGCGTTCTCATCCTGTTTTCATAGGGCCCAGGTCTCTGAGGCATAGGTTAATGCAGGAAGAACAGTAGAGTCGAAGAGATGTGCCTGGAACCAGAGTTTCTTCGTCCTCTTAGCTATTTCTTCAACGCTCTTGAAGGCGTTCCAAGCCACTCTCTTCCTCCTATGCAACTCAGGTGCCAGGTCATTCATAATGCTGACTTCTCAACCTAGGTACACATTACTGTTGTATTTGAAGATGTTCGTTCCATTGAGAGCGAATGGAATGTCAGGAATGAGACTGTTTCTCATAAACATTGTCTTCATGAGATTCAGCTGTAATCCGACCTTTCCACACTCATGGTCGAAGTTGGCCAGCATTTGTGCCGCTTGGCTAATGTTTGGTGTCATTAGAACGATGTCATCAGCGAAGCGGAGGTGTTGTAGTTGCAGACCATCTATCTTCACTCCCATTCCTTCCCATTCCAGTTGTCGCATAATATTCTCGAGGGTGGCACTGAAGAGTGGTCCTCATTGGGCATTAGTCTCATACAATTTTTTTTTTTTTTTTGCTTTTTGGGTCACACCCGGCGATGCTCAGGGGTTACTCCTGGCTCATGCACTCAGGAATTACTCCTGGCGGTGCTCAGGGACCATATGGGATGCTGGGAATTGAACCTGGGTCGGCCATGTTGGCAGCGTGCAAGGCAAATGCCCCACCCACTGTGCTATCGTTCCAGCCCCATATACAAATTTTTTATATCCCACTGATTTCATCTTTTCTTACAGCTAAGTAGTGCTCATGTATATACTACATCTGCTTTTATTTTTTAACATTTTATTGATATAACATGGTTACAATAGTGTTATGGTAATGTTTTTACTATGCAATATTACCACATCTCTACAACCAAAGAGATTTTTCCTCTTGCTGTCGTCCATTAAATATCTTAAATTTTTTTACATTTTTTAAATGTCTTTCCTTCCATCTGTTATTGCTGATGACTTAGAATTTGTTCTTGCATTTGCTTGTGTAGTTCCCAGCATTCAGAATTCTATTGCTGTGACTTGCTATTATATTCTTTAGCCCCTTGATTCCCGTTTGTAGGCATGCATCAATTCTTTGAGTTGCTTGAATTAGTCTTCCAGTGCTTCCTTAATGTCCATGACCATGGTGTATTGTTTTGAGGTTCTCCTCTACCAGGATTGAGGATTTTGATGAACTTCAAGGTTTACTTGTGCTTCCATCCCTGTCAGCCGGTGCAGCTTAACTCCTTTGTTTGCCCATTGCCTTGAAAGTTTTGTGGGAGCTCACAGTGTAACTCCAGATACCAGATCTTAGTGTTTATCCTATATGTTGTTTACACTATCTGACTATTGTTTTTGCCTGTTATTATTCTTTTTTTTCTTACTATATGCACTGTCTTGTAAACATATTTCATCAGGCTAGGCAGGGGAGGAGCTCGGTCTTCTTTTTATAGGTGGGGACTTTTGTTGGGGTCGTCTGGCTCTAAAATGAGACCCTGTGGTTTCTTAACAGGTCTTAAAATGTGTCAGGTGGTTGAAGGACAGCTGTGATGTTGCATCTTATGCAGCCATGCACTTCAGGCTGGGCTCTGGTCCGGCTAAGGGACCACACTTCTCCTAACTGCTATAGCGTAATAGTGTAGGTTAAACTTGGATATCATGGTACCTCCATTTTTCCCCCCTAAGGATAGTTTTAGCTATTTGGTGAGTTTTGTGGTTCTGTGTACAATTTCATAGATTTATTTCTTGTAGAAATCCATTAGATTTCGATGTCATTGTGCTGGGTCTATATAATGCTTTGTGTGGGCCTGTCATTTTCACAAAGTTTATTCTTGTAATTCTTGGTTATGGAACATTTTCCCATTTTCTTGAATCTTCTGTTTTATAAAGTTCTTTTGTTTTGCTTTTGCTTTTGGGTCACACCCATCAGTGCTTGGGATTTATTCCCAGCTCTGTGCTCTGGGGGTTGCTTCTGATCGTCCTTGGGGGACCATGCAGTGGTGGGATTGGAAAGCATGCACTCAGTCCTTTAAGCTGTCTCTCCTGATTTTATAAGGATCATATTTTAAATAATGAAAATTTTTGATTTATGATATAAGGAGAATAATGTTTACATTTCACATTTAACAATTCTAATTCTCAAAAGAATGTTTCAGCTTCCAGACTTTTTTTTCTTTTTGGGTCACACCCGGATTGCACAGGAGTTACTCCTGGCTGGGCACTCAGGAATTACTCCTGGTGGTGCTCGGGCGACCATATGGGATGCTGGAAATCAAATCCAGTTTGGCCGTCTGCAAGGCAAACACCCTACCCGCTGTGCTATTGCTCCAGCCCCACTTCCAGAATCTTTGAGACCCCAAACTTTAAACAGAATATAGCTGGAAATTAAAAAGGAGAGGAGATAAATAAGTTTAGAGTTATCTGTAGCCTTAGAAGAAAGAAATTAAGGAAAAGTGGGATAGAAAATAAAGGTTTAAAAAATAAAAGCTGATAATAGTGTTTTAAAACTCTCAGCATTTGTTTTTCCCCTTTCTTATTTTCATATGTGTGGTTTTTCCAGAACCCAGAGCAAGTAATTCAGTTCTGATATTATTGACCTAGAAAAAATGGGCAATGCCTCAGATTTAGGAACTCAACCTTATAAGACTGTCTCCATCACAACTTCAGACATCAGTTGTGTTGTGATCTTTGCTTTTGACTGACTGGCTATAGATAAGAGGTCCCACAGCCCGTCCTGAGACTGGAAGAACTTGCTAGAGTGGCTCAAGAAATGTGGAGAAGCTTTGCATATTAAATCATACCACTATGAAAGGGTAATTCATGAAGACTATATGTAACAGATGCATAGGATAAGGCATATGGAAGACTTGGAGCTTCTCCCTCTTTCCAAACCTCTCCTCCCCAGATCCCACATGTTCCCCACCTGCAAGTTACCAGAATCCTATCCTTTGGGAGATTCATTATATTGTGCATGATTGAATAACGCTCTAGGGTGTCACAAATCACCCTGTCATACTTACCCTTTTATCTCATTTATAGGTTGAAGCTCCATTCATACCAAAGTTTAGAGGCTCTGGAGATACCAGCAACTTTGATGACTATGAAGAAGAAGATATCCGTGTCTCTATAACGGAAAAATGTGCAAAAGAATTTTGTGAATTTTAAGGAGGAGCAACAAGAAGATATCAGATGTCACACTCAATCTTTGCACTCTGTTGAGAGATAAGGTGGAGCGGAGACCGTCCTTGTTGAAGCAGTTGCCTAGTTCCTTCATTCCAGCGACTGAGTGAGGTCTTTCTTACCATCATCTGTGTGTGCACTCTGCATCCACCAATGTAACAAGGCACCGCTAAGCATTGTCTGTGCCATAACACAGAACTAGACACTTTCCTGCTTCTCTTTGGTTTGTCTTTCTCCTCTCCTCCTACATCCATTTCTTCCCTTTTTCATTCTCATTAATTTTTTTCCCCAACCAGTGCTCAATTTTATTTTATTGGTGTTTCAGATGGGCAGTGTTACAGCTCTATGATATTTGAAGGGAAGTGTTGCTTTTAGTAGTTCTTGCCAGTATTTTTGTTGGTCAATGGCTTGAAGATATACATTCTAATGATTTTTTTTATTTGAGTAGCTCAGACCCAATTTTGCAAAAATTTTAGATAGTTTTTGAAGGCAGAATGTCTTACTACAAAGGAAGTGTACACAAAGTAAACAATAAATTTCTCAGAGCTCACTGTTCTGGCAATAAATTGGAATATGCTAATATAGAGAATAGCTAGATTTGGCAATTTGGATTCCTCTAGATCAGAGTTCTTTTTCCCCTTACTTCCTTTTATATCATCCTCCTCTTGAGTGACCAGCCTGTTCAGTGTGACAATTGTGTCTCGTTTATAGAAAGGAAGGACTAATGAAAACGATAATCATGAACCAGATTCTTTCTCTTGGTACCAGCTTTTCTGTCGGTATTAGGGAAGAGTTCAAGATTTATAAACCTAACTCTTCTGTAAGGATTTTAGCCAGTATTTTTTAATAGAACATGACTAATAAAAGTGACAAATTTTAAATTTTCTCAAATAATCCTTATTGTACGCTTTTTAAAGGAAAAGAAACTAAAAAAGATAATTAATGTGGACAATACTTTGTTAAGTTAAACAGATAGCTTGATTCTTGAAAACCTGTAGACATGCTCCTCTTTAAATGAGGCTTTTTGTTTTCCGTTGCTTCGCTTTCTAACAGTTAAAAGAGAAAGAAGTTGTTGCCAGGTCATTGACTCAGTGTACTATATTTGTTAGCATAAGATAGAGGCACTGTTGCAACTTCTGCTTTCAACCTATGCCTCATCAATGAGGAAAGGGGACAAAGTTTATAGAACTGCCACAATTGTATTTTAATTTTGTGGTGTGATATTTTTAGATAAGTCATAATTTCTAACTGTTTCCTTTCAGTAAACAGAATGTATGATCATGCAGATACAAATTTAGCATCTGAGTTTAGGGTTTTTTTTATATACTTTTTTTTTGCCAACTGATTTAACAACATTGCTGTCATGTGGAAATTTCAAGCACTTTTGCACATTTAGTTCAGTGTTTGTTGAGAACCAATGGCTTAATTTCGTTTTCAAAATACTTTTTTTTTTTTGCTTTTCAATCTTCCCATCTAGTTTTATTCCTATGTGTCAGTGACCTATCTTAAAACAACACACCAAAACATTTTCAGACAAACAGCATTCATTTTTTATGATCAATTTACATGCACATAAATGGAATTGTTTTTAATCAAATTGATCTTAATGTATATAAACATTTTACTTGCTTCATTATCGGTGCAGGTAGGTCACTGACTCTACTTTTCATCCATACTACACTCTTGTAAAACCTTTGAAGACATTGAAAAAGCCTGCCTGAGATGTTCTCTGCATTAATCTGTATGTTTTTGGGTTGTCAAGTGTTTATGCATGGTTTTGTCACTTAAAGGCTGATACTGATTTCAGTTGGCCCACCTATATTTAAATTGTGCAAGAATAATATGAAATACTTTGCTGTATCAAGTTTTAAGTAACAAAGATATATCATCATGTTAATAACTTTCAGACATAATTTGTATAAAATATTTTCATTCAATTTTTGTATCTCATTTAGACCCCCCAGACATGCTGATCATGTATTCTATATGTAGCTGCAAATGCTCTGGTAGTTTTGTTGTATATTATTGTAAAATTATTTTAATAAATCATGGTAATGATGATTTGTTACATTTTAATTTTCAGGAATTAAAAGGATGTCTGTGGATCTTTTCTTTTTATGAGCTTACTTCTGCCCATCACAACTTGCTATAGAGCCCACTTAGATAGGTTGCCCCTAGGCATACGTCGGTATTGAGAGCTGTTCAGCCACATTATTTTACTCACTCTTCGAAGGACATGAGCAAGCTTTCATACATACTAAGGGAGTCTTATTTACAAGTCAAGTACACTGAATTAACATATTTCAAAAGTCTTTCTTAAAACTCCCAATTTTAACCACAATCTAGCCAAGAAGAGAAGATCAAACTCTTGACAAAATAAGTGACATGAATCAGTATTTCACCACACATTCCATTATTTGAAACAGAAGAAACAATGCTTTAATGAGAAAATACTAAGGAGATGAGATTGTAGAGGACGGCACCCTAGACCGATAATCAAGGCATCTTGAGTTTCAGCCTGAGCCACATGCACCCTCAGTGTGTGGCCTTGGTCGGGGTGCTTAGCTATAAGAGGAAACATTTGCTTTAAGCAGTTTCTAAGGCCCCTTCTAAATTTCATACTTTGTGACAAGATTCCTTTTATTTGTCATTTTGAAGGGAGAGCATACTTTGAAGTAAGTTTTGGTAAGGTGATACTTTAGGGCATCTTTCTTCTTATACAGTGTTCTTATAAATCTTTGAATCTCACCAGAACCTTCTGTCTTTCCTGATTCTGTTTTCATTCGCTGATGCTAAATATCCAGATAATATCAAACTATCAACCTACCAAAAATGATACTGTGGCTTGTGGGTATTGCTGTCTTGTTTTTGATATGTTCTTGTGTTGATTGCCCATTGGCCTGAAATACTCATCGTAAGCCTAGAAAAAGAAAAAAAAACCCACAAAACATTTTCCTTTCCCACTGACTTTTTTTCTGCTTGTGTAAGAATCAAATGAAATTATGTATGTGAAAGCACCTCGTACACTGTACCCTATCAATGTAAAATGTTAAGGTGTGTTGTTATTTCATTAATTACTTATTTGTTTAGAATGGAATTTCCTATGCACTGCTGTAGCTAGGAAATGCTGAAATCAGCTGTGTTTTTTAATTAATCAATACTACAAAATTAAAGTATCTTCAAAGGATAAAACCATTTGTTGGGTCTTGAATTCTAGTTGGTGTTCTTTTCTCCGGGCATAATTGTGTGAGAAGATTTACTTTTGTCTTCAGAAATGAATTTCACTTTAACCTCCATTTGTTTTACCCATGTTGATTTGTGTGTTTTTATCGTTGCCCTTTATCTCAATAAGAAATATTTGTAGGCAATTTTATTAATAGCTCCAGGCTGGAGCGATAGCACAGTGGTAGGGCATTTGCCTTGCGTGCAGCCAGCCAGGCCAAGCCAGGTTCGATTCCTCTCGGAGAGCCCGGCAAGCTACCAAGAGTATCTCGCCTGTGTAGCAAAGCCTGGCAGGCTACCTGTGACATATTCAATATGCCAAACACAGTAACAACAAAGTTTCACAATGAAGACATTACTGGGCCCGCTTGAGCAAATCGATGAACAATGGGAGGACAGTGTGACAGTGTTTATTAATAGCAGTCTTTATTGCAATGATTATTACTGCAAACATTTATGAATATTGATGCATTTTATGTCATGGCACTTACTATTTTAATATCAGTGCCTGTTTCATTTTATCACAACCAGCACTTTCTGAATTTCAGTAATCTCATTTTATTA
The DNA here is from genome assembly GCF_029834395.1 of Sorex fumeus. Classification (NCBI taxonomy): domain Eukaryota; kingdom Metazoa; phylum Chordata; class Mammalia; order Eulipotyphla; family Soricidae; genus Sorex; species Sorex fumeus. Next base: position 17,511,778 of record NW_026606104.1, on the reverse strand, counting down.
TATAGTTAATTTTAAAAATATCTTCACTCTAAAGCCATCTTTATTTGAAATCCATAATTTTTCTTATGCAACATATTGAATATGAAGTTAAACACTTTGTATTTTTCTTTCCTGAAAGTTTTTGTATGTCTTAATAGCTTTTGTACCGTCTAATAAAGGCTAAATTATCTTTAATTGAAATTCATATATTAAAGTCTTAACCCTTAATACAGTGATGGTAGTTGAACTCAAATGGGCCTTTAGAGAGTTAATAAAGTAAAATGAGTCCATATAGATGAGTCTTAATCCAGTCTGTCTGGTATACTTACAAGAGAAATTTGGACATGAAAAACTCACAGACTGGGGCCAGAAAGATAGTACAGTGGATAGGGCACTTGTCTCGCACACACTGACCCAGGTCCAATCCCCAAAATCCCATATTGGTCCCCTAAGCATTGCAGGAGTAATAACTGTAGAGCCATGAGTGACCCCTTAGCATCGTCAGGTGTGCCCCCCCCCCAAAAAAAAACAGACCCAGGTAAGACTATATGACAATTTCAGAGAAAGAAGGCCATCTACAAATAAAGAGGAGAGGCCTCAAAAAAAAAAAGCCAAACTTGTTGGACCAAAGCAATAGTACAGTGGGTAGGGAGTTTGCCTTGCACACAGCCAACCCATGTTTAGTCCCCGGCAATCCATATGGTCTCCTAAGTACCACCAGGAATAACTTCTGAGTGCAAGCAAGGAGCAACCCCTGAGCATTGCCAGGTGTGAAAAAAAATCAGAACCTTGTTGAAACTTGATCTTGTGTTTTTAGTTCAAGGACAAAAATTACTTCATGATTGTTGAAGATACTCTGTAAGTGGTGCTGTTAGGACAGTCCTAGCAAATATCCACACTCACTGAGTATACTCCTTTAGAGTACTCTTTATTCCTGTAATGAAAGATTTGCCTTCATTGCACTTCACATGCTTTATATCTTGTCAAAACCAAACTAGTTTTCCACAAGGGTAGATAAATACTAATGTGGTCACAAATCTCAATGCACCTGCTCTCTTCTTTCCTGGAATGCAAAAACAAGAAACAGCAGCCACTGAGAGTTTGAAACCACTTCTAATTCCTGGTCAGGCTTACCAAGATATTCTCTCAAAAGCAGTGTTCATATTGAATATTTCAGACCCATTGAATCTGGAATTTTTGTCATCTCTTTATTGTGAAACAATAAGAAACAATTTTAAAAAGCGAGACACCCAGAAGAATGGCCGAGATTAGTACCAGGAATTTTACTCCATGACTTGGAGGCCAACCACACATACTAGGGGAAAAGGGAGCTCAGATAAAGAGGAGAACACCAAATAAAGGTGTTGGGAGGATCCTCCCAGGATGGGAGAAGCATGCTGAAAGTAGACTATAGGCCAAATATGATTGCCACTCAATGTTTCTTTTGCAAACCACAATACCCAAAAGGAGAGAGAGAGAACAGAGGGGAATGCCCTGCCACAGAGTCAGGGGGGGATGGGGGGGTGAGAGGGATACTGGGATTCGTGGTGGTGGGAAGTGGGCACTGGTGGAGGGATGGTATTTGATCATTGTATGATTGAAACCCAAGCACAAAAATGTGTAAGTCTGCAACTGTACCTCATGATGTCTCACTATTAAAAAATTAATTAATTAATTAAAAAGTGAGATCATGGGGAAGGTGGGGACAGAAAGGTAGTACAGGGCTTAAGAACACGTCTCATATACAGTTATCCCCAGTTCCATCCCTGACACCAAATGTTCCTCCAAGCATCACTGACAGTTTACTGAGAATCTCTGGGAGCCCTTCATTGCCCCCCACCACCACCTTGCAGTGTAAAGAGTGAGGGTAAAGCATTGCTGAAGAAACTCCAACTTTGTAATATACTTTGTAATATATGTCACAGCAAATACCGTCTTGTGTACTTCTCTATAGCTACTGTTAAAAAAATCACAAACTTAGTGACTTAAAATTACATAATTGGGTCAGCGCAATAGTACAGCTGGGAGGGCATTTGCTTTGCACGTGGCCAACCTTGGTTCTATCCTCGGCATCCCATATGGTTCCCTGAGCACCACCAGGAGTAATTCCTGAGTGCAGAGCCAGGAGTAACCCCTGAGCATCACCAGCTGTGACCCGAAAAGCCAAGTAAAATTTTTTCAAAATTTTAAAATAATTTTTAAAAAATTACATAAGTGATTACATAATCTTCCAGCTTTGAGGGTTTGAGAACCAATATGAGTCCCATTAAGTTGAAATCATGTCAACATGGTTCTATTCCTTTATGGAGGCTCTAGGAGAGAATCTGATTTATTACCTTCCCTAGTTCTAGAGCCTCCCATTTTTTATTTACTCTCGACCTTCTTCCACCTTCAAAGTCAGCAGCAAGAAGCCAATTCCCTTTTATGCTGCATCAATCTTAAACTTCTTTCCTGCTTCCCTCGTTTACATTTGAGAATCCTTATGGTTACATCAACCCACCCGAATAATCCAGAGCACTCTTCCTATTTTAAGTTTGTCTGATAAGCATACTTGATTCTTCTTTACCATATAACTGAATAACATGTTCTAAGGACTAGAACATAAATATCTTTGGGACAGTGAACATGATTCTGTCTACCACACTTTTATAGCATTTTTTAGGTGGAAAAATATCTGAAAATGGAAATAGAGATCAACTTTTCACAATTCAAAGAGAACAAATTTAAACTCAGATTTTGCTAAAGCAAAATATTTAGCATACAGTAAGTACCAATACATGATTACAGCACTCAACTGAATTGTAACATTAATTTAGAATGCCTTGAAAGATAATTAAATGGCATGATTTATCAGAAAATAAACTAAAACCACAATTAAATATTGCTGCACCCCAATAACTTTAAAACACTGATAATATGTGGGTCTGGAGAGATGTACAGGGGACAAGGTGCTTTTCTTGTAAGTGGCCAAACCTAGTTTGATCCCCAGCACCACATACCACCAACCCTCCCCCCTACACACACACACACACACACACAAGCACCAACAGTAATGATCCCTGAGCACTTCCAGAGTGTGGCCCCCAAACAAACAAAAATACCTAAGACCAAGTGTTGGTGAAGAAGTATAACTGGTCGGGCTGTAGTGATAGCACAGCAGGTAGGGCATTTGCCTTGCACGCAGCCGATCCAGGTTCGATCCCCAGAATCTCATATGGTCCCCTGAACACTGCCAGGAGTAATTCCTGAGTTGCAGAGCCAGGAGTAACCCCTGTGCATTGCAGGGTCTGACCCAAAAAATAAAAAAAAGGGGGGGGGCAAGTAGAGCTGGAACTCTTATGCATTGCTAATGAGAATAGAAAATTTTATAGACGCTTTGTTGTAATAGGAAAGAACATGACTATTTGTTATTAAGTCAATCATTTACTTACTGTACTATACACTGTAGCTTTTCTACTTTTACATATTTACCCAAGATGAGAAAAACTTCACACAAAGGCAAGAATGATTAGAGTAACTTTATAACATTCTCAAACTGAAAACAGTCTAAAAGAACTTCAGCAGATGAAAGGATAAACAAATCATGCCTATGTACATATACGGTAGAACATTACAATATTATATTGTAGCACTGTAGCATTGTAGCACTGTCCTCCCATTGGGCCCAGTAATGTCGCCATTGTGAGACTTGTTACTGTGTTTGGCACATTGAATACATCACAGGTAGCTTGGCAGGCATTGCTGTGCGGGCGATATATATATAATACATATTATACATATTAAAATATTACAGTGGAGCATTACAATAAAAGGAAACAAACTACTGATGCAATTAGCAACATAAATTTGTCCAAATGGCATTTTGCTTGTATACATTTGTCAACACATATAGAATCGTATCTATTTTATGATCATCTAATGAGCTCATCTATCATACTCTACTTAATACAGGTTTTTTAATTACAAATGAAAACAAATTTATGAAAATACATGATTGTAAAATAAGGTCAGTGTTCTGGAAAACTATTGTTCAAAATAAAGAGAAAAATCAGAGAAAATTTAGGAAACATGAAAGTTAGATGCAAGAGACATAATTGTCTAGAAGTTCTCAAAGGAAGAGACACAAAGTAAAAATGATACTGGTTTTAGATTATTGCAATTTTTTAATTTAGATAATCCAGACAAGCCATTATTGCTTTATAAAGGGAACTTCATATCCAGATAAATTGGGAAGTGGGAAGTGATGGCTGAAATCGAAAAGTAGCAGATAAATGTATTCAGTGTTTCCTGCCTGGCCCTCCTCACCCCCCACCCTTACCATCTGTAGTCTCTATTGTCTCAACTCCTGGACACTGCATGTCTCCAAGTTCCACCTGGTAAAAGTGAAAGGCAAAGACCAGGGGGCCCTGACTTTGGGACCCCAAGTCTTTCTTTACCTTCCTAAACCTAGGCTGATAGCACTGTGTGGTTACTTCGCCATCCTTAATATTTGCCTTTATTTGGAGGATGGTTTATTATTTTTTTAAGTAATGATATGATCAGCTTTTCATTTAAATATGTGAAATCCAGCTCTTTGAGTCTCTTCTCCCGTGATGTGTATCACCAACATCTTCTCTGAAATCTCCTCTGTTGAAAGGCTGGATACTCACTGATAGCCCACTAATGTATGTAAGGGTCCTAGCCATCACTAGAAGAGAAGAACAAAGGTCATTCTTACTGCTGCTATGAGAAGAAATAATGGTGAACTAAAGACCTTTCCATTAAATGAAATGGGAAAATTTCTGAGCAGTGGATGTTCAATAAGAAACTTCTAAAAATAGATAAACTTTCCAAAAGCAAGCAAATAGTTGCAGAAAGAACAAATAGTGCCTGGAAGTTGTGTTTTTTGGAGCGATAGCACAGCGGTAGGGTGTTTGCCTTGCGCGCAGCCAGCTCCGCCGAGCCGGGTTCGATTTTTCCGCCCCTCTAGGAGAGCCCGGCAAGTTACTGAGAGTATCTTGCCCACACGGCAAAGCCTGGCAAGCTCCCCATGGCATATTCGATGTGCCAAACACAGTAACAACAAGTCTCAAAGTGGAGACATTACAGGGCCCGCTTAAGCAAATCGATGAACAACAGGAGGACAGTGCTACAGTTCTACCATATTTTTAAACTAAGGTAATATTGACTTACAACAGTTTTAACAGTACAGTTCAAATATGTTAGTTTCTGGGAGATTTGAAGAAGAAAACCTCCAAATTAAACATAATTAGGAATAAGAAGACACAGAAGAGCTTCTAAAAATTAGAAGAGAATTCAGGTTAGGCAGAAGTTTTAAAGATATACAACATCTCCTCTTTTCTTCATGCTGTCTTCCCAAATACATAAAATGTATAAATTATGTATATAGACGATCACGCTCATAATCATCCTGTTTTTCATCGATGGCCTTGAGCAGGCACCAGTAACGTCTCCTTCTTCCTAGCCCTGAGATTTTTAAGAGCCATATTCAATGCTCTTTCAGAGCTAGGAGAATGAGACCTATCATTGTTACTGGTATTTGGCATAATTGAGTACAACACGGGAAGTTTGCCAGACTCTGCCTGCCGGGTTCTCCAAAGTAAAAACAAGATAATAAGATGTCGCACAGCCGCAAATGCGCCCACATGCTTCTGGAAGCTGGGTTTTATAGTCTCTGGGTCTTGGCCGTTAATGGGACTACCTAGCGCCAGCGGCAGCTGGTGGGTGTAACACCTACCTACTGGAAGATGGGGGATCTGGGTGGAGAAGGCCCAGTCCTGATCCGAGCAAGCTTGGAGATCTCAGCCCTGGGACCCGCATGCCTGGGTTCCTCTGCGGGTTCCTTCATGCGTGAGGCTTGTCCGGACATGTGGAGAGTGGTCTCAGCATGACTGTGGCTGGTTCTAGAGATCTTCAGCTGCTGGGGCTCTGCTCGGGGTGGGGAGGGAAACTCAACCCACCCCCCTTCAAGGGGCCCTGGTGAGGACAGCCAGGCGCGGGGGCAGGAGACTCTGTGTATACACACACACACACACACACACACACACACACACACACACACACACACACAAAATTCAGTGTTTCCTGCCTTGAGGAATGTATATCTTTATGTCTTGAGGGATACACCTACCTGTGTTCAGGAACTACTCCTGGCTCTCTGCTGCCTTAGGGTCACTTCTGGTGATACTCAGGGAACCATACATGATGTTGGGATCAAACTTGGATCTGCTGCCTCCCAGGCATTATTTTACTCTCTGTAAGCATATGTTACTCTCTGTACTATCTAAAATATTTTTTCAAAACTTAGATTACTATATTGTACTAAAAAATCCTCTTCAAAAACCAAAAACAGAATGGAAAAATCACAGCTATACGTGAAGCCTGAAGTCCCAGACTTACCAACACACACAGATGTTTGTTACAATGAGATGATGAAAGCGAATGCATTAGAAATCTTTGAAAATTCATTTGAGATGAATATGAACACTAAGAACAAAAATGCACTATTGGTATCCCTGAATAAAGAAATTAATGGATGAAATAGAAGAAGTAAATACGCCTTGTAGAAACTTTTTGCTTAAATAAAGGGAAAATATATGTTGATAAAATTACAGTTATTTAGAAAAAAACTTCACCCGGGGCTTTTAGAACCATGCCAGACCCTTAAATTTCAGTCATTAAAACATTATAAAAAATGTTTGACCTCCCTGGTGGAGGTAGAATCAGATTGGCCTCAGATGTCACCACAGCAATTCTCAAAGATAAACAACAATGAAGTAATAACCAGTGAAGTCCTGGAGAAAAGAAACTTTGATCCAAGATTATTCCAGGTCAAGTTGCCTTTAATTTAAAGGAACAGGACAGGTTTCTTTCAATAACTAATTATTTTTCCATTTTTTTCCAAGGCAGCAACATAGGACTGCAGAGAGCTTCTCATGCTGCCCTGTCTCTTCCTCAGCCCTCCTCTTCAATTTGGAAAGACTGTAATGCCAGGCACTAAATTTACAATAACTAGTTGCAACAGCAAGTAGATGCTAATTGGTAGGGTATAGTTCAGAACTCCTAACAGTGAATGCTATGCAGTGAAAAGTACTTAGTCCAAGTTTCATAAATTTGTTTTTTATCCTCAAGAGTTTAAATCTATATACTATATACAGTGTAAAATAAGATACAATGTAAAATATGGTTCTGAAACAAGATGCATATCCATTGCCCAAATGACAGAAATTAAATGAAGAATAAACAGATAAGGGGAGCTGGAGCAATAGCACAGCAGGTAGGGCGTTTGCCTTGCACGCGGCCGACCCGGGTTCGATTCCCAGCATTCCATATGGTCCCCTGAGCACCGCCAGGGTTAATTCCTGAGTGCAGAGCCTGGAGTAACTCCTGTGCATTGCCAGGTGTGACCCAAAAGGCAAAACAAAACAAAACAAAACAAAACAAAACAAAAGAATAAACAGATAAGTATCCGAGCTGGAGCAATAGCACAGCGGATATGGCTTTTGCCTTGCATGCGGCCGACCTGAGTTCAATTTCCAGCATCCTATATGGTCCTCCGAGCACCATCAGGAGTAATTCGTGAATGCAGAGCCAGGAGTTACCCCCGAGTATCGCTGGGTGTGACCCAAAGAGAAAAAAAAACAGATAAGTGTCCAATTTCACTAAATGGAAACTCAGAGACATTGTTAATGGAACTAAAAAGGTGTGTGTGTCTGTGTGTGTGTGTGTTTGTGTGGGTGTGTCATTGGATATGATACTAAGATGCCACTACAAGAAATAAAGTGCTGGGGCTGGAGCGATAGCACATAGTATAGTGGGTAAAGCGTTTGCCTTGCACACAACCGACCTGGGTTTGATTTCCAGAATCTCATACGGTCCCCTGAGCACCACCAGGAGTAATTCCTGAGTGCAGAGCCAGAACTGACCCCTGTGTATTGCCGGGTGTGACCCAAAAAGAAAAAAAAAGAATGAAAGTGCTATTAGTAATTGAAAACTGGGGTGTATGGTTACCATGGAGTGGCATGATATAAAATTTAAAACTTGAAAAAAAAAACAGCAGCAACAGATAAATAACAAAGTCACACAATTTATTTCAGAATCCACTTAGAGAATATGTGCCTCCTTTACTACAACCTTCATTAGTCACTTTATTAATCTCACATCTTTCTAACCTAAACCCTTACCCTCTTACTAAGAGAGGATATAATGAGTTTTTAAACTAGTGAGTTAAAGCATAATCAGTTTGATAAACCAAGCAGCTCTTTTGGAATATTTTTAGTCTCAGAGAATCTTCCCTTAACCTGATTCCTTACGTGAGAGAATGGGTCTGCAGACTGGAGTGGGGAGGGTTAACCTGTGTGCCCTTGTAACCGTGAAGGTAGATCCTGCCTCCTGCTAGACCTTGCACTTGACTAGCCCTCCTGCAGTTTCTTAGGTCTCGCCTGTTTCCACTTCATTTCTCAAGCTCTTGCATACACTGGGCATGACTTTAGGCACAAATCTATCATCTGCTCTTTCCCATAAGACAGCCCAGCCCTGGGGGCTGGAGCGATAGCACAGCGGGTAGGGCGTTTGCCTTGCACAGGCCGACCCCGGGTTCAATTCCCAGCATCCCATATGGTCCCCTGAGGACCGCCAGGAGTGATTCCTGAGTGCAAAGCCAGGAGTAACCCCTGAGCATCGTCAGGTGTGATACAAAAAAAAAAAATGACAGCCCACCTCTGTTGAGTTTTCCTCCTCTCTGTTCACAGCTATTTTGTCCACATTAAACACTGACTCCCCTTTTGCCCACCCTCTTCCCTCACCTATAGAAATTCAGGGTCTCGGTAGTTCTGAACACACAGATTGTTGTCACTGTATCACTGTCATCCCGTTGTTCATCGATTTCCTCGAGCAGGCACCAGTAGCGTCTCCATTCGTCCTAGCCCTGAGATTTTAGCAAGTGCCACATTGGAGGCTCTTTCTGGGTCAGGGGAATGAGACCCATCATTGTTACTGGGTTTTGACATATTGAATATGCCACGGGGAGCTTGCCAGACTCTGCCATGTGGGCAGGATACACTCGGTAGCCTGTCAGGTTCTCCAAGAGTGAGAACTAGACAATGAGAGGTTATGCTTCCAGGAGCTGGGTTCTATAGTCCCTGGGTCTTGGCTGTTGATGGGAAAACATGGCGCTGGGGGCAGTTGGTGAGTGTAAAACCTAGCTACTGGAAGATGGGGGATCTGGGTGGAGGAGGCCCAGTCCCCATCTGAGAAGGCTTGGAGATCTCAACCCCGGGTCCAGAGCAGAGCCCCAGAAGCTGAAGACCTCTGAAACCAGCCACAGCCATGCTTAAGACCACTCTCTACGTGTTCAGATGAGACTCACGCAAGAAGAAACTGGCAGGGGATCCCGGGTGTGCGGGACAGATCGTTGTCACTGTTGTGAAATCTCAAATGCTATCCTTGAAATATGAAAACTTTTTAAATTGTTTACTGATTCATCATTGGAGCATGTGGAGAGTGGCCTTAAGCATGGCTGTGGCTGGGTTCTGGAGGTTTTCTGCTGCTGGGACTCTGCTTGGGATGGGGAGGGAAACTTCACACCTTGATATGTGTAATATTCTCACCATTCCTTCTAGGTTCATTTCTCCCAAGCCCCTCCTATTTTCCTTCTGATACCCACCACAAATTTCCCCAAGTGTAGGTGTTAGTTTTGTCGTTTTTCACAAGTTTGCAAAGCTCCTCCTGAGCCAAGCAATCAATCTCTTTCATGAAATTCTTCAGTGACTTGCAGCTGAACACACTTTCTTGGGTGGGAAAGGGGAGAAATGGCTGCTCGGCCCCACAAGCACAAAGGGAGTATGTCACTTGTGCTCAGGGGACCATATGGGATGCTGGGAATCGAACCCGGGGTCGGCCTGTGCAAGGCAAACGCCCTACCCGCTGTGCTATCGCTCCAGCCCCCAGGGCTTGGCTGTCTTATGGGAAAGAGCAGATGATAGATTTGTGCCTAAAGTCATGCCCAGTGTATGCAAGAGCTTGAGAAATGAAGTGGAAACAGGCGAGACCTAAGAAACTGCAGGAGGGCTAGTCAAGTGCAAGGTCTAGCAGGAGGCAGGATCTACCTTCATTGTTACAAGGGCACACAGGTTAACCCTCCCCACTCCAGCCTGCAGCAGCCTGGAAGTCACGGAGTCAGAATTGCTGACATGCACGTATGTGACCATGTCTGCACTAACACAGTGACCTAGTACCACTCTTTCAAGTTTCTATGTTACCAAAGAGCTGTTAATTCTGCGGACAGCAACAGGGCAGAAATAGACCTTTGTATCAGCCTGCAACCTCTTCACCTAATGGGTGTTGCCTGATGGTCTGGAGGTTGGCCAGTTGGCCTGAGAATACTTAGGATATATTAGCCCAATAAGAATATATATGGGATTGGGGCTGGAGTGATAGCACAGCGGGTAGGGCGTTTGCCTTGCATGCGGCCGACCCAGGTTCGATTCCCAGCATCCCATATGGTCCCCCAGGCACCGCCAGAAGTCATTCCTGAGTGCAGAGCCAGGAGTAACCCTTGAGCATTACCAGGTGTGACCCAAAAAGCAATATATATATATATATATATATATATATATATGTGGGATAATATAATGGCTGATTCTGGTCTACAAGCAGAAAAATTGGATATATAGCTATTTTCCTATGTCAGCAGCATGGAATGAACATAGATATAGTATAGCACTGTAGCACTGTCCTCCCGTTGTTCATGGATTTGCTCAAGCGGGCAACAGTAACACTGTGAGACTTGTTACTGTTTTCGGCATATCGAATATGCCATGGGGAGCTTGCTAGGCTCTGTTGTGCAGGCGGGAGACTCTTGGTAGCTTGCTGAGCTCTCCGAGAGGGACGGAGGAATCAAACCTGAGTCGGCCATGTGCCAGGCAAATTCCCCACCAAATGCCCTATACACACCTACACACACACACACACACACACACACACACACACATATATGCTTAGAATAATATCTGGTCCTTTCTTCTACTTCCAGTAAATTATTTGACCCCACTGATCCTCATTTGTCCCACTTGTAAATAGCACTGTAGCACTGTCCTGTAGCACTGTCCTCCCAGTGTTCATCAATTTGCTGGAGAGGGCCCAGTTATGTTTCCATTGTGAGACTTGTGACTGTGTTTGGCATATGAATACATCACAGGCAGCTTGCCAGGCTTTGACATGCAGGAAAGATATTCTCGGTAGCTTGCCGGGCTCTCCAAGAGGGGTGGAAGAATCGAATCTGGGTCGGCCACGTGCAAGGCAAACACCCTACCGCTGTGCTATCACTCCAGTTCTCTTGTAAATAAGAGCTTTGAAAATACAAACAGAAAATTAAGGGGCCAGAGAGGTAGTAGGGTGAGCAGGGCGCTTGTCCTTACACACAGCTGAGTTGGGTTTGATCCTGGGCACCTCTATGTTTCTCTGAACACCTCTAAGAGTGATCTCTAAGCATAAAGCAAGGAGTAAGCTGTGAGTAACCATGTGTGGCCTATATGTAATTTAATTAAATTAAGTAAAATTAAAACAAGCAAAGAAAGCATCTAAAGCAACTCACACCCATACTGCTAGCAGATAAACAGGGAATGCTACTTCTCCCTTTTTTCCTTTCCCTAAAGGAACAGGGGAGATGATTCACCCACAGATGCAGAAAGAGAGAAAGCCTCAGGCACGAAAATAAAGGTGATGCCTGGAGTTTCTTAACTGCCTGGGAGTCAGCCTCACTATCACTGAGCTGATGGAGGGACCTTGGACCTGCCCTTAAGGCTGGTGTTCTGCCCAGCACTTCCAGTCAGTCTCCAGGCCTGGCTGGCGCACTCTCCAGGAACACAAGGACCCCTTTGTGCCTGTTCCTTTCCATTTTTAGAAAGATGACTAATCCCCTCTCTGTCTGAGAGAGAAATGCTTTGTAAATTGTGGTCCTTGCCCAGACCTGTGACTATCTAGCAAGAGCCTGCCAGGTTCACAGGACTGTGGTACTTCCTGTGATGGCATCACCAGGGGACTCAATGGTACAGGCTGGTATAGCCTCCTCGTGTGCAGGAAAGTCTTCACACCTGGACAAGAGAGCCCCAAACCACCACCAAAATCAACACAGCTAACTTGCTCCATTGTTAGCCCTTTTGGATGAAATATAAGCCAAGGTTTGCTATTTTGTCTGGGTCAAGGAGAAACATCACATTCTTCTAGAAAGGAAATGAAGTGGCATTTCTTGGCTGCCAATTTTGAATTCTGCATTTTAAATCATTCCAACCATTTCTGCAGCTGGCGGAAGATAGGAACTTATTTGAAAAGAGGAATGAGAAACTCATCAAAGAATTACAACTCCTCGGGGTAATTTTGATCATAAATAGGACAGATGCCATCTGTCTAACACTGGTTGCTTCATTCACTCATTTGTTCATTCAGAAATATTATTATGAGTGATGTGAGGGACCCATGTTAAGTACTCGAGATGCAAGATGACAAGACACAAATATGACAGGCAAAATATGAACAAATAATTAAAGATTTAAATAAGTACTTATACTATTCAGCTATAAAAATATGAAATCCTGCCATTTTAATGGCTGTGGCTAGGTTCTTCCTGAAATAAGTCAGATGGAAAAGGACCAACACTCTATGATCTCATTCACATGTGGAAGAGAAACAAAATCAATGAACAAAACTAACAACAACACAAAAAAAGCCTCTTAGATTAAAATAGCAGAATAATGCTTATGAGAAAGGAAGAATATTCATGAATCATATAAAAAGTGGGGGAGGCTAGATTATATGGTATAGAACACAAACCAGACATTTTGATGGTGATCATGATGTAGCATATACCAACATTAAAAAATTTATAATGCTGTACAATTTAAATGTATGCAATGACAAAGACAAATATCAATTAAATTTTGAAATATTAAATAAATTTAGCAAAAGAAGTCATGTCAGGGGGCTGGAGCAATAGTGCAGTGGGTAGGGCATTTGCCTTGTATGCGGCCGACCAAGGTTCAATCCCAGCATCCCAGATGGTCCCATGAGCACCACCAAGAGTAATTCCTGAGTGCAAAGCCAGGAGTAACCCCTGTGCCTTGCCGGTGTGGCCCAAAAATAATAATAATAATAATAATAATAATAATAATAAAAAGAAGTCATATCAGGCAGATGAATAAAACTACATAAACACACACACACACACAAAATGCATTAACAAATCAAAATCACAGGGAGAGACAGGAGAAAGGACAACAGAAGTGGGAAAGGAGTCAAGGGAACATCCCCCATGGGATGCCAGGGATAGAACCGAGGTTGGTTGCATGCAAAGCAAGCGCTTTACCCACTGAACTCTCTCTCTGGCCCAGAAGTCCCATCTTTCTACTGTGGGAAACCCAATGACCCCTGCAAAAAAAGAAGAGGAAGAGGAGGAGGAGGAGGAGGAGGAGGAGGAGGAGGAGGAGAGGAAGAAGAAGAAGAAAGAAGAAGAAGAAGAAGAAGAAGAAGAAGAAGAAGAAGAAGAAGAACAACAACAACAACAACAACAACAACAACAACAACAACAACAACATCAACAACACTCATGAGATTCCAATTTGGGCCCTGAGGTCTCAGTTTGCAAACACAAGACCTGAGAACAATAATAAAGGAGACTACAGCATCCAAAATGCCTCCCCAAAATAGGCACATCCAAATCCTCCATACAGTTGCAAAGGGACAGCAATTACAAGCAAGGTTAATCATCAGTTAACTTAAAAAAGGGTGAGTGGGGCCAGAAAGATCTTTGACACACCTGTCCTACATGCAGCTGACCAGGGTTTGATCCTTGGTCCCCACACCGTCTGGTCTCAGAGACTGCTAGGACTGAGTTCTTAGCACAGGCCCAGGAGTAGGCCCTGAGCATTGTTAGGTAAGACCCCAAACCAAAATAAATAAACAAATATAGTGAAAGTATGCCTCTGTAAGTTCAATATAATAACTGAATCTTCAAGAGCAGAGCAGGAAGAGGGAAGAGCAGAACAAAGTGACTGAGCATGAAAAAATGTGGGTCTGAGGTCACAGGCTTTGAAGATGGGTAATGGAAGCATTTTAAAAGTGGAAGAATAGGGGTTGGCATGATAGCACAGCGGGTAGGGTATTTGCCTTGCATGTGGTCGACCTGGGTTCAATCCCTAGCATCCTATATGGTCCCCTGAGCACCACCAAGAGTAATTCCTGAGTGCAGAGCCAGGAGTGCAGGCTCAGAGCCCTGAGCATTGCCAGGTGTGACCCAAAAAGGGGGGAGGGGAGAAAGAGACATAGAAAGAGATGTGACTACAGGCGCCTAGTCTGACTAATACAACTGGTTCCAAGAAGTGGGAAAGGGTAAGTTGGAAAAGGCAGCTCTTAGAGTTAAACATTAACAACAATAAACTCTTTTTTTAATTAAAAAAAGAAATTAAACAACTCTGTGCACATTTTCTTGTTATATTGGTGGAGTTGTAATGTTCAATTAAGACATAGTACAGTGGGTAGGGCATTTGACTTGTACACAGTTGACCTCAGTTCGATCCCCAGCATCCCATATAGTTCCCCAAGAACCACCAGCAATAATCCCTGAGTGAAAAGCCAGGAATAATCCTTGAGCATCACCCAGTATGAAGAAAGAAAGAAAGAAAGAAAGAAAGAAAGAAAGAAAGAAAGAAAGAAAGAAAGAAAGAAAGAAGAAAGAAAGAAGAAGGAAGGAAGGAAGGAAGGAAGGAAGGAAGGAAAGAAAGAAAGAAGAAGGAAGGAAGGAAGGAAGGAAGGAAAGACAGAAAGAAAGAAAGAAAGAAAGAAAGAAAGAAAGAAGGAAGGAAGGAGGAAAAAGATATCTGGACCTTCCACTACTTATCCCATCATCAAAATCAGCCAGAATGAATCCCCAGTGTGACAAAGTGCCTTCTTTCATAACCCCATTCCCAAAACAATCTTGTAGAAGTTTTTTTTTTTTAAAAAAATGCACTTATAACCAAATACTGGGGATAATAAAGATTTGACCCAGTCCAGTATCCTAGGAGTTAACCCAGGAGACAAAGCTCTGAAAATTACTAAGCTCAGAGAGAGTATCAACCTGGGCAGAGAAATGAACCATAGAGCCAACCTCCACTTAGTATAATTCTGTAGATCAAGATACCACGCCAATATGACCCTCCCAGGGCACACTGGATGCCAGAGTCCTGACCAAACTTGCCACATGGGGACAACTACCAAGGATAAAGATAAGAAGAAAAAGTTGGGTTACTCCTGCTCCAGTGCAAGAAAAGAAGGGCAAAGTCTCAGTTATTGGAAAACTGATTCAAACAGAACTTTGAGGAGAACTGAAGAGCCCTGAGGTGAATTACAGGGGGTGGGAACTGGGAGGTTCTTCAAGGCCTCCTTCTTCCTGGGAGGCAAGGGGTCCCTCAGCTGTGTGGAGAGGAAGGGGCAGCCCTGGAGGAGTGCTGACCACCTACTTTCCTGTCAGCGATAGCAGCCTGACAAAGAAGGAACCGTAGAAACAACTGCCGAGGAGCAATGAGTTAAGATGCTGCTTTTGAAAAGTTCAGAGGAAATGGGAAAGTAGGTCGGGGTGCTAGAAAGAAATGCCATAATGAAGGAAGATTTTGAGTCTGTTTTAAGATTAAAGGGATTTGAACATATATGCTATCTGAGAAAGGGAGAGGCTTAACGCAGAGTAGGAAAGTGATAAAGAGGCAAAGTGGAAGTGAGGTGAAGAGATAGAATCATCAACTCCTGTCACAGAAGGGCTTAGTTAATAAATAGGATCACTTACTGTGTGCCACTCACTGTCTTGAGTGCTGGTCCTGAACAACGCAGACAGACTAGGCCTTTCCTGACATTTGCAGGGTGAGTGTTTTCTGTTTTTCGTAGTTTCAAGTGACAGGAAAGAAAAACTAAGCTCAGATATAGCTGCCTACAGCAACTCAACAAAATGTTTTAGTATTTTTATCACCTCTCTCTCTTTCTCTCTCTCTCTCTCTCTCTCTCTCTCTCTCTCTCACGCGTGCGCACGCACAATTTCACTTTGCTCAGTCAGTATGCAAGATGTTGACCTTTCTGTTCATTTTAATATGGCCTGTAAGGCTTACAGCTTCTGTAAAATAAAAAGTCAACCTCACAATGATTCTGCCAAAAGTTTCTGCATTCCCAGTCTCAGTTCTGTGTCCTTCCTGACCTATTAACTGTGGCTAAGGATCTGAGTATTTTCATTGACTCAAACTGTCCAGTTCTAGAGCAGGTCTTGGGGGAGGGTAACATGCCAACTCCACAGCACTGACTAAGAATGGAAAGTGATGCTTCCACAAAAGCTATGTGGGTTTCCTAGCCAGGAGAGGGATCACTGGGGAGGAAAAAAGAATAGGAGTCAACTCCAGAGGGATTTCCTTTGAATAGGAGGAAATACCACTCATGTCTTCAGGCTAAAGTGGGGAGGAGAAAAGGATTGGTGACAAAACAGACAGCTTTGAAGATGCAGGGAGAGGGTGTAGGAAGGAGTCAATAACTAGCGACATGGGTATGCTCTGAAAATCAGAGGCCAGTGCTTTTGCGGAGAGGATTTACAAGGGAGAGGCTACTTAGATGACTTCCAAGAAAGTGTTAACATTTGGAAGACACGCTGAAGAGACTAAGAAAAGGAGCTCACCCACAACCAAGATTATGAAGGGTTAAGTGGTTTTGGAAGCCATTCGTTTGCTCTAGCCCTAATCTGCACAGTTATACAATTTTCTCCACAGGCTAGGTCTGAATAATGATAGCTTTGGTCATTTGTGTCAAAAGATCCAGGGAAGAGGCCAGTTATTATGCCCACTCTGAGATATTCAGCACATCCCCTCTCAAGCAGAGTCCTACTAAAGGGTCCCTAAGCCTCCTAGGAAAGTGGAGAAGATGGAGTGAGACTGTAAGCTACAGTTCAGGTTGTAGAAAACTCCTTTGCCTTAGGAAACCACCACCAAAGTCTAGAATCTCATCTGGTGACCCAAAATGCCTCAGGGTGTCTTGTTCCTTATACATGAGGCATATGTAGGACATGTATCAGGACCCTGCCCTCTAATTCTGGATCATACAAGAATGGACCTTTGGTGTTTTTCTTACTTTATTTATGTTCATTAAAAGTTATTTTCCCGGGGCTGGAGTGGTAGCACAGCAGGTAGGGCATTTGCCTTGCACACAGCCGACCCAGGTTCGATTCCCAGCATCCCATATGGTCCCCTGATCACTGCCAGGAATAATTCCTGAGTGCAGAGCTAGGAGTAACCCCTGTGCATCGCCAGGTGTGACCCAAAAAAAGCAAAAAAAAATGTTTTTTTATTGCTGTTTGCTAAAGTTGGGCTCACACTTCCAACGTGGTGCTAGCACACTCAGTCACAGCCTATACCCTAAGTTGCTCTGGAGAACACACACTATTGTGGCAGCAGAGCAGCAAGGACAGTGCTTGGGTCGTGTGTACTGCCTTGGGATTAAACTCTTGGCCTCATGTTGGCAACGCAGGCTTTTGAGCCTTTGAGCCACTTCCCCAGACCCAGAATGAGCTTTTCTAAGGCTTCTCTTGGCACTTAAGTTGTATATCCCCTTTAAGCCTCTCTCCTCATGTTGATAAGATGGCTATTAATACCTGAGCTTTATAGAAGATACCGAAGTTTGCAAAGCTGATAAACATGGCCAAGGTGAGACAGTCACAAGGGCAGGATTTGTGCCTGTGAAGACCATGCGTTGTGCTTTACCTTCCTGTTTTCTATCATTGGGAATGCTGGAACACTGCACCTCAAATGGAATCCAAGATTCCTGGAGGGCCTCAGCTATTCTTTCAAGGTCAACGAGACTATTTCTCTACTTCAAAAGAGTGGAATTTGCTTGAGCTTCAGCCACTGGGCTGGAGAATGGTGTTTGATTGTGGGGAGAGAACTCTGAGCCCTGAGCAGGAATAGAGAGGAGCTTCAGGGAGCACATCTGCCAGGGTGGGAGTCGCCAAGGCCACCCAGCTAAACACAGGAGTATCTTTGCCAAGGATGTGTCTGAGAGGGACGGCTGCTGTGCCCAGCAGACCAGAGGAGGCATGTCAGCTGCCAAGTGGAAAGAAATCAAGGACAGTAGCCATTAAAGCGGAGGGAAGAGTCTTCACTGGTCTCCAAAGGACAAAGTCCAGGGGCTAGATGCTTTAGTTCTTATATTAGAACCCCCACCAAACACAATGCACGTGTCATGCAGTCCCAGACTTGTTTCCAGAACTAGGGCACCCTGGAAAAATGAGTTAAGGGTTAGCACTGCATAGGATATTACATTTAAAAATGACTTCCATTTAAAAAACATTAAAAAATCCTTTTACTTCTTCCAAAGACACTCTGGGAGGTATTAGTAAACCCTTTTTATCAAGGAAGAAACAGAACTCAGAATTTAGAGTGATAGGCCACACAGCTAGCCAAAAACCAATCCCAGGACCTTCCTGTCCTAGGATAGTTGTATAGAGTCCCAGAGTCAGCACGAAACACCTTTTTCAGCAGATTGGAAGAGACAGGCCTAGAGGCCAACTGCCATTCCCTGAGTAACCTAGTGACTTCTCTCTTCATCTGGACAGGACAGCCAACATTTCACAGGGAATATTCTATGAAAAGTCACACTGTGGACAATGGTCTTTAATGCTTCCTTTTCAGTTGATGGAAGTTTTCTCTGAGTCCTGACCAGATGAGCGCCCCTCCCCCTTAAAAAAAACTTGTCTTTTGCTCAAATCGTTGTAGGTAAGCATAGGTAATGTGAGCGGACTACTAACCCAAAATAATCCCTCCATTACTCACCTCCTAATAGGCTAGTCTGATACAGAACAGGGAGCCAACAGTCAAACTGTCCAGAAGGTACCTGCAAGGATTCAAAGACAACATCCCATAGAAAATTCTGAGGAATCTCCCAGAAACCCCCACAACAGTCTCTATTTTGATTGAGGGTTGCACACACCACTAAGAAAAGACTCAACCTAGCTTGATGAAGCTGTTGGACCATGTCTTTTACTTGGCCAGTCCCCTCTGAATTCTCAGACTGTGGGCTAGAGGAAAGAAGCCTCACCGTGGTTCCTTGGTTGCTCACCACTCCGCACTCTTTCCCAGTCAATACGTGTCACCTTCTTCCAAGTGTTTGGCAAGCATTCACCTTTGGGTCCTCCAGGGGTCCGTGGCATAAGAGTAATGAAGATAGATTTTGGTTTTGGTAATAAAAGGAAATAAAATGAGACTTTGGAAAGCATCACATATAAAAATTAGGCCCGCATTTAGTCCTTCTAGGCAGTGCCTCTCAGTGCTCTGTATCTAACCAAGCTTGAGATGAAGCAACAGGAAGGGGGAAAAGCTAGCAGGCTGGTATGATTTATGTCTTTACTGGTTCTTTTCACAGTATTAAAGAAAAATGTTTACCTAGTAGTCCATCTGAACATACAGAAGACAGTTAAGACTATTAAAATTTAAAAAAAATATCAGATTTCTGACTCTTCCAAACCAAAAACCCTGATTACAAAATGGATCTTTCTCCAAAGATATAAAGTGGTCAATAAGAACATGAAAAACTGTGCTTATCACCAATCATTAGGGATATGTAAATCAAAATAAGGAGAAATCATTCAGACTCGATTATAGCTATTATAAAAAAAAAATGTCAACTATTACTTAGTATGTGCTCCAGGGAATACAAATGGAATTCCCACTGAAGAAAAGAGCATGGCAGTTACAAAATAAAATAAAATAAAAGGTTGAGTAAAATGTGACCTTTTAGCAGCTCAAAGTCTGGATAAACATCCCAAGTAATTCAAAACAAGAACTATACTATGTTTACAATTATGCTTACAAAGGATGATTCATAAAAACCAAAAGACAGAAACAATCCAGATATGCAATGAGGGACAAGTAGGTAAGCAAAATGTGGGCAATACAGACAACCTTTAAGGAGGGAAGTTTGAATGCATGCTGCAACAAGGTCAGACCTTGAAGACATTGTATAAAATAAAATAAGTCACAAAAGGAAAAAAAAGGTCTAATGCAATCTCTAGGAGGCACCCAGAATAATGAAAAAAAAAAAAACAAATTGCCTGGGATCAGGGAGAGAGGAATGGGAAACTATAGTTTTGTGGGTATAGGATTGATATGTGTGAATATGAGAAAGTTCTAGGGGTGGATTGTGGTGATAATTATGCAACATGAATGTACTTAATGGCATCCAGATGCTCACTTTAAATGAGTAAATGACAAATTTCATGATCCTTATGCTTCGATGCGATAATAAATGTTGTGTGAGGTGGGCGGGGAGGCCGTGCAGCAGTGCCATGTCAGCAGTCTCTTGGGCAGCAGAGGGGGCCTCTGAACAGGGCCAAGCATGAACTTCAATTCATCGCTAATTACTGTCACCACAGACTTGTCAGCCATAAAATCTCCAAAATACTTTTTTTTTTTACTTTTTGGGTCATACCCAGTTATGCACAGGGGTTATTCCTGGCTCATAAACTCAGGAATTGCTCCTGGCAGTGCTCAGGGGACCATATGGGATACTGGGAATCGAACCCGGGTCAGCTGCATGCAAGGCAATCGTCCTACCTGCTGTGTGATTGCTTCAGCCCCTACAGAATACTTTTTAAAGTGAAAAGGACCTATGTAGTAAAGGGAAATAGAAATAACAAAGTTTGGCAACTCCGGGTATTATATCTGGAATTACTACCTTCCCTGGAGAGGTTCATAGACTATTAACTGACTAGGAGAGATGGCCCTCATGGACTCTGGCCCTGCAGGTTCCAAGCAGTGCTGCATTCTTCAGTTCCAGCATTGAGCCATCTTGCACAGTTTGCTGAGGATCACTGGTGGTAGCCTCTGGCCCCTTCGAGTACTGCGTGAGAGATACCTCCCCTCCAAATAAAGTCAGCTCTATGCAAGAGAATGGGCAGACAACCCAGAGACTAAGAGTGTGTGACTTCCAGAAGACACATTTGATATGGGGCCGTTCTCCAAAATGCACAGAAAGTGCTTAAAACCAAATAATAAAGAAACAACTCAATTTTAAAAGGACCCTGGAGTAAAGACCTTCACAGGTATCTTGTGGAAAAGATAAATAGGTGGCAAATAAAGAAAGTGAGTTCTTTTTTGAAAAAAAAAATGTTTTGCTGTTGAGGTCATGATGTTATAATAGTGTTCATCTCATGATTTTGGTGTTCAACTTTACTGCCCCTCAACCACCACCACCAAGCACCAAAATGCCAAATGAGCTCTTTGTTACAAATACCGGAGAACAGACTGTCGCCATTCCAGGAAATATCTATATAACTCTGAAGAAATTAAGTTATTTTGAAGGCCCCCAGCGGAGCCCCACAGAGGAACTTAAGTGACATTGGTGAGAAACTGAATCACCTTGGGAAGAAAATAAGGAGGCTCTGGCTTTTCCTACAGTGGGGAGACAGAAAAGAGACAGAAAAAAGGTTCCATTCACACTCTGCAGCCAGGTGCAGAACAGGATCAAGGGATCACTGCACTTTCATTACAAGATGAGGTCTGTGTTTGTTCATGTCCTTGTCAATGCCATTGTTTGGAACAGCTCTCTCTGTGAAAGCTGACATTTCCTGGGTAAAAAGCATGTCACAGGGTTCAGGTAAGGCTGTGTGTTGCTTATTCAGTAATTCAAGCCCCAAAAGATGCTCATTCTTAAGAGAAGTCGCATTGAACTTGAGTCCTATACAGCTGCTTTGATTCAGCAAGTCTCAATATCTTAAAATAAAATTTCATAAAAATTGGGGCTGGAGTGATAGCACAGCAGATAGGGCATTTGCCTTGCACGCGGCTGACCTGGGTTCGATTCCCAGCATCCCATATAGTCCCTTGAGCCCTGCCAGGAATAATTCCTGAGTGCAGAGCCAGGAGTAACCCCTATGCATCACCAGGTGTGACATAAAAAGCAAAAAAAATTTTTTCACAAAAATTTTGGATGGTATATATATTTATGTCTCTGAAAAAGGAATATTCAGCAGACTGATTGTAAGAACTAAGTCTTCCAATTACCAAAACAAAATGTCAGATGATTCGTGAGACCTACGTGTGATATTTTAAAGATGCAATAAAGCCATTTATACTTGATCCTCTCTGTCTAAAGGTCCTGTGTCTGTGGATTCAACCCACTGAAGAGTGAAAATATGTACTGAAAACCTCTCAGACAATGTTCATTTCAGTAACATCATACAATTATTTCTTCAATAGGCAAAATATAATATAGTAGAATTATAGACAATTAGAGAAAACTTGAATTGTGCAATAAAATATTGCCACTGAAATCTACCGCAGGCAGCTTCTGCTAATGGCCTATGGGAAAGTCCATAGGCTGAGCCTATAAGGTTTTCATGGCTGTCCAACTAGAGACTAGCTTGTCTATGGACTGACTTCCTTCTCCCCAGAACATATTTTTCATTGCTCACCATAAATAAAATTTATGGTACTGATGTGCTAATGTGTTTGATAAATCTTGGTAGAATGAGTATTTGACTTTATTATTGTAGAATTCTTGAGATAAGGATAGGCTTCCTGTTAGCCCATTTTTACACAGTTCATACTTTTCTTAACTCATTTGGTTTGAAGTTGGACATTTTTGTGTTAGCCTAAAGTATATTGATACATTCTGAAGTACCATATGAATTGCTAACTTGAACTGAAGAAGTCTCACAAGCTACTTCCTTTTATTTAGCATACATTTTATTAAATGAAAAAATAAAATTCAAGACATTTTATTTTATTTGGGGGGAGAATGTTGGGCCACATTGTTGGTATTCAGGAATTCTAGATCTGTGCTTAGGGGTCACTCCTGGTGATTTGGGGGATCATATGTAGTGCCAGTAATTTAACCAGGGTTGGCCAAGTGCAAGTAAGTGCCTAAATCCTTCTACTATATATATCCCCAACCACTAAAGCAGTTTTAGTTTTAGTCCAGGTTTGAAGATTTGCCATTGGTTTACAATCCTTTAAGATTTCAGGTGGACAGCTTTATGTATCTATGTTTGTTTTGTTTTTTCTTTTTGGGTCACACCCAGCGATGCATAGGCTTTGTACTCTGGAATTACTCCTGGCAGTGCTCAGGGAACCACATGGGATGCTGGGAATCGAACCCGGGTCAGCCACGTACAAGACAAAAGCCCTACCTGCTATACTATCACTCCAACCCAATGTATCTATGTTTGTATGACTTCCACCATATCTGCTACCAAATTTCGAGTGCCGTCATACTGCCAAAATGACCACCTCTCACCTTCCCCTACCATTCCCTCAGGTAAACACCGTCTTTTTCACTCTAAAAGTTATTTTTGTTGTGGTTTACAATATTATTAGTTTTTCATATGCCACACAAATGAAACCATTAAGTAATTTCCCCTCAATTCCTGGCTTATTTTGCTTAGTATAATCCTCCTCAAATCCTGTACAAGTCTCCAAAGGCATGACTTCATTTTTTAAAATAGTTTCACATTTCAGTTGATGTACCACAACTTCTCTATCCAGTAATGTAAGTCACAAAGCCTTAGTCAATAAAACGTGCTTTAAAAAATAAAATAAAATAGAAAAAAAAAAAGTTAAGATGTATGTTCACGAATCAGTGAGGGCCAAAAGACAAGCACAGATTAAGCCCCTATACTGAAAATTTCACTACGTTTGGGGTCTAAAGGGATCAAGAGGAAGGATGGTCTGAGAAGGGCCAGGGATCAGTTCCGGGAGAAGGAGCTGACCACAAACAGAAACGGGGTGGAACAGAAAATTCTCTGATGGACAAAGCTAGTTGGGTCACTTCTGTGGACAAACTTCTGTGGATCATCAATCACTTTCTTACTTCTCTTGTTTCAATAAGCTCCGTTGCTTGGAAACTCAGATAAAATGTAGTGTGGGAGCATTGCAAATCAACCTATCATAACCTACCATGCCCTGTTTTTATTACCTTTAAGTCATTTCAAGGTGAAAGTCTATATTTAGTCTTGTCATTTACTTTCTCGGGGAAATTCCAGACAACTTTAGAGAAGCTGTGCAGCTTTTCTTGTCTGTGGGTGGGATCCTGGGTTCCCACACTTGAATCTGCAGGAAGTTGAGCTTTGGAAGTCAGAGTGCCTCTAGGACAGTGAATAATCCAGGAGCCATTTATGAAATCATGCCTGATGATCATTCTCTTTAAATTTCAGAGTACAGTTATAGATATAGAATCATTATTTTTTAATTTAACTCTTACATAATGAATCACTGGTAGCCTGTTCCATACCAATTTGTCTGCCATTGTGGAAACTCTCTTTAAGAAAAAGACATGATCTGTCTGACATCCCTCATCCACCCACGTCTCTTCCTCCTTTCTCATGAAAAATGTGTTCTGATTAAACTCCCTTTGCATCAGTCTTAGATTTGAAAGGCCATCTGGCTATGCAGGATGCCGCACTTTTACTCTGATATGTACCTGAACATTTTCAAAGTGAATGGAAGCAATCCTTAACATTTTTCAGTAAGAACAAAAGCTAGAAAAGAGTTATAGGAAAAATCTAACAAACAGTGCCATTAATAGGACAGCATATTTTTAACAGGATGAGGACATTTGACTCTTCCTCCACTGCATACGTAGGTTCTTGACTTTCTTTCTACTTTATGTATTTGCTGTCTCTCACAAATGAGGTTGTAAATCATTCACATCACCCTAATACTGCTGCAAAAGTATATTTCATTCTATGTAGCACACTGAAGCAACTGCTCAATTAAGGAACAAGATCTGAAGCTGAAGATATGGATTGATAACTATGCCTATCACATAATTGTATAACCTTGGGCAATGTTATTGACACAAGCTTAGCCTGTTCCCTTATTCTTAAAATGGGGAAACGGTAGTGCCAATCTAGTTTTTTTATTGGCTAAAAAAAATAGCATTGTATATGTCAGGAGGTTAATGGGAGGATGAATAAAACAAAGTATATGGAAGAGGCTTAGCATAGGCTGGTGAACAGAAGCACTCAAAAGTGATAGTAACAAGGCTGGTGAGTAGTACCAGAATGTCAAATGAAAAACAATGTTGAGTTTAGGCTGAAACATAGCATCAACACTGAATGAAAAGATTTCTCTGACCAGAGTGCATAGTCTTTTCTGGGAATGTTTAAAAGGCCCTGCTGCTGTTGGTCTAAATTAAGTGTATTCTACTCTCCCCACCCACAAACTTTCTCTATCTGAATTTTCCATGGGTAACTCAGACTCAATTCAAGTTTAAGCATCAACTTTCATTCATCTCAACTCAACCATGTTCTTCTATCTGTATTTATTTAATATCAGCTGTTAATCTGCAAACTACCAGCTTAACAAATATCAAAGATTTTCTTTCTATCCTCTGCCTCCCTTAACATTACACCTTATGAATATCATGTGACTTGCTTGTCCTTCACAATCCTTTCTATTGTTGACTGATATGAAGTCTCATCTTCGCTTTCTGTGCTAGCTCAGCCTTTATCCCTAATTGCTTTTCCTTCTGCTTCAGACTCCATAATCCTCCATACACAGTGTTCATTCTAAAAATCAATTTGGTCATGTCACTTCTCTGAAAAATTCCCAGCACTAGGTTTCTATCAATAAAAGGATTATCTCCAAATACTTTGGCCAAGTGTGTAGGCTTTCCCAGGTCAGCCTCATCCCAGACAACCCTTTATGATTGCCCTACATTCTAACAATGGGAAACTCCACAATAATCCAAACAATACTATGATAGCCTGACCCCAAGATGGCCCAGTGATCCCCACCTCCTGGTATTCATGAAGGTGTGAAATCTACATTGTACCAGATTTGGTGGAGGTAGAATAGTAGAAATGGTGGTATGTCACATCCAAGATTAATTTTAAATGACTAACTTGTTTCCATCTTGGAGTGTTCAATATTTCCATATTGGACTGTCTTCTCTACTTTCCTCCTATTAAGAACTCCAACTGTGTAGTCATGCAAGTAACCCTTTGGAGAGGGCTATAACCAATGTTTTATTATGTAATAAAATATAATGACTTCCTTAAAAAAATTCCTGCCTAGGTGAAATTTACTCATTTCTGCAGATCCAGAGAGTTAAAAAATTTCTAGAAAATTTTTAGATCTAGAAAAAAAAGATCAAAGACTTGTCCTGGGAGCATTAAAGAAGATTATTGGTTATCTCACTAGGATAAAATAGAGTATGTTTCTAGAGTAAACCCATCTCTCCTTCCATATATATCTTACAAGAGACATGAAAATGTGACAGAGTGGAGGGAAAAAAACACAAATATAAGTGAGGGTTTGGAATTGAAGTGATGACACCTATATTTCTGGTCTATAGTATTTGAACTCTGTGCCAGGCTGTTTTCACTCGTGGCTCCCCAAAGAGGGGCGGGTGAGAGCCCTCCCCGCCCCAAGGGAGCCAGCCCCAGCAACCTACCTCCACTACCCAATTCTCGCCATGCTCCAGGCCACTTTCCACACTCTTGGGCAGAGCCTCACATCACATATGAGTGAACATATTCCTGGACACATCATAAGACATTCCTTACCCATTTTCCATAATTACCACACCATATTTGATGGAGTTCAGAAAGTAGGCAACAAATCATAGATGGAAATATATATATATGCCTCTCGGAAAGCCCAGCAAGCTACCAAGAATATCTTACCCGCGCGGGCAGAGCCTGAGAAGCTACCCATCGCATATTTGACATGCCAAAAACAGTAACAATAAGGGATCTCATTTCCCTGAGCCTGAAAGAGCCTCCAATATGGTAGCGTTGGGAAAGACGAGTAAGGAGAGGCTGACAAAATCTCAGGGCTGGGACAAATGGAGATGTTACCAGTGCCGACTCATTAAATCAATAAACAACAGGATGACAGTGATACAGTATTAAATATTACTTAAAGGTTCATCTATGCTTTCCTGAACCAGCTGTGAGACCCTGAGAGTCATGTGTCTTCAGTTTTTTCAACTATACAATTAAGTGGTTGATTAAAATTGTATTCAACAAATGTTAGTTGAACACTGACTATGTTTCAAGCATAATTCTAAATTTTGGGAACAACAGTTTAAAATAAAACCATCTGCCCTTGTGGATTCTAGAGGGGAAGTTATACAAGCAAAGTAAACATGAAAATGCATAATATGTTACATGGTAACAGCTGGTATGGAAAAGGATTGAGGAAAAGAATTTAGTGAATACAAAAGTAGAGATGGGTGAAGAATTCATTTTTCAGGAGGACAATCAGGAAATTTTCATGGAGAAAGTAAAATTTAAATATGATTCTGAAAAAGTTAAAGAGAAACAACATGTACTTAATTGCAGGGAAGAAAGACTGGAGGCATGGTATATGTCTACGTCTGAGGAATTGCAAGGAGGTCAGTGTGTCTGAACTGGAGAGAGCAAGTGACCATATCAGGAAAAAGACACTATTGGTCAGTCCTTTTCAATAGATCAAGTCATAAATGTGAGCCATATATAAGAAGTACTAAGTACTAATGAACTAGTGAAATTGTAATAAGATATCTTATGTTTCAAATGTATTAAATATCATAATTTCATTATATAATAGAGTGAGTTTATATCATTTTTAAGTGCGTTTATCAAATCCCAGTGTATATTTTACAAATCAATTGAGACTGACCATATCTCAAATGTGTAACAGACACACATAGCCTATGAGTATATTATTTAACTCATAGTATTCTACCAGTTTTTGTAAGATTATTGGAAGTTACTCTGGAGGAAACTGGGAGCTATTAGAGGGTTTTGAACAAGAAAGCAACACAATCAACTTATAATTTAAAGGAACACTTTAGGAGTCAGAGCAATAGTACAGTGGTGAGGCACTTGACTGTACACCATATGGTCCCCTGAGCCCTCCAGGAGTGATTTCTGAGTGCAGAGCCAGAAACAAGCCCTGAACACCACCAGATGTGGCCCCAAAACAAAACAAAACAAAAGGACCACTTTGATTGCTGTATAGCTTTGGAGGCTTGGAGAAAATCAGGAAGAACAGATAGGAGGCATTGGTGGTACTGCAAACAGAGCTGAACAGTGACTCTCACAAACAATAATGGTAAAGAAATGGGTGAACTCAGAGCATACTTTGGCAATGTTGTCAGTAGGGTTTTCTAACTGACTGAATTGGAGATGAGATTAAGAGAAGAGATAAAAATAGGATCATGATAATCAAACTTCAAAATGTGCCCATTGAATATAAAGTAACAAAATAAGAGACTAACACCCAAGAATAGCCAAGATAATTACCAGGAGGTTCACTTTATGGCTTAGAGGCCAGCCACACATGCTAGGGGGAAAGGCAGCTCAGATAGAGAAGGGAGCACCAAATAAGGGTGTTGGGAGGATCCTCCCAGGATGGGAGATGCATACTGAAAGTGGACTATAGACTGAACATGATTGCCACTCAATGCAAACCACAGCACACAAAAGAAGAGGGAGAACAAAGGGGAATGCCCTGGCACAGAGGCAGGGTGGAATGGGGGGGATGAGGGGAAGAGATATTGGGTTCAGTGGTGGTGGAGGATGGGCGCTGGTGGAGTGATGGGTACTCGATCATTGTATAATTGAAACCCAAGCACAAAAATTTGTAAGTCTACAACTGTGCCTCATGGTGTTTCACTAATAAATTTTTTTTAAAATGTGCCCATTAAGGAGGCAGGCTGGGGTGATGAAAAGAAAGAAACTTGGGGACATTGATGGAGAGAAGTTGGCACTGGTAAAAAAAAATGGAAAAAAAATAGATTAGTGGGAAAATGCTATGAACGCATCTGGGTTTTAACTGCTTGATCAAAACACCTAACTTTTCTGAGTCTTCATTTCAAAGAAAGGAGGCCCAAGTAGAGACCTCATTTCAAGGAAAGGAAGCTCAAGTAGTACCAGATCTGCTAAGGGAAGACTAGTGTGATTACTGAGAAGCCAGCAAGAAGGGAAGGAGTAGGAGAACATTTAGTTAAAAAAAATAATGGGTGGGGACAGGAGCAATAGTACAGTGAAAAAGTAGGGCAAGCAGTCAACCTAGGTTCTATCCCCAGCATCCCATATGGCCCCCCAAGCACCATCAGACGTAATTCCTGAGTGCAGGGCCAGGAGTAACCCCTGAGCATTCCCAGGTGTGATGCAAAAAGAAAGAAAAAAAGGTAATGCGTGGTGGACCTTAAGAACTATATTATTTCACACAAAGTCTAGATTACAAAAGCTTATGCCAAAAATTTGTTTCTTTTTTCTTTTCACTTGCATTAATATATTCACTACAAATATTAAGAGTGTTGATACTTTGATCAAGAGAGTTCATTTGATTTGCTCAAATGTAAGAACGAAGCCATTCAGAGGATGAACTGCAGGTCATATCAAAGTTTAAACTCAAGTTTCCTTCAAAAGTCCTTCCTTACATCTTCCATGGCTCTGCAATTAATTTTGTATACATTGGTTGACTATTCTTTTCAAATTGTATAAGCTTTAGGAATGTCAAAAAGTAGATCTCTTCTACTCAGGAAGACTATTTCATTGGTACCCCTTAGGAATAAAATAGACTTGAGTAAAAGTCATAAGCGACCTGGCACACCTGTCTCTTAAACACATCCAAACTTTCATTTATGCCACAGGAAAGGCAGCCAACAAACACAACACAGCTGCTGTTCTTTGGAAAGACAAAGTTAAACAATGAGAATTATGCCAGCAGATTTATCTTTGTCCTTCCAAATCAGTTTGATTTTAAAATCAGTTGGTTGCTTTTTAAAATTAGAGTTTTCTGGGCCTTCCCCAGTAGATCTTTACTGATTTGGGCTCAAGGGGCAGAACCTAGGAATTTTAATAAGGAAGCTCTATGGTGAGCACCAACAGATTAGGACTTCTACAGCAAAGTATTGCAGTACTGAAGTGTAACTCTGGGAGGAGGAGCTGCCACTGTCCCAGAAATGGATGGGTGAGTTTCTGTGCTATTTGTTGTTGTTGAAAGAGACACTTGATCCAGGATTATAGTCTGTGACACTCTTACTCTACCCTCCAAAGTGCACCCAGTGAAATCAATGTCCAGCATCAACTCAAAAACACTAGATTGAAGTTAGAGGAGATGGATTCCAACATGCTGCCTTAAGGAGGCCTCCAGGACATTCTTCAAGGAGTACTGTTATCTGTACCTCTGGAGACCTGCATTGGAGCATTTCCTGGACTTTCCCTTTCCAAATCAGACATGAGTCTAACAAAAGTACAAGGAGAGGCTAAGAAATATGGACCCCAGGACCTCTGCATACCCAACAGAGATGCCAAGGAATGAAGCCAAAATTTCCTAGCCAATAGAAGGTGACCTCAGGGAAAATTTACCCTGTCACAATCATATAACAAGTTCACTTTGCTCTACGAACGGATGAGGCCAGAACAGAGCATGAATGCTGAGAAATGGGAATGGAAGGAATTGCAATGACAACTTTGTGTCCTAACCCTGTCCCTTCCTAAAGCTAACCCTATCTCTCTCCCCACTCACTGTATGGTATGGATTGTCCTTTTGACTTAAGACAGTTTGAGTTGGATTTCTGTAACTTGCAGGCAATTTCTAACAAAAACATTCTGTAGGTAATCCAAATTATGATAGATGTGCAAATGTACAGACAGAAAATTATCATAATAATTATCAAATTTGAAAAGTCAAATTGAGGAATGGAGAGATAGTGTACTGAGTAGAGTGTCTGCCTTGCACACAGCCAACCCAGTTATATCTCTGGCAACCCTTATGGTTCCCTAAGACCCCTAGGAATGAACCCTGAGCATCGAGCCAGGAAAAATCTCTGAGCACTATTGAATGTAACCCAAACCTACTCCCTCTCAAACTATATTAAGCTGCAGAATAGTACTTTTGGTAGCAATCTTTTTGTGTGCATATAATGCATTTTATTTGTGATACATGGATTTAAATTTTATCTAATTTATGGAGACATTACTGGTGCCTGCTTGAGAAAATCGTTGAACAACTGGAGGACAGTGACAGTGACAGTGATCTTAATAAAAATCTAGAGAACAACAAAAAGAATACTAAACATTGTTAGGAGAAGGTGGGATCAGGACATACTTGGAGTTCAGAACTGATGGTGAGCATTTATTAATTTCATGGTAAAAAATAACTCAATGGAGATGGAAGCAACCTAAGCATCCATCCATGAATGAATAAGCAAAGTAGTTCTAGTACATATACATGTATATAATATGGAATTGTAATGAACAAAAACAAGCCCTATCATTTGTGATGGAAAGACCTTGAGGGCATTATGTGAAGTGTAGCAGGCAGAAAGCAAAACAAAACAAAACAAAACAAAAAAAACCCTGCATGATGTCATTTGTATGTGGAGCAGTGCCTAAAAGAAATAAAGTTCAAATCAAACTCAGATAAAAAGAAATACCAGATTTGTGTTGATCGGAGGTAGGGTATGGAGTCAGAAAAAAATGGATGAAGCTCATTGAAAAGTACAAACTTACAGTTATAGGACAAATGAAGTTACAACTTAAGGTAAGGTATAAGATAAATGAAGTTATGTTTACACAGTAATGGGAAGCACAGATTTTGTTAATACTGCTATATGAAAAGCTTAAGAGAGTAAAACATAAGGTGTCTCATTGCAAGAGAAAGCTTTTCCTTCTCATTTTTTGCGGCTATATGAGATGGTAGAGGTGAACTAAAGTTACCGTGGTGATCATTTCACCGTATCCGTTAGTCAAATCATAATGCTGTGCACATAGAGCTCATATTGTGCTGGATGTCAAATTAAGAAAACACTAAATGTAAAAAAGAAAAGGGGAATTAATTATCAATTAGCGACCCAGTTCTCTCTCCTTGGTTTTCTTGGTAGAGAAGAAATAGATTTAGAAGCCGAAAATAAAATATATGCTATTAAGCTAATCAACACACTATGGATAGAAATAACATGTCAAGGGGAAAGAGGCAGATTTAGTTACATACAGGTAAGAGAGTTTTCATCACACAGACTACAATGCCCAAAGCCTAATCAATCGATAGAAATGTAAAAAGAGCTGAAAAGCAATCATCACTGCTGAAATCTCATGGTTTGGGGGAGGTGATGGTGGTGCAGAGGAAGTGGGCGGTGAGCACCGTGGAGGAGGGGAATCCTCAGATCATTTCTTAGAGGTGTGGACTGAAGCCTAGGGGCCTGGCCAATCGGCTGGAACACGGTGGAGGGGTGGTGGAGGACTTGCAACCTGACGGCTTCCGGTGTCCTGGGGTGCTCGGTGGAAGGGAGGAAAGGAAAGGGCAGGAGGGAGAGGCTCCAGCAGACAGAGAAGCGCAGCAGCAAGTCTTGGCAAGCTGAAAAACGCTAACCCAGAGGGAGAACCATGTTGTTGTATATCACTGGAGACAACATAATATGTACGTGTGAATGTGTGCGTGCGTGAGCGCGCGTGTTTCCTCTGATTTAAGTTATATCAACTTCCAGACATTATTATTATTTTTTTAATGTATAAATCTCTTGAGAACTTGCAGTGTTCACAAATTTTGCTAAAACGAACGTGTTGGGCTGGAATCAGAGAAGGGCCGCTTATTTTTAGGACAAATATACCAAAGCAAACACGAGGTGAAAAGGACTGAGTCAGAGGCAGTAACCGCTTCTATTTTCAGAAACCAGCGGCTTTGGACACAAACCAAAAGGCAGGCGGTAAGCGCCACTGACGCGGCAGAGGAGTCCCACATCAATCTCTGGGCACAGCTGCGCGCAGAGATAGCAACTTTCTCTTTCCCAATTCAGGAACTAAGATAAAACTCGCCTGACCACTCAGTTCTGCAAAGAAAACTGTACCGGTGGGCACCCTGCCTTTGAATTGAAACTCTTTCTGCCCCTCCTGGTTCTGAAGATTTTCTCTACCCAAATCAGCCTGTCAGCCCTGCTCTGTGTTCAGGAACTCTCCCTTCTCAGCAGCTATATAGAGGTGTGGGCACAATCCCAAAAGCCTGACTTCAGTTTGGCTTTTTCTTTCTTGTAAACATGAATGTATGGCCATAAGGGTATGCCATCTATGTCTAACTAACATGGAATGTGTAAGCTCTAATATCAAGCACGGAAGAGAGTCAACTTGGACATGTTATGATGTGAAAATGTGTTGTGATAGAGACCTTACTCTCTAAGCCTTGGTGTTGTCAGCCTAAAAATGCTGCTGAAGACTTTTGGAGTTGATTTGGGAAGCAAAAACAATGTGGGTGAGCTGTCTAAAACTGCTGGATGGATCATATTGATTACTGCTATGACAGTCTGTTAGCGGTCATGTCCCACGTGTTGAAACTTACAATGTAGTGCAGTTAGCATCATGATAAATGCAAGCCTGGGACAGCAAAGGAGAGTCTTCTAAGCTCTGTTTCCCAAGCAGGGGTCATACAGTCTCCTGTGGACCCCTAGGATGTTCTAGGGTGATCACAAGGGGGGCTACAGCACAGTGTCTGGGGCTAACCAATAGGACAGAGAAGAAAGAAGGTTGGAAAGGGGCATGGTTGGAAAAAGGTTAAGAAACAGTTCTCAATCATTATTGGGGCATGATATAAAGTTACAGAACTTCAATGCAAAGATACAAATGAGTTCAATGAAGATAGCAGGCTGAGTGTTTCTGGTCAGAGAAAGCAGCCATGTCCTCAGGCACGGGGGTGTAGATACCACTGTGCTTGACTCAGGAAGAAGGTGTCAGAAAAAGGAAGGTTATGATACAAAGGGATGAGAAGGCACCAGAGCCAAACGCCAAAAGAATATTGTGAGCTAGACTAAGATACTCAACTTCCACCTTAAGAAGAGACATGAAATATATGAAATAATTAAAAAATAAGAGCACTATTGAAAAGAAACCCATAGTATGTGGCTAATACCCAAATACATTAGGAAAACCGGTGAAGAGGACTGGCCCATGGCAGGACCCCTGCCACAAAGGGGGAGGGGAAGTGCAATTAGGACAGCGAAAGGATCACTACAAAAATGGTTGGGAATGATCACTCTGGACAAAAATTGAATGCTAAAAGGAGGTAAAGTGATATACAATGATATCCTTTCAGTAACAATATTGCAAAGCTATATTCTGGTCACTTTTAGTTTTCTTTTTGCTCCTATTTCTGTAAATGTTAAATGTCCAGTGCTTATAAAACAGCATAAGATATTTATACAAAAGCAAATTTTTATTATTATTATTAAAAGTACTTTTGCAATAATATTACAAAAATATTATTAAACAAATCCAGTAAAATCACCATTCCTAAGCACTGTAATTGCCTATGAAGTTCTGTTAGTGTTTCCATAAAACTTTTTGTGCCTCCTAAATTGAATCCTAACCCCAAATATGATGGTGTTTGTATCAAGAACTTTGGGAGATCACTGGACAAGAAGGGTGGAGCCTTCATGAATGGGATCAGATCCCTTCAAAGGGTCCCAAGGAGTCTGGTCCAATCTACTACATGAGGACACAGGCCAGGAACAAAAACGGGCGCTTCCAAGACACAACATCTGCTGGCTCTTTCATCCTGGACTTCCAGTCTCCAGTACTGTGAGAAATAACGGTAAATCTCCATAAGTGCTGTATATTGCTGTGCAGCTCAAACAGCCAAGACAGTGCTCCTCACCAGTTTGTACAAGCAGAGGTAATAGGAGCACTGAGTTGTATGTCATTCCTTCATTGCTATCTATCTATTTTGTTCATATCACCACTATCTTTCAGCAGCATCTGGTACTTTTAAGTTTTTGAATTTTAAATACATGAGATTATAATGTATGCATCTCCCACTAGCTTTTCCATTCAATGACAGGACATGTTCATCCAGGAGCCTCTATTTTCTTCATTCCTCTGATGCTTCACTCTGTTGCAGTACCATTCTCTGCCTATTGTCAATAGATCTACTCTCCCTACTGATGACTTGAATTATTTCCAGAGTCAGTGACTCTGAACAATGCTTCCATAAATAGCCTTACATCTGACTCTTGTTGCCATTATGTAAGAGTTTCTCTAGAGTATTGTTTTAACTTCCTCTTGCTATTATAACAAATTACCTCAAATGTAGTTTGTTCTGGGACTGGAGCAATAGCATAGTGGGTAGGGCATTTGCCTTGCACACCGCAGACCCGGGTTCAATTCCCAGCATCCCATATGGTCCCCTGAGCACCGCCAGGAGTAATTCCTGAACACAGAGCCAGGAGTAACCCCTGTGCATCGCCGGGTGTGATGGAAAAAGAAAAAAAGTAGTTTGTTCAGTGGTTTAAAACAACACACATTCATTAGCTCACAGTTCTGAAGGCCAGGAGCCTAAAATTGTATTACTGGCTTAAAATAAAGTATTGGCAGGGCAGTGTTCTTTCTGAAATTTTAAAAGAGACTCTTCTTTTCTTCTTTAGTTCCCAGAGACCGGTCATATTCTTTGGTTCATTGCTTTCTTCTACATTCCATTCTGAAATTGTTGGTCAAGTCTTTCTTATGGTATTTTGTCTAGATCTTCTGCCTCCCTCTTTCGCTTTTTTACTATGGAGTTGGGGGATGACTTAGGGGACACACCTGGTGGTGCTCAGGGATAACTCTTAGCAGGGGTCAGGAGAATCAAATGCAGTAACAAGAATCAAGTATGAGTGACTAGGTGCAAAGCAACCACCTTACACTTGTATACTCTATCTCTCCAGCTCTTGCTCTTTCGCTTTGAAGGTCTTTTAGCTAGGAAAACCTCCTCATTTATGTAATATTTTGAAGAAAATATGGTGAGAGGAGAGAGAGAGAGAAAGAGAGAGAGAAGCATCACAAGTTGTGATCCGGCTGCAGAGCTGTCTTCTGAATGCTCTTTAGCTATGTAATCTAACATATTTACATTTACAGGTTTTAGAAATTAGGACATGGGTATTTGACGGGTATGTAGTGGAGGCGAGTGTACTATTCTGCCCAACACAGATCTGTGTAAAATTGTTGCATAACAAATCATATAGATCTTAAAATTTACTTTTTAATATAAATTTCTTTTCCAAAACCACACTGACTCCAGCAAAACAAAAGAGTTGATTTTCCGACCCTTACCAACACAGCCAGCTCAGACTTCTAAAATTATCACAGTCTGGTGGGTCTAAAACTGTATCTTAGGGTTTGGATTTCAATTTCCTAGTATTGAGATGGAGTATTTTAATGTTTATTGACCATCTGAGCTTGCTCCTCTAGGAATTTTTTTTCCTACATGGCTGCTAGGTTTTTTTTTCTTGAAGTTTTTTCTTTATTCTTCTATTTATGAATTTTTCGGGCCAGTTTAGTGTATTTGACATTTTTTTAAAACCCTCACTTATACTTTATTTTGATGAATGAAGCTTTCTCATTTTAATTGTGCTCAAGTTCATTCAAACATTTTCTTTATAAACTGCAATTGATTTGGTTTGGTTTGGCTTGGGCCTTACACCTGGCGGTGCTCACGATCTACTGTGTCGTGATCAATCTGAGCAATTCCGAGAAGGAAAGGTGAGCAGTGCAGTCCTGGGGATTGAACCTGACCTTTTCACATGTAAAGCCTGCACTCCAGCTCTCTGAACTACCTTCCCAATCCAGAATTACCTTTTTTTGTTTGGAAAATTATTTTTTGCCCTATTTGTTTTCGGAAAGAATTATCTACATTTCTTGCAAAATTTTTTAAAAAGTTTTTTCTTTTGCATTTTCTCAGGTCGTTAACCCACCAGAAATAGATATATTTTGACATGGTGAGCGGCAAAGATGTAATTACAGTACATTCCCCCACCCCCACCCCATATGGATAACCACTTTTCCGAAAGCCAATTATACTTTCTTGCACTGTCACTTACATAGTTTACTAAGTCCACTAGTTTTCATAGGTCTATTTCTGTGCTTTCTGCTGTATTTAATTTGTCTATTACCCCCCTCCCGCTATTGGACTAGAACAATAGCACAGCGGGTAGGGCGTTTGTCTTGCACGTGGCTGACCTGGGTTCGATTCCTCCATCCTTCTCGGAGAGCCCGGCAAGCTACCTAGAGTATCCCGCCTATGCGGCAGAGCCTGGCAAGCTCCCCGTGGTGTATTCGATATGCCTAAAACAGTAACAAGTCTTATAATGGAGACGTTACTGGTGCCCACTCGAGCAAATCAATGAACAATGGGGGTGACAGTGCTACAGTTCTACTATGCTAATAGCACAGCTTTCAGTTACACACCTTTGTAATACACCTTGCCATTTGACCAGTCAAATCTCTATTCTTTGTTCTTTTACAATTTCTTAGATATTCTTCACCTTTTATATTTTCATACATTTTAGACTCAGCTTAAGTCCCTTAAAAACCCGTTGAGATTTTTATTACCACTATGACTGACTGCCCACAATAGATGTGGTAGAATTGAAGTATTTATTGTAATAAATTTCCTTCATAAACCTTTTCTGTTTACTTAGAAAGTCTCTAATACTTTCAATTATGTTCTGTGATCTTTTCATAAAATTCTTGAACATAGTTGGTGATATCTATTTATAGGTATATGATATTTTTTTCAAATAATATAGTTTAAAGTAAATTTTCTTCTCTTTGATGATTATACTATAGATTATTAATCAAATTTTATTATGCATTTAATAATATCCCAAAAGTTTTTGTTTTCTATTTAGACAATACTTTATTAAAAATTTTTCATTTTCATCATCCTGTTATTCGTCGATTGCCTTGAGCAGGCCCCAGTCTCTTTCATCCTAGCCCTGAGATTATATTCAAGGCTCTTTAGGAGAATGAGACCCATCATTGTACATTGCTATCGAATGTAGCCTGCCCACAGGGCAGAGTCTGGCAAACTCCCCGTGGCATACCAAATATGCCAAATACCAGTAACAATGATGGGTCTTATTAAAAATAACAATGCTTTTACTGTAACGTTGATATTTAGTTTCTTTCTCTTTTTTTGATGAGAAAGTTTACAAATAAGACAGTAAACATTGCTTCTCAATCCCATCTTATTGGGAATAAAAGAAATCTTGGGAAAAAATTTTAAAAAAGGAAACAATTTTTAAATACATATAAATATATATCTATGTATAGAAAGATAGATAGATAGATGATAGAAGATATATAGATAGATAGATAGATAGATAGATAGATAGATAGATAGATAGATATCTTCAACTATAGATATTGGAAAAGCAGGAACCCTGAATTCCATGATAAGTTTTCAATGATTAAGGGCATTTTTAACAAATAATCTCCCCACTGCTATCTATTCAGTGCTATATCTATTCACTGCTATAAATCCTGGCTACAAATGGCTATAAATCTATTTACTGCTATAAATCCTATTGTATATTAACTATACTAAACTTATACTGTGTTTTATCATTTATTTATGACATATAATCATATGTTAGTTCAATTCTTATAGTAGCGGAGAGGCATGATCTGTTTTGCAAGTTCTCTAGACTAATATCTCAGACAAGCTCATTTATTTCATGTGAAAAACATATTCCCTCTGTTAAAACAACAACAAAAAACCCAGATCTGTTTCAGATATTATACACTTGGCATGATGATAAGCATTCTAGGCCTAAATCTCAGAAATGGCAATGTTCACAAGGAAAGTTTACCTTACTAATCTTTGAAGGTTTTTCTTGAAAGTATATGGAGCCATCCTCAGTACCAGCACATAAAATCTACTATAGGCCCTTATCAAACTACTGTTGAACACATACTAAATGTTAGTCTTGAGAACTAACATTTGTGTAACTGTTGAGTGAAATGAAATCTAGTTCTATAAATTTCCAAAGCATATGAAATCAAGCACCACAAAGTGGGTGTCTTAAAGCAAATGTGTTCATTCACAGTCTGGAGGCCAGGAGCCTGAAATCAAGGCATCTTCAAGAAGCAATCTCTCTCTATACATTTAGATCCCCTAGGGCATTCCTTGACTCTTCCTGCTTCTAATAGCCACAGGTATTGTAGCAGCCCAATTCCAGTATCAATGTCCATTTTCCCACTGGGTGTGCCTGCATCTTTAACTGTTTCCTTTCTGTGTTTCTCTTCTTACAAGAATCCCAGTCTTGTAGCATTCATACCCTTGCTTTACTCCAGGATGACCTCATCTAAACTAATTATATCTGCCATGACTCTTTTTCCAAAAAAGACTACATACTGGAGATGAGGACTTCAACATAGTTTTGAAGAGGGGAGCATAATTCAGCCAGTAACACTATTTATTCTTCCAAAGAGATGGTTTAATCTTCCAAATACACTTGCTGCATACTTAGAGCCACAGGAATGTCTTTGGACTGTTTTTCAATACCAGGTTTACAGCATTCATTGAGCAATACCCTAAGTGAATGTCACTATTGTATGTACAAATCAAATTCACTTAAGAACCCTGATCCTGTTTGATTCTTTTTTTCAGAATTTTTACCAAAAGTCACCCCTGAATAATGGGTAGATCTCCCATTTGAATACTCTTCATAGCTTGCTGTGCTCTCCTAGAGGGGCAGAGAAATCAAACCCAGGTAGGCTGCATGCAAGGCAAACGCCCTACCTGCGACGCTATCACTCTGGCCATTTATATTGTAAATAATTTTAAATAATTTTAATTGCTTATTGTATTATTGGGGCTGGAGCGATAGCATAGTGGGTAGGGCATTTTGCATGTGGCTGACACGGCCAACCCAAGTTCGAGTCCTCTGCCCCTCTCGGAGAGCCCGGCAAGCTACCGAGAATATCTCGCCCACAGGGCAAAGCCGGGTAAGCTACCTGTGACGTATTTGATATGCCAAACACAGTAACAAGTCTCA
This sequence comes from Sorex fumeus, assembly GCF_029834395.1. Taxonomy (NCBI): domain Eukaryota; kingdom Metazoa; phylum Chordata; class Mammalia; order Eulipotyphla; family Soricidae; genus Sorex; species Sorex fumeus. The sequence goes on along the minus strand of NW_026606104.1, from coordinate 17,472,007 downwards.
CAGTGTTACTGGGCCCGCTCGAGCAAATCGATGAACAATGGGAGGACAGTGGCAGTGATTATCATATTATAGGTCACTATTAAAAATATAGGCAATTGTGGGTTGGAGATTGAATGGACAGGGTGCTTGCCTTACAATTCTATATAGTCAGTCCCCTGAGTCCTGCCAGGAGTGATTCCTAAGTGTAGAGCCAGGAGCAATCCCTGAAAACTGCTGAATGTGGTCCAAAATGAAATTTAAAAAATGTAGGTAATTGGGTCACACAAATAGTCCAGGGGTTAAGACTTAAATGCACTTCACACCCTACCAAGGCCACAAGTTCCCCCCCTCCCCCCCGCAACCCCCCATGAGGGCTCTCCCACGGCCATGGCCCCAGAGGCACACGGATCTAATTCAGAACTAACTCAGCAGCTTGCGGCAGAAATGTGAATGGACTATGCATTAAACTATGGTGCCGTGCCCCGTCCCCCAGCCCCCCAGGGATAGGTTGCCTGTCTCTTCCACTTTTCCTCCCTGGCAGCCCAGTGGCTGCTGCTTCAGAGCTTATTGGAAGTCAGGTATGAGCCAGCCGTGATGGGGCAACTGCAACCTCATGGGATGAGGGCAGAACCTGCAACGTCCTTCACGCCCTACCAAGGCCACGAGTTGCCCCCCTCGAAGTGCTCTCCACTACGGCCGTGGCCCCAGAGGCACACAAACCAATCTTGGAATTTTCTGGCTTTTGGCAGAAATCCCTCCAGACTTAATTAGTAAAATATAAGAAATCCAAAATTGTGCTGCGGCTGTCCTATATCATATGGTCTGCATAACTAGCAACAGAAAACAAATTATTTCACAATGCCTTTTCAGCAGTTCTGATTGTTGGAAGGAAATTCCAAATAATAATGGTGCATCTTTTGTCGAAATAATGAATGTAATCAAAGTAGAGAGTTAAGTAGAAATCATCTGCCTCACAGGCATTGGGAAGGGTGGGAAGGGGGGTAATTGGGGTTCTTGGTGGTAAAAAATGTGCACTGGTGAAGGGATGGGTGTTTGATCATTGTATGACTGAGACTTAAACCTGAAAGCTTTGTAACTTTTCTCACGATGATTCAATAAAAAAACAAAAAGACAAATGCAGCCAACCTCAGTTCAATCCCTTGTACCATATATGGTCCCCTGAGTACTGCTTGGAGTGATCTCTGAGCATAGATGCTGAGAGTAAGCCCTAAACACCACTAGGTATGATACAAACTTCCCCTCACCCACCCAACATCCAATACTCTAGTTTGCATTTTATGTGACTGATTCAAATGTATGGGGGGAGAGCAAAACAGAAAATCATTTCACTTATTTCTGAGCAAATCAACCAGATCTCACTCTCTTCTCTTCAAATATTAGAAAGAAAGGAAACAACAGGGAATTAAATAACAGTTAAAAAAAAAGATAATAATAAAATTACAGAAAACCAAATTGAAAGCATCAAGGAGCGTACCTTTAAAGAAAGAAATTTTGACATGAAAGCAAGTTAATCACATGAAATTAGTGGCAAATGACACAGAATAAAAGTGATCAAAGAGAAGATGAAAGATATGGGCAATAGACAATGGAGAGCCTCTAAAGATGTGAACGAATAAAGAGAACTGAAAATATACATATATATATATACATAATAGAAGAATTTTCTTAAATAAAGATTTTAAAGTTACACTTTGAAAGAACTATCCATATTCCAGAACATTTAATGAGAGTATTTTTTATAGAACTTTAAGTTTTAAAAAAGTGCTATAGTCTTTTAGGTAGAGGTAAAAGAGCATATTACATTGTTAGCTACTAAAACAAAATGGAACAGTGATAAATGAATATTGAAGGAGTAGATTTTTATATAAGGCCTATGTTTCTTAGACAATAAAGGCAAGAAAATTCTCAAATATGTACAATAAAAATAACATGTATGCACTTCTGGGAAATTACCAGGAAAATGATCAACACAGTGAAAAGATGAGTTACAATAATGAACTCATGCATAAAAAAGTCACAAGGAACAAAATGTTTGGCCCAACAACTTACTATATTTATATATAAAATAATATTAAAATGATTGGTATTTTAAGCCATAAAAATAAAAGAGAAAATCTATATCCTATAAAGAATGATGTTTTGGTGATACAAACTGGAATAAGAATCACATTAACCCTCCAAACTGAGATAAAGACGGGAAGAAAGTGGTTGGCCTAAATAAATAATTTTATTATCTTTCAACATTTTTCTAAGGTAAATTGAGAAATATAAATGTACAACTTTTAAGTTAGCAGAGTATTAGGTAGCTTTGGCTTCCAGTGGCACCCAACTCCTGTATTCACGCCTTGATGAGCAATCTGGTTATGATAAATTACCTCTAATAGAGAGAATGTGGCACAATAATAGATTTCACTACTAAAATTAGGCTATAAAAACTTTTTGTGATGCTTACATTTTATCTGTGACTCTTTATGCACATTTGCTTTCATAAGAAAAAAAAACAAACCTCACACATTTAGCCTACCTGAATTCTCGTTCATGGCGAGAAGCAGACTCAGCATCCCATGAAGTAAATCTGAGGATGAACTGAAAGCAGTTCAAAAATCCCCATGTCAAGCCTTGAGCTGAAAACAGAGCAATACCTAGCCCAATACCTTGGTCACAGTCCTGTCAAGCTCTGAAAAAGAACATACCAGGATTCCTGACCCACAGAAAGCACAGGAAAAAAATGTAGATTATTTTAAACTTGGGGATAATTTGTTACATAGCAATATCATATAAGAAAAGATTTTTAAAAAATGAGTAATGTCAAGAACAGAGGATGAAGCAAAAGAGAAAAACAAAGAAATGGTAATGACTCAAAATAAAAACAGATATTACAGATAAGTTTAAGCATATTGATTTTAATAACTTCAAAAGGAGGGGTGTCCTCAGGGAAGGTTCAGTATCTAAAAGCACCTGCCTTGAAAGCTTAAGGCCTCAAGGTTTATGAGGTGATAGTGCTGGACACATGAGTTCTAGAAGCTCTGTTGTTTGAAACCCCTGGTATCACAACAATGTCAAATTCCAGCACACACCAGGTGAACTGTGTTGAGCACAGCTACAGAATGCAGGTGAGTATGGTGTGAGTCTGGTGAACATCTGTGCAAACAGTAACCAAAGTGTGTGACTCTCAGGGAGTACAGTCAAGTACGCAATTGGCACGGCCAGGTATATACCTTGTCCTAATCATCCCCCAAAAAGGGAGGTGAGAGAGAAAATTTTCAAGAGAGAGAAAGTATAAATTTTCATTGTTTGTTTTGGTTTTGGCTATACCCAGTGGGGCTCAGGACTTCCTCATGGCTCTCTGCTTAGGGATCACTCCTGGTGATGCTCAGGGGACCAAGTGTGGCATGGATTGAATCTGGATTAGCCACAGGCAAAGCAAGCACTTTGCTCATTACACTATCTCTCCAGTCTGGGCGATTCTGTTTTATTTTGATTTCCTGGGTCACACCTTTTTAAGTTTAGTGCTTACTCCTGGTTCTGAGCTCAGGGATAACTTCTGATGGGCTCAGAGGATCATATGGGGTACCAGTCAACAAAATTGGGTCAACCATGGTCTGACCCCTATACTATCTTTTCTATCCCTATTTTTGATTTATTTAAAATAAAATTTTTATTGAATCACTGTGAGATACACAGTTACAAAGTCATTCATGATTTGGTTTCAGTCACCTATATAAAATAAATAAATAAATAAATAAATAAATAAATAAATAAATAAGATCTTGGGACTGAAGCAGTGGGCAGGGCATTTGCCTTGCATGCAGCCGACCTGGTCGATTCACAGCATCCCCTCTGGTCTCCCTGACTTCTGCTAGAAGTGATTCCTAAGTGCAGAGCCAGGAGTAACCCCTGAGTATCTCTAGATATGACCCAAAAAGCCAAAAAAAGAAAAAAATCCAACAGAACAGATATTCACTTTCCAATGACAAAGAATATATAGCCCACAGTAATATTGTTGCTGGTTGCTTCAAGTACCAAATAATATAACATTAAATACTTCAAAAAGCAAAATTTCAAGACTTTAGTAAAGATAAAAGAATTCCAAGGAGATCTGGTGAAGTTCTTTCAGGTCTTAAAAAAATGAGAGGTTGTAGAGATAGTACAATAGGTAAAGACTTGTATATGACTGACCTTGGTTCAATTCCAGGCACCACATATGGTGCTACATGTTACCCAGGGAGTAATTTCTGAGCATAGAGCCAGTAATAAACCCTTATCACTGTCGTTGGGCATTATTCCCAAACAAAAACAAGAAACTAAGAAAAATATATACATAGAGGATGTGAATAACCTGATCAAAAAGATTGATGATGCTTTTGATGTTATCATCATAAAAAAGATTGATGACAGTATTGTTAATACTAGATACTAAATACTCAATTAAAAAATTATACATACATATATTTTAGCCTGTAGTACTTATATTTTACATATGTGTGCAACATTTACAAAATGAAATATGTACAGGAAAGAAATATACAATATATATCAAACTTTTAACAGAAAATTTTATAGGAATGTGTTGTAAATTTTTACCTATTCTTTATATTATTTACTTATATTTATTTTGTTTAAAATATTATTCTAATGTAAAAATATATAAAATATGTCATTTATATATAAAATTATGAATCAACACAAATTAATTAAATGTTTAATTTAACTAATTCAATAAGAACCAAGGTATTATTTATGATTTTTTAAATTATGCTAGTATTTATTTCTGGTTTTATAACTTTTACTACATAATTTTATTTCATTAAAAATACATTTAAAAAAATTTTATTAGTGAAACACCATGAGGTACAGTTGAAGACTTACAAATTTTTGTGCTTGAGTTCAGTTATACAATGATCAATTACCCATTCCTCCACCAGTGCCCATTTTCCACCACCATGGGGTCCCAGTATCCCTCTCACCCCCCACCCCCGACCCCACCCTGCCTCTGTGGCAGGGCATTCCCCTTTGTTCTTTTTCTTCTTTTGGGTGCTGTGGTTTGCAAAAGAGGCATTGAGTGGCAATCATGTTTGGTCTATAGTCTACTTTCAGCATGCTTCTCCCATCCTGGGAGGATCCTCCCAACACCCTTTATTTGGTGCTCCCTTCTCTATCTGAGCTCCCTTTTCCCCTAGCATATGTGGCTGGCCTCCAAGCCATGGAGCAAAATTCCTGGTATTAATCTCTGCCACTCTTGGGTATTAGTCTCCTATTTTGTTACTTTGTGTTCCCCAGATGAATGTAATCTTTCTATATCTATCCCTCTCTAACTCATTTCGCTTAACATGATACTTTCCATGTAGTACCACTTATATGTAAATTTCATGACTTCATCTTTTCTAACAGCTGCATAGCACTACATTGTATAAATGTACCAAAGTTTCTTTAACCAGTCATCTGTTCTTGGGCACTCAGTTTTTTCCAGATTATGGCTACTGTAAACAGTGCTGCAATGAACAAATAAGTGCAGATGTCACTTCGGCTATACTTTTTTGCCTCTCTGGAATAAAAAATACATTATTTTTAAATATTCCATTTTCTTATCTCTCTAGAGTTTTCCTAAATCATTCCATTGCACTTCCTCCTTATAAGAACTGTTTTATTTCCTTCCAAGAATAAACCTGAAGTAGTTCCATCTTTTCTAGAATGTTAACCTATCAATTCTACTCTCTGTTCTGAAGTTTCATGTACCTGTTTCCAGTGACTTCTTCATCTACAAACTTAGTTATCTCCTGTTCCCAGTAACAGAATTCCTTCACTTTAACTCCTCCTGAGGCCCTTTATCAAATTCTCTATGGCATACTCAATTTGCACAATAACAAGCCAACTTCCTCTAGACATACATTTTATTGAATCAATATTTTTTATGGGCCTGTGACGACCAATACACCCATAACCCTTCAACTCTGTCAGAAGACTAACTCTATAAGAAAGGTCAAGGCAGAAAACACTACACACTCCAAGTACATCACACCAGCTCCTCTCCTGGGAAGAGTCATGAAAAAACAATGCTTCCAGGCTGATTTCTTCCTTCCCTGACTTTCCACATCCCATCAATGTGAATCAAGACCTCACCTGATTCTCAGGCCTCTTCACTTCCATCTACAGAAACCAGAAACCCACACATTCATCCCTGCTCTCCACTTTTACTGTACTTTATATTTTGACTCTGCTGACATTGATTTCAGTACTTCCTTTACTCTTGTTTATGATAGACATCATTAGGAGTTCCAAACTCCAGGTCCCACCTGAAGTCTCTTTACCACATCCCCTTATCTGCCCCCATTTCCAATTCTACCCAATCTTAAAATTTCCCCTGCACTCTCTATAATTTATCATTCTTCTCCCACATCTCTTCATTGCATCACTCTGATGCAAGCCACTACTATTTCTGCCTGATTTGCTGTAATAGCTTCTTAGCTCTCTGGCTTCTATCTTTGTTTGCTATTTTGATAGAGTTACAAGAACAATCCTTTAAATTATTCCTGGCCATGTCAAAATTCTGTGACAGCTGCTATTTAATTTTTGTGAATTTTCATTCCCAATCTTATTTATCCTGCATCTTTTTCATAGCACTGATCACTTTTTAATATACCAACTGTCCAATTTAGTTTATTACTTATCATCTGCCTCTCCCACATACACATTAAATGGGCAATAAACATTTTTTATTCATTCAGTGATGTTCATCAAATACTAGAATGATGCTTAGAACATAGTAAGCATGTAAAAGATATATGTTGAGTGAAAAAACAGTAATCAGCTTTGGCAAATAATTGCCAATGTTAACAATGCATATGGAATATGACCTTTTTATCATTATGAAAAAAGTGATAAGATACTGTCAAATCTAATTAAAAATAAGTCGAAGCTGTGCCTTAAATATAATATAAAGGAACAAGCCAATGTGTGGCTCCATATGGAACTGTTGAGGCATTCCTAAAGTAGAAATAGCCAGATGAACTTGCAGGTGTTTGCATCCTTCTGTGGACTTGCCATGAGATGGAAGCCCAGTAACTGACTGTACTACTGATTACTGCATTCTAGAAAAAGTCAATATATCTTAAAAATATTCCACTTTTAAAAGTCACTTATCTAAAAACTGGTTAACTATTTTTTTTAAATGGGACAATGTTTTGCTCTGTAGCATTGTCTTGAGCATTGCAAGATGTTTGACCAAGTGCATTTTTGTAGTTCCCCATTTACAAGTATTTTGACAACTCTAATCATTCTGATAAGTTTTTAGAATAACCTCTGGAGGAAGTTCCAGCCCAGTAGTCTTGATCTTTAAGTCCAGTGGTTTCTTTGCTGTTATCATAGATTATCCTTTGTGAACTTTGGCTTAGTCAAGAGCTCCTTGTCAATTCTTTCCTCCCTGACTTCTCAGATCATTATGTTCCTGTAATTTTTCTCTTTATCTTGCCTAATTCTCCTAATTCCTATCTAATATTGTCAAACTCCCCTCAGCTTGCCTCCTATCTTTCCTACTTTTCCTGTCTCCTCATCACACACTCTTCAGCAAACTTTCCTAACCAATTGACTCTCCAATTATTTGCATATGATATCCAACACACACTTGCCGATTGTCACTTGGTCATTTATATATAAAAAGCCACAGTTACTCAAGTCCAAAACCAAATTAGTCATCTTTCTTCAAACAAGTGTATTATATAAGTGGCACCTATTGATGTGACTAGGAACATTGTCCACTTAATCTAGAAATGACGACTGTCTGATCTTCATTCCTCACTATTTACTTCATTAGACCAACTGTCCTGTCCAATCCCTCTAAAATGTCTCCAATCTGCTTCCTTTGGAAAGTAAACTATGATTACCTGTAATATAGCATGTTGTCAAATTTCTCAATTTCCTACATTAATTTATCTTTTGACAACTCAACAAAAGAAGTTTCTATAATTGATAGTTGTATTTACTAGCAATAAAATATTATGCACTGTCACTGTCCATTGTCCTCCCGTTGTTCATCGATTTGCTCGAGCAGGTACAGTAACGTCTCCATTTTGAGACTTGTTGTTACTGTGTTTGGCATATTGAATACCTCACGGGTAGCTTGCCAGGCTTTGCCGGGCGGGAGAGATACTCTCGGTGGCTTGCCGAGCTCTCCGAGAGGGGCGGAGGAATCGAACCTGGCCCAGCCAGGCTGGTTGTGCACAAGGGCAATCTGGCTGCGATATCTGTCGCCCATTGATCGCCAGGGCTGATCTGACTGGCTAGGCGGGTGTCCCCTTCCTCCCTTACCTCTCCATGGGTTGAAGAGGATGACCTTCCCCGAATAGAGAAAGACCGGTCTTTGGTCAAGGGTATACGAGTAGCTGTGCTCCCTTGCCAGAACCTCCAAACAAAATATTATGCAATACTATTTATTATATATAACATGTTTATACTGATTATAGTGTTTATCATACATAAGCACTTAATTAACATTATACCTAAGTATTATGCAACAGGTACTACACTGAGTGTTTTTCAACTCCATTAATCTGCATAGTCACATCATAATTTAGGAACTATTTTAAATTTTTAAGGTGAAACAAAAACGGACTGGAGAGATTAAATTATTTTCTTAAGATCATGCAGCTTGCTTGGAAGTGACAATACCAGGATTCCATGTCTATCTGACTTTTAAAATCCTTTTTGTTCTTGCTTTTTATGTTCTTGATACAACTAGTCATACTGCTTCTAGTCTAACCATAACCCCATAACCTTCTACTCTCTATCCTGTCAGCATTTTTTTTGTGTGTGTCACACCCGGGGATGCACAGGGGTTACTGCTGGCAGTGCTTGGGGGGCCATATGAGATGCTGGGAATCGAACCCAGGTCAGCTGCGTGCAAGGCAAATGCCCTACCTGCTGTGCTATCGCTCTAGCCCCAGCCTATCAACATTTTTATCCTCCTCTATCTCTTATCCACGTACCACTTTTTTATATTGCTTCCAGTCTGATCAATCTTCTATAAGTAAAACTCATTTTTATTGTTTTGCTTTATTGCAATTCCTAGGCACTGAGCCTTTGCAAATTGAAGGTTGTGGCCACCCTGTGTTGACCAGCATCATTTTCCCAGTAGCATGAATTTAATTTGTGTTTTATTTTTGGCAATTACTATTATGAATCTGTTGTAGTGATCTTCGATGGAGTCATTACAGGTATTGGAGGCACCACAAACCGTACCACATTAGCAAACATGATCAATAAAGATCACGTGTGTACTAGACCTCCACCAATTTGCTGATCCCCTGTCTCCCTTCCTTCAACCTTAGATTCCCTGAAGCACAAACTTTTTGAAATTAAGCCAGTTAAACCATTATAATAGTCCTAAGCGTGCAAAGTGAACAGTAGAATTGCATGCCTTTCACTTTAAATCAAAGGCTAAAAATGATTCAGTGAGGGAAGCATGTCAAGAAGCTAGTATAGGCTAAAAGCTAGATCTTTTGTTTCAGCTAACCAAGTTATTAACGCAAAGTAAAAGTTGAAGGAAAGCACTACTCAGTGAGCACCTGAATAGATAAGGTAAAACAGCCCCTCATCATTGATGTGGAGAAAGAACTGGTCTGTATGGAAAATCAAATCAGTCACAATATTCTCTCTGACCAAAACCTAAAACAAAGCAAGGACATAACTCTCCTCAATTTTGTAAAGAATGAGAGGAGAGGAAAAGGAGAGAAGAAATATTTGAAACAGCAGAGATTGGTTCATGACATTTAAAGAGAAATGACACTTCATTTCATATAAATGCAATGTGAAGCAGCAAGTATTGATCTGGAAGCTTCAGAAAATAATCCAAAAGACCTAGTTAAGATAATTGATAAAAGTGGCCACATTAAACAACTGCTCTTTCATGGGGGCAAAAAAGGCCTTTCCTGGAAGAAGGTTCCATCTACGAATTCCAGCGCCAGACAGAAGCCAAAGCCTGGTTTCAGAGTTTCAAAAGACAGCCTAGGTCTCTTGGATCTCTTGATAAGGGCTAATATGGTGGTGATTTTAAGCCAAAGGCAATATTTACTATTTGAAAATTGTATGGCACTTAAGAACACTGCTTAATCTACTCTGCCTATGATTAATAAGCGGAATAGCAAAACCTGTATGACAGTATGTATATTTTTAACCCAATTCATTAAATAATTTAAATCCATGAGAGACATTCAGAAAAAAAGAAGATTCCTAAGAAAATATTACTGATCATTACCATGCACCTGGTCACCCAGAGCTCTGATGAAAATAGCAAAGGAGAGGTGTGTGTATGTGTGTGTGTGTGTGTGTATGATGTGTCTGGTTTTTTTTTTTTTTGTCTTTTGGGTTTTCTTTTGGATGACAACTAACACAACATTCATTCTATAACCAATAAATCAAGGGTAAATTTTTACTTTCAAGACTTACTATCTAATTTGTTTAGGGTTACATCTGTCATACACTTTTTGGTTGGATCAGGGAAAAGTAAATGAAAAAAATCTTTGGACAAGTTTCACAACTCTAGATGACATTAAGAATTTCAGTGAATTATGGAAAGAAGTCAAAAAATCAACACTTAGAGGAATTTGAAAGCCTCCTGAATGGCTTCTAGACATTCAAGAAAGATTTTTATGGAGGAAGATGTGGTGGAAAGTTAAGTAGACTCTCTCCAAGCAAAAATATCATTTGCTTGCTGAAGGCTCAGATGGTGATTAGCATTTTTTCAGCAATAAAATAGTGCTTAAACTAAGGCATATACTTTTTAAAAAAAAATACTACATTACATGTTGAGCAGTCTATTGTATAGTGTAGACATAGCCTTTACATGTGGTGTAACTTTTCACTTGACTGTAGTGGTCTGGGTATGAACCCCAATTTCTCTCTGGGACACACCTGGATTCAGCCTCTAGAATGATTTCATCAACCTTTTCTTCTCACTCCCTGACTCCATAGGATCTTTGCTTTCACTGCCATTGTTTTGTAAGGATTTATTAGTCATCTCTTTCAATAAAAAGTCCTTCAGTCGCTTCCTGTTTTGCTGAGCCCAATGTATCATCAGCATCCTCCTGCCCACCTCTTCCGACTGGCTAAGAGAAGGGTTCAAGAAGGAATGGACTGTGCAGAAACGGCTTTAACCTTGGTAGATTCGAATACAAACCCAAAACAAAGCCCATGAGTTTTTCACTACACAAATGACTATTATATTATAGTTATAATGTGATGTACCAATGCAATTTAAAGTGTTTTTGCAAACTATAAGGAGCTTCGTAATCTGTGAAAGTGAGGTGTGATTAATATCCACCCTCGCTTTGTCTGCCTAGGGCTTTAACTAGTTCTTTGGGGGAGCAACCGAAGAGTAGGGGTTCCAAAAACGTGTGTGCTCAGCATGAAGGGAGAGTCGGAGCATAAAAAGAGCTCTGTCTGGAAATCACTGTGATCAAAGCCCAGTTTAAAACTTCATTAGGGTAGCTTTGCCGCAGAAAGATGGGAACAAAATGGGTACCTGCTTAAAACCCACTTCTTTAAAATATCCCTCTAGAAGAGTCTTCCACACCCGATCGCAGAGCCCTTGGAAGGGTGATAGGGGGTCGCAAACATCCTCGCCTAGGCTCACAAGGTCCCTGCCCAAGAGGCTGTCGGTGCTGGCCGCTTCGCCCCGGCCCCGCAGCCCAGGACTACAAGTCCCGACATGCCCCGCGCCCGCCCCACCGCCAGATCGGCGCGGGGGGAGCCGAGTGTTCGGCTGGTGCTGCAGGAGCCCTGGGGACTGGCCCTGTCCTCCCACCTCTCCTGGCTGGAAAGGAAACGAAGAAGAGCTCACATAAAAGCAGTCCAGCCTTCCCCCCGTTTCTGCTGCAGCGTCCGGTGCCCCTGCAGCTTGTTGCACCCACGAGCGTGGAATCTTGTCCACCCGGAGTGGAACTGTGTGTGTGTTGGGGGGGGGCAAAAAATGTGCCCGCCCCCACCACGCCCCTTTCCAAAAACCGATCTTCCCCCCCCACCCGGAGAATCCCCAAAACAAACTCAAAGTGGAACGGATTCTTCCAGCGAGTCTTAGCCAAGAACTTTTTCTCCTTCCAGCTGCGGGTGCAGGAAGCAACTCGGGGTTCCTCCCCGCCCGCGCCCGCGCGCCCCCTGCAGGCCGTGCCCCTTCCCGGCGTCCTGGGGCTTCTTGGAGCCGGCCCTGCCCTCGGGAGGCTTCTCCAAACTTCAGCATCCCAGCTGGTCCAGGTGTGTTCACCGTGTTGAGGGCTGGACACTCGTAGGGGCGGGGCGGGTGGTTCCTGGGGGGGTGGCGCTGACTCCCTGCGCTGATCAAGGAAAGAAACCTCTGGAACACTAGAGATTCCCGCCTTGCCTGACCCATCTGTCCTGTCACCTGGATCTTCCCTGGGTGTGCATGGAAGTTCGGATGTCCAGGCTCTTCAGAAAGGTGCACGAAGTTTTCAGTACATTCCACAGGATCCATAATACTATACGCGCCATACCGTAGCCAGTGTCTCACACACGCCCACACGTTTGGCCTCTGCTTCACACTACACAACACACACAATTTTGTTAAAGCGGAGGGTCAATAGTTTGCTGGGGATCAGGAAGTGGGTCAATTCTTATATATCAACTTATATCCACAAATTGTCAGAAACTAGCTGATACATGCAACCTATTGTCAGATTTTAGGACGTCTTGGTGATCCTTATTTGTTTTGTTTAAAAAAAACAATAGATTTTCTATAATACTCTCTGAAACCCTTCTTATGTAACAGGCAAAGTGGGTTTTTTTTTTTTATCACAAGCAGCAAAATAGCAAGGTATAGCCTTTTCTGTATGTGAAAGAAATTCTTGGAGAAACATCACAAAATCCTTCCTTCTGTGTTAGGTCTAAGGAGTTGGATGAAGCTTTTTACTTATTTCTTAAGCCTCTCTCCTTGAACAGTGGTGGGCTGAACTGGGCTTTGTTCTGAGGATGGCCGGGTAGAGCTAGAGCACCTAACTTCATTCCCCTCCCTTGGCCCCAGGACTCCCAGCCCAGCCCACTTCCAAAGGAATTTCCTTAGAGGTCAGTTTAGGAATTGCAGATCCAGCACAAAAGCCCTCCTGGGGGGAAGCTGACTGGGGGAAGTAAGGGGACGTCAGCCACTCTGTGGGGGGAGGTGTGGAGCTGGAACCCTTTATTTAGCAGTATTGTAAATCTGATGAATACAGAAGGTAAAAGAATCATTAGGAATTAATGGTGCAAGAGTTTGCTTTAGAGGAGTCCATCATTTTGTAAAAGACCCACCTGTTGACAACACACTAAAAAAACCGCTTTGCCAAAATACAAGTACTTAGAATTAAATAACCCCTTATTTAATCTTCAAGAAGGTGAATACTTTCAACATTACTAGTATCTTCTAGTATCCTTAAAAATGGCTCAAGACGAGACAATTTCTTCCTTAATTCAACCTGCTGCATGATAGCAGCAGCTATATATTTTTTTCTAGGTTCTCTCTAAGGAAAGAGAGAATTTATTGTATTCTCTGCCATATCCTGAGTGATTTTGTTGTCATCTTGATCTAAAAGTGTCCAAATACTGATTGGTGTTTATTTCAGTGACAAGCTTGCATATCTCCAGGATATACCCAACACATTTTTGGAAATGGAATGTTTCCCTGTTACTGGCCAAGTACGACAACTGTCAGATTTATTAGGGTAACTTAATCCACATATCATGCCAGTCTCTTACTCCCAGTTTCCTGAATTCAGGGTTCAGAGTGGTGGAGATTATGTGAATCTGGTGGTGGGCACTGTATCTTTTCTCTATATGTAACTTAGTACCAGGTGCACATTGTTCATCAGTATTTGGCTGTTGAATTATGTATGTGATTATATATGTAAAGTACAACTGGAATGAATGGTTAAAATATGAAGCCTCCCAGAAATAACTATTTTCATTTTTATTTTGTAGGATAAGGATTTTCCCATTTTGAATTTTTTTCTAACATCATCCAGTCGAATAAATGCCAAAATAAAGAATGTAGGCATTCTCAGGAGATGGGGTCATCTATTTTGCATCCTCTCTGAAATGTTACTTTCTGCATAATGAAGTAAAAGGATTTCTTGGGGAGTGGCGCTTTCTTGATCCTCACCAGGAGATTACTTAAAAACCAGCTCCTGGAACTTTGTCCACAAGTCTCTCTCAGGAAAAATTGTCACACAGAACTGCAGCTTCCGAGTGTTTCCTGGTTGTAGCACAGAAGCACTGGATTCTTGCCCTTCTTTCTTCCTTTGGAGAGAAAAAAGAAATAGTTTGAAACATGTCACTTACTCTCAGAACAACAGCAAAGACATGTCCTACAGTCATAGAGAAAGGGAGAGAAAATAAGAAACTATTGCCATGGCTTGTTTTCCTTTTTATTTTCCCAGACAGGTGCAGAGAGAATTCTGCAGTTTGGATAGTCGGGATTCGTCTACTCCCACTAATCGTGCTGAAGGTAGTTAGCGAAAGTGAACGGGCACACTGTAGCTTTAAAAAGTCAGCCATGAACCAGAAGGCAGTTGGTGCAGCTTGTGTGTGATTCCTAACGTCATGTTGGCTGAGAGCCAGCCTGGTTTTATTTCACTGTGTCAAATTGTACCTCCTTATTGAATTCCTTTGCCAGCCTACTTTGTGAAAGAAAACATTGGGGTTTCTTTGGCTGTTCTTGATAAGCCTATAAAAAATGACATGTTTTAGTTGCTTCTAGGTAGGTTTTCTTTTTGCTCTTCCACAAAAAAAAAAAAAGAAAATAGTAGTAATAATAATAAGACAATGTAGTGTGGTGTTGCAGAGTAGCTGTTGTTGAGTGTTTTGTTTATGTTTTGTTTTGTTTCTGAGATGCTTAGAAAAATGGTGAATGTGTAACAGTTTCCAACTGAAGTGAAATCATTCCTTTGGCTTGGAGCAGCAGCACTATCTTCTGTCTACTCTGTAACCGGTGTGTGAATGTATGTTAATATCTCTGTATATTAAATGTTGCATTTCTCTAAGAATGATCGGAGTGGCTTAGCAACTTGAAGTTGGCGTGTGTGTGTATCAGGGGTGAAGATTATCCCACACTTAACAGTGTTATTTGTTAACCAATTACTTTCTCTAACAGTGATAAAAATCTGGTGAATATACTAAATGATGTACTTGCCATGTCAGAGTAATCCCTAGAGAAGGAGTGCTGAAGTATAAAGTGATTTGGGAGGAAATGTATTGAATTTATAGCTTCAGCTGTAAAAGAACAAGCAAGCACGGTTCAGAACTATTTTTTAAGCAGTTTTGTTCATAGCTTTTTTAAAAACAAATCTTGTTAGTTGCATATTAATTGTGGATGGTTTTTTGTTTGTTTTTTGTTTTTTTCACAGTCTTCATCCTACTAAACAAAAAGACAAAGTGATGGATGCTACTATATCTCCTTGATTGCTTTGGTGATTTGTACATAAATCTGATGAGTTGCCTATTCTTCTCTCTTTATGCGCGCACACACACACACACACACACACACACACACACACACTCGCACCCCTCCCCCCAGGGCTTTCTGTGCTAAGACTGACATTTTTGTGAGTGTCCAGCCATCTCATCGACAGGTTTTTGAGGCTTTTGCTGAGAATCTGTGTGGTAGGGGAATACTTGCTGACAAAAGCTTTAAGTGCCCCTCTGCACTGCAATTAAAAAAAAAAAAAGTATAGGAGCTGGGGGAGTAAACAAAAAAGAAAGAAAGAAAGAAACCCAAGCAAAAAGACAAATTCAATAAGGATAAAGAAATTACGACCCATGCTGAGAAAGGGCAGAAGAGGGTTCTGTTGTTCTTGACTTTGACTCATTTATGAGTTGCAATGTCGTAAGTGAGAGCTTGAGCTTGGCACCCAGTGGAAACTGTGCCAGTTCACACAGCACTTGTTTTGAAGGAGGATTCAATTTCATTTGCAAATGCTTATTGTCAAGGCAAGGAGTGCCAGTACAGATGAAAGCACCCCAATCATCTCCGGTTCTTTAGGTTTAATCACGTCTCGCCAATCGCTGAGAGAACGGAAGATTTAAACAAACATACGTGAAGTGGGGTGAAGCTGTAAAAGGGACCATTATGTTTCCGATTCAGAATCTATATTCTCTCACTTTCTAAGAATTAAACACAAGCTTTTCTCCCTTATTGATTAGTTGCTGAAGTAAAGGAACTGTGCAGCGTTCCCATGCTATCTGTTGACATGGAAAACAAGGAAAATGGCTCTGTCGGTGTAAAAAAGTAAGTGAAACTGCCTTGTGAGTTCTGCTTCTGCAAACAGAGGGACTTGGTTTCTATTTTTATACTTACTGCTTATCACTACAATACACTGAGGGTTGTCTTGATTGGTCTACACTGGCCACCAGCTTCCCTTCTCGCCCCAGTCCCTGTACCCTTTTTTCTGTATTTCCATTTCTCAGACATAGAGAACTCAGACTTCAAACTATGTAAAAAGGGTTAGCTTTGGAAAAGGAATGGTTGAACATTTAAATCCTGCATTCTGTATACTGAAACAAAAGCACCCCAAAACATATTCTGCCTTGCAAATCTATAGGCTGCAAGAATGGGGGCAGAAAAGAAAGTTCAAATCTTTTAAAATAAAATCATTACTCTCAGAGCTGAGAGCTATAACAAAGAAAGGGAAAAGCTTGAGTTAGAACTCTCTAAGTTTAGCAACTTATCAGTCCTGATTTTCTGAACTGATGACTGAGTGTAAAACATTTCAGTGTATCTATAGTGTTCTATTTTAATATCTGTCCTGACATTGGAACCCTGACTATGTTTGTTGTGTTACATGTCTGATTCTTTTAAATCGGAAAATTAATTTGCATATTCTGAAATGGGCTACATAATTCCAAACAATTCATAATGTTCATCTGTGAGTGTATGAGAAAAAAATGTATTTCTCATTTAGGAGTTATCTTGAAACCAAATTTTGATGATAAGGAGCAAGTTAGTTCCAAAAGAGTATTATGTTTCAGCTTTTTCATATCACTGAGTTTAAAATGAGCCTGAACTTGAGTTTAAGAGGAAAGCAATTAAATGTAATCCCAAAGAAGCTCTTCTGTGTCAATGGGAAAACAGTGTACCGTATGGTTTGTGAATTGAAAGTATATTTTGCTTCCCAGAAAAGTTATATGCAAAAAAAATCAGTAAAATCTGCTTTTTTTTAAAAAAAGCTCTCAGGTGAGTTATGTGTACAGAGCTGGGTGACCATTCTTGAAGTTCATAGTAGGTAAATTAGGGGAAACAGAGCATTTTTGTACTTAGGCATGCTGCCACCAATCAATATAAAATGAGTCTGCCTGCAGTGCTCTGAGCAGCCGAGGGACATTCCAGGTTTTGTGTTGGACTGCCCAGTGTGGTGGGTGCGAGGCTCTTTACGTATCTATTAAAACTTAAAATGTGACTAAATTAGCTGATAGACTGAGTACCTAATTTTACTAATTTCAAAAGCTAAGGGATATGGATAAATAGTACAGGAAATGAGGCACTTTTCTTGCATGGCTCAATGATCTACTACAATACGCTGCATTCTGTCTGCTGAAACAAAAGCACCCCAAAACATATTCTGCCTTGCAAGTCCATGGCTACAGGAATGGGGACAGCAAAGAAAGTTCAAATCTTTTAAAATAAAGTTGTTACTCTCAGAGCTGAGAGCCATAACATAGGAAAGTTCGATCCTGGCACCCCATTTGGTCTCCCAAGCCTGCCAAGAGTGATCCTTGAGCACAGAGCCAGGAGTAAACCCTAAGTACCGCCAAAGGTTGCTCCAAACCCAAATCCAAACAAACCAAAAACACATTTAATAGCTTTATTGAAATGTAAATTGCCTGTGTTTAAATTTGATACATTTTTATGTTGGCATGTACCTGTGCCAACATTATATCACAATTAAGGTCATTCGTTTTCCCCAAAGTTTGCATAACCTTTCTTATGCCCTTCTTTGGTTCTTCCTGCCTTCTATTCCCAGGCAATAACAAGTAGGCTCTCTGTCACTATAGTTTAAATTTTGTAGAATTTTATCTAAATGGAGTTGTTCAGATTTTACCTTGGGAAGGGAGTTTTGTTCTGGTTTCTTTCAACCATGGTAGTTGGCTTGGGGGGCAGCCGTTATAGTGTGTGTTAAGAGTCCATTACTTTTTATTACTCAATAATATTTCATTTAATGAATATATAGAAGGTCATTGAAGAATATCCTTTCCTTCAAAGATATTTCATTAAAGCATAGATGAGAAAAGAAAATACAGCCCTGGCCAACATTGAATGAAGTGCATTATTTGAAAACCTGTTTTCATTGCATATCATTTTGCTTAAAGCAGCTATTTCCAAGAGCCAATGGACAAAATTAAATGCGTGCTTATTGTACAACAATTTTTTATTTGTCCATCCACTTTTTTGATACGCATTTGGGTGTTTGCATTTGGGGGATGTTACCAATAAAACCTTCTTAATCATTTGTGCACAAGTCTTTGTGTGGTCATATGCTTTATTTTCTGTTGGATAAATATTTAGTTATGGAAAGGCAGGGCTGGATAGTATGTTTAATTTTTTTAAAATTTCCATACTGGGAGCTGGAGTGACAGCACAGTGGATAGGGCTTTTGCCTTGCAAGCGGCCGACCCAGGTTCAATTTCCAGCATCCCATATGGTCCCCGAGCACCATCAGGAGTAATTCCTGAATGCAGAGCCAGGAATAACCCTTGAGCATTGCCGGGTGTGACCCCCCGCAAAAAATAAAAATTCCATGCTGCTTTCTAAGCTAGTTGGTCCTTTTATATTCCATCAGCATTGTCTGAGCATTTTATTGTTCTAATTCTCATGAACTTGATTTGATTCATCTTTTTCATATAAGACATATTAGGTTTGTTTTTTATTTATATTAAATCATTAATTAGTATGATTAATTAGAATAATTAATCCCTAATTATTCCGTTATTGTCTTTCTTGTGCTTATTATTAACATATCTTTTTAAGTAAGGTATTATTCAAATACTTTTTCTATATTTTTTAGGCTATCTGTTACTGTATGGAGAGTTTTAGTGTATTTTTGATACAAGTTCTTTGACACATAAGTGACATACTATTTTCTAATGTTATGTTACTTGTATTTTCCTTCTGTCTACATCAGTATCATTTTTTTCAAAGTGCAAGAATTTTTTTGTTGGATGTCCACTGATTTATTTTTCATTTTATGGATAGTGTGTTTAGTGTTAAACCTAAAATTAAAAAATTTTAAAAAACTTGCCTAAAATTTTGTTATGTTTATTTAGATTTGAGACGATAATTTTTTTGTGGGGTGGGAAATGGAATTTGAATCACATCTACTGGCATATGATTTTTTCCTTATCATTTTATTTTGTTTATATGTTGAAGTGTTATTTTTAACATTTTTTATTAAAATTTTTTTAATAGTGAGACATCATGAGGTACAGTTGCAGACTTACACATTTTTGTGCTTGGGTTTCAATTATACAATGATCAAATACCCATCCCTCCACCGGTGCCCATTTCCCACCACCACAGATCCCAGTATCCCTCCCACTCCCCATCCCCCATCCCACCCTGCCTCTGTGGCAGGGCATTCACTTTTGAACTCTCTCTCTTATTGGGTGTTGTGGTTTGCAAAAGAGGCAATGGGTGACAATCATGCTTAGTCTATAGTCTACTTTCCGCATGCTTCTCCCATCCTGGGAGGATCTTCCCAACACCCTTTATTTGGTGTTCCCTTCTTTATCTGAACTCCCTTTTCCCCTAGTATGTGTGGTTGGCCTCCAAGCCATGGAGTAAAATTCCTGGTACTAATCTCGGCCATTCTTGGGTGTTAGTCTCCTATTTTGTTACTTTATGTTCCCCAGATGAATGCAATCTTTCTATGTCTATCCCTTTCTTGCTGAGTCATTTCGCTCAACATGATACTTTCCATGTAGTACCACTTGTATGTAAATTTCGTGACTTCGTCTTTTCTAACAGCTTTTCTCCATTGTGTAAATGTACCAAAGTTTCTTTAACCAGTCATCTGTTCTCCGGCACTCAGGTTTTTTCCAGATTCTGGCTATTGTAAAGAGTGCTGCAATAAACAGACAATTGCAGATGTCACTTCGACTATAATTTTTTGCCTCTCTGGGATATATTCCCAGGAGTGGTATTGCTGGATCAAATGGGAGCTCAATTTCTAATTTTTTGAGACTCGTCCATACTGTTTTCCAAAAGGGCTGAACCAGTCGGCATTCCCACCAACAATGAAGGAGTGTCCCTTTCTCACCACATCCGTGCCAGCATTGGTTGCTTTTGTTCTTGTGGATATGGGCCAGTCTCTGTGGTGTGCAGTGATATCTCATTGTGGTTTTGATCTGCATCTCCCTGATGACTAATGATGTGGAGCATTTTCTCATGTGCCTTTTAGTCATTTGGATTTCTTCTTTGTGAAAGTTTCCATTCATTTCATCTCCCCATTTTTTGATGGGGTTGAATGTTTACTTTTTGTGGAGTTCAACTGGTACTTTGTATATCCTTGACATTAACCCCTTATCAGATGTGTATTTGGCAAATATCCTTTCCCATTCTGTAGACTGTCTTTGTATTTTGGTCACTGTTTCTTTTGAGGTGCAGAAGCTTCTTAGTTTAAGATAGTCCCATTTGTCTATCTCTGTTTTTCACTTGCTTGGCCAGCAGTGTGACATCTTTGAAGACACCATTAGCTTCTATGTCATGGAGGGTTTTGCTAACTTTTTCCTCAATGTACCTTATAGATTCCGGTCTGATGTTGAGGTCTTTAATCCACTTAGATCTTACTTTTGTACATGGAGTTAGGTAGAGATCTGAGCCCATTTTTTTGCATGTAGCCGTCCAGTTTTGCCAGCACAATTTGTTAAAGAGGCTTTCCCTGCTCCATTTCACTTTTCTTGCCCCCTTATCAAAGATTAGATGCTCGTATGCTTGGGGGGAGATGTCAGTATATTCAACCCTGTTCCATTGGTCTACAACTCTGCCTTTGTTCCAGTACCATGTTGTTTTAATTATTACTGCTTTGTAGTAGAGTTTGAAGTTAGGGAGGTTGATTCCTCCCATTTTCTTTTTCCCAAGAATTGCTTTAGCTATTTGTGGGGGCTTATTGTTCCATATAAATTTCAGGAGTGTGTGCTCCACTTCTTTGAAGAATGTCATGGGTATCCTAATAGGGATTGTGTTGAATTTATTCAGTGCTCTGGGAAGTATTGCCATTTTGACAATGTTAATTCTCCCGATCCATGAACAAGAGATATTTTTCCATTTCCTCGTATCCTCTTTTATTTCCTGAAGTAGCATTTTGTAGTTTTCTTTGTACAGGTCTTTTACTTCCTTAGTTAAGGTGATTCCTAGGTACTTGATTTTCTGGGGCACAATTGTAAACGGGATTGTTTTCTTCATGTCACTTTCTTCTCTTTCACTATTTGCATATAGGAAAGCCATGGACTTTTGGCATATGATTTTTTTTCTTTTTGGGTCACACCCAGCAATACACAGGAGTTACTCCTGGTTCATGCACTCAGGAATCACTCCTGGCGGTGCTTGGGGGACCATATGGGTTGCTGGGAATCAAACCTAGGTCGGCTGCATGCAAGGCAGATGCCCTACCCACTGTGCTATTGCTCCAGCCCCTGGCATATGATTTTTGAGCTAATTTTTGTGTATGTTTGATCTAAGGAATAAAGTTGTTCAGCATCATTTGTTAAATTGTTTCTGCACCTTTGATGAAAATAATTGATTTTTTTCTGTGTGGGTCTGTTTCTGGACTTTTTTTTCATGACATTGTTATTTTTGTATGTATTTATGTTAGATGCTGTGCATTTAACCTTGTTGGACGCTAAATATTTTTGTATTCCTATAACTACTTTTGGTCTTTGTCCTAAGATGTGCTTAAGTTACTTGGAAACAAGTATTTGATCCTTTCAAGTCTTATTTTTACATCTTCTTTACCTGAGCAGTGTTTAATCTAGAGTATTTCCTTCCTACGTTGAGATGGCATCCATGTCTGTACACTGTTTTTGAGTGTGAACAAGGAGGCTTTTCCCTCTCACAGGTATTAGTATAATTTTTCTTTTTTGACTCTGTGCCATCTCCTAGCATTGTTTTAATTCTTCGATATGGTAGTTTGCATTTTTTGTTTTTCTTCAGGCTCAGTTTTCTCCCCTGTATGAAGTAACTGGTACTTTGATGAGTACATGATGGCAAGCTTTGTAGCCCTCCAGAGTCCCTCTGTGCAGTTCCCTTCTCTCTGAGACACTGGCTGTGAACAGCTTTAAATCTGCTGTAGACGCTAGGTGGAGGGAAACCTCGTTTCCCTCCCTCCAAGATCATTATTCTTCAATACCATTGAATGCATTTAATTTACTGCACTTAAATCTTGAGTACCATCTTGAGTACCATTCTTGCATGTATTTTAGTTGAGACAGAAGAATAAAATCTGGGTCCTGGTACCCCTCCTTGACCAGAAATAGACATCCTTTTAAATTTATATAGCAACAAGTAGCTTGTAACCAACATGTTGGATGAGGTAGAGTTAGATTTTAATACAGATTCTCCCAAGTCATAAAAAAAAAATGTCTCAAGACTGAGATTTACAAAACTAAGGTTTATGGTTGTTTCCATTTTATTTTCCAGGCATAGAACATATAGCTGCTTGACTGTGTGTGAAATACTACAGTGTATAGCTACTTCGAAGGGTTCTTCCCAGAACCTTAAATAGGAGGCCCTATTTTCTGACTACATGTACTTGAAAAGAGTTTGAGTTTCACACAGCTACTTTTTTATTGAGTTCTTACAGTATGCCTAGTGCTTAGTGTGAAATTTTTTATTCTTCAAAGTCATGTATAGAGGTGTGCATTATTTTTTCTGTTTTATCAATAAGAAGGGGCTGGAGTGATAACACAGCGGTAGGGCCTTTGCCTTGCACGCAGCCAACATGGCGGACCCGAGTTCGATTCCTCCGCCCCTCTCGGAGAGCCCGGCAAGCTACCGAGAGTATCTCGCCCGCACGGCAGAGCCTGGCAAGCTCCCCTTGACGTATTCGATATGCCAGACACAGTAACAACAAAGTCTCCAATGGAGACGTTACTGGGCCCGCTCGAGCAAATTGATGATCAACGGGAGGACTGTGACTGACTGTGATCGATAAGAAAACCCAAGCTTTGAAAGGTTAATGACTTTCTGAATGTTCATGCTGAAACATGCCTGGCTGATTTAAGTCTGGCTCTGAAGTCCAAGTTTGGTTTTCAGTGAGGGCTTCCCATCACTACCACACAAAGATGACTCTCACTGCAGTGAGACTAAAAAAGCCCATCTTTCATTTGTCTTCAACATTTGTAGATAGGTGCGAACAGTAATAGGACCACAATTTAACATAGAGTACTTCTTTTCCAAAATGCTTTTTTCTTATAAGAACAGAATTGTTTCAAGTCTTTCCTGAGTACATTAAACTGGTAGTGTTCTCAAACATGAGTTTGCATTGCTTGTGGGTCCTGTTAAAATACTGATTCAAAAAAACTGTCTATCCACAGTTTCTGAAAATGATTTACACATGAACACATGCCATTGAAGAGGACATATATGTGACCAACTAGCATATAAAGAGATATTTAATATCAGTGAGAGTTAGAAAACACAAATCGATATTATAATTTGCTCAGCAAAATTTCTTAAATTTGACCATAGCAAACACTAGAGAACTATAGATTTGTAGGCTACAGAGCTTATGAGGTTGTAAATTGGCACAGCAACTTGAAAAATAATTTGACATGATCTTCAGGACCTCATAATAAAATATATTATAATTCAGCACCACCAGTTTTGTACAATAGTACCTCCCAATGGAAATAGCACCTAAATTTTGAAATGTCATTTTAAAACATGGAATTATTCTCTTTTTTTTAGTGAAACACCACGAGGTACAGTTATAGACTTACAAATGTTTGTACTTGGGTTTCAGTTATACAATGATCAAGTACCCATCCCTCCACCAGCGCTCTTAATAATATATTGTATCCTTGACTGACCATATCCAAAATGCTATTATTTTAGCATGCAATCAGTATGAGCTATTTCACATTTTTAATTAAACTTTCTAAATCCATTGCATATTTTATACTTATATCTTAATTCAGATATAAAATTTTCATTGGAAATATTTTGTCTGCATTATATTTCATGAAATATATAATTTAGCAGAGCCTGGCAAGCTATCCATGGTGTATTCAATATGCTAAAAACAGGAACAATAATGGGCTTCATTCCCCTGACCCTGAAAGCGCCTCCAATACAGCGTTGGGAAAGATGAGTAAGGAGAGGCAGCTAAAATCTCAGGGCTGGGACAAAAAAGAAGTTGCTGGCGCCTGCTCAAGTAAATCAATGAACAATGGGATGACAGTGATACAGTGATACAGTGAAAATATATAATTTATCACATAGCCCAATAATTAAAAATCCTTAAAATGCTATTATATAAGTACCATAAATTATTTTCATATACTGTATGCCCACATATTGGCATGACTAGTTTATTTTTTTAAGAGTCATTGCTTTAACTTTGAAGCAGAAGCATATCAATTTTAAAGCTATAGCAGTCCAAATAAAACATATTCACTATGTCAATTTTCTTAACATTGAATATAAATGGGGTATCATACATATATAAGCAGATATCAGTTTATTAGTGTCAATTATTGGGGGTATTTTTAAGGGGGGTGCACCCAATGCTTGTGCTCTGTATTGTGCTCTGTAGATTTTTTTCTGTTTTTCCTTTTTTTGGGTCACACCTGGCAATGCACAGTGGTTATTCCTGGCTCATGCATTCAGGAATTATTTCTTGTGGTGCTCAGGGGACCATATGGGATGCTGGGAATCAACCAGGGTCGACCGCGCACACAGCAAACGCCCTATCCACTGTGCTATCACTCCAGCCCTTGTAGATTTTTTTCAACACAGTGTTTTGTGGAAGTAAATTTAAGTAACAGATCAGATTATTTTGGGAGAATTTTAAATTTAACATTCATATCGTAATGTGATACAATGTGAAAATTTATCTCTTTACCATTTTTGTCTTGATTAAATATTTGGAAAGCCTTCTTAAGTTATTTCTTTGAAGGGGGAGAGGCTCTGGAACCATACATGGTGACACTCTGGGCTTACTCTTGGGACCATTCAATCATCAGTACTCATGGTTCTCAGGGGATCATATGGGGTGCTGGGCGCGGAATTGGTGTTAGCTTCATGCAAAGCATGCATCCTATCTCTTGTCCTATTTTTCCAGCTCTGACTTCCTTTAGTTTTAATAAAATATTGAATGTGATTTAACAATACATTAAACCCTCTTTTTAACACTCACACAGCTCTTTCATGACTTACCCAACAAGCTACATCAAGGAATACAGATCATTAAACATATTGTGTTTTGTTTCTTTTCACAGTTTCAGTCAGTATCTGGTATTGATCCACAGCATTTGCAAATATGTAGTGAACAACTTAACAGTGTAGCTTTTGTTCATTTACTCCTAATCCCCGCTCTTTTGTGGTATCACATGAATCAGCAGCAGCTTTATGATATTTATTCCTTGAAAGCAAGGAGGTTCCTGGTTGCTCCCTTCTCATTATTCCTCTCTCATCCATTCCATCCACATCTCCCAGACCCTACAGCTACCCTGCCTGATGACCTGAATGCAGTGAGTGATAATTCTTGGGATACTGTTCTTTCCAGAAACAGTAATTTGGAAAGTTTGATCTTGATCGTGAAATACTTCTTCAGTAAAAGCAAAAGAAAATAAAATGACACATTTTGAGGGTGGGGCACACCAGGCTATGTTCAGGGGTTTCTCCTGGCTCTGCATTCAGGAATTACTCCTGGCAGTGGTAGTGATCAGGACTTACTCCTGGTTCTGTGCTCAGGAATCACTGTTGATACTACTGGGGATCAAACCATGGTCTGCATTGTGCAAAGCAAGCACCTTAAGCCCTATACTGTCTCTCAGGACTGATAACAGGTAACTTTTTAAGAAGGAAGGAAATGAAAAATGAGAGAGGGAGGGAAAGAGAGGAAGAAAGAGAAGAGGAGGACAGGAGGAAGGAGGGAATTGAGTCAGTAATTTAAAACTTCACAATGACCTTTTCTACTGAGGATCTGATGCTTTAATGTTTGGGAGGGGTATGTCAGTGCTGTGCTGTATGGTTTACTGAATATAGATAATCTATAAAAGTATGTTGGGTTCTGGAGTGATAGTACAGTGGGTAGGGCATTTGTTTACATTGCACATGGCCAATCCAGGTTCAGTCCCCAGCATCCCATATGTTCCCCCAGCACCACCAGGAGTAATTACTGAGTGCAGAGCCAGGAGTAACCCCGGAGCATGGGAGCATCGCCAGGTATGACCCTCTGCCTTCCGAAAAAGATAGCTTGTTACTATAATTGAAATACTTTCTTTTTCTTAGTGAAGTTAAAATTTCTACTGTCTGTTCTGATGTGTGGCATATTACTCTACTCCAGTTACCATCATGAAATACTGAAGACAGGGTGACTTAAACAATAGAAATTTATTTCTCACACTTGTAAAGACTGGAGCGATAGCACAGCGGGTAGGGTGTCTGCCTTGCACGCAGCCAACATGGCCAACCCGAGTTCGATTCCTCCGCCCCTCTCGGAGAGCCCGGCAAGCTACGGAGAGTATTCGATATGCCAGACACAGTAACAACAAAGTCTCCAATGGAGACGTTACTGGGCCCGCTCGAGCAAATCGATGATCAACGGGAGGGCCTTTACTTTTTTTTACTTTACTCTAAAGACTGGGACACCAAAGATCAAGGTGCTGGTGGCATCAGTTCTCCAAGGTGAGAGCTACCGCACCCCTCCCTTTGCTCCTTTTCCTGCCTCTGTCCTTCTCTTCCTGCCTTGTGACTGGTGGCCTTCCTTTGTGTTCTCATAGTCTTCCATCAGTGCAGGTATGTGGCCCTTCTCACAATGTCAACAATCCCATCAAATTAGGACCCCACCTTTATGACCTCAAATGACAAAACCTAGGATGTTGCCCAGGGATTTCAGTACAAACTTCAAACAGGAAATAAGCTTGGAAAGTTATCTTTGAGTCAGATCTATGAATAGCAATCTAAATAATTTGGAATATAAAGACTTGGAAGAATGATTTACTTTGTCAGTGCTTTTACTTCTTGTTTTTACTATATTCAAATGTAGCCAACTCTTATTTACCTGACTACTCAGATATTGAAAATGTCCTCTCAAGAATATTTGAATCTTTTTTTTTTGCTGGAAGCTTGTCTTTTAGCCTTATAATTTGTTGAGATGAAGGGAGAGGGAAAATAAGGTAAAGGTAAAGGTAAAGGCCCTCCCGTTGATCGTCGATTTGCTCGAGCGGGCCCAGTAACGTCTCCATTGGAGACTTTGTTGTTACTGTGTCTGGCATATCGAATACTCTCGGTAGCTTGCCGGGCTCTCCGAGAGGGGCAGAGGAATCGAACTCGGGTCGGCCATGTTGGCTGCGTGTAAGGCGAACGCCCTACCCGCTGTGCTAAAGAGGATAAAATTAAAGGTTACTTTGTTATTTGATTGCTTTATTATTTAATATATCATAGGTAAGTTGATCTTTATTAATTTATTAGAATTAAAGTCATATTGCTTATATTAGCCTAACACCATCTAGGGAAAGAGTACATTCATTTAATTTTTGAAAAAAAGGCTTTGGGTACACAACACTGTAGTGTACTTGTGAAATGTGATGCTGAGAATTAGCTTTTTAAAAAGATATTATGATAAATATATCACCACAAACTAAAGTAACTCCTGTTCCAGTCTCTAAGGTAATTTTGAAACAGAGAAGCAATTAATGGGTAAAATAGGGTTTTGAAATAACAAGTTATATTTATCCAGAATATTCATTTTTCTCATTAACCATCAATCTACAATGTCATATCTTTAATAAGTACCACAAAAGATTTACATACTCGTGTTAGAAAAAGTTGTGACCATTTCTACCTGCCTTCACTAATACTCAAAGGAAAATGAAGACGTGTTTGTTCTTAAAATTTTAATGTGCCAAGATGAAAATGTTTATAAGAAGGTCTCAGTCTGTATCTATTTGTCAGATTTGTTATTTACTGTGTCTCTCTTGCTCTCTTTAAAAGTGAGGTGATTGTTTAATTAAGGGATAATCATTTCCTAATCTAAATTACTCATGCATTATATGACTTCTATCATACATGATGTACCTAATCATATGCACAAGGACTAAAAGGTGACTGGGTTCAATGGAAACATTGATTTGATTAAACAGTGAATTGTAGATAAGTCCTTCCATTTATTTCTTGCTATTTTTTATAATAAGATACCTACATACATATTTAAAGCTTCTGTGCATGAAAAATATTTATCGTCTCTCTGCATGATATTCTAAGAAGCATTTTGCTATGATGACAGCAAATTATAAATATCAAATGATGATGAAATCTTTATATCTGCCACTTCATTTCATCAGTGCAAAATTAGCAGCCACGATGGGAACCACCATCTGGGAGGTGTTTTAAACAGTGTTGTTTAAATTCCTTCTGGAATTTGACAAGCACGTTAGAAGAGACAATTTGGAGAGGATAAACCATTTATAAGGGAATAAAATCTCAGTTTGACTACAAATACCAGTCCCTGAGGAGATATGTGACTTTCTCTGCAGAGACTTGGAGGGGGAGGGGAAATGACACTTAAAGACACTTAAATCCATCCTCTAAAATGTTCTCATGTCAGATATTATCCAGACATAGCTCTGTGACCCCTCCCATCTTTCCCCACACCCTGCCAGCCCCTACCAGCTTGTTTCTGCCTAGAATCATCCCCAACTTTCTCCTTAAAACTGCTGCTAAATCCTCAGGAAGGGACAGGCGAATTTCTTCATCACAACAACATAAATGGCCTTGAAGTGGTGATATGTGTCAGCACATAGCTATCTCCGCAAGCATCCTTCTCAGAGCCTAGCTTGGGGTATGTTGAGAGGAGTAGTTGCATGGAAAAATTGCCATGGAAAATCTGTGTTCGAGTCAGGGAGAGCATGCCAAGCTATAGCCACATGCATCCACAGCCACAGTTGTCCACATCCCAATTCCAGTCCACATTGGAATCAGTTGTTTCCAGCTCCACTTCCCCTTCCAGATTGCCAGCACCTTAAAGACAGGGACTATGCTCTTCTATCCTTGTAACCTGCATCTTTCATAGCACTGTAGCACTGTCAACCCATTGTTCACTGATTTGCTCGAGCGGGCACCAGTAACATCTCACAACAAATTGAGACCTGTTGTTACTGTTTTTGGCATATCAAATATGTCATGGGTAACTTTCCAGGTTTTGCCATGCGGGTGGGATACTCTTGGTAGCTTTCCGGGCTCTCTGGCAAGAAGGGAGGAATCAAACATATATAATATATATATACATATATATATACATATATATCAGAGCGCACTTAAAATAGTAGTTCTTCTTCCTCTTCTTTCTCCTCCTCTTATTCTTCTCCTCCTTCTCCTCCTCCTCCTCCTCTTCCTTCTTCCCTAGTTTCCCTGAATTTTATTTCATTTCTATTATGGTAATGCTAAAGCCAAATCCAGAGATATGAAGGAATCCCCTTTCCATTGCGCTTCTGTTCTTCATGGTATATTGCATGAAGTTTTGCATTGAAGTTGGTTTTTTTTCTCTGCTTCATAGCTAGGTTTAGAACATTTTTCAGAACTCTGCAAATGATGATATCACATCCCAGCAGAGTAGGTATCAGGGAAGCATGATGACAGTGAGGGATACTTCTTTGTTATTACTATTGGATATTCTTTGGTCGGGGTCATGGGGCCACATTCAGCATGTGGATAATAATTTTTTTAATAAATCAAGTTTGGGTGGCTGGAGATACGGGTTAGAAGAAGACCACTAGCCTTACATGTGAGGCCCTGGGTTCAATCCCCAGTATTGCAACCTCAATCCCTCAAATCTATTTTTTATTTTAAAATAGTTAAAGTATGACCCCCCTCTTGGAGAGCCAGGCAAGCTACTGAGAGTATCTCGCCCACACGGCAAAGCCTGACAAGCTCCCTGTGATGTATACGATATGTCAAACACAGTAACAACAAGTCTCACAATGGAGACATTCCTGGACCCCCTCAAGCCAATCGATGAACAATGGGAGGACAGACAGTGCTAACGTATGGACTCAGGAAGATAGTTCAGGAATTAAAAAACTTACCAAGACTGATCTCAGTTCAAATCCAACACCACATATGGCCTCCCCAAGCACCTCCAGGAGTGATCCCTGAGCACAGAGTCAGGAGTAAGCCCTGAGCACCACATGTGTGGATCCAAAACAAAAATAAATAAAATGCATAGTTTGAAAATATTAGGGTTAAAATAGATCTTTTACTTATTAAATGTTAGAGGTACATGTGTGTTTTTATATGCACACACATACACAAATACAGTTGCATGCATATATAGGCATGCAATGTTTATAGATACACAATTTTTAAGCCCCAAAGAAAAACACTTATACCTAAATGTTTTTAAATGAAATGCTTTATTGAGAAATCTTTGGTCATGCGGACTATTGTTTACTCACTTGTTGGCTGGCTTTTTGTGGAGGAAGGACAAAGCAATGCCATCCTACAGGGTATAATGATTATTTTCAACTTTTTCCACATATTGAACTCACCACTAGTTTAGTCCTAGACCCCATTGTCTTCTCCTCTCCAAAGGTTTCAATCGCCATCTAAAATGCCTTGTCTTCCAAATATGTCACTCGAGTCAGTCTAGACTCCTGAGCTAGATGCCTGTCTCATATTAGTTTTCTGCTTGGGTAGAATTGT
This sequence comes from Sorex fumeus, assembly GCF_029834395.1. Lineage (NCBI taxonomy): Eukaryota > Metazoa > Chordata > Mammalia > Eulipotyphla > Soricidae > Sorex > Sorex fumeus. The sequence continues at coordinate 17,441,118 of NW_026606104.1, read as the reverse complement.
TGCTCCAAATTCATTGTGGATAACTAACTCAGGGGTGGGTGTGAAACTGAAGTGAAGTCCAAGCCATGTCCCTCTCCAACCTGTGTCTCCCCATCAATAACTCATGAATATATATATAACTCATGAATATATATATATAACTCATGAATATATATATATATATATATATATGTTTGTATGTGTGTGTATTGCTTTTTTAGGTCACACCCCATGATGCACAGGGCTTACTGCTGGCTCATGCACTCAGGAATTACTCCTGGCAGTGCTTGGGGGACCATATGGGATGCTGGGAATCGAACCCGTGTCAGCCATGTGCAAGGCAAACACCCTACCCGCTGTGCTATCACTCCAGCCCCACTCATGCTGATATTAAAGTTTTGGTTCTGTGGATAAATGTCATGTAAATCCACATGCTCCTCTCTTTTTCAGAGTCACCACTCTGTAGTTTGAGTGACCAAGATACCTTGTTTGGATAAGTATAATAGACCTTTTACTGGTCCTTCTCCCCAAGGCTCCCTTCTAACACTCTAAAACATGTGAATCTCATCAGGCCACCGCCTTTACATATGATCATTTAACAAGTCCTTGCTGTTCATAGATAATGTCTGTCACAGATCCTGAAATAATCTTTCTCTGACTGCTTTTGCCGCAAAAGTAACTTCCACAGGAAAGACTACCTAACCCCAGAACCAATGCAGCACTGGCGCAATGCCCATCCTTCCACAGTGTCCAGATGCACATTTAACTGTGTGGTTATGGCTCACTGTAGCTCCAAACAATACGGTCATAAGCGGAAGCCCTTCCTTAGTCTTATTTGCTTTACTTACCAATGAACACTTACTCTTTGCTGGAAAGCTAAGAGAGGCTTTGTGCTCCAGGACCTTCTGAGCCACATTAAGCTATTTGTAATTTATCATCAAGGCAGTGAGAAGTTTGAAGGATTTTAAGCAGAAGGAACTATATTATCAGATTACACTCTGGAAGAACTGCTTGGAAGAGACATAGAAATATCCTCTTGAATACTCCTGAAACTCAGACATGAAACAGAATCATAGATCCTTGCCTTTGTTTCTCTCTCGTATTTCTTCTGTCCCTACTCCTGAAACCCAGTGAGCAAGTTCCGAGTGCTTGGTCATCATCTAATCATCCGAGGATTAATTGAAACCCTACTAATGTGCTTGACACAAGGAAAAATTATGAAGTCCCGAATATGTGCACCTCCTGCTTTGGTGCAACCTAGAGCACCAGTTTTTCATTGTTGTTGTTTGTTGGGGACCACACCCATTCGTGCTCAGAGCTTACTCCTGACTCTGTGCTCAGGAATTACTCTTGGTAGGCTTTGAAGACTGTATGGGATGCTGGAAATTGAACCAGGTCAGCCATCTGCAAAGCAAACGGCCTACCCAATGTACTATCTCTCTGGTCCCTCGCAGCAGTTGGAGATATTATCCAGTGGGTAGGATGCTTGCTGTACAGGCAGCTGGCCCAGATTCTATTCCATACACCATCCATAAGCACCACCAGAAGTGATCCCTGAGCTCAGAGCCAAGAGTAAGCCCTAATCACAGCAAATGTGACACCTGCTCTTCTCTAAAATATAAAGGAAGTGAATAAAAAAGAAAGGGGAGGGGCTGGAGCAATAGCACAGTGGGTAGGGCGTTTGCTTTGCACATGGTTGACCTGGGTTTGAGTCCCAGCATCCCATATGGTCCCCTGAGCACCGCCAAGAGTAATTCCTGAGTGCAGAGCCAGGAATAACGCCTGTGCATCGCCGGGTGTGACCCAAAAAGAAAAAAAAAAGAAAGAGGAAAGAAAGGTCTATAGAGAACATTATGCAGAAGGCCTGGTGGTGGTGATATAGAAGTATGACCATCATATGCCTGAGTCACTAGGCCTCTCTTAATATAGTCCGACTTAATTCATCAGTACATTATGAATTACCTTATATCACAGGCTTAATGGCTTATTAGGAAAGCAGTGATTGAATTAGTGAGAGCATGGTCTTCTGGAAACACAAGATCTTCATAAACACAAGTGATTATGGCCCCAAGGAACGTTCTGGGGATATGGGCCTCTGAGACAAGAGAGGACTTGGGTTGAAACCTGCTGACCTTGGCTGCCATAAGCAGCAGGTATGGCTTCACTTTCACGTGCTCTGCTGTGACAGTTGTCTCTGGATCTGTTTTGCAGTTCCATGGAGAATGGGAGACCACCTGATCCTGCAGACTGGGCCGTGATCGATGTCGTCAATTATTTCCGAACAGTGGGATTTGAGGAGCAAGCTAGTGCTTTCGAGGAACAGGTAACAGCATCCAAAGGAACACACAGTGGGCACAGTTGCCTCTCTTTGCCCCAAGGCCCAGATGGGAGAATGAAAAGAACCAAAGCATAGAGCGGGGGCCAGTGAAGCTCTCTGAATGTCCTCTTCATGGTTATTTCAAGTCTAAAACCTGAGGGGCAGAGGCAAGGTAGAAAGAGTGATGATCCACTAAGTCTTTGCAACAGAGAAATCTATACCCAGAAATGCACTCTCGGCTTTAGAGGAAGGCTGAGCTCAGGTACATGTGCATCTTCTGAAAGGCCAAACAGCTCCACCTCCAACACAAACAAACAAAGGAGCAGAAAAAGAGAAGGACAGAAGAAGCAAATCCAGTGGAGACAGGTAGCACTATCTACTCTTGGGCTCACCAAATCTACTTTCAGACCTTCTCAAATTTGACTGCCACATGCTCAAAAAAAAGCATTGAGTTTAAAGAGCAAAGGTTGTTGGGGGTAAATTCTGGTTCTTCTAACTATGGACTCCAGGCAAGTTACTGCATTTTAAGACTTCATTTTCAGAAAGGGCTAGCACTGTTGGATCCCTGGCACCACAGAGCCGAAGTAGCCCTACTGGATGTGCCCCCCCCCCCCAAAAAAGTTGTGGTTTTCTAAGTTCTCCTTTTACTATTGTAGTATTTTAGTATAAGTGAAAGAATCATAAACAGACCAAAAAATTGTGTGTTGCATCTTCCACATTTCCACACACATACAAATTTTGTCATTTCTTACACTTTCATGGTGGATTCAGATTATTTATCATATAATATCATTTGTGATTTAATACCTAGCTCTCTTTTAACCTGCACATAGCTACACATATATATATCTATGTATACATATATGTATATATGTGTGTGTGTATATATATATATATATATATTGCTTTTTGGGTCATACCCGATGATGCTCAGGGGTTACTCCTGGCTCTGCACTTAGGAATCATCCCTGGCGGTGCTGGGGGACCTTATGGGATACTGGGGATCCAACCCAGGTTGGCCGCGTGCAAGGCAAACGTCCAATCCACAGTACTATTGCCCTGGCCCATATATATATATATATATATGTATATATATATATATATATATATATATATGCCAAACATAGTAACAACAAAGTCTCCAATGGAAATGTTACTGGACCCACTCGAGCAAATCGATGATCAATGGGAGGGCCTTTACCTTACCTTTATATTTAATTCAGAAAATTTTCCAAAATGGTAAAATAAATCGGAGAGCCTGGCAAGCTACCAAGAGTATCCCACCAGCACGGCAGAGCCTGGCAAGTTCCCAGTGATGTATTTGATATACCAAAAACAGTAACAAGTCTCACAATGGAGACGTTATTGGTGCCTGCTCGAGCAAATCGATGAACAATGGTAGGACAGTGGTACAATGCTACAACCACCAGAATAACTACAGTTAGAAAGACTACAGGCAGAACAACCATACAGTTTACATTGTTGGTGGGAATTTAAACAGAACACCTACATGTTATGTACCCCATCATCCCCCCAATTTTTTCCTGAATATTTCCCCCAAAAGAAATAAGGATATATACTCACAAAACTTGGTACAAAATTATCCGTTGGGAATTTTATTTATAGTAATCCAAAACTAGAAGCCTAAATCTCCATCAAGAGGAGGATAAATACACAAATCTTGGCATAGCACACAAAGGAATACTACCTAGAAATAAAAAGGATTGGACTGCTGATATTTGTTGGAGGTTGAGTGAATTTCAAAACATCATACTGAGAGAAACTTTACATAAAAAGAGTTCATAGTGTAGGCATTCTTAGTTCTTTTCAGTTGCTATTTAAAAAAATACCATAAACTGGGTGGCATCACTTATCACTTAATCACTTAACTTCCCGTTAGTCGTCGATTTGCTCGAGCGGGTGCCAGTAATGTCTCCATTTGTCCCTGTCGCGTGCTAGTGTAGTCCAATGGCATCTCTTCGCTCCGGGAACATGAAGGGCCTCAAACCGATCGTTCATGATCTTGATGAAGAAGTCTGACCATCTGGTAGGTGTGCGGCCACGCGGTCTTTTGACATCCCGTGGAATCCAGTCGGTAACAGCTCTAGTCCAGCGGTTGTCTTTAAATCTCATTACGTGACCAGCCCATCTGATTTTCGACACCTTGGCAAATGAGACAGCGTCCCTGATTCTTGATCGTCGACGGATGTCAGAACTCCGGATTCTTTCTCTCATTTGAGTGAAACGTGATATTCCAAGCATAGCTCTTTCTATTCTTCTTTGGGAGACCTGAATAGTGTTCTCATCTTGTTTGCGTAGGGCCCAGGTCTCTGAGGCATATGTTAATGCAGGAAGAACAGTGGAATCAAAGAGATGTGCCCAGAGCCGGAGGTTCTTCATCCTCTTAGCTATTTCTTCGACGTTCTTGAAGGCGTTCCAAGCCGCTCTCTTCCTCCTGCGCAGCTCGGGTGCCAGGTCATTTGTCATGTTGACCTTACGACCTAGGTACACATAGTGTTGCATTTGGAGATGGTCGTTCCATTGAGAGTGAATGGGGCGTCAGGAACGAGGCTGTTTCTCATAAACATTGTCTTCGTAAGATTCAGCTGTAGTCCTACCTTTCCACACTCACGGTCAAAGTCGGCCAGCATTTGTGCCGCTTGGCTGATGTTTGGTGTTATTAAAACAATGTCATCAGCAAAGCGGAGGTGGTGTAGTTGCCGACCATCTATCTTCACTCCCATTCCTTCCCATTCCAGTCGTCGCATGATGTTCTCGAGGGTGGCACTGAAGAGTTTCGGTGAAATGGTATCACCCTGCCGCACCCCTCTCTTGACATCAACGATCACTTCTTTGTAGAATGGTGAGATCCTGGTAGTGAATCCGCAATACAGCTCACGGAGGATCCTGATGTATTGGGCTTGAATGCCCTGATTGGCTAGGGCTTCAATGACCGCTTCCATCTCAACAGAATCAAAGGCCTTCTTTAAATCAATGAACGTTAAACAGAGCGGCATCTTGAACTCCCGAGAAACCTCAATGAGCTTGGTTATTGTGTGAATATGGTCGATGGTGCTGAATCCTTTGCGGAACCCTGCTTGCTCGCATGGTTGTCCTTCATCTAGTGTTCTGCCAATCCTCTTTAGGATGACTCGAGTGAACAACTTGTAGATGACAGACAATAGGCAGATTGGGCGATAGTTGCCAATGTCATGGATGTCTCCCTTCTTGAACAGTAGTACGGTCCTGCTGGTTTTCCATTGGGACGGAACCTTGCATTCAGACAGATAGCGAGTGAAGAGCCGAGCCAGTGGATTGATGAGTACTGATGGCAGGTTCTTCAGGTGTTCAGGTCTGACCTTGTCTGGGCCGGGTGCTGTTTGTTTCTTTATCTACGAAATGGCGTGTCGGATTTCGGAAGGGAGAACGTTGGGAATGACATATCCATCCTATGGAATTTGGTATGTCGGCAAGTGGACATGGCTATCGAAGAGATTTGAGTAGAAGTCATGGATAATCTTCTCCACTGCCGTTCTGGAGGATGTGATGGATCCATCAGGACATCGGAGGGCAGTCATCTTGGTCTTGTAGTTGGCGAAGGACAGGCGGGCATTATGAATACTTTTCCCGGCTTCTGCCGCATCTACCAGTACTTCTGCTCTTCTCTCTTTGAGGTCTTCCTTGATCGCATCTCTGCACTGCTTTGCGAGCTCGGACATTAGCTTGCGGTTGCCTGAGGCATGCGCCAAACCACGCTGGTGAATTAGCTCAAGAGTTTTCGAAGATAGGTGATCTTTTGTGGCTATCTCTCTCTTGGCGTTCCTCGCACATTCATGGAGGTGCTGAACCAGTCGATCGTATTCCTCGTCAATGTTGTCAACAATGGCATCTTCCCATGCTGCCGCAATAGTACCAAAGAGTTCCCAGTTGGTGGTCATTCTGGGAGTTCTCTTCTTAAACTTTGCAGCCCTTTCTCCCTGCTCTGTGAAGTAGAATTTTGCATGAAGGAGACGGTGGTCCGATCCCGTTCGAAATTTTGGGACAACAGCAACATCGGTCAGGCAAAACTCTCGATTGAATATGATGTGGTCTATTTCGTTGTGGAATCGTCCACCGGGAGACTCCTATGTCCAACGTTTAGATTCTGCCTTCTGGAACTGTGAGTTACCATGAATGGTCTTGGTCGACATGATGAACTCAGACAGTCTCTCACCCTGTTCGTTCCATTCTAGGCCATGGGTCCTGATGTGAAGTTCTTCAGCTGATCATCTTGGTCCTATCTTGGCATTAAAATCACCCACAATGATCTTGTAGAAGGTGTGGTCTTCTTTATAGAACTTCTCTAGCTCCATGTAGAACTTCTCGATTTCTCTTTCTCGCGACACATCATAAGACACTAAATACCCATCTTCCGGAATTGTCGTACCATATTTGATAGGGTTCAAATATGGTAACACCTACAAGGGGGTTTAGAGGTTGCCCCAAAAGCCTCTATCCCTCTCGAAAAGACTGGCAAGCTACCGAGAGTATTCTGCCCGCACGGAAGAGCCTGGCAAGCTATCTGTTGTGTATTCGATATGCCAAAACCAGTAACTATAACTGGTCTCATTCACCTGACCCTGAAGGCTTCACCGACATGGCAGCACTGAGAAGGATGAGAAAGAAGAGGCCGACAAAATCTCAAGGCCGACCTAGGCTGCCACAACGAAGGAAGACAAAAATGATCGTCTGTACTTTCAATGCACGTACGCTAGCATCAGATGCATCCATCGAGGACCTGATGGTACAAGCACGAATGATCAAGTACGACATCATTGGTCTGACCGAGACAAGAAGGCACGAATCTCACCATGCCGTTTTCGACACTGGAGAAGAATTGTTCCTCGGAACATGCGATAAAAGAGGTGTTGGAGGGGTCGGTGTCCTTGTCAACACAAACTTGGCCAAGAGCATTGATTCATTCGAATGCCTAACAACCCGAATCGGACGTTTACATTTGAATAGATGTGGCTCACTGCCTACGGTTTCTATCTTCGTTGTCTACGCACCAACATCTCATTATGATGAAACTGGGTGGCATATAAACAAATATTTATTTCTTAAAGTTCTGGAAGCTGGAGACCCCAAGATTAAAGCACCAACAGGTGGGATGTTAGATGAGGGTCCACTTGCTAAACAGCTTCTTTATTGCTGTTTTCACATGGGTCATGTGATGGTAGTGCTCCCTGGGGCCTCTTGGAACCAGGCACTAATCTGAGGGCTCTTCCTTCATTTCTTAATCACTCACAATTTCCCCAAATACCACTTAGTGGTCAGGTTTCAACATTTGTACTAGGGGGTAGTACAAATATTCAGACGAAAGCAGTTCTATTTAGGTAAATATTGAGAGCCTCCATTTGTTGGGAAAGACGAGTAAGGAGAGGCTGCTAAAATCTCAGGGCTGGGAGGAATAGAGATGTTACTGGCCCCATCCAGTAAATTGATGAACAATGGATGACAGTGATAACAGTGATACAATGATTGAGAACAGGAAAATGCATCAATGGTGGGAAAGGTAACAGTGGTTGCCTGTGGATAGTGGGAGTGAAGAATGAGTAAAAGAGGAATGAGGGGACTTGCTGGTCTTCTGTGTCTTGAGGTTCCAGTTACAAGTATATGTATTAGTCACTGCCTATGCACTGGAAACAGTTCAGATTTGTGCCTTGGGTAAACTATAAATTTTACCACAAAGGGCAAAGAGCTAAAAAGAAAAATCAAAATCAAAGTGGCTTGCAAGTAGAAGTATTTAGCAAGAACTGCACTGATGTATATAAATTTTTTTCAATTAAAAATGTTATTGAGGCACCATGATTTATAGTTTTCTATAGTTGAGCTTTGAAAATACAATATTCTAGCATTAATTTTACCACCAATGTCTATACAATTTTCCTTGAAATGCATTAGAACATGGTTGTTAAATTGGACAGAGGAATGAATAAGTCACCCACACATATATGACATAAATGTAGGAGGTAAAAATCACAAGATCTAATTGGTGGGAATATGATATTCATTATACTTACAACATTTTGTTTGAAATTGTAGTAAAATTGTCAGGAGGAAATGGGTCAGGTTGGAAAGCCAAGTCCAATCAACTGCAACATTTCTTTAATAGTATGATGTACACTAGTGTCACTGCAACTGAGCAAGTAATTTATAACATTAAACTTAAATAATATTGTAAAAGATTAACAATAGCAACAACCAGAAAAATAAAAACCTTTTCTGAACTCTCTTGGCCAGATTCCTAGCTCCGTTTAGAGATTCTTCAGATTGAACTTTTGCTCAGACCTTTCTGAGATAGGTATCTCAAGTTGGAATGGGGGAACTGCTCTTTGGGCCTCTTGGATTCTGTGCAGAACCTCAGGCCAGAAACTTAGATAAACTCTGAGCTCTTCTTCCTTAATATAACATTACTCTAGATCCAGAGACACACTGAGGCAAAAGGAAACACTCTCTTGTGAAGCATTACATTCAGAAGATGCTTAAGAGGGGAAAGGAATGTCATCATATTGTTGTGTTGAAGCCCACAAGTCAGGATTCAGAACTATAAAAACAGTTCTACCTTCTACCGTGGCATCATCTCATTTCTATGCCTTTTTCTGTTTGACTCACATATTTGGAACAGAGATGAAGATGGTGATGGAGATCTTTTCAAATTCAATCAATACTCCTTTTGTTTGTTTCTTTTTGTTTGGGGGCTACACCATGTAATGCTTAGGGTTTATTCCTGTCTCTGCACTCAGGAATTACTCCAAGTGATGCTTGGGCAGAGGTGGGGTGTATGGGTTTGGGAGATATGGGATGCTGGGAATTGAATATAGGCCAGCTGCATGCAAGGCAAACACCCTACGCGCTGTACTATCGCTCTAGTCCAAACATAGAAAAGTTTTAAATGGTACATTTTTTGTGGTATATCCATGGATCACAATTAAATTTTAAATTGTACTGCCAGCCAATGGGCTGGAGTGATAGCACAGCAGGTAGGGCGTTTGCCTTGCACGCAGCCGACCCGGGTTCGATTCCTCCACCCCTGTCAGAGAGCCTGGCAAGCTACCAAGAGTATTCCATTCACATGGCAAGGCTGGCAAGCTACCCGTGACATATTCAATATACCAAAAACAGTAACAGCGAGTCTCACAATGGAGACATTATTGGTGCCTGCTCGAGCAAATTGATGAATAACAGAACAGTGATACAGTGCTATAGTGCTACTGCAAGCCAATACAATAGTGGAAAACTTAGAGCAATAAAATATTCAACTGTTTCTTCAAATTAATGTGAAGGGATTAGTTATAAGAAAGATAGGCATATCTTCCTTTAAGCTGTAAACATGGGTAAAGATGTGTACAAATATAACTGATTGCCTTTGTCCTCAGGGGCATTAAAGAAGTTTCTGACAGTTTCCGTTCCTTTGCTAAACAAGAGACAAACACCATAAAGTGGATAGAAATGAATCGAGGTTTAATAAGACTGTAGAACAGAAAACTCAGGGTTTAAGAATAGCCACCACAGAAAACTGGAGTAAAAGCTAATGAAGGAGCAAAACAAGCTGACAAAAAATAAAAAGGAATTATTTCAACGTTCCACTGACCTGATAGATACACATATCTAGATACACATGAGAAAGCAGCTTCCATTTCTTATTCAGGTGAAATGTCTTCAGGTTTGGCTTCTATGAAAAATAATGTGTCAACCACTATAAAACTAGGAATAGAGCTTCCAGTTGACTCATTAATCCATTTCTTGTCATCTACACCAAAACACACACACACACACACACACACAAAAACCTGCTTTGCTTCAAAAGATATATACATATTTGTGTTCATTGCAGTATAAAGTATAAAAGCCAGGATTCTGAAGCAACCCAATGTCAACAAAAAATGAAGGGATAAAGAAGTCATGGTAAACATATACAATGGAATACTACTTTAACCCCTTGTCAAATGTATGACGTGAATTTTTTTCCTATTCAACAACTTTTTTTTCCTTTTAAATAGTAGTTTCATTTGTTATGCAGAAGTTTATTAGTATTACGGAATCCCAATTATTACCCTTTTTTTGCCATTGGAATCTAGTTGCCAAAGACATCATTGAAGTTGAGGTTCTGAAAAGTTTTCTTCTCTATTTTATGGTTTTCAGTTTTATGTTAAATCTCTAATCAATTTTGACTCGGTTTTTGCACGTGGTGTGAGACTGTGGTCCGAATTCACTCTTTTCTATGGCTCTCTAGTCTTCCCCGAACCACCTGTGCTTATCTGTCCCAGTGTTTTTCACCAGTAGGCAGGCAAGAATAGCTTAGCATAAGCTGACAATCATTGGCTGATGAGTGTTGAGCTCATAGTCACTCCACCCACAGTGAGCTGAAGAGGGCAGGGTGAGACAGGGGCATCTTACAGCAAAGGAGAATTTCTCCTGGAGAGGAGCTTTTGTTCAAGGAGCCATGTCATAAGATTCAATGGGGCTTGGTATAGGCTTGAGTAATTTATCATCTTCCTCTCCAAAGTTACATGGAAAATTCTCAGAAAATAAAATCTCTGCAAACTGGTAAGGAAAGGCCACCTCTTCAAAATGGTGAATTATTACAAAGTACTAGGAGTTCCTCAAGATGCATCCCTCACTGATATTCAGAATGCTTATTCCTGGTTGTCTCATCAGGTACACAGAGAAAAACAAAATAATAGGAAGTCAGCTGAAGAGAAATTCAAAAAAATAGCAAAGGCCTATGAGGTCTTGTCTGATATTCAGAAACGCATTAACTATGATATGTCCAGAAGGAGGCACAGCAAAAGGGAAAATGGAGAAGACAGAAAACACTCGAAGGAGAAAGTGTTTGAAGAGAAGTCGCACTATGACTTGCCAGATGTCACTGAAGCTGAAGACCTTTTGGATGTTAATAGTTCCACTGGCCAAGTGGCATATGCCAAGAAATTCCACTCCCCCTTCTTTGATTTAGCGACCATATCAGACACAGGATTCTCTACTTTTGTACCTTGCAGACCCAAGCCACGTCCAAATACTTCTGGGACATTAGTACCTTTTGTTAGCAGTGGAATGAAAAACTTCAGACTAATCACCACTTGTAACTTGATAGTAAGTGGCAAGAGAGTTGTTACACAGAATGTCCTAGAAAATATAAAAGGGAATACCAAAGTAGAAAGAGAAAACCTTTTTCATCAGGTTCCTCCACATCATCAATAAGTTGCTGCCACTTTGTTCTTTCACAGGGAGATTTTCCCTTGAGACTGGTAAGTCTGATGTTGATCAAGAATTTTACTTCCCACGTGTTACCTCAATACTCCTTTGGGCTGTGAAGTGCTACCATAGTTCCTTCATATAGAAAAGGAAAGAATCACTTGGCCCAGGCCCCTTTATTGCTAAGCAATAAAAACTGCCTTGTTCCGAAACATGTTTATCTACTGAGCTGTAACTTCCAAGTATTTTACTAATTTAGTCTTAGGTCCAGGATCATGCCCTCATTGGAAAATTTAAATCTGTCATCTCTAATCATTACTTTAAAGCATGAGTACTTATTGAAACTTAAAGTATGCCAACATTTTAAATATGATTGCCTAACAGGATTTTAATTACCTTTATGTAAAGACAGAATCACTGTAAGTAGTTTCAATGAAACTTAACACATGCTTAGCATATAAATGTAAACAAGATTCTAAGATGTGAATTACCTTTTTGTTTATATTTTAATCATGATGTACATGCAAAATCAAGAGACTTTTTCTGTTTCTTTAACTGGCTCTAGTCACACCCTTTATTTATACTGAAAAAAAGAAATGGGGTTCAGAGGAATTATTCCTTTTGAAAATAATCTGCATTAGAACTTCTGTCTGCTATTAGATAGTTCCACTAAGAATTTCCAGTACACAAAATTCCAAGACAGTTCCATTGGAATTTACAGTCTCAAACTCATGAGTACCATACTCTAGTACCACCAACAGATAAAATTTAAACTCCTTTTGCATCAAAATCTTTTATAGAAGAGTTGTGTGACAAATGATTGACTGCTTGATTTTTATTATGATTATAGTTTAGGTGATATGTTTACAGTATTGTTTTGATGTTAATAGTTATAGTGACACATCGCTACTGAAGTCCCAGAGATTATACCTATGTCCTTAACGTTATTTTGTTTCCTTGCTTTTTTTGTCCACACTCAGTGGTGTTCAGGGGTTACTCTTGTCTCTGTACTCAGGAGTTTCTCTTTGCAGTTCATGGGGTACCCTGGGATGCTGGGGGTCAAACCCCAGTCAGCCATGTACGAGGCAAGTTCACTCCCCATTATACTATTATACTTTAATGTTACTTTTAGTCCCTCTCTTTTTTCCAGTGCTGTACCCCCTCTTCTTTTGTGTAATCTGGATCAAGGGTTGTCATTGCTCAACACTATTTTCTTGTTTTCTATATTATAGATGAGTGAAAATAAAGTATATTTTTTCAGTGTAAATTTATGAGACAAATGTTTATGTCTTTGCACTTTTTAAATGTGTAAGACTTTTAAAACTCTGATCGGAATATTCTTGCCTCCTTTTGACAAAGGGTAGTTTTAAGACATGTAACATACTTTCAGAATGGAAGCAGAAGACATTTGGAACCAGAATACATGCCTTTTTGAAAAAATGTTTTAACCTATACATGTTTACTTGTAGTTATTCAAAGCTTCATATAATGTGCTAAGCTAGATGCCTTACATGAATTATTTCAAATATCAAGATGCTTTAGAAGTTCGTTTCCAGCTTACAGTTGAGGAAACTGAAGCTCTTTGCCCAGGATCACCACAATACCACACACAGTCAGTTGGAAAAACCAAATTCACATTGAGATTTGCCTGACTTAGACGTTTGTTTCCATTAGCCAAATTCTATTCCTGGTCTCAGCTGATGGTTCTTTTCAAATGATGGCTTAAAAGAAAAGTTTCGTTGCAAGTATGAGATATTCATTTCAAAAGATAGAAATAATGCGGATTTCCAGATTGAGATTTGTCTAATCAACCCTTGTCTGAGGTGAGCTGTATGTAGTCTGGCTACTGAGTAAAGAGAAAATCAGACTGGAGCCTGAAACAGGATTTCCCTTTTTGTTGCAACTAAATTCCAAATTTCAGCATTTTTTTCACAAGACATAACTTGGCTCTTGACAGAAATGCTGAATTGTGGGAGGAATTTTTGCCAGTAGGTTCTTTTTTTAAAAAAATTCAGTTAGTCATGGAAGTTTTTTGTTCAGAAAGATGGAGAACAGGAAAAAATACTTTTAAAAATGGAAACAGGCACATTTTCTCCTGCCCCTTTAATTTTTTTCCTCTCTCCTTTCTGAATAAAACTTTCAAAATAAAAATTAAAAATAACAAAGCATTCCAGTGAGTCAACATTCATGTGTGAAATGGAGCATGAGTTTGTAAATAACCCACTAGCCATGTTTTTTTGACCTCACAAGTCCTTCAGAACCATTCCTGTGTCTTCTCAGGGGTCAATGGCTGCCCTATATTCTCTCTTCCTTAAAAGCACTCTTTGGGATTACTAGCTGCCTAAACAAAATGAAGAGTTTTAGTACTGAAAATTTAATTTCTATATCCTTAAATATTTTTCTTTTTTCCCTTATGAACCAATGCTTTTATAGTAGCTTTTTTTTTATATGAATAGCTATGAATAACTGTCTCTGACAAACTAATATTGGATGTTTTGTTTCCTAGTGTATGACTAGTATATACTTTATTTATACTATATAGTAAAGTAAAAAAAAGTGTGGAGCGATAGCACAGCGGGTAGGGCATTCGCCTTACAAGCGGCCAACATGGCCGACCCGAGTTCGATTCCTCCGCCCCTCTCGGAGAGCCCGGCAAGCTACCGAGAGTATTCGATATGCCAAACACAGTAACAACAAAGTCTCCAATGGAGACGTTACTGGGCCTGCTCGAGCAAATCGATGATCAACGGGAGGGCCTTTACCTTTACCTTTTATAGTAAAGTAAAGTAAGTAAAGGCCCTCCCGTTGATCATCGATTTGCTCGAGTGGGCCCAGTAACGTCTCCATTAGAGACTTTGTTGTTACTGTGTCTGGCATATCGAATACTCTCGGTAGCTTGCCGGGCTCTCCGAGAGGGGCGGAAGAATCGAACTCGGGTCGGCCATGTTGGCTGCATGCAAGGCAGACGCCCTACCCACTGTGCTATCGTGACATAATATCACGGTGCTCCCGTTGTTCATCGATTTGCTCGAGCAGGCCCAGTAACATCTCCATCATGAGACTTGTTATCGTGCTTGGCATATTGAATACGTCACGGGGAGCTTGCCAGGCTCTGCCGTGCAGGCGAGATACTCTCGGTAGCTTGCCGGGCTCTCCGAGAGGGGCGGAGGAATCAAACTCGGGTTGGCCATGTTGGCTGCGTGCAAGGCAAACGCCCTACCGCTGTGCTATCGCCCTAGCCCCATGACATAGTATATACAACACATATACCACCATATATGTATGTAAGCTATTTTTCCTCTTTTTCTGGTTAATAAATGGTTGGTGATTTACAAGTAAAATGAGGACTATGGTCCTGTCAAAAATTAAACATAAATTATTGTGTGGGCTGAGTTCTATATTTGCAAGAGTGCTGTCTTATAAAATCCTGCCAGAAATCCATTATATGTACAAATCAAGGAGAAAAAGGAGAAAAAATTTATCTAAGGTCACAGGTCAGCCGGTCACCTGTTTCCCAGTGCTTCCCACCCCTCTCCACTGAGGCAGTCAAAGCACATGCCCCCTTGATGATAGTATAGAAGGGAGTCAAAATGTTATACAGTTTATCTAGATACTGCCCTCTTGTCTGTTCATCAGTGAGAAAGGTGGACACAGACGTGGGTGGAATCATGTGGTAATATATTTACCATGCACATCTCTTGAACCCACGTCTCCTAAAAATCAGCTTAGTGTTTTTTTTCTCAAGTAACAATAACAAAAATAAGTTTTGGATACAGAATGATAGCACAGTAAATAGGCATTTGCCTTGCATGCTGCAGACCCAAGTTCGATCCCCAGCACCCCACACGGTCCCCTGAGCCCTCCAGCAGTGATCCCAGAGCACAGAGTCAGGAATAAGCCCAGAGCAACACAGGGTGTGACCCCCCAAAATGAAAGTTTCATTCTTTTTAGGACTTTCATCTGGAAGTTCTAAACTACTATTTGTTTGGGGGTTCTCATCTCTTTCTTGAGAAGTCATTTTTACTTCAACTTTAAAAAAAATGCTTGTAGTTATCAGAATAGATATCATCAAGATAGAGTCATCAGGATAACCAGTATACCAGATTGTGCACCCAAATGGTTTGGGGAATGGTCTCTGAGCAGGATGTGGGGGGGATAAGGGCTTGAACTAGACCGAGCCCTGCACCTCACCATCTTATTTTGAATCTTGAGTGGCAATTGAGAAGGAGAACAGTGGGGTCCTCAGCTGAGATAGCAATTTTTGTTTTCAGACAGGATGGATCTCCTTTCAAAGGTCAGGAAAGACACTGGGCAGAGGATGAGTGCTCATTGCAGCAGCACATATACATCAAGGATAAGTCATTTTCTGACACAATGTGGCCACTCTGATAGAATCCAGAAAGCCTAGAACCCCTGTTCCATTGATGGAGTCACTTTCTTCAAGTAAAAATACTTCAAGTAAATTCTTCGAGTAAAACAGAAGAGGGTTATAGAAAGGACACAGGTTTTGCGTGTAAGCAAAATCTATGTCATCGTTTTGTAACTTCCTGTCCTAGGGTTTAAGAAAGCATTTCCCATCCATCCTGATTTATTGAATTGTTTTAGAAATTAAGTACACAAAATGTCTGCATATACTAACATTTTATGAAGGGAATGTGTCATTTCTTGGGAAAGCAACAACTTAAGAGGGTGTAGATTTCAAGCTCCAAGTGTGCCATCAGTTTTGTAAGATGTAACATTTGTGACATGATCTTAAAATCAGCCTAGGATTGCACTTAATCCAAAAATAAAAGTAGAAGAGAACAGATAACAAATATAAGACTTCCATATCCCCCCCACCCCCCATTTTGACACCACTGAAAATGTAATGTTTTTAGCTTACGGACAAGTCAATATGACCTTTTCCTTTGAACTCTTTTTCTTCTTTATTATCCTTCAGCTTTTGGACTCACATGTTGGCTTTAACCTCTGCTTCCATTACAGGAAATTGATGGAAAATCCCTGCTGCTGATGACAAGAAATGATGTGTTGACAGGACTTCAGTTAAAATTGGGGCCTGCTCTGAAAATCTATGAATACCATGTAAAACCTCTGCAGACAAAACACTTAAAGAACAACTCTTCATAGTCCAGTCAAATTGGGATCTTAGATCTCAAAATATACATGATAATATAATTTAGTTTCATGTGCTGAAACTTTGTAAATAGAATGAATACATACATGTCTATATGTAAAGAATTTCAATCAAATGAAACGTTATCCTATTGGATAGACTAGGCAATTCGTCGTTTGACCTGAATTCAGCTAGTAGGAGCAAGGGCCATGTATGGACAGGATGCTTTTCCTTGAGTTTGTCACATAGAATTGTCTTTGGCATAACCACCCCTCCCCAGAAAGGTTTTGAAATCATCAGTGCTTTCTTCGTAGATTGTTTCCCATGATCCTTAAAAGAGAATTCACTGAGATGATCATCTTTCTGTTACAGAAAGAGAAAGCCTGAAAAAAAATCAGTGGGGAGGAGGATAAAAAGAAAGGGTGTTGTTGGAATGTCTTTGCTCCTTGGTGCTTGTATTATTGGGATGGAATTGCCGACACCCTTTTTAATAGAGGGTCCTCCACTTGACCTTATTAAGGTTTCACTGGGATATGCTGCAATGTTTGGAAGGAGTGTGCATCATGACCCCTTCATGAGCAAAACTATAGCTCTAAAAAAAGATATTGTATATTGGGGATATCCATCCATATTCAGCCACCTTTCACTTGGAGTAATGGTATTTTCTGCATAGAGTTGCTTTGAAATTGGATCTTTGTTTCTGAAGAAAGTATTTCTTCACCTTATGGTTTGTATTTATAATCATTTGATTCTGAAGAAATTTGTCAAGTTAACAGATCAAAAATCTTCTTAATAGTACAGAATATTTTTATACATATATTCCTTCATGATGTGTAATATTTTTTTAATTACCCTGATGCTTTGTTTGATTTTTGGTTTGAGTACTTGATTTCAAGAACTTGGTAAGGTGGGCTTGCTACATCTCTGTTCAAAGAGACATTTGTTTGACCCTCATGTGTTTCAATGCCTTGTTGAATTGGTGCTTTGTGGTCTCAATAAAGCATTGCTTCAGTTTATTCCCTGCATAGCTTTGATCTTTTGCTATTTGGTAACATTAGGATTAAGAATTAATAACTGACCTTACCACAGCAGGAGTGATGAGAGGTTGGGGGAAAACCCTAATAAATGATGGAGGAAAGCAGGCCCTCAGGTAGAGGGTGTGGCATTTGGAATGTTGTATGCATGAAACCCTATTATTAACAGTATTGTAAATCACAGTGCCTTTGATTTTGGAAATTTCAAAACTAAATGTGGAAACAATAGTAACAAAAGAAACTGCATACTCTTCTCAGGATTTCCTTTCACATCTCCCCATCCTCCCTACCCCCGTAAAATAGACACATATAATTCTCAAAAGAAAAACATCATGATCTCTCCTTGAGATCATGGAAAGTTAATCCCTTAAAAATAAGACCAAAATAAACAAAAGACTAAAAACCAGCTGGAGAGGAGGAGAAATAAAAAGAGCGTGGAGGGGGAGGGGTTGGCAGTATTGTGTTCCCCTGGAATGCCTTTAGTGCACACACTATTTGGCTGCTACTGAGTTTGGTAGCTCTCACAACATGGTCCCACAAAGACCCCAGGAAGGAACCTTGATGTTTCTGGACACCACTGGGTATAACCTGCCACCCACCTTCACCCTGAGCATCGCTAGGGTAGCCTTTATGACCTCCGCACTGTTAGGACCAAGCATTGAATTCAGCTGGGTTAGCTGAATACTGGGAGTTGTCTATAGGCCCATTAGCATTATGTGGGAAACCCCCATTCAAAAAACGAAAGCCCCAAACCTTCAACTTGCAATAGCCAGGATATCAAATATCCAATAACACAAGTATCCAATAACCTAATAAATGGGTAAAGAAATTGTGGTGTATATATTCATAATGGAATACTATGCAACTATAAAAAATGAGGGATTCAAACTGTGTACAGTAATAAATATGGAAATACAGTGTCATTTTAAGCAAAATAAGTTACAAAGAAAATGACAAATATCAGGTGATCTCACTCATCTGTGGTATACAGAGAGACAATCTCAAACGAGGCCAGATCCTCTGTTTTACATGACAAATATTGTTAACGATTACTGGGGAAGGGAGATTGGAGAATCATACTTGAAATGACATAGGGACAAAGAGGGAGGGTCATGGGCACATTGGTGGTGGAACACAATTAACTTTGTACATCAATACCATAAACCTTAATACTATTATAACAACCTAAGATATAATAAAATTTTAAAACTTTGAGATACAAATGTTGGGGCCAGAGAGGTAGTACAACAGGTAGGTCACTTGTCTAACATGTGGCAGCCTGAGTTCCATCCATCCAGTTTCACATATGACTTCCACTTCACTTCCAGGAGTGATTCCTGAGTGCAGAGCCAGGAATAATACCTGAGAATCACTGGGTGTAGTCCCAAAACAAATACAAACCGAAAGAAATGGAATTGTCTAGGGGCTGGAGTAATATTCTAAGTGGGCAAGCTGCTTGTCTTGCTCATGACCAAACTGGGTTCAATCTCTAGCATTCCAGACAGTTCCCTGAGCTCCACTAGGACTGAACTCTGCATGCAGAGCCAGGAGTAAGCTCTGAGCACTGCCGGTAAGACCCAAAAAGCAAAAAATTTACAAAATTTTTACATAAAAATAAAAACTGAATTTGTAAAGTGGCTTCATTCCTTCCCCTAATCCAACATTTCAACAATGATGTTTAAATTGTTATTTTTAGGTGTCATTTCAACAAAGATTTTTTAAAAATTTACCATAAGTGGAGTCATGTTTTGGGGGAGGATTGTTTGGATCTAGTAAATTCTGATGAAATATCTGGCCCTTACCTCAGGAAAAAGCTCATATTCCTATCTACAAAACTCCTCAGATGGTGTCCTTTCTGAAGCTCCACCTCCTCCCCGCTCATGTTAATAGTCACTGTTTAGAAAATATTGCAATTTAGTTATCCTATGGAGATAATTTCTCCAAAGAATACAGTCTGAATGTGAGTGGGGAAAAAATTAAAAACATAGGAAATAGGACAGTGGGGATCAAAATTCAATCCCAGCACTGATGGAGTATGTGATAGTTAAGTAATGCTTGTTATGCAGGATAAGTTATGCAGGGAAAGGAAGTGACAAAAGTGACTTGATCTGTGTCCGTTCCCACCCCCATTCTCACGACTTACCAGAGGCAGCAAGTAAGAGGAAGTGGCAGAATATATTTTAGCACTAGGGAAGTGATCGTGATAAAATGTGAAATCCACTCCTACTGGAAACTGGTGGGAAACAAGAGACAAGAGCCCAGACAGAAGGAAGAGGAAATAAAGCTAGTCCTCCCGATGGAGTTTCTCAAAAGGTAAAATCTTTGAGTCCACTTAATACAGCAAGAGGAGAATGTGAGGACCATTCCAGCCCTGCCTCAGCATGGCTACCAGCTTCCTCCTGTGACCCTTCGGAAAAGGTTGGGCTGAGTGATAAGCACCGTCCTCATCTCTACCCTGCCAGCTAACAGAAACCAGGTAACCAGGTAAAAGAAACCAGGTAACAGCTTTCTTCTTTCTATAAATGTCCAGACAGGGAGCCTGGGCTGGTTTAGCTTATGAGACATGATTTGGGTCTCAGTCTCTTTCTATCATCTCGCCTTGTCATGCATGGCATTCATTCTCAGAATTATTTCACGACTCAGGGTGGTGGCTTTACCTTTTAACATCACCACGTGAATGGGAAAGGAAGGAAGGAAGGAAGGAAGGAAGGAAGGAAGGAAGGAAGGAAGGAAGGAAGGAAGGAAGGAAGGAGAAAAGAAAGGAAAGAGAAAGAAAGAAAGAAAGAAAGAAAGAAAGAAAGAAAGAAAGAAAGAGAAGGAAGGAAGGAAGGAAGGAAGGAAGGAAGGAAGGAGAAAAGAAAGGAAAGAAAGAAAGAAAGAAAGAAAGAAAGAAAGAAAGAAAGAAGGAAGGAAGGGAGGGAGGGAGGGAGGGAGGGAGGGAGGCAGGCAAGCCATCAGCACTTGAATTCCAAACAGTGGGGTATCTTTAGTTGTGTTTTTGTGAGGGGAGAAGCCACACTTGTCCGTGCTTGGAGAGCTGTCCCATGGTGCTTCAGGGACCATATGGTGCTGGGCCTCAGACCCAGGCCTCCCACATGCAAATACTACACTCCAGCTCTTTGTGCCATCTCCTTGACCCTTTAATTTATTTTTTCCCCTAGTTTAACTTGCACTTATACTCCCTGTAGTATCTGAATTGTTTGAAAAATCCTAATCACCTCCCACAACTACTGGAATCTTTAGTCACTAATCCTAACATAACTACGCTTCAGACCTGGACTGCTTTAAAAATGTTTGTCAAAAAAATGCCCATCATTTTGTCTGCCTGAGGCAGGGAGTAGGTGGGAGATGGGGGGGTTACTGGGGACATTGGTGGTGGAAAATGTGCACTGGTGGAGGAATGGGTGTTCAATCATTATATGACTGAAACTCAAACATGAAAGCTTTTTAACTGTATCATGATGATTCTATAAGAAAAAAATTTTTTAAAAAAGCCCATCAAAAACAAAATCCGGGGGACTGGAGCAATAGCACAGCGGTTAGGGCTTTTGCCTTGCACACGGCTGACCCAGGTTCGATTTCCAGCATCCCATATGGTCCCCCCGGCACCACCAGGATTCATTCCTGAGTGCAAAGCCAGGAATAACCCCTGTGCATTGCTGGCTGTGACCCAAAAAGAAAAAAAAATAAAAGAAAAAAAAACCGGAGAATCCAACTATTCCTTGGCCTCTGTTGACAGCGTTTAAGCAAAATTAGCAAATTAAAGAGCCAAGAACCCCTCCCAACCCCTCCGAAGGCCAGAAAAACAAGCTGGCTGATGAGAGAGGCAGGCCTGAGTTGCCTTGGCAATAAGGATAACAGAAAGCGCCTTCGCTCCCCCCTGTCCCGCCCCCAAAGCCGGGGGCAGGTGATGTGATCAAAATAGTCCGAAGAGAGAAGCTGGAGGCACTTGGAATGCAGCAGGTAGGCAGCTTTTTTTCTCCAGATAGTATAAAACCAGAGTTCTTGGTTTCTTTTCAGATCACTCGGGATTTCAGGGTTTCTATTAAAGCGATCAGGATAGGCAGCCAGTAGACAGACAGGAAAGCACTACGTGTCTGTAAGGGGAATGAGCTTGCTCTGGCCTCAATACAGCTGATGTAGAAGCCTTTTATGCTGAATTTGTTCTCAACCATAGGACCAGACAGGACACCAGGGATTCTGAAAAGCAGTGGCCTCTCCACCTCTCCTTTCCCTTCCCCACATTTGGAGAGACTCCACAAAGGAGACAATGATTAGAGTAAAAGACAAAGTCACAAATGGTTGCTTTTCAGAGGAATCTCACCTAGAATGTTTTCTTTTAGCCAGTGCAGTAGGTGTGTGCTTTGTAATTTCTCTTTCTTTCTTTTTAGGTAAGGCAGGAAGTTCCTGTTTGGTTTTTTGTTTGTTTGTTTTGTTTTTGCTATTCATTCCCCTAATATCAAGGCACCAGTGTGTTTCCAGATCCTGAAGATATTTGAAAGTTAGACCCCTGATCTAAAACAAAAACAGTGAGAGCCTCCTTAAGGTAAGTGAATTCAAGAACTGGAGGTTGCAAGTAGAAGGAGTTGAAAGGAATGAAGCTGGCATATTGCACTGGAATGTGCAACAGATCTCAACATCACTTTTGATACTTAGTGGGTATCAAGAAAAGAAGACTTAATTTGTAATCGTTTCCTCATTTTGGTCCTCCACAAAACTCTATGACTTCCATTTTGTATCTCTGAACTTAGAGTGTAAGCTCTGTTGGGTGTACACACTGTCCTTTCATTGCTTTAGTGAAATATGTCCTTGAAGGAATTTAATCTGGAAAGCCACAGTTGCCCAGTCACTCCCATATTTGGAAGCCAAATGCAAAGAAGTACTTACTGCTGGTGATCCATCTGCTTTTCACACTCATTGCAAATGGCATCTGCAGGGGTCAGGTGGGTGCAGAGCCGTTAAGTGTTTTCTGTATTGAGGTGGAGGATAAGTTAAATGTGCAAAGATCTGGCTTCTGCAGGACAGATAGAACTCTTAGAAGGTAACTAGTGAATTCTACTGCTAATCCAGGAAAAGAAGCCACAGGAAGGAGAATGAGAGCAACAGATGCTAGCTTCATGCAGTACCCCAGGGGCAATTCAGTAGTCTGGGTACCACTTCTGGCTAGTAGAGGTAAGACTGTACAGAAAGAAAGAAACCAAAAAAAAAAAAAGAGATGATATCCACATTCATTTGGGTGACTGTGGTTGTCTTAGGACCTTGCAAATCTCAAACAAAAGTGTTATGTCAATGCTAGCACGGAGGCAAGGTGATGGAGTAAGGCACGCTTTTTTTTTTACATTTTAAAATTTTTTATAAAGTTGTTCACAGTAATTGTTTACTCTCAGTATTTCAATGGGCTGGAGCGAAAGCACAATGGGTTGAGCACTTGCCTTGCATGTGGCCGACCCAGGTTTGATTCCTTCATCCCTCTCAGAGAACTTGGCAAGCTACCGAGAGTATCCTGCCCGCACGGCAGAGCCTGGCAAGCTCCCCATGGCATATTCGATATGCCAAAAACAGTAACAAGAAGTCTCACAATGAAGATGTTAGTGGTGCCCACTCGAGCAAATTCGCGAACAATGGGAGGACAGTGCTACAGTGCTTCAGTGCAATATTTCAACACCAATCCCACCACTGTTGCACCTTCCCACCACCACCACCGTTACTTGGAATCTTCCCATCACCACCTCAGCCTGCCCCTTAGGCAGATGCTACATAGTTTATTGTGCTTGTATAGGTGAGCCAGAGGTGGTTTGTGAGCATAAATCCCACATAGCTAACTTTTGGCCATTTAATTTCTCAGGAAACTTGGTCCCCAAGTTGTTGGGGTCTTGCCAGAGGCACAGCAGCAATTCTGGGGTATCAGGAACCCTGAAGGCACCATCAGGCTGCTGATGCACTCACCCCGCAGGTACAGGTACCCATAAGCACCCCCGCTAAGGCACAAGTTTTGGCTGCCCATGTATAAAACTGAGAGTTGAGGCTCTCAGTGAGGCAGGGTATTTGGAATAAATCATGGAAATTGGGATACCAGGTAATCTCCATGAAGAAAATATACCCCTCTTGTACATACTTTGAAAGTACATGGACACAGCCTGGAAGCTGGCCTCACATGCTGGGGGGGAAAGGCAGCTCAGATAGAGAAGGGAGCACCAAGTAAAAGGTGCTTTGAGGGCCCTTTCAGGATGGGAAATGTGGGCTGAAAGTAGACTATAGACCAAACATGATGGCCACTTAATACCTGCATTGCAAACCACAGCACCCAGAAGGAGAGACAGAGTAAAAGAGAATGTGCCTGCCACAGAGGCCGGTGGTGGGGGGGGGGGGGCGGCGGGGGAGGTGAGTGGGAGATGGGGTAGGGGTGGTGGGAGGGATACTGGAAACATTGGTGGTGGAGAATGTGCACTGGTGTGAGGGGATGTGTACTCGATCATTGTATGACTGAAACATAAGCATGGAAGTTTGTAAATCTGTAACTGTATCTCACGGTGATTCGTTAAAAAATATTTAAAACTTTTTTTAAAAAAGAAAGTACATGGATAGAACTAGCATCTCTGTGATAGCAGATAGGAAAAAGTGGTCATTGAGTTCATGTGTGGATGGTACAACAGACACTTATTGCCTATGAATTTGCCCATGTCCCAAAGAGCCAGTCCTACAGACAACAAGATAAAGAAGATAGTTCATACTATCACCAAGGTGCATTCTAAGTCACAGAGATGAGAATCTTCAGGCTTCCAGGAGCGTTAGGTGAAACGACCAAAGAAAGCTGCAACAGGGCACCAGCTTTGCCATCTATGGATGTGTCAAGGCAGAGTTGTCAAGTTAAATTTCTTCTTTCTGAATGAAAGGTAGCAGAGTCAATAAATTGTGTTTTATTTTCTTTTTTATGGATTGCATTCCATTTTCTAGACACTTGGAAATATGTGATTTGAAAATGATACTATAAATTTCATGGGATTGCAGGGACACCCAGGGAGCAGAGGCACATGCCTTGCATCAAGGTGCAAGAACCCAAGTTCCATCCCAGCTCCATATGGTAACCCCTGAGCACTGCACATATAGTCTTGGAGGCCTCCAAGCACCATCAAGGTGGTCCTCTGTGGCCTCCAGCACCACTTGACCCAAGCAGTGGTGTTTCAACGGACTCTAATTTTGGTCCTTCAGGCCCAGTTGGCCAAGTGTTGCTAGACACCCAGAGCACTGTTTAGGAGTCTCCCTGCAAAAATAATAAAACCCATATAACTACAAACATATTTTGAGATTTTAGACACCACATAAATTTACTGACTCAATACCATCCCTGTCAAAATTTCAGTGATATTTTTTCCGGTTCCGCCCCCGCCCCAGTCTGTGATATTCTTCAAGGAAATAGAACCAGCAGTACTGAAATTGAGGCAAAGTAATCCTGAGAAAAAAAGAATGGCAGTATTATGCTTGATTTTAAACTATACTACAAAGTTATGGAATCATAACAGTAAATTATTAGAATTATAGCACTGTCCTCCCGTTGTTCATCGAATTTGCTCGAGCAGGCACCAGTAACATCTCACAACAAATTGTGAGACTTGTTGTTACTGTTTTTGGCATATCAAATATGTCATGGGGAGTTTGCCAGGCTTTGCCCTGTGGGTGAGATTCTCTCGGTAGCTGGCTGGGCTCTCCGAGAGGGGTGGAGGAATCGAACCCAGTTTGGCCACATGTAAGGCAAACACCATACCCGCTGTGCTATAATAAAAGTAGATAAAAAGACTGGAGAGAGTACACAAGAGGGAAGACACTTGCCATGTGTGCAGCTGCCTGGGTTACAATCCTGGTTCGAATCCCAGGAACCACATATGATTTCCTGAGTATCGCCAGGGATCACCTCTGAACACAGAGCCCCAAATACTCAGGGAGTGTCCCAATCTCCCACCTACCCTCATGAGCACAGAATTGGAACTAATGCCTGCCTTCTCTTCCCCCAAAAATGTTCTCATCATCAGGTAAAAATTTATGAATGGTAGTCAATATAAATTAGACTTATTAATCATTTCACAATATACATATATATTGAATCATTAATTTGTATACCTGATACTAATAGTTTTATATGTCAACTAATCTTTCTTTTAAAATGATTCTTTAAAAATAACAGGTTTGGAGAGAAACCCAGCAAAACTCTTCCCACAGCAAACAATCCCTGCCTTTAAAATTGAGTACTGAGAAACATATACTCTCCCTGGGGAGAATCTGCAGGTCAACAATCAAGATACATCTTGATGCTGTCAGTGGCAGCACTGGGCTGTACCACATAGATGCTCTTTTGGGTCCAGCCTCCATTTAATTGCCAGGAACTTGAGTAAGTTGCATAGCTCCTTGGATCACTGGTGCCTTAGTGCAGATATAGAAACATAACAAAGCAATACTTTTGTGGGCACTGTCCAACCAAATATATAATGTGAGTCACTATATGATTTGACTTTTTCTAGCAGTTTCATTTTTTTAAAAAAGAGGAATATTTAGTAATATTTAACCCATTATGCCATTTCTGCATAAAATAAATATCAGTTAGTAATGATATACTTAATCTCCCTTTTTTCATAGAGTCTCAAAATCCTTGGTGGGATTTATACTTCCAGCTCATCTCAGTGAACTCATCTCAATTCTGTGTCAGTTAGATTTACTTTCATTGATAACCACATCACAGTGACTTAAAGGAGACAGAATGACTCTAACATGTAGGAAAGGACTAGAGAGTGCAGGAGTAGAGGTGCTATCCTTCATGCAGCAGACCCTGGTTTGATTCTAAGTACTCTATGTGCTGCCCACCCCCAAACATTGCTAGGGTTCACTCCTATGAACAGAATCAGGTACAGCCTCTGAGCTCTTCTGGGTGTGGCCCAACTTCTCCCCCCCCCCCCCCCACACACCACTACATAATTTCTTTAGCATGTAGATGAAGTCTGAGGGAAGAAAAGAGTTAAAACTTGCTATAAATACTCCTTAATCTTTGGATCCTCATTTCTTAGCACGTTGCTCCACCATCCTCAAAACATAACTTCCTATATTGAATCAACTTTCTAAATCCCAATTGCATCCCAGTCAAGAAGAAAAAAGAGGGTATCTACTATGAGAAGTTTGTCTATCCATACTTCCATCTTTTTTCATAAGAATTTGGTAATTTATTCAAATAGAAAAAGGAGCACCAAATAAAGGGTGTTGGGAGGATCCTCCCAGGATGGGAGAAGCATGCTGAAAGTAGACTATAGACCAAACATGATGGCCACTCAATGCCTCTTTTGCAAACCACAACACCCAAAAGGAGAGAGAGAACAAAGGGGAATGCCCTGTCACAGAGGCAGGGTGGGATGGGATGGGGGGATGGGGGGTGAGAGGGATACTGGGATCCGTGGTGGTGGGAAATGGGCACTGGTGGAGGGATGGGTATTTGATCATTGTATAATTGAAACCCAAGCACAAAATTTGTAAGTCTACAACTGTACCTCATGGTGTCTCACTAATAAAAATTAAAAAAAAAAAAAGAATTTGGTAATTTAGGGGCTGGAGCGGGTAGGGTGTTTGCCTTGCACACGGCCGACCCGGGTTCGATTCTCAGATTCCCAACATCTCATATGGTTCCCCAAACACCACCAGGAGTAATTCCTGAGTGCATGAGCCAGGCGTGACCCCTGTGCATTGCCAGGTGTGACCCAAAAAGAAGGAAAAAAAAAAGGAATTTGGTAATTTAGCCACCAAACTTCAAGGGAGATTGGGAACTATAGTCTTTATTTCTGGCTGCCAAATATTCAGCTAAATGGCAACAGGAATTTGGATATTATGAGGAAGCCAGAGATCCTTCTCTAAGGATTGAGTTGATGGGGGACTGAATTAGAGAATTAGAGAATATGATCCTCCTGTTCTTTAAAAAAATATTATTTATTGCTCTGCTTTCACTCTGTTTTAAGCCCAGCCTGGTTACAGAATTAAAAGTTACGTGCTGAACCTAATACTGCTCCTTTGTTGTACCCAATCACCGCTGAAACATAAAACAATTCTTTTCTTAGGACCTTGGATATTGGGTGATAGATACTGGGTGCTTTATCCTTTTGTTGTTGTTGTTGTTAGGTGCTTTATCTTAATCAGGACATATGAGAGAAAAAAAAACAGCACTGATTAAGATCCATTCAAATATTGTTGTGCTGGGTTAAGGGAAATGTGCTGAAGAAAATGCATGCAAGTTTTTATTGACTCCTAAAGAATTGTCTAATCTATGATAAATATCCAATGACATTCAAAATGATTTTGTGACACTCCTGAAGGGGACATTTTAGATACTTTTGTGATTTCAGTAAAGACATGTGGAGCAATAAGAAACAGCAAAGTTTTTACTTTAATGAAAAAGAAAATGACAGATCTGCATTTGTTAGCTGAGTCAATATCAGTCCATTTCATTGTCAATTTGGGTAGATTCTACAATGAACCTTTAATGCTAAGATGACTTCCCTCAGCAATCAAAATGTGTGTAGGTTATTAATTTGTCTTCAGTAGGATGCACAGGGAAAATACAGAATTGGCCTGATCCATAAGTCCTTTCAAAGAAAATCTGAAGCTATGAATACACAGCTGAGTAGGAAGGGAGCACTGAATAGGAGCCAGGAGATCTGCATTCTGGTCCCAAGTTTGCTGCTGATTTATTTGCAAGCCTTTGCACAAGATTCTAAATCTCTCTTCCCTCCACTGCCTTCCATATAAATTAAGCAAGTCTATCTAGAATTTTTTTTCAGCACTCAATTTCTATGATTGTCTAAGAACTGATTTGAGTTATATGTGTCAGTGCTCTCATCCACCATTCAATTAAGACTCACAGCGTTGTCATGTTCTACAATGTCATTTCCCCTTCCTAAATGTTCCAAGATTAGGATCTGATTATGATTCTTAGCTGTGCAGTGGGCTGGCCACAGCTGTTTTTCTTGAGTATTGTTGAGTTTGCTGATTGTACAACTCCATATCCTTAAGTTTGAATTACTTTATATACTTAAATTTAAATTACTTTCCTTTGGTGTTAATGCCCTTCCTCTTAAAAATAAGACCTCTCTGCAATCTGAGTCTTGAGTGGAGGGGATTGGAAAACACCAGTTCCCAAAGTAGATCCTGAGGATGAAAAGAAGTGAGGTCATTTACCTAAGAATAGTAGATACACAGGACAGGTAGATTGCTCCATTGCTGGAAGCCTGCCTCATGAGCAAAGGGGAGAAGGCAGATGGAATAGAAAAGGGATCACTAAGAAAATGATGGCTGGAGGAATCGGTCGGGATGGGAGATATGTGCAAAAAATAGATAAAGGACCAAACATGATGATCTCTCGGTGTCTGTATTACAAACCATAATGCCCAAAAGTAGAGAGAGATTATGGGGAATAATGTCTGCCATGGAGGTGGGGGGCAGGGGTGGGAAAAAGGAGGCATACCAGGGATATTGATTGTGGGGAATGTGCACTGGTGGAGGGATGGGTGTTTGATCATTGTGTGATTGTAACTCAAACATGAAACTTTGTTACTATTTCATGGTGATTCAATAAAATTTAAAAAAAAAAGAAGTGAGGTCATTTTTATTTCAACTTTTCTGTTACCAGTCCCAGTATTCTAGCTTTTGGAGGAGGCCTGATGTTATATAAAAGCCAAGTATTTAGGAATATATTGCATCATGAAGGATGCATCTTACGTTATATATCTTCACTGGATAGTCCCACAGCATCCCTGGAAAACAAACCCATTACTTATTGGTTTGCCACAACCTTAAGAGCTTCCTAGAGGTTTGTTCCCTTGTAATCTAGGCTGTTTCCTGGGAAACATAACCCCAGAGAAAAAACTATATATAGCACACATTCTTAGGGTAATATGGGGAGAGAAGCCTCCAAATACCCAGGTATAACACGTGGTCACATTCTTTTGATTGCCTTCCCAGCCCTCCAGCCCCATGACTGACTTAGAATCTTCTGTGCCCCTCTTGTGCAATGTGTCCTGAAGTGGCCAACAGGGTATTTTACTCTTAGGGAAGTGACTCATTTGGTGGCCCACAAACTGCAGTGAAAACAGATGTCACAGCAACAAATAGATACATAAGAGAAATGTCAGGTTAAGAAAATGAGTCCAGCTGTTAGAAAAGATGAAGTCATGAAATTTACATACAAGTGGTACTACATGGAAAGTATCATGTTAAGCGAAATGAGTCAGAAAGAGAGGGATAGACACAGAAAGATTGCATTCATCTGGGGAACATAAAGCAACAAAATGGGAGACTAACACCCAGGAGTGGGTGAGATTAGTACCAGGAATTTTGCTCCATGACTTGGAGGCCAGCCACACGTGCTAGGGGAAAAGGAAGCTCAGATAGAGAAGAGAGCACCAAATAAAGGGTGTTGGGAAAATCCTCCCAGGATGGGAGAAGCATGCTGAAAGTAGACTATAGACTGAGCACAATTGCCACCCAATGCTTCTTTTGAAATCCACAGCACCCAAAAGGAGAGAGAGAACAAAAGGGAATGCCCTGCCACAGAGGCAGGGTGGCTAGAGGGGATGGGGAGTGGGGGGTCATACTGGGATCATTGGTGTGGAGAATTGGCACTGGTGGAGGGATGGGTACTGGATCATTGTAAAACTGAAACCCAAGCACAAAAATCTGTAAGTCTA
The DNA here is from genome assembly GCF_029834395.1 of Sorex fumeus. Taxonomy (NCBI): domain Eukaryota; kingdom Metazoa; phylum Chordata; class Mammalia; order Eulipotyphla; family Soricidae; genus Sorex; species Sorex fumeus. Next base: position 17,410,725 of record NW_026606104.1, on the reverse strand, counting down.
CAACTGTACCTCATGGTGTTTCATTAATAAAAATTTTTAAAAAAGAAAATGAGTTTTAAAAATCAGTGATAATTTCTTCACTGAGAGTCCCATGAGCTAAATCATTGAGTTACTAATTCCTCTCTACTGGGGTCTGGATCACCCAAAGCTTTCTTTTGTTACTTTATGTGATTGAATGAAGATGATACATTAGCTGACTCATCAGATATGAATACACCATATTCTGTTTGGATAATGGCATACATGCCTCCTTGCAGGGCAGTAATAATGTCCATGGCCATTCTGTTTTTGAGGTCAGTTTTCCTCATTAGAGTCATTTCAGTTTTCAGCAAGGACAGGTTTTGTTGGCTATCATTTAAGGGTTAATTAAGTAAAGGCTTCTATGTGTGAACAGAATGTGCTCTTGGGCCTCAAAACAGAACACATTTTTTTTGCAGCACAGAGAACACTCTATAGAATAGATCATATTTTGGGCATAAAACAGTCTCTTTAGTTGCAAAGAACTTAAGTTAAATTATATTTCACAACCATTTAATGATAAAATTAAAAATCAGCAGCAAGTCTATAATGCACATTCCAATGAAAGGACACTGTAGAATAACATTGGTTTGTCCCTGGCTTTCCATATGGTCCCCCAAGCCCACCAGGAGTGATCCTGTGATCTTGAGAGTAGAACCAGGAGTAAGCCCTGAGCACTGCCAGGTGTGTCCTCAAAACCACATGTACACACACACAAACACACACACACGCATGCATGCACACACACGCATGCATGCACACACACACATACATGCACTTACACAGGCACACACACAAATCACCTGTTTTCACAAATCACCTGCTTTTCAAGCTGGAGAGTTAGTATAGCAAGTAAAATTACCTGTTACTTATAGGGTAATATTGGTTTGTCCTTTCTGACTTGCTTAGGGTTAAGCAAGGAGCTTAGGTTTTTTGTGTTGCACCCATTCACAGTGCTCCCGAGGCACTCTCATTCCTCTGTGTTTATCTCTGACCTCTTTCTTTGTGCTCTGCTTCCCCAACCGGTCAATCACCTTTATCTCCTAATCAGACTCTGTTAGTACTGTAGCACTGTCCTCCTGTTGTTCACCGATTTGCTTGAGCAGGCATCAGTAATGTCTCACAACAAATTGTAAGACTTGTTGTTACTATTTTTGACATATCAAATACGTCACAGATACCTTCCCAGGCTCTGCCGAGCGGGTGAGATACTCTCAGTAGCTTGCCAGGCTCTCCGAGAGAGGTGGAGCAATCAAATCCAGGTCAGCCACGTGCAAGGCAAACACCCTACCTGCTGTGCTATCACTCTAACCCCAGACTTTGTTAACTTGTAAATATTGCTTTTCTCTTCTCCTTAAGTCCTTTGCATAGTTAATTTAGAGCAATGTCCTTTTTGTATAGCCACAGGAAGACAATTAATGCTATACTTTTTGTAACTTGGGAGTTAATTAACTCCAAATGATATTCATTCCTGGGCATCTGTTTTCCTGACTTAAGCCTTACTTCCTAGCACCCCAAAAGCAGAGTCCTGACGAGGGATTGGATGGATCCAGGGCAAGCTGTGAGCTACCCTGTCATCAAAATGGGACAGGCCAAAGTACAATAATACTTAACTATAAGTTAAGAGCATGGTCATGGACAAATTCTGTCATGATCCAAAAAGCAACAACTGGATTAGGGCCCCGCTAGAGTTAGGAAAGACTAATCTGACCTGAGCACTGTAGTCTGAGATCTATAGCGAGATGCTTCCAGGAGAGCCACCCTACAAGTTTAATAGTATCTCTTACTGTGTCCATACAGAATGACTAATATTATTAAGGAGTAAAATTTAGATAAATATTTATATGTTTATTGGACAAAGGAACGGAGAAATACACCCTAGGTGGTATTTTGCCCTGGAGTCAGATTTTCTGGCTGCAGGAGATCAGGAAGGATTTTGATATGTTGATTGTGCTACCCCCAATGCTGAGAGATTGTGAGAGACTTGAGAGAGAGACCAAGAAGGTGAGTTGGAGCATTAAGAGACAAGTGGGGGAGACAGGAGGATATGGGAATGAGGGGCTTAATGAGATTGGAACAGGCATGTGGGGAGAATGGAATAAACGGCAGCTGATAACCAACCAGACTGGCCCTCATTTCTTCCTTCGACTGCCCATGGCACAGGCCATCCGGGGTGGGGAAGCTGTGAGAGACCACCTAACGCAGGTGGAGAGAGTGAACTGTGGGGTTCATAGTTGTCTGGTGTTTACACAGAGACAATACCTCCAGTTGCTGAGTGCAGCTCTCGTATCAACATATGGTCATATTCTTTTAAATGCCTTTGCCAACACCATGATATGTGCAACTATCTTTAATATGAGTCCCTGTCCCTTTTAATGGAAAAAGTTCAGGTAACTCAACTTGCTGCCGAGTAACTTATTACTCTTCTCAAGGATCAGTGCTATATTAAGATCTCACTTGATTTTAGTCTCAGCCCCATAAAAACTGGGTATTTGTTAGCAACAGTTATGATCTACCAGCAGGATTCTGGGCATTGAGCCAATGTATAGCCTCCGTCTCTACAGGCATGGTTACTCTAATCATGCACTTATTATATCAGTACTAGTACTGCCAAAACAAGGATGACTAATATCCACTGACCAACTCTTTCTGACTAGTTGATAACTCAGTGTCTTTTCCATAGCTGATGCCCTTTGATAGACAATACAAGGATTTTCACATTTAACTACAGTGTCCGTTCTGAAAATGACATGTGTTCATACCTTATTTTATAAAGATGACTAAATGGCAATATGAGAAGGTCAATAACTTTGAAAGAAGAGTTTATTCCTTACATTTAATGAGGGAGCATGCCACACAATGGAAGCGTCAGATTTTGTCTAAAGGCTAAATTAGGAGAAATCATCAACTAAAAACGACTGGGGTATCCATGGGAAAGGCATTCAGGGTAGATTAAACAGTTTAGGACTGGTTGAATAATTTCTTCAGGTTCTGGGGCATAGAAGCTGCCTCTGGATGTCTTGTTCCTGACCCTGACTTGAGTTAGCACAGGAAAACATGGACTGGATACATGAGAGTCAGATAAAAGAGCTGTCTGGATTGCATCACAGACACATGTTCTCAAGGAAATTTTCTATCTCTACAAATTAGCTACTCTAGGAGAAGTAGTCTTTCACTGAGTGTAGAAGCACATCCTCCAATATATTATAACATCCTAAACACAAACAAAATTTAAAACACTATTGATACATATATACCTCTTCACAAACTCTTTTCTTTCCCTCAATATGCCAGTCTTTCTCATTCCAGGAGCTTGCTCAACCAATCAAGCCAAATAACATTGCCCATTAGTTTGATATTTTTTACTTAGGGCCACTTTTCCACTAAACATAAAGTAAATGCTCCTTTATACCATTCTTTAAAGCTTTACTATTTAGGATTATCTCCATTTACCATTGTCCTGAGAACCCATCTCCTCTAGGGCCCTAAGCCTGAGCAGTGCTAAAAAATTCTGATAGATCCTGATGGAGTTGTAGCCCTCATCCATTTCTTGTGCTTCTGTACAATTGTGCCTGATCCTTGATCTATCCATTGTACAGTAGATTTCTTTTCTTTTTTATCTTTTTTTTTATTAGTGAAACACCATGAAGTACACTTATAGACTCACAAATTTTTTTTTTTTTTTTTTTTTGCTTTTTGGGTCACACCCGGAGATGCACAGGGGTTACTCCTGGCTCTGCACTCACTCAGGAATTATCCCTGGCGGTGCTCAGGGGACCATATGGGATGCTGGGAATCGAACCCTGGTCGGCTGCGTGCAAGGCAAACACCCTACCCGCTGTACTATCGCTCCAGCCCCGACTCACAAATTTTTGTGCTTGGGTTTCAGTTATACAATGATCAAGTACCCATCCCTCCACCAGTGCCCATCCTCCCCCACCACAGGTCCTAGCATCCCTCCGACCCCCCATCCTCCCCTCCCCCCGTCCCACCCTGCCGCTGTGGCAGGGCATTCCTCCCTGTTCTCTCTCTCTTCTTTTGGTGTACAGTAGATTTCATCTGAGCCTTCAGATTCTAGTACTTGGTGATTATTATAGAAATGAGCAGTTCTAATAATAAAAAGAACTTTGTGTCTATAGTTAGACATATGTCTTTACCAAGGCCTAGGTCCCACTGGGGAGTGTTTTTTAATGGTTAAGTCTCCCTCAGGTGGCTTCCCTTAGAACTTTAGGAGCCTATGTTATAAGTCTTTCATTGTATTCTCCATAAGTCCTTTCAATATCATCTCTTGTCAGAGATACTTATTTGGGTAGGATTAAAGGAAGTTGGGACATACCCAGTAGTGGTCAAGGCTTACTTCTAACTCTATGGGGTATCACTTTTGTTACTCAGGGGAGCAAATGAGATGTTAGGTATCAAACCAGAGTTTGTGCATCCCTTAATATCTTTCTGGCCACTGTTCCTAAGTCTTGATTTGAAAAATTTGAAGCATTTTATTCAGTAAACTAAGGATCTCATTGCGTGTGTATTCCTAGAATACATTGACCTAGGTCTTGGTCACTTTTGGCATATAGGACCTTTTCTCCTTTAGCTAAAACAGCATGACTCTGATTGGTTTATAATGTAACTTCATTTTATTTTTTAAGTCTGGTGGGCAGGAAGAGAATGGTGTAGGGATAGGATCATGAGAAAATATTGTTTCCATGATAGTCAGAAGTCTATGCATTGACTTCAAGCACAGGTGGAGGTAAGATTGCTAGTTTTTAACAAGATAGAATTGTCTACTTCTATATACCCATAGAATTCAGGAAAATTTGATGATTCAAGATTTCTTTCTTTATGTTTTATTTTTCGGTTTCAGGATTTTTCTGGTGCATCATTCAGAGCACTGACCTTGACCTTGGTGTGATGAATCTCTCAAGCTTGAAATTCAATCTCCTTTGGAACACTAGTATTCTTATAATCAGGTCCTGGATCTGGTATTAAGCTTTTTTTACCATCTGGCTATAGAGTATTTTTATAGACTGCCAAGGAGAATTTCATGGTTTACCTTACATTGTTTTTAATCATCCTCATCCATTTCATTTATCTTCAGGAAAGCATTATGGTCCACAGCAACTTCACTTGATCACTTGATCACTTGACTTCCTGTTAATCATTGATTTTCTCAAGTGGGCACCAGTAACGTCTCCATTCGATCCTGTCATGTGCTAGTGTAGCCCAATGGCATCTGTTTGTTCTAAGAACACGAAGAGCGATCATTCAGGGTTTTGACGAAGAAGTCTGACCATCTTGTAGGTGGGTGGTCACGTGATCTTTGGATGTCCTGTGGAATCCAGTCGGTAACAGCTCTAGTCTAGCGGTCGTCTCCAAATCTCATTACGTGTCCAGCCCATCTGATTTTCGATGCCCTGGCAAACGAGACAGCGTCCCTGATTCTTGATCGTCGACGGAAGTCAGTACTCCGGATTCTTTCTCTCATCTGAGGGAAGCATGATATTCCAAGCATCGCTCTTTCGATTCCTCTTTGAAGACCCAAAGAGCATTCTCATCCTGTTTGCATAGGGTCCAGGCCTCTGAGGCGTAGGTTAATGCAGGAAGAACAGTGGAATCAAAGAGATGTGCTCGGAGCTGGAGGTTCTTTGTTCTCTTAGCTATTTCTTTGACGCTCTTGAAGGCATTCCATGCTGCTCTCTTCCTCCTGTGCAACTCAGGTGCCAGGTCATTCATCATGTTGACTTCTTGATCTATGTACACATAACTGTTGCATTCGGAGATATTCATTCAGTTGAGAGTGAATGGAATGTTAGGAACGAGACTGTTTTCATAAACATTGTCTTCGTGAGATTCAGCTGTATTCCAACCTTTCCACATTCACGGTTGAAGTCGGCCAGCATTTGTGCCTCTTGGCTAATGTTTGATGTTGTTAGAACGATGTCATCAGCAAAGCAGAGGTGGTGTAGTTGCCGACCATCTATCTTCACTCCCATTTCTTCCCATTCCAGTAGTCACATGATGTTCTCGAGGGTGGCACCGAAGAGTTTCGGTGAAATGGTATCACCCTGCCGAACCCCTCTCTTGATATGGATGATTACTTCTTTGTAGAATGGTGAGATCCTGGTAGTGAATCCGTAATACAGCTCACGGAGGGTCCCGATATATTGAGTTTGAACTCTCTGGCTAGGGCTTTGATGACTGCTTCTGTCTCAACAGAATCAAAGGCCTTCTTTTTTTTTATAGTGAAAGTAAGTTTTACTTTTAAAAGTTTTTGAAAAAGCCAGATGAAAATGAATATATCTCACAACATTTCAAAACATAGAATTGTTTACTTAAATCTTTCTTTTTCCCCACTAATTCATAAAATTTTGGTATAATTTTTTTACTATTAATTTTTATTAGTGAAACACCATGAGGTACAGTTGTAGACTTACAAATTTTTGTGCTTGGATTTCGCTTATACAATGATCAAATATCCATCCCTCCACCAGTGCCCATTTTCCACCACCATGGATCCCAGTATCCCTCCCACCCCCATCCCCCTCATCCCACCCTGCCTCTGTGGCAGGGCATTCTCTTTTGTTCTCTCTCTCCTTTTGAGTGTTGTAGTCTGCAAAAGAGGCATTGAGTGGCAATCATGTTCGATCCATAGTCTACTTTCAACATGCATCTCCCATCCCGGGAAGATCCTCCAAACACCCTTTATTTGGTGCTCCCTTCTCTATCTGAGCTGCCCTTTCCGCTAGAATGCCTGGTTGGCCTCTAAGCCATGGAGTAATCCTCCTGGTACTGATCTTGGCTATTCTTGAGATTAATCTCCTATTTTGTTACTTTATGTCTCCCAGATGAATGCAATCTTTTTATGTCTATCCCTCTCTTTCTGACTCATTTCGCTTAGCATGATACTTTCCATGTAGTACCACTTGTATGTAAATTTCATGACTTCATCTTTTCTAACAGCTCCATAGTACTCCATTGTGTAGATGTACCAAAGTTTCTTTAACCAGTCATCTGTTCTTGTGCACTCAGGTTTTTTCCAGATTCTGGCTATTGTAAAGAGTGCTACAATGAACAAACAAGTGCAGATGTCACTTCGGCTATACATTTTTGCATCTCTGGGATATATTCCCAGGAGTCATATTGCTGAGTCAAATGGGAGCTCAATTTCTAATTTTTTGAGAATCGTCCATACTGTTTTCCAAAAGGGCTGAAGCAGTTGGCATTCCCACCAGCAGTGAAGGAGTGTCCCTTTCTCGCCACATCCGCTCCAGCATTGGTTGCTTTTGTTCTTTTGGATGTGGGCCAGTCTCTGAGGTGTGAGATGGAATCTCATTGTGGTTTTGATCTGCATCTCCTTAATGATTAATGATGTAGAGCATTTTGTCAAGTGCCTTTTTGCAAAGGCCTTCTTTAAATCAATGATCGTTAAACAGAGCGGCATCTTGAACTCCTGAGAAACCTCAATGAGCTTGGTTATCGTGTGGATATAGTCGATGGTGCTGAATCCTTTGCGGAACCCTGCTTGTTCGCATGGTTGTCCTTCATCTAGTGTTCTGCCAATCATGTTCAGGATGACTCTAGTGAACAGCTTGTAGATGACAGACAATAGGCAGATTGGGTGATAGTTGCCAATGTCGTGGATGTCTCCCTTCTTGTACAGTAGTACAGTCCTACTGGTTTTTCATTGGGATAGAACTCCCGAAGTGGAGTTCTTCAGCTGATCTTCTCAGTTCTATCTTGGCATTAAAATCACCGATAATGATTGTGTAGAAGGTGTGGTCTTCTTTATAAAACTTCTCCAGCTCCATGTAGAATTTCTCAATTTTTCCTTCATCATAATTGGATGTTGGTGCATAGACAATGAAGATAGTAACTGCCAGCAGTGAGTCACATCTATTCAAGTGTAATTGTCTGATTTGGGTTGTTAGGCATTCGAATGAATCAATGCTTATGGCCAAGTTCATGTTGACAAGGACACTGACACCACTGATGCCTCTTTTGTCGTATGTTCCGAGGAACAGTTCTTCTCCAGTGTCGAAAATGGCGTGATGTGATTGATGCCTTCTTGTCTCGGTCAGACCAATGATGTAGTATTTGATCTTTCATGCTTGTACCATCAGGTCCTCGATGGATGCACCCAATGCCAGCATACATGCATCGAAAGTACAGACCGTCATTTTTGTCTTCGTTTTGGCAGCCTAGTTCGGTCTTGAGATTTTTTCAGCCTCTCCTTCCGCATCCTTCTTAAAGCTGTAGTATTGGTGGCTCTTTCAGGGTCAGGGGAATGAGACCCATTGTATTTACTGGTTTTGGCATCTCGAATATGCCACAGATAGCTTGCCTGACTCTGCCATGCGGGCAGGATACTCTCGGTAGCCAGGATCTCCGAGAGGGATAGAGGCTTTTAGGGCAGCCTCTAATCACCCTTGCAGGTGTTCCCATAGTTCAAACCATATTTGAACCCTATCAAATCTGGTGCGGCAATCCAGGAAGATGAGTATTAAGTGTCTTATGATGTGATGAATCTCTCAATGTTGAAATTCAATCTTCTTTGGAACTCTACTATTCTCATAATCAGGTCCTGGATCTGTATAAGCTTTTATTACCATCTGGCTATAGAGTATTTGTATAGGCTGCCAAGGAGACTTTCATGCTTTACCTTACATGTTTTTTTAATCATCCTCATCCTTTTCATTTATCTCCAGGAAACTTTTATGGTCCACAGCAACACCTATCCAAATTCCATAATTCTCCTGGTAATTATTTCTCTGAAATCTCTCAAATATCTGAGATATTGCTCCAGGTTGAGTGCACCGCCCAAATCCAATTCATAGTCTACTAGTAAGAACCTGTAAATTAAACATTTTATTTATGTATAAATAAGTTTTTATAACTGTCATTGAGTTAATAACCTTGATTTGAAGAATCATGTTGAGTTGTCTGGTTGTAACCTACATCCAGTGACAAGTGTCCCCATACGATCCACACAGGGAAACTGAAAAGGAAGAAGTAAAACAACCATAAAGGCACAGATTAGAGGAATGTAGCCTTAGTCAAGGAACGTGTGAAGGTATAAGAAGTGGAAAGAACAAAACAAAGTCTTGAAGAAAACATTTTTCTTCAAAATCATGGATTTTGGAGTTATGGTTTCCAGAGCAATCAGAGGAAGTTTGGTTTTGGGGTGGTTTGGGGTCACACCTGGGTGGTGCTCAAGGCTTACTCCTGTCTCTACACTCAGGGATACCTCCTGGTGGAACTTAGGAGCCAGATGTGGTGCCTGGAGATAGGGTCAGGTTGACCACAAGCAAAGCAAGCACCCTACCCACTGTATTATCTCACCAGCCCTCAACGAAGAAATCTCTGTTGGCATGCACTACCAAATTTGTGTTATTTTGGTGGCCTCAGGAAAACAATATATTTGGATTCTTCCTTTATTCAAAACACTGATTTCCCTTTCTCAAGTTTATTAGCATGTCTTTCTTCTAAGTTTGGTTAAATATATTCCCTGAATGGTAAATTTCTACTGGAATCCCTATACTCTGAGAATAGACTATATATAGTTTCCTTAGTGGGTGTTAAGGCAACTGTAGGGACATGAATAAACACTTTCCTAAGACAAAAGTCTGTAGCCATTATATCCTTAGTAGGATTTCCATAGCATCCTAACATCTCTATTCAGCTCCAAAGAAATGAGAAAAATGTCTACAAAAAGCACATAAGATTACATTTCCTTTATTTGGAAGCAGAAAGAATCTAATGTAGATATATTGAGTAGAAGTCTTGAAATTTACGTCTTTAGAAATTAGCCTTGCTTTCTTCATAAATTCAGATGAAGAAACAGAACTTACAAAGGTTTTAAAAGATTAAAAAGAACCAAGTGCATTCAGCCCTAAGTCTGAAAGGAAAGAAATGGTTTATCTGGACAAAGGGTCAGGAGGTTAGGAGCAGTTGAAATTTCTATAATTAAATCATACAGGTAGTTGAAAAGGGTACAATCTGTCTTAATGAAAAACAAGTAAGATGATATCCTAACAGAATAATTTCTATTGTATTGAGGAGAAAGAAAGAGAGAAAAGCACAGGATAAAAAATGATATTAAGTAAACCTGAGTCTGAAACTGATGAGGAAAAGAGAGGAGCACATCTTCTGAGGCTATCTCAAGGAAAAGTATGAGGTAAAATTTAGAACATTTGAGAAAAACTTTCCAGAATTTTAGCTACCAAAATGTCAAACTTCAATGACACTGTACTTTTGGAGTAACACAGGAAACACCCCAGGCAATAGTGGGCAGGGATCCCCTGCCTTGCACACCCCATAAAACTACTGAGCTGTGGTTAGGCTAAGGATGATGAGAGAAGAAAAGAGAGGGTTGTGAGCAATAGTCCAACTCTGCAAAAAATTGGAACCAGATCCATGGAGCCTTTTATTACAGAAGCACCAAGTATTTGGGTACAAAATGCATAGTGGGTGTTTACAGTTCAGCCAGCGCTGAAAGGAGCAAGGGAAACTCAGAGTCTGGTTTTCAGCACTTATTTTATTATTTTAAGCAAGAGAAAAACTCCTTCACAAACAGGAAACTGGTCCTTGAAATGTTCACAGACTACAGACTCTCCTGCCTTACACCTGGAATAGAAAAGACAATAGCTCACTGGGAACCTTAACAATGGAAGTTTTTTATAAGCTCAGGAAAAGCAAAATACATATTTGTGTAAAATGAGCCATATTTTGCTAAGAATTCTGCTCTGACATGGATTTCTTCCTCTGAAGTAATTTACTGTGTTTCTAAAGTTTATGGAGGGCAGCCTCCCAATTGATTGTTCAGGGGTCATTCCTGGAGAAATCCAGTCAATAGGAGGTTCACTGGGGTGATGCATTTCTCCTGGGGCCAGTGCTACTCAGGGCCTCTAGTACCACACCCTGCGGTTCTAGGGAGCAATATGGTGCCAGGTATCAAACTTGCATGTCCTTATGAGTGTAAGGCACATGCTTCTGGACTATCACTCTGGCCCACTAACTAAGGCTTTTGTTCTATTTTGATGTTTTTAGAAGAATTTATTTTATACCTGAAAGAGGAAGCCTCAGTTTTCCCTTGCCAGCTGCTCCCTATGGCTCCATTTTAGCTGTCTCTATTGCACATTTCTTAATATTCCTTTAAATCCCTAGACCCCTTCCCAAGACCATAAATTCTGCCTTAAAACTTAGGCTTACCAACTAAGAGATAATGGGCAACTGGGCAATAATGCTTAAAAGGCCCTAACCCAGCAGTAAACTTGGCAGTAAAATCCACATATTCTCTGTCATTCTTGATAGTAACATAATGTAACATAAGTAATATAAAGACCCAGTTTTCACATTAAAACACACACACACACACAGAGCTTAGTCCTAACAAAGTTCCCCCCTGGCTGGGTAGTTTCTTTCTCTTCTACTTCAATAACTTTTTCCAGGGACTGGAGTGATAGTGCAGTGGATAGGGCACTTACCTTGCGTGCAGCCAACCTAAATTAGACACTTCTGAACCTGAGCACCTCTGGGTGTGGTCCCCAAACATAAACTATTCCATATTTACAACAACTATGAGTCTGAACTGGGAACTGTGGACAAAAACAAACATGCTGTCACCATTCCTGCATCAAACTCAATGGCCCTTTGAATAGAATTATCGAAAGGGGAAAGGAATAAAATGTACTAGCCATTTGACCATGCAAGGTAAATGATGTAAAACATATTTTGTAACATAAATATTCAATTTAGCACACAACTTTCCTTTTAAAATTATTTTATCCTTCTTATCTTTCATTCTTTCCAGGCAGCTACTAGCTTGTGAATGGCCTCCAGCATCAAAATTTGCAGACGTCCCAACTCTCACCGTATCCACAAAGTCCAGTGATGACTTTCTACTTAAATATAACAGCAGTAGAAAATAGGATATTTTACCCATATACAGACATTATGTACAGACATTTATATGAATATTTCATATACAGGCATTGCGACCAGAGAGAAAGTACAATGAGTAAGGTGCTTGTACTGTGCATGGACAACCCCAGTTTGGCCCCAGTTTGATCCTTGGTACTGCTCTATGGTCCCCCATCATCTCTAGGAGATCCCTGAGTAGAGAGCCAGGAGTAAGCTATGCACTTTTCCAGGTGTTCCTGTACATACACACATAAAATAATATATAGAAGAATATATAGAGGCATTTCCATGTGTGAAGCATATGCATTACCTATAGAACTTTATAAACCTTAATGCCTTTAATCCTCAAAATCTATCTATGATGCAGATTCTAGCTTTACTTCCACTTATATGTGAGAATCTTGTCATATTAGTGGTAAGAAATTAAGGTAGAATTTAAGTTAGTTTGAGTAATTAAAACTACAGTGTGCTGCTTTCAGTATTACAAAGGTAATGGGGAAACTATCAATAATACTAAGTGCTCACACATAAGCATTTTTTATTATTTTTATTAATGCAAAACAATTTTTTGTGTGGTTCCACTGGGGCTCGAACCCAGGACCTTCTGTGTGTAAAGCAGACGTGATAACCGCCCTCTCAGTGAGCCCAGCCAGCTACCGAGTGTAGCTTGCCTGCATGGCAAAGCCTGGCAAGCTACCCGTGACATATTCGATATGCCAAACTCAATAACAACAAGTCTCACAATGAAGACTTTACTGTGCCTGCTCGAGCAAATCGATGAACAATGGGAGGACAGTGCTACAGTGCTACATAATATTTTTTAATAAATGGAGAGTTTAACACAAGAAAGTAACATTGTCATGTAGTTATGGTTCATTATGGTTTTCTAAAATTATAGTAAATAATAGAGTGCCTAAGGTCCTTTCCTTTCAGAAGCCAGTACTGAGTTCAATCCCTAGGACCCCATGTGATTCCCCTGAACCCTGCCAGTAGTTATCCCTGAACATAGCCAGCAGTAAGTCTTAAGCACTGCCAGGTATGCCCCCCTCCAAATAAAAAAGAAAAGTAGTAAGAAAATAAAGTTATAGTAGTAGTTAGTTGGTGTAACTATAATCAACATTCAAGTCTGTACACATAATTTAAATCCTCATTTATATATTTATTTATGATTATAAAAGTAATGAATTATCATATTTTGAAGATTCAGAAAATTGCATGGTAAAGGATAAGATAACTCTATCCCACCATCCAGAAATTCTCATTGTTATTTTCATACATTTATTCTATGATCTTCTTTCTATATATATTGGCATAGTAGTTATTAAATGTGACTGTTTATACTAAAGTGATGCTTATTCAAACAAAACAACTTTTTATTTCTTAGCCACAATGTGTGTTATTCTTTAAGTGCTGTAGAAATCACAAAATCAATACTTTAAGATTACAAAAGTAGTATTAGAGTAGAATGATCACCCCAAAAATGCATAAATTACAGCATTCTTAAAGATTCAAAAATATTCTGGGGGTCCGAGAGATAGTACAGCAGATAGGGCACTAACCTAACACTCAGCCAACCCGTTTTCAATTTCTGGAGTCCCATTTGATCCCCCAAGCACCACCAGAAATGATCCCTAAGTGCAGAGCCAGGAATAAGACCTGAGCACCACCAGCTGTGACCCAACAACAAACAAAATTTAAACATTTTATCTGACTGAGCCCATAATGGTAATATTTTCCAAGGTGCAATTTTGTTTATGTATTTTATGAATTACCAGAAGTTGAATTTTCTCTGTAGACAACAGTAGAATGAAAACAATATTAGCTTCTTAAACTTGTGCACACTACAGTAGATAAAATGTCTTCATTAATTCATGGTTATTTTCTTAGGGAACTGATTCTAAAACTTTCCTTGGATACATAGGCACCACACAATGACAACAAAATATTGATTTATAATTGTTCTGCTATTTCTCAGCATTTGTGAAGTAAACTGAATTCACAAAACATGCTGTAATGATTAGTAATCACAAAAGATCTTGCTCGGTTAGGCGTAGAAGAAATTCTTTTATGTCGGAGGAAAATGGACACTATAAATCAACATACTCAGTTGAAAAATTGCTGACTCTGATTTCTAGCTTCACAAGTAGCATAAAGAATCCCTTAAACTTCTACTGGTGTCAACGATGTCACAGCCTTGAAGCCAGCTTCCTCTTGACTGTGCCAGTAATTTTACCAAATGGATTGTCTAATGGTAGCAAGACCTGGAGGAGGGGGGAGAGGGAGGGAAATTGCATGGTTAATTCAGACATTAAAATAGACTTCTCTTCCCAAAGCATCACCAGGGCAGACTCCTGAGTGCAAAACCAGAAGTGAGTCCTGAACACTGTTGGGTGTGGCCCAAACCCTCTCCCTGCCCCCAATGAAATAAAATAGACCTCTTCTTTCCCCCATGAATCAATATCAAACCATCATCCACAATAGCTTGCTAAACAGGAAAATATGCGTGTACTGTGTAAAATAATTTAATTATGGTAATGACTTATTTTTCTGGTGTAGAGAGATGAATCAATTTACCAGAAAATTGAAGAGATTATAAAAACTTTTAATCATTGAGATAGTAATGTTTCTCAAATGCCTTATGCACTTACGTTTTGTCAGACAGAGAGAAGCGAACATAACTTCACTGTTTCATGATGATTCACTCTGAGCATCAATCATTGTCCAAGGCTATTATACCACCATGCCCTGTAGAGCAGCTGAGGTCCTCAGAGCTCTTAGTCCAGTGCTAAATGGCTCTAGACAATTGTGTACTCAGAGTTCTCTCTTCCTACCCTATCATTTGTTAAGTTTTCTTGGTCAGTGTGTCCCAATCTCTGCTTCTTGTGTGTGTACATGTGCAGTGGGAGGGCCCAAGAGAGGCTCCAGCCATCCAAAAGGTCAGACACAGACATAAGGACAGCTAGTTGGCCACTTGGGTGCTTTATAGAAGGTCCGGCCAAAAGGAACCTTTCTGCCTCTAAATTCCTGGTGCTGGGCTCCAAGAGGGACCTAAAAAAGGGACACGGTGATTTAAGCCCACCAGCCAGCCTTCCTGCAGGGAGAAGTACAAGTTTGAGGCTTCGGTGGGCCCTAAAGTGACTCTCTTCTCCTTGCCAAGGGTCCTGAATTAGGCCTCACTCTACTCAGGCCCATCAGCCATTTATTTGGCCTTTGATGATCTTATTTTGGTTTTGGTGAACTTAGACAAAATTTACTTTGGGTTCCTCTTTGGCTTCTAAAGAGCAAGAGATGGGCCCAAAGAATGTCACTTAAAGGGGTGCTGTTCTCTTCAAAAACTGGTACTGTGCTAATCAGCATCCTTCCCCTTCCCCAGAAGTAAAGCATGCTGCGCTCCTTTCAGCTTCATAAACTGCATGTGGATGGATGTTGTATTCTGCAACCCAGAGTTGAATATCAACCATGCAGAGACAGATACACAAACAAACCGGTGTTTGATTTAACCTTCTGTGAGTATGCCCTACCTCTCACCACTCACACATGAAAATGATGTTTATCATATTATAAAAACCAAGGGAGAATGAATAAACTAAACAAATCTTGCCATTGCGAAAGTGATCCAAGAACAGGACAGTCCTGGATTCCTAGAATGACCACAATTGCGTATCTGCTGGGACTTCAGCCAGTCTTCTTAGAAACTCTAATTGGGTTTAACCTTCGGTCAAGACTAAAACCAAGTCAGGGTGCTTTTTTCCAAGACAAGTTTTCCTTTCAAAACTGGAATCTCAGCTTACTTTCTATAATTGTAATTAGAGACACAACCACTCTCTCATTTTGTCAGTATCTATTGTATGCTCCTGAATTGACCACTTAAAACTTAGAGGTTATGGACAAAAATGAAAATTTTATTTTTGTGCTGATTGCCTCATGATGAGAAAATAATGTGACCTTGTGTGGCACTTTTCTGAAACAGATCTCAGGACTGTTTCTTTGGGTACATTCTGTTCGCTCATTGTATTCCATTCTCTGCAACTTTAACCCTCCCCTGTAATCATTCATCCACTTCTAGGGTACTCCAGCTTCTGGTCTTGGAAGGCCCAGAGTCTAAGAGGGTTTGAATCAGTGGAAACGATAAATATCTTAGAAGCAATAACTCCTAAGAATTTTGTTGATCTGTACCATCCAAGCTTATTTATAAGGGCTAAGGGAGCAGTGGAAGGGGAGAAGGTATGCTTAAAATATTTTGAAACATTTCTTACCTCCTCCTTGTTGATCAGTCCCATCTTGGTCATGTCTATGTTGAAGTAATGAATGTTGGGAAGGCTGATTTCCATATCTTCTATCTGTAACTCACAATAATATTCATCACATTGGACAATAGTATGATAGGAGTCTATCTCTCCATCACTCCTCCCTCTCCTCATACACCCCCGCCTTCTCGCTCAGATTGCTCCTCTGTCTCCAAGACATGCTGATGATTCTCCACTGCCTCACACTGTTCTCTCTGACTGCTTCTGTCTTAGATAGGGTTTGCTAGTTCTTCCCCATTCCATGTACAAAGTCAGTTTCTCAGAAAAATTAAGAATCCCCTTGGTCAGAAACCTCTTAAACATCCATTGTGCCTCATAATACTAATCAGTTCAACTTCTTAAATTCTTTTTTTCCATCCCTCTCTCCTGGCCTGTCTCTGATATATACATATCCTGAGATAAGAGCACAATTGGAGACCCATAGCTAGATGTCCAAAGATTTAAATGTTATAAATCCAGGACTAGGAAGATAGCTCAAAGGGCTGGAGGATATGCCTGGCATGTGGTGGCCCTAAATTCAATCCTTATTACCAGATGATCCCTTGAGCAGTACTGGTCCCCAGTGGGGGACCTTCCAGCCTACACAGCCAGGTTGATACTGCTGAGAGTGGTTCCCACACACCTCTCCCACCCATGAGCACTGCTTGAGAGACATCAGAAAACCATAAATAAAAATAGAAATGAAATAAAAGTTATAAAACAGGTTAAAAAAGACTAAGTGAAATATGTTTTATCCTTCTTACTGGACAAATAAACCTCTAAAACAGCCGACATGGTCAGATCTCAATTTAAAATTATTTTTGAGCACTGTTCCAGGACATAAGAGTCTGGGAAGAGCCTATTCCCTAGTCCTGATTCATTCTTGTTCTAACTCTTACAGATGGACACCTAAGTTTGCATGTCAAATTTCACCCAGACCTCCTGCAAATGTTTGCTCCCTTTGCTGCCTCAGGTTTAAGAGTGCACACCAATGGCATGTTCTGTGGAGAAGTGGTATCTGAGAAAGAGTCTTATGCAGACTCAGTAAGTATTCTCAGAGGTTTTAGGGCAGGAAATTTGAGGAGTGCATGGAATAGGGAATGTTTTAGAATGGAAAATAGGGGATTCTACACAGTAGTTTGCTGCTCTGCCCCCCCCCCCCAAATCTTCACCTTGTGAATCTTCACCTTAGCCAGAGGAAGGTCTGAGGAGAACGCTGAAGTGATGGGCCATGGTGAGATGTAATAATATAATAATCATTTAGTCACCAGGTGTAAGGGCTGAGAGGTGGTCTTGATTCAGGTCTTGCAAGAAATCTTGCAAGATTTCTGAAATAACCTCCAAACAGCTTTCCTTGTCTGTGGGCTATCAGTCTTTGATTTTATCACTCTTCTTTTAGAGAAATCTTTCTAAATTACAAATATGGTAGTACCATACCCTGCTTAAGCCCATAGTGGCTATTAATAGCTTTCAGGACAAAGTTTAGACTATAAATAAGTTTACAAGGACCCTTCTGGTCTGGTTCTTACCTCACTTTTGTTCACAGGAAAAGACTTTTACTCCTAAAACTTGACAAATGGCAGACCCTCTATACTATGGGACTTTTTCTCATTTACTCCTGTCTCCATACATACCTGAATTTCTCACCCTTGAATGTGAACTCAAATCAGGGGTACTGGTCCCTTATGATTCAACTCAAACACGCCTCCCTCCAGAAATTCCAAATAATTCTTCCTCTCTCTGTTCCTGAATTAGGAAGGTTCCTCTATATTTCCTTACTGTTCTGTTCTCTATTGCATTGTTAGTTCTTTTACCAACTAATGAGCTCTTTGAAGATATGGGAGCATCTCTCATAGATATTGTATCCCATAGATATTAAGATACATATAGCACTGTAGCACTGTCCTCCCGTTGTTCATCAATTTTCTTGAGTGAGTACCAGTAACGTCTCCATTGTGAAACTTGTTGTTACTGTTTCTGGCTATCAAATACGTCACAGGTAGCTTGCCAGGCTTTGCCGTGCAGGCAGAATACTCTTGGTTTTGCTGGGCTCTGCGAGAGGGGCGGAGGAATCGAACCCAGGTTGACCACATGCAAGGCAAACGCCCTACCTGCTGTGCTATCACTCTGGCACAAGAGAAATATAATAATCATTTAATAATATCAAATAGATGAAATCTTTTGGAATCTGTCCTTCATTCTCTGACTCAAGGAAACATAGATCCTTGGTTTAATTGTCCCTCCTTCAGGACACTTGACTGTTCTGACTAGGAGGCTTAAATTCTACCAGAGTGTTCAAGTTGAAGAGACTCAGAATTTTCAACAAAACGAAGGAACTCTAGCAGTGGTCTGTGTTTTCAGGTTGGACAGATTTTTCCATTTTTCACTCTCTTCTCACTTCCTATAACAAGCTTTTGAACAACAGCAGATGTCATTTTTCATGTGTCTTCCACTTTCTTATTTTAACTCTCAACTCTTTCTCCGAGCTGACGGGAGACACAAGTTTGCTCTGTCTTCAGAATGGCAAGTGACAAAACATACCTCAGGAATCTGGCTCAGGCAGAGCACCTGGATATCATAGAGGGTCTTCTGGACAGAGGGCGAGTACTCTCCTTTATCATAAGGGCCAGCAAATTTCATCAGTATCAGGTCTCGAACAGTGGCCCTGAAACCCAGAAAAGAAACTGAAAACTCTCAGTGTGGGCTTTCAGGAATGCATTATAAAGCTAAGTCACTGTGACTTTCATAGTTTCCAGAAGACAATTTTATTGCTTATTTTAAAAGAGATCAGTGTCTTGTACAAAATAAAATAAAAATAATTTATGATCAATTTATGATCTTCATTCTCTTACACACACACACACACACATACACACACACACAACACACATCACTAAGCAATCTTTGTAACACAGTCTGAGGGTTCAACAAAACTTCTATGTTTGAAGAATCTACAGAGAATTCCCCAAATTTCTAACCATCCTTCTCAGTTTGACTTGTTCCTTGAATTACTACATGGCGATGGTGGTGTGTGTGTGTTTGCCTGTTGGGGCCAGGGGCAGGGTGTATGTGTGTGTGAGGGGGGCTCCGTCACAGGCCCTGTGTTGAATATTTTGCTTGTTTGTTTGGTTTTGTTTTGAGGCCACAACTGGCTGTGCTCAGGGCTTACTTCTGGCTCTGCTCTCAGCGGTCACTCCTGGCCAGCTAGGTAGACCATAGGCTGTGAGAGATAGAAGCGAGATTGGCCACATGCAAGGCAAACTAATGCTGTGCCTGTTGTATTATCATCCTGGACCCTGCGTAAAGTATTTTTATCAGAGTACTTCATTGGTTTTTGCCAAAATACCTGCAGGAAGTTCTGTACTTACCCACAATTTCTACACAGATAGATGAGAAATCTGAGCTTAAATGTGAAATGATCATTCTAAGAACCTCTCTATAGAGGGAGGTCTAACTAGTACCCTGAGTTTGGCATCCCCAAATTCTTGCTCTTTGTAATATAAGTACACCAGACAGAACCCATGTGAAACACTTGAAATTAAAAAGAAAAAAACCCCATCAAGATGAGGTTCTTTTTCAGCGTTTTTAGAACCTATCACATAGTAAAAGGAGTAGAACAAACCCATGCTGGTGGGAGGAAGCTGGAGAGATGCTGGGGTATCCCCCTAGGGGTGGGGGAGGAAAAAAACAAATTCCAGAGCATCACATTATAAACGCTTCTAACAATTAAAACTTCAGCAAAGATATGAACAAAAATGTTTGATTGAAAAAAATTCAGAGACCTAATTACAATTTATGAAAGATTCTACAAATCATAACCCTACTTTCACATTTTTCATTTACAAAGAAGTTCTGGGTGTCATATCATTGTCCTACAGTGACCAATTATCCCAGTTTTCCTGGGATCAAGAGATTTCCTGAGATATGGAGCTTTCAGTGTTTGAAAATCCTTAGCAAACTGAGACTACTTGGTAACCTTCATTTAGATCTCTCTGCCTCTCCTACGAGGCAGAAGTACTAAAGATCATCCTCACCTGATATGTTTTTTCCCTTTTTTTTTTGGGGGGGGGGTTGTCACACCCAGCGATGTACAGGGTTACTCCTGGCTCTGCACTCAGGAATTACTCCTGGCCATGCTCAGGGGACCATATGGGATGCTGGGAACTGAACCTGGGTTGACTGTGTGCAAGGCAAACACCCTACTCGCTGTGCTATCGCTCCAGCCCCTGATACAGTGTTTTTTGAAGAATGGCCTCTGCTACAGCAAAATCAGTATCAACTGAGCATTTTGATGAAAAATGTAAATTTTGTTTAGGCCCCACATCTGTAGAATCAGAATCTCTGACAAGGGGCCTAGTAATTTGCATGTTAACAAGTCCTCCAGATGATTCTGACATATAATAATGTTCACACAAATATCAGTTAAAGAGCAGAGGATCAAGAAATTAAATGGTCCATTCCAGTTACGTTATCCAATAGCATCAAAGAATCATGTGCCAGTTTCTTAACTCAAAGTAAGATCAGTGTCTCTCCTCCAGCAGGAAGGAGCTGAATTGAATAGCCTCTAGGTTTCCCTTTTAGATCTAAGGCTTCATGAACTGCCCACAGGGAAAAGGGCAGGCACTGCCCCACTCCTGGTCAGCACAGGCCCTAGCACACAAGCGTACCAGGCGGTCTCAAAGTCCACGTCTTTGTTCCTGTAACGCCATTTGCAGTACACCTGGGTGGCAAAACACCGATCCTTCACCTCAGGGAGGGTGGTGAACTGGTCCTTAATAAATCCTTCAAATCCAGACTGGGTTGTTTTCAAGACCTTGAGGTCTTTAATTCCAGAATGAATGACTGGAGAGCCTGTTTTAAGGGGAGAAAAAAAATGTAGAAAGTCAGAAACAAAAGAATGCTTTCTCACTGATGCCTCACCCTGAGGATCCAGGCCCTCACAACATGGTATGTTTGCATATGAACTAGGTTACTTCCAGGTTTTCTGCCATCCTTTCTCCACTGCAGGCAAGTGAGGAAGATAATGTGTATTTCCTCTGTCCTGATTGCCTGGCTCACAGTCTTCAGACAACGAAGATCAGAGAATAAACCTCTGTGGTGTGTTGAAGCCACAGAAATAAACATATTCTCATGAAATTACATGAAGGGGTATTCTAGGACAAATTCCCTCCTACATTTTGAGCTCCACATGATTTGGCAGCTAATCATGCTGATATTAATTGATAAGCACGTTAAGAGCAGTTTCTCTGATACTGTCACTCTCTTTATGGGGGAGAGGGGAGTGGGCTGGGAACTAGCCCTCGCGCTGATTGTTTACACTAGCAATGAATCCAATCACTGCCAGACCCTGATGGGATCTCGGTTCCCTGGTGGTTGTGAGCTCAGCAAAACTAGTCTTAAGTCAAGGGTTGGAGGTGTCAGGCCTTATGTCAGGCCTATGTTGTATATGGCCTTGCTGAAGAATGAGACTGTAACTCACAATCCCTAATTAAATTCCAACCCTGTATTTAATAATCCAGTGGCTTATGGCACTTAAGTGATTTTAGTTACTATGGGTAAAGCAGAAGCTGGAGCTTCAGAAATAGGTAAATAAGAACTACAGTTTGTTGTTTTCTCAGCCATTTGTGTGTACCTACTAGAGAGGGGGAAGGAGAGAAGGAAAGAGAGAGAGAAAGAGAGAGGACAGACAGACAAGACAGAGAGAGAGAAAGAGAGAGATAGAGAAATGGCCATAGTCTGTGATAAAGCTGCTGATTAAATATATGCAGATTAAACAGGGTTTTCTTACCATAAGTTTCTGGGATAATATGATAAAAAAGAAAATTATCATTTGTTTCACATTATCAAATTCTCATGGAAGCCATATCTGAAGAAGGATCAAGAGAAAGATAACAGCATGCCTGAATGCCTTCCACTGACCAGGTTTATCAAATTCTATGTGTTTATACTCAGTTTGGCAACATCCGCCTTTGTAAATGCAGCGCAGAGCTGGTGCAAGTGAGTCTGTCTCAAGTCTGAGAAAACTGCGAAGTAATCAGTATGTTTCTGTCAAATGAAAGAATGAGTGAGTATAAGATTGACTCACATCACGGATTAAGTATCTCACATAGTCTCATTTTCTTCCACCTGGTTGTTCTTCACCCTTCTTTACTATTTCCCCTTCCTGGTCACCCAACTACGTTAGCTCAATATTCACAGTGTGAGAAGAGGAAAGGGAACAGGAACTTATATTAGCTAAGAAGTCTTGACTGTTGGTTCATGTTTTGTTGCTCATTATTTTAGACTTTATGGGAGCTTCGTCCTCACAGTTGTATTTATGAAATGTTTTCATCCAGGTGACTATTAATCACTTGCCCATACTCACATGACGACAATGTGAGAGAGGGGGGAGTCTGAATGCACTGGTTATGAGATTCCATGCAATGCTTTCTCCTTCCTTTATGCTCCCATTTCTTTGCAATACAAGACCTTCCTAGGAAACAAAGAAGTTTCCACCTCCTATTCCACCACATGTTTCAAGGGTCTCAAATAGCCCCTGGCCTAAAAAAATACCATAGCCATTGCTCTGGAAGGAAAACTGAAAGTGTCCATTTTAGAAATTGCCCAAAAGTAACTTGAAAATTTTCAATTCTTAATTATTTTCCTAATGAAATTTCAAAGACCCCTTAAAGGAGTGATCCCTTAAATTTTCATACACAAATATAACCTACTTCCAGTTGTAAGACCCTCTGGGGACTGGGGATAAAGAATTCCAAGAAATGAATCATGGGTTGATCATCAGGAATGGGAACAAGTAGTGAAATTCTTGAAGGAGCACGGCCCTCCCGTTGTTCATCGATTTGCTTGAGCGGGCCCAGTAACGTCTCCATCATGAGACTTGTTGTTACTGTGTTTGGCATATCGAGTACGTCCCGGGTAGCTTGGCAGGCTCTGCCGTGGGGGCGAGATACTCTCGGTAGCTTGCCCGGCTCTCTGAGAGGGGCGGAGGAGTTGAACTTGGGCCGGCCATGTTGGCTGCGTGCAAGGCAAACGCCCTGCTGCTGTGCAAGTGATAGCACAGTGGTAGGGCATTTGCCTTGCATGCAGCCAACATGGCTGACCTTGAAGGGGCATAAAGAAGTAAAGGAGAAACAAAGGCAATTTTCCCCTCTTCCATATTTATTTGCTACAGCTGGCCTGGTGGACCAGCATCTATTTTAGCTGATCACACTCTGGCTCCTCCTGTCTCTGTCCAAGAATTTCTGGACACAGACCTACAGAGTCTTTGCATCTTGGACTCAGATATTCTGAATTCAAATATCAGTGCTCTCCCCATTGTCCTCCTGATTATGAGAACTCATACCCCACCCCTAGAAAATTGCTTAACTTCTCTCTACCTTGATTTTCTCATATTTCAAATGGAGACAGAAATAATACCTATTTCCTAGAGTCAACAGATGTCTTAGAATAAGTATCTTATGCAATAGCTGTTGCATAAGAAATGCTGCATACAAACTATTATGATGGTTTGGCCTTAGTTGATGTTTTCTTATCAACTTCAACCACCTGTAAATATTCACTACGTTTCACAAAGTGAAACATAGTGAGTTCTGAAAACTTGCTCTGATGTGCCATTTCTATCCCCCACTAGTCCTGGGATGAGATTTATTGATCTTAGGGGAGTGTCAGTCTGGCTGGGCAACTTTGAAACGATGGCTGCTTTCTTGCTTGAATCTGAAAATGAAAAAAACAGATGCATTTTTTCTAACATGCTTTATCCCCAGTTTTACACAAAATGAAATGTCTCATTTTCCCAAAGACAATTAACTATTGCCACCATTTCGGCAGCTTGCAAACTATCCTCTCTGGTGAGCTCATCATTCTCTGAACAACAATAGAAAACTATTCCCTTTGAATATGAAAAAAAAATTTTTCTTGGCACACATTAAACACTCTGGATGAAATCAAAGAGCTTATTTTATCAACCCTGTTGGCAATATCCCAACTTCCTCAACACTGGCAAGAACCTGAGCCTTTCAAATCCATGAACCCATCCATCAACTAAAAATATAATGCCTTGCATACTCTAAAAAAAGATTCCAATTTAGACTAACAAGAAGCTAGTCAACCAAAAAGATTGTCCTTTTCTAGGTTACTTCCCATCAAACCACTTAATCAGCTTTTTCCCCCTTCTCTGCCTTGGTTATGGAGTAATGCAAAAAGCAAGTTTTTTACATCTCACTTTGCATTTACATAATCTTTTCTAGCTTTTAGTGTCCTCCTACACACTTAACAGATTGTGGTTTATCTCTCAGAGAAGCATACATCCTACCCTTTAGCTCTCGAAGTGAAAGAAACTCACTGGGAATTAATAGAAAATCAGCTCAACGCCTTACCTACGCATCAGGTGTCACAAGGCACAAAGCTCTACTGAGCTAAGAAAAAAAAATCTTGTCATGAAGAGGATAATTGCTTCCGCATTTAACACCTCCGAAAAGGACATAAATAGCTAGCTGGAGGCTATTTTAGAACTATATTAAATCATTCTAGTAGAAAACCTCAAACTTGTAAAGTGCTAGAAAAAGTGAAGATCAATTAAATATCATTTTCCTGTTAGAGTCCACTTAGCCCGTGAAGGGAGAGTGAAAGGTCCATCTGTGCTGCCACTCTGGATAAGGAGAGTGGACATCTTAACCTGTCTCTTGCACATCTAGGTGGGGTTTGAGAACCATTTAAAAGACCTTGTATTTGCCAAGGACTTTTCTTTTAGAGGAAGGTAAATATGCCTCTGCTTTGACACCAAAAGTCATAAATAGCCTCCTTTGTAGTATCATTTCTGTCCTGGATCTCTCACCTTCCACATCTCACTTTCTTCATCGACGCACCTTGATACATCTTAAATATATACATCTATAAGATTTCCATGTTATTAGTCTTAGAATTTTCCTCCTTCGTAATTCCTATATCAGTAAATTTCTTTTTATCAGTCAGATGATATACATATATATATACACATATATAATTTTTTGAGATTTCCATTTTTCCTCTTTGCTGTGTCTTAGCTGAATTTTTATTAATTAGTATCAGATTGGAAGACATCTAATACTAAAGAATCATTATAATTTAAATAGAGTGATTTGAGAGCCAAATTCATTCAAATTACTAATTCAATTTTTTCAGGGAGTCATTCCAACAATAGCAGCCAAGCTAAACTTGTATGGCTTAAAATGGCTACAAATTAAGCTTATAGTTCACAGAGATGTAAGAGAGGAAAAATTCTGGAAGATCCAGGTTCTGTATAATACCCATACCAAGATCTTACACCACCCATTCAGTACTTATTTCTCCTACAGCTTGGGAAGTCCCAAATATAACACCAACCCTCATCTCTTTGGGTGAACAAATTTATCTTTTCCAGATTCTCCCATAGAACTAGCAGGCTTTGAAATGGCTAAAAGCTCTTAATGACATAGTTTTAAAATAGTGTAACAGGAGTTTCATAGCAATTGTAAGGACCCAACATGGTGCTTGAGATTTAGTTGTCTTTATGTAAATATCTGTTACATTGATAAGAATGAATTCAGTCCACCAGAAAAAAAATTCAATTACACATCCTATTGTGAAAATTCCCTTTTGGGAGCTACAGGGCTAAGTATATGATTTAGCACGTGAATTTGAAGAGGGAAATTCCCACCCTGCCAGCCAGTTACCTACCAAATGAAAAGTTATAGCCATATAACACTTCAAAGGCATATAACAACAGCCTTCACCATGGGAATTTCTGTGTGTATTGAGGTAGTGCATGAGGGTTTGTATGTGTGATGATGATAATTTTTCTCAGTTATGCAAGAGCATTTTCTCTTTTTTGGGGGGGATATGTTGGAGTGGGGCTATACCTTGAAGTGCTCAGAGCCTATGCCCTTCTCACTGTTTGGGGGTTGGTCCTTGAGTGCTCAGCCTATCAGACCCAGATCCCTGGCATGCAGTGTGTGTACACTAGTCCTTTGAACTATGTCCCCACACCCAAGAACTTTTCTTATGGCAAAAAAAAAATGTGCTCGAACTCATCTCAGAGCATCTGTAATTTTAGCTCTTGGAAACTAAATTAGAAGTTAAGAGTTAGTACAAGAAGAACCTAGAGTCCTACTCTTCAAGAAAAGCAGAGAGCAAATGTCATGTGCATAGACACAACACTTGAAGATGGACACACTCACATAGGTTTGTGCACTCTTTGTGCATATGCTCAAGGCAACAAACATCTTTCCCCCTACCCAACCCTGATTGCTCTCATGGGGGACTGGACTCCTGGAGAATGAGGCTAGAGCTTCCAGAACTCAGCCACAGTTCTCAGCAATCCCCTTCGGCATGGTAGCTCCTGCAGAAAGATGAAGCCTTGCCGAGTAGTAGTGACAAATCTTTCCCCCTGCAATAGCCAGCTGACTAGAATTTAGCCTCCTGATAGCCCCTGATGATTTCTGTACAAACAAGTTTATGTTTTCCTCTATAAAGAACCCTGTTTTTGGCTGCTCCGCTTCCCATTTCTAGGGCTCTGCTAAAAGACTCTTGTCAACAGTGAGAGATTTTTGCAACCTACATGATTTCTGAAATTACACATACTTTAAAACCCAAGCTTCTTTTTCTTTTTTAAGAAAAAAAAAAGAAGTATGATTGTATTTTTGGTAACAAGTTTATAATCATGTTAATGTTATGGACTTTTGCTGTTTTGGATTTTGGGCCACAATTAGGGGTGCTGTGGGTTTACTCCTGGTTCTCTGATCAGGAGTCATCCAGGTGGTACTTGAGGGACCATATGTGGTGCTGGGGGTTGAATCTGGGTGAACTGTAGGCAAGACATCTCACTACCCACTGTACTAGCTCTTACCCTGTTAAAGCTAATTATTTTGAGGTACACAATTACCACACCTCACCAACCAAAGAGCCCAAGGCCTACCACCGGTGTTTATGTCACTTCTATCTGCCTCTCCATTTATTCTCCCCGCTCTCCCCATACTGTTTGGTCATCTCAGTTTTGTAATCCAAAGCCAAGGCTTATTTCTCTCAATTCCCGAGATCTATACCAGGTCACCTAATATTTGTCCTTTTCCATCTGACTTATTTTGTTTAACCACTCTGTAGCAAAACTTCACACAGTGTATCAAATCTATTTCCTTTTCTTGGGAACAGGACTAGACTGTTTTCCAACTTCCTTCCCAGTAAGTGTGGTTGTGATTGAGCTTTTATACGTGCCAACAAGCCTGAGAGACTTTGCATCCTTCTTTTGCACTTTTCAAACTTCACTCTGATCTTGGATCTATTCTCAAGGTGACCCCACACACACACACACACACACACACACACACACACACACACACAAAGATGAAAATTGTATAGATGCAGCAAACAGGATTCTGAAATAACTTCCTGGATACCTCCTCTCCCCACATTGAACTAAACTTTGATAAAAAGCTGCACATTTCCTGTAAAGAACCACTGTATATTGTCCTTTTAAAACATTTCATTATCCAAATAACTTTCCTTCTCTTAAAGTATCTATCTATATATATATATTTTTTGCTTCTATGACTTCTCTTTACCCAATCCTCTCTCTATCTCTGACCATTCTTCTGTCTCTCTCTCTCCATCTCTCTTTAAACACAGTCCTTATGAGTTAGGGTTGTTCCCAGAAATAAACTGTCTCAATTTTTTTATTCCTTTTGTATATGTTTTTCTGGAATAACTTCTCCCTCTCCTTACTTCCCCAGCCTCACTGACCATTCTGTTGGATGGTCTTCAAATGTGGCTCTATTCTTCATTCCCAAACTCACCAGCTTCACCTGAAAATTTTCTAGTGCAATATTCTCCTTCTTAAGATCTCCCGGGTTCCTGACTTTCAGACAATTTTATTTTTTCAATTATTTTTTTTGATATTTTATTTTTTGTTTTGTTTTTTAATTAATTAATTTTTTATTAGTGAAACACCATGAGGTACAGTTATAGACTTACAAATTTTTGTGCTTGGGTTTCAGTTATACACTGATCAAGTACCCATCCCTCCACCAGCGCCCATCCTCCACCACCACAGGTCCCAGCATCCCTCCCACCCCCCACCCTCCCCCATCCCACTCTGCCTCTGTGGCAGGACATTTCCTTTTGTTCTCTCTCTCTCCTTTTGGGTTCTGTGGTTTGCAATAGAGGCATTGAGTGGCAATCATTTTTGGTCTACAGTCTACTTTCAGCATGCTTCTCCCATCCTGGGAGGATTTTCCCAACATCCTTTATTTGATGCTCTCTTCTCTATCTGAGCTTCCTTTTCCCCTAGCACGTGTGGCTGGCCTCCAAGTCATGGAGCAAAATTCCTGGTACTAGTCTTGGCCACTCCTGGGTGTTAGTCTCCCATTATGTAACTTTATGTTCCCCAGATGAATGCAATTTTTCTGTGTCTATCCCACTCTTTCTGACTCATTTCGCTTGACATGATACTTTCCATGTAGTACCACTAGTATGTAAATTTCATGACTTCATCTTTTCTTACAGCTACATAGTACTCCATTGTGTAAATGTACCAAAGTTTCTTTAACCAGTCATCTGTTCTTGGGCACTCAGGTTTTTTTTTCCAGATTCTGGCTATTGTAAAGAGTGCTGCAATGACCTCAACATCAGAATGGAATCCATAAAGTTCATCGAAGACAAAGTTGGAAAAACCCTCCATGATATTGAAGCTAATGGTATCTTCAAAGATGTCATGCCACTGGCCAAGCAAGTGAAAACAGAGATAGACAAATGAGACTATCTTAAACTAAGAAGATAGTCTTAGTTTAAGACTATCTGCACCTCAAAAGAAACAGTGACCAAAATACAAAGACAATCTACAGAAGGGAAAGGATATTCGCTGAATACACATCTGTCAAGGGGTTGATATCAAGGATATACAAGGTACTGGTTGAACTCCACAAGAAGAAAGCACCCAACCCCATCAAAAAATGGGGTGAGAAAATGAACAGAAACTTTTGCAAAGAAGAAATCCGAATGGCTAAAAGGCACATGAGAAAATGCTCTACATCATTAATCATCAGGGAGATGCAGATCAAAACAACAATGAGATAATGAGGTATCATCTCACACCACAGAGACTGGCTCACATCCAAAAGAACAAAAGCAACTGGTGCTGGCGCGGATGTGGCGAGAAAGGGACCCTCCTTCACTGCTGGTGGGAATGCGGACTGGTCCACCACTTTTGGAAAACAGTATGGACGATTCTCAAAAAATTAGAATTTGAGATCCCATTTGACCCAGCAATACCACTCCTGGGAATATATCCCAGAGAGGCAAAAATGTATAGTCGAAGTAACATCTGCAATTGTTTGTTCATTGCAGCACTCTTTACAATAGCCAGAATCTTTCAGACAATTTTAACTACTCAACTGTTCAGACCTATTGAAATCTCTTCAGAAATGCCTCTCAAACATTGTAATCTCTCCATCTCTATTTCCACTGCCTTAGCTCAAACTATATCATTTCTTCATCTCTGTGATGTCTCCATAGATCTCACTATTTCCTCTTGCCAATTCAGCTCACTATAAACTATATTAGAATTATTAAAGTATACACACACACATACACGCACATGCATACATATACACAAACCTTCTCTAGTTCTCTATTATTGTTCTAAAATAATAGTGATTATTATTATGGTTTTGATTATGATGATAGTTTTAAGAATTATTTTCTGTGTACTCTACCAAGTGCTTTTATTTCTTTTAGTTTTTTCCCCCTGGATCAGGTCTTGCTCCAGGCACTACTCCAGGCACTGTGACATGTTATACTTGGGATCAAACACCAATTTCCTGCATGAAAAGCATGCTCTCAGACTATTGAGCTGATTTCCAGCCCCCCAATTTAATTAATTAATTAAAGGAAATATATTAATACTTCTTTTTATTCTCTGAACAATTATTGGGGTAAACCTTGTCTTCTCCATTTTACAGATTTAAAAAAAACACTAAAGTTTAAGTAACTTGGTCATAGTTACAAAGTTATTAAACAGTGGACCTCAAATTCAAATGCAGTGCAATCTGATTCCAAGACTTGTGGGTTTAGTTATCTTGCAAAACTGCCTCCACATCTAGTTACTAGGGCATATTAGTTCTTTCAAAATGTTTCATTTTTATCTCTTTGCCTTGCATCCTAAGAACTAGAACCTTCACACTTGTTACCATTCCTCAAATTCCTCTTCCTACACTAAAATTAGTTGCTCAGTATGCTAATTGACATGCCACAAACGTGCACATATACATGTGCATGCCATGTCATCAGTATTCAAAATACATTAGTTACCCTCTTCTCTTTTATAATTCTTGTGTTCATTCCTTTTAGCTATAATCTCTTTTCTTTATTCAACATACTCTATGCTGTTTTACCCAAGTCATTTTCTCAGTTAAAATTTAAAAAGTCTATTAGAAAATTTGCTCCCCTATCAAGGCTTCCAGATTATCCTAGGGATAAATGGTTTTCTGTACCTCTTTGTTTATAGACCCACAAACTATAAATATAGGCATACATTTGTATATATGTTACAGTCATACTATATATATATTTATAATATATATAATGTATATCTACTATTTAAAACTGAAAACTGATACTGAAAATTTAATATTGTTAGAGTGTTTCTGAAAACTCATTATTGTTAGAGTGTTTCACTCATCTCAAAATATACAACCCCTAATATATAGAAATGTTCTCAAAATCATCGTTGAATCATTAGTATTACAAAGAAAGACATAAGCTTCATCTATAAATTCTCTCATTTTAAAAATCAGCATTTCTCAAAGCTAGTTCTAGTCCCACTCATTATTTTACAGAATTGAAAGTGGAATAAAAAATGTTCTAAGTATTGCAAAAGTTAGTTGAAATGATTTAGCTAACCAATTTGGTAGCCACTAGCCACAGGTAATTATTGAGCACTTGGTATTCAATAAATGTGAATTAGGCTATACTCTATATACAAAATACATACAACGTCTTCACTTAAAAATATCTTATTAATAATTTTATATTATTACATGGTTATGTATTTTGTACATATCACACAAAATATTAATGAAATAATTTTTTTTGCTTTTCTATTGTGTCACTGTCACTGTCACTGTCCTCCCGTTGTTCATTGATTTTCTCGAGCGGTTCTAGTAACGTCTCCATTATGAGACTTTGTTGTTACTGTGTTTGGCATAAATTTTAGGAGTGTAGGAGGATGGGATACTTATCGTGATGGGATAGTGGAGTGCTTGTTTGCATGTGTGAAGCCCCACATTTCACACACACACACAATGTGAGTTATGTTATGTTTTTGCTGAGCAGTGCTGGTTTAGAGTCGATAATGTTATGATTGTAGTTATTATGATTAGGGAAATCAGGAAGCCTTTATCTCTTTGCTAAAGTCATATACCTAAGTCAATAAGGAAGGAAGAAGGGAAAGGAAGGGCAAGGAATTGCATTTGAATTAATAAACACGTCAGAGAGCTAATTTATCACTAGACTACACATTTAGAAGACTTAAAACAGAAGACTTAATCTTTTCAACTTAATTCAACAGCTAGTTATTTAGTCTCCTTTATATGGTAATAATTTCATAACCATTAATCAAACACTGAGAAGGACCTGGCTATATCTATAATTTAGTTTATGCACTAGAATGCATAAAAGAAAGGACTTATATTAATTAACCCTACAGTATTTCTAACATTTATGAGATGTCGCCTCTGATTCTTACTAGAAAGCTAGAGAAAAAAGAGAAGTTCAATGGTTACTATTGAACCGTTCTTTGACAACCTCAATTCCGAAAGACAAGAGTTGGCAATTAAAAATATGTGTTAAGTTCAATCATAACCACTAATAAGATCTATATGGTCATTCTGTTCCATGGCTCATTTTAAAATTATTTGATTAATTAAAAATTATTTGATTAAATATAGGTACGATGGTAGCCTTGCCAACCCGGAGTAATTCCTGGATGCAGAACCAGGAGTAACCCTGAGCATAACCAGGTGTGGCTCCCAAAAGAAAGATCACGATCACAATCACGACCATCCTGTTGTTTGTCGATTGCCTCGAGCAGGCCCCAGTAACTTCTCCTTCATCCTAGCCCTGAGATTTTTTAAAAAGTGCCATATTAAAAGCTCTCCAAGGGTTAGGAGAATGAGACCCATCATTGTTACTGGTATTTGGCATATTGAGTACACCACGGGGAGTTTGCCAGACTCTGCCGTGTGGGCAAAAGAAAGAAACAAACAAAAAAAGCTATAGAAAGGAAAAAGAAAAGAAAGGAACAAGGAACACAAAGGAAAGAGAAGAAGAGGAGAGGAAAATAAAATAGGAAAGGAAAAATACAAGGTACACACAATTTATAATGATCATTAAAGTTTGTTTTGCATCAGGACAGAGGCATTTCTTCCATGCTTAGCTCCTTGATTTTTAGAGGTCTTCTAAACTAAATCTTAGTCAACTATTGAATCATTCTCTGACAACCTCAATTCTCAAAGACAAGACTTGGCAATTAAAAATATGTGTTGGGCTGGAGAGATAGCACAGCGGGTAGGGCTTTTGCCTTGCACGCGGCCTACCCAGTTTCAATTCCCAGCCATCCCATATGGTCCCCTGAGCACCGCCAGGAGTAACTCCTGAGTGCAGAGCCAGGAGTAACCCCTGTGCATCGCCAGGTGTGACCCAAAAAGCAAAAAAAAAGTGTTAAGTTCAATCATAGCCACTATTAAGATCTATATGGTCATTCTGTTCCATGGCTCATTTTAAAATTATTTGATTAATAAAATGATATAATAACTATTGCCATTTAAATAATATCCTTTTTATAGTAATTAGAATAACTATTATCATACAAATA
Source organism: Sorex fumeus (assembly GCF_029834395.1). NCBI lineage: Eukaryota > Metazoa > Chordata > Mammalia > Eulipotyphla > Soricidae > Sorex > Sorex fumeus. The sequence continues at coordinate 17,377,626 of NW_026606104.1, read as the reverse complement.
AAATGTTAGAGAAACTTGATTGTTATTGAGTAGATATTTTCTTAAAGGTTATTGTAATTATAGAATTGTGTATTACAAAAAAAATCACTGGGCTTTTTCCCTCTGGAAAGAAAGATGGCAGCAGCATGGGAGTTTTGTGGAAAGCCAGGTATGAGCTGGTTGTGATGGGGCGACTAAAACCTCATGGGAAGGGGGATGTTCCCAGCTTGTCCTTCACACCCTACCGAGGTCACAAGTTGCCCCCCACGAGCGGCTCTCCGACACGGTCATGGCTCCAGAAGCACAAGGACTTAAGGCAGAGCCCAGCAGCTTGCAGCAGAAAAGTAAATAGACTATGCGTTAATCCACGCCACCATGTCTGCCCGAAGGGGAAAGGGTGTTGGTCCCTTCTGCCTTCTTCCCTCTGGAAAGAAAGATGGCAGCCGCTTGGGAGCTTTGTGGAAAGCCAGGTATGAGCTGGTTATTATGGGGCGACTGAAACCTCATAGAAAGGGGGGCATTCTCGGCTCATCCTTCAAGTCCTACCGAGGTCACGAGTTGCCCCCCCCCCCCAGCAGCTCTCTTGCACAGCCATGGCTCCAGAGCACAGAAACCAATCTCATAATTATCAGACTCTCAGCAGAAATACTTCCAGAGTTAATAAGTAAAATACCAGAAATCCAGACATCATTTGATTCTTGTGACCAGCCGTACAAAACAAATTCACATTGTCTTTTCAGCATGTCTGATTTGGGGGTGTGAAGTCTAAATAATAATGGTGCATCTTTTGTCGAAACAATGCATCTAGTCAAAGTAGATAGAGTGTTAACTAGAATTCATCTGCCTCACAGGCATTGGGATGGTTGGGTCGGGAGGTTTATTGGGGTTCTTTGTGGTGAAAAATAAGTAAGTAAGTAAGTAAAGGCCCTCCCGTTGATCATCGATTTGCTCGAGCGGGCCCAGTAAGGTCTCCATTGGAGACTTTGTTGTTACTGTGTCTGGCATATCGAATACTCTCGGTAGCTTGCCGGGCTCTCCGAGAGGGGCGGAGGAATCGAACTCGGGTCGGCCATGTTGGCTGTGTGCAAGGCAGACGCCCTACCCGCTGTGCTATCGCTCCAGCCCGTGGTGAAAAATAAGTATTGGTAAAGGGAATTGTGTTTGATATTTGCATAACCAAGACTTAAACCTGAAAGCTTTATAACTTTTCCCACAGTGATTCAATAAATAAATAAATAAATAAAATTAAAAAAAAATATATATATATATCACTGATCGGGCTGGAGTGATAGCACAGTGGGTAGGGCGTTTGCCTTACACGCAGCCAACATGGCCGACCCGAGTTCGATTCCTCCGCCCCTCTCGGAGAGCCCGGCAAGCTACCGAGAGTATTCGATATGCCAGACACAGTAACAACAAAGTCTCCAATGGAGACGTTACTGGGCCCGCTCGAGCAAATCGACGATCAACGGGAGGGCCTTTACCTTTTTATCACTGGTCAGAAACTCAGAGATTTGGTTTGCTCTTAAACGGGAACATTTTTTTCCTTCACCTCAAAATAGGGAAATAAAATCATTTTAGTTTATTATAAAGGAGACTAGCAAGGGACTATTCCATGGTCAGAAGCAACAGAGCCTAAGATTTGGTCTACAGAGCCAAGCTTTCCAAGACAAGCCGGGGGTCGGGGGATGGTGCAGTGAAGGTCACACTGAAGTTGGAGGTGGAGGATGTTGTATGCATGAAGCCCTCTTGTTAAGAGTACTGTAAAGCACTGTGACTCAAGTTAAAACTTAAGAAAAATTATTTCATGCAACCCCCAGGTATGTTGCAAAATGTACTATTTTATTTTTGTATTTTAAGATAAAAAAATTAAATGGCTCTTTCATATCAGCCAAGTCAACCATGATAATCACCATTTCAGATTGAAAATTCTCTACTGTTTTCCTCAGAGTTAATGAACAGAATTGTTTAGGAGAAGGAAAAAAAAATAGCTATTGCAGAATCAAAGTATGAAAAATATTTTCTCACCACTCCTCATCTGTTCAACCTCACAGAAGTGCGTTCCAGTGGGAGTGTGAATAAATGCATGGACATGCTTTACTCCATTCTGAAAATTAGAGGAAAAAAATGTATTTTCAGTAAAATTTTAGCATATGCCATAAAGTCAGTTTCTGTAACTAAAGAGAGGCACAAATGAGTGAGATAACCTTTTCAAAACGCTTCCAAGGAACTTCTTCCACACAAACGTGAGCTCGGGTGACGTGGCTAAAAGAAGAAAGGAAATGCTCACAAATATTCAGAGCAAAGACTTCTATGCTTTTGATCTGAAAAAAAAAAAACAAAAAAGGGAAAAATCAAAATGCTAGCAATCAAAACTAAAAACACCCCATTGAAAAATAAAATTCAAATACCCTTGAAAATCTCAGAGATACGTAGTATTTAAAAAAAAAAGAATTTAATTAGCATGAGAATTATTTGCTTTTTTCTTTTCCCTCCCCATCTCTCATGCTGTTGCCATAACTAAGGGTCACTCTCGCTTGGTGCTTAGATACTCTGGTTGCAGTGCGGATAGGTTCTTGGCACAAATTTTAGTTCCGGTGCTCACACGAATCTGTTTGTGGGAGGTGCAATAGAGTAACAATTAGCCTCACAGGGATCGCAAATTCGCAGTACCTCAGGGATTGGAGCTCAGGCTTGAGGGCTGTTGAGCTCCAGGAATTTAACTCATAGTCTCGGGCCTACAAGGCAGGCATTCTAACCACTGAGTAATTTCTAGGCCCAAGAAAGGACTCTTGGGAGATGCATTTGGTCCTTCTGCAATGTGAGACAGTTCCTTCTTGCTTTAAAAAGAAATACACATTACAGGAGATGATTCAACAGAGAAACAAACTGGTTCTCCTCAGATTCAGATTCTCCTCACAGTGAGCTCACCTACAGTTATACAGTATATTATCTAACACTCAGGTCTGTTTCTGAGGCTGGTATGGGCCATCTCATTTTCCAAGGAAAAACATCAGCTTCCTGGCCTCGCATGTAGGTATTGTATAAACCATCCCAGCTTTCCACCCACACAGCAGCTCCTTACCTTAACACAGAGTCCTTACGTTAGTTGATTTCTACACAATATTTTATGGCTCCAGCATAGTTGACTGATTATTTTACGGCTTTTCCTATAATTATTGTGATCTAATTGCACGCCTGGAGTGATAACACAGCAGGTAGGGTGTTTGCTTTGCACACAGCCGACCCAGGTTCCATTCCTCTGTCCCTCTCAGAGAGCCCCCCAAGCTACCAAGAGTAGCCCGCCCACACAACAGAGCCTGGAAAGCTCCCCGTGTTGTATTCAATATGCCAAAAACAGTAACAAGTTTCACAGTGGAGATGTTACTGGTGCCCGCTTGAGCAAATCGATGAACAACGGGAGGACAATGCTACAGTGCTAATTGCATGAGTATTATGTAATGATTCCATAAGTATTCCAAAATCATTATTGATAGCACCTTATTTTATTCTGAATAGTGTCCCAGTTTGAATAAAAAAATATATATAGGGCCTTAAGGTTAGGACACTTGCCTAGCATGTAACTGACCCAAGTTCAACCTCAGCATCCCATATGCTCCCTGGAGCACCAGGAGTGATCCGAATGCATAGCAGTAGGCCTTGAGTCACTGTGTGTATGGTCCCCAAAAAATAAGTAAGAAAGGAGGGAAAGAAAGAAAGAAGGAAGTAGGAAAGGAAGGAAGGAAGGAAGGAAGGAAGGAAGGAAGGAAGGAAGGAAGGAAGGAAGAAAGGAAGGCAGGCAGGCAGGCAAGGCAGGCAAGGCAGGCAGGAAGGAAGGAAGGAAGGAAGGAAGGAAGGAAGGAAGGAAGGAAGGAAGGAAGGCAGGCAGGCAGGCAGGCAGGCAGGCAGGCAGGCAGGCAGGCAGGCAAGGCAGGCAGGCAGGCAAGGCAGGCAAGGAAGGAGGGAAATGGACACTTTAACTAGAATGAATAAATTTAAATTACTATTAAGACCCATGTCTAAGTTCTCACAGTCCACAAAATCTGTTTCCTAGCTCTGTCACAGGACAGGACAGAAGCTTATTTTCAAAATATTTTTTAAAGAGAGCAATGCCTTTTTCTAGAGTGCTACTCATACTTGGTGGGCCATTCTGATTGGCAAGGAAAGTTCTGGTTGGAGACAGGCCTAGCAGAAAAATGTACTTCAGTTTTCATGCACTATGAATGTGGATTTCTTACATAAGCATAAGAAAATATTCTTTTCGATTATATTTTTTTGTCTTATGAGACTTCTTAAAAATTAAAAAAAGAAAAATATCCAGCTAAGAGAGATAGTACAGGGGAAGGTTGCACATGCCCAGCTTGAGTTTGATCCCCCATACCACATGGTTTCCCAGCATCACAAGGTCAGGCCCTAGTGATCCTCAGCACCTCAGGACCTGAGTAGCCGGCTAAGTATTGCCTGAAGTGACCCCTGGAATCCCTGAACACCACTGGGGAATCCGTCCAAATAAATTAAATAAAAATTGACTAATCAGATATTTAAAATAATTATTTTCTTGAATTGTCAGAAATCTGCTCAGGGCCCAATATAGTTCACTTATTCTTAATTGACACCAGGAAGATAAATAATACATTTTTCTATCAAAAACATACAAACAAATAAATAAGCTGGATGTGTTAAAACATCAGCTACAAACAAATACAAGACCCCTTTGAAGAGCAAATAAGTGGTCAGGGACCTGGAAAAATTATGACACTAAAAATAGGATAAATAGATTTCAAAGTGCATCTTATACACAAACTTTTCTTCTATAATAATACCCGAAAGAGAAATAGCACTTTTTTCTATAAATGCACACCATCCTAAAAGGGGGGAAAAGTATAATATGACTCAAAGGAATGCATAACAAATGTGTTAAATTCTATTCTGAAATCCTTGCGGGACCTTGTTTTGCCAAAGATGCTACTTAAGAAATATGTAAAATTGTCACATAGATTCTCACTGAAATCAGGTTGAGAACCCAGGGAAAAGAACAAAGAGATATGCTTTTTCATCCTCGTTAGGGGTCTTTGCTGGAATTGTTAGGGCCACTTTATTCAAGCTGGCAGCACCAAAGTTTCCATTCACGGCCTCTTACTTGTAAGGTAAGCTCTGAAAGTCACTGGTCATCTTCCAGCCCTGAGATAAGATTTTTTGTTCTGCTTTGTTTTTGTTTTTAAAGCAAGTTTTTCTGTAAGGTTGAGAATTTTAGAACAGAATAAAAAAAATTCCTATGACTTCAATGTGAATATACACCCTAAGTTGAATCCTCAGCATCCCACCTCCACTAAAGAAAAACTAATAGACTCCTGCTATAGTGTAGTGGAGTTAGCTTTAAGGAAGACAGTATCTGGAAAACAAAACAAACCAAAACAAAAAAAACACATACCCCTTTTAACTTTGCCAAGACATGAACTGTGTTCTTGATGGTGTCTGTAGGGATGATATCTGAGTTATCTCCATGCAGGTAATCTTTTTTGGAGCTCAGAGTAAGCTGCACTGATGTTGTAACCTGCTTGATGGTGTGATATTTTCCATCTCGCCTAATATGGAGAACTTTTACCATATCCTTTCCATAGCCAGTTCGGACAAACTCCACTTCATCATTCTGCAATGAAAACATAATCATCTGATTGAAAGAAGTTAAATGGAAGCAAAACTTCAGCTGAAACTTCTTGAAGCCTTGTTTTGACACATAATTATAGAAAATAAAATTTAGAGTATTCATGAAAGCAAGATCCTGAAGAAGAAATGGGGGTGGTAGGGAGAAAAGATAATGAGCAGATGAAAATATATAAATTGATTACCAAATATAGGGAGATGATAATAGTTCACACAACAAATTGCTAAATCTAGTCCGTTTAACAATGAAATAATATTTCATTGTTATATATGAAAAATATGTTATATAAAATATAATATATTTCAATTTTATATATGAAATAATATTTCATTGTTATATGTTTATGAAATATTATTATTCCCAGCTTACAGTAAGGGAAACTGATATCCTCAGTTTAGTTCACATAGCTAGGAAAGTAAGTGGCCGATGTTACCATGGTGGGGACATGAACGAGTACACTTAGTTTACCTGGTAAAGGGTATGATATTGGAATGTTGTATGCATAAAATGCTATCATAACAGCATTGTAAATCATGGTGCCTAAAATTAAAAAACTTAAAAAATGTTTTATAAAAGAAAAATAGAAGGTCAGGCTTCATGTTCAGGTCTGCTGACTCCAAATTGTGTATTATTATAAACTATTTAAAAACATCTTTCTTCAACAAAATATTTTCACTATGTTAATCAGAATTCACTATATCTCCTTTTTTTTATAGAGAGTCCTATTCAGTAGAAAATACAACAAGATCAATAAAAACAATTTGAAAATTGTTTCTCCTTGCTGCTCATAATAAATGTAATAAGTGATGGGTCCAGATTACTTTCAAGAGTACAAAAAGGGCCGTCTGGTTTTGCAGGAAAAGCTATGCTTTTAGCTAGGAGACACTTAATAAGAGCCTTGTAATTGATTCATTAGTGCCCTTGTCTGAAACCAGAACCCTTGCTAGCAAAAAACATCCATCCCTACAGTTAGAATCTGTGAGACAGATTCCAGCTTTATCAGTGTTTTGAAAATAAAGGGCAGAAGCCGAGGAACAGAAACACTATTTTATTTAGAATTGAACATTAAAATGATAATGTAAAAGTAACTCAAAAACAGTGAGCAGTGAATCTGCCTTGGTGTTGAAGAAGGTATCTCACCTGCTAATTGTTTTTGGGTGATATCTGCAAATAGGCCAATGGAGATCTAACAGTACATTTACATTTCTTTTTTTTTTAATCACTAAATTCTCTGGGAGAAATTTAAAAATACTAGTCAAAGTCAGAATTTGAAGTTGCTTTTTCTTTTTTTAGAAGCTATTATTTTAACTTATTCTTAATCAATGTAGGAAAGGGGAGGTCGACTTGAGCAAAAGCCTGGAAGAACATGCTTCAAATTGATCTCCAAACATGTTCGTGAGGGTTGTGCTACCTGTACTGAGTCCTTCCTATGTGGGAAGGACACATTTAGTTCTTGGAGAAGACTCCCCAAAATAGTTCTTAGTGAAGCCCTTCAAAAATCTGTGAACCAGTACTAGAGGAACAGCTCCATGTGCTGAGTGCAGATTTAACTAGAGAAGGCCCAGCTTCCATCCCCAGCATATATGGTCCCACACCCCTAGAATTTCTGGGAGCAACCTGGAGCACAGAACTGAAAGAAGCCCTTGAGCACTGCCAGTTATGGCTGAAAAACAGAACAAGACCCTCCGACCCAAGCTTAAGATCTTGACTCCTCGGGAAAAGATCAATAAGAAAATCTCAAGTACCAAGAAAATGCAAAAGAGCCTAATCATAACTACCAATAGATAAAGAGGTGCTGTTAAGTACATGAAGTAGCTTTGGAAACAAACCAGGTCCAAATTCTCCCTTGACTCTCACAGCTTTGGGTCTTGGGAGAAGGCATTTGATGTCTCTGAGTCTCTTATGCAATGGACTAACCACACCTACTAGTAGGGTTGCTGGTCAATGTGAAAGTGCAGGCTCGGTCCTTAATACCGAGTGGTGCGGTGAGGTCAATCTTAGTAGTTATGAATGTGTCAGACCTGGTTGTAGAGGCAGCAGCAGAAGTAGACCTGGAGTCAGGGCACCAGATTTCTGAGTGGGGAAATTGCTAGAAGCAGTAGGGGAAATACTGGTATGTCTTGAGCCACAGGACTCCCATGGAAACCCAAGGTAATAAGGAGACACTTCACTGACTTAGAGCTCCTAAATTGTATGAGGATGCTCCAAGACCTAAATAAGTACTATGAGATTGTTTATCACTCCCAGTCCATAATAGAATTCAAAACAAGTTACTCCAAGGTTGGAAAGATAATACAGCAGATAGCACACTTGGTTGAACTGGGTTCCATCTCTGGAACCCCATATGGTTCTTTAAGCCCACCAGAAGTGATCCTTGAGCTCAGAACCAGGAATAATCCATGAGCATAGCCGAGTGTAGATTATTTCTCTTGCCAGTTATTGTCCAAATTATGGTGGGTCACTGTGTGACCCACAGAAAGTTGAGACTGCACAACCTTCATATCATCACTCTACTAACCTCTCCTGCTTCACACCATGCCACATTCTATTTCAAACTTGGCCTCAGCTGTGCTCAGCTCTTTGTGGCTGCTAAATTTCTGTCTGCTTTTACTACCTGTGGGCCTTTAAAGTTGTATTCATTCCTTATCTTTTTTAGGGGGCATGGGTCTGGTTCGCACCTGGGAAAGCTCACACTTAGGGATTAGTACTATCTGAGCTCAGAGATCACTCCAAGTGGTATTTGGGGGACCATATGTGTGCTGAGGATGAAACTGGGGTCAGCTGCAGACTAGCCAAGCAACTTAATCCTTGTACTACCTCTCTGATCCTATTCCTTCGTTCTTGAAAGTCTGATTTTCCTTATTAGTTGACCTCTAACCTCTATATCTGCCTAATTTCTTCTAGCCATCCTTCAAGTCACTTTCTTCCAATTATCTGCCCCCCAGCAAGCCCTTTAAATCCACAGAAGACATGCTGTTATGTGCTCTCAAAATATTCTGTTATGGCATTACCAGAGTCTTTATCAAATTGTTTGCAATCTACTCGTCATGTGTATGAATCATTCAAAAAATGATAAACTATGAAAGAAAGAACAATTTTTATCCTAGTTGTCATGACAACCCCAGAGCACAGGGTCTAGAACATAAACAGGTGCCTTAAAAACATGTACTGAATGAGCAAACATTTTACCACCACTTACACTGTGAAGTGATGACACGGAAGAGTTAAGGAAAATGCTGAAAATACAGAAAAATTCTCTTCACCTGAACCCCAATCAGGACGTTCCTCTTCCCTTGACCATGGAAAAGTACCTTCTGCCCTTCTGAGCACCACAGCCTGGCAATCACAGGCACCACCAGAGAACAAAGCCCAGGATGGGCAGGATTGAGCAGAGTCAGTGACGCAACACAAAGTGTGCATACTGCTACTAAGACAGAGTGCTCCAACCCAGCCCACCCACCTGGGGTTCCTACATGATACACGTCAGGGAGGTCAGTGCTCCTTTTCAAGCCTCTAGAGAGGCCTTGGCACCCCAGCAAAACCTGAGTCATCAAGTTGACGGAGCAATGAGTCAGAATTAAGAGGACATGACCACCTGAGGCTGAGGCAGAATTGAACAATAATAGTGTGTGAGAGTCAAGAGGTTTGCAATAGAACCTCCTAGAACAAATCTTGGCCAGGACAAGAACTGAGTTTATTCTCCTCCATAAAAAGTCCCGTGGATAAGGAAATCAGAAGTGGGTTTCAGAACCATATTGGGTATGATACAGAGTATGGTATCGAGATCTAAGTTCAAGATAACTCGACAGTAAAACACAACATTGCTCTCTGAAGGAGGATGGTCATGTGTCTGAGAGGATGGACTCTGCGTTCCTGAGCTAAGCAGGCCAAGAGTGAGCATGTGTTCTGACAATTATTAGCTTTGTGAACGGAGACATAGTTCTCCAACTCTAAAATAGGAATAATAGTAGATAACAATCCACTTTTCAGATTGTCAGAATGGTAGAAGAAAAACCATAAAAATATAGGCTGGGAAAATAATAGGTGTTCAACAAATGTTAGCTATAAATGCCAAGAACAACTAAGTTTTTGTGCCCAAGGGTTCTTCCAATTACTCTCAGGGATAAATGCCTATGTACACTTCAATTCGGAGGCCTGGTGATAAAATCAGAGTACTCACCATGACACAGCCTATTTCTTTCTAGGCTTATCCTTGGTTTGTTCCTCAGACTTGCATGGTTTGAACAAAAAAAGTCAATTACTTAGAGTAATACTCTAGACAAAATATCAGCAGGCTTTGCTCTTTTCCAGAAAATATGAGAAACTATGAGAAAATATTGAACTCATATAAGAAAGAAGTATACTCATATGAACAATCTTTAATATTACTTTGGTGGGTCTTAATATATAATGATAGGAACAATAATGATGAATAACAGCAATATTACACAAAGAAAAAAACATTTTTTCTTGAGCTTGTCTTGAGATATAAGAGATTGGGGAATCATTATTTGCCTGCAAGTAATCTCAGAGAAATTCTCAGAGATTTTAAGTGAATTTTGTATACATTGATGTTTTCTTGCTTCCAGGTCCCCCTGAAAGTGATGTTGACTATCATCCCTCTAGAAGTCCCAGGAAACAGATTTGATGTAAGGAAAAACTAGGGGAAAACTAAGGAAAAACTTTTATAAACTTAAATTGTAAAATGACTAAAATTTTCTACTAAGCCTTAGGTGATCATCTTGTAAGAATCATTTCTGCCTTTCACAAGAGAGAATTAAGAATGTGCTAGATATTTCAGATACATCACACATCTCCAAGCACCAATTTAGTTGCAGTGTGCCAGGTTAGATGGGAGAACTGTGCATGGAGACCATCTCTCCGTCTTCAGAATGTGCCATGGACGGCCTTTTATTTCCCTACCTAGGTTTTCCCTTTTCCTACTTTCATAGGTCTTTGTGAACAAAAAGACTTCAGGGGAAAATGCTGAACTCATAAGAGAAAGAAGTGTACTCATATGAACAATTTTTAATATCACTTTGGTGGATCTTAACAATACATAATGATAGGAACAATAATGATGAATAACAGTGACAGAAGCAGCTGGTATTTTTTTTGTGCTGCCTAGAAACTACTAAATGTCAAATGAAAAATATTGATACCTAGTAGAAAATGTCATTGTGCTTCAGACTACAGAGTGGTTTATTTTTGCTACTCAGGTTGGGAGCAGATATGCCTTAAGTTCTGTTGAAAGTGTGACTCTAAAGGAATTTATCAAGCAGATGTTTTAAAAACAGTGTAGCAAGTCACATGCATAGTTATGGGAGAGAAAGTGGTCTATTATATAAGGAGGACTCCATTTAAAAGTATTAATGTTATTTTCATAATTCTACCAATTACAAAGGAAAACAAATTCATCACTGTGGAAATGCTGATTTTCTCAGCTACTTTTCCACTGCACCAACAGCCTTGGAATCACGAACTAGAAGAAGGACCTCAGGTTTTTCTAGGATGGGGACAAGAAATCCAACAACAAAGAATTAATGGATCCCTCAAAAAATGGATCAGAAGATAATTTTATGGAAACATATACATTTAATGGGTCCCTTAGATAGGAGAGACGGTGCAAGGATTAAAGGACTGGCCTGGAATGTCACCTTTAAAGGCTACACAGTATCTATGTGAAAAAGGAAGAAGGAGAAAACAGATGATACATCCCACTACCTCAATGGTATGTTCTTTCCCCCTGCTTTTCAGAAATGATTTGTATTCATACTTGGAGCATCCATATACAACTGATGAATCATTGGTTCATCCATATACAACTGAAGAACAACCCCTCCACAACTAGGAAGAGAAAAGATAAATTCTTATCTCAACAAAAGGAGAGGAATGATCCATGCTACTTCAGGTATTTATATTTCTACAACATTTAAAACATTTTATACCCATCAATTCTGAGTGAAGGAAAATAATAGATATAGAATGATCTCCCTTATATGTGTAACTAAAAGATATACAGCAAGGTAGCAACAAAAGCCTGAAGACAATACACAGAGAGATCTGATTCACAAAGATGAGTGTTTTTTGACCAGGCAAAAGAAAGAAAAGGATTTTGGGATTGTTAGGTGCATTAATGATGAGTGTGGTGCTAAATTGTACATAGACAACCATCATGAATAGTATTATAAATAAAATACTTCAATCAATTGAAAAAACTTAAAAATTAATAAATAGTCCTCTTTCCATTGAGACATAAAGGTAAAGGTAAAGGCCCTCCCGTTGATCGTCGATTTGCTCGAGCGGGCCCAGTAACATCTCCATTGGAGACTTTGTTGTTACTGTGTCTGGCATATCAAATACTCTCGGTAGCTTGCCGGGCTCTCTGAGAGGGGCGGGGGAATCGAACTCAGGTCGGCCATGTTGGCCGCTTGTAAGGCGACCGCCCTACCGCTGAGCTATCGCTCCAGCCCTCATTGAGACATACATTATTTTAATCTCCCCTCACAAAATCTCTGTGATTTGAGCAAAAGAAACCTTATTTTAAAAGTAACAAGAAGGGTAAATTTGGGGTATAAATTAAAACTGCAGAAGCACACACATTGTTAATAATTCATATCTGAAATCTCTATAATTTTATATTGCAACGTTACTTCAATAAAAATTAGAATATAGGGCTAGATAGATAGTACGGAGTAAAAGTGTTTGTCTTGCACATAGCCCACCACATATGGTTCCCCCAATCACTACTAGGATAGATCTCTGAGTACAAAGCCTGGTGTAAACTCTCAGCACCATTGGGTATAGCCCACAAACGAAATAAAAATAATAAAATTAGCTCAGAGATGTAAAGTGGTAGTCCAAAGCTATACAGCAGACAATCAGGTTGATATAGTGGACAAAGTCCTGTTAGACAGTGGAATTATATTCTACTTAGCTCTAATACTAGAACTTATGCATCATCAAGAGATGTTCTTTGTCCTAACTATCCCCCATTTTTTTATATAGAATTTTAGACTTTTTTCCAGTACAGGGGAATTCTGGGCTGGAGCTGTAGCACAGCAGGTAGGGCATTTGCCTTGCACATGGCCGACCCAGATTTGATTCCTCCATCCCTCTCGGAGAGCCCAGCAAGCTACTAAGAGTATTCCACTCTAACAGCAGAACCTGGCAAGCTCCCCGTAGCATATTCAATCTGACAAAAAAAAAAGTAACAAGTCTCACAATGAAGACATTACTGGTGCCCGCTCAAGCAAATCGATGAAAAATGGGAGGACAGTGCTACAGGGGAATTCTAAGTTTAAATATATTTTATGTCTATGACAAAGGGTATTTAAGATATAAGGGAGAGAGAGAGAACTGAACAGTGATTGTCCTTTGGGGAAGGATAACAATTCAGCTTTATGCCTTCAACAACAGGAAACTGAATAAAACTTTAATCTTATCTGGATAAAGACCATTGAAAACATTAGTGATGAAGACTTATTTGCATTCATTTGAATCATGTCATCAAAAGATTGCTTTTAGTCTATCTGAAAAGATAACAAAATAAATGTGTCTTGAAATAGAAGAAAACAAGGTTGGGAAAAAAATCAGTGAGTTAGTTATGTGCCAGAGACTCCACATCCAGCATCTCACTTAATCCTGGTAATACTCTATGAAAGTCAGACCATGAGCCAGACCTTTAGAAGAAGAGGGTGAAGGTAACACACATGAGGCTAAATAGTTTGCTTGTTTCATCTCTTTCACCAAAATGAACCAAGTCTCTCCCTTCACTCCAACAAGTATGCAATTTTTTCCTTCTCTGTCATATGCAGCATTATTCTCATCTCAGTACTTCAAACTCTTGTGAACAAAAATAAAGTGAAACTCAAGCAGATACATTCCATTACATATATATATATGTATATACATATATACACTTTAAAAGGCTACTAAAAATAAATTAATAAGGCTGATTTGAGAGTTCTCATGAACTTTGATAAATCTATCATATACCAGATATGAAGAAACTCAACTTTATCTCAATATAAACATTCTATTACAGATAATGCTTCAAGAACATAAACTTGGAGCCAAAAAGATAGTACAGGGGTAAGACACCTGTCTTATATGCAGCTGACCCCAGTTGAATCCCTGGCAATTGAACTTCCTGACATTGTGTTCATCACTAAGAGTGAACCCTGAGCACAGAGCTAGGAGTAAGTCCTGATCACCACTTGTGTGCTTAGCCTCCCCCACTTCAAAAACATAAAACGGAAAAAGAACTCATAGTCAAAATTCCAAAGTACAAAAAAAAAATTCCAAAGTACAAATGAGTCCTAAATCAACTGATAGCAAAGTCTAACCAGCAAAGATTTCAAATGGAGCTATTATTTATAAAATAAAAAATTATATATTTAATGTCTTATATAAATTAAAAATAAGATTGAGTATATCACCTTCAAGAGATATAATTTATTCCTATCATGAGCAATATATTAAAAACCAAATAAATTTGGAAAAGATCCTAATAGAACTTTTCAAACGTTCATTGTGATTGATAAACTTTAAACAGAGAAGAAAACATAAGTTATTTGGAAGAGATAAATAATAGGTTACTATTTCCAAGAAAGAATGAGACAATGAAACATAAATCCAAGATTACTGCAAAAATGCAAAAAATAGAATATGTGAATGAGACATAAAACCCACTAAATATATACACATAAAAATATAATGGAACATGGAAGAGGCATAATTCAGAGAGATCAAAACTAAAATTTTCCAGTGTGGCTTTATGTATATATCACATATTATTTATATATGCACATATATACACAGTATTATCACTGAGTACTGACAGGACCCAATAATGAGGTCCTAATAATGAGTCACTCTTAGGAAAGGAAGACAGGGGCCAGAGCAATAGTACAGCAGGCAGGGAAGAAAGACGGCATATATGTGCATATCACTTAGCTATAATAGAAGGGAATCCTGCATTTTGGGCTAAGATGGAGTTACCTTGAGAGCATGATAGTAAATGAAATTGAACAGGGGAAAGCATGGTGTATGTTGTACATACTCACTTGTACATGGAATCTAAGGAAAACAAAACAAAACTGAGCTCACAGCTATAGAAAGCAGACTGGTGATTGCCAGAGGCATTGAGTAAGGGGCGGGTGTAATGGGCAAAAGAGTTCAGAAGTAGAAATTTTATTATAAACCTTGGTGATATAACATGAAGCATAAACATTAGAGTTAATAATATTTTATTTTGAAAGATTCTAAGAATGGAAATTTAAAAATTTCTCAACATAAGAGTTATTCAAATATCAAATCATTATACTTAAAATTAACATAATGTTACATTTCAATTATACTGCAACTAAAAGTATTACAATTTGGCAGTTAAACAGATGAGGGCAATTTGGAGAAAAAAATTAATTTTGAGATTTTCCAGAATTATTTAATGAATTAATTAATGCAACCATTAGAGATAAAATAAGAAACCCACTACCATATGAATAATTATTCCCTTGTTCACTGTATTTGGTCAAGTTACAATGAAGGACATTCTACTATTTTTAGAGGTAATATGTTGTGAAGGGATATGGTATTTTCATAATACACATTGTTTAGTTTTAAAAGTGGATAATATTGACATTCTGACTGGTTCGCATTTTCCTTATTTACCAAATTCACTGTTTCTTTCCACAACATTTGTTTTTTTAGTTAAAACTGGAAAGCACCAAAACCCAGGGTTAAGGCAATGTTGAAATCCCTGAAGTCCTTCAAAGTTCAATGTGGGTACAAATATTTAGTGATTGCTCAAGGAGAGTTGTTAGATATCAGACTGAGTCAGTAAACAGGTCAGGTGATAAGCAATAAAGATCAGACTGTGTATTGAAAGGAATATTGGAAAGAAAGTAATGCTTTTATTTTTTAGACCTTGAATAAAATTTCATTCAGCAAACACCATCCTAATATAGTATGTCCCAGTCAACCACTGAAAGAGATAAGAGTGTAATCAAAATAACCTTAGCTAACATTTATGAATCAATTACTATTTTTCAGGCATTATGCTAACCATGTAGTAAGGAGAAAACAAACATTTTTTATGTCCTATTTAACACATATATTAGTCTACATAACATTCTTTTAGTTCATCAATGAGCCCTAAGCTTGAGTTACCATTGTATTATGGGAAGATGTCATAAGGTAAATAAAATTAATTTTATTTCACTTTAAGTAAAAAAAGTAATTGGTGTATTAACATTAGAAAATACTGATCAAAAGTTTGAGGTTGTTAAATTTCTTTTTCTGAATAAGTATATGAATGTACCTAAATATAATTTTACTCATAGAAGAATGGCCAGAAAATTATTGGTGGTTTACCACTTCAGTCGACTATAAATCTACCAGACACAGAATAGCCTTGGCAACAGAGCAGCAAGTCTGCAAGTTTAGGGAGCACCAGAATTACCAAATAAACCTGTTAAAAATGCAGTTTCTAGAGTCCTCCTGGAATGATTCTGATTTATCAGAGATGAGTTGAGTTCCAAACTCTGCCCTTAATTCCGGAAAATGGTAAAATATGAGTAGTGGTCCAGAATATCTCTCACACACACAAAAAGTGTGTTAGGCAAAAATAGAGCCTCAAGTCCTTCCTATGAATCCTGAGAATGCAGAACAACTCCAGCTTAGTCATAGAATTCATCCAAAGTGCAAAGTTTCTATTGAGCCCAGATCCCTATATGAAGATCTATTCTAGATCCATGATCAGAGACAGATCAAAGTCATAATATTTTCCAGGCATAAAGGTAAACCTTGATTTATTATGATAACACATTTAATCATTGACTCAATACCATCATGCACTTAAAGAAAATTTTTTCATAAGTTTATTTATCCTTTCCTTCCCCCTAAAAAGAGAATGGTCTCACCTTTTTATAGTCATTCTGGTAATAGGACATTTTCTCTTGACCTTCAACTTCAGAATCAGTTTAAGGATGAGAATGAATAGTAGGGCAAAATAGATGTTTGTGACATTATTTATTTGACCTGAAGAGGAAGCTTGTTTGCTTACCTGATTGCATGACATCCAATAGGGCTCCAAGACCTGAAGTAAAAACATCTGAAGTAAAGCATCACATTGAATGGTTAAAACTAGGAGGTGGAGAAGTCATGTGAACAACTTTGCTAAAATAGAACTGAATTTGCTCTTGCTTTGAATCACCCTGTGATGTTACCTTTTAAGAGTTTTTTTTTAAGTGTCCAAAGGCTGCCATTTATTTACTCTTCCTACAAATACAAAATGAACTTCTACAGGGTGCATAGTACACGGGAAACAGCAGAGTACAAGATAGTGTTGTGCCCTCAAAGAATTAATATTATAGTTGGTGCTCACTATAAAAGAGATTTTTTAAAAAACCAAATTTATTGAATCACCGTGAGATAGTTACAAGCTTTCATGTTTGGGTTACAATCACACAATGATCAAACACCCATCCCCCCACCAGTGCACATTCCCTGCCACCAATATCTCCGGTATAACCCCTCCCTTTCCACCCTCCCCTTCCCTCCATGGCAGACAATATTCCCCATAATCTCTCTCTACTTTGGGGCATTATGGTTTGCAATACAGACACTGAGAGGTTATCATGTTTGGTCCTTTATCTAATGAGAGATTTTTCTTAAGATAAAAAATTTTACAAGTAATCAGTTCTTTTTATTATAATTTTAAATCTTGAGATATAAGATTCTGTTATTTATGTTTATTTTATTTCTTATTTTAAAAATGTTATAAGGTTGCTCACAATAATTTATTACACTCAATATTCCATCACCAACCTTACCATCCTTATACCTTACTCACCACCATTCTTTTAAATTTTCCCAACCATTACCCATGCCTACCCCAATAGCAGGCCTGAAATTATTTATTTTGTATTGCTTGTTATAAATAATTCTCTAAAAATGATCAAGAAAGATTTCTTTTAAAGAAAGTGTTTGAAGATTGTTGCATCTCACCCTGGAGACATTGAGCCCTTGTATAAGAGGTTACTAACATGCAGTTATAGGTTGTGCTTTGTGTGTTAATATTTTTTTATTTAGATTGGTTGCCTTCTGCCTTACATCCTATCCACAGTGTGCTACTCCTGGTACATCAGTGGTATAGAGTATGAGATTCCTGAATTCTAAAATTTCCACTCTACGAATTCTAAAATTTTAAATAAGATGAAACAGTTTAAATTTTTAACTAGATGGTGTCTTTGGGGTCTGAGGCATCCCTGCAGCTTTTTTATCTCTTTCAGGATTCACTTGTGAATCTCTGGATCATGGCCAGTTAAGGAGCTTATATATAGCTCCAGAGGCAGTTCATGCATGTGACCACCAGGCTCCTGGAAGAAAAGGGAAAGGGGAAAGGTGGTTCATCCCTGACTCTGTGAGTACCTGAAGATTTCAGTCACCAAAACCCGCATACCTGAGTTTTTCAATAGATTCATCCAAGGATGCGGCTCGTCCAAACCTGTGGAGATCAGCTTTGAGCACAGGGGCGATTGGGTTCTGGAGGTTTTTGGCTGCCGGACTCTGTTATTATTTCTGTTTAATGTGTGAAGCACAATCAGACAGCTTTTGTTCACAGAGAGGCAATGAAGGGCGGGGGGCGGGGGGTAGTGACAGTGACTATTAAATATATTTAATATATAAGTTGGGAAGTGTTTGCTTATCAACATAGATAACACTGAACTTCATACTAGACAATGATCACTCCAAAGAGTTAACTGTATATCCTTTTTTTCCTCTCCAGAACTTTTTGATGACTCTGCAGAACAGTCAACAATTCAGCATAAGCACTCCCGGAGTCACACTGGCATGTTGTGACAGAATCGCACAATGACACAGAAATAATTCCATTCTAGAAATGCCTGAACAGCAAACTAAAGAAGCAAGTGGAATCAAATGTGAGAGCCAGCCTGGCCTGAGAGAGACCTAAAACTCTGACTCTCCCATCTACAGAGAAAGCTTCTCACTAGGACATGGAATAGAGGACACAGAAAATGTCAGCAAGACTTCTAAGAACAGTCCTCATTTTGCTCTTCCTTGGTTTCTTTGGAGTTTTGGAAGCAACAAAAATATCGTGCCGAAATGAAGACGGAGACCCTGTGGATTGGTAGGTAACTGATGGGTAAGGATTGTTGTGTGTAACTAGAAAGCTAGGGTATCAGGGACAGAGGGTCACCATAATGTTCCCAGAAGGACTGCAAGCCCCCTTGCCCCTCTGTTAAAGCTCATAAATGGGTCCAATTTGAGGAGGGAGGGGCTCTGAGTGAGGGGGAAAGTCTCACTCATCCTGAAAAAGCCTTAAGCCTTAAGCCTGGATCTGAGGCACTGCGCTTAATGATGTGGCCACAGGAGGAGGTAAATAGTTGACTTCTCTCACCTTCTTTTAATTGTCTGGAGACTTTCCTAAAGAACCTATCAATTGCCAGTCCTTCAACTGGACATACTGACAAAGGAGAGTGGTGGATTATTTGCATTCTCACACTGGACTTTTGCTTATCCTTTATAAGTGTGAGAAAGGGCTTGATCATACATAGATCAGCTTGGTTAACTTCATTTATTAGACAGAACTGAAAGATAGTTGTTGGAGGGGGTGATGGGTCACTGGCCTCTTGAAAAGTGTCAAACAGGCTAAAGAGAATTGCATGATAGCCTTGGATTCTTTTCGAGCTTCGATCACTTTTTCACGCTTTAATTAGGATGTTTTGGGTTGCTGGAGTGGTTAATGTCAAGCTTCCTGTAAACTTCAGACTAGAGAACACAGTGTGACTTCGTTAGTCATTCAGCCAAAAGTTACTTAGTTTATACCAGGCCTTGTTTTGAGTTATGGAAACAGAAAGATGAACAAAATCTATTTGTTAATTTGCCATGGGAGCATAGATCGGGCACTGGGGAACATAGAATTCAAAGACTTCTCTGAGGAAGCTGTTTTAAACTATGTTTTAAGAATAATAATGATCTAGTTCAAAAATCAAGGAAGATACACAGCCTTCTCTGGACAGTTAAGGAATCACCTGGAGGTTCAGAGGTAAACTGAGTGGGAATTTTGTATATTGTTTAGATTTGTTGGTATTTGGGGAGCATGTGAGGAGATGGCAGGAGGTGAGCTTAGAGATAGGTAAGGACCAGGACACCAAGGTCTTCCTGGCTAAGGTGCAGAATCTAAACTTGACCTTGAAAGGGAGCTACTAAAAGACTTCAACAAATCTTCATGTATTTTTGTATTATCCCACTCTCAGTATTGAGAACTTTGAATGTCTGGGAGTCAGTTTAGCACCATTGAAACCAATAGGACGCTTGTATCATTACAGGTAAGAAGGGGTTTGGCCTCGATCTAAAGAAATGGTAGAGAACACAGTGGTTCTTTTTTTTTTAATTTTAATTTTATTTTTGGGCTGGAGTGATAGCACAGTGGGTAGGACATTTGCCTCGCACGCGGCAGACCCAGGTTTGATTCCTCCGCCCTTCTTGGAGAGTCCGGCAAGCTACCAAGAGTATCCTGCCCACATGGCAGAGCCTGGAAAGCTCCCCATGGTGTATTCAATATGGCAAAAACAGTAACAACGAGTCTCATAATGGAGACATTACTGGTGCCCGCTAGAGCAAATCGATAAACCATGGGAGGGCAGTGCAGTGCTACAGTGCTAATTTTATTTTTATAAACTTGTTCACAATAATTTTTTACATTCAATATTCCAACACCAATCCCACCACCACTAAACCTTCCCACCAATAATATTTTTAATTTTCCCTACCACCACCCATGCCTACCCCAATAGCAGGCCCTGAATAATTTATTTTGTATTGCTTGTTATGAATAATCCGCTAAACATGATCAAAGTTTTTTTAGAAGAAAGTGTATGAAGATTGTTATATCTAAGCCTGGAGCCATTAAGCCTTTGTATAAGAGATTTACTAACATGCTGTTACAGGTTGAGCCTTGTTTGCTAATGGGGTTCAATTCTTGGCACCACATGGTCCCCCAACCATAGCCAGCTGCAGCCCTGCAGGTCTCTAAACACTGTTGAAGCACTGCCAGAATGGCCCAGGTATCCCTGGACCCACAAGGCTTGAAGCACATCATACCCTCTGACCCTTATATTGAACCCTGGTGGTCTTGTATCTATCACCTGTGGTGATCCAGGGCCTACTGAGAACTGTTTTAAATAGCCACTGCCCCATCTTCATCCGCCCCCAAAAAAAATAAAGCGGTAATGGAAATAGGAAGATTCTGAGACGTCTTGGTAATAGATTGGTAGGCTGAGGGTAAATAAAGACCATCTGGTTTCTGGTTTCCCTTCCTTTGTGGAAATATTCCCCAAAAGCAAAGAATGCATGAACTTGGAGCAAAGTATTAAACTTTAGTTTCAAAAATAAGAAGTTGGAAATCACTGAAAGATCTCTGTCTTTAGATTGATCTGACTTCAGCACAGAAGTCTGAACTATAGGTAGCTTTAGTAGACTTTGGAAGGTAATTGGAGAAAGTCACCCAGGAAAAATGAGGGAAAGTTATGGCTTTAAACTCATCTGTTGGGCACACAGATGGTGTATAAACAAATTCTGACAAGATATAAGCTATAAGATACAAAATTTATTTTTGCTGCAAATAGGTTGTGGCGACATTATTCAGCAGGATCTGTCAGAGAGAAAGCTGAGCTGACCAGAAAGAGACAAATCTCAGAATGCTACAATGTACTGTGAAGGATGGAGGTCAGAATATCCTCATGTCAGCACCCGAGAATATGTTTATGTTTCCTCCCACCTATTAAAACCTGGCCCGGAGAGTAAGAAAGCCTGAAGAGAGCAACAAAGAATTCATGTAGGAGAGAGCATGGGCTGACAGGAGTAAGGGATGAAGTAGGTAACTGTAGTGTAGGTCAAAACCATCAATGGAAGTACTATTGCAAACACGTGACCTCAGGTAGAATAAATAAAATTTTTAAAAAACAGTGATGATAAATCATGAGCACTTTGGTGATAGTGAAAGTACAGTAACTGTGTACATCAAAACCATCAATATTTACACTATTGTAAACATGGAACCTAAATTATGTAAAAATAAATATAAAAAGGTTTATGTAAAGAGCAAAATTTGGTGGTTTTTTTTGTAAATTTTAGGGTTTGTCAAGGCATGCTTTATTTTATTTATTTATATTTTAAATTTTTATTAGTGAAACACCTTGAGGTACAGTTGTAGACTTACAAATTTTTGTGCTTGGGTTTCAGTTATACAATGATCGAGTACCCATCCCTCCACCAGTGCCCATTCTCCACCACCACTGATCCCAGTATCCCTCTCACCCCACCCTGCCTCTGTGGCAGGGCATTCCCATTTGTTCTCTTTCTCCTTTTGGGTAGTGTGGTTTGCAAAAGAGGCATTGAGTGGCAATCATGTTCGCTCTATAGTCTACTTTCAGCAAGGCATGCTTTATTTTAGATATCTTTTATAGTCATTGCTTACACCAGTGTAAATTACATTTTATTAGATATGAGTAAAAAATTCTATATGTTACAAAACAAATATTTTCTTAAAAGTTTTGTTAGCATATTTATTATTTGATCTTAAGTACTAGTTTTTTGCCTTTTAAAGGAGGATATCAGAAAATTTGGTTGTATGATTAAGTGCATTAAAATTGTTTTACCAATTATTTTTCTGATATAAATTTTACACATGGGTTGGAGTGATAGCACAGCGGGTAGGGCATTTGTCTTGCACGTGGCTGACCTGGCTGAACCAGGTTTGATTCCTCCACCTCTCTCAGAGAGCCCGGCAAGCTACCAAGAGTATCTTGCCCGCACAGCAAAGCCTGGCAAGCTACCCGTGACGTATTCGATATGCCAAACACAGTAACAAGTGCCATAATGGAGACGGTACTGGGCCCGCTCGAGCTAATCGATGAACAATGGGGGAATAGTGACAGTGACAGAAATTTTACACTTGTCTGAGGTGTTTTTTATTTTTTTAAAGAATTGAGAATTGAAGTTGCATTACACCAGAAAAAAATATTATCTGTACTGTCAATTAGAATTTCAGAAGTCAATTTCGAATAATTAATTTTAGTACTGGGCTGGAGCAATAGCACAGAGGGTTGGGCATCTGCCTTGCACACAACCGAGCCAGGTTCAATTCCTCTGCCCCTCTCGGAGAGTCCGGCAAGCTACTGAGAGTATACTGCCCACACGGCAAAGCCTGGAAAGCTCCCCGTAACATATTTGATATGCCAAAAACAGTATCAACAAGTCTCACAATGGAGACGTTACTGGGCCCACTCGAGAAAATCGATGAACAACGGGAGGACAGTGCTACAGTGCTATGTAAATAGCAGCATACACTCAGGGTACGAAGTGGTACCGAACCTAGGTAGATGTCTCTTCCATCACAGACGAAGTCACCTCTACATTCTTTCACACACACATGCACACACATACTCACATAAACTCACATCCATTCTCACACACACACACTCACACACTCACAGTTGGTTTTCTTAACCAACTGACGAGCACTATGAGACAGTATGGTAATAATAAGGGAACATTGTTGGGTACCTGTTTTGTAGATTCATGCTTTTGGAGAGTATTTGACTAGACAAGGAATATTTTGCCTCCAGGGACTTTTTTGTTATTTTGTTTGTTTGGGGGCCACATTCAGAGGTGCTCAGGGGTTTCTTCTGGCTCTGCACTCAAGAATTTCTCCTGGTCGTGCTCTGGGAACCCTGTGAGATGCCAGGGATTGAACCTGGATTGGCCACATGCAAGACAAATGCTTCCTATGCTGTCACTCTGGCCCCTTCTTCTTCAGGGACTTTTGACAATGCTTGGCAACATTTCAGATTGCCATGATTAAGGAATAGAGCAAATATTGAATAATATCGCATCATAACATTGATTATAAAATAAAATGGACTAATAGCTAGGACTATATCCATGTGGAAGCTGCAATTGTCCTCACATCTGAGTAGTTATTTTCCAAGACTTACAATTTCTTCCCTCATCCAAAAGATGTGCACATTAGGGTCATTGTTGTGTCTACATTACCCCACTCTGAATGTGTGTGTGAGTGTGAGAGAGAATGTATGTGAGTTTATTGTGTGAGTGTGTGTGTGTGAGAATGGATGTGAGTTTATGTGAGTATGTGTGTGCATGTGTGTGTGAAAGAATGTAGAGGTGACTTCGTCTGTGATGGAAGAGACAGCTACCTAGGTTCGGTACCACTTCGTACCCTGAGCTACCAGAAGGCTCAACCAGCTGTGTCCTTGAATTTAAATAAGTGGGCTAAAAAAATGAACAAGTTGTTAAGTACAAAGTAATATCTTCAGAAAAATTATTATCTAATTGTTGACATCTAGAAAGTGTTTGCAAATTCTTTTAAAAGTTTGGTTGAAATTTTGTGTGCAAAAAATATACTGGGATAACTTACTTCCTGCTCCTATTAATTAGTTTATGGTAAAATTAACTTCATATATCATTTCACTTCAAATTAAAATTTCCAAGAATTTCTCTATGATGTTAATTGAGAATTTACTATACTAACAGCAGCTAGGCAGAGACCAGGGATTCCACAATGCAAAGAAAGCCCCTCAACAAAGAGTCATATGGATCAAAATATGACTAGAACACATTGAGATACACTGGTTTAGATGAACACCCAAATGACTGAATGTTATGTGGGCTTAACCACCTCTTTCCTGTAAGATATCTAAAGGTAATGACCATAAAGTACTGCTAAATTGTCTCCTCTCAGCTCTGAATCTTCAGTGGAGAACATTCTGATCAACCAAGCTGAAGAATGTTCAAAGGCAGTCTCTACCTGTCCTGGAGCCCAATCTCAAAAGCCAGACACAGTCAGCCAGCTGCAAAAACAGGATGAACATGTCAAATAGTTAGGAAAGAAGTGAAAAATATCTAACCCTCTCGAGTCCCAGGAGTAGGCCTTGACACCCCACCGCAGCCCTGTAGATTCTGAGAATAACAAAGACTACATTCTAAAGGGATCAGACTCAAGCTAGACAGTATTTTAGAACATGTCTAGTCAAATTTGTATTTCCTTTTCTGATAAAGAGTAAAGATAATGTATAGCAATGGATAAATATTAATAATTTATCGTGATTTTTTTTATCAGGTTTACCTTTTACAAGTTACCCAAAAGGCAAGATAAGAAAAGTAAAGACATTGGGTTAGAATACCTATACCTAGACTCTACAACTAGAAGCTGGAGGAGGAGTAAACAACTAATAAATACTACCAAGAGTGCTGTGGGAAGGACCTTACAGCAGCTGTATGAAGCACATGCCTCCCAGGTATGTTATAGTTCACCATATACTCTAATCACATAAAATGCATGAAACAGAACCCAAACTTACTCAAAGATTTTCCTGTTCACTCACCAAACACCCCAATCCTAATTACTTCAGGAAAATTAGATCATAACTAGCCCTGGACACCTACCCAATCAACCTGATCAACTCCTTAAAGACATTATAGCAATCATAATCCTGTTATTGGTAAATTCAGCACAATGTCCAGTGATGTCATAGTGACTGTATGAGCTCATTGAATGTTGAAACCTTCTGGTTGACAAATTGTGTCTGTTCTCTCGGGACACACTAATAGAGTCAGGGAGAGGAATCTTCTCCAGTTATAAGACAATATAGATCTGTGATCAATACACCATGAAATAAACATTTCTTATGGCATAGTGGTGCTGAATAGTATGACCCAAGTAAAGGATCCTACTCAATCCTTTTATTTATAATTTTCCTGTCAAAGAAGGTTTAGAGTGAGAGCTTTAGTTTAAGACCATTGTGTGAGTGAAAATTAAGCCGTCCATGCAGACTTTATCAGGCAATGAGATAAATTTATCAGGCAATGAGCTAATCAGCCTAATCAACCCAAATGGTCACGGTCACATGGTCACGGTCCTCCCATTGTTCATCGATTTTCTCGAGCGGGCCCAATAACGTCTCCATCGTGAGACTTGTTGTTACTGTGTTTGGCATATCGAATATGTCACAGGTGGCTTGCCAGGCTTTGCCGTGTGGGCGAGGTACTCTCAGTAGCTTGCCGGGCTCTCCGAGAGGGGCGGAGGAATCGAACTCGGGTCAGCCATGTTGGCTGCGTGCAAGGCAAATGCCCTACCCGCTGTACTATTGCTCCAGCCCATCAACCCAAATAAGTCGGTATTAGACTCACTGGCTCAGTGCAAATTTCTAATACTTAAAGCACCAACTTCTGTTTAGTGACAAGATACTGCTTTCCAACCCGATGTGACAAGGCAAATACAACAACAGTAAACATCAAACTGCATTCATGTATGCAATCTTTTCAATAAGTTGTAGAAAAGAAAATGCATAAAACAACTCAACATTTAAAATGTGATGGGCCTTTCCATATGTCAACTAATTAAACCCCCACAATAAAAATATTATGTTAGGTTCTATCATGATTCCATGTGTCTGCCTATGTATTTACACAGAATGAACAGGAAACAACCAATGTGCATACTAATATTCACTTTCAACTGCCACTAAGATCAGTCTTCAGAACTCAGCAACAAAATCAAAACTTATTGGGTATAGCCTGATGTGCCAAGAAATGTTCTGGGTGCTTTCAAAAACTTATTTAATGTCAGCAACAATCTTGTTTTGGATAAATAGATTATTATGTAAAATCAAAACTGCCTGCAGCTGCTTCTGCTTTCCCAGGCAGGAAAGTGGGGGTGGGTGACAAGGAGCATTAAATTCTCAGTGAAACAAACATGAGCTTTGTTCCCTTTTGGGAGCAGAGAGACTTCAGGGCCAGGGAAGAGGGGAGAGCACATTGTAAAATTTCACTCCTTTGAGAGAGAACACTAGGGATTGCCCTGCCACAGAGGCAGGGTGGGATGGGAGGGATGGGGGTGGGAGGGATATTATCCATGGTGGTGGAAAATGAGCAGTGGTGGAGGGATGGGTATTTGATCATTGTATAATAGAAACCCAAGCACAAAAAATTGTAAATCTACAACTATACCTCATGGTGTTTCACTAATAATAATAAAAAAAATTTCACTTCTTTACCATAGATAGAGTAGATGGTTGAGTTTATCAAAATATAATAATGATCTTTACTTGTCCCAAAGACTTGGGAGAGAGAGTGGGATGGAGGGGGGTGAGGGAAGGGCAGGGGACATGAACTGCTCTGCCAAATAAAACAGGGGTCAGTGGGAGCTAGGAATTAAAAAATATAAACCCCATGAAGGGAGGTAGAGAGTAGTTCAGCATGATGCGGTAAAATTGTTCAATGTTTCACACTGTCGATAAAATCTTCTCACATTCTTTTGCTATGGATCCTGCAAAGAAAATCATTGTACAGGGCTTAAGTCCATGCCTGATTGGCACGGAACCAAAAGAAGAACAGCACCAGTAGAGGGTGATATCCAGGTGAGATGAAATATTCTTTGGAAGTTGGAAGTAGTTTCCAGAAGCCTCCATGAGAACTTACCCACCTCCACCTCCTAAACAGAAACTGAGACTAGAATGGAGCATCACACCAAATAGCTTTAAATCTCAATTGTCAAGGCAACATAGGCTAATGCTTGGCTTACTCTGCAAATCATCTCCCCTTTTCCCTTGCAAATAAGAATCTTCCACAAGGCTTAGTAACCTCATTTTTGGATTATATTGAAATTTTCTCTCTGTTCTTTCCTGTCTACCTTCTCTGCTAGGTGTGGGTAGAAACACTTCCTGGTCAATATTAATAGTAAAATATCTGACATAGGTGTTAAAGGTCTCTAGAGACATAGTCAAAGTTCTGAATTTCCCTAAGTTCACAATCTTTCCCTTTTATCAGAGAGCCTTTTTTCACTAGGACTATAGTCTATTTAATTTTAGTTAATGTTACACTCCTGAATAGAAAAATAAATTTTATATAAGTATGAAGTTCCATACTAAGTATTCCCAGATCCTCTCCACACTGTGAAAGGTACACATTAGCAGCCTTACACTTTCAACATAGATTCATAGAAGAGCTCTTCATTTTCTACAGAAGGAGATGAATGGTCAAATATGGAAAATGAGAGTACGAAAACAATTTTCTTTCTTTTATGTAGCACAGTAGCCAAGAATGTTAAGCAGACTATGTTGTAAGGATTGTTTAATGTTTTGAATTGTATCAAATAATCAAGCTACTACAAAAGATGCTGTTAATGATCTTTTTCAAAAAGAAAACTAATGATGTTTGTTAAGGGTTGAATTTTAATGGGTTGCCCTTTCCTGATTCAAATTATGTTCCTGAACTTTTTAATATCAACATTATTTACTTCAATAAAAGATACTTTCACTAAAATGAAACTAGACACAAATGAAATGGAACCACACAGAACAAATATAAACAAATTTTCCCAAATACGAAGCAATTATCAAAATAATAACTTCATCTCACCTTCCATGGTGGTTGTTGGAAATAAAATTTGGATACCAGATTTCTTATAAGGTCTATGTTACTGTCCACCTTCTGGTACCTTACAACCAAACATTTCTTGGCCAGGTCAAGCCAACTCTTGCCTCAGCACCTTCATATCTATTGTCCCCTCTGCCCGGAACAACATTTTCCAACCTCCACATATGGTCCCTTCTTTCGCCTCCAGGTCTTACTCCGCTACTCTTATGCCTTCTTGGCATCTCTACCCTGACCGCCCACAGCAGTCCTTCATTCCCTTGTCCTGCTTTATTTTCCTCCACCACACCTTTGATAATCTGACTTGATAAATATCCTCACTCAGAATATCAGCTTTATGATGATAGGGAATTGTTTGGTTCACTGTGTCAATGAGGCCCACAACAGTACCTAGATATTAGAAAATTACTATAATATTGACCTCTTTTGTTTTTTCATTGTTTGCTTTTTGAACCATACCTGGAGGTGCTCAGGGCTTACTACTAGCTCTGTGCTCACGGATCACTCCTGGTTGGCATTTGGGAACAATATGGAGTGCCAGGGGATGAAACCCAGGTTAATTGTGTCAAGGCAAATGCCCTACCCACTGTACTAATGCTCTGGCCCCTATTGGTGTCATTTTGAGTTAGAGATTTGTTCAACTGTTTGGAGACACACTATTTTTATTTGAGGGGGAGATCCAATGTCACATATTTAATTTCACCACTATTTTTTTTATAAAAAGTGAAATATCAAGTTAGAAAGGTGAGGTGACAATAAAAAAACAAAACAAAACAAAAAACCTTCCCCTGTGAAGGGGAACAGAGAACTAACAATCCTGATTGAACACAGAGTTCTGACTAAACATAAAGTAAGGAGAGGATATTGGATATCAGATCCTGTTGGTCCATTATGTATCTTGACTATAATCTCAATGGTAAAAAGAAAAAAAAAGAAACCAAGGCTGATTATTCCTAGTTCATTTTCTGAACAAATATTTTTTATCCTTTTATTATATGCTGGTTGCCAAACTAAAAACGTAAGTTCAAAACAACCTAGATAAATAAGATTGTCATTCTCACTCTCATATTAGAAATGCACAGGGTTGGGGCTGGAGCGATAATACAGGGGACGACCCCAGTTCAATTCCCAGCATCCCGTATGGTCCCCTGAGCACCTCCAGGAGTAATTCCTG
The DNA here is from genome assembly GCF_029834395.1 of Sorex fumeus. Lineage (NCBI taxonomy): Eukaryota > Metazoa > Chordata > Mammalia > Eulipotyphla > Soricidae > Sorex > Sorex fumeus. Next base: position 17,348,326 of record NW_026606104.1, on the reverse strand, counting down.
AATGTAAAGCCAGGAGTAACTTCCGTGCATCACCAGATGTGGCCCAAAAAGAAAAAGAAAAGAAAGAAAAAAGGAAAAAGAAAAGCGCAGGGCTCCTGTCACACAAAACTAGTCAGTCATGGCTGAGAATGGACTTCCTATTCCTTATCTGGCATGTCACAAATTTCAGATTGATGGGGAATGAATGACTTCTCATATGAAAATTCTGTTTTGCAGGCTATTTAATTGTACAGACATTGTGAGTGGAAAATTAATACCCTTTAACTCAAATGTGTCCCACAGAAAAACAGCACTGCCTATCTCATATACAATGATGGTGTCCCTAATGCTGTGAACTACAGCACAAAACATGGACACACCAAAGGTAAGACAAGGAGGTGGTGGGAGTGATACCAGGGACATGGATGATGGAAAATGTACACTAGTGGAGAGATAAGTATTCAAATATTGTATGACTGAAACTCAGTCATGAAGCTCTTTAACTCTATTTCACAGTGACTCAATAAAAAAAATTTTTTTAAATAAAAGGAGTATAGAAAGCAGTACATTTAACAAAACAGGAGACTAACAACCAAGAATAACCGAGATAAATACTAAGAGGTTCACGCCATGGCTTGCAGGTCAGTTGCACATGCTAGGGGAAAAGGCAGCCCAGAGAGAGAAGGGAGCACCAAATAAAGGGTGTTGGGAGGATCCTCCCAGGATGGGAGATGCATGCTGAAAGTAGACTATGGACTGAACATGATTGCCACTCAATGCCTCTCTTGCAGACCACAACACCCAAAAGGAGAGAGAGAACAAAAGGGAATGCCCTGCCACAGAGGCAGGGTGGGATGCAGGAGGGATGGGTGTGGGAGGGATACTGGGATCCATGGTGGTGGAAAATGGGCACTGGTGGAGGGATGGGTATTTGATCACTGTATAATCGAAACCCAAGCACAAAAATTTGTAAATCTACAACTGTACCTCATGGTGTTTCACTAATAAAAATTAAAAAAATAAATGAATTAAAAAAAAAAGAAAGCAGTACATTTACAAAAAAAGGGGGGGTGGCAAAGGTTGTCTCTTTACTACTAGAAATCAATATTTCTTACATATTCCATCTTATATATTGTTATATTTCACTTAAAAGCATAACGTTTTAATGGTTTGTTTTGAGTTAAGATCATGCATAATTTGTATGATTATATACAAAGTAATAATTACATATTGGATTTAACCATTTTTCCCACAAATTTCAGTTTATTAACATATATTTTAGCAAAACTTTATTGCATAATTTATAGACTGATTACTAGAATGCCAGCAGTATATGTTCATTTTTGTGTGTGAGTATACAGAAATATTTTAGTAAAGTTTAGTCAAGTATTAATCACAAAGAAAAAAATCAGTCATTTCTTATACCTGAAATAAACATTTTTAAAAAACTGTTTTCGAAATTTTTGTTCTAATAAGCTTCTTATCTATTTTGTTTATACTTTTATTGTATGTTATAGTAATTTTATTATAGTAACTTTTGGAATTTCCTGAGCTGGAGTGATAGCACAGTAGGTAGGGCGTTTGCCTTGCACGCGGCCAACCCGGGCAACCTGAGTTTGATTCCTCCGCCCCTCTCAGAGGCCCTGGCAAGCTACCGAGAGTATCTCGCCCGCACGGCAAAGCCTGGCAAACTTCATGTGACATATTCGATATGCCAAACACAGTAACGAGTCTCACAATGGAGACATTACTGGGCCCACTCGAGCAAATCAATGAACAATGGGAGGACAGTACAGTGCAGTGCAGTGAAATTTCCTGTTATAAGCTATTAGCAAATATATGTTATAAAAAAATTTTAAATGCCAGAATCAAAAATATGTAACCCTAATCCCCATTACATAACCATACTTATCTTTTCTACTTTTTTATAATATCTTTTGAAAATTTTATAAAACTATTGTAATGACCATTTAGAAACCATTTTCTAAATATATCATATCAGATAATACATTACAGCAAAACATTTTTTCAAGGTTTCCATATGGAAAAACCTTTGGAGCAGGCAAGTGAGTCCTGTAGGTACCAGGAGAATTGTCAAGTATGTACCTGGTTTAAGGAGGCAATTACTACTCAACTTTCCTTACGTGCACACAGTTTTCAGATGTTGAAAAATAGCATTTGTGAAAAAAAACTCCCTAGTTTGTAAATATTGGCAGTGAATTCCAAGTTTTTAAGAGTACTCTGCAAACGAAACAATAAATATCTGCACAGGAGTCTCGGCTTAGGGCTGCCAGTTTATAGCCACTGATTAAGAAGGCAAGTTGTAATGACTGTCAAATGTCATGAGCACTGAAAGCTTTTGATTTAACCCAGTTGCCCTTGTAAGAGTCCAATATACACAAAGCCCAATTCTTCTATACACAATATTCTCCATCTTATTCTCCAACAACTCTGTATCACAACTTTCTTCATCATCTTCGTTGCTACAGGGGGTCGCAAAAGAAAGTGAAGACCCATGTCTAGCTTTTCTTTATCAGTGTGTGCTTGGACATCCCATAGTGTTCATATCAGGTTAAAATTTCAACAAAGAAGCCCCTTCACCAGGCTAAAAAGAACTAAAGTTCTAGCTGAGTTAGGTGAAAACACTAGAGAATGCTGAACGTTTTCAACCCATGTACAGATAGTGGTTCTGTTTCCACCCAGGAAAAAAAATTGTGTTTTATGCTTACTTAAGATGTGCTTTTGAAAGAAATAATTGGCAGACATTTGGTTCTACTAATAATTATGCTACACGTTCAAATGCAAACTGGAAAAATCTAGTATAACCAAACTACACTGGTATATTTGTAGCAGAAATAATGATAAGCACTTGTTAGATGGGCTTCATTTTGCCAAACTGTAAGAGGATGAGAATCTATCTAGTTTCTTCTTTTGATATTATTTCACAATAGAGGTTTTTCCTAAACACAATTAACTGTCATACTTTGGCAGAGTTACCTTTTTCTCTCTCTTAAGATCACTCTGTATTTATTTTTTTAAACTTCTGGAATTGGATGACTCTTCTGCAAATAAGTGAGCGTCAGTTTCTTACAATTTACTGCCAGCACATGTCTTGGTCTGATATTTTCTCTTTCAACTCTGTTCTTCAGCTGGCTTGTGAAAATAACTTAGCTGCTTAGCAGTGAAGACATTATCTGAAGCCTGCCAGGTGACTCTATAGTTTACCAAGGTCAAATTTCAATTTAGCAAATTTGCATTCTGCCAAAACAAATTTTCCTTCAAGTTTCAACATGAGATTCCTCTTAACTCTTCCCTGGGTGACTGCTCTTTTGCAGCGGCTTGCTATCAGTAATGGGGCAACGGATGTGTGCCTGCATTGGTTTTGAAATATTTGAGAAATGAACATGAGTCCTGTGATTATTAGCCTTGTAAAACATTAGCTTGAAATGCCAGTGAGCTAGAATTTTACATCTGCGTCTTTCTCAAAGAAGCTTTGTTTTTCTAATTATCTGCATTAACTTTATCTGCAGGCTTACTGCTGTGGAACAAAGTCCAAGGATTCTGGTTGATCCATTCTATTCCCAGGTTTCCTCCCATTCCTGCAGAAGGCTATGATTATCCACTCACCGGGAGACGAAATGGACAAACTGGCATTTGCGTAACTTTCAAGTACAGCCAGTATAAAGCAATAGGTAACAGTAGAATGTATAAGCAAAACAAGTGATCAAACAAAAACAGGACAAGTGTTGGAGCAGGGACATGGAAAGGTATTATTGTATGGGTCACTTCCTTTAGTCTTCTACTCACAGAATATTTGATAGCTAGATTCAGGTATTGGCTTTTCTATGGTAAGACCCTGAGAGCATTGCTTACTGGACCTTGACTTCCTGCGTTCTCCAATGATGTCTTCTAATTTGATCAGGGTCACGGTCACGGTCCTCCCATTGTTCATCGATTTGCTCGAGCGGGCCCAGTAACGTCTCCATCGTGAGACTTGTTGTTACTGTGTTTGGCATATCGAATTTCAAATACCTATAGGGAGCAGGCAGGTACCCAAAATAGCTAAAATAAACAGGCAGACACGTAACGACAGTGACACTGTGACACAGTGAGTTGCTGACTTTTCCCTAGCTTGCTCCATCATACTGTGGATCTGCAGGAATTCAGATCTAATGATCTAATGTTTATAAATCTCCATGTTGTCCAAATGGAACCAGAAATCTAGGAATCTAGGGTGTGCGTGTGCGTGTGTGTGTGTGTGTGTGTGTGTGTGTGTAAGAGGGGGAGTGTGAATATTGATGTGTTTGTATATGTGTGAGTGAGAGAGACAGAGAGACAGAGAGCAGGAAAAAGAGAATCAGATCAAACCAGAGAAGGAAAGATTCTTATTACTAAATAAAGGTTTCAATCTTTTTAAAAATTATTCAACCTGCAGGCTCCCCATAGGCCACCAGCAACCTGACAACATGAGTCAGATGTTCTTCCTTTAAGGTCCCACAAAATTACTTGGATCTGGAGAAGTATATTAAGGGAAAGAGGGAATGAACTACTTTGTTTTACCAGTCATTCCTTGCTAAGAAAATCCATAAATGGAAATGAAGTGTTTTATTCTAAGTATAGAAAATTTGAAAAATGTTTTCTATCAAATTTTCATTGGTTCTCACAGATTACCAAGATTCTCACCCAGGCCGAGTCCTGGGTCTAACAGAATGAGCTCGTGTAATGATTAGATTGTTAAATACCATGGAGATTAGAAGTACAAGCTTATGAGTTTATCATTGTTCTTGGAACTGGATGATTGACACAATGGAGTTCCCTGTTTGAGCATGTATATATAGGAGTGGGAATATATGACTTCCAAGCTAGATTGCCTAGGTTTGAATGCCAAATCCAAACGCTACAAGCTTTATAAACTTGTACATGTTATATAAGTTCTTTATAAAATTAGGACAATGGTAAAAGAACTCATCTCATAATAAGATCTCATATAATAGTCCTAGAAAGTAGGAAATGCTTAGTAGATGTTAACTACTTTAAACTACTTTAAACCAGACTTAAAGAGAATACTGCATGTTTGGGTATTTTTTTTTTTTGGTGATGGGTGTGGGGGGGGGAGAGACATTGTTTTTTAATTTACCGTACTTATAGCAGCAATAAGCATTTTCATTTGTATTAAATTCTAAACTTTTAAAAAATTATTTCTTGATTCAGATTCTCAGCTCTTGATCTACAACCCAAATGTATACAGCTGTTTCATCCCAGCCACTTTTCACCAGGAGCTTGTTTACATGCCCCAGCTATGTGCAGGGACCAGATCACAGAAGATCCCTGCCAGGCACCTCACCACACTTCGATCAGCCCAGGGACAAAAATTTCTCCATTTTGCAAAGCCTGCTTCTTATTTCGATGGTACAAAAACATGTTGTCAAATAATATGCTTTTCTGACTCTGCTCTTGGACTGACTGTGGATTACTTAGGGGAAATATTTTCATTAATCAAGAAAGATAACCAGAAATAAAGAAGGAAAAGAGAAAGAAAGGGAGAAGGGAAGTCAAAGATTAAATTCAAAAAGCTACCTCAGTATCTACTAAATTCAGACAGTGGGGTTGTTGATGCAACCCCAAAATTGCTTCATATCCTTTCAGCCAAGAATTAGGAAAAACTCAGATTTCAGCCTCTGTTGAGAGTATAGGACCACAGCTGACACCCTTTTCTATTTCTCTCAGCAGCTAGGGCTTTTTTTAGCCTGCCTTACTCTTACATCCTTTGCATCACTCTGCCTCCTCATTCTTAGCTTCACATTTTCCTTCGTGGAGAGAACAGAGGTCACTCAGTAGAAACCACTTCAATAGAGTATCCCTCACCAACAATCTCATTTCTCTCATTCTTTTTACATTTTCTTCCCACAAAAACCTTTGCATCCCTGTGTTCTAGATCTGAACACCTTAATTCATCTGTCACTGTCACTATCCTCCTGTTGTTCATCGATTTGCTCAAGCAGGCCCAGTAACATTATGAGACTTGTTACTGTGTTTGACATATTGAATACGACACGGGTAGCTTGCCGGGCTCCCCTCCGAGAGGGGCGGAGGAATCGAACTCAGGTCGGCCATGTTGGCTGCATGGAAGGAAAATGCCCTACCCGCTGTGCTATCGCTCCAGCCACTACCTGGTTTATATTCAAGACCTTTTCTGTCTTCTATTTCCACTTTCTTATTAACACACAACCCAGCCTAAAATGTATTCCTTAGTCTTAAAATTGCTATTCATGTTTTTATTTTTCTTCCAAATATCTTTTTTTTTCCATTTTTTTCCCCTTGGGAGCCTTATACAGCAGTGCTCAGAGCTTACTCAGCTCTGTCCACAGGGATCCCTCCTGGCAGGAATTGGGGCATCATATTCAGTGCCAGGGATTGAACCTGCGTAAGCGGCAAGCAGGTAACTGCTTTACCTGCTGTACTATCTGTCTGGCCCCAAATTTCATTTTTAAAAGTCCCTTCAATGACTTCACACCAGTCTTATTACTCTGTAGACACTCCCATCTCTCTGCAGTCAAACAAATGACTAATTTTGTTAATCTTGTTTCTTTGTTTTTTATTGCTTTCATCCTTATACATTGAATAAAATTTCCTGAATGCTTGCTACTTGCTAAGACCTGTGTCAGGTACCAGAGAGTCCAAAATTTACAGGACGGAAATAGCCTCTGCAAAACTGGTGCTTTTAAAATGCTTTTAAAATCCTTTCCTTTCTGAAACAACCCTTCATTCACTGATTTTGAAAAATATGAAGTCGTTTGGTCTTCACTTATTTTAAGTCTCTTTTGTCAAGTCCTTCTTCTCTGCCTCTTCTTAAGGTGGTTTGGGTTGTAATATGGTCTTCTAATTTTACTCTACTATTCATACTACATGATTCCAGCAAACCCTCAGGTGAATCCTAAGCCTAAGTCTGCATCCCAAACCTCTGTACTGACAAATAGAATCGATAGTGAAATTGACATTTCTACTTGGTGATTATACAGCCACACCAAATTCATTTCATGATTTTACCCCCCAAAAGCTATTTCTCCTAGACTGCAGACTCACCCTAGGATTCAAAATTTATTTTCCACACCACCACCACTCCATCAAGTCATCAAATTCAGTTAGTTACAAGTCCCTACTAACTCTCATATTTATTTTTTCCTCCCCAAATTTTCTGCCACTATTATAGCCCACTCCTGTGTTTAATGTCACTGTTTTATTTTTTGTCACCATATGATATTTTTCATAGCTCTATTCTAATGCATTCTTCCCAATTTATCTTGCACATAGCCTCTCAATTATTTTTTATTATAAATTAATCTCATTTACCCATTAATGTTCTTTTAAAAATTCACCATTTATTATAAGAAAATCCAATCATCTGGCTAACAAAGAGCCCCAGAAACTGGTCCCTGATTATTTTCATTGCCTTTATACCCTTCAAGAACTTTCAGGTTTTTTTCTTCCTTTGTTTGTGTGTGGCAGAAAATATTTCAGACACCAGTATCATCAGAGTAATGACAATAATAACTTTATTTTCATATCACTTTAGCATTTACAAAATGTTCTTCCATCCACTATCTCAATTATGTTGTGATTAATGTGTTTGTGACATCCAAATATGAGGGGTGAATTATGATTTTTATTCCTGTGGATATTTTCACGCACTTATTTATACTGTCTCAAAGTATAAATTCTAACCTCAGTCTTTTCATCCTCACAAATCTAGACATCTTTGCAGCTTGGATGGCTCAACAATTGAAGACACATTTGCTAACAGAAACCTGGCAACGAAAGAGACAAGAGCTTCCTTCCAACTGCTCTCTTCCTTACCACGTCTACAATGCCAAAGCAATCAAGATATCTGGACAATCTTATTTCAGTTCTTATCAGGATCATGCTAAATGGTGTGTTTCCAAAAGGGGGGCCAAAAATCAATGGACATGTATTGGAGACTTAAATAGGAGTCCATACCAAGCTTTCAGAAGTGGAGGGTTCATTTGTACACAGAATCAGCATATTTACAAAGCATATCAAGGATTAGTTTTACGTTATGACAACTGTAGCTAAACTTGGTGAAAGTATATATGTAGCATCCTTTTGAACATTGATGAATAGCCTTCTTTTAATAGATTTATTCTTAATATATATAAAATCTTTGAATGTTCTTATAGTCCACATATTATGAAAAAAATATTTTTCTCCTGTATCTACAAATTTGTTACCCAATTAGTGATCTCTCTACTTCATATTTACACATCATAAATAAAAACTATTACATATAACTAAAATGATAATGAAAGAAAAACTGTGTCCCAAATTAGTCAGTTTTCAATTACTCATTGATTAATTGGTCATTGTATAGGTTAAGTCTTATTTTCTACATAAAGACAGTCTTCATGTCTTATTCCATCTTTCTATGAAAAAAAACTTTTTCTCTCTTTCTTACAGTTTTTTTCTAGTCTTTCTCTCTCACTCACTCGCTCAGCCTCTCTCTCACTGATCTATTTCTCTATGCGCCATACTATTTCATCATATTCTTCTTAAAGTTCTTTTTCACTGGTTTATGGTAATGTATCCATTCTTATGGTAATGTGTCCATTCTTATTGCTGCTCCTACTTGCATATTGTATAACTTTGATCCATTCACTGAATTCCTGAGCCTTTGAATAGAGAGAAATGTTGTATTCATTCACTATTGAATTAAAAAGTATGTTTTGAGCACACATCACAGAGCCTGACAAAGCTGATAATTAAAAATCTACATTGGTGCAGGAGAGATAGTACAATGGGTAGGGCATTTGCCTTACATGCTGCTGACCCAGGTTTCTTCCTAGGCATCCCATAAGGTCCCTCAGGAGTAATTCCTGAGCACAGAGCCAGGAGTAACCCCTGAGCATCGCCAGTGTGACCAAAAAACAAACAAAAATCTCAGTACGATTTGAATATGAACCTACCTACCCATTAAGACAAGACCAAAGAATAATGAGTAACATTTTTTAAGTCAGTTTGGTGGGGGAGGGGAATGGGAAAAGGTGGTTGGAGTCTATCAGTTTGAGGAAGAGGGAATAAACAAGTATCACTTCACTTGATCACTTGACATCCCGTTACTCATGGATTTGCTCGAGCGTGTGCCAGTAATATCTCCATTCATCCCTGTCGAGCGCTAGTGTAGCCCAATGGCATCCGCTTGCTCCAGGAACATGAAGAGCTTCAAACTGTTTGTTCAGGGTCTTGACAAAGAAGTCTGACCATCTCATAGGTGGGGGGTCACGCTACCTTTTGATGTCCCATGGAATCCAATTGGTAACAACTCTAGTCCAGCGGTCATCTCCATTACGTGTCCAGCCCATCTGATTTTTGACACCTTGGCAAACGAGACAGCATCCCTCATTCTTGATCTTCAATGGAGGTCAGAACTCCGGATTCCTTCTGTCATTTGAGTGAAATGTGATATTCCAAGTATAGCTCTTTTGATTCCTCTTTGGGAAACCCGGATAACATTCTCATCCTGTTTTCTTAGGGCCCAGACCTCTGAGGCGTGTGTTAATGCAGGAAGAACTGTGGAGTCAAAGAGATGTGCCTGGAGTCAGAGGTTCTTTGTCCTCTTAGTTATTTCTTTGACGCTCTTGAAGGCATTTCATGCCACTCTCTTCTTCCTGTGCAACTCAGGTGCCAGGTCATTTGTCATGTTGAGTTCTCAACCTAGGTACACATAACTGCTGCTTTCGAGATGTATGTTCCATTAAGAGTGAATGGAACATCAGGAACAAGTCCGTTTCTCATGAACATTGTCTTCATGAGATTCAGCTGCAGGCCTACTTTTCTACACTCGCAGTCAAAGTCAGCCAGCATTCGTGCCACTTGGTTTGATGTTATTAGAACGATGTCATAAGCGAAATGGAGGTGGTGTAGTTGCAGACCGTCTATCTTCACTCCCATTCCTTCACATCCCAGTCGTCACATTATGTTCTCGAGAGTGGCACTGAATAGTTTCAGTTAAATGGTATCACCCTTGTCGAACCCCTCTCTTGACATTGATGATCACTTCTTGTAGAATGGTGAGATCCTGGTAGTGAATCTATAATACAGCTCACAGAGGATCCTGATGTGTTGAGTTTGAATGTCCTGTTTGGGTAGAGCTTCAGTCTCAACAGAATCAAAGGCCTTCTTTAAATCAATGAACATTAGACAGGGTGATATCTTGAACTCCCGAGAAACCTCAATAAGCTTGGTTACTGTGTGGATATGGTCGATTGTGCTGAATCCTTTCCAGAACCCAGCTTACTCACATGGTTGTCCATCAAGTGTTCTGCTAGTCCTATTCAGGATGACTCAAGTAAACAGCTTGTAGACAAAGGACAACAGGCAGATCATGCAATAGTTGCCAATGTCATGGATGTCTCCCTTCTTGTACAGTAGAACAGTCCTGCTGGTTTTCCACTGGGATGGAACCTTGCATTCAGATAGGTAGCATGTGAAGAGCTAAACCAGTGTACTGATGAGTACTGACGACAGGTTCTTCAGATGTTCGGGTCTGACCTTGTTTGGGCCGGGTGTTGTTCACTTCTTTACTGATGAAATGGCATGTCGGATTTAGGAAGGGAGAATGTTGTAAGCAACATATCCATCCTGCGGAATTTGATATGTGGACAGGTGGACATGGCTATCGAAGAGATCTGAGCAGAAGTCATGGAAAATCTTCTCTATTGCCCTTCTGGAAGATGTGATAGATCCATCAGGATGTTGGATGGCAGTTATCTTGGTCTTGTAGTTGGCGAAGGACAGGCGGGCGTTTTGAATGCTTTTCCCAGCTTCTACTGCATCGGCCAGCACTGTTGCTCTTCTCTCTTTGAGGTCTTCCTTGATCGCTTCTCTGCACTGCATTGCAAGCTCGGCCGTTAGCTTGTGGTTAATATTATAAACAAATATAATATAAAGAAACCAGATCGAGTCTAGTCATCTTAATGTCAGTATGTTTTATTTTTTTGAGTTGTATTAAGTCCAACTATTATATAAATGAATAATAGAATTTTATTAAGTAATAGATTAATTAATTTTGGATATATTTTCTAATTACAACATGTTTACAATCTAAATTAATTACAAGAATAATTGGAACTAGCATTTATTTATCCTTATTATGTGGATAAGTCAATCAGTTTTTCTTATTTAATTTTCATGACAATACTATGCAGTAGGAACTGACATCCACATTTGACTGACAATAAACCAGAGGCCTATGGGGTCCAGTAAATTGTCTAATACTATAGAGGTTTCCCTGCCTTCGAAGTGATACTCTTTTCTCTTTCAAGAGACAATAAAGAAAATAAAGCAGTGTAGGATGACATATGTTGCGATGGCAATGCCAACCAAAATTTGTGGGATAGAATTCTATTGCATGAATGGAAATCAGAGGGAATTAAAAAGTAAGTTTGTTGTGTAGTCAGAAACAAGTATCAGCTATGGGTATATTAAATATTAGCTACTTTACTTACATGTTTAAAAACAGAGACTTGCAAAATAAGGCATTATCTCCTCTCGAACATTTGAGTATGAGCTCTTTCAAGAAAATAGATTATTGCAATGGGATTGAAAAGTAGAAGATCATGACTTTAATGTTAAAGAGGTTTCAAACTTGATCCAGGAACCCTGGTCATGGCTTGAATGCAAAGAGCACATACCTTACAAGTGTGATGTCACAGGCTCCATCCAGGTGCTTCTCTCAAGTGCCAAGCATGGTCCTGGCAGCTGTGTGTCTGCACTGCCAGTGCCACAGCAGAGTGTGGCACAATATGGGTGGGCAAGAAGCATGACTGAAGTGCAACTACTGGTCAGAACCACAGCCATGCCTGTGATCATCACAACAACAGCATCATAGGGGAGAGAAGATGGTATAAGGAGGGGACTTGATACAATGGTAAAGAAAGGAAAAAGTGAAAAGGAAAAGAAAAAGCAAAGAAATTCTATTGGACTAAAAATACACAGTAGATACGAAATTCATAAAAACATACTCTGTTCTCCCAAAAGGTAAACCAAACCCCTTGTATAAAATGTGTTTCAGGGGGCTGGAGCGATAGCACAGCGGGTAGGGCATTTGCCTTGCATGCAGCCAACATGGCCGACCCAGGTTCGATTCCCAGCATCCCATACGGTCCCCCGAGCACAGCCAGGAGTAATTCCTGAGTACATGAGCCAGGAGTAACCCCTGAGCATCGCCAGGTGTGACCCAAAAAACAAAAACAAAAAATGTGTTTCATCCCAAGCTCAGCTAAGCATTGTGAAGGAGACGAGATTCAAAATCATAAACAACAGAAGTGCCTCATGATTCCAGTCAATAATACTGCACCCTTTTACTGAAAGTTTCTAGAAGAGTGAATCTTGAAGGTACATATCACAAGTTATAAAAGATTTTCTGTGTGATGACAGTGATGAATTAGACTTTTTGTAGTGCTCCTTCTACACTATATACAAATATTAAATAATGGTGCTGAACACCATACAAACTAATATTGCATACACTGTTCACTGTACAAATTAACATAATGAATTTTTTCATTATTGGTACAAATTTTTTCCTAGGAGTTAGACTCATAATGTAAAATATCGGAATCTGCAAATAGCTTAATAATGGCTGAATAAACAGCAGTGCTCTTACATTTAAAAACATTAAAAGATTGGAATCTATATAATGAGTAGATGGATGTTACAGAAGAAAACAAAGATGCTGGCCCTTGAAGATACACATTAAGGATGTGGCACACATTTGAGGTACCACATCCTTACTGTGTATGGGGGGTGGTTAGATATGCCCTTGAGGGAAGAAAAAGTGCTGAAAAGTAATGAAATATCACCATTGACTCAAGAACAACCATTTAAAAAGTGATTTATCATTGGTTAACAATACTACAAAATTTCAAGGGTATGGTTTTAGACATATGACTTTAGACATATGACTCACTGTACCAATCACCAAAGTTTCAGAGCCATGCATCCATCAAAAATACCCCTATACTTAGTCCTTCCATACCCTCTCTCCTATGTGTAGCAGATTAGACTCTGGAAAAAGGAATATTTCTTGGTGTTGGTAATTCCCTGTGATGGAAATCAGAAACCCACAATAAACCAAAGGGAGCTAGTATTGCTACCTTTATCAAGCATTTGCCCAGGACTATTACCTAGGCATATAGTTTCCCAAAGAGAGATTAAAAACATATCTTTAAGGTAATGACATCATTGGAAGGAAACTGAGGCATGTAAAAATAGGAAGTATGTTCCTATGAATTTCCTTTGAGAGAAATGAAAGGATCAATGAATAAAATTCAAGTTCTAAATTATGACTAAATTCATATCAAATGGTATGGAGAAACATTATAAAATAAAAGTGAAGATACCATATAATCCAGCAACATTACTTCTAGACATTAATTCAAAGCCCATAGAAATACTAATCAAAAAGAAATTTTCAATAATAGTTCCATTCATAGAACCATTATTCATTATCCATAGAATCATATTAGCCAAAACATGAAATGAAGCTAAATAAGCTATTGACAGATGACTAAATACAAAAGTTGTGGTATGTATACTCAGCGGAATACTACTCTGTTGGTAAGAAATATATTGTGCCTGTTGGGACTAAATTGATGAAACTCAAGGTGGTTATTCTAATTGAAATAAGAAAGGAAGTTTGTGATAATTTTTGCATCATTTTATTCACATAGAATATGAATTACTAAGGTAAATAAACTGACAAGAAATAAATAGTTTTCCTAGAAGTTAGACTCAGTGAAAACTATCATGATTATGAGATGAAATGGGTGGGGAGTAAGATAAATGAACAATGACATACTGGGGGTGATAAGAAGGCAATTGAATTTGATGGTGAAAGTGATGTCAGTTGCACACACACAAAGGTATAAAAACAAAACCCTTTAAAATTCTATAATATTGTAAATCAAAGGTGTCAGTTAAAAATTAAATAGGTAAGAGTAAAATACTCATATATAGATGTGCATTTTGACAAAAAATATAAAGTTTAAGCTAGTACTTGTCTACAAACTAATGCTATTGTGGAGAATATAAATTAAAAGCATATAAAACTATGGAAAAAATTGGAATGGAGGGTAGCTAGTTCTTTGTTAGAAGGAATTGCAGAACTTTTCTGCTGTGTTCTCAATACATTTTCAGAAACAGTATTTACTCCTGCCTATTGATCTCAAGTGACTCTTTCCTCTCCAGGTTAAAAAAAAAGAAACAAAAAATAGTCTTGTGATACCAAAGAAAATAGGTATAGTCCAAGCCAGCGCGTCATGTTTGAGAGAGGATTTCAAGAAGAGATACTGGCTGGGGAAATCTCATAAAGGACTAAAGAACATATTTTGCATGTGGGATTCCTGGGTTTGATCTCCCCAAATACTGCAGGAAGCAACTCCCAAGCACCATATGGGCAGTAGAGGCTGAGTTTATTAAGATATGGAACCCCTAAAAAATGCAAATAAAAATCAATGAAGTGGAGGTGCCAAAATAAATTTGGGGGCTTGTGCTCTTTTCCTGAAAAATACACATCCATTGAAAATAACATCGTATCTTTTATCTGGTGCACAGAGTAAAGAAGGCTAGGCTGCAGAAGCTGAAAAATAAGTCATATGCACCACAAGATCAGAGTACCACAGAAAACAATGTGAATTCTTTTTTTCTTGCAAGTAAATAATTCTTGTCTAAATCACAAGAAAGCAGAGTGAGTATAGAGCCAAATCATTTCAGCTGAAATCGAGAAATGCGTCATACATCTCACAGTTTTATAATCTCTAGTATTCTAAATCCAACAGGGTGTAAATTCAAGGTTATAACATGGCATGGTATATATGCTTTCTTGGAAATAGCAGGAGGGATGTGATACCATGGAATATGAAAATAGAATGACAAGAGCTTCAGATATTCACACATTTGTTAAAGGTCTCACTCACCTAAAGTATTGATTAACTTTTGGTTTTCTTCACTGATAACTTCATCGAACAAAAAGCAGATGAAATAGAGAAATTTTATCTCTTAAACTAAATCTTGCAAGCAAGGAAATTGTTAGTAAAATGACAGTGTTGGTAGTCCAAGAGAAAAGCATCCCTACATGATGATGAAAAAGAAAAATATATATATTTGTTAAAGTCCAAGTTAACAAAGTCTGAGATTGAGGTACAGAGGAAACAGTGTCCCATGCAGATACTCTTAAAAGGAAAGCAGTTTAAAATATTAAGAAGCGATCAAAAATGAAATTCTGATCTAAGCATGAAGAAAAAGGGGAGAAAGAGTACAGAAAAAGCAATGTAATGGATAGCTGCTTTCTCACAGATTCTAATATAACTGAGATGAAAACAAAATGGTAAGAAGAGGAAAAAATAGCTATAGAGCAAAGTAGAATTAAAGATTGCTGCCAACCCTTGTTCAGAGTTATATGAAACTGCAGTGGTAACTGACTGAAAAAAATTGCTAAGGCTAACAAAAAATATTTTGTATTTTTAATTGGATTAGGATTACATTGGAAATAAAAGTAGTTTCAAATGCCAAGAAATAGATTTGTCCCTATTTCTGGTTTTTTTTTTCAGTAAAGATGAATGGTGTTTAAAAGAAATAAAGCCTAATGGAAAAAAATTTTTATTGAGCCACTGTGAGCTACAGTTACAAAACTTTCATGTTTGAGTTTCAGTCACACAATGATCGAACACACATCCTTCCACCAGTGTCATTTGCCACCACAAACGCCCCCAGTATCCCTCCCTCTGCCCTGCTCACCCCTCCCCCTGCCTCTATGACAGACAGTTTCCCCTCTTACTCTCTATCTCTTCTTATGGGTATTATGCTTTGCAACACAGATAGTGAGACGCTATCATGTTTGGTCCTTTATCTACTTTCAACACACATCTCCCATCCTGAGTGATCCCTGCAACCATCATTGACTTAGTGGTCCCTTCTCTAACCCAGCTGCCTTCTCCCCAGTTCATAAGGCAGGCTTCCAACCATGGAGCAATCTTCTTGGCCCTTGTATCTACTGTCCTTGGGTGTTAGTCTCATATTATGATATTTTATATTCTACAAATGAGTGCAGTCATTCTATGTCAGTCCCTCTCTTTCTGACTCATTTCACTTAGCATGATGCTCTCCATGACCTTCCACTTATAAGAAAATTGAAAAAAAATTTAAGGTCAGAGTGCTCCTTACAATGAATTCATGTTTCTAAACCAAATCAGTGACAGAGAAACTGAAACATGAAAGAGAGACAAACATTTAAGTTTTCAAAATTGGGCAGGTATAATCTTCTTTATAGGATATTTGTCCTATATGAAACATTCATTGAGATTTGGATGCATACATGAAGACCTTTGACATTTGGAGCTGAAGTAAACATCTATGACTGTAGTTTCAAATATAATTCCATTACCATTCTTCTCTGTATCTTTTTAATTTTTCTTTTGCAATTTGGTTGAACCAAGAGACTCTCACATGGCTGAATTCTCATTATGAAGACTGTCAACATCAATATATTTTCTTATGAGAAGTCTTGTCTCATACACCATCTCTAACTGAGCACCCTATTTTATTTTAAACATTTCCCCACTATATTATATTCATTTTCAAAACAGAATATAATTTTTTATATGGTGTTCACTGTCAAATTCGCAGTCCCTAATGCAATGCCTGTGATATTAGGTCACAATCACAATCATGATCATCCTGTTGTTCGTTGATTGCCTCGAGCAGGCACCAGTAACGTCTCCTTCTTACTAGCCCTGAGATTTTAAAAGAGCCATATTCAGTGCTCTTTCAGGGCTAGGAGAATGAGACCTATCATTGCTACTGGTATTTGGCATATTGAGTACAACACGGGAAGTTTGCCAGACTCTGCCGTGCGGCAGGATACTTTTGGTAGCCTGCTGGGTTCTCCAAAATAAAAAACAAGATAATAAGATGTCGCACGGCCACATTTGTGGCCGTGTGCTTCCGGGAGCTGCATTTTATAGTCTCTGGGTCTTGGCCATTGATAGGGCCACCTGGCGCCAGTGGCAGCTGGTGGATGTAACGCCTACACACTGGAAGATGGGGGATCTAGATGGAGAAGGCCCAGTCCGATCTGAGCAGGCTTGGAGATCTCAGCCCGGGACCCTCATGCCTGGGTTCCTTTGCCAGTTCCTTCATGCATGAGGCTTGTCTGGACATGTGGAGAGTGGTCTCAGCATGGCTGTGGCTGGTTGTGGAGGTCTTTGGCTGCTGGGGCTCTGCTCAGGGCAGGGAGGGAAACTCAACCCGCCCCCCCTCCAAGGGGCCCTGGTGAGGACAGCCAGGCACTTGGGCAGGAGACTCTGGTGACCTTAGGTATCTTGCAAATATCAGTGAATGAGGTAAAAGATACTAGTATTTGCCTACTTACATATTTAAATAGAACAAAAGCTCACGGGGTGGGCCCCGGAATTCACACACAGATTGAGACACAGAGCTGAGTAATTAAAGGTCTTTAAATGTGGAAATTCTCCATAAGGACTACTTTGTAAAATATGTTATAGCAGTTCAAGAGCAATAGCATAGTGGGTAAGGCGTTTGCCTTGCACGTGGCTGACCCGAGTGACCCGGGTTCGATTCCTCTGCCCCTCTCGGAGAGCCCAGCAAGCTACCAAAAGTATTTCGCCCACACAGCAAACCTGGCAAGCTACCTGTGAAGTATCCAATATGCCAAACACGGTAACAACAAATCTCACAATGGAGACATTACTGGGCCTGCTCAAACAAATCGATGAACAATGGGAGGACAGTGACAGTGACAGTTATAGCTGCATTATAAATTCAGAGAGAGATGATACATGAAGACTGAAACAGTCCACAAATCTTCACTGAAACAATGGAAATTGAGGTTGCTTCCAGTATGAGTGGAATTTAGAATAGAATGGAAAGAATGATATTCTATGAGAAAACGAGTCATAGATATAAATGGTAAAGGTTATAAACTTTACCATTAATTGGACTAATAATGTTCCCTTTTGCTCTTAAAAAAATCATTTTTTTTCTATTTGATTTCCTGTTAGGAGAATCTGACAACAACCCCGATGTGAAGTATGAGGTCTTAACCTCAAATTGCAACAACTAAAATAGCAAAAGATTAATGTAAGAGACATTAAAATAACAACAAAAAGCTGTTGGAATTTCATGCATAATTATAATAACTATTATTATAGCGAGTGAAGAGCCGAGCCAGTGTATTGATGAGTACTGACGGCAGGTTCTTCAGGTGTTCAGGTCTGACCTTGTCTGGGCTGGGTGCTGTTTGCTTCTTTACCAACGAAATGGCGTGTCGGATTTCGGAAGGGAGAACGTTGGGAACAACATATCCATCCTGTAGAATTTGGTATGTCGGCAAGTGGACATGGCTATCAAAGAGATTTGAGTAGAAGTCATGGACAATCTTCTCCATTGCCCTTCTGGAGGATGTGATGGATCCATCAGGACGTCGGAGGGCAGTCATCTTGGTCTTGTAGTTGGCGAAGGACAGGTGGGCGTTACGAATACTTTTCCCAGCTTCTGCCGCATCTAGCAGTACTTCTGCTCTTCTCTCTTTGAGGTCTTCCTTGATCGCATCTCTGCACTGCTTTGCGAGCTCGGACGTTAGCTTGCGGTTGCCTGAGGCATGCGCCAAACCACGCTGGCGAATTAGCTCAAGAGTTTTCAAAGACAGGCGTTTTTTTGTGGCTATCTCTCTCTTGGCGTTCCTCGCACATTCATGGAGGTCCTGAACCAGTCGATCGTATTCCTCGTCAATGTTGTCAACAATGGCATCTTCCAATGTTGCCGCAATAGTGCCAAAGAGTTCCCAGTTGGTGGTCGTTCTGGGCGTTCTCTTTTTGAACTTTGCAGCCCTTTCTCCCCGCTCTGTGAAGTAGAATTTTGCACCAAGGAGACGGTGGTCCAATCCCGTTCGAAATTTTGGGACAACAGCGACATCAGTGACTCGCTACCTGTCTGAATGCAAGGTTCCGTCCCAATGGAAAACCAGCAGGACCATACTACTGTTCAAGAAGGAAGACATCCATGACATTGGCAACTATCGCCCGATCTGCCTATTGTCTGTCATCTACAAGTTGTTCACTCGAGTCATCCTAAATAGGATTGGCAGAACACTAGATGAAGGACAACCATGCGAGCAAGCCGGGTTCCGCAAAGGATTCAGCACCATCGACCATATCCACACGATAACCAAGCTCATTGAGGTGTCTCGGGAGTTCAAGATGCCGCTCTGTTTAACGTTCATTGATTTAAAGAAGTCCTTTGATTCTGTTGAGACGGAAGCGGTCATTGAAGCCCTAGCCAATCAGGGCATTCAAGCCCAATACATCAAGATCCTCCGTGAGCTGTATTGCGGATTCACTACCAGGATCTCACCATTCTACAAAGAAGTGATCGTTGATGTCAAGAGAGGGGTGAGGCAGGGTGATACCATTTCACCGAAACTCTTCAGTGCCACCCTCGAGAACATCATGCGACGACTGGAATGGGAAGGAATGGGAGTGAAGATAGATGGTCGGCAACTACACCACCTCCGCTTTGCTGATGATATTGTTTTAATAACACCAAACATCAGCCAAGCGGCACAAATGCTGGCCGACTTTGACCGTGAGTGTGGAAAGGTAGGACTACAGCTGAATCTTACGAAGACAATGTTTATGAGAAACAGCCTCATTCCTGATGCCCCGTTCGCTCTCAACGGAACGACCATCTCCAAATGCAACAGCTATGTGTACCTAGGTCGAGAAGTCAACATGACAAATGACCTGGCACCCAAGCTGCGCAGGAGGAAGTGAGCGGCTTGGAACGCCTTCAAGAACGTCAAAGAAATAGCTAAGAGGACGAAGAACCTCCGGCTCCGGGCACATCTCTTTGATTCCACTGTTCTTCCTGCATTAACATATGCCTCAGAGACCTGGGCCCTAGGCAAACAAGATGAGAACGCTATTCAGGTCTCCCAAAGACGAATAGAAAGAGCTATGCTTGGAATATCACGTTTCACTCAAATGAGAGAAAGAATCCGGAGTTCCGACATCCGTCGACGATCAAGAATCAGGGACGCTGTCTCATTTGCTAAGGTGTCAAAAATCAGATGGGCTGGTCACGTAATGAGATTTAAAGACGACCGCTGGACTAGAGCTGTTACCGACTGGATTCCACGGGATGTCAAAAGACCGCGTGGCTGCCCACCTACCAGATGGTCAGACTTCTTCGTCAAGATCATGAACGATGGGTTTGAGGCTCTTCATGTTCCCAGAGCGAACAGATGCCACTGGGCTACACTAGCACGCGACACGGATAAATGGAGACGTTACTGGCACCTGCTCAAGCAACTCGACGACTAACGGGAAGTTAAGTGATTAAGTGATTAAGTGATTATTATAGTTCATTTCCTTCATGGGAACCCAACATACAGTAATTGCTCTTTAAATAATCTCTAATTTGCCATAAAAATACCTGTTAATAAACACTGGCATTCTCTCCATGGACCTTTGTTCAAGAAGGGCAATAGATTGGCACGTATTTTTTCACTTAAGATTCCTTTGTGACAAATATTCTTCAGTCAACTGGTTAATCATAGTCAGTTTTAAAAGATGTTTATTATTATAAATAAAGACTTTCTAATCTATATGCTGCCTTATTAGAATCATGTTTTATCTATGCCAACTATTATTATCTATGTGAGTAGACTCGGCCTGCATAAAGCAATATTATGAGATGATTTCTTACAAACTTGCTAGGATTTATAGATTCAAATGGACATAGTTTTTTTCCCAATTAATCACTTTAAAAGCACATTCCTTAGTTATTATTTCCACTCTTTCTTACACTATTGTTTTCCCTCTATGGGCAATGGCCCCTACCACATAATGCTCTGCCATACTCCCTCTAAAGCTGAACTGGAGAGATAGCACAGTGGGCTGGGTGCTTGCCTTGCATCAAGTCACCCTCGGTTCCATCCCACATATAGTCACCTTATATTATCCCCTGAGGCATGCCAGGAGTGACCCCTGAGTGCAGAGTCAGGAATCAGCTCTGCATATCACCAGGTGTGTCCCCCAAAAACAAATAATTTAAAAATAAATTATTAAAAATAAAGTATCACAACCCCCTTAGGCAATTATAGATCAAGCTCCTTGCTGTCCCTAATTTCAGTTCAACCCTTCTTATCAGGACTCTCTTATTTCTTTCAAGGAGACATACTTATTTTTTTTTTGTATTTTATTTTTTTTTCTTTTTTTATTACTGAAACACCATGAAGTACAGTTATAGGCTTACAAATTTTGTGCTTGGGTTTCAGTTATACAATGATCAAGTGCCCATCCCTCCGCCAGTGCCCGTCATCCATCACCACGGGTCCCAGCATCCCCTCCCACCCCTCATCCCCGCCCCCCACCCCGTCCCATCCTGCCTCTGTGGCAGGGTATTCCCCCTTGTTCTCTCTCTCTTCTTTTGGGTACTGTGTTTTGCATGACAGGCTTTGAATGGCAATCATGTTTGGTCTATCGACTACTTTTAGCATGCTTCTCCCACCCTGGGAGGGTCCTCACAACACCCTTCATTTGGTACTCTCTTCTCTATCTGAGCTTCCTTTTCACCTAGAGCGTGTGGCTGGCCTTCCATTCATGGAGCAAAATTCCTGGTATTAATCTCAGCCATTCCTGGGTGTTAATCTCCCTTTTTGTTGCTTTATGTTCCCCAGATGAATGCAATTTTTCTGTGTCTATCCCGCTCTTTCTGACTCATTTCGCTTAACATGATACTTTCCATGTAGTACCACTTGTATGTAAATTTCATAACTTCATCTTTTCTAACAGCTACATAGTACTCCATTGTGTAAATGTACCAAAGTTTCTTTAACCAGTCATCTGTTCTTGGGCACTCAGGTTTTTTCCAGATTCTGGCTATTGTAAAGAGTGCTGCAATGAACAAACAATTGCAGATGTCACTTCGACTATACCTTTTTGCCTCTCTGGGATATATTCCCAGGAGTGCTATAGCTGGGTCAAATGGCAGATCAAATTCTAATTTTTTGAGAGTCGTCCATACTGTTTTCCAAAAGGGTTGGACCAGCCGGCATTCCCACCAGCAGTGAGGGAGGGTCCCTTTCTCGCCACATCCGTGCCAGCACCGGTTGCTTTTGTTCTTGTGGATGTGGGCCAGTCTCTGTGGTGTGAAATGATATCTCATTGTGGTTTTGATCTGCATCTCTCTGATGATTAGTGATGTAGAGCATTTTCTCATGTGCCTTTTTGCCATTCGAATTTCTTCTTTGCGAAAGTTTCTGTTCATTTCCTCACCCCATTTTTTTGATGGGGTTGGTTGATTTCTTCTTGTGTAGTTTAACCAGTACCTTGTATATCCTTGATATCAACCCCTTGTCGGATGTGTACTTGGTGAATATCCTTTCCCATTCTGTAGACTGTCTTTGTATTTTGGTCACTGTTTCTTTTGAGGTGCAGAAGCTTCTTAGTTTAAGATAATCCCATTTGTCTATCTCTGTTTTCACTTGCTCGGCCAGTGGCGTGACATCTTTGAAGATACCATTAGCTTCAATATCATGGAGAGTTTTGCCGACTTTGTCTTCAATAAACATTATGGATTCTGGTCTGATGTTGAGGTCATAAATCCATTTTGATCTTACTTTTGTGCATGGTGTTAGGCAGAGATCTGAGCCCACTTTTTTGCATGTAGCCGTCCAATTTTGCCAGCACAGTTTATTGAAGAGGCTTTCCCTGCTCCATTTCACTTTTCTTGCCCCCTTATCAAAAATTAGATGATTATATGTTTGGGAGGAAATGTCAGTATATTCAACTCTGTTCCATTGGTCTGCAGCTCTGCTTTTGTTCCAGTACCATACTGTTTTAATTATTACTGCCTTGTAGTAGAGTTTGAAGTTAGGGAGGTTGATTCCTCCCATTTTCTTTTTCCCAAGAATTGCTTTAGCTATTCGTGGGGGCTTATTGTTCCATATAAATTTCAGGAGTGTTTGCTCCATTTCTTTGAAGAATGTCATGGGTATCCTTATAGGGATTGCATTGAATTTGTACAGTGCTTTGGGAAGTATTGCCATTTTGATGATGTTGATTCTCCCCATCCATGAACAGGGGATATTTTTCCATTTCCTCGTGTCCTCTTTTATTTCCTGAAGTAACGTTTTGTAGTTTTCTTTGTACAGGTCCTTTACTTCCTTAGTTAAGCTGATTCCTAGATACTTGATTTTCTGGGGCACAATTGTGAATGGGATTGTTTTCTTGATGTCACTTTCTTCTCTTTCACTATTTGCCTATAGGAATGCCATGGATTTTTGGGTATTGATTTTATAGCCTGCCACTTTAATATACAAGCCTATTGTTTCTAGGAGTTTCTTGGTAGAGGTTTTAGGGTTCTCTAAGTATAGTATCATGTCATCTGCGAATAGTGAGAGCTTAATTTCTTCTTTCCCTATCTGGATGCCCTTAAATCTTTTTCTTGCCTAATCGCTATTGCAAGTACTTCCAGTACTATATTGAACAGTAGTGGAGAGAGTGGGCATCCTTGTCTTGTCCCTGACCTTAGGGGGAGACATACTTATTTTTACTGCTGCTTGATTTTGTTTCATTTCTTTTCCACAGCTCTTGGGAGGAAATGTTAATTTTATTAGTCTTATCAAAATGAACATATCCCACTTTGTTAAAGGAGATCAACATCCGGAGCTGGAGCGATAGCACAGCAGGTAGGGCGTTTGCTTTGCATGCGGCCAACTGGGTTCGAATCCCAGCATCCCATATGTTCCCCTGAGCACCGCCATGAGTAATTCCTGAGTGCAGATCCAGGAGTAATCCCTTTGCATTGCTGGGTGTGACCCAGAAAGCAAAAAAAAAAAAAAAAAGAAAAAGAAAAAGGAGAGCAACATCCTCTGAATGAAGGCATTTTCCTTCTACAGTTAAGGCCAGAACAGGAGTGGCTGTTGGTGAGTGGAGAGTTCCAGCCCAGGAGCCAGGAATCTAGCTAAGATCGTTGGCCAAGTAGTCCAAGTGCCCAGCTAGAGAAACAGTCCCAATCTCTTGTCTACTTCACTCACCATTGCGCTTCATTTCTTGTTGCCTCAGAACATTTCTAGTGAACTAACCCTAGTGCCACCTTCCATCCACCACGTTGGCCTGAAGAGGTTTTTAAATGAATTGAAACACCAACTTATGTTCTTTTCCTACACTACCCAGATGACTAAACCTCCTGGAGGAGAGGGCAAAACAGCTGTGTTTGCAGGCACTATAACCCATGAAGCATGTCTCAGAGCTTCCCAAAATAAAGATGTGTGTGTCCAAATCTATGGCCACGAGACCAGGAGCGAGATCCTTTCCTTCCTCTGGCCTGAACTTCCCTGAGAGCTGTGACTCAGTTTGTTCTCAGATGGAGCCAAAGGCCCAGAGGTGTATGACATTTCCACAAGGCTCTGGTACCCCACAGAAATACACCGACCCCACTGGGACTCATGACATTGGTGAAAATGCAGCACACATAAGTAGAAGAACCAACTACATGTACAAAAAGTAACCTCAGATTCTGCATTGTTAGTAAAGATTATATGTGTAAAAAACCAAACACACAAAATGTAGGTTGTGAAAAAGTCTGATTTTAAGACTTGATTCTCTTGACCTTGAGCAATTACAGCTGCATGACCTTAAACAAATTACTCTCTACACCACGTTCTAAAATTAAAATAATGTTAATAGAAATTAATCTATGGAAAACAGGGTGCCTATCACATTAAAAACACTTAACTTCATTTTAAACTATCAGAACAACACATATTAACAGTACTAATTAATCATATTAATGCAGAGGTTAAGAGAAAAACAAATGTTGCATATTCTAACAAGTACTCAATTCTGTGAAGAAATCAGTCTAACAAACTGGTGTAAGCAGAGTAAAGGAAGCTAGAATGCTGTTTCTTTCCTTTGTTCCCTTTCTCCATGGTGATGGTTTTTTGCAATAACAAATAAATAAAAGCTTTTCATTTTCTTTACTTCATCTCACACTTGAGGAATCAAAAGGAAAGAAATGGAAGAAATATTCTCTGAAACGAGGAAGGTGCAGGCATAATAAGCCTAGCATGAGGGATCTTAGCAAATGCTTTCAGCACACGTTTCTCTGATACTCATTAACAAGTGGACTAAAGGGCGCCTCTGCCCTTATTTACAGAGCAAACACGCAGGAGGCCTTTCTGGGGAGCAAGCTTTGGAAGCCTTAATTCCAGTTCTGCTACATTCCATGAGACCTCAGGCAATTTCTTTAAACCTCCAAAGCCTTGATTTCCTCATCTATGAAATGCCGGGGTAGAAATATCAACTAAAATAATACAATGTGAAGTTCTTCCCTAAACCCTTCGTGAAATGATAACTAAATAAAAGTGTGTGCTCTGATCTCAGGGCTTCTAGGTTGTATTACCTGATATGTATGTGGTGCTTTGGTATATAAGAGGACTTTGTATCTGGATATTAAGCAGGGAGACATTCAATAAATATTTGATCATTACTTTTGGCTGTAACGGAAGTATTTTGTGTACCTGTTAGAGAATCAAAAATCTCCTTCATAACCTTGGTAGAAAGAAAAGTCAGCAGCTTCCTGGGAGCAACAGCCTAACCTAATTCCAAGATCCTGTCGCTTTCATTCACTGCTATTTTCTGTCATTTCCTGTAGTCTCAGAGCATTTTCAGCGGCTGGGCAGGAGAGCTATCCACCAAAGGCAATCTTTTGGATATGTTTGGACTGTGATTATGTGATTAACTTCCACTATGTTTAATTACTACGCTGTGGCTCAGAGGTACAGGCACAAAACTGAGTGAAAAGGAGTCATTTAAATGAACATCCTAAACAGTGAATTGACATCCGTGTTGATTAGCCACAACCCAGCAGAAAGGGAGCTGTCTCCTCCTTTCCATTTTGGGTAGGAAGATTATTGTTCCTCAGAGGCCACTAATCTCTGTGAGTGTTGGGTTGCTGCTGACCTTAGGCTAAACAGGGTCAATCTGACTGGACTTTGAAAGCCAAAAGACCAAAATCTGGAGCGGCAGTTGGTAAGTGAGAAAAAGTCCTTTCGAATGAAGAAGAGAAGCAGGAAAATGGAAATCCAGTCCAACAGTACATATGTCATGGAGGAGAAAAATAGAACTCAATTTTAAAATAACTTTCTCTGGTAGATTACTTTTTTTTCCCCTATGGACTTTAAATTTACTCTGAGGTGAGGAACTAGTCCAAAGATCCGAAGAACAAGGCTCAGTAACCTGACTCCATCCTAGTGGACCAGGCCCCTACAGCTTCTTTGAGCAAGATATAGAAGTCCCATGGAAGGAAAAGAAAGTGATTTTGGAATTTTAAAATAGTATTTTTCTGGGACTGGAGCTATAGCACAGCGGGTAGGGTGTTTGCCTTGCATACGGCCGACACAGGTTTGATTCCCAGCATCCCATATGGTCCCCCGAGCACCACCAGGAGTGATTCCTGAGTGCAGAGCCAGGAGAAACCCCTGAGCATTGCCAGGTGTGACCCAAAAAGCAAAAAAAAAAAAAGTATTTTTCCTTATTACAAATGAAATATGTGTCCCAAAGGGGAATGCTACAATTAAAAAAAAAAAGAGTAAAATAAAGGCAATTCCAAATACTTCTGAAAGAAAAAAAAAAAGAGAGAGAGAGACAAACCAGCCTGGGGCTGAGAGTGGGAGGAGAAAGAACTGACTGAAAGGCATATAAAGAAAAGATGCAAATATCTTCTTTTGATTTTGGTGGTGATTACAATCATGTTTGCATTGTTTCATAGTGTATGCTTTAAATGGGTATCTTTTGTTGTTTATAAAATAAACTTTTACAAACTGACCAATAGAAACTTATGTCATCATTTTTACTAAACGACTGTTAATACCCTCAGGAACATTTTTTTCAAACAATTTTCTATATATCTCTCGATAGATTTGTTGGCCTACAAAATGGTATTTTTTTAAATCAAGTATAACTGGTTTTATTGATTTTGATTTTTGTCCTCTCTTGCCTGAGAGTATTTTTTTATCACCATAATCAACTGCTCCCACAAAACTTATTACATAACACCCAAGGGGAAAATTGGAGAAAAACAGGAAGCTATTTTGACTTTTACAACCGCCAGTATCTCATTATTAACAATTTAACAATCATTGCACACTACATTGGCAGAGTCTTACTATATAAAGTGTGGATAGCGATATTTGCTACTGAGTCACGATCATGATCATCCTGTTGTTCGTCGACTGCCTTGAGCAGGCACCAGTAACGTCTCCTTCATCCTAGCCCTGAGACTTAAAAAAGGATCATATTCAAGGCTCTTTCAGAGTTAGGAGAATGAGACCCATCATTGTTACTGGTATTTGGCATATTGGGTATGCCATGGGGAGTTTGCCAGACTCTGCCGTGTGGGCAGGTTACATTCAGTAGCCTGCCCGGTTGTCCAAAGTAAGAATGAGATAATAAGATGTCTGTTGCATGGCTGCGAATGCGGCCACACATTTCCAGGAACTGGGTTTTATAGTCTCTGGGTCTTGGTCGTTGATGGGATTGCCTGGCGCCGGAGGTAGTTGGTGGGTGTGACCCCTGCCTACTGGAAGATGGAGGATCTGGGTGGAGGATGCTCACACCCGATCGGAGCAGGCTTGGAGATCTCAGCCCCGGGATCCGCATGCCTGTGTTCCTCTGCCAGTTCTTTCAGGCAAGAAGAACGTGCCGGTTATTTCATAGCTACTGAGTATTTCAGGGTAACTAAGTGCTTAGAAAGTCACAGGTGATTCCTGACAACTCTTCTGCCTGTCGTTCTGGCCCTGAACATGTGATTCAACCTACATCTCTGTTTCTGGCATACAATTGTATACCTCTTTAAAACTTGTTTCCTAAACATTTTAAAGGGAAGAAGAGTAGAAAATTCTGAACACTTCTTCCAGGGGAAAACTATTGTTTTCTAGAGACAATTGTAAAAGAGGCAAATATTTAATACAGCGGGGTCTAAGAAATGGCATCTTTTGCAGAGGGAATGGAGGATTACTCTTCCCAAGGATGCAGGGAGCCTTTAAAGGTGTAGACCTAGAAGAACTTGGAAAGCCCTCAGGAGCCAGGGCTTAACCCCAGGAGAGCCAGCCTTGAGCCATCTTCCCAGTACTGGAACTAAGATTTGTTTGTTTGTTTGTTTGTACACACCAGCAGTTTTTCAGAGCTTACTCCTTGCTCTGTGCTTAGGGCTTACTCCTGGGGCTGTTAAGGAGACTATCTGGTCTAACAATTAAAAGTGGACAGGGCTGGAGAAATAATAAAGGGGAAGGTGCTTGCCTTGCACTCAACACTCCATGACTTGATCACTGACACCACATATGGTCCCCTGAGCACTGCCAGGAGTGATCCCTGAACACAGAGCAGGAGTAAGGCCAGAAAAATCCAGGGAGTGACCAAATAAGTGAAAAAGAAAAAAATACATGAAATGGGAATAAAAGATATTAACAAGAGGAGATCATACACTAAATCTTATTTACTCTAAGTTGAAATGATGGGGAATTATTAGGAATACAGACTCAATGTGGTAAAACCCAAATGCTTTTTCTTAGTAGGCTAAGCAAAAAGAAGCAATTGTAGAAAAGTAACTGAAATATATGGTAGGCTAAAAAAAGTAAGAATTGTTTTGATACGGTTTCTGTATGCAGAATCCTCTGAGCCTCAACTCCATACCTCTGATGGCAAGACTGTCTTTCGTCCTGGTTATCAAAGGCATCTTTTACCTGGAAATTTCACCTCTTGCTTTCAGTGCGAAAAGGAGATCAGAGCATGCTTCTTGCATCTGCAGTTTTTCAAGACCTCAAAATAAGTCTTCAAGCAAAATGTCATACTTGGGAGTGATAGATTGTGGTTTCTGAAACTCTGCCAGTGAGTTAACTCCTTATCTATGAAGCCCTTAGGACTAGATGCTAAAAACCATCCCTTTAATTAATGGGGATGTTGATGTAAGGGCTGAAGGGCAGGGGTTCTGACTGACTGAGGTCTCTGCTCTTGTGGGTAATCTTGTGCATGTATCTATAGCTGGACAACTCATGTAAAGGGGAAGACTGACATACTGGTAGTTAGACCGATTCTTGCTATGGGGTGATCAGTCTCTGGGGTAGCTGGTTCCTAGAGAGTAGAAAAAGAGGCAATGAAAATGCAGCCTCATGGACAAGGCATAAAATAATTTGATCCAGTTCACAGAAACCCAAACAGAAAAAACACGACAGTGGTCAGATACCGTGACTCATGCTGCAGAGAGGGCAGCTCAGGACCACAGACAGACAAGGGCTTACTCAGAGCCTCCTGATGACTCAGGCCTCCACACCTCCAGGAGATAAAAGACTTCCTGGCACTGAGGGACCAACTGGGCTAAACTGCAGGGGCTAGCTGCTTAGATCTCTATCCAAGACTTGCAGCTTCCTCTGCTTCCTCCTGGAGCTCAGCCACCAGGAACTTGGAACCAGGTCAGAGTTGCTTTGGGCCAGGCCCTCCATAAAGCACCTGAGAGGCCAACAAGCTATCCCTATGTCTGTGTCTGCCTTTTTGGAGGACTCAAGCCTCTCATGGGTCCTCACCCCGCACCTGTACAAAGTGAAGCAATACAAAGAAGCAGGAAGTGGGACACACTGACAGAGAAAAGTTAACAAATGATAGGGTGGGAAGAGAGAACTCT
Source organism: Sorex fumeus (assembly GCF_029834395.1). Taxonomy (NCBI): domain Eukaryota; kingdom Metazoa; phylum Chordata; class Mammalia; order Eulipotyphla; family Soricidae; genus Sorex; species Sorex fumeus. Next base: position 17,318,575 of record NW_026606104.1, on the reverse strand, counting down.
AAGTACACAATTTTCTAGAGCCATTTAGCACTGGGCTAAGAGCTCTGAGGACCTCAGCTGCTCTCGAGGGCATGGTGGTATTATAGCCTTGGACAATGATTGATGCTCAGAGTGAGTCATCATGAAACAGTCAAATTATGTACAGAACATTTTGTTAGAGAAGGCAGAGCAAAACATTTAGAAAAAATGACTTTCTAAAATAAAATGTTTTCATTCTCACTTAAGTTTGAGATTATTATTTTCACTAATCAATAGTACTTGTGCTTTAATTATTAAAGATAACAAATCACTGTATTAAAATTACCACATGTATTTTTTTTATGATCAGTAAATGTAGTAATATAGCACAGCGGTAGGGCATTTGCCTTGCGCAGCAGCCAGCCCGTCCGAGCCGGGTTCGATTCCTCCGCCCCTCTCAGAGAGCCTGGCAAGCTACTGAGAGTATCTCGCCCACATGGCAAAGCCTGGCAAGCTACCCATGACGTATTCGATATGCCAAACACAGTAACAGCAAGTCTCAAAATGGAGACGTTACTGGACCCTCTTGAGCAAATCAATGAACAACGGGAGGACAGTGCTACAGTGCATTTTAAAATAAGATCCCATCTCCCCACTTTTTCTGAGACCTAATAATACTTTATTTCCCATTTTCAGAGACCTAATAATACTTTATTTCCACACATGTCATCAGCCTCTTGCTCACTACTTAATATTTCTCTTTGGGTCTCTCCCACCAAAAGAACAGAACCAACAAAATCTGTGCAAGTCCCAAAGCCCACCACCTGCTCTTGGCATTGGGTTGCCTCCTTCATAATTAAATCATACAGAAAAGCTCTGAATCTTTCAGCGCTTCTCCTAGAAGAGTCTCTAGTTAATTTTAAACCTTTAAAAAAAAGTTTTAGTCTCATGTACATTTTCATTAGAACATCTGACTCTGTCCCTTCTTTTTTAAATTTTTTATTATTGAACCACTGTGAGATTCAGTTACAAAGCTTTCATGTTTGAGTTTCAATCATGCAATGATCAAACACCCATCCCTCCACCAGTGCACATTCTCCATCACCAATGTCCCCAGTATACCCCCCTTTTTCAATCCCCCCCTGCCTTCATGGCCTCCTGCCTCAATTTTCCTCATACTCTCTACTTTGGGGAATTATGATTTGCAGTGCAGATACTGAGAGGTTATCATGTTTGGTCCTCTATCTACTTTCAGTACACATCTCCCATCCCAAACGATCCCTCCAACCGTCATTAACTTAGTGATCCCTTCTCTATTCCAGCTGCCTTCTCCCCCAGCTCATGAGGCAGGCTTCCAACTATGGTCTTCTCCTTTCTTAAACCACAGTTCTGACAAACTCTAGTCTAATTCTCTGTCTGTCCGTCTGTCTTTCTGTCTCTGACTGTTCACTGTCTCTCTATCTCTGTCTCTGTCTCTCTCTTCTCTCTGTCTGTCTTTGTCTGTGACTGTCTCCCTGTCTCTGTCTTTGTCTCTGTCTCAGTCTCTTTCTCTTCTCTTTCTCTTCTCTCTCTCTCTCTCTCTCTCTCTCTCTCTCTCGGTTCGCATGAGGGTATACCCTTATCATCTCAACCAGAAGATAATTATCTTCATATTTAGCTCTTTTCTACCTTCATCTTACTGCCCTGCACACGTTCAATCCCATTTAAATTGCCCCGCTACCCCACCACAAACACACCAGTTAGGAAGATATAAAACAGAAAGGCATCAAAGAAGAGTTTCTGCCTTTCTCCAGAATCTACATAAGAGACCCTCTTCCGTAGTATGGGAGATTTCCTGCCCCTTCCTTCATGCTTCAGTTCTCCTGCATTTGGCCATTCCGTGTTCTCTCCTGCTTATGCCAACACGGATATAGGCAAGTGTGAGTGAAAAAAGGCAGTGAGCCTCTCTTCTGGATGGAGCTTGGAAGGCCCCAGCTCCCAGCCTCTTGTGTGCTTATCAGACCTTGGTTTTCACTCATCAAACAGCTCAGCCTTGGAGACATCATAGACATTTTCCTGCCCTTCATCTACTCATGCAAACAATCCACTCCCCCTTCCCCTGCTCGGCTCATGCTCCCTTTTATCTCTCAGATCTGTCTTCACATAACAGCTTCAGGGTTTTTTCCCTGCCTGGGGAATTCAGTTCTTTAAGTGCTTAGCCTCTCTATTCGTACTGCGATCATTTCATTATGGTAGTCTCATCAACATATTTTCTTATCCTTTTTTCTTTTTTGTTTTAGTTTGGGGTTTTTTTTTTTTTGGTGTGTGTGTGTGTGTGTGTGTGTGTGTGTGTGCTTTTTTGTTTGAGGTCCATATCCAGAGGTGCTCAGGGCTTATTCCTGGCTCTGTGCCCAGGGATCACTTCTGGAAGGGCTCTTGGAGACTATATGGGGAGCTGGAGATCAAATTGGTGTTGGCCTCATGGAAGGCAAGCACCCTGCCCTCCATACTATCCCTCCGTCGTTTATGGAGATTTATTGCCAAAGACCCTATTTTCAGTGTGGGACACAGCTTCAAGCGCCTGAGCTCCTTGGGGAAGGGGAGGGGGGGGTGTGGGGGTGCTGAGTGAGGCAGAACAGCAGGGTGGGAAGCGGAACAAAAGGCTTTTCCAAATTTGGACTCTCTTCTCTTCTCCCACAGGGTAGAGAAGTGGAACTAAGACATTTAGATTCTCTCTGGAAAGAAAGATGGCGGCCGCACGGGAGCCTTGTGGAAAGCAGGTTTGAGCCGGGCTCGGGGGAGCGGCGGGGACCTCATGGGAAGGGGGGCTTTGTGGGCCGTCCCCCACGCCCCACCGAGGTCGCCAGCTGCCCCCCACGAGCGGCTCTCCGGCACGGCCACGGCCCCGGAGGCACAAGGACTTAGCACAGAGAACCAGCCGCTTGGAGCAGAAAAGCAAATGGACTTGTGTTGAACCGTGCCACCAAGCCTGCCCGGAGGGGGAAGGGCGTTGACCGGCCCGCCCGCTCCTCTCTGGAAAGAAAGATGGCGGCCGCACGGGAGCCTTGTGGACAGCGGGTTTGAGCCGGGGTTGGCGGGAGCGGCAGGGACCTCATGGGAAGGGGGGCTTTGTGGGCCGTTCCCCTCGCCCCACCGAGGTCGCCAGCTGCCCCCCACGAGCGGCTCTCCGGCACGGCCACGACTCCAGGGCACAGAAACCAATCTCTTAACTATCTAACTTTTAATAGAAATTCTTCCAGGGTCAATAAGTAAAATAGCAGAAATTCAAAACCGCGCGGCCGCTATCGAGGCCGCGCGACATCATTTTATTCTTAAACCAAGTTGTAGAAAGCAAATCATTTCACAACGCTGTTTCAGCATGTCTGATTGTGGGGGGTGGGTCGTAAACTCTAAACAATAATTGTGCATCTTCTATCGAAATAATCTATCTAGTCAAAGTAGATAGAGTATTAACTAGAACTCATCTGCCTCACAAGAATTGGGAGGGGTGGGAGGTAGGGGTCTATTGGGGTTCGGGGTTAAAAATGAGTATTGGTAAAGGGAAATGTGTTCGGTATCTACATGACTGAGACCTAAACCCGAAAGCTCTGTAACTTTTCCCACAGTGATTCAATAAATAAATAAATTATATAAAAAAAAAAGACATTTAGATTCTAAGTCAATGATGGTTGGAGGATGGGAGTCAATCGTTCAGGATGGGAGACAAAGGACCAAATGTGATAGCCTCTCAGTATCTATATTGCAAACCATAATGCTCAAAAGTAGAGAGAGTATGGGGGAAATTGTCTACCATAGAGACAGAGGGAGGGTTGGAAAGGTGGGCGGGAGGTAATACTGGGGACAGTCGTGGTGGAGAATGTGCACTGGTGGAGTGATGGGTGTTCAGTCATTGTATGACTGAAACTCAAACAGGAATTTTTTTTTTAACTATCTCATGGTGATTCATTTAAAAGAAAACAACCAGTAGGGCATTTGCCTTGCACATGTCTGTCATGGCCAACCCTCTCAGAGAGTCTAGCAAGCTACTGAGAGTATCTCGCCCATACAGCAAAGCCTGGCAAGCTTCCCATGACATATTCAATATGCCCCAAAACAGTAACAACAAGTCTCACAATTTTTTGTGAGATGTTACTGGTGCCCTCTCAAGCAAAATCTATGAACAACGGGAGGAGAGTGCTACAGAGTGCTACAGTTTAGACTATAATGATTACTTCCCCCTAACTTACCTGACAGTCAATGCACCAAACTGAGACCCTAGTCACTAACTGCCCCCTCCCCAAGACAGGAAGTTATGTAAGGCACTGCAGAAGCATCTTTGCAGATCTTCAGCGTTTCTACCACCTAAGTGAAGTGTTTGTGGCCCCTTCTGGAGAAACAGAATGGCTTTTTGTTACCCAACACTGTCATTTATTTCTCTTTGCATCACAGACCCAGACCCTACCATCATGAAAACTTTCCTGCTAAATCCCCATTTCCATTTTCCTTGGCTGCTTAATTCTTTCCTTCTATTATTTGTCCTTAGAATATTTTGTTTGTGGGGCTGGAGCAATAGCACAGCAGGTAGGACATTTGCCTTGCATGTGGCTGACCCGGGTTCAATTCCCAGCATCCCATATAATCCCCTAAGCACGACCAGGAGTGCAAAGTGCAAAGCCAGGAGTAACCACTGAGTAGCGCTGGGTGTGACCCAAAAAGCCAAAGGAAAAAAAAAGAATATTTTGTTTGTTTGGAGTTGTTTGTTTGGGGGCCACACTGGTGATGTCCAGGGTTTAATCCTAGCTCTGTACTCAGGGATTACCATACAGGGTGACGGGGATTGAAACCTGGGGTTGGTCATGTGCAAGGCAAATGCCTTACCAGATGTATTATGTCTCAGACTCCTGTCCTTGAAATTTTGAATTTGATAAACCAGCTCCCCTAATGGACTCATCATCATTGTTCTGGAAATCTACATTTATTTTCACTGAAAATTTAGGACATGAGGATTTGGTCCCAGTTTGCAGTGCAAAGACCATTCATTGTTCTTACTACTCTTACCACTGACCACCCCAATAAGGGAAGAAAAACAGATGAGTTCTCTTGAATGAGGAAACTCCTCCATAAACCGTGATTCAATCAAAAGTAATTCTTATTCAGTATTAGAATTGTTGGTGCCTTTGCATACTTTCACTTTATGCCCTGAATTATTTTACAGCTCTTAAGTACTAATTTTAATATTTATAGCATCACTGGGCCAGCTCCTGATATCTATCTTTTCCCCTGATTATTAATTGCTTTTTATTGCATTGCCTCATGTTTACTAATTTTGTGTTGTATGCCAGATGTTAGGTGTTAAAAGTATCTCAAATGTTACAGTTTTTAATTTGTTTTGCTTGGGGATCATACCCAACAGTGCTTAGGGGCTACTCTTGGTTTCATGCTCAGGGATTGCTCCCAGCAATGCTCAGAGGATTTTGCAGTGGCAATGAATTGAAACTTCGACTTCAGTATGCAAAACATGGCTCCAACTCTTTGATCTATTTTCTCCAGCCCCAAATGATATGTTTTCCCAGAAAAGTTTTTCTCTTTCCTCTGTTAGGTAGAGCAGGCACAGCACTGGTCACTACAAGTAAATGAGAAATTGAGTTGTGTTAGGCCTGAATTGCAGTTTTACTGTGACTTGCTCTCTTCTGATCTCATTCTGAGGATGAGGCCCTCCTGATCACCCCTAAGTCTTCAATCTCTCAATCCTGATATACTGCAAGAGATTTAGCCCAATCTTACTTTCATTCCAGCTGCTTAGATTCCTGCACTCATAGCCTCAAAATCTTGCAAATGTCTTAAAAAACGTTGGGGGCCTTTTGAAGCAAGGTCCTCCCCAGAAGGCATGGGGAGTTCTCTAAGCATGGCACAACTATGGGAGGTAGAATTCATCTAATCTCTTTAAAGCATTTACAGGAGTTCTGTTAAATATGTTGTGAGGTTCTCACACCCCTGTGGTTGAGTCTCCCCTATCCTGTTTGTCTCATCCTCCCATTTCTAGCCATTTTTAGAAACACTAAGGACTATTCTGGTTTCCCTGGAGTTTCTCTACCTAAACGAACTCCTCATCCATTTGGGAATGCCCAAGGTGGGGAAATATCAGATGGTATCAACTCACTTGGAAAGGACTTCGCTTCAGTTTGCAATCCCCATTGCTCCCATAGCACCTTATGCCTTTAAAACTTGGTTTTAAATTCAACCACACCATCTTACTTGTTGCAATGGGAGAAGTGAGACAAGTGGCAGCTTGCCATGGTCTACTCTACCTGATCCAGTAAAGAAAGTCTCGTGAAAGATTTTTTGCTACCTAATTCAAATACTTAAAATGCCACGAATTTCCAAGTGATTTTTAAATTAGTGGTTAAAGATAGGTTTTCTTTTAAAAAATTTATTGGGGAGGGGGGGTTACTGAGCCACACCAGACTTTCCTGGGCTTCCACTTGGCTCTGTGTTCAGGGAACCATATGTGGTGCTGGCATCAAAGCACAGTCACATGCAAGAAATGTCTTACCAGGGCTGGAGTGATAGCACAGCAGGTAGGGTGTTTCCTTGCATGCAGCCGACCCGGGTTCAATTCCCAGCATCCCATATGGTCCCCCAAGCATTGCGAGGGTAATTCCTGAGTGCAGAGCTAAGAGTAACCCCTGAGCATCGTTGGGTGTAACAAGAAAGAAAGAAAGAAAGAAAGAAAGAAAGAAAGAAAGAAAGAAAGAAAGAAAGAGAGAGAGAAATGCTTTACTCCCTGCACTATCTCTCTAGTCCCATAGGTTTTCCTAGTATCATTTCCTTCTACTCAGATCATAGTATTTTACATGGATTGAAAAATTAACAGTATACAAAAGTTTCAATTCAAAGAAGAATATGATCTATATTTTACACTCATTGATTCTTATATATCTTCAATGGGATTTACAGTAATGAAGAGATATAGTTACTATTCATTGAGTTATTCTAGTAACCCCTAGACTTAGTATTTTACATTCTTTCATCTAATCCCAACCAAAAGAAGAGAAATAGATATTTCTTTCCCTTCTTTCATAAAAGAAATTCAGACTGGAAGCTATTAAATAATTTAAATAATTTCTTTACAGTCTAAAAGATTGCAGATGGAAAATTTTCTATTTAAAAACAGAATGTCAAGTTCTCAAGCCACATTTTTTACTAGAAAAAGTGCTTCAGTGTTTTGTCTGATATGATCATCAGCTTCCTGGAGAGTTTATCTAAAATGCCTAAAATTCTTTAAACCTCTAACCATTTCTCAGCACTACATACAGAAAATACAGTCATCAATGAGTTGTCCCCTGATGATACTGAAAGGACCTGGAAGTAAAGTAAAGGACTTGAGTTGGTCACCTCTTAATAAGTGGAGATAGCTTACCCTTCCTTAGATAGCATCTAATTATCTGCTCTCAGGTCTGAACAGCATTAATATCTTGTAGAATGACTGATTAATTAGAACTAGGCATGTGTCTGTGGGCACAATAATAAGCAAACCTCTACCTCAGAGGAATTATATTTATTACTTTGACTTAATTAGCACCTCACTCTTAACCTCTGAATTAACCAGTCACAGATAGAATAAATGAAATTGCGCTCTATACTAGAATATATACCAGAAAAATGAAAACTATTCCATTAGTTTCTTCTATTTTTTTACATTAAAAATATAATTCTAGTGTCACAAGTTAGATTATTTATCATTTAAAAAAAGAAATCTACTTTTTTAGTCATTTCAGAAACAAAACAAATAAAATGCAAACTTTTATCATATTGAATCCAATTTATTTTTATTCAGAACCAAATGTCTATCATGTCCTGACCTTAAAATATTTACAAAAATATTTGATAATCTGCTTCCACTCAAGATACAAATGATACAAGACAAAATGCATAGGAAAGTGTTTAATCAGATATATTACTAAGGAAAAGTGAGAGGTGTGAGAAGCTTTAGTTAAAGCATCATCTTTAATCGTTACCTTATAAGAGTATCTATGGAAAATAAGAGATACAAATGTAGGCTCCAAAAAGAATAATGCGGTGGCTTAGAATGCCTGCTTTGAAAGTGCCTGGTCATGGGTTAAAATACCAGTGTCACTGCATGTGATGAGTTCAATCCTGCCAGGTTCTGCTCTTTGAGCCTCAAAGCCATACCATCATGCCAGTGCCTCAAGGCAATTTTCGGTGATACCACAGTCAGGTATGCATAAACAACACAAAGGCATGTGACCACTGGTGAACACAGCTAAAAAAAAAAATGTTGGAGCGCCACGGCCCCTAGTAAGCATGTGTGTGAGTCCCATAGGGACCCTCGGCAGGCATCATGACAGAACACTAGTGGGGATTATGTGTCTCTAATAAAGAGTATGATTCCCACTGAGTCCACGTGCAAGCCCCACAGCTAAACGAGGGCAAACCTCAGATAGAACCGCCCCAGGTGTGCAAGCACCACAACCTTATGTGTGACCCCCAGAGAGCACTATAGCTAAAAACGTGTGAGCGCCACAGCCAGGCATGTGCAATCACAAAAACAACAGCGATACCTGTCAGGGAGAGGGGGAAGGAATAAAAGAAGAGAGAAAGAAAATTAAATGTGCCCTCACCAAGTAAGAATTTTGAAAAGTAAAAGATTTTCAACAGACTCTTGGATTCTTTATTCTTGCCTGTCACTGTCACTGTCACTGTCCTCCCGTTGTTCATCGATTTGCTCGAGCGGGCCCAGTAACGTCTCCATTGCAGACTTTGTTGTTACTGTGTTTGGCATATCGAATGCCTCACGGGTAGCTTGCCAGGCTTTGCCATGTGGGCGAGATACTCTCAATAGCTTGCCGGGCTCTCCGAGAGGGGCGGAGGAATTGAACCCAGGTCGGTCGGGTCAGCCATGTGCAAGGCAAACACCCTACCACTGTGCTATCGCTCCAGCCTGTCTATACTATTCTTGCCTGGAAATCATTATAATTCTCAGCTAGTGAGTAGGATAATTATTATAAATAGCATAACTCTTTTAGAAAGAATGGTCTTCCTCTGTTTACCTCCAGCTTATATGTAAATTTTTTATATCAGCAAACAAATAAAGAAATATTTAATATAGATGTTTATCTACCTAGCTATATACATATGTACATATGCATGCATAAGATATATAAGCCTTAATAGCCTATTCCTTTTTTAATTAATGTTTTCATATTCTTGAGGTAGATGCCAAGCAGTGGAGTTGCTGGATCATATGGTGGATCTATTTTTTTTAATTCTTTGAAATATATATGTGACATATATAAGAGTCAAACTAAGTGTTTTTGCATAATTACTATGCACATATTTCCTAATCTTTCAACATGCTTTCTAATCCATTGTGTTATTTCCTTTTTATGAAAGTTTATGATGATGAAAGAAGGAATCATGCAAAGTGTTAAGTGAAATCAAGCAGAGTTACATAATTTTTTCAGTTAGAATTATTGACTAGAATCAGATCACAGCCTGGTCATTTGAGTCTTCCTTTTCACAAAACCACTAATTTTGTATGAAATACTTCAAGTCCTGCTAAGGACCCCACGTCTCCATTTCGATCTCCTTGAAACAATTCACAAAACAAAACAAAGGATCATGTTAGACAGAAATCCAGTTTGACTGATTCCCTTTCACTGTACTGACCAGTCTAAATCAAATGAGAAATCGGTGCCTTTGCTTCTATATCGCATCAGCAGATCCTAAACCCTGACCACCAGGTGCTGTAACATTAGCCTCTGCGACCCAATTTAAACAGTCTCTGGGATTAAATAAACACTGCTAATTAGAGTGTGACTGAGAAAGAGAAGAGGACGACAGCAGATGAGCGCTTCCTCAGCAAGCACTCTCGAATTACACCGGCGATAAAGGCTTTTTTAAAAATTGCGACCACGAGGGAGCCAATTTATCGATGGTAGCATTGTGTTTTCCCCTTCCCGGTTGCTAGGATGTGGTCTATATTAAACATAGTCGTTGCCTTGGTGAAAGCTTCCCAGAGTAAAGTAGTAGTGCTCCCCCTGCCGGCCACAAGCCCGGCTTGTTTTGTTTTGTCGCTTTTTTTTTTCTTTTCTCCAATTTGGAGCAAAACGAAACAATACAATGCAGTCCTCTATCTTTAGTAAATAACTTTGAATACCACCTGAAAAAACTATTCCAAGTATGTTCTAAAATTATTTTGACAACAATATGAAAAATTCTTTGCTGCTACATGCAATGAGTAAGGAGGCAAATTTTGAACAGATTTCTCACCACTTAGGATTCTTTCTTTGCTTCTGTATTTTTCTTTTACTCGGGGGTAACCTAGGAATCAAGAGCATTCTTTTTGAAATAGTGGTTGTGCATTACTGGGAGATGAAAGTAAACGGAATTATTAGGGTATATGGGAGCACCATTCCTAATTTTCTGAGAAAGTACCATATTATTTGTCAAAGAGGTTGAACCAGTTGACATTCTTCCCCCACAATGGGTGAGGTGCTTTTCCCCACCTTCCCAGCATTACTAGTTGTTTCTTTTTTTTTTCCTCTTTGGGTCACACCCAGGGATGCACAGGGATTATTCCTGGCTCTGCTTTGCACTTAGGAATTACTCCTGGCAGTGCTCGGGAGACCATATGGGATGCTGGGAATCAAACCCAGGTTGGCTGCGTGCAAGGCAAATGCCCTACCCACTGTGCTATCTATCACTCAAGCCCTGGTTGTTTCTATTCTATTCCATATGTGCCAGTTCATCAGTGTGAGAGGGTATCTCTCTGTTGTTATGGCTTTTACTACCCTGATGATAAACATTTTCTCATATACCTACTGGTCCTGTGTGTCTTCTTTGAGGAAGTTTTTGTTCACCTCTTCTCCAAATTTTATGATGGGGTTGTTTGCTTCTTTGTTGTGGTTGTTACATTTTTAAGTGTTTTATACATCTTGGGTATTAATCCTTTGGCAGATGAGTAATGTGCAAATATTTTCTCCAGTTGGTCAGATTTCTTTTTTATTCTGGTCATCATTTCTTTTGCACGGCAGAAGCTTTTTAACTTGATGTAATCATATTTGTTTGTTTTTGCTGCTGTTTGATTGGTCAGTACCAATTGAGTCATTGAAAATACCTCTGAAATCAATGTTTCAAAATGACCTTTGCACGCCTAAGTCTATAGTAGCACTATTCATAATATGAAAGATCTGAAAACAACCCAATTGTCTAAGAACTAATGCCTAGATATAGAAACTGACATATATAGACAATGGAATATTAATCAGATACAAGAAAAGATTAACTCATGCAATTTGCCACTATAAGGATGAACCTAGAGGGTATTATGCTGAGTGAAATAAGTCACAAGGAGACGGACAGATGGACAATGATTTCTCTTATATGTGGGATATATAGAAACTTAACAAGGCAATGTGGCTGGAGCAATAGCACAGCCGGTAGGGCTTTTTTTCTTGCACGAGGCTCACCTGGATTTGATTCCTCTGCCCCTCTCTGAGAGCATGGCAAGCTGCAGAGAGTATCCCACCCTCACGCAAAGCCTGGCAAGCTCCCCGTGGCTTATTCGTTATGCCAAAAACAGTAACAACAAGTCTCACAATGGAGACATTACTGGTGCCCGCTCAAGCAAATCAGTGAACAACTACAGTGCAGTGGTACAGAGATGCCAGGGGAAATGTGGGTTAATCCTGCTGATTCTCTGCCTGCTGGTGTGAGTCTGAGAGTTCTTGTGCTTGAACTGACAGTGCTAAGAGCTACTGGACCACAAACCAGGCAATGCTGGACTTGACAAGTGTGGGTAGAGGGGGGGCATGCAGAGTGGAGATATATGTAATGACAAGGATCAAACCCAAGGCCTCACACAATGCAGACCATGCATCCAGTCCTTTGGGATCTTTCCTTGTCCCTATCGCCAGAATTTAAAGACTAGGAAGAGGGTCAAAGAGTCAGTAAAGGGGTTCAGACAATTGTCTTGCATGCAGTATACCCTGATTCAATCTTCGATCCTTCCAGCACTGCTGGGAGCAACCCTTGTGCACAGTGCCAGAAATAACCACTTGAGCACTGCCAGGTGTGACACAAAAACTAAATAATTTTAATTTTAAAGAAAAAATAGGAAGGGAAACCTTTTGGGGGGGAAACTAAGACTCCTTAAATATTGTTGGATGACTAAAATAATTTCCTGTAGAAGTGAAAGGATGAGAACATTTTAAGAAGATGGGAGAGGGGCAAGACAGATGAGAGAATAACCTATTGACTTTGTTATTTTGAAAATTCCTGGTGACCTCAATAGAATTTCAGTGTAGCTGTGGCAGCAAAAGTGCACTTTTAGTAATGGTTTAAATGAGAAACGAGAAAGTAAAATGATGAGGATATACAACAGAATCAAGAAAACTAGCAATGAAGTAAGGGGAAAATAAGACGTTGCTCAGAAGAAGAAAGAATTTAGGCCAGGTCCAACGGACCTGAGCATGTTTAAAGATTATTGAGGAAGGACCAGTAAAGAGGAAGAGAGCACAACAGACAAACAAACAAACAAACAAAAATGTTGTAGGAATTCTTTTGAAAAACCCAATTGTCCAATGACAAATGACTGTATTAAAAAAAAAAGTTGTGCAGGGGGGAATGCCCTGCCACAGTGGCAGGGGGGGATGGGGGGATGGGAGGATGGGGGGGGAGGGATATTATCCTGGTGGTGGAAAATGGGCACTGGTGGAGGGATGGGTATTTGATCGGGGTATGACCGAGATCCAAGCACAAAAATTTGTAAATTTACAACTGTACCTCATGTCGTTTCACTAATAAAAAAGAAAAAAAAAAGTTGTGGACCGCTTTTTCACAGTTGGTGGGAATGCCGACTGGTCCAGCCTTTCTGGAAAACAGTATGGACAGTCCTTCAAAAACTAGAAATTGAGCTTCCATGTGACCCTGCAATACCACTTCTGGGAATATATTCCAAGGGTGCAAAAAAGCACAGTAGAAATGACATCTGTACCTACATGTTCTTTGCAGCACTGTTCACAATAGCCAAAGATCTGGAAACAACCCAAGTGCCCTACAACAGATGACTGTTAAAGAAACTTTGGTACATCGACACAATGGAATATTATGCAGCTGTTAGGAGAGATGAAGTCATGAAATTTGCTTATAAGTGGATAGACATGGAAAGTATCATGCTAAGTGATATGAGTCAGAAACAGAGGGACAGACAGAGAAAGACTGCACTCATTTGTGGAGTATAGAATAGGATAACATGAGGCTGACACCCAAGGACAGTAGATACAAGGGCCAGGAGGATTGTCCCATAGCTGGAAGCCTGCCTCATGAGCGGAGGGGAAAAGGCAGATGAAATAGAGAAGGGATCACTAAGAAAATGATGGCTAGAGGAATCAGTCAGGATGGAGATGTGTGCCGAAAGTAAATAATGGACCAAACATGATGACCTCTCAGTGTCTGTATTGCAAACCATAATGCCCAAAAGTAGAGAGAGAATATGGGGAATATTGTCTGCCATGGAGGCCGGGGGAGGGTTGGGAAGGGGAGGTATACCGGGGATATTGGTAGTGGAGAATGTGCACTGGTGGAGGAATGGGTGTTTGATCATTGATGATTGTAACCCAAACATGAAAGCTTGTACCTTTCTCATGGTGATTCAATAAAATTAAGGAAAAAAAAGTTGTGGTAGGGTCAGGGAGATGGTACAGCAAGTAAGGCTGTACTACACACTTTCTAACCCCAGCACCACATAAGGTCCTCTGAGCACACAAAGAAATAACCTAAAACAACAACAACAGCAACAACAATAAGTTCTGTTATATATGCAATGAAACACTGCTCAGCTTTAAGAAAGGATGAAATCTTTCAGTTTGCTGCAACTTGTATGAAATTGAAGGACATCAAATTCATGTTAGGCAAAACAAGACTCAGAGAGAAGGACAAATATCAGGTGTGATATATAAAGACACAAGACAAGGGAATAGACGTTATGGAACAATAACAAAGCCTTGGTCTTTGATTACAAAACCGAGATTCCCCAGGAAGAGCAGATTAGAAGAAATAAACTACAAGTGAAGGAAAGACAGTAATGGGTAGCCTTGAATACTTTGGTGGTGGTAAAGGAACAACTTTGTACATCAAAACTGTGTTAACATGGGGCCAGAACAATGATACAGTGGGTAATCCAAGTTCAATCCCAGCATCCCATATAATCCCCCCAACTCTGCCAAAAGTGATCCCTGAGTGCAGAATGAAGGATCAGCCCTGATCACCACTGAGTATGTCCCCAAAAACAAACAAACAACAACAACAACAAAAAGATTAATATGATTATAACCATCTTTCCTAAACCACATTTTTTTTTCCAAAAAAATCCTTTATTTGTCCAGGTTCATGAGAAAATGGAAAGGTAAAGACTCTAAGAGTTCCTCTTGAATCTTAGAGAAAAGAAAAATTTGTTTTCCTGGAGCATCTGGACAGTAGAAAAGGATGCACAGATGACTTTAGAATAGTGATGACTTGTTTGTTCATTGCAGCACTCTTTATAATAGCCAGAAACTGGAAGAAACCTGAATGCCCAAGAACAGATGACTGGTTAAAGAAACTTTGGTACATCTACACAATGGAGTACTATGTAGCTGTTAGAAAAGATGAAGTCATGAAATTTACATACAAGTGGTACAACATGGAAAGTATCATGCTAAGAGAAATGAGTCAGAAAGAGAGGGATAGACATAGAAAGATTGCATTCATCTGGGGGATATAAAGTAACAAAGTAAGAGATTAATACCCAAGAATAGCTGAGATCAGCACCAGGAGGATTACTCCATAACTTAGAGGCCAGCCGGGTATCCTAGAGGAAAGGGCAGTTCAGATAGAGAAGGGAGCACCAAATAAAGGATGTTTGGAGGATCCTCCCAGGAGGGGAGATGCATGTCGAAAGTAGACTATGGACTGAACAAGTTTGCCACTCAATGCATCTTTTGCAGACCACAACACCCAAAAGGAGAGAGAGAACACAGGGATTGCCCTGCCACAGAGACAGGGGGGATGGGGGGATGGGGGTGGGAGGGATATTATCCATGGTGGTGGAAGATGGGCACTGGTGGAGGGATGGGTATCTGATCATTGTATAATTGAAACCAAAGCACAAAAAATTGTAAATCTACAACTGTAAAAAAAAATAAAATAAAATAAAATAAAGGGGGAAAAAAAAAGAATAGTGATGAATTTAGGAGGACCAGATCAAGAGAAGGGCTTAAAGATTTTAGGCTGGCACAATTGCAATAAGAACAAAGGAAAAACTAAAGCAATGAGAGATTTGTTTAAAATAGAAACACAGAAATGTCCCTGGGTAGTAAGGAGGGTCAGAAAGACCAGATATACATAAGCTGAAGAAGTTGAACACCCTCTTCGCTGAGTCACCTTCTCTAGCAGCAGACCAAAGCAGACCTTCTTTGGTAGGCAGACCAAAGCCTGTCCTTCTGAGAAGAAAACCTGAGGAACTGAACTGGAGTTACCGAAGGCTATGATCACTTAAATGGACAAAAGAGTACTATTCTAGTGAGATCATGACAATGCACATTTGACTCTAGTGTACAGGAGTAAGATAAAAGGGGAGGAAATGTTCATAGAGAGCAGAGATGGGAATTGGAAAACTAATATGAGAGTCAGGACACTGAAGAAACTGAGATGACAATTTAGTGGAGAGTAAATGTGGAGAGAGAGGATGAAAGGCAGAGATGGGTCTAGAAAGACTTTTGACATTGCTGGATCTCTGGGATTGAGCAATCCAATCCAATCTCTGGGACTGGATTATAAATTTGCAAGATTCTGAGGTAGAATGAAAGTTAAGAGCTGGGTACCAAAACCTTTACAGAATCTCTCACAGAAACTGGAGAAGTGAATCTAACTAACAGGCTTTAAGGAATCATAATAGACACCTATATTTTTAGTCGCTACTATTGGCAAGGCACTCTGTGGAGGTAATTTGCAGGTTGTGTTCTTTATTTTGTATTTAATTGTGTAATTATCCTGTGGATTTTGTTTGTTTTGTTTTGGGACCACCCAGGCAGTGTGCAGGGCTTATTATTGGCTCTGCATTCAGGGGTCACTCATGGTGGTATCAAGGGACTATATATGGTGTAAGGAATCAAACCCCGGTATGCTGCATGCAAGACAAGTGCCCTAGTCCAATCTATTTGCTGGTTTGTTTGTTTGTTTGTTTTAGCTTTTTTGGTCACACCCAGCAATGCTCAGGGCTTACTCCTGGTTCTGCACTCAGGAATTACTCCTGGCGGTGCTCAGGAGACCATATGGGATGCTAGGAATTGTACCGGGGTCAGCCAGTGCAAGGCGAATGCCCTACCCGCTATACTATTGCTCCGGCCCCTCCCTATCCAATCTGCTATCACTCCAGCCCCAAACTCTGTGAGTTTTACAACAGATGAAATAGAAACTCAGAGAGACAAAGAGATCTGTACAAGGACCAGCAACACAATCACGGGTCAGGGGCACATGTTTTGTTCTGCAAAATTCTCTGAACTTGAAGCCTGGCCTCCTCACTGACATTGTAGATTCTGACTCCCCAGCTTCCAGCACCACTGTGTATAACCCTGACACGCCCTAAGCAACCTCTGGGCCTGAGTGGCAGTGCATCAGTAGGCCAAAGCATTGAGCCGTCATACTTGGGCGTGGTTGGCAGTACGGCAGAGTACTGCCAGGAGTGGGCCCCGGGCTTCCCAAGCACTGCAAGAAAAGGAGGGATTTTCCTGAGGTCACTCAGGTAGTAAGAGTCTAAAGTAGAATATGAATCCTCCCATCCTCCCCAAGCAATGAACACTGTACTGTGTAGGTTAGTGCTGTATTCCCAGCTGTCAATGATACCAAGCACTTTTCAGGAGCCTAAGAAAAGTCAAGAAAAGAAGGAAGAAAGCAAAAGCATAAACTAATCTCACACACATCTCTCTTAGTCTCCCAAGAAGGATGGTAAACTCTAATCACCAGCAATGAAAAACAAAACATTCTTCCAGTTGTTCCCCTCCTCTTTCCTCACCATTAAACATTTCATCATTTCATCATCCTGTTATTCGTCGATTGCCTCGAGCAGGCCCCAGTAACGTCTCTTTCATCCTAGCCCTGAGATTATATTCAAGGCTCTTTAGGAGAATGAGACCCATCATTGTTACTGGTATTTGGCATATTTGGTACGCCACGGGGAGTTTGCCAGACTCTGCCCTGTGGGCAGGCTACATTCGATAGCCTGCAAGTTTGTCCAAAGTAGGAATGAGATAATAAGATGTCATAAAAAAGATGTCCTGATAAGATGTCTCGCGGCCGCATTTGCGGCCGCGCGGTTCCGGGAGCTGGATTTTATAGTCTCTGAGTCTTGGCTGTTGATGGGATTACACAGCGCCAGGGGGCCAGGTGGTGGGTGTGACCCCTGCCTACTGGAATTTGGAGGATCTGGGTGGAGGATGCTCGACTCCAATCCGAGTAGGCTTGGAGATCTCGGCCCCAGAACCCGCGTGGATTTGTCCCTCTGCCAGTACCTTCACGTGTGCAAAGAGTCGTCTCAGCATGGTGGTAGCTGGTCCTGGAGGTCTTCGGCTGCCGGAGCCCTAGTCGGGGCAGGGAGGAAAGCTCAACCCACTCCCCTCCAAGGGGCCCCGGCGAGGAACAGCCAGGCGCGGGGGCAGGAGAATAAACATTGGGTTTATTTTTAAATCAGAATCTTCATTTCATTTCATTTCATCATCCTGTTAATCGTCGATTGCCTCGAGCAGGCCCCAGTAACGTCTCTTTCATCCTAGCCCTGAGATTATATTCAGGGCTCTTTAGGAATCTTAACTAAATAAAAAGTTTCCTCCTACCTCTTCTCCCACCAAAGCAACAAAACTGGGGGTATACTCCCCTGAGGGCAGAGGTGATTGATTCAAATAGGAATTCAGCTGGATTTTGCTGGTCAAAAGCTGAAGTGAGAATGAGAAATGTTTTGTGTCTTTGCAAACTCATAGGGAAGTGTTCTTACCACAGTCACTGGAAAGGAGAACATTTTCACAAGTCTCTATAAATATTTTTAAGAGTGCAATGTTGTCATAAGAGAAAATTTAGCACCTGTGTATAGGCTCTTAAAATATTTTCAAGGGCCCTCAGGCATTAGGCATTATTAAACTTGGCCTCATGACACTCAACTAAAGAAAAGTGTTATGAAGCCTGAGGCTGCCCCCAGGCCAGCACCCGCCCCTCCTGGAAGGTTGAGGTCAGGTAAATAGGAATCTCAAGTTCAAGAGCCAGATACCTACCACACCCTGTACCTACCACCCCATCCCTGGAAAAAAGGAAGGATGCATGAACCAAAGCTTCCAGGCAGCCCTCTTCAGCATAAAAAGCTGTTGCCCAAGGTTTCTGCAGGAGAGTTTCTCTGTGTCTCCAAGATAAGAAATTTTAGAGAGGTGAAGTTGGCCCTCCTTTGTAGCAGATCTCTACCCAGACCTGTTTTAAATATTGCACATCCAGATAAGGTTTCTTTAAAGCAAAACTTGTGCTGATGAAAAAACAAATACAAAACACTTCTAAGTTTCTCCTACTTCTTTTTTTTTTCTTTTTAGGTCACACCCAGCGATGCTCAGGGGTTACTCCTGGCTCTGCACTCAGGAATTACTCCTGGAGGTGCTTGGGGGACCATATGGAATGCTGAGAATAGAACCCGGGTTGATCACGTGCAAGGCAAGTGTCCTACCCCCTGTGCTATCACTCCAGCCCCTAATTTCTCCTTCTTCTAAAAAAAGAAAAATTAATGATCTGATTATAAATGTATAAAACTGTCACCACAAAGATAGAATGTGATTTGCTATGGTTTGAAATGAAAGCATAGGAATTTTCTCTTCTGTAAAAATTCTAACTGGAGATTTAAGGAAGAGGTTTTTGGAGAGATTCCGAGGGCACTGGGGAGGAAAGAAGCTATCAAGTATGCCCAGGTGGGAACTCATGAACCCAAAAGCTAATGCAGGCATGCAAGGCAGGAATGGCACTTGGGGCCTGCAAGGATGAGCGCCTTGAATAGGACTAGAAGTGAAGAAAATTTCACTCTTTCACTAAGACTGGCCTCAAGCCCAGATTAGGCTGAGAACTTGATTCCCTGCCTCCTCTTTCCACCACCCAGCCAACCTCCCACACCTCTTATCACACACACACCTGGTATCCAAGGAAATATAGTTGAGGGAACACATGGTAATTCCTCCTAAATTAACAGAGATATTTCTCAGAATCTTGAATAATGGATACATACCCCAAAAAATCAACTAATCAGAAGGAATCAGAACCTCTGATGAAACCAGATAATGAAAGAACAAGGGCCTATAAATCTTAGTCTATTCTATGCCTGAGGAGGAGAGCAGATCATGATTCTCAAATCCAATTTTCAAGGGATAAATAGAGAAAAATAGCTTCCTTTTTTGATTATTTGATATTAATCTGGGGCCTCACTCGGCAGTGTTCAGAGGCTAGTCCTGACTTGTTCCTTGGCAGCAGTGAAGGCTGTGGCGGGGAGCAGGGGTTGTTGTGTCATTCCTGAAAGTACTCAGGGACGCACATGTAGTCCAAAGGATCAACCAGGTCCTCTGAATGTGAAGCATGTGCTTTAGCCCATAGAGTTCTCTCTCCAGCCCTAAAAGAAATGTTCTATATCTGTAATAAGTCAAGTAGAGAGGACTTACTTAGAGTTTATCAATATAATCCCCAAAGGCTCAGATAATGTTTTCATCAGAAAACAGTATAAATGATGAAAATGAATATCTTTACTAGGCTATGTCTTTTGAGTCTTCAGCATCTATGTGCTAGCTGCTAGTGTATAACAGAGTTTCAACAAACTATGTTGATCAAATAAATAAGGAAAATTGGGGTGGGGGGGTTCTGCCACACCCTACATTGCTCAGGTTTACCCTGGTTCTCTGCTTAGAGATAACTCCTAAGGGGGCCATATGTGGTTCTGGTAATAAAACTGGGATCAACTATGTGTAAGACAAGTGCCTTATTTACTCTACTGTCTCTCTGACCCCAATAATGAAAGGTTTTTTAATGAGCATTGAGCCTTGGCGTTACTGAAAGTTTTTGTTAGCACAAGTAGCTGATAGAGGGTTCCAACAGAATGAGATGTCTTGAAGGTCTCCACAACATTATTAATTGAGCATCACCAATGTTATTATAGATTTGCATGCTCACAGTAATAGTTCTTATGTGAAAGGGTGATATAAAGAATCAATATAATATTTCAAAGTATGCTGTCTCTTACTAACAGTAGATATAGAAACCATGGTTTACTTTCAGGGAATAGTTTTTGAGGTAATAAAGTTTTCCAAGCTTTAATTATAATGAGTCAATAAATAACAAAAATAAATAAAAGATAAAATCAGTTGAATATAGTGGCAATACAGTGCATTGAATGTAATTCTAGGACAAAAATAAACAGCTGCAATGTAAATAAAAATGGCTGGAAGGCAGGCCTGGTGAAAGACTGGGTTTCTATGTATAGGGAAAAAAAGAAAGCAAGTTCTTTTCTGCCTTTTTTATATTTGCTTTTGTCAAAAGATCTTGAAACTGACACTCAAAGAAAGTAAGAGTGGAATTCAAAATTTAAACCAAGTAAATTCTGGGCAGGCCCTATAGAGAACATATGGATGTTTCTCTTCTCTTGTCCTTTCTTCATAAACTTGTTATCAGGAAAATAATATGCAGGCTAGACCCTTAGTAGAAACCTTTGTTCAGCTATACCAGTACAATGAAGAGCTCCCACAAGGGAATCCACTGATCACTCTGGTACTCACCAGCCTACAAAAGAGCCTTTCTCAAACATATTTCCCTGACTTTCCTCATAAAAGTGACTGTGGACGCGAGCTGACTCTAGGATGCAAGTTCACCATCTTCCAACCTTCCAGCTGAGTGCTAAAATTTTCTCCCCACCCCATCATTTTGTCTCTCCATTAACTAGCAGTAGTCGATTTCCACTGCTACAGCCATTCTAGCTGAAATTTTCAGACTAAATTAATTAATAGAGTCAGAAAGGAGCTGTTCTCTGGGGGGGAAAAATTTCTCTAAATGTTCTGAATTTCTTTCTGCCTTAGTCATAGTTTTGTAAAATTGAGTAAATCTCTGAACACAGAATATAAATTAGAATCACGTTTGCATTTCTGGTTCCAAATCTAATTATTTATTTAGGTGAAGGTGTCCTTAATACACCAATTAATAGCTGTTCCATTTCCTGCTTGATTTTCAGCTTATTTTATAATATATGGTGCCTTGTTATTGATAGCAAGCCTTAAACATAATATCTGTATATTATCAACAAATTTTTGGTCATGAGATATGAATATTCAGAATATATGAAGGGATTATTATAAAACCAGAATCCAGTCTTACAGCCAATCGGTCTATTTTCATTCACCCTTATGCAATTTCATTCTTTTCTACTAAAAAGGAAATCAGGGAGTTGATCAGATTTACTGGATCTTTCCCATGTAGACAGGAGTTATATACATTATTAAGATTTTGGGTTTTTCTAGCTAAAATTAAAAAGCAAAGGCCAGACAGTAAAGTAGTTAAGGAGCATGCAAGGCATGCAGCTAATCACATTCCAATCTATAGCACTGCATGAGGCGTCACCAGGAGGCAACCCTGCAGGCCCTGAGTAGCACCCAGGCAGCCTGGGAAAACCCCAGCACCACAAGGCCAGAGCAGCACCACATGCTGGGGCCTATACATTGAGCAGCAGCCTTCTACAAACCAATTGGGAGGCCCATCAAAATAAATTAAAAATTAACTAAATAAAATAAGAAACAAACAAAAAAAATCCCTTTTCATTCCTTAGTTTAAAATCCTACAATGGCTAAAAAATCCCAAATCCTTACAAAATCCATAAAAACTTATCTGGCATCCAGCAACTAGCTCTCTTGCTAACATTCAACAATCCAGATACAAATCTACCAGAGGTTCTTGTGTTTTTCCTCGATGTTTTTCTAAAACATCTGTCAAGTGTCACCTTCACACTAGGGACTTCTCTGCCACCGTAATGTTCTAATATTCTTTAGATCCGCCCTCTTCCCTTCCTCTATTTCATTTCTTCTCCTCAGTACTTTATGCCTTCTAACATAAAACATATGTTACTTTCACATCTTTTTTATCAGTCCCTTATCTAGAATATATAGCTCTACCAACAGCCTATTTTGTTTCTACAGTATTTTCAAGGAAAAAAAAAACACCCAGAAACAGCTGAGAGGAAAATGTAGAGAAAGAACAAGCAATTTCTTAGAAGGAAAATACACAGGGAGTAGACAGCAAAAACAGTCTTTTAACTTTTCTTACATGATTGATTAACATGGAAATTTTCATCTGTGTTTTTTCAACCAATAAATCTTTAGACACGGGGAGGGGAAAGAAGAGTGGTTGGAACATAACATATTCCAGAAAAGAAATTTTTGTTGAAGCTAAATAGTATCAATCTCCTGGATAAAGAATAAATCAGATATCAGGGGTATACAAGGTACTGGTTGACTCCACAAGAAGAAAGCACCCAACTGCATCAAAAAATGGCGCGGGGAAATGTACAGAAACTTTCGCAAAGAAGAAATCTGATTGGCTAAAAGGCACATGAGAAAATGCTCTACATCTAATCATCAGAGAGATGCAGATCAAAACAACAATGAGATATCATTTCACACCACAGAGACTGGCCCACATCCACAAGAACAAAAGCAACCGGTGCTGGTGAGATGTGGTGAGAAAGGGACCCTCCTTCACTGCTGGTGGGAATGCCGACTGGTCCAACCCTTTTGGAAAACAGTGTGGACGAGTCTCAAAAAATTAGAATTTGAGCTCCCATTTGACCCAGCAATACCACTCCTGGGAATATATCCCAGAAAGGCAAAAAAGTATAGTCAAAGTGACATCTGGAATTGTTTGTTCATTGCAGCACTCTTTACAATAGCCAGAATCTGGAAAAAACCTGAGTGCCCAAGAACAGATGACTAGTTAAAGAAACTTTGGTACATTTACACAATGGAGTACTATGTAGCTGTTAGAAAAGATGAAGTCATGAAATTTACATACAAGTGGTTCTACATGGAAAGTATCATGTTAAGCGAAATCAGTCAGAAAGAGCGGGATAGACACAGAAAGATTGCATTCATCTGGGGAACATAAGGTAACAAAATGGGAGACTAACACCCAGGAGTGGCTGAGAATAGTACTAGGAATTTTGCTCCATGACTTGGAGGCCAGCCACACGTGCTAGGGGAAAAGGAAGCTCAGATAGAGAAGAGAGCAGCAAATAAAAGGTGTTGGGAAAATCCTCCCAGGATGGGAGAAGCATGCTGAAAGTAGACTCTAGACCGAACATGATTGCCACTCAATGCCTCTCTTGCAAAACACAGGACCCAAAAGAAGAGAGAGAGAACAAGGGGGAATGCCTTGCCACAGAGGCAGGGTGGGATGGGGAGATGGGGGGTGGGAGGAATGCTGGGACCCGTGGTGGTGGAGGATGGGCGCTGGTGGAGGGATGGGTACTTGATCATTGTATAACTGAAACCCAAGTACAAAAATTTGTAAGTCTCTAACTGTACCTCATGGTGTTTCACTAATAAAAAAATTTTTTTAAAAATTCAGAAACGGATGAGAAAAGATATAACTTAAATTTATTAGCTTTACTGCTTTGCTTCAAATGCTTTTGGTAAAGTTAGAATACCTGAATAATGACTCTTCTGAGTTAATCGTTTTCACTTATTGAAAATTACCTATCTTCTTTAAAGGTAAGTTATATAGAGCTTTATTGTACTTGGTTTGGGGGCTATACCCAGGTGTTCTCAAGTATTGCTCCTATCTCTCTGTGTTTAAGGATCACTCCTTTATTATATCTCCAGCCCCTTTTATTTTATTGCAATGTATTTTATTTCTTGGTTTAGGGGTCACATCTGGTGTTTCTCAGGGCTTGCTTCTGGCTCTGCACTCCTGGCAGGGCTCAAGGGACCATACTATGTGACAGGAATCTAGCTCTACCCACTGTATATTTTTCCAGTCCAATATTTTATGCCATCATTACCACTTACTTTCTTCCTCCACTCCTTCCTCCTTAGTTCAATTATCTCCATAGATCTATTAACAATGTCCCCAATTTATTTTGTTTTAGATTTTGTTCTGTCTGCTCAGATATCATCTAATATTTATCTTTTTCCTACCGACTTGTTTTATGTCATTCTCTCAAGTTCTTTACATTTTGTGTGAGTGGGAAAATTGTGACTTTTCTTAAAGTTGAGGAGTATTTTATTGTACAAAGATACCATATCTTTATCCAATCATCTATCAACTGGCATATTGTTGTTTCTATATTTTAGCTACTGTACGTATAGCACAATGAACACTAGCAATGTTTTTTTTTTGGTTTTTTTGTTTTTTGTTTTTTTTTTTTTTTTTTGCTTTTCGGGTCACACCTGGCGATGCACAGGGGTTACTCCTGGCTCTGCACTCAGGAGTTACTCCTGGCGGTGCTCAGGGGATCATATGGGATGCTGGGAATCAAACCCAGGTCGGGCGTGTGCAAGGCAAACACCCTACCCACTGTGCTATCTCTCCAGCCCCCCCAATGGTTTATTTTTTTCCTACAAAAACTTCAAAGATTATTTACTGAGAAAATATTGCTTTAGCATTTTAACAACTTCATTTCTTTGCACCACTTAAAAAGCCTAGAGTGAGAGAGTTTAGGACTAAGATAATGTCAAATTGAATGAAACATTCTTAAAGAAAAGACAGTTGGTCTCAACAGTGAAAATTATTAAACATGGGCACAATACATTTTACTCAGTAAAGTACTGTATCTAGTGTAGATTGCTAAGTTAATAAGTTGAAACAAAAATATCTTTGTAGGGCTTGAGTATAGGAGTATAGTCTAAAGCATAAAATAGGAGCTTAGGTGCTTGCCCTGCATGTAGCCAGCTCAATTCAATCTCCAGCATATAAAGTCCCTTGAACACTTCCCCAGTGATCCATGAGCACAGAGCCACAAGTAAGCCCTGAGCACAGGTGGCTGTGGAACAAAAAAAAATTAATTAATTAAAAATCTTTTAAAAATGTGTGCAGACTAATAGACTAGAAGGTAATTCTGACTACACAAGGAGGCAGTGTTGTTCACAGAAAGGCTCTATTTCCTTAACTAAGTAATGGATGTGAATCATTGTCATACACCCAAAAGTATGACGGAAAGAACCAGCATAATGTTGCATGTGATTACTGGGTTTATCTCCTCCAAAACACATTACCTCTGAACTGAAGTTGATGTGCAAGAAACCCAACATGAGGTGTTTGTAAAACTCACGGGAAGGTGGTCCATTTGCAGAATCACCCACTCTACCTTGTTTCCCAACAGAATTTTGTCATCCATAGGATTTTATGAAAAACAGTTTCTAAATTCTTTTAACTTTAAGGGGGAAAAGTTATTTATGTTGTCTGGCTTTTGAAATGTTAAACTTGCTTCAACTGGAAGTGAAGTCTTCCTCCATTTAAAGTCTGCAGGTTTTCCAGAACTTTGTAGTTCCGGTGATAATTAATTGAGGACTTCCCCTGTCTACTCAGTATCTTTTTAATTAACAAATAGAAATAAATGTACTGATGAAGTATGCCAGGGAAACTGTACAAAGTCACAAATCAACAATTTGCCCTGCCTGTAGTTTACCTGAGTTCAATCTCTAGCACCACATAAGGTCCTCTTTTTACCTCCATAAGTGACCTCTAAGCACAGAGCCAGGAATAAACCCTTAGTACAGATGAGTTTTTCTAAAATGAACTCGGTATTATTCCCTGTGTGAATTACTATATAGGATATTTTCCCACATGTAATGGAAATAGTGGGTTGGCTTTCTCCTACTATTAATATTCTGTCCAATCTTCTGCTTGCTGCTTATAGGTGCTTTAGAAAGTAAAGTCATTTTAAGTGTCACTCACCTAAGACAAATCATAATTAGGAAGAGAAACCTGCTATAGGATATAAATAAATGCATCCCAAAGCCAAACAAGCTACTTAAGTTTTTATCTAATTAGTACCATAGAGTTGCTTCCTATAACATCCCAAACTGGTTGCTAACAGGTTTACGCCTACCTTGAAAATGTACTACTCTTAAGCATATTCCTAAAGACTAAATTTGGAACAACCCAGGATTTGTTTAACTCCAAATCTCGAATTCTGACAGGTAAGTCCTTGAAAAGAACAATCTAGAGCTCTTCCTCAATTCTTTTTTTTTTTTTTTTTTTTTTTTTTTTTTTTCCCCCCTTTATTTTATTTTATTTTTTTTAAAGTTGTAGATTTACAATTTTTTGTGCTTTGGTTTCAATTATACAATGATCAGATACCCATCCCTCCACCAGTGCCCATTTTCCACCACCATGGATAATATCCCTCCCACCCCCATCCCCCCATCCCCCCGTCTCTGTGGCAGGGCAATCCCCTGTGTCCTCTCTCTCCTTTTGGGTGTTGTGGTCTGCAAAAGAGGCATTGAGTGGCAAACATGTTCAGTCCATAGTCTACTTTCGACATGCATCTCCCCTCCTGGGAGGATCCTCCAAACATCCTTTATTTGGTGCTCCCTTCTCTATCTGAATAGCCCTTTCCTCTAGGATACCCGGCTGGCCTCTAAGTTATGAAGTAATCCTCCTGGTGCTGATCTCAGCTATTCTTGGGTATTAATCTCATACTTTGTTACTTTATATCCCCCAGATGAATGCAATCTTTCTATGTCTATCCCTCTCTTTCTGACTCATTTCGCTTAGCATGATACTTTCCATATTGTACCACTTGTATGTAAATTTCATGACTTCATCTTTTCTAAGAGCTACATAGTACTCCATTGTGTAGATGTACCAAAGTTTCTTTAACCAGTCATCTGTTCTTGGGCATTCAGGTTTCTTCCAGTTTCTGGCTATTGTAAAGAGGGCTGCAATGAACAAACAAGTGCAGATGTCACTTCGACTATACATTTTTGCCTCTCTGGGATATATTCCCAGGAGTGGTATTGCTGGGTCAAACGGGAGCTCAATTTCTAATTTTTTGAGAATCGTCCATACTGTTTTCCAGAAGGGCTGAACCAGTGGACATTCCCACCAACAGTGAAGGAGTGTCCCTTTCTCGCCACATCCACGCCAGCATCGGTTGCTTTTGTTCTTTTGAATGTGGGCCAGTCTCTGAGGTGTGAGATGGTATCTCATTGTGGTTTTGATCTGCATCTCCCTGATGATTAATGATGTAGAGCATTTTCTCATGTGCTTTTTTGCCATTCGGATTTCTTCTTTGAGAAAGTTTCTGTTCATTTCATTGCCCCATTTTTGGATGGGGTTGGATGTTTTCTTCTTGTGGAGTTTAACCAGTATTTTGTATATCATGGATATCAACCCCTTGTCAGATGTGTATTCGGTGAATATCCTTTCCCATTCTGTAGACTGTCTTTGTATTTTGGTCACTGTTTCTTTGGAGGTGCAGAAGCTTCTTAGTTTAAGATAGTCCCATTTATCTATCTCTGTTTTCACTTGCTCGGCCAGTGGCGTGGCATCTTTGAAGATACCATTAGCTTCAATGTCATGGAGGGTTTTGCCAACTTTATCTTCAATGTACCTTATGGTTTCTGGTCTGATGTTGAGGTCTTTAATCCATTTTGATCTTACTTTTGTACATGGTGTTAGGCAGAGTTCTGAGCCTATTTTTTTGCATGTAGCCGTCCAGTGATGCCAACACAATTTATTAAAGAGGCTTTCCTTACTCCACTTCACATTACTTGCACCTTTATCAAAGATTAGATGAGCATATGATTGAGGAGAGATGTCAGTGTATTCAACCCTGTTCCATTGGTCTGCAGTTCTGCCTTTGTTCCAGTACCATGCTGTTTTAATTATTACTGCTTTGTAGTACAGTTTGAAGTTCGGGAGGTTGATTCCTCCCATTTTCTTTTTCCCAAGAATTGCTTTAGCTATTCGTGGGGGCTTATTGTTCCATATAAATTTCAAGAGTGTTTGCTCCATTTCTTTGAAGAATGTCATGGGTATCCTTATAGGGATTGCATTGAATTTATACAATGCTTTCGGTAGTATTGCCATTTTGACAATGTTAAGTCTCCCGACCCATGAGCAGGGGATATCTTTCCATTTCCTCATGTCCTCTTTTATTTCCTGAAGTAACGTTTTGTAGTTTTCTTTGTACAGGTCCTTTACTTCCTTAGTTAAGCTGATTCCTAGGTACTTGATTTTCTGGGGCACAATTGTGAATGGGATTGTTTTTTTCATGTTGCTTTCTTCTCTCTCACTGTTTGCGTATAGGAAAGCCATGGACTTTTGGGTATTGATTTTATAACCTGCAACTTTACTATACGAGTCTATTGTTTCTAAGAGTTTTTTGGTGGAAGTTATTGGGTTCTCTAAGTAGAGTATCATATCATCTGCGAATAGTGAGAGCTTGATTTCTTCCTTTCCTACCTGAATGCCCTTAATATCTTTTTCCTGCCTAATCGCTATTGCAAGTACTTCCAGTACTATATTGAACAGCAGTGGAGAGAGTGGGCATCCCTGTCTCGTCCCTGATCTTAGAGGGAAGGCTCTCAGTTTTTCCCCATTGAGGATGATGCTTGCTGTAGGCTTGTGGTAGATGGCTTTAATTATGTTGAGGAAGGTCCCCTCTATACCCATTTTGGCTAGGGTTTTCATCATAAAGGGGTGCTGGATCTTATCAAATGCTTTCTCTGCATCTATTGATATGATCATATGCTTTTTATCTTTTCTTTTGTTGATATGGTGGATTATGTTGATTGATTTCCGAATGTTGAACCATCCTTGCATCCCTGGGATGAATCCTACTTGGTCATGGTGTATGATCTTTTTGATGAGTAGTTGGATTCTATTTGCTAGTAGTTTGTTGAGGATCTTTGCATCTGTGTTCATCAGGGATATCGGCCTGTAATTCTCTTTCTTTGTGGTATCTCTGTCTGCTTTTGGTATCAGTGTGATATTTGCTTCGTAGAAACTGTTCGGAAGTGTTTTTGATATTTCAATTTCGTGGAAAAGCTTAAAGAGTATTGGGAGTAAGTCCTCTTTAAAGATTTGGAAGAATTCACTAGTGAATCCATCCGGGCCAGGACTTTTGTGCTTGGGGAGACTTTTTATTACCATTTCAATTTCCTTGATGGTGATAGGTCTGTTCAGGTATTCCAGGTCTTCTTGGTTCAGCCTTGGGAGTCTGTAGGAGTCTAGGAATTTATCCATTTCCTCGAGGTTTTGATGTTCCGTGGCATAAAGCTTCTCAAAGTACTCCCTGAGGATCCTCTGAATTTCTGTGGTTTCTGTTGTAATGACCCCCTTTTCATTTCTGATTCGGTTTATTAGGGTTTTCTCTCTCCCTTTCTTTGTGAGTTTTGCTAGAGGCTTATCGATCTTGTTAATTTTCTCAAAGAACCAGCTCTTGGTTTCATTGATCTTTCGGATTGTTTTTTGGGTTTCCATCTCGTTAATCTCTGCTCTGAGTTTTATTATTTCCTTTCTCCTGTTCGGGTTGTGCTCCTTTTTTTGGTCCTTCTCCAAGCTCTTAAGCTGTGAGGTTAGGTTACTTATGTGTGCTCGCTCCTCCTTCCTGAGGAATGCTTGTAGAGCTATAAACTTTCCTCTTAACACAGCCTTTGCTGTGTCCCATAAGTTTTGGTAACTCGTGTTCTCATTTTCATTCGTTTCTAGGAATCTTTTGATTTCCTCTTTGATTTCCTGTCTAATCCACTCGTTGTTCAATAGTGCACTGTTTAATTTCCAGGTGTTTGATTTAGTTTTCTGTTTTTGTGTGTGATTTACTTCTAATTTCAGCGCATTATGGTCTGAGAAGATTGTTGCTACAATCTCTATCTTCTTAATTTTATGGAGGCATGTTTTGTGGCTCAGCATGTGGTCTATCTTGGAGAATGTTCCATGTACGCTTGAGAAGAATGTGTATTCAGCTTTTTGTGGATGAAGTGTCCTGTATATATCTACTAAGTCCCTTTCTTCCATTGTTTCCCTCAAATGAAGTATGTCCTTGCTAAGCTTGAGTCTGGTTGATCTATCAAGAGGTGACAAAGCAGTGTTGAAGTCTCCCACTAGTATTGTGTTGCTATTGATGTCTTTTTCCAAATCTATGAGTAGTTGTTTTAAGTACTTTGCTGGTCTCTCATTAGGTGCATATACATTTATTATTGTAAGTTCTTCCTGTTGTACAGATCCTCTGATCAATAAGTAATGGCCTTCACTGTCTCTTATGACCTTCCTCACTCTGAAATCAATGTGGTCTGATATAAGGATGGCTACCCCAGCTTTTTTATGGGAGCTGTTTGCCTGTAGGATTGTTTTCCAGCCTTTGACTCTGAGTCTGTGTTTGCTTTGACTATTGAGATGCGTTTCTTGCAGGCAGCAGAATGTTGGGTTCAATTTTCTAATCCATCCTGCCACTCTATGTCTTTTAATTGGTGCGTTTAGCCCATTGACATTGAGAGAGATTATTGTTATGGGATTTTGTCCCATTGTTATGTTAAAATTGGGTGTATTTGAGGGGCCTTTCTTGCCTTAAAGTAGCCCATTTAGTTGTTCTTGTAACCATGGTTTTGAGTCTATGAAGTTCCTGAGCTGTTGTTTGTCTGTGAAACTGTGTGTTGTTCCTTCTATTATGAATGAGAGTCTTGCTGGGAAAAGTATTTTGGGGGAGGCATTTATTTCATTGAGTTTTTTTACTATGTCCCACCACTGTTTTCGGGCCATGAGGGTTTCATCAGAAAAATCAGCTGTGAATTTTAAGGATGCTCCTTTGTAAGAGATTTCTTTCTTCGATCTTGCTGCTTTCAGAATTTTGTCTCTGTCTAAGGTTTTGGTCATTTTGATCAGAATGTGTCTTGGGGTATTTTTATTCGGATTTCTTCTAGCTGGTACCCTTCGGGCCTCCTGAATGTGGTCACAAGTTTTCTTCAGCTCTGGAAATGTTGTAGCAATGATGTCTTTGACAGTTTCTTCTTCATCGAGGTTTTCTTCCTGTCCCTCTGGGACTCCAATAATTCTTATGTTACCCCTCTTGGCTTCATCACGATCTTCTCTTGCCATCTGTTCCCGAATTGTGAGTCTCTTTTCCATTTTCTGCTCTTTTCGGGAGAGTCTCTGAACTTCATCTTCGAGCTCACTGATTCTGTTCTCAGCCGCTGTTACTCTGCTGCTGAGGCCTTCCACTGAGCTTTTCAATTCGCCTACGAGATTTTTCAGTTCTGACATTTCTGATTGCATTTTCCTCATTTCTGCCTTCAGATCCTCTTGTCTTCTATTGGCATTGTTTTCCATTGTTTCTTTTAATTCCCTAAGCATCCTAAGTAGCTCCCTTCTGAATTCCTTGTCAGAGAGGTTGTCTAACACTACAGTACTGTTGGTGTCATCTGGGCTAGACTCTTCAATATGAATGTTTGGTGGGCTTTTGCGTTGCTTTACCATTGTGAGAGGTGTGGTTTAGTCCTTCACGTTCAGTGTTACTATTCTGCTTGATATGCAGTGTGAGTTAAGATAGGCTTATGAGTTATTGGCAACTGTATTTCTAGTGGCTGAGCTAAAACAGAGAAGTTTCCATCTAAGAAGTTAGCTTATGGTTCCTATGGAATATGCAGTGGGAAAATATTTCGCGGCCGCGTTAGCGGCCGCGGCTCCGGAAAGAATCCCTGGCACTGGGCGAGGAGTTGGGAATGTCTCCTGTTTGGAATTGGAGCCGTTCAGCTTTGTTGCCCAGAGCTGGGCCTCTGTGCCCGTCCCACGCGGCTCACGGGTTGAAAACCGGCTGTCTCGGGGCTGTTTCTAGCTGCGCGTGCCCAGAGAGGAACCCAGGCCCTTGGGGGCGGGCTGTACCTGTTGGAATTGGAGCCGTTCAGCTTTGTTGCCCAGAGCTGGGCCTCTGTGCCCGTCCCACGCGGCTCAGGGGTTGAAAACCGGCTGTCTCGGGGCTGTTTCTAGCTGCGCGTGCCCAGAGAGGAACCCAGGCCCTTGGGGGCGGGCTGTACCTGTTGGAATTGGAGCCGTTCAGCTTTGTTGCCCAGAGCTGGGCCTCTGTGCCCGTCCCACGCGGCTCAGGGGTTGAAAACCGGCTGTCTCGGGGCTGTTTCTAGCTGCGCGTGCCCAGAGAGGAACCCAGGCCCTTGGGGGCGGGCTGTACCTGTTGGAATTGGAGCCGTTCAGCTTTGTTGCCCAGAGCTGGGCCTCTGTGCCCGTCCCACGCGGCTCAGGGGTTGAAAACCGGCTGTCTCGGGGCTGTTTCTAGCTGCGCGTGCCCAGAGAGGAACCCAGGCCCTTGGGGGCGGGCTGTACCTGTTGGAATTGGAGCCGTTCAGCTTTGTTGCCCAGAGCTGGGCCTCTGTGCCCGTCCCACGCGGCTCAGGGGTTGAAAACCGGCTGTCTCGGGGCTGTTTCTAGCTGCGCGTGCCCAGAGAGGAACCCAGGCCCTTGGGGGCGGGCTGTACCTGTTGGAATTGGAGCCGTTCAGCTTTGTTGCCCAGAGCTGGGCCTCTGTGCCCGTCCCACGCGGCTCAGGGGTTGAAAACCGGCTGTCTCGGGGCTGTTTCTAGCTGCGCGTGCCCAGAGAGGAACCCAGGCCCTTGGGGGCGGGCTGTACCTGTTGGAATTGGAGCCGTTCAGCTTTGTTGCCCAGAGCTGGGCCTCTGTGCCCGTCCCACGCGGCTCAGGGGTTGAAAACCGGCTGTCTCGGGGCTGTTTCTAGCTGCGCGTGCCCAGAGAGGAACCCAGGCCCTTGGGGGCGGGCTGTACCTGTTGGAATTGGAGCCGTTCAGCTTTGTTGCCCAGAGCTGGGCCTCTGTGCCCGTCCCACGCGGCTCAGGGGTTGAAAACCGGCTGTCTCGGGGCTGTTTCTAGCTGCGCGTGCCCAGAGAGGAACCCAGGCCCTTGGGGGCGGGCTGTACCTGTTGGAATTGGAGCCGTTCAGCTTTGTTGCCCAGAGCTGGGCCTCTGTGCCCGTCCCACGCGGCTCAGATATGAATATTCAGAATATATGAAGGGATTATTATAAAACCAGAATCCAGTCTTACAGCCAATCGGTCTATTTTCATTCACCCTTATGCAATTTCATTCTTTTCTACTAAAAAGGAAATCAGGGAGTTGATCAGATTTACTGGATCTTTCCCATGTAGACAGGAGTTATATACATTATTAAGATTTTGGGTTTTTCTAGCTAAAATTAAAAAGCAAAGGCCAGACAGTAAAGTAGTTAAGGAGCATGCAAGGCATGCAGCTAATCACATTCCAATCTATAGCACTGCATGAGGCGTCACCAGGAGGCAACCCTGCAGGCCCTGAGTAGCACCCAGGCAGCCTGGGAAAACCCCAGCACCACAAGGCCAGAGCAGCACCACATGCTGGGGCCTATACATTGAGCAGCAGCCTTCTACAAACCAATTGGGAGGCCCATCAAAATAAATTAAAAATTAACTAAATAAAATAAGAAACAAACAAAAAAAATCCCTTTTCATTCCTTAGTTTAAAATCCTACAATGGCTAAAAAATCCCAAATCCTTACAAAATCCATAAAAACTTATCTGGCATCCAGCAACTAGCTCTCTTGCTAACATTCAACAATCCAGATACAAATCTACCAGAGGTTCTTGTGTTTTTCCTCGATGTTTTTCTAAAACATCTGTCAAGTGTCACCTTCACACTAGGGACTTCTCTGCCACCGTAATGTTCTAATATTCTTTAGATCCGCCCTCTTCCCTTCCTCTATTTCATTTCTTCTCCTCAGTACTTTATGCCTTCTAACATAAAACATATGTTACTTTCACATCTTTCTTATCAGTCCCTTATCTAGAATATATAGCTCTACCAACAGCCTATTTTGTTTCTACAGTATTTTCAAGGAAAAAAAAAACACCCAGAAACAGCTGAGAGGAAAATGTAGAGAAAGAACAAGCAATTTCTTAGAAGGAAAATACACAGGGAGTAGACAGCAAAAACAGTCTTTTAACTTTTCTTACATGATTGATTAACATGGAAATTTTCATCTGTGTTTTTTCAACCAATAAATCTTTAGACACGGGGAGGGGAAAGAAGAGTGGTTGGAACATAACATATTCCAGAAAAGAAATTTTTGTTGAAGCTAAATAGTATCAATCTCCTGGATAAAGAATAAATCAGATATCAGGGGTATACAAGGTACTGGTTGACTCCACAAGAAGAAAGCACCCAACTGCATCAAAAAATGGCGCGGGGAAATGTACAGAAACTTTCGCAAAGAAGAAATCTGATTGGCTAAAAGGCACATGAGAAAATGCTCTACATCTAATCATCAGAGAGATGCAGATCAAAACAACAATGAGATATCATTTCACACCACAGAGACTGGCCCACATCCACAAGAACAAAAGCAACCGGTGCTGGTGAGATGTGGTGAGAAAGGGACCCTCCTTCACTGCTGGTGGGAATGCCGACTGGTCCAACCCTTTTGGAAAACAGTGTGGACGAGTCTCAAAAAATTAGAATTTGAGCTCCCATTTGACCCAGCAATACCACTCCTGGGAATATATCCCAGAAAGGCAAAAAAGTATAGTCAAAGTGACATCTGGAATTGTTTGTTCATTGCAGCACTCTTTACAATAGCCAGAATCTGGAAAAAACCTGAGTGCCCAAGAACAGATGACTAGTTAAAGAAACTTTGGTACATTTACACAATGGAGTACTATGTAGCTGTTAGAAAAGATGAAGTCATGAAATTTACATACAGGTGGTTCTACATGGAAAGTATCATGTTAAGCGAAATCAGTCAGAAAGAGCGGGATAGACACAGAAAGATTGCATTCATCTGGGGAACATAAGGTAACAAAATGGGAGACTAACACCCAGGAGTGGCTGAGAATAGTACTAGGAATTTTGCTCCATGACTTGGAGGCCAGCCACACGTGCTAGGGGAAAAGGAAGCTCAGATAGAGAAGAGAGCAGCAAATAAAAGGTGTTGGGAAAATCCTCCCAGGATGGGAGAAGCATGCTGAAAG
Source organism: Sorex fumeus (assembly GCF_029834395.1). NCBI lineage: Eukaryota > Metazoa > Chordata > Mammalia > Eulipotyphla > Soricidae > Sorex > Sorex fumeus. The sequence continues at coordinate 17,283,560 of NW_026606104.1, read as the reverse complement.
TAGACTCTAGACCGAACATGATTGCCACTCAATGCCTCTCTTGCAAAACACAGGACCCAAAAGAAGAGAGAGAGAACAAGGGGGAATGCCTTGCCACAGAGGCAGGGTGGGATGGGGAGATGGGGGGTGGGAGGAATGCTGGGACCCGTGGTGGTGGAGGATGGGCGCTGGTGGAGGGATGGGTACTTGATCATTGTATAACTGAAACCCAAGTACAAAAATTTGTAAGTCTCTAACTGTACCTCATGGTGTTTCACTAATAAAAAAATTTTTTTAAAAATTCAGAAACGGATGAGAAAAGATATAACTTAAATTTATTAGCTTTACTGCTTTGCTTCAAATGCTTTTGGTAAAGTTAGAATACCTGAATAATGACTCTTCTGAGTTAATCGTTTTCACTTATTGAAAATTACCTATCTTCTTTAAAGGTAAGTTATATAGAGCTTTATTGTACTTGGTTTGGGGGCTATACCCAGGTGTTCTCAAGTATTGCTCCTATCTCTCTGTGTTTAAGGATCACTCCTTTATTATATCTCCAGCCCCTTTTATTTTATTGCAATGTATTTTATTTCTTGGTTTAGGGGTCACATCTGGTGTTTCTCAGGGCTTGCTTCTGGCTCTGCACTCCTGGCAGGGCTCAAGGGACCATACTATGTGACAGGAATCTAGCTCTACCCACTGTATATTTTTCCAGTCCAATATTTTATGCCATCATTACCACTTACTTTCTTCCTCCACTCCTTCCTCCTTAGTTCAATTATCTCCATAGATCTATTAACAATGTCCCCAATTTATTTTGTTTTAGATTTTGTTCTGTCTGCTCAGATATCATCTAATATTTATCTTTTTCCTACCGACTTGTTTTATGTCATTCTCTCAAGTTCTTTACATTTTGTGTGAGTGGGAAAATTGTGACTTTTCTTAAAGTTGAGGAGTATTTTATTGTACAAAGATACCATATCTTTATCCAATCATCTATCAACTGGCATATTGTTGTTTCTATATTTTAGCTACTGTACGTATAGCACAATGAACACTAGCAATGTTTTTTTTTTGGTTTTTTTGTTTTTTGTTTTTTTTTTTTTTTTTTGCTTTTCGGGTCACACCTGGCGATGCACAGGGGTTACTCCTGGCTCTGCACTCAGGAGTTACTCCTGGCGGTGCTCAGGGGATCATATGGGATGCTGGGAATCAAACCCAGGTCGGGCGTGTGCAAGGCAAACACCCTACCCACTGTGCTATCTCTCCAGCCCCCCCAATGGTTTATTTTTTTCCTACAAAAACTTCAAAGATTATTTACTGAGAAAATATTGCTTTAGCATTTTAACAACTTCATTTCTTTGCACCACTTAAAAAGCCTAGAGTGAGAGAGTTTAGGACTAAGATAATGTCAAATTGAATGAAACATTCTTAAAGAAAAGACAGTTGGTCTCAACAGTGAAAATTATTAAACATGGGCACAATACATTTTACTCAGTAAAGTACTGTATCTAGTGTAGATTGCTAAGTTAATAAGTTGAAACAAAAATATCTTTGTAGGGCTTGAGTATAGGAGTATAGTCTAAAGCATAAAATAGGAGCTTAGGTGCTTGCCCTGCATGTAGCCAGCTCAATTCAATCTCCAGCATATAAAGTCCCTTGAACACTTCCCCAGTGATCCATGAGCACAGAGCCACAAGTAAGCCCTGAGCACAGGTGGCTGTGGAACAAAAAAAAATTAATTAATTAAAAATCTTTTAAAAATGTGTGCAGACTAATAGACTAGAAGGTAATTCTGACTACACAAGGAGGCAGTGTTGTTCACAGAAAGGCTCTATTTCCTTAACTAAGTAATGGATGTGAATCATTGTCATACACCCAAAAGTATGACGGAAAGAACCAGCATAATGTTGCATGTGATTACTGGGTTTATCTCCTCCAAAACACATTACCTCTGAACTGAAGTTGATGTGCAAGAAACCCAACATGAGGTGTTTGTAAAACTCACGGGAAGGTGGTCCATTTGCAGAATCACCCACTCTACCTTGTTTCCCAACAGAATTTTGTCATCCATAGGATTTTATGAAAAACAGTTTCTAAATTCTTTTAACTTTAAGGGGGAAAAGTTATTTATGTTGTCTGGCTTTTGAAATGTTAAACTTGCTTCAACTGGAAGTGAAGTCTTCCTCCATTTAAAGTCTGCAGGTTTTCCAGAACTTTGTAGTTCCGGTGATAATTAATTGAGGACTTCCCCTGTCTACTCAGTATCTTTTTAATTAACAAATAGAAATAAATGTACTGATGAAGTATGCCAGGGAAACTGTACAAAGTCACAAATCAACAATTTGCCCTGCCTGTAGTTTACCTGAGTTCAATCTCTAGCACCACATAAGGTCCTCTTTTTACCTCCATAAGTGACCTCTAAGCACAGAGCCAGGAATAAACCCTTAGTACAGATGAGTTTTTCTAAAATGAACTCGGTATTATTCCCTGTGTGAATTACTATATAGGATATTTTCCCACATGTAATGGAAATAGTGGGTTGGCTTTCTCCTACTATTAATATTCTGTCCAATCTTCTGCTTGCTGCTTATAGGTGCTTTAGAAAGTAAAGTCATTTTAAGTGTCACTCACCTAAGACAAATCATAATTAGGAAGAGAAACCTGCTATAGGATATAAATAAATGCATCCCAAAGCCAAACAAGCTACTTAAGTTTTTATCTAATTAGTACCATAGAGTTGCTTCCTATAACATCCCAAACTGGTTGCTAACAGGTTTACGCCTACCTTGAAAATGTACTACTCTTAAGCATATTCCTAAAGACTAAATTTGGAACAACCCAGGATTTGTTTAACTCCAAATCTCGAATTCTGACAGGTAAGTCCTTGAAAAGAACAATCTAGAGCTCTTCCTCAATTCTTAAAAGGAGCGCTCTTCCAATTGTTGCTTATCTCTTTCTTTTCCCTTCTCCCCTCTATTCCAAATCATGGATGATCTATCTGTGTTTTAATTAGATGGAAAGGAAATTACAGGGAAAATTTTTTGTTCTCAGTATAACCTGGGCATGCCTTAGTATGAAAGGGACTTTTTTTTTAATAACATGCTAAAGATGCTACAAAATCTACTGAAATCTTGTATTATTTTTTTTCTGTCATAATGAATAAAAAAACTTAAACATGCTCCTTATCTAATTCCTCTCTGCCTCTCTATATTCTTCTCACACTGGTAGAATAACTAAAGTAGCATCAGTAAATTAGCATGAGAAAAAGTCACCTTGTTTGTATGGGGAATCTATATGGAGAATGAGGATTTCTAGTTTCGTGAGAGACATATGGGAATGTATCCTGTGCATTAGGAACAGGAGTTTGGGACTTCAAAGAGAAAGAAAAGTAACTCATATGATAAGAGCAGGATGATTTATATTACTAAGACCGGATACTCCAATGAGTATCTATCTTATCATAAAAATAGTTTTCTCCTATAGAAAGGTTATTTCTAAAGATAATCTTGATTCTGGGTAATACCACCAATCTTTATTCTTTCGGGTAGCTAAGGAAGTAGCAAAATTTTTTTCTCATGAGCCTACCAGAATTCTTGACCTCAGCTCAAAATAATTCACATGCAAGGTGGTACATCTTGGAGATTCATGTTCTGAGCATCTTGGGAAGGTTTTTTCTGGCACCTTTGCTTTTTAAAAAAAAAAACGAAGAAATTGAGAGATTTACAAGAAAATCTAATACCTTGTTTCAACCTATAAATCACTGAAATTCAAGAAATAAGCAACTGAGCACAGGAATGTTATAGAGATTATTGTGCCCAGTTTGAGTATGAGCTTTTGGTTAGCATATATTATCATTGCCCTGTGTGCTACTGACCATCAGTAAATGTGTATCTGACCATAACATCGATATAAATTACCTCCCAGATTCTTTCCAGATAGAATTTTGCACACAGTACTGCTAAATTTACATTGGTAGTACAGTGACTAGAAATAGCTAATAAATTGCTTCCCTCCCCCAAATGTTATCCATCTATCACTATAGTTCAGTAGGGTTTTACTTTCTGAAAGAGAAGTTCTTATTCTCCAGGGTAAATCCTGTTTGGAATCCCAATTTCTTCATTTAAATTTAAAATAAGAATATGCAATGGCCGCTCTCCACACACTCAGGACAAGCCTCACCCATGAATGAATCTCCAGAAAAACCCAGGTGTGCTGGACTTTGTGACTGAGAACTCTATGTTTAGTGGGCCAGGGAATGCAGATCCTCTACCCACACCCCCCTGTATCCGGCGACTTAGCAGTCATACCCATAAGCCACCTCTGGCTGGGGTCGGATAATCTTGTTTAATTATGTTTTAATCTGGCACTAGATAATCTCCAAATAATCTGCCACCATCCAGATCTCATGTCCTTCTCTCCTGGAAGGGAGCATAACATGATGCTCTCCATAACCATGCCACCAGACCACACGCCAGGCTGTTTCAGTCAAGGCGCCCTAGAAGGGGGTGGGTGAGACCCCTCCCCACCCCAAGGGACCCAGCCCCGGCAGCCAAAATTCTCCAGAATCCAGCCATCACCATACCCACAGCCGCTCTCCACACGCTCTGGCAAAGCATCACCCAAGAGTGAATCTATTCCCCTAAACCACACACCCTATCCATACTCCAAGATTACCACACCACATTTGATAGGGTTCAAAGAAAGAGGCAACCAAGCTTAGGAAGAAATATATATTTTTTCTTATATATATATATATATTACACAAGGTTCAACCTTTATCAATATGTTGGTGATCTCTTATAGAAGAACTTAATGCCCCTGAGTGAAATACAACAATCTCCATACTCTTTCCCTAAGGATACTTTTTTGTCACATTTTCAGCGGTTTTTCATAACAAACAATACAAAACATATTATTTTGGTTCTGCTTTGGGGCAGGGATTGGGGTTCAGGATGGAAACATCAGAAATATGGTGGTGGGAAGGTATAATAGTGGTGGGATTGGTGTTTGAATATTAAACATAATCAAATATTGTGACCTACTTTATAAAAAATTTTTAAAAATTAAATAAAATAAAATAAGAATATGCTAGTGGAAATGAGAGTAGAGACTCAGAGCCCATTCCCTATCCACTAGCTCTCATGCCTCAGGAAAACCTCTGTGCAACTCTAGAGGCCTGCATAGAGCAATTCGAATACATTGCCCAAGATAGTCTACATTTGGGGTGTGGAGGAGGTAGCTCAACAGAGAGAAGGCTTTGCATGCGGTATGGGAGTAGCTCTGAACACCTCTAGATGTGACCCCAAAACACACAACGAAGGTTGTTCTGCATTTTATTACTGCATAATCCAAACCATCAGCGATATCTACAGTTGAACATTGATCACTTGTATCACTTGTCATCCTGTTGATCATCAATTTGCTTGAGCGGGTGCCAGTAATGTTTCCATTCATCCCTGTCGCATGCTAGTATAGCCAAATGGCATCTGCTCACTCCAGGAACATGAAGTTTGTTCAGGGTTTTGACGAAGAAGTCTGATCATCTCATAGATGGGCAGCCATGTGTCCTTTTGACGTCCCGTGGAATCCAGTCAGTAACAGCTCTAGTCCAGCGGTCATCTCTAAATCGCATTACGTGTCCGGCTCATCTAATTTTCTTGGCAAACAAGACAGCGTCCCTGATTCTTGATCATTGACAGAGGTTGGAACTCCGAATTCCTTCTCTCACCTGAGTGAAATGTAATATTCCAAGCATAGCTCTATCAATTCCTCTTTGGAATACCTGAATAGCATTCTCTTCCTGTTTTCAAAGGGCCTAGGTCTCTGAGGTGTATGTTAGTGCAGGAAGAACAGTGGAGTCGAAAAGATGTGCCAGGAGCCGGAGGTTCTTCATCCTCTTAACAACTTCTTCAATGCTCTTGAAGGTGCTCCATGCCGCTCTCTTCCTTCTGCTTAGCTCTGGCGCCAAGTCATTCCTCATGTTGAGTTCTCTACCCAGGTACACATAGCTGCTGCAATTCGGAGATATTTGTTCCGTTGAGATCAAATGGAATGTCAAGGACTAGTTCGTTTTTCATGAACATTGTATCCAAGACCCTTTACCGGTGCCCTTATGTTATCATCAGTTGGTCTCCTCATTCTCCTCAATTCTATTTCTTCTCCCATAATATTGTCATATCTGTAATTACGGGCCAAGGTTTTGGCATCATTTAATACCTTCCATTTCCTTGTCTTGCTATTCTGTATACCACAGATAAGTAAGAATATCTGGTATTTGTCCTCCTCCCTCTGACTTAATACACTTAACATGACACCTTCCAGTCCCATTCAAGTTGTAGAAAACTATCTGGCTTCATCTTTCCTTATGGCTGCACAGTATTCAATTGTGTCTATCTACCACAATTTCCTTATCAGTGTGTCTGGACTGAGCACTTTAATTATTTTCAGATCTTAACTATTGCACTTCATGCTGCAATAAATATATATGTGTAGATTACCTTTCAATCAGTGTTTTGTGGTTGGGGGTTAGATTCCAAGTACTTCACATTAAGAAAACTTATCATTTACACTGAACTGCATCTGTTTATCATAAATGTTGACAATTTATGAATAACTGTAACTTTCTTGTTGTATCAAAGATGTCTTCCCTTCTTCCTGCAGTCCCATGTAAGACACATAAAGGTTCTTTCCCACTGAAACCATCAATTCATTCATAATATTTTGAAAAGTAATCAAGAGAGCTAACTACTACTAATTCACAGAGGAGTGAAACTCTGTCCTATCTCTGAACTTCACATACTCTTTCCACTAAATCAGCCTGAACTTCAGGCAAAGCGAACAATAAAGAAAAGGAATAAATAGATAGCATTTTTATAAAATAGTCAATATAAAGAATCAGCATGGGTTTTTATTAATTAGAAATTATCTTGTTTTACTGCGTGCAGTCACTTTACAGTATTCACTACTCATATTAAATAACACAAACCTCATAATAACCCTTTGAGCTAATAACCCACTGTCCTTATTTTACAGAAAAGAGAACTGCATCAGAAAGAAGTTTAAAGAAACTTGCCCAAGATCATACTGCTTTTAGTGGTAGCAGACATCCAGCTACAGAAAATAGCTTTTTTGCTGGAGAACTGGAGGGAGGGGTTAGGGAGAGGAATAGAGGATCATACCCAGCTGCTCTCAGGCATTACTCCTGGCTCTGTGCTTAGGGGTGAATACTGGTGCTGTTCCAGGAGACTGTATGTGTTGTTGAGGATTGAACCCAGATTGATCACATGGAAGGCAAATGTCATACACACTGTACTATCTCTCCAGCCCCAGAGGAAAGCTTTCAACAATGAGGCCTCTCTCTATGTGGAAGAATGAGGAGATGTCATTGGTAAGAAAATTAACTTACTGGCAAGATGAAGAATGGGTTTGAAATAGTGAATAGTAAAAATAAATATGATTATTATTTTATATTTTATAAGACCATTTATGTGCTGGGCTGGAGCGATAGCACAGCAGGTAGGGCGTTTGCCTTGCACTCAGCCAACAAGGCCGACGCGAGTTCGATTCCTCCGCCCCTCTCAGAGAGCCCGGCAAGCTATTGAGAGTATCTCGCCCTCATGGCAGAGCCTGGCAAGCTACCCGTGATGTATTCGATATGCCAAACACAGTAACAACAAGTTTCATGATAGAGACGTTACTGGGCCCGCTCGAGCAAATCGATGAACAACGGGAGGACCGTGACCATGACTTCAACATTTATGTGCTACACACTTAACTCATTATTTTACATTCATTCTATCACTGACTCTCACAATAATTTTTTAAGGCCAATATAATTGTTATTCTCAATTTACAGGTAAGCTCATTGAAGCTCAAAGCCATTAAGAAGTAACACATTGGTAGCAAGTGGGAAAGCTAGTACTCAAATCTAGTTCTACTTCACTCCAAAACCATGTCATTGGCTGCTCAGAAAAGTATGTGACATGGTTGAAAATAATAGAAATGAAGAAGGAAAATTGATGCAAGACATATTGAAAAGAAGGAATCCATGGAGTTAGATAACTGCCTCCAGGTATAACAGGAAGGGACAAAGATAACAAAAGTTTAAAGCATAACTTGGAAAATAGTATCATGTTCAAAGAGAGAGACTTGTGGAGAAGAGCCAGTCTGTGCAAGCACAATGACTTCATCCTTAGACAATACTCATTCCAGAGCAGGTAACAAACAGCGGGGGGAAATAGCAAGTTGTCATTTTCACATCAGTAGGTCTGCTACTCAGCTATCTGCGTTCCCAAACCCAGCAGACTCCTGCTTCTTGCTTGTCTGAACAGATCTTCCTGACTTCACTGCTATTTGCTATTTGAACTAAGCGTGATTTTAAAAGTGAAGTTGGATGGGGGGGGGGGGGGGGGGGGAATGAAGGAAGAGGTTAGTTTCATAAAGAACACTTGGTATTTTCTCCAGGAATTTCTGGCCTGTAATTTTCCTAAAGCAACCAATGTAATTCTCTGTGCAATAGCCACCAATATTTTGGGAAAAATGAGATATACAGAGAATATCATAATAGTCAATGCCATCTTGGCAAAAATAAGGAATATTCATCTTTTTGTGAAAGCATTCTTCCTTGCCATTTTCACCAACACCAAGAGATAACAAAAATTTTTTTTCTGAGGAAAAAATACATGAGTGATAAAATTTTCAAGTGTCTACTAATTATCTGTATTATCTATATAATTTGACTTCACTGTGCACATTTGGTTCCCTCAAGTAAGTAGATTCTCTATAGTCAGACTTAACTACATTGGAGTTGATTTTAGGTTTCTTTATATCACCTTATTTAAAAAGGTGGAAAGGAGGCTCAAAAGTTCATGAGCCCAAATAGAACCCTACAGCTAGATCTGCTGTTGCAGTTTATTTTATCCAATTTCCTTCTTAGTTTATGAAGCGAGACACAGGGTCTTGATTCTAATCAGCTCATAGCTGGTTAGCAACCAAGTCCCAATTAAAACTGGGATTTTGACTGGCAGTTTTATGTTTTTCTCACTTGAGTCTTTTCTCATTGGAAGGCTTGGAAAGCTTTGCCTTGAGTGAACTCAGAGTGAATTGCATGGAAAGAAAAAAAGAAAAGGAAAGAAACACACAACACAAAGTCTTGCTGACCTAAGAAAGATTTATGTGTTGAACTGAGAGTTCTTATAAAATGAAATCCCATAACATTTCGACTGCAACATAAAAGTATTAGACTGTGTTATGTTCTTTTTATAGCACAGTATAATGGCTAAAGCCTCCTACAGAACTTCTGGTCTCACCACTGCAGACACAGCATAACCTCAGAAAGATCACTCTGAAGTCACTGCTCTAGAGACCACAAAAGGGAGGTGAGGATGCCCGCCTACCTCAGGAGTGCCCTGGACAGGTGTGATTTGCTTCCCATTTTGACCTTGCTACTGGAAGAGCCAAAGAGAAAAGCCAGGTCCACAGAAAAGAAAGTAGGAGACAGAGGAGGCCAGGTAAGTCATCCACCAACATCTCAGAATTCCATCTTCAATTCTCCTTCTCTTTATTAGAGGAACACCGAATACACGACTCAAAAATGAAATCTCCAGTGCAAATAGGCTGGGCATGGCCTAAGGATCTGAGGATAGAAGTAAGTTGCCCACCAGGGCAAAACCAGGGCCTGGTTTTGCTGACATCCTCTGGAAGAGTTGTGAAATTTAATACATATTTGAGGTTGATACTTTGAATTTTTTAGATAAAGACACACTAAAGTAATACAGAAAAGACTGATCAATAAAACTAAGTAATTCTTTTTATAGATCTGAATCTTTGTTCCTCCTAAACAAAAATGAAAAGATGAAATTAATCACATGCTTAGTTTGATATAAGAACCACCTGAAACAAAATAGCTGTCCACTTGGAATACTTAGAAATAGTTTCCTCTGGCATTTGGGGTCTTTGATTTTATTTTGGAGGGTTCTTCTTTTCTGAATGGCGGATCTTCTGATATCTACAATTCCAGGTCCAACATACTGAGTATAATTCTTACTCTAAAATTTATTTCTTTTTAAAAATCACACTAATCTTTGTTTATTTTTTAAATTCAACAAGGTATATACAGAATCGCACCAGGTATTGTTCTGAGTGGTATGAATTACAGCAGTGAATGCAATACACAAAAAGTTTATGTTCATGGAGCTTGTAGTCTAGCTGAACTCTGCATCTTTATTTTCTGTGTCCAATTTAATAGATGCTTGTTGAGAGAATGACAAATAATACTGGAGGAAATCTATGAGAATCAAATGAAGTATGGCACAAAGATGATCAATGAACTATTAAAAAACTTAAGATGAATTAATTTTACTTATCCGTTGTTATACTGTTGTTCCTATTCACTTTTATTCTATGACTTGACTACTACAATAAATTGAAGTATTTCTCAAAAGTGTTTCTCCCAAGGCACTGAATATAAAATACCAACAAAGGAAAAAGACAAGAAGGGAAAGCCCACTAATTATTACCCGTAGTCAGTAAAGTTCTACATTTAGAGACCACATGCATTTAGATACAATTTTTTATAAATCCAATAAAGTGGCATCTCAAAAATAGAAATAAATAAAATAAAATAATAAAATTCAAGTTAAAAATTAACCCGCCAAAAAACTTACTTGGTGGAGGTTCAGAGATGACTCTGTACAGTCTGGCCTTTGGGACTCCATGATGGCTTGGGGTTATGTGAACCCAGCAGCTTATAGCTGACCTCCTGTCAGTGGCAACTTCATTTTCATAATGTCCTGGGAGGTGCAGTCAGTGGAGGAACGGGTCAGACAAACCCAGGCTGTTTCATAAATGCTGTCAGACACTGAGCATTCCCTGTGTCTCTGAATAGTAAAGTTATGACTATAAAAGGTTGTGAGGGAAAATCACCTCTAGCATCAGGAATAGCAACAAATATGGATCCATAGACATCAAAGGCCAGGTAATTACTGAAACAAACATCCCAAGACAGAAATGCCATCACTGGATGAAGCCACCATTCAATCACTTTTTCTAAGCTAAATGGATAAAAGAAAACTATTATTATATTGGGAAGGGGGGGTAATGCCACAAGCACATAACTTTTGCTAGCATATTAATGCTACTGTCATCTCAGAGTTCCATAAAAGTCAAACCTATAGAACAAGAAGGAACTAGGTTCTCTTTACCCCAATTTGGGCAAATTTCCTCATACATTATTACCAGCTATGTTACTATTCAAAGAAAATAGCTAAAACCAAACAAAGGTTTTCAAAGGATAGAAAGGATCCTTGAGTTAAAAAGCTATAAAAATAAAATACAAGCGGGGTTGGAGCAATAGGGCGGGTAGGGCGTTTGTCTTGCACGCAGCCAACCGGGGTTCAATTCCCAGCATCCCATATGGTCCCCTGAGCACCACCAGGAGTAATTCCTGAGTGCATGAACCAGGAGTAAATCCTGTGCATCGCTGGGTGTAACCAAAAAAGAAAAATAAATAAATAAAATAAAAAAATAAAATACAAGCATAAACAAGAATAGAAAATGTCTTAATAAGATGCAGAGAATAAGCTACCTTCATCTGAATCTTGATCCTTCCAGGCAGTCCCTAGGAAAAACAGTAACTTTACAACTAGTAATGGGAAAGCAGTTAGAAGTAGTTCTGGGGCTGGAGCGATAGCACAGCAGGTAGGGCGTTTACCTTGCACTCGCCGACCTGGGTTCGATTCCCAGCATCCCATTTGTTCCCCGCGCACCGCCAGGAGTAATTCCTGAGTGAAGAACCAGGAGTAACCCCTGTACATCGCAGGGTGTGACCTAAAAAGAAAAAAAAATTAGTTCTCTATTTCACAATAAGGGAGAAAAAGGGATGCATTATTGCCCTTATTACCATGTGAACAACTGGAAGTTCTCAAGGAAATGCATAGAACTTGTATCCAATAAAGAACTCTGACTCCTATTGCTTAAGGGTGATTTCCTGGAACACAAACATTTCTGCATTTGCTTAAACTTCCTGGAGGAGGAGATGAGAGGTTCTGAGACAGAAGGCTGAATCACACAGTCCTGCATTTAAAAATATATATATATATAGTTATCATTTTATTCTTACATTTTATTATTATGCTTGATACAGATTCTTTGTAGATACCTTTATGCAAAATAATGATTTTTCCTTCTATTCCCATTATTTCCCTTTTGCTACATTTTATCATGATTGGATGAAAAGGCTTATCAAAAAAAAAAAAGTAGTAGTTCTCTGTTTCATTAGAGGAACCCAGAGAATCTTGAGCAATAGACTAATATATATATTTAAACAAAATGTTAAAACACCACTGGTGACTTTTGTGAAATGACTGAGAAGTCTGATCAGCAAGGCCTGGGAAGAGGGTGATAGCTGGTAATCGGGGTACAGATATAAGGAAGAAGAGGAGGCAATAAGTTAACACTTGTTAAAATTACTATTACTGGGCCAGAGAGATAATATAGTGCACAGGGCATTTGTCTTGAACACTACTGACACAGTCCAGTACCCAGAATCCTATATGTTTTCATAAACACAGCCAGGAGTGATCCCTGAATTCAGGTACAGGAGTAAGCCCTGAATACCACCTGGTGTGGCCCGAGAACAACAACAAAAAAACCTGTTATTGTTGGGATAAGAGATAGTATGGGGGTTACAGTGCTTGTTTCGCATGCAGCTAACCCTGATTCAATCCCCAGGACTACATACGTTTACCCAAGAACCATAAATGGTGATCCTTGAGCACAGAACCAGGAATAAGCCCTGAGCACCACCAGATTGGACCCACCCACCAAAAACAAGCAAATAAATATTCTTGCTGACTATTCTTAACCTTTTGTTTTGGAATGCTTAAAATATTTCCAGAGTTATGATGTTCTCATTTTCATTTTTCTCACTAGCTTCCTTTATTGATTTTTTTCCCCTTTATGGTATCTTTCCCTCTTTGTCTCTACCTTCTCTGTACTGCAAAATGTCAAGTTTCTGTGGCAAAAAAAAAATGATATAAAAAGGGCAAAATATGAGTGTAACTGGGATTACAGAAAGAATCATCTCTCTCACTTGTACCCTGGTTCTTTGAAAATGTGTACAGAACTGGTAAAAATGATCAGAAACTATGACAGATGGAGACTAAGAGGAGAAAGTTCCATCATTCACATTTACTGCACCTTCATACACTCCACGTTTTGGATTTAATATTACATAAAAGCATATGGGAAGCTTTGAATATATGAGGTTGGAAGTATGTATAAAATGATGACTAAGGGCAGCACCTTGCCAGTGACCCAGAAGCCAGAATTTAAGATGGACCAATTGTGTCCCAAATATTTTGATGGGCAATATGGTTTCTGAAACTTCATTGAGATAATTTGGAAAATGCATGAGGATTTTTCATCTTTGGACACAAACATAATCTTTGCTGGCATCATAGTAACTTCAAAGAACCACTATGTACCCAAGAAAATACCCTGATACATCTAGTAATAAAGGGACACACTGCAACTACAAATTGAGTTTATTTTAAAACATATAAATAAAAATATAATAAGGAATTATACTATGTCTGAAGGTGTCATTATTTTTATTATTAAACCACTGGGGGTATTTTGAAATACTAATATTTTGTTTCTCCTTGTATCTTTGTCATATTTTTCTACCTTCCATCTACTTGCCTACTCATAGATAATTATGTGTTTATTGCCACTGTGTAATGCTGGCGTTGAAGTTGGCAAGAAAAAGAGTATTATGAGCCTTTCTCATTACTCTTGGGGAAATTAAGAGACCATAGTGGTTTTGTCAAATGTGTCACATAGTATTTTTCCACGTGACATACAGAAAAATGTTTTGACTGGAAATATCAAGGGATGAAGACCTTTATAAATATAGTTTCACTGTACTCTGAGTAGGTAGCTGGCTGAGAGGAGAAGAAATTAGGGAGGTCAGGTTCTAAGACTGAGCAAACATAAACCCACTTATTTTTTATTTTAATTGTTTAATTGATGTATCATGAGTCTATAATATCTTAAAATTTCAGGGACTTATCTTCTTCTATGTCCTCTCTATATGTGTAATACTCACTCTTATCTTCTTCTTTATCCTCTCTATATGTGTAATTCTCACTCTTGCCAGCATCTCATGCATCAGCAAAGCTCTCCACCACCATCCTTATCCCCACAAATAAAAGGGCTGCTTTCATTTCAGCTAGCTTTATCAAGGAAAGGTAGCAGATGTTACCTATAGTGATAGATAAGCAAAATTCTTGGAAGTAAACTATACCTAATTTTTTTAAAAAGAAAATTATTGCTTCAAGAAAAAAAATGGAACTTATTGGATACTTATGGAGAAGTTCAAGGAGTCAGAAGCAATTTGGGAGGATGTGGCATATGGAAGCAGAGCTTTGATGACTTGGATAATAGGAAATACAGAATACTTTCAGGAGGTTGACCCCAATGAATCAGCGAATTTTTTTTTTATCCTGTGTCACCTTAACAAAATTTAAATTCCTGGAGAATGGAGGAGACTTGCTTAATATGTTAGTCTGCTTTCAGCTTAAAAAGGTAGGATAATTTGTTTGATAGTGGTAGGATTCAAGGAAGAAATCACCTTTTTCCCCAAAGGAAAATCAAGGTGCTAGTAGTTTAAAAAGTAAAAGAAAAAGAGGGGATTTTGGCAGACAGAAGCAATATATGCCCAGAACCGATCTTACTCTAAACATATAAATATATCATAAACATGTAAATATATCATATGCTTGATCTAATAAGACTTAGAGTGCAGCTTATCTGAGCTTTAAATTCATCACCACCAATATAGTCAAAGCCATCTTCCACAAGCCTACGGCAAGCATTATCCTCAATGGGGAAAAACTAAGAGCCTTCCCTCTAAAATCAGGGACAACACAAGGATTTCCACTCTCACCACTACTATTCAATGTAGTACTGGAAGTACTTGCCATAGCAGTTATACAAGAAAAAGACATTAAGGGCAAACAAATAGGAAAGGAAGAAATCAAACCTCACTATTTGCCGATGATATGATACTATATTTAGAAAACCCTAAAGCCTTTACCAAGAAACTTCTAGAAACAATAAATTTGTATGCTAAGATCGCAGGCTATAAAATCAATATCCAAAAGTCCATGGCTTTCCTATACACAGATAATGAGAGAGAAGAAAGTGATATGAAAAAAGCAATCCCATTTACAACCATGCCTTAGAAAATCAAGTACCAGAATCAACTTAACAAAGGAGGTAAAGGACCTGTTCAAAGAAAACTACAAAACGCTACTTCAAGAAATAAAAGAGGAAAAGAAGAAATGGAAACACTTCCCCTGCTCATGGATTGGGAGAATGAACATTGTCAAAATGGCAATACTCCCCAAAGATTCAATGCGATCCCTCTAAGGGTGCCTATAACATTCCTCAAAGAATCTTATCAAACACTCCTGAAATTCATATGGAACAACAAGATAGCTAAAGCAATTCTCAGGAAAAAAATATTAGGGGCATCACTTTCCCCAACTTCAAACTGTACTACAAAGCAGAAATAATTAAAACAGCATGGTATTGGAACAAAACTAGACTCATAGACCAGTAGAATAGGATTGAGCATCCTTACACATACCCTCAAAGATATGACATATAATCTTGATAAGGGAGCAAGAGATGCAAAGTGGATCAAGGAAAAGTCTCTTTAACAAATGGTGCTGGCAAAACTGGACAGCTACATGCAAAAAAAAAAAATGAGTTCAGACCTCTACCTAACACCATGCACAAAATTCAGATCAAAGTGAATTTAAGACCTCAACATCAGACCAGAATCCATAAGGCACATTAAAGAAAAGGTCGGCAAAACCCTCTATGACATTGAAGCTACAGGTATCTTCAAGGATGAAATGCCATTGACCAAACAAGTGGAAACAGATATAAACAAATGCGACTATCTTAAACTAAGAAGTTTCTGCACCTCAACAGAAACAGTGATCAGAATACAAAGACAGTCTACAGAATGGGAAAGGATATTCACCCAATAACCTTCTGATAAGGGATTAAATCAAGGATAGACAAGGCACTGGTTGAACTCTACAAGAAGAAAATATCCAATCCCATCAGAAAATGGGACAATAAAAATAACAGAAACTTTCTCAAAGAAGAAATCCGAATGGCCAAAAGGCATATGAAAAAAATACTCTTCATCACTAAACAGGGAGATGCAGATCAAAACAACTATGAGATATCATCTCACAACACAGAGTCTGCCACACATCAAAAAGAACAAAAACAACCAGTGTTGACATGGATGCGGGGAGAAAGGAACTCTCCCTCACTGCTGGTGGGAATGCTGACTGGTCCAGCCTTTTTGGAAAACAATATGGGTGTTTCTCAAAAAACTAGAAATGGAGCTCCTATTTGACCCAGCAATACCAGTTCTGGTAATCTATCCCAGAGATGCAAAAATGTACAGTAGAAATGATGTCTGCACTTGTATGTTTATGGCAGCACCCATTAGAACATAGTTTGACTGGAATGCAACCATGAAAGTTTGTAAGTCTGTAACTGTATCTCATGGTGATTCATTAAAATAAGAAAAAATAAAGATAAAACATTTTTTAAAAGTTTCTTTTTCTCAGATGTAACTATTTGTTTATGCTTATCTTCATCCCTAAAATCTATGCAACTGTGGAATAGATAGATCTTGGATAAATATTTGACAAACTTTCCAATCAGACACCAGTAATCACTAAGAGCCCTAATAGAAGGTCATGCTGAATGTTATTAAATCTGGACTTCGCTAACAGGTCATGCAGAACATCAGTGCTTAGGGAAAATGTTTTAAGTAGGAATAGGGTTTTATCAGACTCTCCAAATAAGCATTCCTTCCTTCCTAATTAATAAGCATTAATTTCAGTGTCCAGTGGCAAGTATAATGTATCCCTTTCTGCCCAGTTTATTTGCTGATACTACTTTTTAAAGTTTTGTCTTCATTTAAGTACTATAGTGGTAAAGTTAGTATTACAGTTTATCATGTAATTTTTAATTACTAATTAATTATTACATAATTTAATTTACTTTGTTTTATATCTCAGCCCCTAAGAATACCAGTGTTGGACTCATATTGTGTATATGCAAATCCTGGTTCTGATTAGGAAATTCTGGGCAAGATATTTCAGCTCTGTGCCTCAAATACCTAAGCTATGAAAATGATGCCCATAACAGTACCCAACGCAAAGGATTGTTGAAATCATTAAATGAATCATAGGATGTAAAGTACTTAGAGCATTGCTTGTCTTATAAAAGGGCTAAATAAATATGAGCCATCATTATTATTGCAACAAAGTGTACTCTCTATCATACTAATGCATTTTTGTTATTAAAACAATATAATAGATTAGAAGTATTATAAAAAAAGGCATTTAAACATGAGTTTATTTCACTCCATCATGAAAGGAATCATGTTCTTTTTTGAAGTAACTACTATAAACAATAATTCAAAGCCACTGCATTACAGAATGGGCCTTGAAGATTTTCTAACAAATGTAGAAAAAGTGAGAAATTCAAATCCCAATATATAGAGACTCTTTCGTAAACCCTCTCAAGAGCTTAGTACCAGGCAAGTAGTCTAACATGAGAATTAAGAGATTATACTTAACTTGAGGTGCTGAGAGAGAAAGGGGTACAGCCTTTTAGTTTGGGGTTATTCGTCGATTGCCTCGAGCAGGCCCCAGTAACGTCTCTTTCATCCTAGCCCTGAGATTATATTTAAAGCTATTTAGGAGAATGAGACCCTTCATTGTTACTGGTATCTGGCATATTTGGTACGCCACGGGGAGTTTGCCAGACTCTGCCCTGTGGGCAGGCTACATTCGATAGCCTGCAAGTTTTTCCAAAGTAGTAATGAGACAATAAGATGTCATAAAAAAAGTTCTGATAAGATGTCGCGCGGCCGCAAATGCGGCCGCGCGGTTCCGGAATCTGTATTTTATAGTCTCTGAGTCTTGGCCGCTGATGGGATTACACGGCGCCAGGGGGCCAGGTGGTGGGTGTGACCCCCGCCTACTGGAATTTGGAGGATCTGGGTGGAAGATGCTCGACTCCAATTCGAGTAGGCTTGGAGGTCTCGGCCCCGGAACCCGCGTGGCTTTGTCCCTCTGCCAGTACCTTCATGTGTGCGGAGAGTGGTCTCAGCATGGTGGTGGCTGGTCCTGGAGGTCTTCGGCTGCCGGAGCCCTGGTCGGGGCGGGGAGGAAAGCTCAACCCGCTCCCCTCCAAGGCTCTGGGGAGGAACACCCAACGCAGGGGCAGAAGACTGCACTATTCTCGTCCGGAATCTGGATTTTATAGTCTCTGAGTCTTGGCCGCTGATGGGATTACACGGCGCCAGGGGGCCAGGTGGTGGGTGTGACCCCCGCCTACTGGAATTTGGAGGATCTGGGTGGAAGATGCTCGACTCCAATTCGAGTAGGCTTGGAGGTCTCGGCCCCGGAACCCGCGTGGCTTTGTCCCTCTGCCAGTACCTTCATGTGTGCGGAGAGTGGTCTCAGCATGGTGGTGGCTGGTCCTGGAGGTCTTCGGCTGCCGGAGCCCTGGTCGGGGCGGGGAGGAAAGCTCAACCCGCTCCCCTCCAAGGCTCCGGGGAGGAACACCCAACGCAGGGGCAGAAGACTGCACTATTCTCGTCCGGAATCTGGATTTTATAGTCTCTGAGTCTTGGCCGCTGATGGGATTACACGGCGCCAGGGGGCCAGGTGGTGGGTGTGACCCCCGCCTACTGGAATTTGGAGGATCTGGGTGGAAGATGCTCGACTCCAATTCGAGTAGGCTTGGAGGTCTCGGCCCCGGAACCCGCGTGGCTTTGTCCCTCTGCCAGTACCTTCATGTGTGCGGAGAGTGGTCTCAGCATGGTGGTGGCTGGTCCTGGAGGTCTTCGGCTGCCGGAGCCCTGGTCGGGGCGGGGAGGAAAGCTCAACCCGCTCCCCTCCAAGGCTCCGGGGAGGAACACCCAACGCAGGGGCAGAAGACTGCACTATTCTCGTCCGGAATCTGGATTTTATAGTCTCTGAGTCTTAGTTTGGGGTAAATACAGGAATTGAAAAAAACACGAACTTTGTTTTTAAAATAAAAAATTGTCCAGAGCTAGAGAGAGAATTCAAAAGACTGAGAATACGCTTTGCTGTGGAAATCTGGGTTTTGTCTTCTGCATCATGTCTGATCCCTGATTATCAGCAGGTGCACTTCCTTAGCATAGAGTCAGCATAGTCTGTGAACACCCCTTGGTGTTGCCACCAAACTAAAAGCTAATCCAAAAACAAATAAAACAATAAGGTGGTACCAGAACTAATCCCATTATTCGTGAGTTGGTATTTATATTTTCAGTATTATATCCTGGGGACAGAACTACAAGGTTTACTTCTATGTCTCAGTGTCCTCACTGGGGCCCCTTGGAGAGGGGCAAGTTGAATTTCCCTCCCTGCCCCCAGCAGAGCTCCAGCAGCTGAAGACCTCCGGAACCAGCCACAACCATGCTTAAGACCACTCTCTACATGCTTGGATGAGCCTCACGCATGAAGGAACTGGCAGAGGAACCAAGTTGTGCGGGACCTGGGGCTGAGATCTCCAAGGCTGCTCAGATCTGGACTGGGTCTCCTCCACCCAGATACCCCATCTTCCAGTACCTAGGCATTACAGCCACCAATTGACCCCCTCCCTCCAGATGCCGTGTAATCCCATCAATGGCCAAGACCCAGAGACTATAAAATCAAACTCCTGGGAGCGCGCAGAGGCATTTGCTGCCATGTGACCTCTTATTGTCTAGTTCTCGCTCTCAGAGAACCCAGCAGGCTACCGAGAGTATCCTGCCCACACAGCAGAGTCTGGCAAGCTCACTATGGCATATTTGATATGCCAAAACCCAATAACAATGATGGGTCTCATTCCTCTGACCCTGAAAGAGCCTCCAATGTGGCACTTGCTAAAATCTCAGGGCTAGGACGAATGGAGACGCTACTGGTGCCTGCTTGAGGAAATTCATGAACAAGATGACAATGATACAGTGATATCCTGGGGATAGAACTACAAGGCTTACTACTACGTCTCAGAGTCCCAACTTGTTTATTCTGAAACTGACTTTTGCTGATGGAAATTTCAATAATGTATCCATACACTTAAATCTGTAAATCCATCCAAGTTGGAGTCACATAAAACTGGTTTTCCTGGCTTTTTTTTGGTTGGCTGATCACTCAGTATAAATCATATCATGAACTTGTTCAAGATTTTCCGAATTGCCAACCTACTTTATATGAGAAGATGCTTGGAATCACAAACTGATTTCTGTGGCTTTTGGCTTTTATATGTTTCCTAAAGGCATTGTGGGTTTTGGCAATCATAAAAATAAACTATCAGCCCTGAAGTTCAGGGCCAAAGCCAAGTGCTCTAAGTGATGATAAATAAAAAGGGATTACTGATTATGGAAAATCACTGCAGGATGCTTGGAACAATATATAAGGAAGTTTGGGAAGCAGGGTGAGAAAGAGACGTGTTACCTCAGGAATATCTCAAATTAAATAGTTGAGGCCTTAAGTCTTCTACAGATTATGGTAAAGCAGTAATAATACTCTTATTTTCAGTTTAGGTAAAATCTCCTCTTGCCAGCTATGAACTCACCTCCAATAAAGGGTCAGAAATTTCCTCTATTTCCCAGCTGAAAGTCACTCAGCCAGATAAAATTGGACCACCTCCCTTTTATTTATTTTTCTTATCTAAGGCCATTCTTAATCTGGGGCTCTGAATTCTAAGTCAAATGCCTTCTTGCTTGTGTATTTAATTTCTAATGTCTCTCTGTATTGGTGCTTTTCAATACTCAGTCTCCTCACCTCAAAAATAATCTTCCTCAGCTCTACATCTTCCACTCACTATACCACCTTATCTTATTCTTCCCTCCACAGGCTAACTGATAAAAGGTCTATATACAAACTTCCTTTTCTCACTACATACTCCTTTTTAAACTTACTCTGGTTCAGCATCCAATTTCACTCTCTTGTAATGACTGTTGCTTAAGTCACTAATGACTGTTGGTCGTTAAATCTAATGGACATTTTTGTCCTCAACCTACCTGCTCTTTCAGTAGCATTCAGCATGCTAATGACTCCCTCCTTTCTGAAACATTCTCCTCTTGGATTCTATTCCAACACACACTCCTTATTTTCCTTCTATCATTCACTCTTAGTCTCACACTTACTCATCCTCCTCTATTTACTCATCAGCTGTTGCTGCTTCTCACAGATCAATTCTCAACCTACTATTCTTCTTAGGTCCCATAGGCATACATATCAATGTCTTCAGTTATTAGGTGTGCACCAGACTCCCAAAGTTATATCTCCCAAATTTATATCAGACTTCTTTCAGCTTTAACCGTATGTCTACCTGCCTACTTGATAACAGCTGCTATATGCTCAAAAGATTTTTCACACTTGAAATATGCAAAGTGGGGGCTGGAGTGATAGCACAGAGGGTAGGGTGTTTGCCTTGCACGCAGCCAACCCGGGTTCGATTCCCAGCATCCCATATGGTCTCCTGAGCACTTCCAGGAGTGATTCCTGAGTGCAAAGTCAGGGGGAAAAAAAAAGATATATGCAAAATAAAACTAAGATTCTCTTCCTGACCTCAACTACCTGGTTCTTTCTTGACTTTTCCCAGTCTTTTTATCTATTCATTGTTCAGGTGAGAAAAGGGGTCTCTCTTTGACTCTCTTCTCCCACACCTCCCTGTTTCAATATTTCAAATCAGTAAATTGTTCTCTCCCTGTGTTCTCAGAATTGTCACTGAAGTTTCAAACCTGAAGACAACAGGCATCAAAGAAGCTCCATGACCTAAAGAAAACCAGTAGATTAATGAGAGGCAGAAGAACAAGTTTTACAACACCAACCATCAGGTTCTCCTCCTCCCTTCTGGATTATGTGTATATAATACTCTATAATCACTGTATCACTGTCATCCCGTTGTTCGTCGATTTACTTGAGCGGGTGCCAGTAATGTCTCTATTCATCCCAGTCCCGAGATTTTAGCAGCCTCTTCTTACTTGTCTTTCCCAACGATTGGAGGCTCTTTCAGGGTCAGGGAATGAGACCTGTTATAGTTACTGGTTTTGGCATATCAAATATGCCACAGGGAGCTTGTCAGGTTCTGCCCGTGCAGGCAGAATACTCTCGGTAGCTTGCTGGGCTCTCCGTGAGCTATATAGATGATATAGATACAGATATAAATATAGATATAGATATATATTTCTCTCTGTGATTTGTTGCCTACTGTCTGAATTCCATCAAACATGGTGTGGTAATTATGGAAGATGGGTAGGAAGTGTTTTATGATGTGTAGGTCTGGAAAGCGGCCTGGAGCATGCAGCAGTTGGATAGTGGAGGTCAGCTGCCGGGGCTGGGTCCCTTGGGGCAGGGAGAGCTCTCACCCACCCCCCTCTGGAGTGCCCTGAGTGAAAAACAGCCTGGCACATACACACACACACACACATATATATATAAATATATATATATGCCTAAAATAACTGGATGAGAGAATGCAATGTTTGAAAGGGGAGGTGATTCCAAAGTATAGGGATGAGAGGCGTGAAGGAGTAAAGAAATCAAGGGAACTTGCGAACCTGGTGGAGGGAAGAGGGCACTGGTGATGGGGTCCATGCTGGAACAAAGTAGGTCTGAAATCTAACAATAAATAACTTGAAAATCATGAGTTTTTAACAAAATTAAAAATAAATGTTAAAAACAGAAAAAAAAATCCATTTTTCAGGCCTGAGAAATAATACTGGGGTTTAGGTGCATGCCTTGCACATGGCCTATGTAACTTGATTCCTGGTAAATGTCACCCCAACACCAAAGCAGACCCAGAGTAGCCCCAAAACCCCCTCTGTCAATAAATAAAAATTAAATATTTCCAGCAATAATCAAAAATGCGATGAATTTTTTCATATGATCAAAACTATCTGTTCCATTTATTTCAGGTCACATCAGGTTGTGCCCTGGGGCTACTCCCTGCCACCCTTAGAAGTACCAAGAATTGACCCAGAGTTGTTTGAATACAAAGCACCTTAACCTCTGTACCATCTGTCTGACCCCCTAGTTCCATTTATGTTCAAATATCAACATGACTACATTTACTCTCCCTATTTTCAGTCTTAATTATTTTGGTCATAATTCTACTCTTCTAAACATTTTAAATCTCACTGTATCTTCATCAGCATTCTTTCATACATTCCCATTTCTTAAAATTCCTCTCCCCTTGCCTAGAATAACATCTGAAGCATACCTATACTAGTGTTCATGAAAATTATTTTTATCAATTACTAAATTTCTGAATTTCTTAATACCCACTAAAAGGGGAATAAGAAGACATACACAAATACAGAAAAAATCCACATTGTTTTGCTGACAAGCTCAGATTTCTTATGCTGCATTATATGTTATATATATATATATATATATATATATATATATATATATATACAGGGCTGGAGCGATAGCACAGCGGGTAGGGCGTTTGCCTTGCACACAGCCGACATGACCAACCTGAGTTTGATTCCTCCACCCCTCTCAGAGAGTCTGGCAAGCTACCGAGAGTATCTCACCTGCACGGCAGAGCCTGGCAAGCTACCCATGATGTATTCGATACGCCAAACACAGTAACAAAGTCTCACAATGGAGATGCTACTGGGCCCGCTCTAGAAAATGGATGAACAACGGGAGGACAGTGAAAGTAACAGTACATATAATGTATATAGATAGATAGATAGATAGATAGATAGATAGATAGATAGATAGATATGGGATATATCCTGCCCTGAAGGGATAGTTTAGTGGTTTTTAAACATTTTTAAAACTGGAGATAGGCACTCTTAGCCCCTGTACTATTCTTCCAGTCTCCTTTGATTTTGTGATAACCAGGAGTCATACAAGTGCCTGGTTGTGGTGTTAGTGCTTGCACACCTGGGTTTGGCGCAGTCCGAAGTCACTTGTGACCTTAGGGATCACAGACTGCAGAGCTGCCAGACTCAAACAGCAGGATTGCCAGGATTGCACATGTAACATCAAAAACAACTCAGTCTTACTCCTGGCAGCTGTTAAAAACCACTAAACAATACTCTATAATAAATTATTAAATGTATAATTCCAATATAAATTATTAACTAGGATTAATTATAAAAATACATATATGTGCCTATGTACTAGAAGAACATGAAGGGAGTTCCTGTTATAAATTATGGCCTTGGGGCTGGAGAGATAGCACAGCAGGAAGGGTGTTTGCCTTGCACACGGCTGACCCGGGTTTGATTCCCAGCATCCCATATGGTCCCCTGAGCACCACCAGGAATAACTCCTGAGTGCAGAGCCAGGAGTAACCCCTGTGCATCGCCGGGTGTGACCCAAAAAAGCAAAAATAAATAAATAAATAAATTATGGCCTTCACCTTCTCCCCACAAGGTAGGAAATGTAAACAAATTACTTGCAAGGAAAAGAAATTCAAGCAAGAAGGAGATACAAGCATACCATTGGTGGGTTGGACGTCTGCTTATGCAGTAGAGTTTCTCATCTGTTCTCAGCACTATCCTGAGCTTCAGAAATAATAATTGACTACTAAAGAACATAAAATTAATTGGGATAGCATAATGCTTGAATTTTCTGGAAGATACCACAGGGAAAGGCAAGCTTATAGTGAATTTCTGGTATCTGCTCAAGAGTCAACATGCCAAATGAAAAAACTCCAACACCAAGAGTATATGGGGTTCATTGCTAAGTAAGAAGTCAAAAGCAGTATTTCGCTTCCACATCAGAGAATCGTGCAGTGACCCTTGAGCCTTCTGCATTGGACTATAGCAGCAGAAACTCCATCCAGTGGAGATATTCCCAGCTTCCCTCCAGCCTCATTTTAGGTCCCACTAGCCAGAGAATGCAGCAAAACCAATAATGGAGAAGAAACCAGATCCAGGCCAGCCCTGATTCCAGGGACATGCTTGGGGCATTAGTGTACTAGAAAATTGTTGTGGAATGAGAGGATAGAAAAAAGGTTTCAATTAGGTGTAAGATTGGACTAGGTCAGACGAGAAGGACTCTGGCATAATGATCTGCAAACAATAATCTGCTAAGGAATTTGCAGGCAAATTCAACAGCATAATTCAAGACAGTGGTGAGGAACACAAATAGACTCTTTGTTTCTATTCCCACTGAATCCAGTCCCTCCAGTCATCTGGTGACACATTTAATTATGGAGTCTCCTCTATTTCTAGCATCCTGGGCTTTCCCACCTTGCCTTTGCAAAATACAAATCTGATCACATCACATCCCTCCTTAAAGCCTTTACTGGATTACCATTACTGTACTCCAGACAATGATTTAAAATCTTACCACAATACCCGGAAGCTCTGTACCTGACAGACGCAGAGATAAGACTTCACCTGACCTGCCTTTGCTCTCTCTACATTCCCCTCCTCACCCCACAGCACACCAAACACACACACACACACACACACACACACACACACACACACACACACACGCACACATGCACAAGCCTCAGATACACCAAGATCCCTCTTTATATATGTCCTTCTTTCTGCCAGACACCCTTTCTTACTACCCACGTATTTAGATGTTAGTTCATATGTCACTTTCTTAGGAAGACTTCACTAAACTAGGTAGAGATTTCCTTGCTACAATCTCAGAGTAAAACATATGCCTCCATAATACTTTAAAAAATAATTATATGCTTATATAATTATTTGATGCATGAAAGAAGGGCCTAAAAGATTTTATTCCTGGAATTGAACACAGAATCCAAGAATAAGAGGGCATCCAAGAAATATTTGGTTAATAAATAAATTTCTTTTGCATTGGCCCAAAGTTATTGAAATCTCCAAAGCACTGCTGATCACCTTGTATTCTCGGTGTCAGCACCAAATATAACTCAAACATCAAGCAGGTCCACCTTAGTTCTTGCCTTCTCTAGTTCTTAGTTCTTGCCTTCTCTTATTATAGTAAGTGACAAAGTAGTAAATATATCATGTTGAGAGCCAGACAGAATATGTTCGAGTTATTGCATGTGTTATTGAGCTCATCTAATCATTACTAAATAAACTCATGAGCTAGGTGCTTTTC
Organism: Sorex fumeus; assembly: GCF_029834395.1. Classification (NCBI taxonomy): domain Eukaryota; kingdom Metazoa; phylum Chordata; class Mammalia; order Eulipotyphla; family Soricidae; genus Sorex; species Sorex fumeus. Next base: position 17,257,395 of record NW_026606104.1, on the reverse strand, counting down.
AGAAGAAGAAGGAAGAAAGAGGAGAAGAAGAAGGAGGAGGAGGAGGAGGAGGAGGAGTAGGGATGATGGGGGAGGAGGGAGAGAAAGAAAAGGAGGGGAGAATGAGAAGGGGGAGGAAGAGAAGGGGGAAGGAAGAGAAGAAGGAGGAGGAGGGAAGGAAGGAAGGAAGGAAGGAAGGAAGGAAGGAGGGAAGGAAGGAAGGAAGGAAGGAAAAAGAAGAAATAAAATGGAAATAGGCTTGCACAAATCATCCAGAGAAGTCAGGATCTCAAGCCCAAATCAGACTGGCACTAAAATTGATGCTCTTAACCATTTTAATGTATTTCTTCTAAAACATAGAGCTTTCTTTTAATTTAATATCCTAGTACTTAGTGGTATATTACCTAACTTCTGTAGTAGTTTTTGTTTAGTGCCAGAGTTGAGAAATAATATTTTAAGTTTTAAGTTTCTATGTTTGATTCATCATTAAAATTTTTATTCTTAACAGAGAGGATTGCTTTTTTTTCTTTTTCTTTTTTGAGTTCTTCCCAAGTTCCAGAGTTGGCTGTGAAGGCTCAGAAGTATTTATAAAATGAAAAATGAATACAAGGCTCTTCTTAGTATTTTATATGGACTAACTGTGCTGCATTAATTAAACACAATTCCAATTATAGAAAGTCTTCCATTGTTATTGAAGATAAGTATAGTTCTCTTTTCAATTGTTATATTACTATACAAAATACTTCTGGAAAAGATACCTAATAGTGTTCTATTATCTAGAACATCAAACCCTGAGTGCTCTGTTAGATGATAGCTTCACAACAAACACAGAAATGTCTGTTAGATTTTAGAAAAAGCCAGACAGAGATGGTATCTTTTATCAGCTATGCTATGTTCATTTTATTATGTGTAAGTCTAGAAGACATAGTCTTCTAGCTTAAAAAAAACACACAACACCTTTGGGTCCAGGAAACAGTACAGCAGTTAGGCTGGTTTTGGTTCCCAGCACCACCAATACCCCTAACATCATTGGATGTCCCTAAGCATCTTAGAGTTCAGGGTGATGATTTAGGTATCACTAGCATTGCAGGGTGAGAACAGCATCACCACAGGCCCTCATGTTAAACTGAAGCCCAGTTGACCAAGAATCACCAGTAGAGATGCTGAAACTCCTGAGCATCTCTTAGGGGCCCTCTCAACCTAACCCCAGCTAAAGGTACATCTTTTTATACAGCCCAATTAATAACTTTTAATGATTGATGTGGATGTAAAATTTTATGCAGATGATGGAAATCAGTTTTATTCCTGAAAAACAAAATTGAAAGGGAAAAAATTAACCATTTTTCCTAGCCTCTATCCATTTATTCTATAATGTGTTAACTGAACCAATAAACTTTCATGTATTACCTCATCTCAGGAAATTGTGAAATATTTCTTTCTCACTTTCTAGAATTCAGAATTTTTGAGGTAAACCTGCCTATTTTAACTATGGATATGAGAAACAATACACTAAAGATAGACATATGTATTTTTCTTAAGTTTATATTTTCCAAAATTATATCATGGTCCACCACGATGTCAATCTAAAACACAGATTGAAAGTATTTTCACTCTAATAGTTACTGCTCCAAATTTTGTGCATTGGCCTCTTTTAAAGTTTACATTGCATTTTAAGTGCATTTCAAGTACTATGTTCCTGACTATGTAACTTAAGGTTAGGAAAATCAATTACATGTAGATATATGGGATTGTGTTCATTTACTAACTTCTAAGCAATTTGGATCTAAGAGCGTAGCTTTCAATTTCTAATTCTAATTTCTAATTCCCACTGGGGAAAAATGATGATAATTCTAGTCTGGCATCTGGTTAAAGAAATTTTAGAAGGACTGTGATAATATGTTGTAAAGAGGAGAATCTGTAATAATAGAGGAATCATAAGTTGTGGTCTTTTAGGATAGCTTTGGCTTTAGTTCACATAGAAACAGCTGAAGTTCAGAGGGAAAAATGATTTCTCTATAGACCTTTTTAAGAATTTCTCAGCACATATTAACAGTGAGAACAAGATCATATTTGAGATCTTTGATTACCTTAAAAACCAAAATGAATCATAAAGCATGGAAGAAAATTGGTAGCAGTGTTCAGCTTAAAATTTATCTTAGAAATGTTAACTTCACCACGAACTATTCACCTTAACTCTTGACTATATTTTATGTGGGCAATTTAAAATTTTTATATTCTGGTTTTCACTGACAAATTCTGCATTTTGACAAGCTTTGATGAAGTCTATTCAATCTAGACAATTTATGCAAACCTAACTTGAATAGTTGATTTTGACTTTATCCCCTTGAGTTCCTAGAACTGCCCTGATTAAATTTTAAAATATAATTACAGGTAGCACATTGAATCAGTCAGTTAGTCAGAGAAATCTGAGTTCTGAATGCTTACTTCCTGCAGTGCACTGCATTAAGTGCTCTGGAGGAGGGCGGGGGTGGATGGGAACAGTCATCTAAGAGATGATTATTATTAAAACAATGTATCACTAAGCGCAAGATAGTCAAGTGGAAACTCTGTGCATAAAAGTTCAAGTGGATAGGGTGTTTGCCTTGCATGCGGCCGACCCGGGTTCGATCCCCAGCATCCCATATGGTCTCTTAAGCACTGCCAGGAGTAATTCCTGAGTGCAAGGCCAGGAGTAACCCCTGAGCATTGCTGGGTGTGACCTAAAAAAGAAAAAAAAAATTCAAGGAGTAAAGAGTAAATGAAGCACCTTTCCAGCTTTATTTGCCTTTTCTATATATTGATTGAATATGTTTTGTGACATCAGTAGCTTTTCTGGTAATAAAGCAAAATAAACTTTTCTGGTCTACCTACAAATGAGCCTGAGTTGAAACAAAACAGTTTAAAAACATTTTTAACCTTCTTCAACATCTTTGTTAAGTTGGAATTTTATGTTTTAAATTTTTAAAAGATTTTATTATTGAATCCTTGTGAGATAGATATTTACAAAGCTGTTCAAAATTAGGTTCCAGTCAGTGTTCCAACACCCATCCCTCCACCAGTGTACATTTCCCAGTTTGCTCTCCTCTCTCTCTCTCTCTCTCTCTCTCTCTCTCTCTCTCTATATATATATATATATATATATATATATATATATATATATCTTTCTCTCTTCCTCTCCCTTCTTTTCCAACCCCTTTTTGGACATTGTGATTTGCACTGCAGATACTGAAAGGTTACCCAGTATATCCCTTTACTTACTTTTAACACTCAGATCTTCTTGTCCAGTGTGATCATTTCCAGCTATTATTGTCATACGGATCCCTTATTGGTCCCCTCTCTATCTTACCCATCACATACAGACTTGTGGTTGATTCCAGCCATTGATCAGTCCTCCTAGATCCTGTTTTCCTGTTTAACTCACAGTTCCAGGAGGCCAAATATAAACGTTGGACATGGGAATCTCCCAGTGGACAGTTCCACAATGAAATTGACCACATCATATTCAATCGAAGGTTTTGCCTGACCGATGTCTCTGTTGTCCCAAAATTCCAAATGGGATCAGCCCACTGTCTCCTTCATGCAAAATTCTACTTCACGGGGCGGGGAGAAAGGACTGCAAAGTTTAAGAAAAGAACTCCCAGAATGACCAACAACTGGGAGCTCTTTGACAATATTGCAGCAACGTGGGAAGATGCCGTTGTTGACAACATTGACGAGGAATACAATCAACTGGCTCAGCACCTCTATGACTGCTCGAGGAATGCCAAGAGAGAGAAAGCCACAAACAGATGTCTGTCTTTGGAAACTCTCAAGCTCATTCACCAATGTGGTTCAGTGCGAGCCTCAGGCAACCACAAGCTGACGTCTGAGCTTGCAAAGCTGTGCAGCGAAGCGATAAAGGAAGACCTCAAAGAGAGAAGAGCAGCAGTGTTGGTCGATGTGGCAGAAGCCGGGAAAAGTACTCGCAATACTCACCTGTCCTTTGCCAACTACAAGACCATGATGACTCCCCTCCAACGTCCTGATGCATCTATCATATCTTCCAGAAGGGCAATGGAGAAGATTATTCATGACTTTTTCTGGGATCTCTTTGATAGCCACGTCCACCTGCCCACATACCAAATTCCACAGGATGGATATGTCATTCCCAATGGTCTCCCTTCCAAAATCCAACACGCAATTTTATCGGTAAAGAAGCGTACAGCACCCGGACCAGACAAGGTCAGACCTGAACACCTGATCTGCCACCAGTACTCGTCAATACACTGAATCGGCAATTCACACCCTACCTGTCTGAATGCAAGGCTCTGTCCCAATGGAAAACCAGCAGGACCATTCTGTTATACAAGAAGAGAGACATCCACAACATCAGCAACTATCGCCCAATCTGCCTGTTGTCCGTCGTCTACAAGTTTTTCATTCAAGTAATCCTGAATAGAATAGGCAGAATACTAGATGAAGGACAACCATGCGAGCAAGCCAGGTTCTGAAAAGAATTCAGCATGATCGACCATATCCACATGGTAACCAAGCTCATTGAGGTTTTGTGAGAGTTCAAGATGCCGCTCTAATGTTCATCGATTTAAAGAAGGCTTTTGACTCTGTTGAGACTGAAACGTCATTGAAACCCTAGCCAACTAGAGCGTTCAAACTCGGTAAATCAGGATCCTCTGCGAGCTGTATTACAGATTCACCACTAGAATCTCACCATTTTACAAGGAAGTTATCATCGATGTCAAGAGAGGGATTCGGCAAGGGTGATACCATTTCACCGAGACTCTTCAGTGCCACTCTTGAGAACGTCATGCGATGACTGGAATGGGAAGAAATGGGAGTGAAGATAGACAGTCGCCAACTACACCATCTCCGCTTCGCTGATGACATCGTTCTAAAACACCAAACGATAGCCAAGAGGCACAAATGCTGGCCGACTTCGACAGCGAGTGTGGAAGGTCGGATTACAGATGAATTTCAACAAGACAATGTTCATAAGAAACAAACTAGTCCTTGACATTCCATTTGCTCTCAACGAAACAAACAACTCCAAATGCAGCAGCTATGTGTACCGGGGTCGAGAACTCAACATGAGGAATGACTTGGCGCCAGAGCTGCGCAGAAGGAAGAGAGCAGCGTGGAGCACCTTCAAGAGCATCGAAGTTGTTAAGAGGACAAAGAACCTCCACTTCTGGGCACATCTTTTCAATTCCACCATTCTTCCTGCACTAACATATACCTCAGAGACCTGGGCCCTATGAAAACAGGACGAGAACGCTATTCAGGTATCCCAAAGAGGAATCAAAAGATCTATGCTTGGAATATCATATTTCACTCAAGTAAGAGAAGGAATCCAGAGTTCCGACCTCCATTGACGATCAAGAATCAGGGATGATATCTCGTTTGCCAAGGCGTCAAAAATCAGACGGACACATACTGAGATTTAGAGACGACTGCTGAACTAGAGCTGTTACCGACTAGATTCCACGGTATGTCAAAAGGATGTGTGGCCGCCCACCTACAAGATGGTCAGACTTCTTCGTCAAAATCCTGAACAAACGGTTTGAGGCTCTTCATGTTCCTGGAGCAAGCAGATGCCATTTGGCTACACTAGCATGCCACAGGGATGAATGGAGATGTTACTGGCTCCTGCTGGAGCAAATCAAAGATCAACGGGATGACAAGTGATACAAGTGGTATATATATATATATATATATATGTATATATATATATATATACACATATATAACATATATATTATATACCATGGGCTAGAGCGATAGCACAGCGGTAGGGCGTTTGCCTTGCACGCAGCCAACATGGCCGACCTGAGTTCGATTCCTCCGCCCCTCTCGGAGAGCCCGGCAAGCTACCGCGGTATCTTGCCCGCACGGCAGAGCCTGGCAAGCTACCCGTGAAGTATTCGATATGCCAAACACAGTAACAAGAAGTCTCATGATGGAGACTTTACTGGGCCCACTCGAGCAAATCTATGAACAACAAGAGGACCATGACCATGACCATTATATACCACAAATGAATGCAGTCATTTTATATCTGTCCCTTTCTTTCTGACTTATTTCACTCAACATGATACTCTCCAAGTCCATCCATTTATAGGCAAATTTCATGACTTCATTTTTCCTAACAAATGAGTAGTTTTCCATTGTGTAGATGTGCAATAGCTTCTTTATAGAGAGAGATTTTTATTTTATTATTTTTTAATAATGTAGGAGTACTGCTATTTGTTCAGTCACTGATTAAGCTGATTGAATTGGGCATGAACTCCACATGACTTTATTTTTTAATTATATCACCGTGAGATAGAGTTACAAAGCTTGAGATTCAGCTATACAATGACGGAACACCCATCCCTCCACCAGTGCACATTTTCCACCAGCGATGTCTCAAGTATCCCCTCCCCCACCGCCCCACCCCCCATCGTAGTCTTCACCCTGCATCTATGGCAATTTCCCCAGTACTCTCTAATTTGTGGTATTATGTTATGCTCAAATTTTCCCACCACCATTTAATCCTACCTGCCAGGGGCAGACGCTAGATAATATATTTTCCATAGTTCATTTTGAATATCATGAGAGCTTGCGGGGGCTGCAATTGTAAATGTAAATTTGTAGATTGTAAATTGTTGGGTTCCAGAGACATCTCTGTATGACACAAATCCATTTTGGAATTCAGCTGGGAGTCTCTGGGCCAGGGCTGTTGGTGTGCTAAGATGGCACCTAGAGGCAAATTGTGGGCATAACAGCCAGTCTGCTGAGAGGGTGGGGACCCAGGGAGGGGCAACCAACCCCGGTCTTTTTCCTCCATACGACTGGAGATTTAGTCTTGCAACCCACATACAGTGGGGTTGGGGGGGGGGGGGGTTGCTCGTGGAAGCTCTTGGTCTCTGGGATTCCATTTGGAGTAGGCACGGAGACTGCACCTGCTCCATCTGGGGTACCCCGGTGAAATTGGTCCCATTTGGGAGATCTCTGGCACTGTGATGTCTTCCAGGACTTGCTGCTGTAACTCTGGGTCAGGGCTGTTAGTGCGCTAAGATGGTGCCCGGAAGAAAATCGTGGGTGTGACAGCCAGTCTTCTGGGCGGGAAGGGACCGGGGAGGGACAGCCCAGGTCCTCTGCCACCATGCGACCTGGAGATTCAGTCCTGGAACCCGCATACCTGGACCTTGCTCGTGGAAGCTCTTGGTTACCAGGGAGAGATTTTTAAAGAAAATTTTTATATATTGGAATAATTTTAGGTATATAAAATTATTCATGGGCAGAGCCTGGCAGCTCCCCATAGCGTATTCAATATACCAAAAACAGTAACAATAACAGATCTTCTTCCCCTGACCCTGAAAGAGCCTCAAATCATTGGGAAAGATGAGTAAGGAGAAGCTACTAAAATCTCAGGACTGGACTAATGGAGATGTTACTGGCACCCGCTCGAGTAAATTGATGAACAATGGGATGATAGTGATACAGTGATATAAAAATATTGCAAACTTTGAGTTCTGATTTATAGTTTCATTTAGTTACTCCTAATATTAACACTTTACATTTCCATTCTATATTTGTCAAAACTAAAAATCAACATCACTACATTATTATTGAATAAATTTAAACTTTATCCAAATTCCATTTTTTTTTTACTTTTTGGGTCACACACAGCGATGCACAGGGGTTACTCCTGGTTCTGCACTCAGGAATTACTCTTGGCGGTGCAAGGGGATCATATGGGATGCTGGGAATTGAACCCGGGTTAGCCAAGTGCAAGGCAAACATCCTATCCTCTGTGCTATTGCTCCAGCCCCTCCAGATTCCATTTCTTTCCCAATGATTCCCTTTTTTTTCTATTCCACAATTCAGCCCAGGATACAATTTAATCTCTTGCATTTAGCAGAGATTAATTTCTTATGGCTGGGATGAAAAAATCAATCATTTCTAGGCAATGACACTATCTTGTGTCAAAATATCAATATGTGTAGTCATAAAAATTAATTTAATGTATTAGTGCCACTAAGATACACAAGTAGGTCAGATTCTTAGCTAACTTTGTGTGAAAATGAACGCGAATTATAGCTAGCTATTAATTTCTTTTAGATGTGTAAAGATGCTGATTTTATCCGTACAAATTATGACATTATTACTTTTTTAATTGACTATATATGAGAACACTATGCTATAATAATTCTTTAGGTATAATTTAGTAACTAGGTACCTAGATTTTTTTTATATGAAGATAGGTCAGTTTGGTTCCTGGTTAGTTTCCCACTAGAGAAATGGTCTGCTTTTGGGTATTAAAAGTTAATAATAAAAGATCAATACAAGTAAGTCTCCAACTTGGTCATATATCAGGACCGCCAGATTTATCAAAACAGATTTCTCCAGTTTCTGACTCACTGTGTTCAAGTACTCCAGGCATCCAGATATCTAAGTAGTTTCAAAGTGATGAAGATGCTGCTGGTCTGGAGACTAGCAGTTTGAGAATCACCTTCTTTTTTTTACTTTTTGGGTCACACTCAGCGATGCACAGGGGTTACTCCTGGCTTTGCACTCAGGAATTACTCCTGACGGTGCTCAGGGGACCATATGGGATGCTGGGAATCGAATTCTGGTTGACTGTGTGCAAGGCAAGCATCCTATCCTCTGTGCGATAGCTCCAGCCCCGAGACTCACCTTCTTGTGTTCTAACAATCACCTTCTTGTGTTCCAATTATAGACTCCTGAGTTGTTGTTATGTATCAGTCATATATGGTATAAGTTAAATTTTATTCCAAGTTATTAGGGTAAAGACTAAGCTAAAAAAACAAATATTTTTTTTTCCCTCTGGAAAGAAAGATGGCAGCCGCTTCAGAGCTTTGTGGAAAGCCAGGTATGAGCCAGTCGTGATGGGGTGACTGAAACCTTATGGGAAGGGGGGCTCTTCCTTCACTCCCTACCAAGGTCAGGAGTTTCCCCTCACAAGCAGCTCTCCGGCACGGCCATGGCTCCAGAGCACAGAAACCAATCTCATATTTATCTGACTCTCAGCAGAAATACTTTCAGGCTTAATAGCGGCCGCATGACATCATTTGATTCTTATGACGAGCTGTAGAAAACAAACTATTTCACAATGTCTTTTCAGCATGTCTGATTTTGGGGTGTAAACTCTAAATAATAATGGTGCATCTTTTGTTGAAACAATGAATCAAATCAAAGTAGATAGAGTGTTAACTAGAATTCATCTGCCTCACAGGCATTGGGATGGGTGGGGGGGGGGTTATTGGGGTTCTTCGTGGTGAAAAATAAGTATTGGTAAAGGGAAATGTGTTTGATAATTTCATGACCGAGAATTAAACCTGAAAGCTTTGTAACTTTTCCCACTGTGAGTCAATATATAAATAAATTAATTAATTAAAAAAAAGAAAAATAAATAAAAATATTTCAATGAAGTAATTTTTATTAGCCTCTTTTCCCTTCAAGAAATGCAATCCTGGGGGCTGGAGCGATAGCACAGCGGGTAGGGCATTTGCCTTGCATGTGGCCGACCCAGGAGAAGTCAAGCTCTATCTCTCCCCCTGCCCGCGTTCGATAGTCTCATGCCGCTTCCCCGACCCTAGGGTGGCCCATGGCGATGGGCAGGCAAAGGAAGGAAAGGAAGGCCAGGCTGGTTGATGTCAGTTGCAGTTTATTCCATTCCCATCTCCATTCTCCTCTGATTCTCCTCCTGCTTCTTCCTTCCCCATGCTACTTCATTCTCCTTCTAGATCCCACTTCAATTTCTTTCTGGCTCTGGAATCCCTTTCTCCTTCTGGCTCTGAAATCTGGCTCCCCCAGCCCCCTCTTAGAGCCTAGTTAAATCCCAAAGCATGAGGAGTTGGGGCTTACACATAGGTGTGGTCACAATCAATAGGGATAAAATCTTTCCCTTAGAGGATACTTCTAGGACAGATTCTCTTCCAGCAAGATGACTCTCCCAAGACTGAAATTCCAACTATGGGTGTATTTCTCCTCTCCTTAGTCCAACAAACACATAAGATTTCATAATATTAATCATTTTGTATGGACACAGTAAGAGATACATTAAGCTTATAGAATTGAATTCCTAGGGCCATCTCAATCTCAGACTACAGTGCTCAGGCCAGATAGCCTTTCCTATCCCTCACAGGGTCCTTATCTCCTCATCACTTTTGGATCATGACAGCATTTGTCCATGATCAAGGTCTTGACTTACAGTTAAGAATTGTGGCACTTTGACCTGGCCCATTTCAATGCCAGGGTAGCTCACAGCTTGCCCTGTGTCCATTCAGTCCCTCATCGGGAGACTGCTTTTGGGGTGCTAGAAACTAAGGGAAACTGAGACTTAAATCAAGAAAGCATATGCCCATGAGTGAATAATATCCAAAGTCAATTAAATCCCAAGTTACAAAAGCATAATATTAACTGTATCTATACAAAAAGGACATTGCTTTAAAGTAAACTATTCAAAAGACATAAGGAGAGGAGAAAGGCAATATTTCACTCATACATATAAAATCATAGATTTCTGAGGATTAAAAGTTAACAGAGCCTGATTAGGGGAAAAAGCTGATTAACTTGTTGGGGAAGAGATCATAGAGAAGTGGTTACAGATAAACAAAGGAATGGGAGTGACTTGGGGGGCACTGTGATGAGTGTGACTCGATAAACCTAAGCTAGCTCCCGTGGCAAGGGAGAAAGGACAAACTACTGTTAGGCCTAAAATATTTAGAGCTATATTCCAACATTCTGTAGTTAAAAAAATTTTAATAGTAAAATATTTGTATAAACAATAAATTTTGGCCTGAAACATAGCATCTTTCTGGTTGATCACCAGAAATTAAAAGGGTGAAGGATGCAATATATACCTTCTTTAATGTTTCTTGAAGTTTTATGAACTATCCAGGTTTAATTCATAAAACTTTATTCTTCTCATTTGCTAGTTACTGACTTCGTAAGTGTGTCCTCTGTTCCTCAAACTGTTCTACCATTTCCTTACCAATACCTCTGCCAGAGGCTCCCTTGCTTCACATGATAAAATCCCAGGCAGATTTTACTTGACTTTTATTTTCCCTAAATGAAGAAATGTCCTTTTTAGTTTTTGTGGTACTAAAGACGAACACTGCACAAGACCTTAACATCCCTCTTGGAGATTATGTGATACAGGATTTTCTTCTCTTTTTTGAGGGGGTGGGAGGGTGGGGGGGGGGAAAATCTTGATCGCAGTCTTTCAACTTCAAGAAAGGTTTTAAAATAAACTTTTATTGGAAAAAAATTTTAAATAAATAAATAAAGTGATAAAGGGTTATTGCATCACTATTTCATCTGGTTGCTATAAGAAAAAGAACAAGAAAATTGAGCTATTGATTGTCTTCAAGAGAAAAGGTTATGAGAACACATTCTTTTCTGTAGAAAAGAATAAAGTTCTTAATCCAAGAAAAACTTTGGGTCTCCCACATGCTACTTGAGGGTACATTAAATAATGGGAAGGTGATTTGCATTATGCACAACTGAGGGTAAGAGGAGTCCCATAAGGCACTTCTTGAATTGCCTTTAAAATACAAATTCCAAATAGGTTTCGTGCCTTGGCCTCTTCCCCCCGGCGGCCCAGTAGCTGCCATCCTTCAGAGGCCACTGGATAGTCAGGTTTGGGCCCCCAATGACAAGACACACAGGACCTCATGGGAGTGGATGGAACCGGGCTTGTCCTCCCCACCCCAACGAGACCCCAAGTCATCGCCCATGAACGGCCTCTCTGGCTCCTGATCAAGCTGCTTAATGGCCATGATCCCAGAGATTCAGAAACAAATCTTGAAACCCAGTGGCTTTTGGCAGAAATGCGTCCGAACCCCACAGTCCGTTACTGTCACCGGGCCACCCCAGGGAGGGAAGGGTGTTATCACTCCGCCTGCTCCCCCTTGGCAGCTCGGTGGCCATCATCCTCCAGAGGCCATTGGACAGTCAGGTTTGGGCCCCCAGTGACGAGACACACAGGGCCTCACGGGATGGGGTTGGAGCTGGTCCTGTCCTCCCCACCCCAACGAGACCCCAAGTCATCGCCAACAAACAGCCTCTCTGGCTCCTGATCAAGCTGCTCAACGGCCATGATCCCAGAGACTCAGGAGCAAATCTCGAAACCCAGTGGCTTTTGGCAGAAATCCCTCCAGATTTAAATGTTAAAATTTCAGAATTTCAAAATCACATGGCCCTACTGCAGCCACATGACATCATATGTTATTCATAACCAGCAATAAAACACAAATTGTCTACTGTTGCCTTTTCAGCAGATCTGAGTGTTGGGGTAAAATCTCAAATAATAATGGTGGGTCTGGTGTCAAAATATTGAATGTGATCAAAGTAGAGAGAGAATAATGCGGAAATCATCTGCTCCACAGGTAGGGGGAGGGTGTGGGATGGTTGTATACTGAGATTTTTGGTGGTGGAGAATGGGCACTGGTGAAGGTATGGGTGTTTCATTGTATGACCAATACTTATATCCAAAAGCTTTGTACTACTCTCATGGTGATTCAATAAATAAAATTATAAAAAATGAAAAAAAAAAAACAATTCCCAGAATACAAGCAACTATATAAGGTTGGTCTTGCTAAATAACGGTGACAATGGAAAAATAAGACATTCTTTAGGGGGCTACAGATGGTAAAGGGTAATAGTAAAATATACTAACTTAAGAAATTGCTCTGGGGAGTGTACATCAACCAGAGACCATCACCAACCACAATTCCTGTCTCTACATCCACCACCTTCATATGCAGGCACTGTCATCAGTGACCTGGAGCCAAGAAAGTCCCTGTCCAAGAGAAAAATCAGAATTTTGGAAAACATGAAAACATCTTACAGCTTACTTGTAAACTTCTCTGATAAAAAGAGTAATGATTTTAATTAATGTGATATTTTTACATTGTATTTATATTGCAAATGTATTGACTTTTGGAAAGTATATGTTATTCAGTAAGGAGCGATAGCACAGCGGTAGGGCGTTTGCCTTGCACGCAGCCAACATGGCCGACCCGAGTTCGATTCCTCCGCCCCTCTAGGAGAGCCCAGCAAGCTACCGAGAGTATCTCGCCCACACGGCAGAGCCTGGCAAGCTCCCCATGACGTATTCGATATGCCAAACACAGTAACAACAAAGTCTCCAATGGAGATGTTACTGGGCCCGCTCGAGCAAATCGACGAACAACGGGAGGGCCTTTTACTTTACTTAACTTTACAAATGCTCAAATGGCATGATATTACAAAATCAGATGTGGGTAAAAGATTCATTCAGAATCCAAAGCAGGGGCTAGAGCCATAGCACAGCGGGTAGGGCATTTGCCTTGCAAGCAACCAACCTGGGTTAGATCCCCGGCATCCCATATGGTCCCCTGAGCACTGCCAGGAGTCATTCCTGAGTGCAGAGCCAGCAGAAACCCCTGAGCATAGCCGGGTGTAACTCAAAAAAGCAAAGAAAAAAAATTCAAAGCAGAGGCTCGAGAGATAGCTCCAGGGGTAAGCACATGCTTTGCACCCAGGTGGTCTGGGTTCTATGTCAGGCATTCCTATGATGCCTTAGATCCCCCAGCATCGCCAGGAGCAACTACAAGCACAGACAAAGGAGCAACAGGAGTAGCTCCTTAGCACTGCTGGGTATGGCCCAACAAGGAAAAAAAAAAAACCTCCATGACAGTCTAATTGATTTTAATGTAAGAGCATGAAAAGTTCATTGATATCATATTACACATTACAACAATCATTAAAAATGTATCACTTTTCAAATTATCATACTATCATAAGTATCTGATAACATTCAATATTAATGCATAATATCAAAGACTATCTGAAAAAAAGTCCTTGAGTACTCCTCCCTTTTTTTAATCACATACTTGTCCAAGGCCAGATTTTTTTCATATATTTCAACCAAAATGGCTGGCAACAGATCTAATGCAGAAAAAAATATAAACACAAATCTCTATTAAACCACACATAAATGATTTGTAAGGCATGTAAAATAATGTTTGATGTTATGTTTTGTAAAATATAGTCATTTTCATAGTTTGTGTGCATCATATAACCTGTTTCTTATCTTTCTCTTTTCTATGAACCCCAGACCATGGGATCATTAGTGTTATCTCAGCAAGTGTAGAGCACTGAAAATTGAGTTTCCAACTCATTTTGCTCTGGGTACTTTCTAAGTCACTGAGCCATCTTCTACATCTCTTTTTTTTTTTTTTCTGGGGATCACAAACAGCAGGACTGTTCCTATGCCCTCAATGCTGGTGGTGGCATCAGGCAAGCACTGGAAGCCATTGTGTCACCTTCTGATCCTCTCTTAGATTTTTTAAGTAAATAAATAACTCATTTTTCTTTTTAAAACATTAGGGCCACTCCCAGCCATGGTGCTCAGGTCTTACTCCAAGGTCTGCACTCAGTGATCACTCTCAGCAAGGCTTGGAAGACCATATGTGGTGCCCAGGACTGAACCCAGATTGGCTGAGTACAAGGCAAATACCCTACCAGCTCTATTATTGCACTAGTCCCTCATTTTTTCATTTTAACTTACTTGATAAATATGATAGATATTGCTGACACAAAAGCACATTGGTGTTCTCAGAGACTCTGAAGAATATGCAAGCCTTCTGAGGTAAAATGTTTGAGTACTGGGCTGGAGCGATAGCACAGCGGGTAGGGCATTTGCCTTGCATGCAGCCAACCCGAGTTCGAATCCCAGCATCCCATATGGTCCCCGAGCATTGCCAGGAGTAACTCCTGAGTACATGAGCCAGGAGTAACTCTTTAGTATCACTGGGTGTGACCCCCCCAAAAAAAGTTTGAGTACTGGTAGTAACTTAATATTTTATATTTTAAGTATTTGTGTCTAATAATTGTGCATAATGTTTGCTGCACTGTATGGTTGTAAAATGGTAGAAAAAAACTTATTTCACATAGCACATTATTATAATAAATTGTTAAGTAAGGAAAAGTAAATTAAAATGTTAAGTAAAGAAAAATAAGTAATAATGGTTTAAAATACATACTTGCGGGGCTGGAGCAATAGCACAGCGGGTAGGGCGTTTGCCTTGCACGCGGCCAACCTGTGTTCAATTCCCAGCATCCCATATGGTCCCCTGAGCACCGCTAGGGTTAATTCCTGAGCGCAGAGCCAGGAGTAACCCCTGTGCATTGCCAGGTGTGACCCAAAAAGAAAAAAAAATAAAATACATACTTGCATAGAAATTCATACACATTTGTGTCTCTGACCTGGGTTGTCTAGTCACCACAAATGGATTAACTTCTGTGAAAAATATTATTCTTATTGGGGCTTAGAACTATATCTACTCTGGCCCTCTCATTATTACAATTCTAAATTTCATCATCATTACATAAGTACAGAAATTCTCATACTTCATGGACATACTTTAGTTACTGTTAGTCCCTCACCACCAGAGATCTTTAAGGGCAGTGAGTGGTTTCTTTTCAATTGCTATTTCCAGATCATCTGGTTCAATTACTAAACACAAACAGGGACTGGAGAGATAGTATAATGTGTAAGAACCTGGGCCAGTTGCTTACAACTGGCCCAGGTTCAATCCCTGGTATCCCATATGGTCTCCTGATTACCACCAGGAGTGATTCCTGAAGTAGAGCCAGGAGTGACCCCAGAGTATCACCAGGTATAGCCCTCAAACCAAAACCAAAACCAAACCAAACAAACCAAAAAAAAAAAAAAAACACACACCAAAAATACAAATCCTAGCATCCCAGATAATATCTTGGGGGTGCTTGGGAGCCACACACAGGGATGGTCAGAGGCTACTTCGTTCTCAATGCTGGGATAGGAGGGGTCGCTCCTGACAGTACTCAGGAGACCATATGTTTCCCAAAGAACCATTAGGTGCATGGAGAGGGAGAAAGGAGGGGAGGAAATCAGGGCTCCCATATGCATGTGATCTGCCCAGTTGGAGCCATCTCCTTAGTCCCCCAATTAATAGTTAAATCGTATTATGAGTGCTCTGTCTAGAGGGGCCATATACAATCCCAAAACATAAAAGCTCCTTTCACTGGATAATGAAAACAAACCTCTAGCCTGACAACGGGATTGAGGTTATAAGGGGAGAAGTCAAGCAGATGTGGGATGTGGAAGGAAGCGAACTTCTTGAACTCCCCTGCCTCCAAACCTGTAGATCATCTCTGGTGAAGCAATTGGTTTGCTCAATAACTTTCTTCAGGTGAAAATGAGAGAGCATAGAAGTATGGACAAGTCGCTATAAGGGCAGTGGTGGCAGATTTGGGACACAATAGTAGCAGTGGGGGACAGTAACTTTGTACACCAAAAGCACCAACATTAACACTATTGTTATATTATTAATCATGTTATCTCAATAATGACTGAAATAATAAAGTCTTCTTTGATAAATTATACTATCAGAAGTATTCCTTTAAATGATATTGTAATGAAACTTTTTGCTTCTCCTGGTCTGCTAAGAGTCAGGTGATAAGACAGATGAACTATTTTTCTGGATTTATTTTTTTGAGATCATAATTTATTATTTCTTTCCAAACAATAAAGGTAAAATACCTCTGTCCCACATAACTGTGGTTCTCAGCCTGCTGTGTTCATAACCTGGTGGCCTCAGTAATAGCGTTCCTGTGCTCTTTTCTCTGGAAATTTTTAACAGGCAGAAAGACTTCTGTTCATCCAAACAATTTACCTTATCACTAGAAATTAAGCTACTTGAAAAAAAGAAGAGAAGATAGTCTTTACATCAAATACCATCATTTAAGGACTACTGAAAAAAGTTAAATGTCTTAAGAAAATTATTAGAAATTATTCCAAAGACAATCTGAAGACCTATTCTATTTGGGGTTTTGTTGTTGTTGTTTTGGCGTCATATTCAGCAGTGCATATGGCTTACTCCTGGCCCTGAGCTCAGGAATCACTCCTGAAGTGGCTGGGGGGACCATATGGGATACTGGGAGTTGAACTCACATTGACCACATCCAGGGATACCACCCTACCCCCTGTATTACCACTCCTGCTCTATTCTGGAAGAAAACTTCTGAAGTCCTAATGTATTTCTCATTTCAGAAAGGCCAGCATATACATAGTTTATTTCATAACTGAAAGCATACAAAGATGATGAAATTCAATGTACAAGTTTTCAATACTGAGTGTTTTGAGTCAATTTGGGGTTAGAGGGGATGTGGCACTATTATTTCCTTTTTTAAAATGTGCTTATTTTACCCCAGTTGATTTCCATTTCTTTTTTTTAAAAATGTGAGAATCCTGCTGATATTATGGATCCCTTTGGCTGGTTTCCTGGGTCAGTTAAATGTAGAGAAAAAACCTCATTAGTCACCAGGATAACTTAGCACAGAATAAGTTCTGGTGTTCTTAGTGCTTAGATACAGAATAAGTAAAAGGTGAACTCTCAAAATTCCTTCCAAGTATTTTTTTTTGGGAGGGGGTCACACCCAGTGATGCTCAGGGATTACTCCTGGCTCTGCACTCAGGAAAGCCAGTCCCCTGGCAGTGTTCAGGGGACTATATGGGATGCTGGGAAACGAACCTGGGTTGGCCACTTGCAAGGCAAACACCCTACCTGCTGTACTATTGCTCCAACCCCCTTCCAAGTATTTTAAGTGCCAAAAAAGTTGTTCAGTATCAATGAAACATCTGCTGGTTTGATATGCATATTTCACTGAGCAAGAAGCAAACTTAACAAATGGAGTTTACAAGTTGAAAGGGTTTTAGAAGCTTAGCTTTTAGCAGTTATAGCTCAGTTTATAAAACATGAATGAGGAGTACCTTTTTGTGTGATTGGTTACTAGAAACTTACAGTCTTTAAGGAGTAGCAAAGTATAAACTTAATTGGGCGTTACTGGCTAGGAAGCTGTAAGGTCAGAGTATAGTTTTGGTTATGTGACTATGAGTGTTTGTTCTAAGAGTATATTCAAATTGTGACCTGTTTTGTTCCTTCTTTAACAGTTCTTACCCATAAACTATATGGTATAATTCAAGCTCAAGAAGCACTAATTTACTTTGTGTTTTCAAAGGTTATAGCTTTGTAAATAAAACAGTAACAAAAAACCCTTCTACTCCCAAATTGGTATCCTTCATTTGCACACAGTTGATTCACACTTTGGAATAGTTTTGGAATGGCCTTTGAAATAGTTTCTGTGATACATATGATTGAAGTCATATTGCAAAATAATAGGCTAAAATTTCAGAATAGAATTTTGGTCATATATTTATTTGAATCTGAGAAATCATCCAGTATTTGTCTTCAATATCCCCAAATATCAGAGCTAAGTTAGCAAAAACTACAAAGTATCACTTTATTTTTAAGTTTAATATTTAACACATTAAAACTGTATCTTTTTTTTCTCTTTTTTTATTATTATTTTTTTAAATAGTGAGACATCATGAGGTACAGTTGTAGACTTACACATTTTTGTGCTTGGGTTTCAATTATACAATGATCAAACACCCATCCCTCCACCAGTGCGCATTTCCCACCACCACGGATCCCAATATCCCTTCTCCCTCCCAGCCCCCATCCCACCCTGCCTCTGTGGCAGGGCATTTCCCTCTCTCTCCTTTTGAGTGCTGTGGTCTGTAAAAGAGGCATCGAGTAGCAATCATGTTTGGTCGATAGTCTACCCTCAGCATGCTCTCCCATCGTGGGTGGATCCTCCCAACACCCTTTATTTGATGTTCCCTTCTCTTTCTGAGCTCCCTTTTCCCCTAACATGTGTGGTTGTCCTCCGGGTCATTGAGTAAAATTCCTGGTACTAATCTCTGCCATACTTGGGTGTTAGTTTCCTATTTTGTTACTTTATGTTCCCCAGATGAATGCAATCTTTCTATGTCTATCCCTTTCTTTCTGAGTCATTTCGCTTAACATGATACTTTCCATGTAGTACCACTTGTATGTAAATTTCATGACTTCGTCTTTTCTAACAGCTACATAGTACTCCATTGTGTAAATGTACCAGAGTTTCTTTAACCAGTCATCTGTTCTCTGGCACTCAGGTTTTTTCCAGATTCTGGCTATTGTAAAGAGTGCTGCAATAAACAGACAATTGCAGATGTCACTTCGGCTATACTTTTTTGCCTCTCTGGGATATATTCCCAGGAGTGGTATTGCTGGGTCAAATGGGAACTCAATTTCTAGTTTTTTGAGAATCATCCATACTGTTTTCCAAAAGGGCTGAACCAGTCGGCATTCCCACCAACAGTGAAGGAGTATCCCTTTCTCACCACATCCGCGCCAGCACCAGTTGCTTTTGTTTTTGTGGATATGGGCCAGTCTCTGCGGTGTGAGGTGATATCTCATTGTGGTTTTGATCTGCATCTCCCTGATGATTAATGATGTGGAACATTTTCTCATGTGTCTTTTAGCCATTCGGATTTCTTCTTTGTCAAAGTTTCTATTCATTTTATCTCCCCATTTTTAATGGGGTTGAATGTAAAACTGTATCTTAACTTTTATACTAGAAGCTACTTGAGGGTCAAGCATATCTTTTATTTTTTACAATGAATAGCATTTTTTAAGAATAAAAATAAAAATAGCTAGTTATCATTTATGAGGTGTGTTTCCTTAACATCATCTTAACAACCCATGTGGCAGCATAATTAGTCCTAATTTACAAGTGATGGAATTGAGGCTCACCAAGATTGTGTGATTTAATTGAGATTTCATAGCATTTTAAGTGACTTGAATCAAGATTTGAACAATGATCTGAACAAAGCACCCAATATGATTAACCCATTCTTTTATCTGAGTACTATATATGTACACATACATTGAATATATATTTGAATAGATATGTGTATATATAAAAGATTTTTTTACTTCATCAGAATAAGAATTTTGTTCTAATAAAAATTCTTCACTTAATTCACACAGTTGTTATTACCCAAAAAAAAGCCACAAACTCCTAATGTTAAGCACATTATGTTCTCATTTTTGTGCCATTTTGAGTAAACTTTTCTAAATCCATTTTTGTATTATTTTGTACTCAGGCGAAAATGAGTATGTCAAGCTAACACATTAAGTCTAGAAGAGGCTTCCAAAGTATTTTTTCAGTCTGAAATTTTTCAGAAAATAGTCTTGTCTCCTTCTCCTTCTTGTTCCTCTGTCCTTCTAATTTCTTTCTTCTAATTATAGTGCTTAAGTGATAGAATAAGTTATGACTAATTGAAGCTAAGCCTGTATGTTTGTTCTTCTTATTCTTCCTTCCCTTCTTCCCTCTCTCTCTTCTTTCTTTTGCCACACATCACGGTGCTCAAGACTTTCTCTTGGCTCTTTGCTCAGGGATCACTCCTGGTGACGCTCAGGGCACCATATGGGGCTCTGGGGGGTGAATCTCAGGTAAGTCACAAGCAGGGCAACTATCTATTATACTGTGTCTCCCAGCTGTAGAGTGATTTTGAAACTAAATTATGTGTTACCCTTTCTGTTGTATGTATAATTCAAATCCAGTTTGGAAAAGTAGTTTTTATTTTCTAATTCAACTTTGGGTTTGTGACTTAATAGTGGATTATGTTGCTCTGCACTGTAGCACTGTCCTCCCCTTGTTCATTGATTTGCTCGAGCAGGTAACAGTAACGTCTCCATTGTTGTTACTGTTTTTTGCATATCGAATACGCCACCACGGGGAGCTGGCCACGCTCTGCTGTGTGGGAGGGATACTCTCAGTAGCTTGCTCGCTTTCCAAGAGGCACAGAGGAATCGAACCTGGGTCAGTCGCGTGTAAGGCAAACTCCCTACCTGTTGTGCTATTGCTCCAGTCCAGTGGACTATGTAGTCTGTAAAATACAGTTCTAATATTTTTAATATCCTGTTGGAAAGAATTTGAAAGAATGAAAAATGTAACACGAATGCCAAAATTATTAGGTTCTCAAAACATGCAATGCTGGGTGTGGAAGATAGCAAAATGGGCTATATGCTTTGCATGCATACAAATTCACTATCCCAGTACCACATGGGATAGCCCCCAAAACAAGTTTACACACACACACACACACACACACACACACACACATACACACAAAAATCCACATCAGAAACAGAGTGATATAATACGTGGGTAGGGTGTTTGCCTTGCTTAGACAATCCTGGGTCGGGTTCAATCTCCAGCATCCCATATGTCCCCCAGGAGTAATTTCTGAGTGAGGAGCCAGGAGTAACCCTTGAGCATAGCTGGGTGTGACTCAAAAAATAAAGAAAAAAAATCTATGTGCATATCCCAATGAGATATAAATTTTGGAACTAAAGTAGTTTCTGAGAAACTAACAATCAGCAAAAAAAAAAAAAAGAGTACTTTTGGAGGGTAGTTCTATAAAATCACTAGAGAAATGGTTCTTATTTGGCTCCTGAGGCATTCACAATCTTCCCTTCTCATTCTCCTTTACTGGGTCCCCATCTGTCTCTAGGCATTCCTGCCAGACATCTCCCAGTCTCGTCTTGTTCCCTTTTCCTCTAGCTGCACTCACTACAATGTTCAGAAAAACCTACTGCAAATGACTCCCCAATTGTCTGCTCTTCCATCCACACACCTCGCATCTTCTGCATATACTCCAATGACTACAAGTCACTAGTGTTTCAAGCGTCACATTTCTAGAAATGAAATCCTGATTTTACCTTTCAACTCTGTTCAATCTGCAGTCTTTCTCCAACCCATCCTCCCAGCTGCTCAGTTCCAAGGTTCTGGGAGTCCTCATACAAGCCTCCCCTTCTCCCCTACGCTTTATTTGATCCCCAGGAACCTCCCAACAAACCTCAGCACTTGTGAAATTCCACGAAAATCGCTGAACTTGGCGCCACAGTCACTGCACACCCCAGTTTTCTCCCCCCCCCCCCCCACATGCTACTCTCAAAAGCGGCTGGGTGATGCTTCAAAGGAGTGAGTCACAGCATGTCATTCCTTACCATCCTCCTAGAAAGCTGCATGCGGAGGGGAAAAAAATGCCCAAATTCCTGCAGGTCCTATGTAAGCTATTGCAGCCCCTTCACCCTCTACTCCCCTGTTCTTATGATCCCTCCTAGACAGGGCCCCCCTTCCTTTCCTTGCACATCTCTTCACTATGCAACTATAAATTAGTAGTGCCCCCTTAGGAAGTTACGCACACACACTGAAAGAAGTCTCCATTTCTTCTTACCAACTGCTGGGAACAGTATCATCTTTGACTGTCCCCTTCCTATATTTTTAACATTTCAGTGAATTCCTGGAATCTTTCTGATGAAAGGAAAGTAACAATTCCCCAAGATCACAGATTCTGCCCAAGATGTCAAACTCCAGAGGCTAAAAGACAATGGCTAATACCTACAACCAATGCTCAAGTAAAAAATCCTAAAGTGAATCAGATCATCTGCAAAATTCCTGCGTTTTCTGTAAACATTCTTGTTTCTCCATAACAAAAATAAAGTTCTCATATATATAGCCCTACACAGAAGACCTCTACTTTCAACTTAGTTCTAAGTTCCTCCCCAGCTGGGGAGTTTTTCCCTTTGACTCACCAACAAACTTTGCTGACTGGGCCTGAACATCTTTGCTACTCAGTATTTTTCATTCTTAATAATACTGAAGGGGCTGGAGATAGCACATTGGGTAGGGTGTTTTCCTTGCACGGGGCTGACGGGTGCGATTCCTCCGTCCTTCTGGGCGAGCCCGGCAAGCTACCGAGAGTATCCCGTCCTCATGGCAGAGCCTGGCAAGCTCCCCGTGGGGTATACGATATGTCAAAAACAGTAACAAGAAGTCTTACAAAGGAGACGTTACTGGTGCCCGCTGAAGCAAATTGATGAACAACAGGAGGACAGCGCTACAATAATACTGAAGAACCTGGGAACCCTGGATGAACAAAGAACTGCCGTCACCCATCCTGCATCACTATCACTGCCCCCAAATCTACGACCTCTAACGTTTCCATCAGAACCATGCTGAGACCCTCAGCACTTTCTTATACCCGGCTTTTCCCCTGCCTGATATTATTTGTGCACTCATTTTTCGGTTTCTTTCCTTTGCGAAGAAGGGACCCCCCCCCCCCCACACACACACACCCAGAGTCCACTCAGGGGCCACTCCTGGGATGCGGGGGGTGGGAGGGAGAGGGACTATATTGGGTACCAGGGGTCGAAGCAGGATGGGCAGTGTCCAAGGCAAACGCCTTACCAGCTCTACTACGTCTCTCTTCAGCCCCCAGGTTGAAAAGATTCGACGCTGCAAAGATTCAGACTCGGCACACAGCAAGTGCCCACTAAACTCCAAGCGTCCTAAACTATCCTCCTAGCCCCAAGGAATTTTAAGTCCCAATCCAGGGAACGCCCACCGGCACGCCACCTTCCGCTTTAAGACTTTCCCGACCCGGAAGCAAAAGTCGAAGGAAAAGGGTCAAAGGAGGAAGCCGTTTCCGTTTCCTCGCAAATGCTATGGCGCGGGCCGGGGATAAAAGCGGCGGCAGCGCAAAGAAAGGCGTGAAACGGAAAGCCGTTCCTGAAGCTCAGGCGAGTGCAGTCGCTGAAGATGGAGCTACGGAAAGCGGGGAGCAACCCTCGAAAGCGCCGACTTTCCCTCCAAGTTTCAGCATTTCGGAGATTAAGAACAAACAGAGGCGACACGTAATGTTCACGCGGTGGAAACAGCAGCAGCGGAAGGTAGGAGAGGGGCGGAGCCGACTAGGCGCGTGCGTGGTGTCTCTTCCGCGTCGTGGGCGGAGGTGCGCATGCGCGGCTCCTCCCGCTGCCGGCCCTCGGCTGTGATTGGGCGGAAGGAGCCGCCGGATTCTTTCCCCGGCAGCGGGGAGGCACCAGCCTCGTGGTTCAGCTCAATCCCTGGGGCGCAGGAACGTGCCTCCTTACTAGCCACGTTCCGGGCCTTTGGCGGAGAAGCAAAGCAAGAAATATTGCTCTCTTAGTAGTGAAAAATCACATCCTCCTGACTGGAAAAGGCAAAAGCTTGGCTTTACGCTTCGCCCCGCCCACCCGCTGTCACATGAATTCCGAGAATTTGTATTAATCCGGGCGTTGTTTCTCGCCGCTTTTGACGCTGCACCGACTTTTAACCGAAACTTGGTGTGCAGGGTGTTTGCTCCTCAGAATAGAGCCTACAGTTCTAGGAGGATAACAGATTAGAGAGACTAAACCGAATCTGGGCAGTTCAGATGAAAGAGCAAGGTTGGTTTCTGACTGCATTGCTGTCGGAAGCCAGCAATGGGAAAACTCACATGCATAAAATAGAAGTGCCTTTTGGTACCTACCTCCACTTACTAGAATTTTTAGAATGTGGACTATTTTCTTAACTATTTTCTTATTTATCACAAATGCCAAAATACTATTGGGATACGTGGAGGATCCACTGATCCCCCCTCCTGTGTGCACCTTTGGGGAAATGGTGTTCTACAACTGTTGTTTTTAATCTGTTTATTCTTGCCACTGAAAATGGAAGTATTTCCGTGTCTGTTTACGCAAACAAAACCATTTATAATGAGCCTATACTTGTATTTATAATAGTATTGCTACCTGATCTAGACGTACCATGTAATAATCTGCCTGGTGGGAAGGTGTAATGGTGGTGGTATTGGTGTTTGAATATTAAATGTAATAAAATATTGTGAACTAACTTATAAAATAAAAAAATTAGAAAAAAATTTTTAAAATGATTTTTTTATAAAAGCATTCTTTTAGGAGGTACTCAGAATATGCACGTTTACAGTAGACAGTCCTCTTAATTTTAAGAGTAAGTCCTCAGTTTTAAACGTTTTGGTTGTAAAACATAGATGCCTGGCAAGCTCCCGGTGAGGTATTCGATATGCCAGACACAGTAACAACAAAGTCTCCAACGGAGACGTTACTGGGTCCGCTGAGCAAATCGATGATGGGCGGGGGGGCTTTACTTTACTTTTTTACTTTAACTACTGATTATTTTTATTGAAAACAGACTGACAACTCATCTCACATTCCTTTGTTGTTTCTCTGAGAAGCAGCCATCACAGTTGTAAACTTCCTTAGGTTGTCCCTAGTTAAGAATGCAAAACAACAAAGACTTCCTGATTTCTTTAGTATACATTTGGCACGTCCATTTACTTGAGAAGCTCAAACTTGCCTGTTCAGGGGTTATTATTATTATTATTATTATTATTACTTTTTGAAGGCACAAAAGTTTTGTTATACCATATTAAGTGACCAGCTGATTTGGTTTGTAATAATTTGGGTATGAAAACCTGTGTTGGAATGCTTATTTTAATAATCCACCAAGATTGCTTGGTTTAAGTATTCATTCCATTAGTAATTTGTAGTTTGTGTGGGTTCTTGTGATTTACTCGTAGTTTTCTCAGTGTTGCTTTTTAATCCCCTTAGGAAAAGTTGGCAGCTAAGAAGAAACTTAAGAAAGAGAGAGAGGCTCTTGGTGATAAGGTAAAAAAATTCAGTCACATCTACTTTCTGTTTTACATTGTATTTATGTTGAATCACATTTAAGATTTATTATGAAATATCTAGATGTATTGAAAGATGTGAAACAAGTATATCAACCCTTTTCCCGTTCTTTTCCCAAGCTTAAGAAATTATGGTGTAGCACAAGACCTGGTGTGCTGCATCCTGATTACTTTCCTTTCCAAAGATAACCACTCAGGAAGTCTCTCTTTATTGTTCCCACACTCTTATTTATTATCTTTCCTTTGTATGTTTGTGTCCCTAAACAATAGATATAATGGTGGTGGTGGTTGGGATGTTTTCAAAATATCACATCAGAAGTATCTCTCCTTCCCTTTCCCTTGTTTGTATAACTTTAAATGTTTTGTAGTTTGAGACACTTCTCCCTGAGAGAAGATGGCCTGTAGTTATAGTATCTGTGACTTTAAGAAAAGGCAGTGTGTTTACAATTATGTTCCTTCTTAATATTGCATTTATGATTTATTTTTAGTTATTATTATCATTATTACATTTTGTCTTCTGGACCAAACTGGTGATGCTTAGGGGCTATTCCTCAATTTGAAGGTCACCCCAAGCAGTGCTCAGGGGACTATGCAGCACAAGGGACAGAACCTGTAGGTTCTGTGTACAAAGCATGTGCTTTAGCTCCTTGAACCATCTCCCCAGCCCCTCTTAACATTTTCTTGGTTTAAGCTGAGTACGTATGACTGCTGATTTTATCAGTATTCCATCACATTGGTGTTATTACCTTATAAGTTGGGCACTTGCTCTATTTTTCTGTTTGTTTCTGTTAATAATGGGATGTTACATATTTCTTTGTGTAAATTGTTCCATGTCCATTAATCAGCCAAACTAGAATTCATATCTGAATGGATAGCTTTCAGTATTGGAGCAAAGATACAAATATACGTACTTAAAAAAAAATTTTTTTTTTTTTAATTTTTCTCCTTAGTGGGTTAGTTCTTTAGATTCCAGTTTCTTCTGTCTGCAGTTGGGATTTGGTATTAGACATTTTATCCTTCAGTATTAGCAGTTGTAGTATGCTCACAGAGTGAAAAGTCCTCTTGATGAATATACACTGTTGTTAGGATTGATATATTGGGGATTGAAGTGAGAAGTGTAATGAGTTTACTTTAATTTCTGTTTATTTCCTCCTAATTTATTATTTCCTACAGTGAGATACTGTTCCTGGACTACCCCTGAAAATGGGGTACTGAAAGATGAGTGTGGGGTGAGGTGGTAATCTCTAATGCAATTAGTTGGGGACTGCTTTCTGTTTATTCTGGCAAAGATAGTAAGGAGTAGGGGGTGAGGGGACAGGCTGCAGAACTTTTTTTTTTAAAAGAACAGGGAGTAGTAGGCCAGATAGTGTTGAGAACTTCTGCCTAAATGTAATTTTTAAAAAATTTATAGTATTAAATGTTTCCATCCTTTTTCTTTTATTTAGGCTCCACCAAAGCCTGTTCCGAAGACTATTGACAACCAGCGAGTCTTTGATGAAACTGTAGTAGACCCTAATGATGAAGAGGTAATGCTAGGAGTCTTAAATTAATTTGGATGATCACGTTTGATAAATTATCTGTCTATACATTGATATTTAAAGTGATGGCTGGTGAGGTTATAGGACGCATTTGTTCAACTGTAATGTTATCTACTTATCGTAGATTATTTAACAATTGAATTTTCCAATAATGTTAAAAAAATTCTTTAATTTTCTAGAAATGTATTTCATTTCTTTTATATTTGTTACTTATTATCAGAATGGATTTATTTTTTAAAACATCATTTGAAAAATATTCATTATATGATAGATTTTAGCTTCAATGTCATGGAGGGTTTTGCCTACATTTTCTTCCAGTACCTTATGGATTCAAATCTGATGTTGAAATCTTTATTCTTTTTTTTTTTTTGGCTTTTGGGTCACAGCTGGCAATACACAGGGGTTACTCCTGGCTCATGCACTCAGGAATTACTCCTGGCAGTGGTTGGGGGACCATATGGAATGCTGGGAATCGAACCTGGGTCAGCCGTGTACAAGGCAAACGCTCAACCCACTGTGCTATATCACTCCAGCCCCTAGATCTTTAATCTATCTTGATCTGACTTTTGTGCATGGCATTAGAAAGAGGTCTGTATTAATTTTTTTTTACATGTAGCTGCCCAGTTTTCCCAGCACCACTTGTTGGAGAGGCTGTCCTAGCTCCACTTCATATTTCTTGTTCCTCTATAAAAGAATAAATGATCATATATTTCATGGTCTCTGTCGGGAAATTCAACTCTGTTTCATTGGTCTGTGAGTCTGTCTTTATACCAATACCATGCTGTTTTAATTACTACCATTTTGTAGTACAGTTTGAAGTTGGGGAATGTGATGACTCCCATCTTCTTCCCAAGGATTGCTTTTGCTATTCGTGGGGTTTTATTATTCCATGTGAATTTCAGGAATGTTGGTCTATTTCTTTGAAAAATGTTATGGGTATACTTATAGAAATTGTATTGAAGCTGCTTTGGGAGTATTGCCATATCAACAATTTTATTTTAATAGTTTTAATTCTGCCACTTATGTGATAGATTTTACTGTAAAGTTTTGTAGTTTTAAAAGATATTTTGGTACCTATGGATAACATTTAATGATTTCTTGTTTTCTCATAGAAACTCAAGACTCATTTCTGGTATTTTCCACTTAAAATATAGTACAAAAAAAATCAAAGTTTTCATTGTATTTTATTTTTTAAATTTCTGTGCAGAAAACTTCTTACCTTTTTTTCATACTTTCAAACAATGATGAACGTTCTTTTACCATATAAACATTCTTTTGCCAGATCACAATACATTATAGCAGGCTGTTCATCAGTTTTCCAAATATGGGTTACCTGCTCTGATGATGTACTGAGTCGTGTTTAGGGGCTTAGGATCCATTAGTGCACACAGCATACACATTCAACACATAATTTCTGCTAAACCAGGGGTTATGTTCCAAGAATAGACAGTAAGCATAATAAAATTAATTACATGATACATGTTTAACAGTGATAGATTAAAGGAAGGGTAAAGGAGATTAGGGACTGCTTGGAATAGAGTTTGCAATTTTTTATAAATGGGGTGGGTGCAGAGTTGTACATGTTCAATTCACTTTTACATAATTTTAGATACTACAGTAAAATAGGAGTTGTTTTTTACCCAGATTTTGTAAACCATTGTGAAAGCTTTGGCTTTTATACTAAGTGAAATTAGGAGCTATTAGATGATTTTACAGAGAGGAATGATGTAATAGAACTTAATTAAAAAATAATTGGCTGCTATACGGAAGATATAATTAAAGAGGCCAGGTAGTTAAGTGAAGGTAATGACTTGAACCTAGGTGATTAAATTGTGTATTGACATATGATATGATTCTAAAGTGTTTTTATTTGTTGTTTTCTGTCCTGGGTGTTTCTAAATTAGAACCTCTGGAATTTATTGATAGATTAGATATAGATGTAAGGAAAATAGGATTAATAAAGATGGTATTGAGATTTTTATAACTTGCATGTTGAAGGCTGGAATTGTCATTGACAAGCTATAAGGGGATTTGGCTGATAAATTGGAGATCACAGGCATAGAATTAAGCTCAATATTCTTGTTTCCCAAAATATTTACCAAGGGGAGAATTTGTTAAGACACAAATTCTGGGGTGTGTAAACATTATTTATATGAGTGTAACAAAAATATTGTCCAAAGTTGGCTCAAGATAGTTCCTAATTTTTCTTGTAATTTTTTTCTTGACTCATCAGTTATTAAGTCTGTTGTTGGACTTGGAAATAGTTCAAAGGGCTGGAGCACACGCTTCACATGCAAGCGACCAGGTTCAGTGCCTGGGAGTATGTGGTTCCTCAAGCACTGCTGGTAGGACCCAAAAACAAATGAATAAATTGTTGGTTATTAAACCAATAGTTAAGCTTAATTGTGTAATCTCCAGATATTTGAATCTAAATATTTGAATCTAAATTTCTAAATAGCTCTAGATGTCTAGTTTAATTTTATATAGTTGTATAGTTATATAGTTATAGAACATATTTTGTTCCTTCTGCCTTTAAATTATTCCTGCCTCCCTTAAATTATTTCTTCTCCTTTGCCTCCCTTAAACTATTCCTTTTCAAGAGGTCTCTTCTTTCTTAACATATGATCTATTTAGGAGAATGTGTATTTCCTTGAAAATAGATGTTTTCTCTATTGAAGTTCTGTCTGTCCTCCCGTTGTTCATTGATTTTGCTCGAGCGGGCCCAGTAACGTCTCCATTTTGAGACTTGTTGTCCATTGAAGTTAATGGGAACATAATATTCACACAGAGGACTATTTTATATTAATCTAGCAAACGCTCAACAAAGCCTTGTCCTTGTTGGTATAGACATGGCTCTGATGAAAAAAGCTTTTGTCTACATTGATAGCCTTGGACATTATTACTGCTGCACAAAGAGACATGTATGCCTTTATCTAAAGAGAATGCTTACCTATTTAGATAAAACCTGGTGAGTCAGCTAATGTTATGTCTTTATGCAGTAACATTAGGATATAAGCCAGTGCCTTAGGTGATCTTATTCTTAGCCTAGGAGATTAGTAATTCAGTGGTGTGGCTCATGGGTCTCTTGATAGGAAAAGCTGTTCTAATTTATAAAATAAGTAAATCATTGTCTTAACCTGAATTTTCTCCTGCATGTGTCTTTATTGTGGCTGTGACATCTGCCTCCAGTGCAGACAGCCTCCAGTTAAGCTTCCTCCATGCTAGGACAGCTTCATGCTGACTGTTCCAAGGCACTTTGCAGAAGAGATTCTTAAAGAGTCAAACACGAGGAATGGAGTACTGGAAAATGTCATCAAGAGAATGTGATCCTCCAAAGCAATTAGGTTCCAAATCCTCCTCTCATTGGAATCTACATTGTGACCTGCCCCTTCACTCTGCACTTCGGAAGCTGCTCCTAGAATACCGCTCTGAGAAAATATAATGTGTAGGATGTTGTCAAGACTGAACAAGAGTGAACACAGTTAAAGCCTGTACATAAACTTTGGAGATTTGGCAGGATTTGTCAAAAAAAAAAAAAAGGATCTTGTCTTAACAGCCACACCCAAGATAGAGTCTTAATTAAGTTCCCATGCTGATTAAAACTCCCACCCACTAGCCTGAAGTCATCTGCTTTTTTCTTTAGTCTCTCCACCCTCTCTGTAAAGAGCTGATTTTATATTATACCTGCAAAGCTACTTAAGGTTGCCAGCCAACAGGTGGATTGAAACGAATACTGAAATATGATCTCTTTCATTCTTTTTAGTTTTGCTTAATTTCTTTTGGGAGATTCTTTTCTTATTGCATATACATTTATTAGAGCTTATTGATGTGTTGACTCAATCAAATGTAAAATGTCCCTTTAAATAAACCTGAAGTGTTTAATTTTTTTAGAAATCTATCACTGTCACTGTCACTGTCCTCCCATTGTTCATCTATTTGCTCGAGCAGGCCCAGTAACGTCTCCATTGAAGACTTTGTTGTTACTGTGTTTGGCATATCGAGTACGTCACGGGGAGCTTGCCGGGCTCTGCCGTGCGGGCAAGATACTCTCGGTAGCTTGCCGGGCTCTCCGAGAGGGGCAGAGGAATCGAACTCGGGTTGGCCATGTTGGCTGCGTGCAAGGCAAACACCCTGCCGCAGTGCTATCGCTCCAGCCCAGAAATCTATATATCCATTAAATTTTCTTATTGTTTCTATTTGCATTGTATATACTCCTTTGGTTTTTAATTCAAAGAGTTAGTGTCTTTGAATTTATTTTTGGGTTGGTTTTTTTGTGTATGTTTTTGTTTTAGGGATTTTTTTTTTCCACCCTGCTATGTCCAGGCTTACTATGGGCTCTGTGCTCAGAAATTACTCTTGGAATGGATTGGGGAACCATGTGGGATGGCAGGGATTGAACCTGGGTCTGCCACATGCAAGGCAAGCACCTTATCCATCTACTATCTCTCCCCAGATGTGTCTTTGGATTTAATGTGTCACTTTCCGATTACAAATATTTGGAATTGTTTTACATTTTGGTTTTTGATTATCATTATTGTTATGGAGCTTGGGAGCCACACCCAGCAGTTTTCAGGTTTGCATAAGCTACATGGTACCAGATATCAAACTCGGGGCCTCACATATATACAGCGTATGCCCTGTCTACTCCTTAAATATTTAACTGCTCCCGTTTTGCTTTCTTAATCATCTTTTTTCTATTTCTTCTATTTCTCCTTGACAATTTTCTTTCCTTTTAAACAGATACTGTCAGAATCTCTCTTGATCTTATAAGCTATATTTCAGTTACTTTTTTTAGTGGTTCTAAAATCATAGTATGCACCTTCAATTAAACACAGCCTACATCATGTAAAATATAGCAAGTTGCATCAGTCTATGTAGCTTCACTTCCTCCAGTATTATTTTTGGTGCTATTTCATGTGCATTGTACATGTGTCTATTATAAACTTAGTATTATTATTATCATTTTAACCCTTTTTTAAAAAATTACAGTGCACACACAGTCTTTTTGAGGGTGGAGGAACTCTCATCTGCACTCAAGGACACAGGGCCACTGCCAGGAATATTCAGCCACTCTGCCCAGTTGGCAGGCAATGTTAGGCATCACAAATGTGCTGTTGCTCAGGCCTTGCCTGGGATTGCCCAGGGGGAAGTCCGGGGGCCAAAGTCATCTTCCAGGAAGCCATGGGTTGATGCCACGGATTGAATCTGGACCAGGCCTACCTACTATCATCCAGCCCTGAAATGTTTTTTCAAAGGTTTTTTTTGTTAAGCTTCCAGAAATGACTATGAGGGAAACACTACCTCACTAGTTGGTATTTTGTTACTCTTATTGTAACAAAATAGCATTTTGGATTGTGTCATGTGTCATGATGATGTCGGATTGTGTCATGATAATGATCAGCCAGTATTTAGACAAATTATGTTGAAAAACCTTCAGCTCCTCAGACAAAATTTCTGCCAATTAAGCTGTTTATTGGTTAAGCAATAAATTAACAGATGCAGGACTCTTGAGTCTCTTGCCTGTGTATGTTAGTATTGGCAGACTGGGAAGCTCTGTGGTAGATGCTTGTCTGTATAGATGAGGCTCTGGGTTTGAACCTTGGTCTCTCTCTCTTTCTCTCTTCTCTCCTCTCCTCACCCTCTCTCCCTTCCCCCACATCCCTCCCTCTCTCCCTCCCCTGTTCTTTTTCAGGGCTCTCCTTTAAGGTTCTGACTGACCCACACTCCCAGTGGACCAGAAAAACTCAGGCTTTCACACATAATAATTTCCTACCCCAAGTCTACCCACTACCTCTGGATGTCAGTTAGTTAACTTACTATTTTCAGTAGCCAAGTTGACGGGTGAATAGGAAAGTTTTAGGGAAAATTCCTCATGTTCTCATCATTAGGTAAACTTCAGTTTGCTTTTGTGGTTTTTAACAATTGTTTTCCAGTGTTATACTTTTACTCTGTAGAGAAGAAATCACCGAGCCTCTTCATGTGTCATAAGCCATTCTTAGGATTTTTTTTTTTTTTTAAATCTCCTGTCAGGTAGTGTCATAGATTTTGCTGGAACTACTCTTAAAATACTGACCAAATAGAGTATTTGATGTAAAATTTTCTCTTGATATATTTTCCTAGGTTGCTTTTGACGAAGCTACAGATGAATTTGCTTCTTACTTCAACAGACAGACCTCTCCCAAGATCCTCATCACAACATCAGATAGACCTCATGGGGTAAACACATTTAGTGATATAAAAATTCTTGAATTTTTTTCTTAACTTATTGCTTGACTAACAATTCATTCAGAATATTTATGTTAATAATTGCCTTATTCATTTGCTGTCGTGTAGTGTAGTACTAGTGACATGATTTAGGCTCACTAAGCATGATTCCTCATGATACGATTTTTGTTAAAATTTTGGCCCGGATAATTTTTTTTATGGGTTTGTCCTATTCGTTATAGGGTATTTAGCAGTGCCCCTCACGTATCACTGCATATCAGTAGCAGCCTTTCCCCCCATCCTCAGCTCTTCACCCACCTGATAACCAGAATCACCGAAAATGTTTCCAGATATTGTCAAACATATACTGTTGGAGACAAAATTACCTCTTGTTGAAAACATTGTTTTAAGATGACTGACTTTTGATAAAGGATAATATTTCCTAATTTAAATTTTCTTGTTTCCAGGCCTTGCTCTGTTTATTATGCTGTATTATAATAATCACTATCCTTTCCTTTATTATTATTATGCCACAAAGTTTTTACTTTAGTGGATTTTCTTTCTATTTTTTTAAACAGAGAACCGTACGACTCTGCGATCAGCTCTCTACTGTTATACCAAACTCACATGTTTATTACAGAAGAGGACTGGCTCTGAAAAAAATTATTCCACAGTGCATCTCCAGAGATTTCACAGATCTGATTGTTATTAACGAAGATCGTAAAACACCAAGTATCCTTTCTTCTTTGTTTTCCTGTGAAAGAAAGAAAGAGGCCTTCCCGTTGATCGTCGATTTGCTCGAGCGGGCCCAGTAACGTCTCCATTGGAGACTTTGTTGTTACTGTGTCTGGCATATCGAATACTCTCGGTAGCTTGCCGGGCTCTCCGAGAGGGGCGGAGGAATCGAACTCGGGTCGGCCATGTTGACTGCCTGTAAGGCGAACACCCTACCCGCTGTGCTATCGCTCCAGTGATCACCTTCATATTTTAAAATGCACGTAAAAGATAAGGAAATAACTGAGATAATTTTCAGAATGTGATTTTTAAATCTGGTTAGGTATCTATTCCAAGATTCTAAGAACTAATTTTTTCTTTTTATCCATCAAGCACATAGTACAGGTAAAACATTTTAATCCTTAGAAAAAGATGCATAAATGAACAGGTTTAAGGAATTTATAATATAGCAGCAAAATACACATATATATTAATGAAAACATGGTTTGGGAAGGACAATTATAGTACTATATTGTAGAATTGGGTGAAATCTTCCCTGAAAATATCAAGGAGATAGAACTTGACAAAGATGCTTACATATAATCTAAGGGAGTAGAATAATGAGGAGAATGAGTCAGAGGGAGGGTGCCTCATATAGACAGATACTGAAGGATAAAGTCGTAAAGGAGGTTCCCTTGTTGAGGGCTTATCCATATTTTGGGGTAGATTTCATGTGGCCAGAGGTTGTATCTATCATTGGATTATTTTTAGTTGTTCTGCATAGGTATTTAAACCTGTTATATAGATTCTGGTGTTTCAGATGCTGAGAATAATCCCTTTTGTGGTTTGTTTTCATTTTACCACATTCTGAGGTAAATGGGTCACCTAGCCTAACGTATTTCTCCTTGATTTCAGAGGAACTCTTAAAAAGAATGCCTCTAACTTATTTTTGCTGTTGCTGTATTTAAAGAACAATGGCTATGAATTCTAACTTGAAAGATGATTAAATCAGAGACTGGGGTAGAGCATGCCTCGAATGTGCAAGTCAGTGGATTTGATCCCTCGCATTGCCAGGGTGGCTCTAGTGTGACCCCTCCTTTCCAGCTTGGTTTGGCCCCCTATCTTTAAAAATGGTCATATAGTTGAATGGGTCAGAACTAAAAATCATTATTAATAGCCCGGCAAGCTACCGAGAGTATCTCGCCCACACGGCAAAGCCTGGCAAGCGACCCGTGATGTATTCAATATGCCAAACACAGTAACAAGAAGTCTCATGATGGAGATGTTACTGGGCCCACTCGAGCAAATCGATGAATAATGGGAGGACTGTGACAATAATTTAATTACAGTTAAGTAGGGATAAAACTTTCTGTCCAGAAGCCAGGCTAAATAAAGATAAATGGAAGAATCAGATAATAGCCCTTTCTAAAAAGACTTGAGAGGTTGTTTGTTTATAACTTTTATTAATCTCAATATAAATCAAGGACATTATCTACTTGTACTTTCCACTTGGTATGTTAGTGCAAATTTTAATTTATAGTATAGAAATTAGGCTAAAACAAACAATGTAGACATGTTGTGTTGGTCATATATGATTTGACTTGAATTGTAAATTAATGTACTAAAGTAATGAATCTTTTGAATAGTAAGTATTCCAGAAGACATTAGTTTCTCAGGTAGTAACCACAGAAAAATTACTTTAAGAAAATTTTTTTTTATTGAATCATTGTCACTGTCCTCTCATTGTTCATCAGTTTTCTCGAGCGGGCCCAGTAACGTCTCCATTGGAGACTTTGTTGTTACTGTGTCTGGCATATCGAATACGTCACGGGTAGCTTGCCAGGCTCTGCCGTGCGGGCGATACTCTCGGTAGCTTGCCGGGCTCTCCAAGAGGGGCGGAGGGATCGATTCGGGTCGGCCATGTTGGCCGCTTATAAGGCAAACGCCCTACCGCTGTGCTATCGCTCCAGCCCTTTTATTGAATATCGTCAGATATACACTACAAAGCTGTCCATGATTGAGTTTCATAGAGTGATCCAACACCCATCCCTCCATCAGTTATATTTCCCTCCTGCCATCCTCTAACACCCCACCCCACAACCCAGCCTCCCTCTATTTTTATGCATTATGGTTTGCAGTACAGGTACTAAGGGGTGTTTGTTCAGGGCATTCAGTATTTTTAGTATGATGGTAAGGCTGGAGTAGCTTTTTAACTGGTGGCAGCTTTGGGGTGTGGGTGTGACTGGAAAGCCAAGGATTTCTAGAAGTACAGGGAAGTGAGGGGGAGGTAGCCCATCTTGGTGAGGTCCATCCTGAGACGGTGGAGTCAGTTTGGGGGTATGACAGAGCCTTTGGATTGTAGAAACAAGCGGCTGCCAGGGGCTCTGCTTCGGCAGGCACCAGGCTGACCTTTCCGTGTCCCCCTCCCCCAATTTATCCCTGTTCAGCCTTGCGAAGGTCTGAGATTAACTACGGCTTTTGATCTCTCTCGAGATTTGTTTATGGATCTCTGAAGCAAGGCCAGTAAATGAGCTTGTATATCTGCGCCAAAGGTGGTTTGTGGGTATGACTCCCACATACATAACTTTTAGTGGTTTAATTTCTCAGGAAATTTGGTCCTAAGTTTTTGAGGTCTGGCCAGAGGCACAGTTGCAAATTTAGAGTTATCAGGAAGCCTGAAGGTACCATCAGGCTGCTGATGTACTTGTCCTGTGGGTACAGGTTGACCTGCTGGCAGCAGCACACCCCACATATTTTACATGTAGGAATTCCATTAGAAGGTTCTCTTATGTATCTTTTAAATGTATTGTTTCTAAGGCATAGTGCAGGCCAGTAGTAGTCATTTTAGTCAATATGGCACAGGGAGAAGGAGTTTTTTATGATTAGACTCATGACTTTATTCTTATTTTTCTATTGAAGAGGGGAGGATCTGAAAGTCATAAGGCTATGTCCAGTGGTGCAAGAGAGATCATAAGATACCAGGGATTGAGTTCAGGATATTCTGTATATCAGGCATGTGCTTCAAGCTGTCTATCAGGCCCCTATTATTATTTTTAATGGAAAAGGATGTGATGCTCTGTTCATTTCAGATTGTTCAGTTCCAGGCACTGTAGCAATGCACTGTAGCACTGTCCTCCGATTGTTCATCGATTTGCTCAAGCGGGCCCAGTAACGTCTCCATTTTGAGACTTGTTACTGTGTTTGGCATATCGCTTTGCCGTGTGGGCAAGATACTCTCGGTAGCTAGCCAGGCTCTCCAAGAGGTACAGAGGAATCGAACTCGGGTCGGCCGGATTGGCCGCATGCAAGGCATGCAAATACCCTACCCGCTGTGCTATCGCTCCAGGCACTACGACAAATAAATAAATATTTGAGCAGGATAAATTTTGTGCTATACTACTAGCACCTTAGAGTGTGAGCAGGGAGGGGGCGGCTGAGGGGTAGGTGTTTGCATTCCATTCCCTCCTTTGAATAGTAAGTTCTAGCTGGGTCATGACTAACAAGCCTCTGTGGCTTTCCAAATGGACGCAGCTGCCAGTTTGGGAACAGGGGTAATCCCATCCCAGTTGATTGCTGTGGCCTGATTCTGAAGTAGCCTGAATTGACTGCCCCTTCTCAGTATCTTTTCATTGTCGAAATAGTTAATGACGCCTATTTAGCATGATCCTTTGTATTAAGAATTAGCAATACTACAAAATCTTTTGTTCAACCCAGGTATTAAATGTTGGCTTTTGTAGTCTGCTTTGCACACAAATCACAACTTAGTGGGAATTTTCTAAAAACCCTTAAGTTAAAAATAACTCTTTACTTCTCCTAAGCACTTTAAAATATTAGGATTGTTTTAAATAAGCAAGTGATACAGAAATACTTTGGGATAGCTCAGGAGGTTGAAGAATTCAAATATGTATTGATAATCTATGTATTTGTAGAAGCATCTGTGCAAGAGTTAATTTGCTGTGAGTTAATGGTTAAGGAAAAAAGGTATTTACATAATTGTAATTCAAATAAAAGAGTTATAGTAACAGAACTAGTAAGATTTAGAGCTTAAATCGGCACTAAAGTTTAGCATTTAAAGTAGATATTCATGAATAAAATATTGTAGTAGTATGAAATAAAAGCAAAAAATTATGATAGGATTGTTTCAGGTAAGAGATTGTCAGTACCGTATTATTTTATTCTATAGGTTAGTATCTGCTAAGAGTACTTTGAAATTAGGTATAGCTGTGATGACTGAAGGGATCTAGTTTTTCATCTGGCTCACAAGAAACTAGTGATGATAAAATGACACCAAGTCCTATTATTACTTTACAAGGCCTAGGTATATGGCCTAGATTTGATTTAGTCTATTAGATTAAGTATCTTGATTGAGACCAATCAAGGATAATTTATTAATAATCTAGGTAAAAAAATTAAAGGACCTTAGCCAACAGCCAGTAGCAGGAAAAGTAGAGGGGGCCATAGAGGCAAGGATTTTATGAAGGTAAAAGATTTGGTCGACAGGGAAGGAATAGAGATAATCACAGCTTTTAATATGAATGGGAGTATTAATATCACTACAAAAACATCAACTTGTCTTATAAAACTATTACGTGAAAACAGACTTGCAACAGTCCGATTTTTGACCTCCTCTCAAAGTTTCAGCTGTTACAAGGATGTAGGAGTGTTGTATAGGTAGTAGTCTGTTTCCTGCATCTAGGACATAAAAGCCCTTGGGCTGCCAACCCTGAGGACTATAGGTGGTTCATACATCATTTGCAGTTTCGTAACTAGCACAATTCTATTAGCGGTAAATAATCAGTAAATGATTAATTGGTCGGTTGATTATAATTTACAGTGCAGTCTTCCCAAAGGAAAGATCTTATCTCTTGAGAAACACTGATGGCTTTGATTTAAAGAGCTTAGATGTCTCTTGTGGGACTCAATTTAGAGACAGCATACTCTGCCCTTACAAATGTATAAAAGGTGTGCACTTTTTAGGATTATATTAGGTCTTTGAACATGGAAGTAAATTTGTATCCTACTTATGATATCCTAGGATCCTAAAATCTGTTAAGAGTAATGGACATTTAATAGCTCTTTGCCTTGGCTCAACACTCTTGAGGATAATAAAAGTTAATTATGAAAGAGACAAAGTAGAACTACGATTACTTAATCTGTTTTTCTCAGACACTTAGGTTGACATTCATGTCTGGCGTTTTTATTGTGGTGAGAAATTTTCTACTAAGAGAATTACCCACTTATTCACCTAACTACAGATTTGAGGAACCTTTGGAGAAATTACTGATATTTAAATAAGTATTTTTGATTAGAGAGATCATTGTGTTCTTAGCCTTATGAACAGATGGATTAATTTTGAGTCACTTGCCAAGTGGTCCAACTGCCCATTTTAAAATGAGCAGTGTTCGTCTACGTAAAGAAATTAAGGTAAGTTTTAATGCTTTCCTTGGTTTACCACATTTGTCTTTTCACAGTATTAGATGTTTCTGCTAATAGACCTTTATGATTTCAATAATGGCACTTGCTTTCCTAATTAAAACATCTTATCTATTGATCTTTCTAGATTGTGTTTAAGCAAATAAGCCTTCACTCCTTTCTCTTTGGTGCATTAACGATTTATTAAAATTACTGTAGATGTATTTTCATGAGTTTGATTTAAAAAATTGGTTTTTATTCAGAAATACCAAAATGTGTTTTGTAAATTCTGAAACAAAATTGAAATGAGACCTAATTTTGTCAGTTAGCTTAATTCATTACTGTGATTTTCTTATGTCTAGAGAAGAGGCAAAGACCCCACAGAACACGTACCTGAAATAATTTTGAACAATTTTACAACACGGCTGGGTCATTCTATTGGACGTATGTTTGCATCTCTTTTTCCCCATAATCCTCAATTTATTGGAAGGCAGGTTGCCACATTTCACAATCAACGGGATTATATCTTCTTCAGATTTCACAGGTGAGGGGAGTACTTTTAACTCCTTGAGCTTTACTGTGACAACTATTATACATGAGCTTCTGAACTGTCATATTTAAAAAAATCCTTGTGTTTGTTGAGAATAACTTCCTTTATCTTTAAAGGTACATATTCAAGAGTGAAAAAAAAGTGGGAATTCAGGAACTTGGACCACGTTTTACCTTAAAATTAAGATCTCTTCAGAAAGGAACCTTTGATTCTAAATATGGAGAATATGAATGGGTCCATAAGGTATGTGCTTACTCTTTCAAAAGCCATTTAGAAAAAGTAGGGGGACAAAAATAAAATGATATACTTTAACTTTGGGTATTTCAAGTTATGCTTCTGAATTTCCTCCCAGACCAGAACCCATATCTGATTCAAGTCTGTTGATTTAACTCTGCTTCACTTGAAGATCCTAAAGGTTCTCAGAATGGGACCAAGTAGCACCATCTAGGATTTAGGAAGGCAAATTCTTGGTCATAGACATTAGGGAATGGGGTCCAACAATTTGTTTATAAGCCTTCAACATATACCATTATTCATTGCTTGGTTTTTTAAATGATTGCTATAGTAGACATTTGGGATATAATCTTAAAAATCTGGAAAGCAGTATTTCATATATCTCACTTTTAAAATTTTATTGGCACCAGAGAGATACAGTATATATAGCATTTGCAGCTGACCAAGTTCAATCTCAGGCATCCCAAAAGGTCTCTTCACCCAAAAGCCCCGCCAGGGATGATCCCTGAATGTAAAACCAGGAGTAAGCCCAGACTACTGCCAAATGTGGCCCAAAAACAAAACAAAAAATGTATATTACATATGCATATACTTGTTTATATTTTAGTAACTGCAAAGCTTTTTATATCAGACTTAAAGACATGATCATTCTTTTTTTTTTTATTTTGGTTTTTGGGTCACACCCAGCAATGCACAGGGGTTACTCCTGGCTCAAGCACTCAGGAATTACTCCTGGCGGTGCTTGGGGGACCATATGGGATGCTGGGAATCGAACCCGGGTCAGCCGCGTGCAAGGCAAAAACCCTCCCTGCTGTACTATTGCTTTAGTCCCCAAGACTTGATCATTCTTAGAGACATTCTTTATTAGCACTTGGTTTTAAGAGTTTATTAATTCCTCCCCACCCCTCTAATTTTTAGCCCAAAGAAATGGATACAAGTAGAAGAAAATTCCATTTATAAGATGTCAAGAAAAAATGCTATCTTGAATTTGTGAAAGAAGATCTTTTCCAATTTAGTATTTGTAAGTTTTATTGTCTGGACAAATTACCATGTTTCATTACTAATATTTGTTCATTGTAGAAAATAAAAGTCATTTTTGGTGAAGGTTCAGAAATTGTGACTTCCTAAAATTTAATTCTTCTGTGAATAAATTAGAATCGACTTTTTTAATGTTTATTTTTTTATTTTTTAATGAAAGCACCGTGAGGTACAGTTACAAGCTTACAAATTCTTGTGCTTACGTTTCAGTCATACAATGATCCAGTACCCCTCCCTCCACCAGTTCCCGTTCTCCCTCCACCACCAGTGTTCCCATCCCTCCCTCCCTGTGGCAGGCACATAGAATCAAGACTTTAAGAGACTATTTGGGCTAGAAATGTTAAGTGCTTAGTAAATTCTATGTAACCCACTGGTTTTATACAAAACTAATCTTGAATAAGGCAGTGTTTGTTTTTTCCTTAAATATATCTTTAATTTTCTAGCACCTTTTGTTTGACACGTTGTCAGAGGAATAAAAACTTAATTCCAAAATTATCATTTATCTTA
The DNA here is from genome assembly GCF_029834395.1 of Sorex fumeus. NCBI lineage: Eukaryota > Metazoa > Chordata > Mammalia > Eulipotyphla > Soricidae > Sorex > Sorex fumeus. The sequence continues at coordinate 17,215,784 of NW_026606104.1, read as the reverse complement.
TCAAAACAAATAATGGTGTATTTAATAACAATATGCAAAACAATTTATACTAAGTATTTTATTGTATGCTGTTCTATATAAAATAGTTATTGTGAAAAAGAAATTCATGAAAATTCAGAGGTAGATGTTAAAGGACTGAAACGGTTATATGGCACAAGTTGTGTGTAAGCTTGTATAGACTTCGAATGTAACTCCGGTGAATATTCTGTTTTCTTGAATCGGCAAACCTGAAATAGTGGGGGAAAAACTGCATTAAGGTAAAGTTCAATATAGGTTTTTCTAACAGCATCTCTTTGGTTTTAGGGCATTCATTTGAATGTCAATTTACAATTTCAATTAAACCAAGACTACTTGTCTATTTATTTTGTTTTCGAGTCACACCCAGTGGTGCTAGGGAGGTTAACCAGCTGAAACGTAGGATAGTTTGTAAGTCTGTAACTGTGTCTCATGGTGATCCATTAAAATTAAAAAAAAAAAAACTGTCTCTGTCCATTTGCAAAGCATGCACTCAGCTCACTCACTCTCTGGCTCCTTATCTGTACTAGTAAAAGGGTCATAGCCATATCACAACAGTATTTGCTAAGGATAAAATAAAATCAACTGAAGAGCCAGAGTGATAGCATGGCAGGTAAGATCCTTGTCTTGCACATAGCCAATGTAGCCAGATTTCATTTCTAGCATCCTATAGTCTTCCAAAGGCCTATAGTCTCCCTGAGCACCACCATGTGTGCCCCCCACCCCAAAAAAAGACTCAGATGGGAAATGTCTATGGGTTACATTTTCAACAACTTAATTTTCACACCCACCCTGAGTAGGTAGGTCTGAAAGTAGTAATTTAAAGGTAAGCACACTTTAGATTAATTTGCTAACAATGCCAAAATAACTGATTTATATACATTTTTTTAAAAAATCCTGCAACTCTCAGAGAAGGGAGCACCAAATAAAGGGTGTTGGGAGGTTCCTCCCAGGATGGGAGATGCATGATGAGAGTAGACTATAGACTGAACATGATTGCCACTCAATGTCTCTTTTGCAAACCACAGTACTCAAAAGGAGAGAGATAACAAAAGGGAATGTTCTGCCACAGAGGTATGGGGGCATGAGGGTGGGAGGGATACTGGGATCAGTGGTGGTGGAGAATGGGCACTGGTGGAGGGATGGGTATTCAATCATTGTGTAACTGAAACCCAAGCACAAAAATTTGTAAGTCTACAACTGTACGTCATGGTGTTTCACTAATAAAATTTTTTAAAAAAATCCCGCAACTGAGAAAAATAGGAACATCCTTAGAAAACAGCAACTGTATTAAGAGCCGTTTGACATTATCTGCTGAGGTAGAATGTACAATCACACATCTATATTTCTTTTTATCCTGATAACCTTATATACAGTGAAAATCATGTAGATCGCTATTTTTTACTGTAATAGTTACTGACCAGCAACTTAACAGCAGAATGACTAAACCTAGATATAGGCATGTGATAATCAGCAATTAAAGTGACGACACTCTATGATCAACAAATTTCAAAAAGCAGTAACAGTTTTTAGGAGTGTGTATGTGGGGAGGGGGTGGGGAGGTGGGGAAGAGAAGTGGGGCCCAAACCCAGTAGTAAGTAAGAAGCTAGTTCTAGCCAGCAATCTACTTGGGGGATGGGGTTGTGGGGGAGGAGGACATGACACCATGTGGCACTTTAATCTCTGTATCCTGTAACACATTTGTTTGGTGGAGATGTGGGGGAGTCTGACCCAGGCAATGAGGAGACTGCCTCTGGTTGTGCTTAGGGATCATGTGGTAATGGACGGAAGCCAGGCTCCTGCGTCGAAAGTATAGATGACTGCAGCCCTTTGAGTCATCTACCCAGCCCTAATGGATCTTTACTAAAGGGCCAAAGAGAGCTCTAAGGGCTGAATGATACTGCACTGCACTGTCCCCAGAAAACAGAGCCCACCCCAACACTGCCAAATAAGGTCCAAGCCCAACCCCAAATTAACATGTCAAATAATTGAATACAGTATGATTCACCCGTATCACTTCCTCAAGGAAAATCTGATACATAAAAGATGACCCTCCAACAATGCCTTAAAATTTTTAACCAATATGCCATTCATTCCATTTACTGGAACATTGCAAAGACTTAACACAGACTTCCTGGACACTCCCAAGCCTACAAAGCTTAATTAGGGCACAGCTATGTAACGTGGTATTTTAGGAAGCAGTTTCCTGGACTTTGAGAAGAATGTTTGTAAAGGGTGTGTACCATATAGTCATCACTTTTTAAAAAATACTGGTAAGCCTGTCACAGTGACAAGCAACAGTGACCGCATGCCCTGGCTAAAGTACCACAGATCTTTAAAGTGTAGTACTCTTGGACTGAATCTAAAGAATTATTTTGATCACATTATTTGAAGTTTGTTTTTGCACCCCAACACTTGATCTGGAAAAGTTCAGATTAACATGTAATAAACATACTTTTAAACCATCCTTTTAGTTTATCTTTAATAAGAATAAAAACCAGTTATTCGCCATTCCAAATCAGGCTATTCAACTATTTTCTTTTTCTCATGCATTCACATATCCCAAGTATTTGATATTCTGCCTTGTAGCCAGATCATATAAGAACAATATTTAATCCAAAAGAAATTAGTAGTAATTTAAAAGTCATTACTCCCTGACATGGCATATGGTCCTGAGCACTGTGCCAGGAGAAAGCCTTGGGTGCGGGCCCAAAACCAAGAAGAGGTCATTACTATAAACACTAAAAAAAAAAATATTTTGCATGCCTACTTATAGATATGCAAAAACTTAAGCCAGTATTTATGGGCCCATAGCACACTTATTAGGAGAATGCTACGTAAAGTAACAGGTCTTGTCACGGTAGCATTGAATTTGCTAGTAATTTAACACCTTTTTTGTGGCTAGAGAAAAATGATATGGCTACAATCATCACGTTTCATCAATCCTTTCTTCACAAAAATCAAGATGATCGACACTGGTCAATCTGTAAATGCTGCAAAAAGATTTGACTAGTTTATTTCTACTATGTGGGATTTTATTGTTTTAAGGAGACTTACCTTCCAAAGATTTTATCTACAAAAAGGAACAAACTTTCTGGGGTCTGAAGGGATTTGTACTTGAAGACACTCCAGTCAGTAGGGGGTCATGCTGAGCATTCTGCAGACAGAACTGTTTCAAATCTGCAGCGGCCTGGGAAACCTGTAAGGACAAGGTAGTGGTAAAAATGCCTTAATGACTATTTCATCACATACCTGCAATAAGTACTACTCTTAAAAGATTAAAGGTGAAGTTATATACTGAACTCACTAAAAATACTACTTGTAAGTAGAGAGTCCTCTATCAGAGTTCTTTGGTAGACTTTTCAACATTTGAGGGGAGGCCTTTTCAAACTTCCCAATGATGCTAATCAAGTATTTTAAGTACATTTATGAAAGGCAAATCTAAGCTATAACATTTAGTAGGTTAGATGAATTAAATTCATTTCAGCATACAATATTTTCAGTGTATGATGAGTTTGTAAGTTGAGAAAGATCTGCAGTTTATAGTACGTTTTCTTTTACTTGCTTATTTAGAAACAGCAAATGATTCCGCTGTATTTATCTGCAAAGCATAATATCTCGCTAGTTTACTGACAGGCTGTTCAGCCTTCCAGCGTCCTTAACATCTTGCTTTTCATTAAAAGCAGCACATAATTAAAAAAAAAAAACTACAATTGTAGCAACTTTTCACTTTGTCATGCAAGCAGTGTTACTAAGCATTTTTCCCTTGAAGAAACTTAAGGGGGCAGCCCCTATTTAAAATAAATTAAAAATATGCATTCATTCACTTTAAGTCTACTTATTCTTATAAGGTGATGTAGAGTATAAACTAACTATAAAGCTAACAAAGTTTCTTCAGTTCTGTTTAGTGGCTTACATATATGAAAACTACTAAATCACCTTTAAGGCAAATACCAATTCTTGAAGAGTCTTATAGAAGATGTTTAACAATTTGCTATCAGCCCTTCTATCACATGAAACTCAGAAAAAAGCTCTTTGTTCAGTTTTGTCCATTTGAACTGCTGATAGCATACTAATAAAACAATTGATCCAATGGTTCAATTAAAGAACACGAGCAATCAAAAGATGCTCCACGTGAGAATATCACAGGAAACCGAGATTTAGGAAGATGGAAAACATAATCTTTTCCATTTTAACTAGCTAAGGAGAGTGAGATTAGATGTCCAGTCCACTGGAAGCTGAATATCTGGACTTTGAAAGGAAATTTAAGTTTCATATTCTCCTATAAAGTTGTATTCAACCTTTTTACATGCCCGAAGATAGGCACCTTCTGCATACTAGCCCAAAGACCCGCAATTATAACCACGGCATTAGTGCATTAGTTTTCAACCTTCTACACCCACAAATCAGTACCAGTCCATTAGGTTCTCTAGTTAACGCACCACAAATATTAACTGGAGAAAAGGATTCATCAAGCTGAGATGAATAAAAACTTTTTGAAATCCACTTGTATGTTGGTTTAGAGCAACAACCCAGAGGAACCAAGAAGCACTTTTAAAATCTTGGTATAAAGAAGTACTTTGACAAAAGGTGTGGCTAAGGTGACAATGTGGGTCACTTAATCACTTAATCACTTAACTTCCCGTTAGTCGTCGATTTGCTCGAGCGGGCGCCAGTAACGTCTCCATTTGTCCCTGTCGCGTGCTAGTGTAGCCCAATGGCATCTCTTCGCTCCGGGAACATGGAGGGCCTCAAACCGATCGTTCATGACCTTGACAAAGAAGTCTGACCATCTGGTAGGTGGGCGGCCACGCGGTCTCTTGACATCCCGTGGAATCCAATCAGTAACAGCTCTAGTCCAACGGTCGTCTTTAAATCTCATTACGTGACCAGCCCATCTGATTTTCGACACCTTGGCAAATGAGACAGCGTCCCTGATCCTTGATCGTCGACGGATGTCAGAACTCCGGATTCGTTCTCTCATTTGAGTGAAACGTGATATTCCAAGCATAGCTCTTTCTATTCTTCTTTGGGAGACCTGAATGGCGTTCTCATCTTGTTTGCGTAGGGCCCAGGTCTCTGAGGCATATGTTAATGCAGGAAGAACAGTGGAATCAAAGAGATGTGCCCAGAGCCGGAGGTTCTTCGTCCTCTTAGCTATTTCTTCGACGTTCTTGAAGGCGTTCCAAGCCGCTCTCTTCCTCCTGCGCAGCTCGGGTGCCAGGTCATTTGTCATGTTGACCTCTCGACCTAGGTACACATAGCTGTTGCATTCGGAGATGGTCGTTCCATTGAGAGCGAATGGGGCGTCAGGAACAAGGCTGTTTCTCATAAACATTGTCTTCGTAAGATTCAGCTGTAGTCCTACCTTTCCACACTCACGGTCAAAGTCGGCCAGCATTTGTGCCGCTTGGCTGATGTTTGGTGTTATTAAAACAATGTCATCAGCAAAGCGGAGGTGGTGTAGTTGCCTACCATCTATCTTCACTCCCATTCCTTCCCATTCCAGTCGTCGCATGATGTTCTCGAGGGTGGCACTGAAGAGTTTTGGTGAAATGGTATCACCCTGCCGCACCCCTCTCTTGACATCAACGATCACTTCTTTGTAGAATGGTGAGATCCTGGTAGTGAATCCGCAATACAGCTCACGGAGGATCCTGATGTATTGGGCTTGAATGCCCTGATTGGCTAGGGCTTCAATGACCGCTTCCGTCTCAACAGAATCAAAGGCCTTCTTTAAATCAATGAACGTTAAGCAGAGCGGCATCTTGAACTCCCGAGAAACCTCAATGAGTTTGGTTATCGTGTGGATATGGTCGATGGTGCTGAATCCTTTGCGGAACCCTGCTTGCTCACATGGTTTCGAACGGGATCGGACCACCGTCTCCTTCGTGCAAAATTCTACTTCACAGAGCGGGGGGAAAGGGCTGCAAAGTTCAAAAAGAGAACTCCCAGAACGACCACCAACTGGGAACTCTTTGGTACTATTGCGGCAACATGGGAAGATGCCATTGTTGACAACATTGACGAGGAATACGATCGACTGGTTCAGCACCTCCATGAATGTGCGAGGAACGCCAAGAGAGAGATAGCCACAAAAAGTCGCCTATCTTCGAAAACTCTTGAGCTAATTCGCCAGCGTGGTTTGGCGCATGCCTCAGGCAACCGCAAGCTAACGTCCGAGCTTGCAAAGCAGTGCAGAGATGCGATCAAGGAAGACCTCAAAGAGAGAAGAGCAGAAGTACTGGTAGATGCGGCAGAAGCCGGGAAAAGTATTCGTAACGCCCGCCTGTCCTTCGCCAACTATAAGACCAAGATGACTGCCCTCCGACGTCCTGATGGATCCATCACATCCTCCAGAACGGCAATGGAGAAGATTATCCATGACTTCTACTCAAATCTCTTCGATAGCCATGTCCACTTGCCGACATACCAAATTCCACAGGATGGGTATGTCGTTCCCAACGTTCTCCCTTCCGAAATCCGACACGCCATTTCGTCAGTAAAGAAGCAAACAGCACCCGGCCCAGACAAGGTCAGACCTGAACACCTGAAGAACCTGCCGTCAGTACTCATCAATACACTGGCTCGGCTCTTCACTCGCTACCTGTCTGAATGCAAGGTTCCATCTCAATGGAAAACCAGCAGGACCGTACTACTGTTCAAGAAGGGAGACATCCATGACATTGGCAACTATCGCCCGATCTGCCTATTGTCTGTCATCTACAAGTTGTTCACTCGAGTCATCCTGAATAGGATTGGCAGAACACTAGATGAAGGACAACCATGTGACAATGTGGGTGTTCATTATTTTTCCACAAAACTGCATAACTTGCTGTTATTCACCGGAGTAGCATTCTGGTATACTAGCTATTAATTTTCTGCCTAGAGAGTAGGTTCCAACTTAACATCCTCTTATCTCAAGGGTCACCTGTTGCCAAAAAAACTTGTAAGCATTAAGGATGCTTAAGAACAGTCAGGTTCCTTATTCCTGGTGTTGCAAAGCCTGACGGTTCAGGGGAAACGAAAAATAAAGCAGGTGCTATGCAGAAAAAAAAGTCATGTGCCAGGTTCATGTGACCAAAGGGAAAGTGTTTCTGAGGTGACATTCAAACTGCCATCTCAATGGCAAGAGATGCAGCCAAGTAACCTTCACTAAGAAACCGATCTGTTAAGAGAACTCCGGGCAGGAGAAAGAGCTTAGACAAAGGCTCTAGACCCGGAACATACTGCTAGCTTCCAGGCACTGTATGAACTGCCATCCAAGAAGCTGAAAGGCTATAATCCTGCTATTGTTAGTGTCCTCTTTCACTCTCAAAAGTGCCCTTTTGACAAGGAAGCAAAAGGCAACCCTACATTCAAGCACTCAAAAGTTTAACAGTAAATATATGCTTTTTTGGTTTTCTTTTGGGAAGAAAACAAAAGTTACAAATATGCATTTATCACTGATAAATGCAACAGATGCCCCAAAATAAAACTCACATTTTCCAACCCTAATTCAAGAAAATCTCACTGTAAGTCTCCAGACAAGATGTCCTTTCCCATGCGCACTGCTACCCGACTATCAAACTGGAAACTTTTTCCCTGGCTTTGGGGCCCCACCCAGCCATGCTCAGGGGTTTCCCCTGGTTCAGAACTCAGGTATTACTCCTGGTGGTGCTCAGGAGACCATATGTGATGCTGGGGTTTGAAACTGGGTGGGCTGCATGAATGCAAGGCAAACGCCCTGCCTGCTGTACCCTCTCTCTCCAGCCCCGAAATGAAAACTGAAAACCCAATCACTGCTGGTGGCTTTCATGATCCCAGCCCTGACGCTCCAAAGAACTGGGTGCACCAGGCGGGGGATAGGAGTTGTCTAGTGTCCTCAGGGCAGGGTACCAGCCACTGAGAGCTTCGTCTCATTTTCTTTGGAGACAGGAGTTAGGCACTGCGGCTTACATTTATCTTTTAGCCCACCTTCTTCTGAGGATCCCCTCTCTTTCCCCCTCCCCCACAACCTGCCCCCCACCCCCCAGCCACTTTACTGCATCATGAAAGGCACATCGTGACCGGGCTGGGTGTTAGGAGCGGCACGATTTCAAAGTCTGAGTTAAACTGAGCCAAGGATGGACGACAGCGTGCCACAAGTGAAACTCGGGAGTCTCGGGACACGCACCCCGAAGTCAAGTATTGGGTCCGAGACCCCGCACGGGAGGGACCCCTCCCAACGGAGTCAGGGGCTTCCCAGGGGGCCCACAAGCCAGTCTCTCTGGCAATTAAGGGCCAGGGACCGGGCGGCTCCTTTCCTCCTCCGGGGCGGGTCACCAGCCCCCGCCCCGCCGTCGTGGAGGCAACTCGGAACAGTTGTTCCGAGTCATCTTGGCGATTTTCACAACCTTGCCCAGAGCCCCGGCAGAGGCCGGGGTCCGCGTTAGCAGGGACCGGTCGGCCCCCGGTGCCTCCTCGGGCCGGCGGGCCATGCTCGCGTCCCAAGGTCAGCAGAGAGCGCGCCCGTCCGTGCCCAGCGGCTCCCAAGTGCAGGGTTGTGGGAGGCACCCGGGTCGCCCCGGACACAGAACGGCTTTGTGAAGCCCAACTGAAGTCAAGCGGCGTCGGGGGTGCTGGGGGTGGAGTGGAGCGGGAGGGCCCGGGGAAACAGGCCGGAGAAGGGGGTAAAAAAAGAAAAAAAAATGTCCGCCCCGAAGTGGAAACAAAAACCAAAAAAGGTTCCTCCGCGGCGAAAACCGAAGGCGGGAAGGGCGCGGCGGGGAGGACGGAGGGCCCGGCCCGGCAGGCCGAGGAGGGGCGGCGGCGGCCGCGGGAGGCGGAGCAGGACGCGGAAAGCCGCGGCCCAGCCCGGAGCCGGCCCGGCCGGAGCAGCGCCCGGGCGGAAGAGGCGCGCGCGCGGCTCCCCTCCCCGGACGGCCCGGCCCGAGCGCACGCGCTCTGGGCTCCTCCGGGGCCGCGCGAGCCCGACGCCAACTTCCTCGGGCCCCACCCGCCCGCTCCCGCTCACCTTCACGCGGTTGAGCCCTGCCTCCAGCCGGAGCTGCTGGACCACTTTCTTCATAGCCGCGACACTGGAGGAACCCGACATGGCGCACGCGAGAGCCGGGCCGGAACGTCGTTCCGGGCGGGTCGGGTCTGGCCGTCTGCAGTTCCACGGCGGGGCGGGGGTGGCGGGGTGGGGGGTGGGGGGGAGGGGCGGAGCTCAGAACTTTGTCTCGAAGTTTCCGGTACTTGGCCGGGCGGCGCCGCGCGTTGCGCGCATGCGCCACCCGTCGCCTCGCGCCGTCGCGGTTCTCGGCCGAGCCCTCTGGCGGGACCCCAAGCCGGAGGGCGGCGGCGAGCGGAGCGCGCGAAAGGGCGGAGCGGACCGCGGGCGTGGACGCGCGCGGCGCAGCCTCTCCCCACCCCCAACTTTCTCTGAGGAGAGGTGGGAAAGGTACCCGCGAGGAGGACTGCTCGGGAGCGGACGGTGGAAAGCAGCCAGGTGCTGGAGGGAGTTTGTCGAAGGTGTGGTGGGGCGAAGAAAGTCCCCCCACCCACACCACACACACACACACACACACACACACACACACACCCCGCCCAGTGTTTTCCCGACGGAGTTGGAGGTGGGGACGGCGGCGGAGACGTCCACACTGGAAGCAGTTCTGCGCGGTCAACCGCTCTGGGTTCCGGTGACTCTGAGCCACTGTGTGTGTGTGTGTGTGTGTGTGTGTGTGTGTGTGTGTGTGTGTACACATACAGAACATACAGAATCACAGCACTGCTGCAAAGTTGTTCATGATTAGGTTTTAAGGCCCTGAGCCACGGGGTGTGCGTGTGTGTGTGTGTGTGTGTGTGTGTGTACATATATAGATCAGGGCACAGTTCCAAAGTTGCTCATGGCTCTGAGCCGCAGTGTGTGTGTGTGTGTGTGTGTGTGTGTGTATGTGTGTACACATACAGAATCACAGCACAGCTGCAAAGTTGTTCATGAATAGGTTTTCAGGCCCTGAGCCACGGGGTGTGAGTGTGTGTGTGTACATATATAGATCAGGGCACAGTTGCAAAGTTGCTCATGGCTCTGAGCCACAGTGTGTGTGTATGTGTGTGTTTGTGTGTACATACATACATATATACAATCACAGCACAATTGCAAAGTTGTTCATGATTAGGTTTTCAGGCTCTGAGCCACGGGGTGTGTGTGTGTGTACATACATAGATCACAGGTAGCACAGTTGCAAAGTTTTTCATGACTCAGAACCGCCGTGTGTGTGTGTGTGTGTGTACATAAATACATATATAGAATCACAGCACAGTTGCAGAGTTGTTCATGATTAGGTTTTCAGACATACGATGTTTCAGCACAACCCTTCCCCTTCACCAGTGTAATTTCTATGAATTTCGAGTCAAGATTAAGAACAGAAGATGATAGATCTACCAATAGTCAGAACCACAGTAGACTATGATCATCCATTTCTGTACTCTATCTTACTGAGACCAGATGTGAACTTGGGATCCTTTTCAGCAGTTTTCTTTTATGTAGTCAATTATCAATAGATGGGATTTAATATGCAAGATAAAAAACAATCTCTCAATCCTGGCAAGGAAGTGAAAGCAAAATTGTACAGTGAGATATTAGACTAGAGCACTATGGTAATTTTTCTCTGGCTATAGAGCTGTCAGAAATTTCTTTGAAATTTTGTTTTAATTTTATTAGTAATAAGAATTGGGAAATCCTAACGGTTGTATGTTAGGAGATAGACGCTATGTGACATGATTTGATTATGATTAACTACGCATTCTAAGAATTTCTGGAGAAGCTAATCAGTATTTTTGGTTTTAATAGCAAATTACCTCAAATAATAAGATTATTGTAAAGAAAACAGTGGTAAGAGGAACGATTGCACTAATGCAATGCCAAGGTGAAAAAGGGAATTTAAGCTTAGAACTCTCCCATCCTTTTAGTCCTGATTCTCTTCGGGCTGTGCTTGAGGGACTAAATGCAGTTCCCAGGAACTAAACAGGACTCAGTTGCACGCAAGACAAGCAGCATACCTGTGGTACTATCTGTACTAATCCTCTCCTTATTTTGTTAACAAATTATTAAAACTTTCTCATATTTGCTTAACTTAAGACTTTCGTACTGCTTCCTGATTTCACATACTACGTTCTTTTTGTTTCAGTATCTACTATGTGTTTTTGAGGCTTTCGTTCTCACAATTTAAGTTCCTAATTCTATTCATGCCAGACCATTTATTTGTCTCTGGGCCACGCAGGAGTAGGTCATTTTAGTACTGATTCACTGGAAGATTATAAAGACAGGTATAATTCAAATGCTTTTGGGGTTGGGAGAGTTAGTACACTGGATAAGGTATTTGCCTTGAACACGGCCAGGTTGAATCCCTGGCACCCCATATGGTTCCCTGAGCCTGCCGTAAATGATCCCTGAGCGCAGAGTCAGAAGGAAGCCCTGAGCATGACAGGCTGTGGCCCCGAAATTTCTTCTGAGGCTATAATGATGGTACTTGTGGGTAAGGAACTTGCCTTGGCTGTGGCTGACCCAGGTTCATTGGGCCCTCAGCACTGTCAAAAGTGATCCTTGAGTATAGAGTCAGAAGTTAGCCCTGAGCACAGCCAGTCATGCACAACCCACAAGCCCCAGAAAGAAATTTGTTCTGAATTTAAAAGTTTGGTTCCTTATGCATCCACAGAGATAAAAAAAAAAAAAAAATTAACCTCTCAATTTGAATACCTGTTAAGAATGCCCAAGTAACTATTGTAAATTTTTATATGAGAGAGAATTTACCATAATTGCATCATTAGATGTATACTATATGTGGCTGAGTTGTGTTTTGTTAAAAGACTAAGTTAGTACTATGGCAGAAAGAACCTTTGAATAGATAGAAATGAAATAGGTCAAGTGTTCTTAACGCAACAGTATATTTTAATAGTGTTAAAATGACAAATCGCATTTTAAGTTTTAATCACTTTAATAAGTATACCATTATATAGGAAGTAAATATAAAAATGATTTTGAAAAATGTGGACTCCAGAGTATAATCTTTTATTTTGACAATATTAAAAACAATTAGTGGTCTGGTAGGATGTTAAACAGATCACAGACATTTTCAGGTTATTTGGGATTTGAGTGGGATTTGGTTGGTTTTGGGTTTTGGATCACATTTCAGTTCAGGAAAGATGGGGGATGGATCACGTGGTGTCATGATTGAACCCAGAGCTTCTGAGTGCAAAGCATGTGCTCCTGCCTTTTGAGCTACCTTCCCAGCCCTGAATTTTAATTTTTGTTAAATTTAAATTACCATCTCAGTTTAAATCAGGATAGAGCAATGCTTTGAAATCTTGAAAAAGTTTCTGCTCTGGTGGTGGTGTGATTAGTATACTAAGGATCATCTTATTTTGATAAAGTTCTTAGGGCAATTCATATCAACATTATTCTTTGATTTATTATATATTTTTAATTTTCTTGTCTATTATAAGTTATTTTAAATCCTATCATCAGGACATCTTTTTATGACGTCTTATTATCTCATTATCTCATTCCTACTTTGGACAAACTTGCAGGCTATCGAATGTAGCCTGCCCACAGGGCAGAGTCTGGCAAACTCCCCGTGGCGTACCAAATATGCCAAATACCAGTAACAATGATGGGTCTCATTCTCCTAAAGACCCTTGAATATAATCTCAGGGCTAGGATGAAAGAGACGTTACTGGGGCCTGCTCGAGGCAATCGATGAATAACAGGATGATGAAATGAATGAAATAAAATCATCAGTACCAAAATATTGCCTGATACAGATTGACATTTTTTTGCTATTGAGTTACCAATTCCAGGAGAATTACTAATGATAAAGCTGTTTATGGGACTGGAGCACAGCAGGTATGGTGTTTCCCTTGCACACAGCTGACCCGGATTTGATTCCCAGCATCCCATATGGTCCCCTGAGCACCGCCAGGAGTAAATTCTGAGTGCAGAGCCAGTAGTAACCCCTGTGCATTGCCGGTGGGGGGAAAAAAAACTGGTCACCATTATTATACCTATTTATATAAATTAAGTCTTCCTACTTAAAAAAGTATATTGGACTATATTGTAAATGCCATATAAATTTGTCCTTAACTTTTTGGCTAAGAGAAAATGAATGGTTTAGAATAACAAAATATGCTTAATTGTAGTCCATTATAATGAATTTACCACTTAATTTTATAGTATGAATGTTCATGTCAATGTAATTATCAAAGCTGTTTACTGGTAGTATATATTTTTAAATTAGAATAAGACTATATATATTCTTAAGATTTAATTTAAAATTTTAAGTCTTTATGGTTTTCTTTTCACTTTTTGAACAAATTAGAGACAATAAATGAATGGAATACTTTTTTCCAGAAACCAAACATCTATTATAACTTTTATTAACTTATGCTGAAATGAAAAGAAAGATGTGAATACACACTATTTCAACTGACAATTATACTATGGAGACATTAGTGAATATGTCCATGGATCCTAGTCAGTCATCCTCATCAGAGGTAAGAAAATCTTTTTGTACTAAAATATAAAAACCCTTATTCTTTTTGAAAAGGTTTGATAAAGCATAGTATTGTTATATAGTATAACTAGGGATTTATCTTTTTTAAATAGCTTCACTGTCAGCTGTGTGCAGATGTCTTAAATTGTTGACTAATATTCTTTCATGAAAAAGTATAAAAGTAAAGGCATATATCTCAACCTGAGATGTGTACTTAATTTAATTTTAGTCTGTTTTAAACGAATTTGAGTCAGACATTCAGTTCAAGAATCATCCTAGCAAAAGCACAGCGGGTAGAGCCTTTGTTTTGCACATGGCTGACCCAGGTTTGATTCTCAGCATCCCATATGGTCCCTCGAGCACCGCCAGGAATGATTCTTTGTTTGTTTGTTTGTTTGTTTGTTTTTTATGTAGGAGTACTGCTATTTATTCAGCCACTGATTAGCTGAATGAATTGGGCATGAACTCCACCTTACTGGGTTTTTTTTTTCATTTTTTATAATTTTATTTATTGAATCACCATGAGAGCAGTTACAAAGCTTTCGGGTTTAAGTCTCTGTCATACAATGAAACACCCGTACCTTCACCAGTGCCCATTCTCCACCCCCAAAAACCCCAGTATGCCCCCATCCCACACCCTTCCCCTACCTGTGGGGCAGATGATTTCCACATTATGGTCTCTCTACTTTGATCACATTCAATATTTTGACACCAGACCCACCATTATTATTTGGGATTTTACTCCAACATTCAGATCTGCTGAAAAGGCAACAGTAGACAATTTGTTTTCTATTGCTGGTTATGAATAACATATGGTGTCGCATGGCTGCAGTAGTGGCAGCATGATTTTGGAATTCCAAAGTTTTAACAGTTAAATCTGGAGGGATTTCTGCCAAAACCTGCTGGGTTCCAAGATTTGCTCCTGAGTCTCTGGGATCATGGCCGTTAAGCAGCTTGATCAGGAGCCAGAGAGACCATTCGTGGGCGGTGACTCGGGATCTCCTTGGGATGGGGAGGGGGAAAGGGCCGGCTCCACCCCAATCCCATGAGACCTCATGTGTCTCGTCACGGAGGGCCCAAACCTGACTGTCCAGTGTCCTCTGGAGGATGGAGGCCACCAAGCCGCCCAAGGGTAGCAGGCGGAGGGACAACACCCTTTTCCCCCCTGGGGTGGCCCTGCGACAGTAATCTACTGCAGGGTCCGTACGCATTTCTGCCAAAAGCTGCTGGGTTTCAAGATTTGTTTCTGAGTCCCTGGGATCATGGCCGTTAAGCAGCTTGATCAGGAGCCAAGGAGGCCATTTGTGGGCAGTGACTTGGGGTCTCATTGGAGTGGGGAGGAAAGGGCCGGCTCCACCCCCATCCCTTGTGGCCCCACGTGTCTCGTCACTACGGGCCCAAAACTGTCCAGTGGCCTCTGGAGGATGGTGGGCCACTGGGCCGCCAGGGGGAAATGCCAAGGCATGTAACCTATTACCACCTGGGTTGGCCCAGAACTGGTAACCTGCTGCAGGAACTGGACTCATTTCTGCCAAAAGCCGCTGGGTTTTGAGATTTGTTTCTGAGTCTCTGGGATCATGGCCATTAAGCAGTTCAATCAGGAACCAGAGAGGCCATGCCTCCAGTTATATAACTGAGCCGGAGGTGGTTTGTGGGTGTGTTTCCCACATACCTAACTTTTTGGCCATTTACTTTCTTGGTAAACTTTGCACCAAGTTTTGGGGGTCTGGCCAAAGGCATAGCAGCAATTTTGAGGTATCTGAAAGTCTGAGGCGCCATCAGGCTTCTGATGCGCTCGCCTCACAGGTACAGATTGACCTACTGGCGGCACCATACCCCTTAGGAGTGATTTTTGAGTACAGAGCCAGAAATAACTCCTGATCATCACTGGGTGTGACCCAAAAAGGAAAAAAAAAAAAAAGAATCATCCTATAGGGGCCAGAATGATAGCACAGCAGGTTGGGCTTTTGCCTTGCATGTGCCGACCAGGGTTCGATCCCCAGCATCCCATATGTCCCCCGAGTACCACCAGGAGTAATTCCTGAGTGAATGAGCCAGGAGTAACCCTTGTGCATTGCCAGGTGTGACCCAAAATGAAAAAAACAAATCCTATAAAATCACTAATTACTGTCATATTTACTAAAATTTTAAAGTTCTTTCAGATCTTTAACATTTTTATGTTAAATAATACATTTATAATTATTGTAATGCTTTGATTTTTAATATCTAGTTTAAAAATTTATTAGACAAAATTTAATATTTGCTTTACTTATGCTGTATCAGCTAGTTTTATAAATACATGATATTATAAATACATACCTCTTTTTGAGGTTATAGCAAAATATTAATAGGAAAAAGATTGGATATACAAATACAGACAGTCTTAGAGACGTGCTAGGTAAAACCACCATTCTTTTTCTAATCACTTGTCAAGATTAAGTACTTCCTGGAGTTTTGAGAAACAAATACTTCTCAAAATTCAGTGCTTATTCCTTTTCTGGTGCTGAGATGTATCAGTCGTTACACTATGACAGGAAAAAAATATATAAAGTATAAAGACTCACAAGATTACTCAAATGGAATAAGCAGGATATTAATGTAAGGGAGAAACTGATTGTAAGAAAACTGATGTTGGTATTGTAGTATTATTTAAGACAACAAAAAGAATCCTGTATTTCAAAGATGTTAGAGTAATCTAGGATGTATGCATAACATTATTTACAGGGAAAATGTATCCCAGGGAAAAGTGTCAAGTGGCTAAGTTAAGAATAGATGTTAACGTCTTCTATTTTTTCTTTACATCTTTATTTTAGTTATGATTGTTAAAATTCTAGAGAACATCAATTTTTTTCTGCTTGAAAAATATTTTAACTAATATTCTTCTTAACTTATTCAGTTGGTGGAACTTCATGTTTTTTATGTCCCTGAAGGATCATGGAACTATAAGTTAAATACTGTTTCAATGAATGTTATTGACAAATTCATTTCAGCTGGATTTATAAGGCAAGTATTTTGTAGTTATATGTAAATGTTCCTAACAAAGAAAAGAGCAATTATTTCTTACAAATAAAATGTTTACTGAAAATATGAATCATATAACTAAATAGTACTGTTAGATAAATTAAACAGTGCTACAGAAACATTTCACTTCATAAAAATGCTGCCACCAAGAATAACCTGAATATTATTATGGCTGTACACAAAGGAAATTAAGAAATTTCTGAATTAGATATCTGTTGAAAACTGAATAATAAACAACCCAGAATTTCCACAATAACTTCTTCTCAACCTGTATAAAAATTAAGACACGATGGGCTGGAGTGATAGCACAGCAGGTAGGATATTTGCCTTGCATGAGGTTAACCCTGGTTTGATTCCCAGCATCCCATATGGTCCCCTGAGCACTGCCAGGAGTAATTCCTGAGTTCAAAGCCAGGAGTAACCCCTGTGCATTGCCGGGTGTGACCCAAAAAGAAAAAAAAAATTAAGACACAATACATGTATAGTGTAAATGTGTGCGCATGCACACACAGATTTATGTTTGTGTATATACATGTATGTATATATATATGTATACACCCACACACACATATGTATATGTATTATGTCTGCATTCACTGAATTACATAGCACTATGTGACCTGACTGTATTTCTCTTGAACATACTTTAAACACCTCATATTCCCCATAACTTTTCATAAAGAACACTAGTTTTCTTTCTGTTCTGGAGCACAACAGACTTGTCTTTAGGATTCTTGCACTTAGATTCTTTTTTCTAGACTGCCTTATTCTGCCTCATTTAGATCTCATTACTCAGCTACTGGGGCTGGAGTGATAGCACAGCGGTAGGGCGTTTGCCTTGCACGCAGCCAACATAGCCGACCTGAGTTTGATTCCTCCGCCCCTCTCAGAGAGCCCTGCAAGCTACCGAGAGTATCTTGCCCGCATGGCAAAGCCTAGCAAGCTACCCGTGACGTATTCAGTATGCCAAACACAGTAACAATGAGTCTCACAATGGAGACGTTATTGGGCCCGCTCGAGCAAATCGATGAACAACGGGAGGACTGTGACTGTGACTCAGCTACTACTTTTTTGTTGAGATCATTTCTGATCACTGTATTTTTTTTTCTTTTTTGGGTCACACTCAGCAATGCTCAGGGGTTATTCCTGGCTCTGCACTCAGGAATTACTCCTGGCGGTGCTTGAGGGACCATATGGGATGCTGGGGATCGAACCCAGGTCGGTTTGCCAAGCAAACGCCCTACCCGCTGTGCTATCACTCCAGCCCTGATCGGTCACGGTCCAGTCACAGTCCTCCCGTTGTTCATCGATTTGCTCCAGCGGGCCCTGATCACTGTATTTTAAAATACAGCTATTGTAACTTGTTCCCTTCCCTACTCAATTTTTTCTAAAATACTTAAAAGTATATCATTAGTGATATATTTCCTATTTTGTTTGTTCTTTTTTTCTCCCCCACCACTCCTTGTAAGGTCAGTAAGAGCAGATGTTTATCTCAGTTTTGTTAACTGCCATATTTCCATCTCTTAGAATTTGCCTGATAATTTGAATCAAATGCTTAAAAAATTTTTGATTAATTGAATTTTTATGTCTTCCACAAGATCCTTATAAAACAGAACTCGGAAGAAGCCCAAAAGTGACAAGTTTAAATTTTAGACATTGAAGAATGAAGTATGCCTTATGATCAAAGATGTGGAATCTGATATTTTATCAGCAAAGAAATTTAAACATTGTCTTTCAACTTCTAAAATAAATATCTATGGTGAAGCCATTCTTTTAATATGTGTATAAAAGTAGTTATGAAACTTTCATAGAAAGCGTTCTTTTTACAATTATGTTTGGAGGTAGATGAGAAAAGTGGAGAAGCATTTTCCTGTTCAGTACAAAAAAGGACTTTCATGGCTAGAGAGTTCAAAAGTCCAAATGCATTCTCTGCATTCAGTGAGCTCTGGTTTGAGCCCTAACATTGTGCAGTCACGAGCACTGCCTAAAGTGACCCCTGAGCACTGACCTAAGAGTTGCCCTGAGAACCACTGAGTTTGTCTCCTAAACAGAAACAAAAAGGACTTTCTATGTTCGTGTGTAATTTGAAAAGGTAGACTTTAAATTTATTTAAAAGATACTGACATCATAGAAATTTATTTAAAAGTTACTGAAGTCATAGAAAGTACCCAGAACTATAGAAACATAACATTACTGAGGTTATAAATACTTTAAATTAGTATTACGCTTGATATAATTGGCTAAAGTTATTCTATCTTGAGTATCATCGAAACTGATTTTGTTTTACCTTATAACATAATGTCATGATATTTCAGAATATCTCCTGACCTTACTCTACAAGCCCTGAGGGAAAGACTTGTTGAGTTTCTTGGTGAAGATGCTATTGCAGAAAAATTTTTATTTCTGAAATGCATTGGAAATAATCTGGCTGTGGTAAGTTTCTTATTTTTCCCTTTTGATTAAACAAAAGCATACCTTAACAAATTGTGATTTATAAATACTTATTACTCAGATTCAATCATAGTGAAAATATTATCAATAAATAGATCAAGAATAGATCATATTTGGCATATTTTGGGGTGGGATTGTTTTGCATGTATATTTCCTTAGAAAAAATATAGAAATTTCAAGTATGCATATCACTATCACTATCATCCTGTTGTTCATCGATTTGCTCGAGCAGGCACCAGTCTCCATTTGTTCTTGTCATGTGTTAGTGTAGCCCGATAGTATATTGGGGGTTCTCTCAGGATTGGGAATGAGGACCATCATATGTATATATTTATTTTATGTAATTTCAAATATGTATGTAATTTAAGGGATGATCTTTTAATGTTTTTCTAATATGCGTTTGTGTTATGGGGGAAATAGATTCCTTTGTATCAAGTGCAACAAGTCTTTTTTGGTCTGAAATTTTTTGATGCTGTTATCTTTTTGATATTTATTGAATACTTCTATTTGTAGTTTCTATAACCTAATGGTGATTTCCTAGCTGGAATTCTTAATTTAACAAGCCTTCAGATATTAAGATTTTAGAGGCTGAGAGATAGGAAGTGGTGTTATTTTTTAAATTATTTTTGTTCTCTTTTTCCCACCCTTTTGTTGTCGGTAATGGTAATGCAATGAACAGTGGATTACACATGCCTGGCAGTGGTGCTTTTTCCATTTTAAAGTTGTCCACTGCATGGGGCTGGAGCAGCGGGTAGGGCATTTGCCTTGCATGCAGCCAACCCAGGTTCGATTCCCAGCATCCCATATGGTCTCCCGAGCATCGCCAGGAGTGATTCCTGAGTGCATGAACCAGGAATAACTCCTGTGCATCGATCGTCGGGTGTGACCCAAAAAAGCAAAAAAAAGGAAAAAAAAAAGTTGTTCATTGCAGGTCATAGATAAGGTCCCACGTTTACACACTTGGTGAGGCACTCACCAAGATTTGCACTCATTCAGTTGTAGTATGTGCACATGTGTTCTCTGGGACTTGTACTCTTAGTTGAAGCACATAATTTATAGTTTTGAACTTGCCGTGAATTACTGCAGTGTTCATCAGTGATTTGAACTCACGAATATACATTTAAAAGCAGGTGCTGTAACCAGAGCACTAGTTCTTTGGGCCCAAGGTTTCAGATATTTCATTTTAACTGTCTTCCCGTTGTTCATCAATTTGCTCAAGCAGGCCCAGTAACATCTCCATTGTGAGACTTCTTGTTACTTTGTTTGGCATATTGAATACTCTCGATAACTTGCCAGGCTCTCCGAGAGGGGCAGAGGAATCGAACCTGGCTCGGCCAGGCTGGATGCGCACAAGGTGAACGCCCTACCGCTGTGCTATAAGTTTATTTCTTTAATCAAAATTTTTTATTTTGAGAGTGCCTGAGTGATAGTACAATGAATAGGACATTTGCCTTGCATGTGGCTGACCCAGATTTGATCCCTAACATCCCATATAGTCCCCCTGAGCACAGGAGTAATTTCTGAGAGCAGAGCCTGGAGCAACCATGAGCACCGTTGGGTGTGACACAAAAAGAAAAAAAATTCTTTTTTTTTTTTAATTTATGGGAGAATTTGAGCCATAGCTAGAAGCTGTGGCTGGCTTCTCTGCTCAGGGATCACTCCGGGTAGTGCTCAGGGATCTAACTTAGGCCAGACATATTCAAGGCAAGCACCTTAACCCCAATACTATATCACCAGCCCCAAGAGTTTTCATTTTTAAATTCTTTAACAGGTAGTACTTTCTACTACACTCTAGTTAAGATACTGTGTCATTATTATGTACTAATTAATGTTGCACTAATAATTAGTATATTGTTATAAATATACTAATTATGTACTAATTTTTTTTTAAGATCTGCCATTAGGCTATAGCCTCTGTGTGTAAGAACTTTGTTATAACTAGCATCTGACTAGGTGCTTAGCATCATGTAGATACTTAGTGAAAAGTTAAATAATGTTAGTGGAAAACAAAGCAGTTCATCCGAAGGTAGTAGTTACTATAACCTCAATAGTACTATTTTGGAGTGAAATGTTTATTTTTTTTTAAATACCACTTATTTTACACTAAGTATCTCCCTAGTACTAAATAATGCTGTTCCACCCCAGTACTAAATAATGCTCTTTAGTACTGAGAGTGTTTTGTGAGATTTTTTTAGGAACAACTAGTAAATTTGAACTATTTTTTATCGATCTCTAGTTTGGCACAATACTAATATTTGCAGATCTTCAAGTTAGTTATTTGTAATTGGAGGAAAAATAACAAATCTCAGCATTTTGTTCTTTTGTATTATATGTAAAATTATAAAATATCAATCTCAGATGATTATAAGATTGGATACTTCAGTCAGATTACCTGATTTTGAATACCACTTTGGAAACCTCCAGTTTTAAAATCTTAGACCCATCATTTAACTTCTAGTCTCCTCA
This sequence comes from Sorex fumeus, assembly GCF_029834395.1. Lineage (NCBI taxonomy): Eukaryota > Metazoa > Chordata > Mammalia > Eulipotyphla > Soricidae > Sorex > Sorex fumeus. The sequence continues at coordinate 17,194,317 of NW_026606104.1, read as the reverse complement.
ATCTTACTATTTTTGAACTAATATTTTTGTGCTTTTCACATGGGATTGTGAGGATTAATATAATCCATATATTTTAGGACAAGTTCTTTACATAGTGAATCCATGCTAGCAAAAACAATAATTGTTATTAAAGTATGTGGTAGTATTTATGTTTAATACAATTAACGGAAATAGAATTACATTTTATGTTTTTTAGAATCTAGACTTAGCTATCAGCTTTTAGAATTAATTATCACGTCAAATTACGTATACCTTCTTCAGGAAAATAGGGTAAAAGCAGTTTTAAAATGTGAAAGTTTTCATGCTTTTCTCATTTATTTCTAGGTAAAGGCAAAGCAGGAATCTGAACTGAAACTTAAATCATTTGCTCCTCCACATGTATGTAATGATTTTAAGTTTATGTTGATTTTTCAAGTTACTGTATTTCATATTACAAAATAATTTCCTATGTGTTTTAGGCTCTTCAACCAGAATTATATTTGCTTCCTATAGTGGATCATTTAGGAAATGTTTTTTCAGCTTCAACAACAGTTTCTTTAGATGACCAGCAGATCAATAATAATGTTGCTGAAGATGATGGAATAATCCAGGAGCCATTTAATATAGTTTTGCCAAATGAAGAACCTGGAACAGAGTCCAGTCTTTTAGAAAGTATTGTGAAAGAACTTCTTGACAAGAATTGGGAAGAAGGTGACTTCAACTGCAGTGGGGAAGACGGAGTTTATTATAGTACATTTTAGTAGTCAGATCTGTTAGCAAATTCTGGGAAAATCTCATTTTACAATTATGGGCAGTAAAGAGGAAAACTACAGTTCAGTTCAATTTGGTGCTTAAAATAATGTTCTTGCCTAATGGGAGAAAAATAATTAAGTATTATTCTAAGATAAAACTAAATCAAAATACAACACTTTATGAACTGTACTATTTTTTACTTCCTTTATAATAGTTTCGGATAAAATTATGTCTAAAGGAGATTATTGCACTAACATTGGTATTCATTATCATGTGTCCAGAAATATCTTATTCAGGAAAATAATGCCAGACCAAAACTGTAGGATAACATTGGTTTGTCCTTTCTCCCTGGCTGCAGGGAGCTTAGGTTTATTGCGTTACACCCATCACAGTGCTCCCAAGGCACTCCCATTCCTCTGTGTTTATCTTTAACTTCTTCTCTGTGTTCTGCTTCCCCAACCAGTTAATCACCATTTTCCCCTAAGCAATACCTGTGACTTGTAAAGTCAAATTTCTCAGAAATCTCTGATTTTGTATTTGTAAGTGAAATAATGCTTTTCTTCTTCCCTTATGTTCTTTGTATAGTTTACTTCAGAGCAATGTCCTTTTTGTATAGACACAGGAAGACAGTTAATGGTATGCTTTTGTAACTTGGGAGTTAATTGTCTCCGAATAATATTCACTCCTGGGCATCTGAGTGAGATGTCCCTAGGAGAGCCACCCTACATGCTTAATGTGTCTCTTACTGTGTCCTTACAAAATGACGATATTAAGAAGTAGAATTAAGATGAATGTTTAAATGGTTGTTGAACTAAGGAAAGGAGAAACACACCCCTATGTAGTGGCTCTTGAATGGATCTCCTGGCTGCAAGAGATCTTTGTCTTATTTTAGAAGAGATTCCCTCAGAAGGAAGGGCTTTCATATGTTGGTTGTGGCACCTCACCTGAGTGTAGTTGCTACCCCCAATGCTTGAAGGTTGAGTACTAGACTGAGACGATGAGAAGGATCACAGAAAGACCACCATGGGGGACAGGAGGAGACAGGAATGAGGGGCAGCGTGGGACAGGAGACAGGAATGAGGGGCAGCGTGATACTGGAATGGGGAGCTTAGTGAGACTGGAACAGGCGGTGGGGAGAATGGAATAAATGGCAACTGACCAGTCTGGTGGCCCTGTTCCTCCTTCACGTGTCTGCTGGTGGCTGCTACAGGCCGGGTTGGGGAAGCCACTCATGGTGGCAGAAGAGAGAGACCATGCCACCGCTGCCACTCTATTTATTTAGTGTTTACACACAAAACATAAGTGGGATTTTTAGTCGTACCTCAGGGGACCTAGGGGCTGTTCCATGCTGGATGTGGGGGTCACTCCTGATGATGCTAAGGGAACCACACAGTGCCAAGGATTGAGCTATGACTTCCTGCATGCAAAACATATGTTTCAACCTGTTGAGCTATCTCTCTGGTCCATGCACTAAGAAAAACTTTTATGTTGTAAGACGTTTGTATTTCAGTGAGTTAATATTTTATTTGGTTGTAGCTGTCAATTTACTGATGATTTGATTTGGAACAAATGGTAGTTAAAATAATAAATATATACGTAAATATGATACTGCATTCTGCAAATCAATACAAAAAATAGTTGAATTCTTTTACCTCATATATACAACAAATGTGTATTTGAAATGGAAGAGCAAAAATGTTAAATATTTATAAATGAATGAGTTCCTCTAATGACAATACCTAATACTAGTGCAAAATAAGGTACTAAAATAGTTCTTAAACACTTGCATTTTCTGACTTTAATTATAGCAGATCTTTTATCTAAAGTTCACACTATGCCCAGTGATATTTCTTTAATTTTGAGCACATTTAATAATTCACTGTTCTGATGTGATTTAGTATTTCTAATGAGACATGCGGATAAGATCATCTGTTTGATTACTTAATACTGGGCCCGCTCGAGCAAATCGACGATCAACGGGAGGGCCTTTACCTTTACCTTTACTTAATGCCAGTGAGATGCACAATGACAGTCTTTACTTCTTTTATCTAGGCATTTCTGCAGTGTTACTTTCCAATATTACTTTCCAATCATGGTATCATTTAAAGGCTAAACGAAAAATAATACAGCAAGCAAAAATTCAGAGTGGAATACCAATATTCCTAAAAAAAATCAAAATTCCAATTCATAAATCTATGGAGTAATATATTTCATATCCTAGTATCTTGGCCAAATTGCTGAACTATGCTACTTGTACAACCCCCCTAAAATGTTTGTTATATTTAATCTGATTATTCTGTGCCAGTACAGGTTTTATGTGGTATTAATTTATGGGTAGGTACTCAAAACATAATGCTATAAACAGAAGACCACTCTGCTTATTTTTTAAAGTTCTAGTGACTGGGGAGATAGCCCACATAGTAGAACACATGGCTGGGATGGGGGAGCCCTGAGTTTGATCCTGGGCACCTTATGGCTGGCTCACTCTCAGCACTGCTGGTTTTAGCTTAGATATCCTCAAGTACTGCTGGACCAGAACTTCTCTGGGTCAGAAGACCAAACTGACCTGCACCCAGGTGCTGAGAGTTGCTAGGCGTAAGCTCCACCCTTCTCTATACCCAGATAGTAATAGCCCCTATAAAAATTGTTCTAGAAACATTAGTAAGTGTGAAAAAGAAAATAAGCATAAGGAAATAAAGGACTTGAGTGAGTGCTTTGCATGAACTAGTTTCTGAGTTCGACCTGCTGAGAACCACTAGGAGAGCTGGCCTAACCAGCATTGTGTTGTGTGGCCAAGCATTGAACTATCATACCACAGAGACTGGATGAGCATGATAGAATTCCTCAAGGCTCTCTAAATACTGTTTAGAAGGCCCTTCTCTGCCTTCAGAGAAATAAAATATTGTCAATAATTCCACCATTCAGATATAACTTATTACAATTTTGGTATATACTAGTCCAGTTATTATATTTTAGTTCTTATTCATAATGCTATTTTTTTAAATGAAGACACATAAAATGTGAAAAAGACATGAAGAAATGAAGTTCACCTGTAAAATCTCTTAGTTTAGAATATATCAGGCATTTGATATCAATGAATATAGAGCTACATCCTTATACAATTCCTTTGTATAATTTAATCCTGTATTATGTTTTTGTCATCATGAATAGAATTGTAACATTTTTCTCAATTTACTTTTATACATTTGTCCTTTGGAGCCATAGCACAGTGGTAGGGTGTTTGCCTTGCATGCAGCCAACATGGCTGACCCGAGTTCGATTCCTCCGCCCCTCTCGGAGAGCCCGGCAAGCTACCGAGAGTATCTCGCCCGCAAGGCAGAGCCTGGCAAGCTCCCTGTGACGTATTCGATATGCCAAACACAGAAACAACAAAGTCTCCAATGGAGACGTTACTGGGCCCGCTCGAGCAAATCGATGAACAACGGGAGAGCCTTTACCTTTCTTAGACATGTAATAACTTTCAGAGATTGTGCTTTTTTTTTTTCTTTTTGGGTCACACCCGGCAATGCACAGGGGTTTATTCTTGGCTCTGCATTCAGGAATTACTCCTGGCGGTGCTCAGGGGACCATATGGGATGCTGGGAATCGAACTCAGGTCGTCTGAACTCAGGTCGGCTGCGTGCAAGGCAAACGCCCTACCCACTGTGCTATTGCTCCAGCCCTCGAGATTGTGCTTTTTTGTTATCAGAATTTTCTAAACTGCGTCTCTCTTCTCTAGTCATATCCTCTGTGGTTCCTAATAGAGATAATTACTACTTTGATTTTTTGCATTGTTCTCTGACTTTCATGTGAGAGTATGATACAGTGCCAACTATGGCATAGTTTCAGAGGTAATAACCTGTCTAAAACTAAACTAATATGGACTTCAGTTTGTAAAACATTGTCACAAGCTTTGTGACATGGCTTTTTAAATAGTAGTTTGTTTTCATCTAAATAAAAAATTTCTCCAATGGGAGAAAGGAGAGAAAAACCAATGCATTAACATCATCAAGTTTGAGAATCTTTTGCTTGTATATCACCCGTAGAAGATTAGTGTCTTAGTGTTAATGTTTTAAAGACAGATTGTAATTTTAAATTGTAATTTTAAAGACAGTGTAATTTTAAAAGTTCTATCAAAATAAAGGAATAGCGGGAGAGATAGTTCAGTGGGTTGAGCTCATGATTTTGATGTGGGAGATGTGGGTACAATCCTTGGTCTGTCAGGAATTTCCAGGAGCGATCCCTGAGCACAGAGCCGAAAGTACTCCCAAGCACCACTGTGTGTGTCCCCTGAGATAATGAAGGGATATTTGTGAATAGAAATAGAAAATAGCAAATGATAGTAATTGTTCCATATTTATTTTTCCTAGAAGGTTTCTCAAAATATTATTTCAAAAGATGCTTTTGGCAAAAACTTTCTGGAGTCCATAAGTTTGAGTAAAGCCCAATTTATTCCTGTCTGGTAAATTCACATGATACATAAAAACAGAGACATCCTTTGTGTTTGTGTGTTATATTCCTGTTAGTGTGATTTAAACCAGTTTTTCCCAAACTGAATTGTAACAAGAATTCTTCTTTCTTGTAACCTTTATGTTTCATAAAATTCACTTTGTGAATTGTTGGTTTATGGTACATATAGTAAAAATTTATAGAGATCGTGAACAGAAGACAAAGTTATAGTATGTAATAAAGTATTATTTTTAGTATTTTTTTAATGCCATGAACTTTTTTTGCATGTACATGAATGTCCAGCAGAATCAGCTGAGGAGAAAGATAATTCAAAAGAAAACAAGGCTGGAGAAAATCAAAGTGAAAATTCTGAATTGCTCAGATCTCTGGAAGATTCAAAAAATGAAAATAATAACAGTGAAAACAGGTAATTAGATACTCTTTTCATAAACTGTCATAAACTGTCATCAAGAGTGAGATATAAATAATTGTAAGGATACCTCATTAGACAAAGACAAGAGTGAAGCTAGTGACTGATTCATTAAAACTATATTTTTCTGATCTATACCAGTAGTCTTTTCAGTATAACAGCTAGTGGTTTTTTCATTTGGGGACACATCCAGCAGAGCTTGTGGGCTTCTCCCAGCTCTGAGAAGTGCATTTTAAGTAATGTTGCAGGGGGCAGCTGGTGCTGGAGATCAAACCCAGGCCTGCCCTACATGAAGAGTTTGTGCACTAGCTCTTTGAGTTATCTCTGTTTGGTCTATCTTCTTCAGCATAAATGAGGCTTAGTTTATTGCTGTACTTTACTCTGCTGTAATTCTTTTTTCCTTCAAGGGAAACCTCATAACAGAAAATTTTCTGTCTTTGCTTTTCTCAGAACTTATTTTTCTGCCTCCAGTTCTTGTTATAAGTAGCACTGTATCACTGTCTTCTTGTTGTTCATTGATTTGCTTGAGCAGGCACCAGTAATGTCTCCATTATGAGACTTCTTTTTACTGTTTTAGGCATATCAAATATGCCACGGGGAGCTTGCCAGGCTCTGCCATGTTGGCGGGATATTCTCGGTACCTTGCCGGGCTCTCCGAGAGAGATAGAGGAATCAAACCCGGGTCTCCCGCGTGCAAGGCAAATGCCCTACCCGCTGTATTATGGCTCCAGCCCAGAGCCAGGAGTAACCCCGGACAATCACTAGTTGTGATCCTCCCATCACCTCACAAAACAAAAAGAAACTGAAGTCAGTCTTGAATCCACAGGATTTGCTAGGATCCCTGAGATCTGGCAGGATTGATCCTTGAGCACTGAGTTTGGAGAACTCATTGAGCACTGGTAGGTGTGGCTAAACTCAAATACAGCAAAACAAACAAACAAAGTGACTTCAAATTGGAGAGAGACGGGCACTCAGGCTACAACCTACATCCAAGGCTCCTTCCTGAAACTCAAGAGACAGAGGCTGTGGAAGTCTGTGCGTGCCTGTCACTACATCATGTCACCACATCACTCTCCTCCCTTTGTTATAAGTAAACTCATCAATATGCTTGACTTTCACATTTGGATACTGTCTTTCATAATTAGTACTTAGACAAAAGTCTTCTGAATTCTAAAAGGAGTTATTCACAAAATAACTATAAACAAAACATGTTTATAAAAATATCAGTTATTTCATCTTGCTGAAGATAACTAGACTTTGATTTGATTTTAACTATAAGAAAATTTAATTTATTATCTATACTAAATACGGCTTATGCTAATCAATGATTCTAAAAGATAATATGACAGTAGTCTCAGGATTACTTATAATTGTTAATTTTTTGTGTTGACAGAATAGTAAGTGATATATATATAAATATGAAGAGCTAATATTCATGACTTCTTATTTTAATATCACTTGTAAATCCTTTCTTTTAAGTGCTTCTTGGAAAAATGAAGATGATAGACTTTGTGTCATTAGAAAAGAAGACAACCAGGTGTGATAAGAAATATTAAGTTTTGCATTGCAAGAAAATAATTATATTGAATTTGAAATTACTGATTAATGAGTAATGTCTAAGTTTTCTAATCTTAGAGTTTATCATGTGGGAGGTATACTTCAAGAAATTGAAGGAGGAGCCGGAGTGATAGCACAGCGGGTAGGGCATTTGCTTTCCACACAGCCGACCCGGGTTCAATCCCTGGCATCCCATATGGACCCCTGAGCACTGCCAGGAGTAATTCCTGACTGCAGAGCTGGGAGTAATCCCTGAGTATTGCTGAGTGTGACCCAAAAGGAAGGAAGGGAGGGAGGGAGGGGGAGGGAGGGGAAGGAAGGAGAGGACAGAAGAGGAGAGGAGAGGAGAGGAGAGGAGAGGAGAGGAGAGGAGAGGAGAGGAGAGGAGAGGAGGAGAGAGGAGAAAGAAAAGAAATTAAAGAAAAGCGCTGAAGAGGTAGTATGAAGAGGCAGTATATGGATTAAGGTTCTTGCCTTTCATGTGGCTATTTCAGTCCCCAAGCACAGCCGTGGTCATTCCTAAGCATAGGGCCAGGTCATTTCTAAGAACCACCAAATATGACTCAAAACTCACTAACTTGCAATTTAAAAAATAGAAAAGAAAAGAAATTTTAGGATGCTGTCGATTCAGTGAAATTTCATCATCCAGAACATGATCCTTATGATCCAGAACGTGAAACTGAACATTAAAACCAGGTTTTGGTATTGTGCCTCAGCTACCATTGAGATTTAATCACTTCATAGATTTCTTGGTTATTGGGAGAGATTTTAATATGCTACTTCATTCATTTTTTTAAAAAATCAAATCATCTAAAAGACTACCAACTTTTGAGTTGGATGCAAAATAGAAGACTCATATGTGATCAAAGTAGAATTGTGATCAGTACTACTACTACATGTGTTTTAATATGTAGCTGATCAAATATAATTGATGTGTAGTTGACTGGAATATTGAAATCTGTTGATTGAAATATTCTCCTGATAGGAGAGTAACTACTAGGACTTATAATAACAGTTGTTATATCTCAGTCATTAGTTTTTGAAATGGAAGCACTCTGTCTTTGGCAAGAAATTGTTCTTTTGTTGCTGAATTTAATAATTCTATTTTTAAAACTTGTCAGATATATGCTTAATACAATTTTGCTATGGTTTAAGTTTAATTTCCGTGATTAATGATATAATTGTTTATGGTTTTGTATTTTATTGACCCACCCTTATTATAAATGAGTTATTAAGAATTATAAATTCTTAATAAGTCAATTTATAATTGGGTTTTTATAGCTTTCTAAATAGCAGGAGTGTTTTTTTTTAATATATATGGGGGATAGTTCTTTGATGCTTATATATTTTGTAAATTATTCCTTTAGTGCTTGAATTATCTGTTTTCCTTCTCTTATTTTAGTAAGTGAATTTCTTTAAATAAAACTATTTAACTTCATCTGTGCTCAAAAAGAATTATCAGAGAGATCATAATTGGTCCACAAAGCCTAAATGACTTTCTTTCTGGCCCATTGTAGAAAAAAATGTTCTATTTCTGGTTTGAAAACCTAGATACTTAAAAGGTTAGTTTAATTGGTTATAACATCCTTGCCTAAGATCTTTCTCCCCAGAGTTTCCTTAAATGTTGCTCTTGGTTCATATTTATTTAAAACAATGATTAGATTACATATTATTATTTAAAATTGCAATGCCAATATGATCTGTTAAAAACTGATTTGGATACTTTGGCTGGATGGGCCAAAGGATTTTTTTAATGTGTAGTCATTTTATCAGGCTATCTTTGTCAGTATTGTAGGCTAGGTTTTTCTAAATCCACACGGACCCTTTCACTATGAAAATCAAGACTATTCTTACTTTAAAAATACCTTCTAAAATTATAATTTTCTATGTAAATTAATAGCTTATGTTTTTCTTTGTTTTGTTTTTCAGATAGCATGATTACTCTTACCTTATATCTTCTTTACCTTTTATAATTTGTCAATTATCTACTTAATTATTTTATTTTTTGTTTCTTAGTTTTCTATTTTTTAAATCTCTGTTCCTTCTTGAATAACTGATACATTGTTAATTTTTTGATAATTGTATTTCAATAATAATTTCTTCATTTGACCAACTTCCATTTCACATCTTCATTTTGTTTTTCCTTTTGGTTCTTGGGAAATACCCAGCAGTGCTGGGGAACCATAGAGTGACAGATTGAATCTAGGGCTCTGCATGCAAAACATTCATTCTAGCCCCTTGAACCATCTCTGCAATGCCAGTCATTCCATCTTTATTCTGAAATTTTTAAATTCTTATTTGTAGAATTTATTCTGAGGCTTTGAAATTTTCAACAGCAAATGTTGATTATTTATATCTGATCTATGTTGGGAATATTGTTAAGCTATCCACTACTTTATGATTGTCTCTTTGTTTTATTTTGTTTTTAGTTCTCAACGTTGAGGGTTTTATTTCAAGTAACTTTGTGTGCATGCTAGTGTATAATATTATAGATGTGGTCCATGTGTATTTGTGTTGGATTTTTCTCTTCAGCATTAATAGGCAATCTTGCAGAGGAAGACTGGTGTTTTGGTGTCTCATCTATTTCTTAGATGAGGAGCACCCTCTCCTGCTACTATGGTGAAATGCAGACATATCTATTATAAATTTTTTGTATAATTATATTTCTATATTGTGCATATGCATGTTATTACATATAATTTTATTAGGCTCACCTAGACCCAGTAGTACTTGCCTCAAAGATGCTTGGGGTCCAGCAGGACCACTCTGAGTAGTGCTTGGAGAGGAGAAATGGACATGTTAGGCTCACTCTTACCCAGTAGTGCTTGCATCAAAGGTGCTTGGGTCCAGCAGGGCTACTCTGAGTAGTGCTTAGGAGAAATGGTCATGTGATGCCAGGGATCAACTATAGCCCTGTTCATGCTGAGCATGTGCTCTACCCTTGAACCATATTTCTGGACACTTATATTAATAAATTGGGGCCCTTGGGGGAATAGCTTTGGATTTGTTTTATTTTCTTTGGATTCTTATCTACTAGAAATTCAACAGTTATTAAGTATATTGGCCACTTTTTTTCTTTCAAATGCTGAATAAACACCTCTCACTTTCCACATTTTCTTCTTCCATAAACTCCCATAAATTCCCAATTACACCTTCTTACTCCTACATTTTACAAACCCTTTCTTTTAGATCCCTCATAGGAAGTGCTCTGATTTACCAGATCTTGGACCTGTAGTCTTAGAATTTTTTCAGAGCAAGGCCCTCTCATATAATAAATAGTAGCTGATATTGTCCGTATTTTATCTACTTCTTGTGCTCTCTACATCATAGTAACACCTGATTTTTGTGCTACTGAACACACTCTGCTATTCTAAGTGTTCATTTCCTCCACTTTAAATGAAAGTATGTATAAATTTAAGGATCCTATATTCTAGATATTCTGTAGACATAAATAATTGGTGGCTATTTATTTTATAATAGTTGGGAGGACATGTGAAGAGACTCTAATCGAGGAGGTTGCCATTATCTGTTGAAATCTGACCATATAAGTTAGAAAAGTAAGGTAAACTATAAAAATAGTAATAAAGTTAAGATTAAGGACTTGGCAATAGATGTAAAGTAATATGTTACAGTAGTAAGAATAACATTACAGAAGTGAAAACTAACAAAAACAATTTCAGGTATACAAAGTATTAATATAAAATATCAAGATTATTTATAAAAAAAGAATATGAAGAGAGATGAAGTTGATATAGATGCAAATACAGAAGAGATAAAGAGATAAAGTTTATGAGAATGAAATATATATTTTGAGAATATGGAAAATTTCCATTTTCTAAGCAAATATAAAACATCAATATTGTTCAAAAAGTTTTAAATGTTATACTTAGTAACTAAGATCTAAAATCTTAAGACAGGATCTGAGAGATAGTGCAGTGACTAAAGCATTTGCCTTGCATCCATCCAACCTGGGTTTGATTCCCCACACCTTGTATGGTCTTTGAGGTCACCCAGAGTGTTCCCTGAGTGCAGAGTTAGGAGTAAGCCCTGAGAACCACTGGGTGTGGCCCCAAAACCAAAAACAAAATCTAAGAATGTTTTTAAAGAGGAAATTGTATTTAAAAAAGAGTAATGAATTATTTTATTTTCAGTTTGAAGTTCCTATAACAAAGCCCAAGTAATAGTAAGACTATGAAACAAGAGTTATAGTTAAAAATGTAGACTTAGGGGGCTGGAGCCATAGCACAGAGGATAGGGCCTTTGCCTTGCACTTGACCTACCTGGATTCGATTCTCAGCATCCCATATGGTCCCTCAAGCACCACCAGGAGTAATTCCTGAGTGCATGAGCCTGTGCAATGCCGAGTGTGACCCAAAAAAGCAAAAAAAAAAAAAAGTATGTATGTATGTGTGTATATATATATATATATATATAGAGAGAGAGAGAGAGAGAGACTTAAGAATTGATCACCATATAATTTTTTTAATGTACAACTGTTGTACACTACCACATGCCTTCAGATAGATGAATTTTATTGTATCGCCTTACTAAATTTTATTGATTTTCATGTTTTACAGATAAGTAAACAAGAGTACGTTGTCCTACCAGATGTTATTGATTTTCCTTCACTTCGTTCTATACATATTTCTATTCCAGGAGATACCTCCTTGTCACAGAGTTCAAGTAAGTACAGATGAGTCTGTGAGTTAAATAATGTTAATAGATAGTGATTATTTAATGGGTAGAGGGTTTCAATTTTGATTTTAAAAAAGATTTTAAAAGTTCTGGAAATGGATGGTAGTAATATTCAACATTATTAATGCATGTAATGCCATTGAATTATACATGACATATAAGTGGTTAAAATGATAGACCTTATATATATTTTACCACAAAAGTGAATTATTTATTTTATTTTTGTTTTGGGGCTATACCTGATGTACTCAGGTTTATTCCTGACTCTGCACTCAAGAATCACTCCTGGTAGAGCTCAGGCTTGCCACAGATAGAAACCAGAATTAAATGCATAAAAAGGAAGTGTCCTACCTGCTGTACTATTTTTTCAGTCACAAAAGTAAATATTTAAGTGCACATATTTTGTGTGATTAGTGTATATATACATATATGTCTTCTTATACAAGTTAGAATATATATATTTAATCACTAATATCATCTGATATTAACCATACCTTAAAATGTTTCTTTTCAAGCCAGGGAGAAAATTTAGAGGTCTAGAGAACATACTCCGTATACCAGAGGCTTAGATTTTATCCTTAGCACCTCACTTTCCCATACAACCACACCAGAAGTGTTCCCTGAGTACTGCTGTGTGTGGGAAGTACTCCCCCCCGCAATACACACACACATGCGCACAAAAAAAACCAAAAACCTTAAAATGTACATTTCGTGTAAGATTTAAGTATGGCAATTCTCAGGACAAGTTTACAAAAAAGACTAAACCACGAAGTTTAAGTGTTTGAATTTTAATTTCTGTACATATGTGTAAATATAGAAAAGAGATACTATCTTCTTTACATATATTTAAATTACTTTACATATCCACTTTTGAATAAAATTTTATATTAAATAAAATTTATATTGAATAAAATTTTATATTAAATAAAATAAGCTCTCATATTCCATAGTGTCAAATGTTATATTGTGACAAAGAAAGCAGAATTTTAGGTAAAGCTTATTCTTGCCATTTTAGGCATTTTAAATTTGCACTTTGTATTTAAGTAAATAAACCATTTTAGCAGTCAGCCTTTGATGAGTGTGGGTTATAATTGTCTTAGGAGAGAATATTATTGAACAAATTAAACAATTAAAGGAAGAAAGACTACAATTGGAAAGAATTAAAGAAGAACTAATAAAGAAAATTGAAAAATTATTTGAAGAAAGCAAAGTGAAACAACTTCTTGGTAAGGTTTATTATATATTATCACTATAAAAAAACCTAAAATTTTAAAGAATTTATTTGCATAATTTTTGAATATATAATAAAATTAAGGAATATTTGCTACTTTATAATCATTAAGTGATATACCATTTACTTGGTATAATTGCTACATTTAATGATGAAAAGAAATGGTTTTAAGAGAAATACCACACAGTGTATTTTATTTGCTTTTGGTTCTGTTTCTTTGGGGAGAGGAGGATCTACCAAAAAAGTGCTCAGTGCACCTAGGGTGATACTTGGCTATACTGTGCAGGCTTGTGTACAAGGCATGTGTTCTTCCCCTTTGAGCCATCTCCCCAACCACATAAAAAGTGTATTTTAAAAATCAAGGTCCTGACTTTAGATATTCAACTCTGTTTGCAAAGAAAACAAAAGCAAAAAATAAACAAATGGGACTTAATCAAACTAAAATGTTTCCACCTCAAAGAAACAGTAGTCAAAATAGATACCCAACTGAATGAGCAAAAACGTTTGCCAAAGTGCTAATAATCCAAGATGTAAATTACTCACAAAACTCAGCAGCAAAAAAACCAAATCATCAAAAAGTGGGTAGAATTGCTGACATAATTTCTAAAAGAAGACATAGAGATGGTTGGTAGGCATATGAAAAATGAATTCATCATCACTATCAAGGAAATACAAATTCAAATGATAATATGTCTTCTTATACCAGTTATAATGGCCTGTATAAATAAATCCAGTAACAGCCTTTACTGATAGATATATGAAAAAGGAACATCATTAAGTATTGTAGGGACGATTGCAGACTAGACCTCTATGGAAAACATATGGAGATTTTGTTTAAAAAAAAAAAACTTTCCATGTGATCCAACTAGTCCACCTTTGGAATCTCTCCATCTCTCCCAAGAACAAAAAAAGCATCAATTTAAAAAGTTATATACTCACCTATGTTCACTGCATGCACCTAGTGGAATACCTGCTGTTAAAAAGAGGACATCTCCCTTTAGTTACAACTTGAAACTAGAGGCATCATGTAAAAGAAAATAAGACAGGGAGAGGACAAATCCTGGGTGATCTCACTCATGTAATATAAAGAGAAACAAAAGAAGTGGATAGGTTAAATGAAAACAAACCTTTGAACTGTAGCAATAGTCAAGGGGTTAGGGTAGTGATGATGTGATATAAAAGAAACTTAGGAACAGTGGTGGAGGATTTGGAGCAGTTTGATGGTGATGGTTGAGCACCAAAAGCATAACGCTATTATGAACTATGTATAATCTAAAAAATAATCATGTAAATAAAACAACTTATTCCAGTCATTTGATTTTATTTTCAAGTTTCCTTTTTAAATTTTTAGATAATTTTATTTAGAAAAAGTAGCATCTGACCATAGTAGAATTAAACTGTAAACAAATTACAGAAAAAAAATAAAGATTAAACAATATAATTCTATTCCAAGGGCACGGAGAACAAAAGTTTCCCAAGAAGAATTAGAATTTTGTATTTGTTTTGGGACTGCACTCAGCAGCTTACTCCTGGCTCTGTGCTCAGGGATAATGGATATCAAACCAGGGACGGCCACATGAAAGTCAAGCACCCTACCGACTCTATTATCTTTCCAATGCCAGCACTAGAAGTATTTTAAACTTTTGGGACTGGAGCAATAGTACAGCAGGTAGGGCATTTGCCTTGCACTCGGCCAACCCGAGTTCAATCCCCAACATCTCATATGGTTCCCCAAATACTGCCCGAAGTAATTCCTGAGTGCAGAGCCAGGAGTAACCCCTGAGCATAGCCAGGTGTGACCCCCCCAAAAAAAAAAGTATTTTTAACTTTTTAGAGCAGTATCAAAGTGTTAAATTCTTCTATTTTATTTTAAAAGGAATGTTTTCAAATTATTTAAGGGTTTGCTAAAAAAAAAAAAAAGAAAAGAAACAATGAACCATACTTAAGAGAAAAATTAAATAGAAAAGAGCAGAAATCAACAAAATTGGAAATAAAAAATGAAACAACAATATTTTTTCGAAATTTCAGTGAAATTAACACATCTCTAACAGGACTACAAAAGGGAAAAAGAGAAATGAGATATTATCAGTATATAAAATTTACTTAATATAAATTTAATTTAAGAATGAAATTAAATATACCACTTATAAACTCCCCAAAATTAGAAGGGCCATATGGAACTGCTTTGAACAAAAATTCAAAAACTTGGATTAAATAGACTCAGGTGGTGTTAGGTTTTGTTATTTTGGGTCATACCCAGTGGTGCTCAGGGGCGAATTCCAGCTCTTTGCTCTGGAGACCATTTATGATTCCTGGGATTCAAATGAGGGTCAGTAAGATAAAACTCCTATACTATCTTTCTGGTAGCAGAAGTATTTTTTAAAGTAATATTTTTTATGACTAATTCCAAGCTTAAAGGAGAACATGATCATGCTTCCTGTATCTATCGCTATTTTACATGGTCATGCTTCCTAGAACAATCACTGTTTTACTTTATTTTCTGGCGGGATCTTTTATTATCCAAAAAATATTTCTCTTTTATCTCTGATTTCTTCAGCATATAAGGAAGAAAGAAGAGAGATGTTTAATTCCAGAATCCTTTTTTTCTTTTTTTGGTTTTGGGGTTACACCCAGTGATGCTCAGGACTTCAACTGGCTCTGCACTCAGGAATTCCTCCTGGTGGTGCTTGGGGGGCCATAGGGGAGGTGCCAGGGATCAAATCCAGGTAGGCCACCTGCAAGGCAAGAGCCTGTACTATTGCTCCAGACCCTTCAAAATCCTGTTCATCTTAAAAACAAAATTAAGTCCTTTTATCAGATTCAAACTATAGCATTTACTTTTGGGGGGACCGGTAGCCTCTGATGATTGGAAAAAAAAGTACTTTGAAACAAAGAAAGTGACGGCATCATTGGAAGAGATCCTAACAAAACTTCGAGAAGATTTGGAACTTTTCTATAAAAAATTGCTAATGCAGCTTGAAGCCCGGGAGAGCAAGATGAGACCAAAGAATCTGGCAAACACAACAGACTCTAAGGTATTGCTAGACGTGTTATTCAATTAGAGAAGTCTGACTGAATGACTGAAAATACATGTTTTATAGTGTTTAGCCTTATGTTCAGCATTATTTTATAATGTTTAGTATTATCATATGTTGGACGCTTCAGGCTACTTAAACTGGCTTGATAAGGTAAAGGTAAAGGCCCTCCCGTTGTTCGTCGATTTGCTCGAGCGGGCCCAGTAACGTCTCCATTGGAGACTTTGTTGTTACTGTGTTTGGCATACCGAATATGTCACGGGGAACTTGCCAGGCTCTGCCGTGCGGGCGAGATACTCTCGGTAGCTTGTCGGGCTCTCCGAGAGGGGCGCAGGAATCGAACTCGGGTCGGCCATGTTGGCTGCGTGCAAGGCAAACGCCCTACCGCTGTGCTATCGCTCCTGCAGAGCATATAAGGTACTTCTGATATTTGTAGAAGTAGCACTGCGCTGTCCTCCTGTTCATCGATTTGCTCAAGCGGACCTAGTCATGTCTCCATTGTGAGACTTGTTACTGTGTTTATCATATCAAATACGTTCTGGGTAGCTTGCCAGGCTTTGCCGTGCGGGCGAAATACTCTCGGTAGCTTGCTGGGCTCTACAAGAGGGGCAGAGGAATTGAACCTGGGTCGGCCGGGTCGGCCGTATGCTAGGCAAACGCCCTACCTGCTGTATTTCTAGTCCATGTTTTTTGGTGTTGACATTACTATAAAACTGTTTTTCTTCATGGGAGCCGTAGTTACTGATGATTAGTAAAGCTATATACCTCCAAAACTATGGAAGAATCTCTTACACTCTGAGAATAGTCGTTTTTAAACACTAATTTTTTAAAAGATGTTGGTTCACAGCAATACACAGGGTGAAAAACACTATCCTAGAATAGATAACATTTTCCTTTCTGGATAAAGACTAACTAGGCTTATCACTGCATTGATAGTAGTTATATTGGGAAATACTGTCTAATAACTAATTAGACAAATTAGGATCTTTTCTGTAGCAAGGACAGATCACTTTCTCCTGTGAAAGAGATTGAGTGCCTGATGAAGTGAGTTATGGCAGAGTACTAACAGCGGTCACTCACTACATTCTTTCTTTTAGTTGAGGGTGGTGGCTAAAACACTTATAAAATTTCAAGGCATTAACATTTTAAATAAAATTTAAATTATACTAAAATTTGTTTAATATAATCTTGAATCTTAACAGGTTCAGGAACATGAAGTTTATTTTTGAGTAATTCTACTACATAATAATTATATTGATTAATAATTATAAATAATAATAAAAATTCCCAAAATCACCTATAAATGATAGTATTACTTTAACTTTGGACACATTGAAATATTTAAAGTCTTACTATTTTATTTTCCTGATTTTATTGAGATCAATTTACATTTTAGTTTAAGATATACAGCATAATGACTTGGTATGTGTATATGTTAAATCACTGTCACTGTCCTCTCGTTGTTCATCAATTTGCTCAAGCAGGCCCAGTAACATCTCCATTGTGACAATTGTTACTGTGTTTGGCATATCAAATATGTCACAGGTAGCTTGCCAGGCTTTGCCGTGCGGGCGAGATACTCTCGGTAGCTTGCCGGGCTCTCTGAGAGGGGCAGAGGAATCGAACTCGGGTTGGCCATGTTGGATGCTTGCAAGGCAAATGCCCTACCCACTGCGCTATTGCTCCAGCCCTATGTGTTAAGTAATTACCACGATAAGTTTAATTCATATTACACAGTTATAAAATTAGTTCTTGTAATGAGAACTTTTTTAATTAAATATTAAGGAACCCTTGATCCACAGTTATTCATAGTTGAGTTTCAGGCATGCAGTGTTCCAACATCACTCCCACATCCAATGTTGCCAGTTTCCCTTCATCCCTCCCTCGTACTGCCTCCTTCACAGGCACGATTTTAAGTTTGGTTGTTGAAGTTTGAATTCCATGTTCACAGTATTGTTGACTCTGTAGTTTAGATATACACAAACACCACACCTCTACATCATCAGTGTGCTCAGGCCTCTGACCACTATCCCTCTTACCTCCCATCCATCTCTTCTTCTCCATTTGTTTTCTTACATGTTCCTATAATTTCTGTGATCAGGGGTCAAGTGTAATCTGGGTAGCCTTTCTTTGATAACATGCATTCTCTCATGTTATTTTTCTATATACCACAGATAAATGAGATCCTCAGGTAAAAAGTTTGAAGATATATCTTCTAACAAAGCCTTAAATATATATCCCAGCGTTTTAAATTATAATTGTGACACTAAATCATATGCACCCATAATTTACTGTTCTTATAACTGGAAGTTGGTGCCTTTTAACCCATTTCCTCCATACCCACCCACAGTTCCTACTTCTTATGACTATTAATGTTACGAAGAGTAACATTTGTGTCATTTTACATAAATTTCATGTAAAACTGAAATAGGCTTGTTATAGTTTGCCCATATTGGCTAATACAGTTTTTAACATAACATATTTTTTTCTTCTTATATTTATTTATTGAATCACTGTGGGAAAAGTTACTAAGCTTTCAGGTTTAAGTCTCGGTCACACAATGATCAAACACCTCTCCCTTCACCAGTACTCATTTTTCACCACCAAGAACCCCAATATACCCCTCTCCCACCCCTCCCAATGCCTGTGAGGCAGATGATTCCCACTTAACTCTTCTCTACATTGATTACATTCATTATTTTGACAAAAGATGCACCATTATTGTTTAGAATTTCCCCCCAACAATCAGAATTGCTTAAAAGGCATCGTGAAATACTTTGTTTTCTATAGCTGGTAACATATTTTTTTTAATTTTTATTAGTGAGACATCATGAGGTACAGTTGTAGACTTACAAATTTTTGTGCTTGGGTTTCAATTATACAGTGATCAAATACACATCCCTCCACCAGTGCCCATTTCCCACCACCACAGATCCCAGTATCCATCCCACCCCCATCTCCCCCATCCCACCCTGCCTCTGTGGCAGGGCATTTCCTTTTGTTCTCTCTCTCTTATTGGGTGTTGTGGTTTGCAAAAGAGGCAATGGGTGACAGTCATGTTTGGTCTATAGTCTACTTTCAGCATGTTTCTCCCACCCTGGGAGGATCCTCCCAACACCCTTTATTTGGTGTTCCCTTCTCTATCTGAGCTCCCTTTTCCCCTAGCATGTGTGGTTGGCCTCCAAGCCATGGGTAAAATTCCTGGTACTAAAACATAACATATTTTTTAAAAAATCTTGTTTTATCAAGTTCACAGAGGCAGCTTAAGTTTTGAAATATTTCTATATTGACCATTTTACTTTATAAACTTTTCTGAACAGAAACAACCTAAAAAGCCTTTATATATTAAATAGGTTTTCTCATAAAAATACTGTTTGTTATGTATTTTAAAGTAGTTCTTACCTGATTCAGCAAATAAAGCATTACATCAGTCTGTAAAGCCTTTCAAATCTAAAGCTTCTTTTACCTTATTATTCTAACCTTTATTATGCTACATCCGCCTTTCCTTGAGATGCTGGGTGACTTACAAAATCTCTGAAAATAACTTCTGAGAGTTGTGAGGAGAATATTGCTCCAACTATTCTAAATAAGAGGCATAGGAAAACATTTTTAGCTTGGGTTTTTCAGTAATTAAAGAAGAGAGCTACATTTCACATCTATCCTTCTCGAATTCTTACAAAATTTCAGTCCCATTTCTACTTGGGTAACTACCTGGTCTGTAGGTGCTATTTGATAAATATCAGCTGAATAATTCTTAAGCCTCTGCTTGAGTTACTTAACCTATTTTTTAAAAACATTTCCAGTTGAGATTCTACTATAATTCCCTTGCACTTCTATCCATTTTTCCATTTTTCTGAGAATATAAATATTTGAAATATTAAATAGTATGATAATTATATACCTTTTATCTCATTGTTTATCATTTTATTGTGAAGTAATACCTTGGTTTTGTTTTATGTCAATATTAACAGATCACTTAATCACTTAACTTCCCGTTAGTCGTCGATTTGCTCGAGCGGGCGCCAGTAACGTCTCCATTTGTCCCTGTCGCGTGCTAGTGTAGCCCAATGGCATCTCTTCGCTCCGGGAACATGGAGGGCCTCAAACCGATCGTTCATGACCTTGACAAAGAAGTCTGACCATCTGGTAGGTGGGCGGCCACGCGGTCTCTTGACATCCCGTGGAATCCAATCAGTAACAGCTCTAGTCCAACGGTCGTCTTTAAATCTCATTACGTGACCAGCCCATCTGATTTTCGACACCTTGGCATATGAGACAGCGTCCCTGATCCTTGATCGTCGACGGATGTCAGAACTCCGGATTCGTTCTCTCATTTGAGTGAAACGTGATATTCCAAGCATAGCTCTTTCTATTCTTCTTTGGGAGACCTGAATGGCGTTCTCATCTTGTTTGCGTAGGGCCCAGGTCTCTGAGGCATATGTTAATGCAGGAAGAACAGTGGAATCAAAGAGATGTGCCCGGAGCCGGAGGTTCTTCGTCCTCTTAGCTATTTCTTCGACGTTCTTGAAGGCGTTCCAAGCCGCTCTCTTCCTCCTGCGCAGCTCGGGTGCCAGGTCATTTGTCATGTTGACCTCTCGACCTAGGTATACATAGCTGTTGCATTCGGAGATGGTCGTTCCATTAAGAGCGAATGGGGCGTCAGGAACAAGGCTGTTTCTCATAAACATTGTCTTCGTAAGATTCAGCTGTAGTCCTACCTTTCCACACTCACGGTCAAAGTCGGCCAGCATTTGTGCCGCTTGGCTGATGTTTGGTGTTATTAAAACAATGTCATCAGCAAAGCGGAGGTGGTGTAGTTGCCGACCATCTATCTTCACTCCCATTCCTTCCCATTCCAGTCGTCGCATGATGTTCTCGAGGGTGGCACTGGTTCAGCCACCCTCCATGAATACGATCGACTGGTTCAGCACCTCCATGAATGTGCGAGGAACGCCAAGAGAGAGATAGCCACAAAAAGTCGCCTATCTTCGAAAACTCTTGAGCTAATTCGCCAGCGTGGTTTGGCGCATGCCTCAGGCAACCGCAAGCTAACGTCCGAGCTTGCAAAGCAGTGCAGAGATGCGATCAAGGAAGACCTCAAAGAGAGAAGAGCAGAAGTACTGGTAGATGCGGCAGAAGCCGGGAAAAGTATTCGTAACGCCCGCCTGTCCTTCGCCAACTATAAGACCAAGATGACTGCCCTCCGACGTCCTGATGGATCCATCACATCCTCCAGAACGGCAATGGAGAAGATTATCCATGACTTCTACTCAAATCTCTTCAATAGCCATGTCCACTTGCCGACATACCAAATTCCACAGGATGGGTATGTCGTTCCCAACGTTCTCCCTTCCGAAATCCGACACGCCATTTCGTCAGTAAAGAAGCAAACAGCACCCGGCCCAGACAAGGTCAGACCTGAACACCTGAAGAACCTGCCATCAGTACTCATCAATACACTGGCTCGGCTCTTCACTCGCTACCTGTCTGAATGCAAGGTTCCATCTCAATGGAAAACCAGCAGGACCGTACTACTGTTCAAGAAGGGAGACATCCATGACATTGGCAACTATCGCCCGATCTGCCTATTGTCTGTCATCTACAAGTTGTTCACTCGAGTCATCCTGAATAGGATTGGCAGAACACTAGATGAAGGACAACCATGTGAGCAAGCAGGGTTCCGCAAAGGATTCAGCACCATCGACCATATCCACACGATAACCAAACTCATTGAGGTTTCTCGGGAGTTCAAGATGCCGCTCTGCTTAACGTTCATTGATTTAAAGAAGGCCTTTGATTCTGTTGAGACGGAAGCGGTCATTGAAGCCCTAGCCAATCAGGGCATTCAAGCCCAATACATCAGGATCCTCCGTGAGCTGTATTGCGGATTCACTACCAGGATCTCACCATTCTACAAAGAAGTGATCGTTGATGTCAAGAGAGGGGTGCGGCAGGGTGATACCATTTCACCGAAACTCTTCAGTGCCACCCTCGAGAATTAACAGATACCAATTTTTAAAATCCTTCTAAAACAACATGACAAATAGATATACAATAAACATTTATTGTATGCATGGTAATATGTTTCTAAATACTGATGTTTTCAGAATAATCAAAATGCAGTTGATGGTTTTGGTGGAGAAATTGGTAAATGGCAGTGAGATGTTGCCAAAATTTGGTTTTTCTACTCTTTGTGGTAGCTGTTTGTACTTCTTTCTAAAAAATAATTGGCTATAAAAGAAACATAGTTTATTCATTTTGTAGTAATAGTTGTTAGCTTTTATGGAACTAATTTAATTATAATTTATACAAATACCTATTTTTACAATACATGAGTCATGATAGTACAACAGAAGATAAAGTGGTCCTTAAAATAAATGAAATAAATATAACTTATTCCAAAGCAATATGTTGATTTAAGTTTATTTATTTTTTGATTTTTGGGTCACACCCGGTTACTCCTGGCTCTGCACTCAGGAATTACTCCTGGCATTGCTCAAGGGACCATATGAGATGCTGGGAATCAAACCCGGGTCAGCCACATGCAAGGCAAACACCCTACCTGCTGTGCTATTGCTCCAGCCCCCAGCAATATGTTGGTTTTAATGGAATAAGTTAAACGTATGATTTGTTCATATGATACTTGTTTATCATAGTTTATTTCAATAGGCAGTTAAGAATAAATATGGGGGTGCTGGAGCGATAGCACAGCAGGTAGAGCATTTGCCTTGCACAAGGCTGACCCAAATTCGATTCCCAGCATCCCATATGGTCCCCTGAGAACCTCCAGGAGTAATTCCTTAGTGCAGAGCCAGGAGTAACCCCTGTGCATCACCAGGTGTGACCCCAAAAGCCAAAATAAATAAATAAATAAATAAATAAATAAAAAGAAAAAGAAAATAAATAAAAATAAAATGGGGAGTCAGAGAGATGGTGCACGGGTTTAGATGTTTGCTTTGCCAACAGTTTACCCTGATTTAGTCTCTGGCACTGCATATGGTTCCCCAAATACCATCAGGGATGACCCCTGAGCACAAAACCAGTAATAAGTCCTGGGCACAGCAGGGTGGGACCAAAAAATGGGGTGTAATAGAAATAGAAAATAATTTTAAATTGTAGAATTATTCTAAATAAAGATATCTTTACATATCCCACACAGAATTATCTTATAATCAAGATCGCTGAGGTACAACATGAAATTGACCAACTTAAGAGAAAATTGGATATTGAAAAAATGAAACTTATACTGGAAATAAAGGTAATTTAAATTTATTTTGATCATATTTATAAAATTTATATTGAAATAAAATATTTTGCAATTCTAATTTGGGGTATTAATAGCATAAGTGTAGTAGGAATTGTCTCTAAAATAACCCTAACCAAAAAGTGCATACATGAAAACAAATGCAAGAATAAATTTTTTTAACTTTTTTTTATTGAATCACTGTGAGATAGATCCTTTACAAAGCTGTTGATGATTAGATTTCAGTTATATAGTATTCCAACAGCATCCCTCCACCCAGTGTACATTTCCCAGCACCAGTGTCCCCAGGTTCCCTCCCTGCCTCTATGTCAGGTACATTTCTCTCTCTCTCTCTCTCTCTCTCTCTCTCTCTCTCTCTCTCTCTCTCTCTCTCTCTCCCTCTCTCCCTCTTTCTTTCTCTCCCCCCACCCCCACAGTCCCCTTTTGGGTATTGTGGTTTGCAACATTGGCAATGAAAGGTTATCAAGAAAATGCCTTTACCTACTTTTTAACCCTCAAATCTTGTTCAGCATGATCATTCCCAGCTATTGTCATACTAGCCTCTTCTCTATCTTACCTACCTACCCTCAGCCCCCCCCTACATACTTTTGGTTAGTTCCAACCATTGACAAGTCCTCCTAGCTCCTGTTTTCCCTGACCATGGATATTAGCGATAGCACAGCGGGTAGGGCGTTTGCCTTGCACGCAGCCAACATGGCCGACCCGAGTTCGATTCCGCCGCCCCTCTCGGAGAGCCCAGCAAGCTACCGAGAGTATTCGATATGCCAGACACAGTAACAACAAAGTCTCCAATGGAGACGTTACTGGGCCCGCTCGAGCAAATCGATGATCAACGGGAGGGCCTTTACTTTACTTTACTTTTACTATATATAGTATGTATATATGTGTGTGTGTATGTATATATGTGTGTGTGTGTGTGTATGTGTGTGTGTGTATGTGTATAATCTCTGTCTCTGTCTCTCCCCCCCCCCAAATGAATATCACGGTACTCTTGGAATATATATATATATATATATATATATATATTTAAGTATATATTCCAACAGTATTCTAACAGCATCCCTCCACCAGTGAACATTTCCTAACACCAGTGTCCCCAGGTTACCTCCCATCACCTCCCAACTCCCCACCCCCTGCCTGGAAGCAGGTACATCTCTCTCTCTCTCTCTCTCTCTGTGTGTGTGTGTGTGTGTGTGTGTGTGTGTCTGATCTGTCTCTTCCCACCCCCAAATGAATATCACAAATGAATGAAGTCATTCTATATCTGTTCCTCTCCTTCTGACTCATTCCACTCATAATCTCCATGTCCATCCATTTCATGACTTTGTTTTTCCTAACAGCTGCATTGTATTCATGGTATTACCAATATACATAGTATTGTGTAGATGTGCCATAGTTTCTTTATCCATTTGTCTGTTCTTGGGCACTCAGGTTATTTCCAGATTCTGGCTATGGTAATAGTGCTACAATGAACATAGGAGTGCAGATGGTGTTTCTGCTCTGTATTTTTGGACCCCTAGCGTATATTCCCAGAAATGGCATTGCTGGGTCAAATGGGAGCTCAAGGAAGAAAATTTTTGAAAAATTTTACTAAGGATTTAATAAGGAAGTTCTACTAAGGAACTAAGGAAAATGGCACTATGAATCAATATAAATTAGAGCCCACTAGAGCCCACTTTGCTGTAAGAGACCCAGTATAGCTGACCCTTTGCTGTAAGGTTCAATTCCAGTATAGCAGGATCTTCCAAGCATAGTCAAGCACAATGAGCTGGGAATAGCTCTCTAAGCACTGCTTCAGTGTGACCTTTCACCCCCCAAAAAAAAAAATTATATATATTAAAAGAAATTGTTTTCCTAGATTAGAGATATTCATTAATAGACAAACCACTGAGCTTTTCTTCCTCTCTTCCTCTTGCATATTTCATATATGTATTTTTTACATATAAATCGGGGCTGGAGCGATAGCACAGCGGTAGGGCGTTTGCCTTGCACGCAGCCAACATGGCCGACCCGAGTTCGATTCCTCCACCCCTCTCGGAGAGCCCAGCAAGCTACCGAGAGTATCTCGCCCGCACGGCAGAGCCTGGCAAACTCCCCGGACATATTCAATATGCCAGCCACAGTAACAACAAAGTCTCCAATGGAGACATTACTGGGCCCGCTCGAGCAAATCGATGATCAACGGGAGGGCCTTTACTTTACTTTTTACTTTACATATAAATCATACGTTTTCTATGGGATGTTAGAACAATTTCGCTCAAAGCAAAGTCTGTCTTATATAACTTTGTTTCTCCCATAGGATTTTCTGTATAGTAAGGATACTGGGAATGCTTTATTTGTTTGATGATCATCATGATAATTATCACAAGGGGTGATCACTGAAGATGTCTTAAACAGCTCTTTTGTTGATGAGTACAGAAGAGAATTATACTTAAAAAAAATTGTTTGCCATTTTTATTGAGGCACAAAGGTTTCCAATACTGTTAATTCTACCTAAAATGCATACATCATACTAACACTACACCCACCACCAGAATGCCTGTCTCCCTCCACCAGTATCTCATGGGCCCCTCCCAGCCCCTCCACATCCATGTAAACTCAGTTCTATAGACAAAATCTGCAGTTCTAGTGGAATTTTATATTTTCACACAAGTTTTCACATCAAATAGGAAATAATACTGGTAATTATATGAATGCTTTCAATTCACTTCTTTATCAAAAGAGTTTGAGAACACAGATTAATGATCTCTTTCTGGAATCAGCACACACTAGTAGAACTTTCTACAATATTCATGAAAATGCTGCTTACCTTCATTATCTGACACAGCAGCAACTAGAAGGATATTGAGCACTTGAAGTGTAGCCTGTTGCACAGCAGAGGCGTTGAATTTTAATTTAGAACAATTTTTTTCAGTTTAAATAGCTGCATTTGGGAAATAGTTATTGTACTGAACAGTGGAGTCCTAGAGTCTTTTTATTAGCAGCATCCTCATGGGTAAACCCTGGCTCAACTTTGAGATACTTAAAACTGAAAAGGACACAAGTCAGTTTTTATTTTATTATTCTTTTTACAAGTCAATTTTTAAACAAAATATGAATTATTTAATATAGTTTAGTGTGAACTCAAATAATTGTTTTTGTGAATTAATTTATGTATTCAAAAAATAGAAACAGGGACCAGAGAGATAGTACAGGGGATAGGGTGTTTGCCTTGCACGTGGCTAACCTGGATTCGATCCTGGACATCCCATATGGTCCCCCGAGTATCACCAGGAATACTTCCTGAGTGCAGAGCCAGGAATAACATCCTGAGCATCGCTGGGTGTGGCCCAGAAAGCCAAAAAAAAAAAAAAAAACAAATGGAAAACAAAAGAAAAGGGGAAAAAAAAATAAGACAAAACCCTGAAAATTTGTACACTTAAACATAGTTGTGTTGGTACAATAAATAATAAATACTCCCAGAGTCTTCAATTATTACTTGCTCAATCTTCTTTTCTTTTGGATTGTGTATACATTAGGGCTTACTGTAATTAGCCTTAGAAGTAAGACTTGAAAGGTTGTTTCCATTAAAATATTAGTACAAAAATGGAAACACAGACAAAAATTTCAGTCAAGTTTTCTGCTTATAGACTGAGGGAAAAAAAATTTAACCATAGTGCCTGATATGTAGTAAAAATGATAGGTATTAGTATTAATTTCCAGTGGTTAACCCAAAACTACCTATAAGATTAGAAATTAAGGGGCAAAAAAGCTATCCTGACTCAGTTGTAGAACATTCAACATAGTACAGCTAAGCAGTGCTTTACAAAATATAATGAAATTTGAGGATCCTGTTAAATTAGGGCTTTATTCTAGGTCAAGGGTGAAGCCTATGAGTCCTTTTTCCTAACATGAAGCTAAGCTTTCCTAGACAGTACTTGGAATAATAAGGGATCTGGTAATAGATGGTTTCATTTTGGATCCTGGCTGTGCAAATTTTGTAACTTGAGCAATTTCCTCTAGGCTAGCCCATCAGCTCTAAAGTGGAGATAAAAAATAGTATCAAAACTATCTTCCTCAAAAGTGGGTTTTTTTTTAACAATCAAAGGGTTTCCACTTGTACGAGTACTTGCTACATAGTAAACAGTATATTTCTTAACAGTATATTTCTCCTCAGTTTCTAACACCTGGGAAATCAGAGTTTGGGGGGTTTATTTTTCCTCTTTATTTCTTAATCACAACAGTTTCTGACACTTAAGCAAAAATTAAAGTTCTTTCTCACTCTAATTTTTCAGAATTTTGATTTTATTATGCCTATGTACTAATCAATGAAATTATGAGATAGAACACTTCTCAGAAAATAAATATGCTTATTTAACCAGATTTGTAATTTACATATTATAGTAATTCAGTGGGAATGAAGATATTGGAGGCAAATGGGAGAAGAAGTTTTAATAAGTTCATATTTGTATGACAATTCTGTAATTTTAGAAGGGTAAGATGAAAGTGCATTTTTGAAAGGTAATTCTTTCAATAGATGAGAAAACAAGCAGTTTCCAATTTACGTAACTTAAAAGCTGAACTGGCACAGAAGACAAATATTCTTTCACAATCTCAACCAGGTATGCTAATTCAAAACTTCTATTAATCAAAAATAGTAAATAACTGAATATGTTTGACTGTTTTCTTAACAGATATTTTATGTTTTATAAAATATATTTTATATAAATCTGTATTTTTTTCCACTTTTCATATGGATATTAAAAAAGTGTTTCAGGAAATTTAAATGTAAAACAACAAAATCGACTAAATTGCAGACTTGAATTTAGAGATACTGAACTGGAAAACTAGTACAGGGGTTAAGGTGCATGCCGAAATTGCACCTGACCCCAGCTTCACATATGGTCCTCTGACATAATTGGATGAATACCACCCGGTTCTGCTCTCAAGCACTACCAGGCATCCTGAACAATGCTTAAGAGGCCCCCTAAAAATAAATTTAGAGTTTTTTTTTATAGTACAGAGCAAATCATTTCTTCAGATTTTATTTTTTAAAAAACTGATTATAAGCAAGTTTTCACTTCAAATTATAAATATATTTTCAAATAGTATATATTTTTAAGCATATATTTTAATACTGGGGTAAATTTTTTGCACAGCATTTTGAGGACAATTTCTTCTAATTTTATATTAATGCTCATAATTATATACATTCATGCGTAGTTACACAACTATAGTGTGTAAATATACCTTAAATTACATACACAATTAACTAGATTTTATAATTACATAATCAAAGCATAATTATAATATTTAATGTATCTTAAGCTTATATTTCCATATAAAATATATATTTAAGTAACATTTATTTTCAGGTTCAAAGTATTCTTCATCTGCTTTTGAGTATACTAGTATGGAGCAATATTAAACTATATACACTTGTATAAACTGTAAATTTTGAAAATTTCAATAGTTTGACAAAAGATGCTCATCTCTGTCACAGTTTTGGTTTTAAGGCTTGCCACATTTCTTCAGTTTGCTGTTTGGCTATAGCATCTTCAGAGTAGTCAAGACAGTTTGCATTCCACATGCCAATGCCCCGCAAGCCATGGTTCTTTATGTATGCTACCTTTAAAGAAATACTTTGAGGATTATCGTACCATACTTGATGAAAACGGCCAGAATTATCCTATATAAATAAAAATGAAAATTTAAAAATATTATCCACAGTAATAGGGGAAAAGGCTTCTTAAATCTAAGAACTAGGAAAAGGAGTCAATGACATAAAGATTTTAGGGCAAGTGACTTTCTGGTTGCATGATTCTATGATTCAGTATGAGATACTTTCTAAATATCATTGCTTTTGGCACTTTAACAACAGAAGAGACTATGCAATTGGGTCTACTATTATGTTCTATTTAAGGTTGTTCTCTTGTCCTAAGATTCTTCTCTTGCTCTGATTTTTGAGCATAAGTATTATCTAAGATGTATATTACCTAAGATGTATATCCAAATCACTTATGGGGCTTTTTAAAACAGACTCTGACACTCATGCCACATGAAACCTACTAAATCAGAATATTTCAGACTAGTATATTTGTTTGTTCTGGGCTTAGTGTTTCATTAGATAATTTCGATATGCACCCAAAGTAAAAAAGGATTACTATTCTTAGTTTTCTAAAACCAACTTATATACTTCTTTGTATTCCTTACAGTACCTGGAAATGTTCCTTATTAGGTCAACATGTGATTTTGTTTTTGATGACAGCCAGATTTTTTTTTAAAAAAAGGTAATAACAATGGAAGAGAAAAATATCTCCTTTTGTATGTCTTAAATAAATGATTCCAAAAACCTATCAAAACTGGACTCTGGTTAACCTTTGCATAACCTGATCAAGAACTTTACAGTAGACCACTAAAATATAGTTTTACTCTCACCTTCTACCCTATAAAGCACTTTTCTGTATGATTTCCTGCCTCTCCTTTAGAAAACTTACAAGCTATTAGATAAAAAATGAAAGAAGCAGAAAGGGGGAAGGGGAAGCTAAAACAGAACACTTACGTTTAAAAATAATTTACTGGGGTCTGGAGTGAATGATAAGTACAGTTTGTAGGGTGGATTGCTGGAACCCCAGATGGTCCCCTAAGCCCCACCAGGAATGATCCCTGAGCGCAGAGCACAGAGTCAGGAGGAAGCCCCAAGTGTCACTGGGTGTGGCCACCCAAAACCAAAATAATAACAATTTACTGATATTTATATACATGAAACTTTAAAGGCAGTTCTCAACTAATGCCAGTAATACTTTTAGTTATGGCAGTATCACTGGAGTTAGACTAGTGCCCTAAAATAACTATTAGTAAATGAATAAGCTGTGGCACATGATAGACTACTTACAAGTATATCTCATATAATATATTAAAATGTTGAAAATAGGGGCTGGAGTGATGGCACAGTGGGTAGGGCGTTTGCCTTGCACACGGCCGACCCGGGTTTGATTTCCAGCATCCTATATGGTCCCCTGACCACTGCCAGGGGTAATTCCTGAGTGTAGAGCCAGGAGTAACCCCTGTGCATCGCCAGTTGTGACCCAAAAAGAAAAAAAAATGTTGAAAATATTTTGTTTTGGGGCTGGAGTGATAGCACAGCAGGTAGGGTGTTTGCCTAGCATCCCATATGGTTCCCTGAGCACAGCCAGGAGTAGTTCCTAAGTGCATGAACCAGGAGTAACCCCTGAGAATTGCCAGGTGTGACCCAAAAAGCAAAAAAAAAGGGGGGGGCCACACACCTGGTGGTGCTTGGGGATTACCCCTGATTGTGCCTTCAGGGGTCACTCGTGGTGGGCAAGGGGGAACATATGAGATGCCTAGGATCAAACTCTGGTAGGCAGCATGCTGTACTAACACTCCAGCTCCTGTTTAAAATCTTTAAAACTGGAAAATAGCCATGAGCATGCTCTAGTAACAATTGTGATTTGCTACTAAAAGAATTTGTAGAGCCTAATCTAAGTATAGAAATACTAATTTTTTAATATTCAGGAGCAAACCCAAGATAAACCTTAAGGAGCTATAGAGATAACACAGCAGGTAGGTATTTGCCTTACACGTGGCCGACCAGGATTCGATTCCAGCATCCCATATGATCCCCTGAGCAACTGCCAGGAGTGACTCCTGAGTGCAGAGCCAGGAGTAACCCCTGTGCATCGCCAGGTGTGACCCAAAAAGCAAAAAAAAAAAAAAAAAAAAGAGAGAGATACCTTAAATTTTATCATAATCCTGCTAGTATTTAGGCAAGCACTTTAACCATTATACTGTCTCTCTTTTCCTTATTTTTATTTTTTTAACATTATAATTTGTCTAATAAGACATAGGTTGCCTGAGTTTTGAAATTTGAAATGATATGGACGTTTAGAGCTGGACACCTCTTCACCCAAAGCTCTTTCAAAAGCCACAGCTATTATACATATTAGTAAAATATTAAGGAAATCCTGTTTATGATTAGCATGTTTCTATAACACCATCTAAAATGACAAGTGGCCTGTGTGGAGCAATTCCGTTACAAGCATTACTGGAATTACTCATCAGAGAAGTAAAGTTCCTGGTGATTCATATTTAAAGGCAAGTTAGTGCATCTAAACAGAAATCTCTGTGTTGTGCTTAAAAGAAAACTGATGGAAATTCTATTGATAGTTTCAAATGTATACATTGTAAAAATGTATAATTGTATAATTATATGTTTACAGAAATGTATACAGAAATGTTATTCAGAAATGTATAATTGTAAAAATTGAATGTTTATAAGTTGTGAAAAGTCTTACTTTATAATTATAATAAGGAGCCTGCTGGTCTGTATTCCACTGACTCCCAGAAATAGAACTATTTACTTGCTTCATGATCACTTTATAGGGCACCTGACGTCCTGCAGCATCACTACAAGGTGCCCCCCGGAAAGGGACTTTTGCAATGGTACAAACATGATCCTAAAAATGAAAAGAATATTTATGTTACAAGTGATTAATAAGACAGGCATAAAGAATTAAATCAGAAAAGTAATGAACTATTAGACATAAAATGCATATTATTTTAAATACGAATAGCTAATTTGTAAAAATTTTTAAGTTTCATTAGTAAGTGGAGATGTAAATTTAAATCCTTTCATAGTATTTGATAATTAAAAATAAACCTATTTTTCCATCTCAAAATATTTTTCAGAAATTTTAGTTCATATGTTAAATACACATATTTCTAAATTTTAAATAAAGCTTATAAAAGTAAAAATTTAAGTTTCATTAATAAGTGAAGATATACATTTAAATATTTTCATAGTATTTAATAACTAAAAATACACCTATTTTTCAGTCTCAAAATATGTTAAGTACACATATTTCTAAATTTTAAATAAATCTTCTATAAATTAAACAGTTTTTCAAAATACAAAGAAAGAGGAAGAATAACATAAATTATTGTTCTTACTTCTGATAGATTCAAGCAGGCATAATCATAACCATACCAGGGGACACCCATAACAAGTTTCTTAGGGTTAATACCCATCTTGATGTAGTCATCATATCCTAATCAAACAGGGACAGAAAAAGCTTATTTTTTTTATATGTCTAATAATATGTTCAGGCAAGTTATGCAGTCATTCAAAATCTAAGTTAATAAATCAAAATCTAAGTTAATAAAATCAGGCATATTTATACAAAATAATACTAACATAGCATTTCTCTTTTCTGATAAAAGGTATCCTCTAAGAACCAGAGTTCTTTGGGGCTGGAGCAATAGCTCAGCAGGTAAGGCACTTGCCTTGCACCTGGCTGACTCAGGTTCCATCCATGACATCCCATATGGTCCCCCAAACCCTGCCAGGAGTGATTCCTGAGTGTAGACCCAGGAGTAACATCCTGAGCGTTGCCAGGTGTGGCCCAAAGAACAAAAACAAAAAGAACTAACAATTCCTTACTCTTACTGGCCCATTTCTTTCTTTAACAAGAAAATATTAAGAAACACTTGATCACATTAAAGTCAAAACTTCACATTTTAATTCTAAGTATAGAATTTAAGGACACATAAGGAAAGCATGCAGCTGTGTATATAAACTTCATATCCAATATTCTAAACTTTCAAAAATGTTCTGTAAGTCTTAGACTTTCTTGCAGGGATGGTTTCTGAATTTCTCATAGGAAGAGTTGTTCCATATTTTATAAGTATCCTTTACTTATTAAAAAAAAAAATTCCTGGTATTATCGACTTGTTTCT
This sequence comes from Sorex fumeus, assembly GCF_029834395.1. NCBI lineage: Eukaryota > Metazoa > Chordata > Mammalia > Eulipotyphla > Soricidae > Sorex > Sorex fumeus. The sequence goes on along the minus strand of NW_026606104.1, from coordinate 17,161,189 downwards.
AGCACAATGATACAGAATGGTTTCTTAGCAAGAGATGATCCAACATTATTGGATCCAAGATGATCCAGGATTATCCAGAAAGTTGAGCTTAAGTAAATTTTCTTCTTTTTTAGAGCCATTAAAGTTATTTTGTGTTGTTAAATATTTAAGAGATGGGTGGAATATGCATCACTTCTCAAACATAGTATGAATTGATTATCTCTTCCATGAAACATAATTTGACTTTGTAATTATAATGAATCATTTTTTATTTTAAGTAGTATACACTTGTGATCAAACTACTCTAGTCGAACATTTGATAAAAATGAGACCAGGTTCTAAAATTTTACCTTTATATGAAGCTCTTGGAGAGCCCGGCAAGCTACTGAGAGTATCCCACCCGCACAGGCAGAGATTGGCAAGCTACCCGTGGTGTATTTGACATGCCAAAAACAGTAACGATACCAGGTCTCATTCCCCTTACCCTCAAAGAGCCTCCAATTGCTGGGAAAGACGAGTAAGGAGAGGCAGCGCAAATCTCAGGGCTGGGAGGAATAGAGACATTATTGGCGCCCACTCGAGTAAATCAGTGAACAATGGGATGACAGTGATACAGTGATATATGAAAAATATTTTGTATTTATTAATCAGACAGGTATATCAGCACCAACCACCCTAGAATTTTTCAGCTGAGTTCAAAAGAAAGGAAGCAGTTTTTTATTCAACTGACTAATATAAGATATAAACCATTCTAAACTTTTAGAAAGAATAATTAAAAGTCGAGATATCAATGAGAGGAATACTCTTCATCTAGCAGGAATATTGATTTTCAATTTATCATTCGTATTAAATGCCAAATCTAACAAAGTCAGTCTTATCAATCATATTATTATATACTTACATAATAATTGTGTTTGCTATTAAATTGGTTGGTTTTTTTTTTTTTTTTGCTTTTTGGGTCACACCTGGCAATGCACAGGGGTTACTCCTGGCTCTGCACTCAGGAATTACTCCTGACGGTGCTCAGGGGACCATATGGGATGCTGAGAATTGAACCCGGGTTGGCCGCGTGCAAGGCAAACGCCCTGCCCACTGTGCTATCACTCCAGCCCCTAATTGGTTATTTTTAAAAGTCTTGAAACTCTACCTAAACAAACATTTCCTTTGTGTAATATGCTTGAGTCCCAATTATGCAATCATGAGCATTTCATCTGCTGTAGAAGGTTAATAGTAATATAACTATCCGCAAGATTTTTGAAGAATTACGTGAAAATGACCAAGAATGTTTTAAACTTTAAAATCTCTCCAAATTAAATTATATGTCTCAAGAAAGCTTTTCAGAGGCAGGAACAATAGCACAGCTGGTAGGGCATTTGCCTTGCATGCAGCCAACCCGAGTTTGATCCCCTGCATCCCATATGGTCCCCTGAGCACCGCCAGGGGTAATTCCTGAGTGCAGAGCCAGGAGTAACCCCTGTGCATCTCCAGGTGTGACCCAAAAAAAGCAAAAACAAAAAAACAAAGCAAAACAAAAAAAGCTTTTCAAATGTAAATGATTATACTAGTAAGGAGCTCGAAAGCTAGTACATCAGCTAAGATGCTTGACTTGCATGCAGTTGACCTAGTAGCAATTCCCAGCATCCCATATGGTCCCCAAAGCACCACCAGGAGTGATTCCTGAGTGCAGAGCCAGGAGTAACCCCTGAGCACTGCTAGGTGTCACCCACAGAAACAAAAAAAGATTATACAGATATCTTAGAAATGTTTAAATAATTTTAATTTTTGGAAAGGTTTTAGAATTAATGAATAAATGATCATTTGTGAATTCTTACCTCTTAATGTCTGATTATATGGAGCATTGGCTGCTGCAATACATTCTGACCAGATTTGACTTTGTTCATCATAAGACATCACAAAAAGAAAGTCGCAAGCATCTGCAATTCCAGTATAATTATAGCACCTTCTGTCAATGCACTTTGGAGACCAAGCCACATCAAAGGTTACCTGTGGCAATCATACCAATTTATGCAAAATGAACAAATATCCATATTATACCAGGTTTTATTAATTATATATTCTCATGTTTTATACTATCCAAGAAAAAAACAACTCATATATATGAATCTATATACACGTGACAGAGTACTAGAACTCTCCTTAGAAATACATATTGTGCCTTCATGAACTAACTTTGTCATTTATTTGGAAAATATTTTGAATGTATATTTATATAATAGGCATATATTTTCACCCAGACATATTTGAACATACACAATAACCAGGAACAGGGCCCTAAACTCAAATGTCTCCATAGGCTGGACTGGTAACTTACATGACTGAAACAAGCTTAATGACAATAAACTTGGTTTGTCCCCTAAGTACCTGAACAGTAAAAGCACAATGAAAGAATTCAAATACAAAAGTTTTTTAAAACTGTTCAAGCTAAATAGTGTTGGAGTACACGGAGCTTAGGTTTATCAGGTTGCACCCATCACAGTGCTCCCAAGACACTCCCATTACTTTGTCTGTCTGTAACCACTTCTATGCTCTCTTCCCCAACCAATTTGTAAGGTCTCATCCTTCTTAGACACTGAAGCTGTACTGTAAGTTAATATTACCTTTCTCCTCTCCTTATGTCTTTTGAGCAGTTTACTTTAATGCAATGTCCTTTTGTGTAGATACAGGAAGACAATTAATTAATATGCTCGGTAACTTAGGAATTGATTGGCCTTGAATATTATTCACTCCTGGGCATCTGCCTTCTCAACTTAAGCCTCAGTTGCCCTCACTTCCTAGCACCCCAAAAGCAGAGTCCCGACGTGGGACTGGATGGAACCAGGGCAAGCCGGTAAGTTATGTGCTACCCTGGCATCAAGATGGGCCAGGCCAAGGTTCCACGATTCTTAACTATAAGTTAAGAGTTTGATCATAGGCAAATGCTGTCATGATCCAAAAGCAATGACGAGACTAGGACCCTGCTGCTAGGAACAGGAAAGAGAATAATCGACGTGGGACTGGATGGAACCAGGGCAAGCCAGTAAGTTATGTGCTCTCCTAGGGCCCTAGGGCATCCCTCATGTGAGAGCTTGGAAAGTCGTAGTGGCACTAGATGTGAGATCCAAAATCTTTGCCTCTCAGGGAGAAGCTGGGAATTAGAGGTTCCCTTCCCACTGTTGTGCTGTATACTACAGAGTAGGGTTTTATCTGGGATAACTGTCTTAGTCTATCCTACTCATTTTGATGTCACTTTTCCAAGATCCTTGATCTGTAAATGTCATTTCATTTTGTGATTTCTCCCAGTGTAAGTCTTTCTACATGTAATTGTACATTCTTTGCATCCAAGGGTAGAGGGAATTCATGAGTCCCATATGTCATGTGGTCCAGAATCTCCTAGCAGTTCTTAACCATAGTCAGCAATGACACATTTTCAAAATATCAACTGCGAATTCATCCAAATACTTCTAAATAGTAATCTGGGATTATAGGTGCATATATACATTTTCTTTTTAAGACTCCTGATTATTAAGTGACTAGATCTGGGAGTAAATCACTGATCTGGGGCAACATTATTCTTTGTAACTCAGATATCCTGGTATAACCTATTGTAACTAGGTTCATTGTAGTATTAGAGAAGCATGTTACCTTTTTTTATAGCTCTGACTAGCTCTATGCAATTAGACTTTAGCCTCATTGGACCTCAGATGCTTTGCAAGTAACTCGGAGTCTGTGAAGTAAATGAAAGTTTCCCCAGATTTCATTCTACTCTAAAGCAAGTGTTTCATCCTCCGTATGTGATCAGCTAAGCCCTTGCTTATTCTTGCTAATTCTGTTATCTAATATTTTTTAGTGCTGCTAAAGACAAGTAGATGGAGCTATCCCAGTACTGTATTTTGACTGAAAAGAAAAGATTTAGCATGACAAAATTCTTAAAAATTTTCTAATAATAACCACAAAAGTTCCATAGGAATTTTTTTAGGAAATGTACTAAAATCACTTTCTATCCCTTTACTATAAAACTAAGATTTGATTAGTTAAATTTAATAAACATGTTTTCATAAGTAAAATAAGAGGTTTCAAAAAGTAGCAAATGAATTTTTACCTGTGATCCCTCAATTTCCTGGTGGAAAGAATCTGTGGTTTCTTTAACTAAAGCAGTTAATGCATCATATTCAGGTGATGAACAATTAACTTCTTCCTCTATGTCTATATTAATTCCATCCATATATTGGATTTTGGCCAACTCAAGTTTTTGATTTATCCAGGATGCTCTAAAAATAGGATCAATGATATCCTTTAAAGACACAGCTCCTATATAGAAGAAATATAGATTTTTTTTTGTACACACTTATACAATCCACAGTTCAACAACATTGTTTCTCACAGTCTAAAGAAATAAAAATATCTTTAAAATGTCTCATTCAAGCTCAAGAGATAGTACTTGTCTTGTATGCAACGAAACTGGGTTTGATCCCTGGCACTTTCTATGGTCCCCAAAAGAGTGATCCCTGAACACAGAGCCTGGAATAAACCCTGAGCACTGCTGAGAGGGTCCCCAAAACAAAACATAAGTTTATTTCATTGTATTGAAATATTCAAGATGCTAGTTTTAATATTCCAGTATTTAAAAATGGATTATGAATAGTTAGTAAAAACCATTCTTGCATTAGCAAAAAATTATGGACCATGACTAATGGTTATCATGCTAATTAGTAGTAACATTTGCTCAAATCCATATAGTGAATTATTTGACTCTTTAAAAATATATATGGGCTGGAGCTGTAGGACAGCAGGTAGGGCGTTTGCCTTGCACACGGCCAACCCAGGTTCAATTCCTCTGTCGCTCTTGGAAAGCCCAGCAAACTACCAAGAGTATCCCGCCTGCATGGCAGAGCCTGGCAAGCTCCCCATGGGGTATTTGATATGCCAAAAACAGTAACAAGTCTCACAATGGAGACGTTACTGGTGCCCACTCAAGCAAATCGATGAACAACAGGATGACAGTGCTACAGAGCTTTAAAAATATACAGCAGATATAAATGAAAAGGGAACTTTTTGGAAAGTCAGCGTAGTAAGTGATGTGGAACTTAACTGATTGGACATACATGGTAAAGAAACTCACCTTTTAGCACAACTCTTACTCCTTTTGAATGAGCATAACACATAAGTTCTGGATCATATCTTCCAAAAATTGCCACAGTTGTAATCTGTGACCAGTCATAAGATTTCCAAGTTTTCTTTCCAACATCAAATACAAAGACCTGCCAGAACAACCATGTAAACACCATCACTAAACTAAGGATAGCATGCTGATCACCCAAAATAACATTAACTAAACACCCATATGTCCAGTACTGGTAGGCCCTGAGAGTACAACAGTGAATAGAGGTCTCAGTAATAGATACCAGAGTGTGGAGTATGGCAACAGGTGCCATTGCAGATAAGATCTGTCCCTGGATAGCATATAGGCCCTGTCCCTGCATAGCAACCCAGTAGGGAGTATCTGGGCGCATTTGTCTGGGCACTTTGGGGAAGAAATAGGGAAAATTAGCCAGACCTAGAAAATAGGGAAAAGTTGGCAAGGAAGAAAGAGTGTCAGTAGAGTCAGAGCCTGGAGGTAGAGAAAGTTGGTGGTTATGTAAGTAAACAGTGAATATGGCCAACACCTAGAATTTGGAGGGAGTTAGCAGTGAACAACTAAAGTGTGGTAGGTACAGGTAAATTATGAAAAACCTTGTAAGCCTCTTGAGAAAGTAGTAATTTATCCTCATGAAGATCATTTAAAAAAGAGAATATATGCATTTTAGAAAAGTCCCTTCTGAAGTGAAAAACTAAGACTAAAGCTAGAGAGAGAATAAGGAAATTATTGGAAAATCCAATAAGGAGATGGCAGTGACCTGACCTAGAATAATAGAGAAGCAGTAATAGGACATTGTGACTAGATGAATGTGCAAGGCTAAGAATGGGGAGGAGGTAGATGATTTTAAATGTCAACACTCAGCTGGAATCATAGATACTGCATTAGCTAAGTGATTCTTGATTTAGAGTAGGACTCAAGTGAAATTCTAAGTTGGTTGATGCATTGATTCCCCCACCGATAATTCTAGAAGCAGATTCAATAATTCAAATAAGGTATTAGTTCATTGATTTGGTAAAAACTGATCGAATTGCAATAAGGTATGCAGTTTGTTTATCATTAGGCAATATTGACACTGAGGTTAATAGAGAGACCAGACAGGTGCCTCTTAGTTATTAAATTACAGATATTTAAAATTTGTATGGAAACATAACACCCCAAATAGCCAAAGCTATTCTGATTTTTAAAAAAGAAGTTGGGAGGTATCACATTTCCTGACTTTATACTCTAAAGCTATTTTAATCCAAACAACATTGTATTTTCAGGGCCATAGCGATAAGACAGTGGGAAAGGCTTTTGCCTTGCATGAGGTCAACCCGGGTTTGGCCACTGGCATCTTGTATTGTCCCGAGTACTACCAGGACTAATTCCTGAGTGCAAAGTCAGGAGGAAGTCCTGAGCATTGTCAGGTGTGGACCCCAAGCGAAAAACAAACCCAAAATGGTACTGGAAGAAGGATAGATAATCAGACCAATAGATTAGAATCGAGTGCCCAAAGGTAAACCCTCAAATCTGTGAGCAGTTATTCTATGACAAAGGAGCTGTGTGCATGAAGTAGAACAAGGAAAGCCTCTTCAACAAATGGTGCTGAGAAAAAGAATAACTATGTGCAAAGAATGTGTGTGTGTGTGTGTGTGTGTGTGTGTGTGTGTGTGTACACATATAGGCAATCTGACGCCATTCACAAAAGTTAATGGAGTGGATAACAAAACTCAAGATTACAGAACCCATAGAATTGAAGAAAATACAGCCTCTAATTTCCAGGATCTGGAGCTCAATGCTGTTTTAAATTATTAGATTCCATTGGCAAAAACAAAAAGTAAGATTACATCAAATTAAAAAGTTTTATGTGAAAAAAGAGACAAGACTAAAACTAAAAGATACTATACTGAATGGGAGAGAATATTTGCCCACAGTACAACAAAAAGGGGACTAATATTCAAAGTATATAAAGCACTTACAAGTAAATAAGCCCATCAAAAAATGAGAGATGATGAACACAAACCTCCATGAAGAGGACATAGAGATGGCTAATAAGGGTATGAAAGTGTTCATTAATTAAGGACATGCGAATCACAATATCAGTGAGGTATCATCTGGCACCAGTGGAACGGCATATATCAGAAAGGCTGCAGATAACTGGTGTTGGTGGGAGTGTGGTTAAAACATGCAGTGTTTCTGGGAATGTTGGAATCATAAACTCCCAAAATAGCCAAAGCCATTCTGATTTTTAAAAAAGAAGTTTGGAGGTATCACAGAAAACAAATGTTCGTTACAGTACTTAGTTCAATAGCCAGGATATGGAAATAGTCCTAAATGTCCAACAGCAAAAGAATGGATAAATAGTGGTATATAAACAAAATGGAATACTATGCAGCCAGAAGAGAAAAATGAATTTTCATACATCTTCATGCTGAGCAAAATAAGGAGGGCAAGTACTGGATGGTCTCACTTATTGTTGCATATAGAGAAGCAAAGGGCATGGACAATATCATGTGATAACAAATCCTGGGCATTGGATTACAGAACTGAGAATACCAGGTTTGGGGGACTAGGGTGGTGAAGCGCACAGAGAGTCATGATGAAGTGGACTGGAAGTAACATAAAGGCATTGCTAAAAGGTCTTGGGTGGTCTTGGGCACTTCCGTGGTGGTAAGGTGAGGTAACTATGTACACCAAAGTCATAAACATCCACTTTATTATAAATATATAAGCTAAATTACAGTAATTTTTTGAGGACAGTGGTGTGGGGTTATGCGCATTTTGGTGGTGATGCAATAAACTTTATGCAACTAAAAACATTAATACTATGTTATCAGGTAACTTATGCCAGTGTTCTTTGATCTTTGACCATTTTACACCTGAAGGGGGGGGGGGTGCAAGGGGAAGGAATAGGCAAAATATTTTATGGACCAACTGACAATTAAGAAAGAAAAACCAACGTTTAGATAGTATTTTATTTCTTAAATCCAGTGTTGTAAAATTAACTTTTACCTAGGAAACTGAGCTTAGAGGTTAGAAATTAAAAATTTTGGGCAGACTTGCAGGAAATTGCCCACCGAAATAATAAAATTAGAGTAAAATTGGGCCAGAGCGATAGTACAGCATGTAGGGCGACAAGAGCTAGGGCATTTGCCTTACACACTGCCGACCCAGTTGGTTCTCAGGCATCCCAGAAGGTTCCTTGAGCCTGCCAGGAATGATACCTGAGCACAAAGCAGGAATAAACCCTGAGCACTGTTGAATGGCCCTAAATCCAAAAATTAAATTAAAAATTACAGTAAATAGAGTGAGCTATTGTTTTTACACACAATTATATTTGAACTCATAACTGCAATTAAATGTGTTACGAAAAAATAACTTGCAATGCAATAGAATTTTTTTAAGCTGCATCAACCAATTGACCAGATAAGGGGAAAAAAGAAATGTGTTTTTGTCTTTGTATTGCGAAAGTACAGAAAAGATCAGTAGAGAAAAGGGCCATTAACTATGTATAATGAACAACTCTTCTGCCTTGCAAGGCTGACTTTGAAATTGCCAAGAAGGTGGCATTAAGTGAGCAAGAAGTGAGTATGATATCAAACTTTCAGATATTGATCATTTACACACTCGGCAGGTTCTACATAAACACTTGGATCTCGTTCCGTCTCCCAAGCAATGTGCATTTTTGTATCCCTTACCTTAAAGACAATGTAGGTTAAGAATTGGGAACTGCCCCTTTTTGGGTTAAGCCATTCCCACTCCCTGACAGCATCCAGTCGCTGCCAAATTCTTGGCAGTGCAGGCAGTTTTCATATTGCCTCTCAAGGTATGTCTGATCAAAGTTGTAAAGGTCTTACGAAGTATTAAAGCAGGTCGAAGAACATTTTGTGGACATACGGATTCTGCCACCGTCCTTGGGCAGTTTCGGGTGCTGCCAAGGGCTGGCAGGGGTGAAAGTCTTCCAAGGCACCGCTGGGTTTCAGACTAAACCCTCAGTCTCTTGGAAACCAAGTGGGTCTTCATCCACCTGGGCTCACTCGTGTCCGACCTTCCTGCTTTTACTCCGTGACCCGAGGAGCGTGCGGGTCACGGAAGGGGCTTGCTTTGGGAGGTGCTGCCCGACTACTACGCCTCCCCCTCGCTAACCCGTTACACTAAGCCCAGGAGCACCTGACTGCGCCTCTCCAAGCCAGAGCTCCCCCGTGCGCAAGAAACCCGGGAGCAAAAGGAGCCTCAGGGAGAATCCGAACTCCTTTCGGCACCTACACCACCCTTTTCAGGGCTCGCGTCGGGCCGAGAGAGCCCAGACCCGGAGGGGAGGGAGCGGCGCTGACCTCGAAATCTGGGTGGTGGGTGATCGGGCGGCACAGCGCGGGGTCCTGGCACGGGCAGTCGGCCCCGCTCCCGGCCCGCAGTGCCAGCGCCAGCAGCACCGCCAGCAGCAGGGGGGCGAGCCCTGAAGCGCCCTGGAGCAGCCCGGGTCCGGGAGACGGCCGAGACATGGCAGCAGGCCACTGCAGCGGTCTTCCACCCGCCTTCGGTTGGTATAAGAAAGCGGAAGGTCGCCGCGAGGCTCGTGCGCGGCCGAGCTGAAGCCTCTAGCCAGGACTAGGCAGGGGCGGAGCGGGATGCGCCGGGGCGGGGGCCTGCTGCTGGGCGTAGCCGGACCGAACGGGGCTGGACCTACAGAGTCAGTTACTGCGGACCAGGCCTGGGATCTGCTGGGCGCAGCGGGGCACAGGGCAGGGCGGGGTCTGCCAAGGAGATCGGCGGGGCGGGGCGGGGCTTGCCCAGTAGATGAGCGGGGAGGGGAGGGGCCTTCCATGTAAATAAACGGGATAGGGCGGGGCCTGTCACGGAGGTTAAAAAAAGGGGGCGAGGACCGGCCAGAAGAGCTTGGGAGGGGAGGGGCATAGTGGGCGGGGCGGGGCCTGACTCTCGGAAGCAAGTTGGATCGAATGCACCCTCGCGGCGCGGTTGGGGACCAGGAGGGTAAATCAAAGAGAAGGTCACGTGTATCCCTGCTACCTAGAGCCGCTAGCGCGCAGCGAACCACTCGACGTAGTTCGGAAGACTGCACCTATATCCCCCATCCCCCAGCGTGGTTAGCTGTGGGCTGTTCGTGGAGTCCGAAGATTGAGAGACCCCAAAAATAAAGCAGTCGAATCTTGGATAACTCAAACATGATCGGGACAGTCTTGTGATTCCATTCTTCAGGTACTGATCTGAACACAATCTTCTGATTGCTCTTCCACGTTTAAATTCCAGTAAAACCCTAAACTCTCGGTGACAAGGAAGTGCCAGCAATAAAATTTGGCGCCCTGGAAAGGAAGTGTGAAACAAAGTCAATTGAAACCAATTTAAATTCAAAAGTTCAGGGTTGCAAAATTGGACAGTTGCTTCCGTACACACACACACACACACACACACAAGATTGGACAGTTGCTTCCCCTACACACATGCGCACACACACTCCCCAACAACACACACCCAATTTTGGAATTTTAATTCTTTGCATTGGGTAAATTCTGTGTTTGAGTAATACATCTTTAAGGGAAGTACGTGACTTTGCACCTAACCAAAGATAAGGCTTTTCTTGACCAATCAGAGGAACCTGCAGGGAAATTCATACTCGAAAGCACCAGTCCACACAAAACTTCCTCTTTCTGATTTCTATCTTCTCCTTTTAATCATAGACCACAAACAATAAAAATCCTGTAACAGAAAACTAAGAGCTTTCAACAAAAGCAAAAGGAATATGGAGGAAACATTCACTGCAGGGAAAATGCTTTAGAAAACCAAAACCAAAACATGAGATGAAGCCGTAGCATAATGAAAAAGAAAAAGGAAAAGAAAAAAGTAGGGGAGGTAATAAGAAGCAGTATAATGGTTCTTGGAAATTAGAACTAAGAAAACAGATGAAGAACAACAGATTTGAGGAAAGCAAAATAAAAAAATTCCTCAAAAACAAAGATTAGGAAGTTGGAAGAGCAGTCCAGAGGGGAATTATTAAACAATTCAAGAAAAATTACAGGACTGAAAGACATCAATTTTCAGAATGTAAATAAAAAGAGTCTAAAAGCTTTCAGAGTAAAAGAGAGAAAAAGTCAAAGGATCAAGAATCAAACTGTTAATCAGATTTCTTTACAGTAAGTTTAATGACATTGAAGCAGTGCATTTGGATTCTAAAGAAATGTGATTAGTATGTAAAATTCTGCCAAGTAAGTCAAGTGATAAAGTCATAAAATATTTGATAATATTTACCTCTTAACTGCTCTTTATTGAGCTACTGGGAAATGTTTCATGAAATGGGAAAATAAGCAATCAAAGAAGAATAAAAAAGGAGACGGGTAAAGGAAAATTTAGGTGGCCCAGGATGATAGTTGGAGGTGGAGGAGGACTTGACTGTGCTTAAACCAGCCCTTCTCTTGATTGCATCAGTGTTGAAGGAGACCGGCAAGCTAAGTTCTTGTGGTGGTTCTGAGTGGCGGGGAAAATCCTCTTGTCCAAAGGAAAGTCCTGCTAAGCACAATTGAATTGTCTTCTGAGGCCTAACACAGGTCTGCTTAAACCTTCCCAATTGCCTGAGAAATGCAGCCCAGGTGCGCATTTGGTGACACGCTTAAGATTCATCATGTTTAATTTTTAATTTTTGATCATTGTGTATTCAGTAATCATTTACGACTGCTAAAGATCTTTTTGTAGACCCTTCAATCCCCCAACCATAGTTAGGGTCACAAGCCGCAACTTAAAAAGCCTATCAAACCCTTCTGTGAGAATGTGGAGTGCTATATGACAAAGTGGAGGGAGGTTAAGCACCAGAATGGTGTTTGCAGGATATATTTTGAGGCAAGTGTACCTCAAACCTCTTCCCCATTCGCTTTGTTACCTAAATAAAATGAGGGTTATTTTTTTTTTTTTGTGGGCAAACTCCCATAAAGTGCCAATTCACAGAACATTAGAGCATTACACAGTGGGTAGGGGGATTTGCCTTGTACGGGAGACCGACCCGGGTTCGATTCCTCAGTCCCTCCCGGGGAGCCCGGCAAACTACCGAGAGTATACCACCCGCACGGCAGAGTCTGGCAGGCTCCCGTGGCGTATTGGATATGCCAAAAACAATAACAAGTCTCGCAATGAAGACGTTACTGGTGCCTGCTCCAGCAAATCAATGAACAACGGGAGGGCAGTGCTACAGTGCTACTATTAACAAATCATATTTAACTGTGTACTCTCTCATTGTGAAAGGAAATTGACAAACGATCCAAGGTCCCAAGTGGTAATACATTTACTAGAGCAAGCAGAAAGGAATGCACATCTTAAAGAAACCTTCACAAAGTCAAAAAATTCAAATTTGTTTTTTAAAAAAGAAACATATACACTTTATTTATTTATTTATTTATTTATTTATTTATTTATTTTGCCAAGGCCTGGTGTTGGTGCCTAAAAATAAATGCTATTAAATGGTGAAAGGCTGGAGCGACAGCACAGCGGTAGGGGGTTTGCCTTGCACGCAGCCAACATGGCTGACCCGAGTTCGATTGCTCCGCCCCTCTCGGAGAGCCCGGCAAGCTACCGAGAGTATCTCGCCCGCAGGGCAGAGCCTGGCAAGCTCCCCGTGAGGTATTCGATATGCCAGACACAGTAACAACAAAGTCTCCAATGGAGACAATACTGGGCCCGCTCGAGCAAATCAATGATCAACGGGAGGGCCTTTACCTTTTTTTAAATGGTGAAAGCTTTATTCTAAACAGCCCCAAGTGTTGAAGCCTTCACTAAATTTTGTTCTGTTTGTTTTTCTTGTTTTTGTTTGCAAAATGATAAAGGGGGAATGAGGGATGAGGAGTGGAGGTTGTTTATTTGTGAGGGGAAAATATTTTGGTTTGTTTCTCCTGACCTCAAAGTGTTAGATCTTCATGTGTTGTTTTGGTTTTGCTTTCTTGATGCATGGGTCTATCCTAAGTGACTCAGTTGAAAAGTTAAGAATAAATTTTTGGGACTGGAGCGATAACATAGCGGGTAGGGCGTTTGCCTTGCACTCGGCCAACAGTGTCGGATTCCCAGCATCCCTTATGGTCCTCTGAGCACCACCAGGAGTGATTCCTGAATGTGACCCAGAAAGCAAAAACAAAAGAAAACAAAATAAATAAGTAAATAAATTCTATTGATGACTATAAAAGAAATGTAATAACATAGACCCAATAAAATAACAATAATTAAGCTACTGATTACAGCATATGAGCTTACTTAGATTTTTTTTAGATTTCAATGCCAGGGTAGCACATAGTTCATGGCTTGCCCTGGGTCCATCGTCCATCCAGTCCCTTGTTGGGACCCTGCTTTGGAGGTGCTAGGAAGTTAGGGCAACTGAGGCTAGGTTGAGAGGACAGATGTCCAGGAGGTAAAAAAATATCATTGAGAGTCAATTAACTCTCACTTTACAAAAGCATAGCATTTACTGTCTTCTTGTGCCCATACAAAAAGGACATTGCTCTGAATTAACTATGCAAAGGACTTGAGGAGAAGAGAAAAACAATACTTACAAGTCAACAGAACACAAAAAAAGAAGTAACAAACACAGAGAAATGGGAGCACTGTGATGAGAGTAGCCCAATAAACCTAAGCTCCCTGTGGCAAGGCAGAAAGGACAAATCAATGTTATCCTACAACCTTCTATGCATTCCCCTAAGTCTGGCAGGCCTCATGTTCTCCCGTTCATCTGCCGGGCCTTTATCCTACCTGATTAGGGTAATACAACACAAAAAAAAACCTCTTCCTCCCTTCTCTGGCTGACTTGGGGTTGGTTTCAGTGTCTTAGTTCTCATTAGTTTCATAATTCTCATTACATACAGGTTCTTATTTACCATTTCTTATTTGTCATCATAGGACCAGTAGGCATTTCCACCAACAATGAAGGAGAGTCCCTTTCTCCCCATATCTGCTCCAACACTGGTTGTTTTTGTTCTTCTGGATGTGTGCCAGACTCAGTGGTGTGAGATAATATCTCATTGTTGTTTTGATCTGCATCTCTCTGATGATTGTGATGATTTTTTTCATGTGCCTTTTGGCCATTCGAATCTCTTCTTTGAGAAAGTTTCTGTTCTTCTGTTCTTGATGCATGGGTCTATCTTAAGTGACTCAATTGAAAAGTAACCCCATTTTCTTTCCGGATTGGATGTTTTTTTTTCTTGTCCTGCCCATAAAATTTTAAATGATGTCAATATATTTCCTAGAACAAAAATATTATCCAAAGATTCCCATCCAGCTCTCTCAATAGAGGATGACTTAAATTGAAACAAAAATAGTATATTTCCACTTTCTTATATTTGAAAAGGTTCATTTTAAATGTCAGTTCTTATAGGAAACCAGATTTATTTCACACATATCAAAGTCCCCTTGGAGACTTTTTTTTTTTTTTGGCTTTTTTGCGTCATACCCAGCGCGATGCACAGGGGTTACTCCTGGCTCTGCACTCAGGAATTACTCCTGGTGGTGCTCAGGGATGCTGGGAATCGAACCCAGGTCGGCTTCATGCACGGCAAACACCCTACCCGCTGTGCTATTGCTCCAGCCCCTCCCCTTGGAAATTCTTGAGTGTTACCATTTCTCTATTCTGCCAGCCTCAAAAATTTGTGGAATTTTACATTTTAGTACCCGGAAAAAAATTATTTTATTTTAGACAATATGGTTTACAATACTGTTAATGGTAAGGTTTCTTGCATGAATCATTCCAGCAGCACACTTTCGTAGTGTCCACTTCCTCCTTACATTTTCCCAGTATTCCCTTCCCCCATTCTAATCCCCCACCTCCCCCCACCCCCATGGTAAGCTTCTTAATGAAAAATCAGTTCTAAATTTCTGTTGCCTTTGTTACTCTATTGCTTTGTTTCTTTATATTCCGATTCTGAGAGACCATTCTGTATCTGCTCCTCTCCTTCTCACTTCACTCCATCATGATACTCTCTAAATATCACGTGAAAATTCTTAACAAAAGAATGTTACTCTCCCCTGGCTTGTAGCTGTCTTCCTTTATCTCAGATTCCTATCCAGTAGAAAAAAAAAAGTGTGGGAGTAGAACCACAAGTTGCTCTGGTGTGAAAGAGAAATAAGATTGAATAGCTCTGATTGTTCATTCCTTACATTCCTGTTCTATTGCCAGGGTGATCCTACTTAAAGATTGCTCTCCTCATTGATAGAAGATCAGCTCCTTGCAGAATTACAACTCACTTAAGGATTATGACCTACCTTATGTTTAATGTGAGAATGTGAATTCCAATTGGCAGAAATCTGGTGAGAATTCTGGAATTTTGATGAGGTCACATTATCAGGAGGAAAACATGAATTATTTTTTGCATTTATTTCTATAGATCACTTGACGAAGTATCATGTCAGTTGAATTGAAAATAAGAGAATTAAAGTACACTAATTTGCTTTGCAACCAGATCTTGTTAAGGGGTAGCACATGCCAAATTCAAAACAATCAACACAAACATATGTTAAATTTAACTTTATGAAATCTTCTCCACTGATCTCATTGTTTTTAATCATAAATCTACAGATGTCTTTTTTTTTTCTTTTTGGGTCACACCCAACAATTGCACAGGGATTACTCCTGGCTCTGCACTCAGGAATCACTCCTGGCAGTGCTGGGGAGTAGAAACCCCATATGGGATGCTGGGAATTGAATGCAGGTCTACCGCGTGCAAGGTTGCCCCCATACAGATGCTATTTAAATGCTGCATTTCTAGTATGTAAGAACGCCATACTTGGGACTGAAGCAATAGCACAGCGGGTAGGGTGTTTGCCTTGCACGCAGCTGACCTGGGTTTGATTATCAGCATCCCAGAAGGTCCCCTCCCCCACCCCCTGCCCGCCCAGCGCGGCCAGGGGTAATTCCTGAGTGCAGAGCCAGGAGTAACCCCTGTGCATCGGCTAGGTGTGACCCAAAAAGAAAGCTAACATTTTGAGTCTAAATAGAACTTATATAAAGCATTAAATATTCTTTGCTATGAAAGTTAGACACTATGTGTATATATAAACAAAACTAACACAAAGCAATCCTATATTTTGTGGATGTTCCCTTGAACTGAGAATGTCCAGCCCCCAGGCCAAACCTAGTAAGACAATTAAGTCTCAAACTGTGCATTTACTACTTCCTTTAGGAAACAGATTTCAATTGTCCCCCAGGCCATTTTGCTTCCTTCATAACTTCCAGCGACACACTCCTAGTAAGTAGCTCCCTGCTGGTTTTGTAGTGGTTTGAATTAGTTCTTTTCACGTATTCCACCATACACTCTACCCAGGGAACTGTCTTGTTCATTTCATGACACAACTGAGAGTTGAGGCTATGCTGGAGTGGCCAGCATCACAGGGAGATAGCATCAGTAAGAAGAAAGGCAAGAAGATGGCATAGCGCCTAGGGTTTTAAAACCAGTCCTGGCTGCCTCTTCACTTGATAAACCAGTTGTTCTTCTTTTTTTTCTTTTTCTTTTTTTTTGCTTTTTGGGTCATATCCGGCATTGCACAGAGGTTACTCCTGGCTCATACACTCAGGAATTACTCCTGGCAGTGCTCAGGGGACCGTATAGGACGCTGGGAATTGCATCTGAGTCAATCGCGTGCAAGGCAAAAGCCCTACCTGCTGTACTATCACTCCAGCCCCCTAAACCTGTTGTTCTTGACTTTTCCATTTCAAGCTAGAATCACTTAAACTCTGGTAGGAAAAGGAGTCGGTTCTAACTCTGCCCATGTCTGATGCTTGTTCTTGCAAAGAGGAACTACGGAAGAAGACAAACAGTGAAGCAAAGACATTTTATTTAAAGAAGAGGAAGTAAAACAAAGTGCTCAAGAGAGAATGCAGATCATCAAGTTTTTTTTAATTAATTAATTAATTTATTTCGAATACCCATCCCTCCACCAGTGCCCATTTCCCACCACCACGGATCCCAGTATCCCTCCCACCCGCCATCCCCTCCAATCCCACCCTGCCTCTGTCAGGTAGGGCATTCCCCTCTGTTCTCTCTCTCCTTTTGGGTATTGTGGTTTGCAAAAGAGTTAAGTCTGACTTTCAGGGAGAAACCTTGGATGATTTACTTTCCATTGATCACTTTGTATATAAGGAGATGTCGCGCGGCCCTTATGTTTGGAAAGAATGTCCTGGTGCCCGCTTGCAGGCTCATGGTCATCGAGGTTCCATCTGGAGAAGGCGGGATGTGGCACCTACCCCATCTGGGACCTCCTGGTGATGTTGGCTCTGTTTGGGACCTGGAGCATTCTCCGGGAGCTGTGGGGCCAGACCATCAAGTTAAGGAACTCTCTATGCTCAGCTGGGATGCTGGCAAGCCCAGAAGCGGAGTTTTGTGCCATTTGTTTTTCTGCAAAGTGGGTTTTTATAGGCAGGCCTCTTTTCCAAACTACCCCTACTTGGGGTTTTTTGTTGTTGTTTGTTTGTTTGTTTTCAATGTAAATAAGAGTCTATTGCTAGGACATTAACAAGAAGTCAGGCTGTCCTAGTGAACCATTGTACTGTCACTGCATCCAAAGCAACATGGAGAAAAAGGGAGGGGAAGCAATTTGTTTAGACAAGACATGTAGTTGGGGGGGGGGGGGGTGCTAGAAATCTGAATGAGGTCTGTGGGACCTGGTCCTCTGAAGCATGCTATCTTGCATACCCGTTTGGGAAATCTTAAAGGGAGGTTTCTGGATGAGTGGATTTCCTAGGCAGCTCTTATTTCTTCTTTATTGTCCACAAAGTTATTCTTACTCCTTGGCTATTTTCCTACTGCTAATATCTAGCCAGAAATACAGAATGAATTCCTTCCTTCCTTCTTTCCTTCCTTCCTTCCTTCCTTCCTTCCTTCCTTCCTTCCTTCCTTCCTTCCTTGTGAGATCATATGAATTTAGAAAACAGGCTTAGAAGAGTTTGCAATTAAACCCACCTTTGAACACCTTTCCTGCTTCACCATGATGTGGGACTCATCTGAGTCTAGAAGCTGTGTATGTACAGATTCTAGATTTTTCCATTGAAAGCTCTTGATTTTTTTTTTTTAATATATCACTGCTGAAACCTCAGAGCAAGTCCTAAGGGGCAACTTGATGGTGATGTGACAGAATACTGAATTCATCTATGTCTTCAAACTATAATGGCACTATTACACTTGCTAACCAAAGACTTGAGCTGGAGTGGTCTTTGCAGTTGAAAAACTGAGATGCAGAGACTGGAGAGATAGTAAAGGGTTAAAATACTTGCCTAGTATGTGGCCGACCCTAGTTCCACATATGTTCCCCAAAGAATGGATGTGGGTCACTCCTGACCGCAGAGCCAAGAATAGCACCAGAAGACTGCTGGGTGTGGCCCACCTCACCCTCCATAAAAAGAAAGAAAAACGGAGGCTCAGAGAGATTGAACAATCTGCCCAAGGGCTGTAAGCTTGGTCATGAGAGGGCTGGGACTGGAATGTAGACTAGAAGACTTTTCATCACCCTGTCCTTGCACCATTGCCAGTAGGAAACGTGAGAGGAGTGTTTACTCAAAAATGTGACTGTTCCCCATGGGGGGGGGGGGGAGAGAGAGAGAGAGAGAGAGAGAGAGAGAGAGAGAGAGAGAGAGAGAGAGAGAGAGAGAGAAAGGGAGAGAGAGAAAGGGAGAGAAAGAGGGAGGAAGAGAGAGAGCAAGGAAAAGAGAAAGGAAGGAAGGAAGGAAGGAAGGAAGGAAGGAAGGAAGGAAGGAAGGAAGGAAGGAAGGAAGGAAGGAAGAGAGGGGAGAGAAACCCTTTCAGTGAGCTCTAAACATCTAGAGTGGAGGACACACCCATTCTCCTTTATGTATTTAGAATCTTTCTTTTTCATAATGCTTTTCACATTCAGAGAGCTGAATTTAGAATTTACTCATTTCGAATTTAGAAACTGTTTGGAAATGTTATATCCTGGAATTTCAAAATAGACAACTTAATAAGCTGTTTGTATGTTAAATAAGTCACTTAAAATTAACATTCTTCCTACATTTCTCAGAAGTGGTGTAATGGTTATCTCTCCAGAGGATGATTTGTGGAGATTCTTTCCTAAACCTTTATAAATATTAAATGACCAAGACACTCTTGATCAATTTCAGAGGCCAAGTCCTGAATTGGTTAGCAGACAGAAGCAATCTGTAACACACATATATTTACACATAATGGGACATCTAAGAAAACAGACATCTAGATTTGAGTTGTCTGAACGTTTAGATTTTTTTCCATGAACTTAGGTAGTTGTTTTTTTTCTTATTTGTGTACATGTTGGCTATTCATACAGTAAGCACTCAAACATAAGAGAATTGCATCCGTTGAGCATCATTTGATCAGGCTGTTGTAAAGGGGCAGATTAAGACTTTTCAAGGATTCAACAAACTGCCAGGGCACATGTCCTCTGCCCCTTCCCTTATGCCCAAATTCCTCCAGAGGGTACATAAGCAAAGGGAGGTAGGCCTCCACACTTGACAGAGTGAGTGGGGGAAAACAGATCCCAGAAATGATTTTTAAAAAAATTTTTGTTGGCTGGGGGCTGGAGTGATAGCACAGTGAGTAGGGCGTTTGCTTTGCACGCGACCCGACCCAGGTTCGATTCCCAGCATCCCATATGGTCCCCTGAGCACTGCCAGGAGTAACCTCTGAATGCATGAACCAGGAGTAACCCTTGTGCATCGCTGGGTGTGATCCAAAAAGCAAAAAAAAAAAAAAAAATTTTGTTGGGGGAGCCACAGTGACAGTATAGTGGGTAGGGAGCTAGACTCACTCGTGGTTAACTTGGGCTTGAGGTTTGATCCCTAGCACCCCAAATTATCCCCTAAGCCTGCCAGGAGTGATTCCTGCATGTAGAGCCAGGAGTAAGCCATAAGCACTGCCAGATGTGGCCCAAAATTAAAAAAAAAAAATCCTGTTAGGAATTTTAACTTGCCTATAGCACAGTGGGTAGGGCTTGCATGCAGCCAACATGGCCAACCCGAGTTCAATTCCTCTGCCCCTCTCAGAGAACCCAGCAAGCTACCAAAAGTATCTCACCGGCACACCAAAGCCTGGCAAGCTACCCATAACGTATTTGATATGCTGAACACAGTAACAAGAAGTCTCAAAATGGAGACATTACTGGGCCCACTCAAGCAAATCGATGAACAACGGGAGGACAATGACAGTGACATTTACTTCAGTAGCTTACCTGAAGTGAGAGTTTTCACATAAGAAATGAGTCTTCCCTTAAGAGAAAAAGACATGAGCTGGGGGTGCGGCTCAGCAGTGGAGGGCATGCTCTCATGTGTGAGGCCTGGATTGTGGAGCTGTTCCCCAGAATTGCAAAAATGAAATAAAAGATAAAAGTGTAAGCCAGGTGGAGAGAAGGGTCACCAGCTTCTTTACACCCAAGACTCAGGATGAGTCTTGCAGGCTCTGCTGTTCTCTGCCTCTAAGCCTGCAGGTTCAAGGTCCTGTTTGGGTTCCCACTTACTGCCACCGGAACCCCCTGTAGGGGTACTGGGCTTAGCCTTTCTGTTGTTGGCTTCTGGAAAAGCCCCCCTCCTGAGTTCCTCTTGAACTGCAGTTGACTACACAGAGAGAAGTTGGCGAAGCAGATAGATGCACCATAAGTGTACTCTAGCTTAGGTTGCCCTAAGGCACCTAAATAATGAGATGAATAGAACAGATCCCATTCAATGGAGTCAAGAAGAGCATCTTCCCACAGCACCCAAAAGGAGAGAGAACAAGGGGGAATGCCCTGCCACAGAGGCAGGGTGGGATGGGGGGGATGGGTGTGGGAGGGATACTGGGATCCATGGTGGTGGAAAATGGGCGCTGGTGGAGGGATGGGTACTTGATCATTGTATAATCGAAACCCAAGCACAAAAATTTGTAAATCTACAACTGTACCTCATGGTGTTTCACTAATAAAAATTTTTTAAAAAAATTTTAAGGAAATAATAAAGGAAAAATAATGAAAAAAAAAAAAAAAGAAGAGCGTCTTCTCTTTCTCCAGATATTAAATTGAGCCAATTACATCACACAGTCATCTTCAGCTGGGTCGATCAGGAATCAGGAGTTCTGCATGGGTTATCACTGGAGAAGAGCACCCCCTTCTGCCCACTACTGGGACTGCCACTGCCATTCCTCACACCAGTACTGAAGGGGGTTACTGGAACCCAGATCCTGAGGGACTCCAGTGATATAAGATATCTCACCCAAAGTGAGTTGCTGAGACACGAGCAAAGCCATAGTAGTGTATTTAAGAATTTACTGGTCATCTAGAGAGATAATACAATGGTGAGGCACTAGCTCTTGCCTTGTCTATAGCCGATCTTGGTTTTGTATGAACCCCTGCCCACGTGATCCATTAACATAATGCCAGGAATAGTCCTTGAGCACTGCTGGAAATGTTCCCTCATAACCGGATCAAAGAATATACTGGCCAAAGAGACACAGGGGAGAACTTGGGAGTTGGGGGGAAGGTGGAGCTACCCAGAACAGTCCCCTTTCTCCCTCTCCTTCTACCTCCCTCTACCCCTCCCTCCTTTCCCACCCTTTTCCCTTCCTTCGTTCCTTCCTTCCCTTTCCTTCCTTCCAGTCCTTATTTTCTTCTGTTTTAGGGCCCACCTGTGCTCAGAATTTACTCCTGGCTCTGTGCTTAGGGACCACTCCTGGCAGTGCTCAAGGGACCATAAATAGTGCCAAGAATGAACCTCAGGTTGGCCAAGGGCGAGGCAAGTGCTTTTCCTGCTGAACTATCTTAAAGTCCTGCCTCTCATCTTGCTTATTTGTTTCCCAAGGGCCTAAGAAAGGCTGAGCTTCTTAGGGAAGGAAGGCTGGATTAGATGTGCCATTGTTCTGAAAAAGGAAAACAGCCTTGGGAACTAGGTGAGAGAGGTGGGAGCGAGCCACGCAGGAGGCAGTGTAAGACAAAGTGCATTGCATTTCTAGACATGCCCGACTGTTTCCAGGAGACCTTGTATACACAAATCAGGGCAAACAGGCCAGACGTTTTCCAAGGGAACTACATCAAACACTTCAAGCACCACTATCTCATTTTTCTCACTTTGCTTTGCTGGGGAACATGCGACAGTTTTCCAGAACTTAGAAGGCAGATTCTAGAACGTAAATACTCAACGAACACACTCCCAAATGTTCTGGCTGGGGCAGGTATCATCATCTGTCAGTGGCAGGCCGCAACTGCTCAAAGCAAGAAACTTCAGCAGTCAGGAGAAAAACTTTGAATAACATCTGTTAAGTCTCAAGACTATTCTGTGACCATGAAGCAAAAGTAAGCAGCTTTAGCAGGAAGGTTGAGAAGCTTCTCCTCTTGGAGCAGCCAGGACCAAGGTCAGGAGCTTGTGAGGAACCTAAGCTCCAAGGGTAGATAAAGTTGGAATTTCTTGCTGTGCTGAGCAAAATCTCTGGGATGGTGATCTCCACTGCGAGCTTCCTTGGAACTACTGCAGTGGGGCTGCTGTCCAGACTAGTGCTTGGTGTATTCAGCTCGGGAAGACAGCTCCCTGGACAAGATGGAGATTCTGTATCATCACTGATGGTGGTAAGCTGCAAAGCCGTGGGCCCAGGGTTGGAAGATGTGTCTGTTTGAATCTACTCCGCGGTGACACTGAATTGAGGTCTGGGACCAGTAGTCTTAGCAGTGTGTTTCTTTCATGTTCATGGACGTAACCAGGGTCAGTTTTGGAAGTTCGTTAGTAACAAGTGCTGGATATTCCTACTTTCACATTCAGGGCTCAATTTGATGGCTTAGAAGGGGGCAATTTGTAATATTTCCTGTCTTGAGACCAAGACAAATGTTACTAAGCGAAACGAATCATTCCCGCCCCCCCCAATACTGAATACAGAATGACTTTTGTTTAGTTTTTACTGTGGATTTGACATTTCTTAATGAGTTCAACCTCTTTGCCTGTACTTATCTGAAATTCTTTCCTTCCTGTGATGGTTGATGACAACTTCTAGGTACGATGACAACTTTCAGTCTGTTGAAAGAGCCTGTGCTTCCAGCCCCACCTTTGTGATCAGTGATAGCTTCGTGTCTGTCTTCTGCATCTTCTATTCCCTCTCATCTTTGCCTATAACATCAATAGCCCTTATTGTGTTGATTTTCAGATCTTATTATTAGTCCAGACCTGCCTGGTGATGCCCAAGCCCTAACTCCAATGGTTTACTGGATGTAGATGACCAGGAGGCTCTAAATCCAACATATCATACAACTCATCCCTGGGTTGATGTCCCCAAGACCTCTTGGGTTGGATAAATCATAAGCTATAAAAGCTTCTCTAGTCCTATAATTTATTACACTAAAATGACCTGGGTTAAAATCTCAAAAGGAATGAACATGGAAGAAACCCAAAAGCACAGGAGAAGCCAGGCCCAAACTTCCACGCATCCTCTCCCAATGGAGTCTCAGTTTTGACAACACGCAAGACGTGCTGACAACCGGGGAAACTTCTCCCAGCTCTGGTGTCCAGAATTTTACTGGGAGCCAGGCAGGCAGCTGGCTGATGTCACTGATGTCACACAGTCACTGACATCAGCTCCTCAGAGGCCAGTCCCCACTGGAGCAAAAACAGGATTCCCTTTAGTTCACCTGGTGAAGATAAACTGGTTACAAGAGCACACACAGAAACCTATCAGACAAAATATTCCAGGGGCTCACAGGTTATTTCCCCATATTAGTCAAAACAAACAAACAAACAAAACCCCAGACATTTCTTTGGAGCAACATGTAGGCAATCTGAGTTAACCCTTTCTTGCAGGATTCCCTAAAGTTACTCTTCCTTCTACTCTGTCATTTTACCTGTCTAGAGTCAGATATAAGCCTTGGTCAATCATTTAATCCTAACCAAGCCAGTCCCATTTCCTTGTCAATGCCTTCCCTCCTCTCAATCATTTCTCACGTAGATGTGAAACCTGGTCTCCTAATTTGACTTTCCTTCCAGCCATTCTCCATATTGCTCCCATCTGGGAGTTAAAATTGTGATAAACGCTATGACAGAAGTGTGCTCAATTAAGGCATTTGTGTTACATACTTCAATAGAGGAAGGCTCCATGGCATAGTGCCGAGAAGCGACAGTGTTGCGTCTCATTTGTGGCTAAATTATTCAACAGCATCACCAACCCTGTAAATTCAAGGTGTGTATCTGAGACCCTTCAGCGCAGTCCCTGACTGACCTGGTTCCCTCCAGGCTACACACTGTCCACGCAGAACCATGTTTTCCTAAGGTCACATGGTTTAACAATTCTGGCCTCGACTGTTTCATATACTTTACCTGGAATGTTTGCTCTTCAGTATTCAGCTCCAGTACCGCTTGAACCTCTGCACCCCGGTCCAACGGTGCTGCCCTTCCCATTCTCTGCATTCTGACTTCTCTATCAAAATGTTTGTCCCTTGTCTTACATTGCTCACTTAGTTCCTCAGTATATTAAGGTGGTTTTTCATTTGTCTTGGGTGTGGGGGCCGCATCCAGCAGTGCTCAGGAGCTATTCCTGGCTCTGTGGTCAGGAATGACCCTTGGCAGTGATCAGGGGAACATTGGGAGTGAAGTGGGGTCTGTGGCATGCAAGGCAAATGACTTAGCCCCTTCCCCCAGCCCCAGTCAACTTCAATTTTATAACCCCAGCACCTAGCATTATTTTTTTTTTCTGTTTTGGGTCATACCCGGCAATGCTCAGGGGTTACTCCTGGCTCTTCACTCAGAATTACTCCTGGCGGTGCTCGGGGGACCGTATGGGATGCTGGGGATTGAAGCTGGTTTATCCGCATGTAAGGCAAATGCCCTATTTGTTGTACTATTGCTCCAGTTCCTGAATTCTAATAGTTACTCGTTAATTAAGGAATAAGAAACTTCAATTCTGAGAGCAGAGTTTAGTGCCTGCTTATACAATCAAGGAAGGTGCAAGCTATAGATGTAAGTACATTTAATGTTGTAGAAATAGATGTTAAAGGTAAAGGTAAAGGCCCTCCCGTTGATCGTCGATTTGCTCGAGCGGGCCCAGTAACGTCTCCATTGGAGACTTTGTTGTTACTGTGTCTGGCATATCGAATACTCTCGGTAGCTTGCCGGGCTTTCCGAGAGGGGCGGAGGAATCGAACTCGGGTCGGCCATGTTGGCCGCTTGTAAGGCGAACGCCCTACCATGATTGAAAATGCCCCCAAATTGTGTTCGTATGCCACCACATATTAACTGTGACATTGGGAAAGGTTTATTTTTAAGAATCTTTATTGGTAGAATGAATATAATTGTAGCTCCTACATAGAGACCTGTTGGGAAGTGAAAAATTGCTTCCTCCAGCTTAGTGTGGTGTTTTGCACCCAGCAAGGGCTAATTCATTTGTCATTTCCAATTTGACAGGTTTCTGGTCTCCAAATACCAGTTTCTTATGACTAAGTCAAGTCTGAAGGGAAACTGGGGGGGACCAACCAACAGTAAGAATATTATAAACAGGGAAATATGAAAGGAACTTTGGAGGTGAGTGTGGTATCATTCACAGAGTGGGGGAAACTACACTCCTGAAATCTGCATATTATAAACTAATGATTAGTATTTTTAAGGCCATTTTTTCCCATTTCTACTTTTAAGCAATAAATGCACTCCTAAAATCCAGCGTGTGCATAACTATACAATAGCTGCCTTGAAAAAGGGGAAATGGGGTACGGCATAGCACTTGATCTAAACAGAATCAATAGTACTTGTGTCTAGATGAACTGCTTAAGAATACATAAAACTGTATGTCTCCTAAGCTTGAAAAAAGACTGGCCATTGGCTTGAAGAAGTGGATGCTGGAAGGTTGCAGCTTCTCAATTATTGGAAGAGCAGTTACAAAAGCAAAACTGCTGAGAGGGATAGGCTGGCTTACCTAGTTCACTGAGATGCTGGGAGATACTGAGGATGTTTGAGATGTTTTGAAAGGTCCTACTTAGTTTAATTCATCTGGTTTTGGTTTTCATTTATTAATACTTTCCCTGGACCTTTATCTTTGCTTTAATCATACCTCAGAAATAAAGGATTGAAGATGAATTTTTAAGTACTTGTTAAAATTTTCCATGGTGGGGCCAGAGCAACAGCACAGCGGGTAGGGCGTTTGTCTTGCATGCCACCAACCCAGGGTGGATCCCTGGCATCCCAAATGGTCTCACAAGCACCGTTAGGAGTGCTTCCTGAGTGTAGAGCCAGGACTAAGACCTGAGCATCACCGGGTATGACCCCAGTCCCCCAATTATTTTCCCCATGATTTCCTTAATATTCAAGAGTTGGATTTGTTTGTTTGGGGGCCAAACCTGACAATGATCAGGGGCTACTCCTGGCTCTGTACTCGGGAATCACTCCAGTGTTGCTCAGATGATCATATGTGTATAAACTCACACAAAGAGGGGGGCACGGCACACAGCGGCGGTGACTCTATCTCTCCTACCACCCGCGTTCGGTAGTCTCACCCTTCTCCCACCCCGGGGAGGTCGATGACGATAGGCAGAGGAAGGAAACGAGGGCCAGGCTGGTTGGTAGCAGTTTATTCTGATCCTCTCTTCATCTCTGTCTCTGCTCCCTTTCTTCCTCCCCCTCCATGCCACTTCATTCTCCTTCTCCATCCCCCTTCATCCTCCTCTTCCTTCTGATCCTCTGCTTCTTCTTTCTGACCTCCAGCCCACTCCTACAGTCTAGTTAAATCCTCTCTCCATGAGGAATTGGGGGAACAATTACACATAGGTGTGGTCACAATCAATAGGGGTAGAAATCAATAGGGGTAGAAATCTTAGCCTCAGGGAAAGCCGCTCCTAAGACAGATCCTTTCTTAGCAGGAGGATCCACCCTAGAGCGGAATCCCAAGGGTGTGCCTCTCCTCTCCTTGTCCGATAAGCATATACGCATATATAATATACATCATTTTGTATGGATACAGTAAGAAATATCTTAAACTTATAGAATTGCTCTCCTAGGGCCATCTCGATCTCAGACTACTGTGCTCAGGCCAGATAGTTTTCCCCACCCCTAGCAGGATCCTAGTCTTGTCCTTACCTTTGGATCATGACAGCATTTGTCTATGATCAAACTCTTAACTTATTGTTAAGGATCGTGGCACTTTGGCCTGGCCCATTTCGCTGCCAGGGTAGCTCACCGCTTGCCCTGGGTCCATTCAGTCCCTCGTCGGGACCCTGCTTTTGGGGTGTTAGGAACTAAGGGCAACTGAGGCTTAAGTCGAGAAAGCAGATGCCCGGGAGTGAATAATATTCAAAGCCAATCAAATCCTAAGTTACAAAGCATAATGTTAACGGTCTTCCTGTATCTATACAAAAAGGATATTACTTTAAGGTAAACTTTTCATAAGGCATAAGGAGAGGAGAAAGGCGATATTTCACTCATACATATAAAATCATAGATTTCTGGGAAACTGATCTTACAAACTAACAGAGTCTGATTAAGGGGAAAGCTGATTATCTGGGTGGGGAGGAGAGCATAGGGAAGACTCCACACAATGGAGTGGAAGTGCCTCAGGAGCACTGTGATGGGTGTAACCAGATTGATGGGTGTAACCAGATAAACCTAAGCTTCTTGTACTCCAACAATATGGGATGCTGGGGATTGAACCAGGGTTGGCCACGTGCAAGGCAAGTGCTATACTTGTGTACTATTGCTCCAGCCCCAAAGTTGCTTCTTTTAGGGGCTGAAGAGATAGAACAGCAGGTAGGACACTTGCCTTGATGCGGCCAAGTGTCTCTCTAAAGACTTATGACTTGCAGCTCCCTGATAGAGAGCTCAAAGATCACTCTGGTGGGGCTCTAGGGACCAATTAAAGTGTCAGGGACCACTCCTGATGGGGCTCAGGAAATCATACAGGGTACTAGGGAATTGAATCCAGGTTGAGCTTGTGCAAGGCGAGCTTCCTGATCGCTCTTCTATCTCCAGCCCCCCAATTTTCTTGAGAAGTTTGAGGATTCTGATCTCTTTAGTCCACTTATGCCAATAATGTTACTTATTTCATATTTTTCCTCATTAACAAATGTTTTCTACGTGCTAAAAAAAATCACACCAGGTAAAAATGTTTCGGAAACTTAAGTATGTGAATATTACGGATCCTAACCAGAATCATCATGTTTCAATAGCATTTCACAAAAGATCCTGAACCCTTTGAAATCAATTGCTCAAAAATGTTATTCCTAATCACTCAAGTTTTTATGTAAGTCAAATAATCACTAGGTTCATTCCACTTTTACATTCACTCTTTAAAAATGTTTTTAGAAGTGACTAGAATAATCTATTTTTTCATCCCTATCTCAAATCTTTGCAGATGCTTTTTCTAAAATAACAACAAATGTTCTTATGGGGGGCGGTAAGTCTACAGCTTTGCAGGCTAATATTTTGAAGAAACAACAACAAAGAACCCAAGAAAACAATTTTAATTACATAGTACAAAGAAATAATGCAGTGTTCAATGGAAGCTTAGCTATGTGACTATTAGGAAATGAACATGCAGTCCATGAGTAATCCAAGCTTTAGTAATAAGCTGAATAACTAAAGAGCATTTGCCGTTGCTTATTACAATTTCGTGAGTCTTAACTGTCTTCATATCTCCAGGGATCAGAACAAGCCCTGATGGACAGCAGGTACTTTACAGGCATAAAGGGGAAAGGGAAAAAATAGAACAAGCAAAGGGAAAGCATATTTATTAGACTTACATTACCTATATGTACTTTTTTTGAGTTCTACACAGGGAGGACTCTCCCAGAGCAGGGAAGTGGGTCAGCGGGGCCAAATCACACAGCCTTCCATGTCTGAGGCTCTGGGTTCCCTTCCTAATCTAGAAAACCTACCCCTCCCCCTGACATTCTGGGGTGTGAAGATGGCGGAGGACTGATGTTGGGTTCCTCCAGGGGTGATAGACACTGGCCCCAGGGCTATCTTAATACATCATGGAACTTGTTTTCCAAAAAAACTGCATAGAAGTCTATGAACATAGTCTGGGAGGCTGTGGTAGGTAGTAGGTAGATAACAAGTGTTTTGATTATACCATGAGGAAAACAATTATGGGCTCTTATGATTTGAAACAAAACACCTGTTCCTATCAGAAAATATGTTAAATTTTAGCCTTAATTTTACCATTACTTCGTAAAAGTCTATGAAGTGGGGTGTTTGGGGGCCACATGAAGTGACACTCAGGTATTAGTCCCGGCTCTGGGATCTGGAGTGACTCCACGAAACACTGTTGTGGGAGGAACAATATGGACCCAGTCAATGCAGCCGCATGCAAGGCAGCCTGATCTCCCAGGCTCCCTCCCTTTCCCCTTTTCTTTACAGAACAGCACTACTCAAGGGACTGAAGGCCAAAGTCAGTGGTGCTTGGTCAACTGGGCCATTTGGTACAATGCTTCAGACCTGGTGAACTGATGCTGCTCAGGTCAATGCTTGGTGTTATGTCCCAGCTGTCTCTGGGAGCCCCACATAGTATTGGGGATTGAACTTGGGCCTCACAAATGCCCATCCTTTGAGCAACTCCCTGGGCCAAGGTATGAGAATTAAATTTCTCACCATCACTAAAGATACAAACATTTAAGAGTATTAAACTATTTCCTAGGATCTGGAGGTACAGGGTGTGTGTGCGTGTGTACGTGTGTGTACGTGTGTGTGTGTGTGTGTGTGTGTGTGTGTGTGTGTGTGTGTACAGGGGGCAAGGAAGGGAGAGGGAGGGGTTTAAGGTACATGCTTTGCATTTGGCCAACCCCAATTTGCAGCCCTGGGAAACCTCTGAGCACTGCTGGAGTGGGCTGGGTCATCCCCAGCACTGGAGGGTCTGTCAGCACTGCATCCTTGGTGCTTGCATTGAGCTGCTGGCCCAGTTGGTCAAGAGTCACTAGAAGGGGTCCCTGATCTCTTGAACAACTCTTGGGAGACCCCCCTTCCCCCAAAATGTAATTTTTTCCTAAGAGTAGGCAGCAGAATAATCTATTTTGCTCACTTTTATGCTTTGAAAATTCAAGACAGATATTTAAAAACAAGTAAAATACAAAATATTTTAGATTTACACAAACAAGGAAATGTTTAAAGTTATATCTGGATGAAGGTCTTCCAAGCTCACGCACACCATGGTACCATCCTTAAATTGTGGCTAAACCTAAAACTGCTCTGCTGGAGTATCAGTATAATGCAAATACGGAGAAAAGCAACAGACTCCTAGGATTCTCATGTGTAGGCTTGCGGGACTTCTTCCCAACATTCTGGAGAGTTTAGGGTAACAAAATTTTTGGGGAATTGGAATAAACAGAAAACAAAATCTCAATAGCTTATGGAAAACATATAACTTCTAGCAGATCTTTGCACACATCAAGCTACAATGAAAATGGCTTGCTTTTACTGTTTCTGAAAGTACATTAAACTATAGATACTAAATACCTTAGATTTAAAATCTCAAATTTTTCTTTCTAATGTGACAACTCAACCAACTTTTAAATGTAAACAAAACAATGCTCTAGAAATCAGTGACAAGGAATGCAATGTTCCCTCAGTTAGTACTTTTTTTGGTTTTGGGGTAACACCCAGCTGTGTTCAGGGATCACTCCTGGCAAAGATGAGGGAACTGTATGTATCTGGTATCTATGTACAAGGAAAGCAGCTTACCTGCTGTACATCTCTCCAGCTCCAGAGCACAACATTCCTTAAAGAGATATATTTTAAAAATTAAAATGTTTGGGCTGGAGCGATAATTCAACAGGTCGAATGCATACTCTGCATCAGGAGGCCAGGGTTTGATCACCAGGACAACACAGTCCATGCCCACCTCCAAGCACTGCTGAGACGAGCCTCCAGCACCAAAACAAACAAGTTTAGAATGTTTATTCCTGGTATTGGCTATGCTTTACATTTTTGAATGATTTTGATCTCATTATTGCTTAATAGCAAAATACGTATACACACATACATATACATATGTGTGTATATATACATATACATGCACACACATATACACATATATACACACATATACATACATATACCCTGCTTATTCATTGGGAATATATCCTATCTCTGCAATTCTGTAACATTTCAACTTTCTTTAATAGTACTGACGACGCATCAAGCTGAAAGTTGTGAGAGTCTGTTTTCTGAGATTATAAATGTGGTTACATCACCAGTTTCATTAATATCTTAAAAGCTACGCAAGGATAGCCTGTCAACTTGGAAAAATGGTTGCTGCTATACTACTTTAAAGAATCCTATACAGTGAATAAATGCCAAGAACAGACCCTTAATCTGACAAGTTTGAAACAGTCACAAACAACAGGGTATCTGTATGCAAGAGCTTGAACTGTAGAAGACAGGAAGATGAAAAGCTTGGACTATAACACCTAGCAAGGACTGTGCAGAGATAAACAGGGTGGGGTACTTACTTACCTGACCCTGTGCACCCGCCTGTATTATTCCTATCAATACAACATCATACTTTGAACGAAGAACCATGCAATCAGAGTTTGAAATGAAATACACTAGTTTGTTCAGGACTTCATAAAATCGGCTCTCAATACTGCCAGACCTCCCTAATCAGCAGTGGCAAATACTTCATTGAAAAAATATTAAGGGAATTATTGGGAACTCTACAAAGAATAGTTGGGTGTTGATGCTACTATACAGGTAACCATCTGGTAGAGAAAATATCACCATCCAAACATCTTAATGTCTCCTATCATCCAAGTATATATATTTTTTATCACAATCTAAAATTATTTTATTCAACGATACTTGTACTGCTTCTAGTACCTATAATTGAGTCCTTTGAAAAATTACCCTTTATATATAAAATAAAAATCTAACGTTATAGAAATCTCAAAAACTTAATGTTATTACCATTAATATTCTAAAGAAACTGACTTCATGGAAAAAAAGCTTTTGAGTATTTATTGCCCAGGTGGGTTCAAAAAAAATTCTTTAATGTGGCAATGGTTCTAATAAATCTGTAAACAGAATACCCTAAAAAAATTCTTACTGTCATGAACTACTATAATTATGGATGTGTGATATTTTAAATCTTAAAGCCTCTTAACATAATCATGTATAATATCTATATACAAAACATACATTTCACTTTATTTCAAACATATGAAAGAGGTAATTTCAAATCACACTAAACATAATAAATATAGAACCTGCTTTGTTAAAAATCTACAGTATACATTCAAGTAAAGGCTAAACTTCTGATGCCAACTATGAGACAAAAATTAAACATTTACAATAATCAGTTTCCTAAAAGTGCTATTTTTTAATACCTATAAGAGGAAACTCATTCTAGTGCTTTTGTTTCCATCCAAACATCTTTACATTCCTTTATTCACAGAATCAGATGCTTCTGTTACTAAAAATACATATCCAAAGCTTTTAAATCCTTTTAAATAGATTTAACATTTAATTCTTTGGGGAAGGACAGAGAAATCCAAACAAACAACTCAGACCATCTAAAATTATTAGGGATGACTGACTTTATGACACACCCTGTTTTCAACTTAGATGTGAACTTTGATGAACATATTAAGGGAAAGTTCCAGTCCACATGTCTAAGGTAAATCATCCTTGTCTACACGAGAATTGGTGTAGAGCAAGGAGCATACATTATAGCAACCTTCCTGGGATCCAGGTCTCAAGGCCGTCTCCATTACTGACTTGTACATTCTCTTCCATCCTGATTTGGTTTAGTTTCTTCGGGAGTTATGTTCAGTACATTGATTGAACTGTTGGAGAAAGAAAGGTAGATCTGAGCACTCATCTCCTTTCATATTTTAAATATGCCTGAAGAGCTCTGATGGCTTCCCTGCACCATGCTAAGTAAAACCCAAGAATCTACTGAGCCACGGACCTAATTTTCTTCAAGAGGCACAATCTAGCAAGCTTACTAATGACCATGTAAGAAGTTCACGCATAGACTGATACCTATGTTCAGACACACAGGAACGTGCTTGGCAAAAGTCTGAAGTAGAAGGAGAAACAGGAAGAGACTTAGGAAGCTTCGATGTGAAGACTGGAGAGGCATTAGCTACAACTTCATGAAGCTTCTTCTGCCGTGGCTTCGAGTGCACTGTATGATTGTCCTGATCAGAACCTGTCGAAGGAAAGAACCGAAAACACACAGTAAGATATTTAAACACAGGGGAGGTAACTGGGTGACTTATCTGTGGTTCTGGGTGCTGAGTGAGTCAGAACAGATTAATCTGAATTGCTACTCTAGCCTTGTAACTCTACATTTTGTTATGCATATTACACATACATCGAGAAGAATTTATCAGCTCATAATAAAAGTTTCTGTAGATATAATTCTGCCATTCTTATTTTGACAATAAAGTTCTTTTTTAGTTTTAAGTTGCGAGCTCTTTAACCTTTAACAACATGTTAGTAATCTCTTATACAAGGGCTTAATGGCTCCAGGGTGAAATACAACAATCTTTACACACTCACCTCTAAGCAAACTTTTTTGGATCATTATTAGCGGATTATTTATAACAGCAATACAATATAAATTCTTTAGGTCCTACTTTGGGACACGGCTTGGGGATCGGGGTAGAAACATCCAAAATGGTGGTGGGATTGGCACTGGAATATTAAATGTAATAAATTATTGGGAACAACTTTATAAAAATAAATTTTAAAAAAATCTTAGAGCTCTTACTGGCAGTTCATAAAGTCTAACTAACTTATAGAATTTTATTTATATATATTTTCAAATTAAAGAGTTTGTGAAGTACTCACTTCCTGAGAAGGCACTGAAAAGTTTCACATTTTCTGAGTTCTGGTGGTCAAAGGTAGTCATATTTAAAAACTGCTGCTTTAACCAACTGGCTCGTTCTTCTTCAAATGCCTTTCTCTACCACAAGAAGCAAAAATAAAAGCAAATAAGTAATTCATCAGTCACATTAGTTGCTATTTCACATGATTTTTCAAGCTTTATTTTTGCTCTTTGGTTATCATATCCGGAAGCAAAAAACAACACACAACATTAGCTTGGCACCATCCTAGAAAACAAAGACAAATTTCATTTAAGAAAATCAAGTGTTAAAATAGAAATCCATGCTTGCTCTCTAGGCCCATCTCTTCCTTGGACACACATCTCACTTGCCTGTCTTTTTGCTTGCCTATTTCCACTCTGGAGAAGGCTGTGTTCCGCTCCTGAATATGTACTTTACTCTCTCACCCCTGGCATATTTCTAAATAAGCTTCAAAAAAAAAATCTTGCTTTACAAAAAAAAAAAAACCCAAAATCTATTCATCAAAATACCCGTTATACCCAAAACAATTTGAACATACTGGACATTTTAAGCAGAAGCTTAAAAAAATATCTCACTTAAAATAGCCCTGCTCTTGGGCCAAACAATAGTACAGCAGGTAGGGCATTTGCCTTGCACACGGCTGACCTGGGTTCAATTCCCAGCATCCCATATGTTTCCCCAAGCACCACCAGGAGTAATTTCTGAGTGCAGAGCCAGGAGTAAGTCCTGAGCATCACTGGGTGTGACCAAAAGAGCCAAAAAAAAAAAAAAATAAAAGCCCCTCTCTCATTCTTTAACCAACTCCAGGGGAATTAGTAGCTACCACCAGTAGTAACCGCCAGAGGGCACCTGTCAAATCTTGCCCTTTTGAATAGCTGAGGAATTTTGAAATAAATTCTTTCCCCTCAGCATTCCCTTTTAGTCCCTCCCCTGGCCTCATCATCTCCCACAGAGAAGGGGGATGTGGCCTGCAAAGCTGCAAGATGTATCTCATGGGTGGGAGGATATGAGCTCAGAAACACTACATGAGACAGGAGGAAAGGCTGGTACGTTTGTGAAAACCGACTCACAAAGTGTGATAAAACACTTTCACAACTACTGCCCTACTCTCTGCCAGCCACTTCAGATAACCAACATATAAGGTTAACTCATAATTATGAACATAAAATCTCTGATCAGTATTTGAAGAGAACATGAAGGAAAAAACACTAAGAAAAGTGAAGAGAATAACCTACCATACATAACAGATAACCAATTAATCTTTTTTAAAAATGAGGGCAGGGGCTGGAGAGATAGCACAATGTGTAGGGCGTTTGCCTTGTATGTGGCAAACCCGGGTTCGATTCCCAGCATCCCATATGGTCCCCTGAGCACTGCCAGGAGTAACTCCTGAGTGCAGAGCCAGGAGTAACCCCTGTGCATCACCAGGTGTGACCCCCCTCCCAAAAAAGAGGGCAAATTATCAGACTAATTTACAAGCACCTATAAAATATGCTATTCCAAGAAATGCAACGATGTAAAAATATATAGGAACAGTAAAAAACTTCTGCCTTTTAGGAGAGTGAGGGCTGAGGTGGGGAAAGGCACACCCAGCAGTATTCACAGCTTATCGCTCACTCTGCATTCAGGGGTCACTCCTGGTGATGTTCAGGAGACCACATGTGTGCTGGAGGTTGAACCTGAGTCAACCGCATGTAAGCCAGGTGCCTAAATCCCTGTACTATCTCTCCAGGCCTCCTTTTTTCTTTTTTTGGTATAATCAATACTCTTCAATGGTTCTTTTAAGTCTCAATCACAAAGTAGTCATATCTGTGTTATATACTGCAGAACAGAACACAAATGCGGTAACACTTGGCAATGAACAACAGCATTACAGATAGAAACTGTGAAGAAGTGAGGAAAAGAGAAATGGAATAAGGGTAAAAACTACAGGAATGTCCTCATCTTTCACTGCTGTGGACAACTGATATTATCTGAGGCCAAGAAAACATGAAATGGAAGCATACTATTTAGAGCAAAAGAAATTAACCCAAACAATGTTTAAAAAGGCAGTTAATGGGGCTGGAGTGATAGCACAGTGGGTAGGGCGTTTGCCTTGCACGCAGCCTGACCAGGGTTCAATTCCCAGCATCCCATATGGTCCCCTGAGCACCGCCAGGAGTAATTTCTGAGTGCATGAACCAGGAGTAACCCCTGTGCATCGCTGGATATGACCCAAAAAAGCAAAAAAAAAAAAAGCAGTAATAATAATAATAATAAAATAAATTAAAAAAACAAAAAGGCAGTTAATAAGTTAGTAATATTAAGAAATCAGATATAAATGGGCTGGAGCAATAGCACAGCAGGTAGGGCTTTTGCCTTGCACACAGCCAACATGGCCGACCCGAGTTCAATTCCTCCGCCCCTCTCGGAGAGCCCGGCAAGCTACCGAGAGTATCTCACCCGCACGGCAAAGCCTGGCAAGCTACCTGTGACGTATTTGATATGCCAAACACAGTAACAATGGTCACAATGGAGATGTTACTGGGCCCGCTCAAGCAAATCGATGAACAATGGGAGGACAGTGACAATAACAGATATAAATGAGAAACAGTGTAGAAAGGTGGTACAGTCAGAATACCAAAGTCTTTATTTTTCACAGACTATCAAGAAAAAAGGCTGATATAAATTAAAAGTTTAAAATAGTATTTTTCAAAAGATTTTTACAAACTGTACAACTGGTTATTTTTGGGAATGAAACAGGCAGAAAGAATGGAGGCTACATTCTCACTTTGCAGCTTTTTGTATGTGCTGAGTTTATTTTTAATTAATTTACTGGAGGGTGAAGGTGGGCTGTGATTGGCAGTGCTAGGGATCACTACTGGCAGTGCTCAAGAGGATCATACATTGCACCAGGAACTGAACCTGGGTTAGCTGCAAGCAAGGCACTTTAATCCCCTGTACTACTGCTTTGGTTCCTGAGTTTTATTTTTTAAACCATGTTTAGACATGACCTCTTTAATTTTGAAAGGAAATATACAGGTGATACACTGTGCTAAATACTGAGCTGTACAAAATGTGCACACAGCAATTCAAACTGTTAACGGTCATCATAACTGTCAGGAAGAGGGAGAAATTTCACTTCCGTGTGTCCTCCCCACCCTCCTGACCACTTTTTTCAAAACAAACTTGTTCTTGGTTACATGTTACACCATGCACCATGGTTACATGTTACACTGTCTTCCAACACTAAAGCAATTAGCATTGGGTATGTGGCAGACTGCCAAGGCTTACTCCTGGAATTGCACTCAGGAATCACTCCTGGTGGGTTGAGGACTGTATGGGGTGCTGGGGAATGAACCCAGGTTGGCCATGTGCAAGGCAAGCACCCTATCTGCTGTATTATCAATGTGGTTCCCAAACAGATTCTTTCATGTGAAGTCAAAATATTAACAACAGGAAGCTAATCCAAACAGATACTGAATATTTAGTTTCTAAGATAAAGAGCCTTTGAAACTTCAAATCTGGTAAAAGGTACCAGTCTGTGTGCTCAGTGTCCTTGCATTTCAAGTTCCTGATGAGGCCTAGGAGAGCACATGACCAGCAGGACGCTGCTGCACTCTCAGCCTCCCTATCGTCTCGAAAGCTCTACCAGGAAAGGGAATCATGAGAATACCTCCAACCCTAGGCGAATGGCGGCTTCTGTAAAGCTTCGTCTTTCTTTCTCAAAATTCTTTTTCTGCTCTTTAAATAGAGACCACTCTTCTTTCAGTCGCTCCTTTTCTTCCAACAAGTAACAGTCGCGTAGCAGTGAGGAGGTATCATCATCACACGCAGTGGCAAGCTGCTGCTATTAAATGGTAAAACACAGTAAGTTCCTGAGGATCCTTGCAACGCTTAGTGAGGAGCAATCCGAGTTAGAGAAGGCAGGTTCGACCACCGCGGGGAAGGCCAAGTCACCACCAGAAAACGAACGGAGGGTTCTCGCTTCTCCTGTGGCAGAGCACTGGCTCAGGACTTCAGGACTTGTGTGCAATGCAACTTAGCGGGCAGAAATTTTAGTTCAGACCCAAACACTACAGATTTTATGAAATGAAACAAAACCTAGCAAGATTTGGTCACATGCTGACATTCACGGGGGGAAAACTGCTTTCAAAGGTAACTCATACTGACCTGTAAGAGTTGCTGCTGAGTTTTAATCATTTCCTTACACTGTTGAATTTCTAACTCGAGTTTTTCTGTTTCTTGCTCATGGTCTTGCCGTGAGATTACATCTTCTTCACTAAAACCTTTTAGGTGTACCTTTGAAGCTAATATAAAACAAGCAATTTTACGTAAGTTTCATACCAAGCATTTTGTCTATGATACTCTCAGAGATACTTAAAATCAAAAGTACTCCAGAGGGGCCAGAGCGATAGCACAGCGGGTAGGGTATTTGCCCTGCACGTGGCCGACCTGAGTTTGATCCCCGGCATCCCATATGGTCCCCTGGGCACCACCAAGAGTAAAACCTGAGTGCAGAGCCAGGAGTGCACACCTCAGCATTGCCAGTTGTGACCCAAAAGGGGAAAAAAAAAGGTATTAGAAGTTTTCTCTCTCTGGAATCAGATTTTCTAGAACAGGCTTTCTAAAATAGTTATTTCTTTTGCTCTTAAAAAATTTCTTACATGTGGTCATAGAAACAGAATAGAGGGCAGCACTCTTGCCTTACATAGTCAACCCAGATTTGATCCCCAGCATCCCATATGGAATGATCTCAGAGTCAGGAGTAAATCCTAGCTCTGTTGGGTGTGCCCCCCCCACTCTTAAGACTAAATTTATATTGTTTAACACTGAAAAAAAATCTAAATAGCCAAAAGCATCTATAAGGAGTGAACAGCTGAAAATTCACATTATTTTTGTATTCAATATACTAACAAGTAGAACTTCATTTTTTTTTTTTTTTTTAGATTTTGGGTGACACCCAGTGATGCTCAGGGGTTCCTGGCTCTACCTCACTCCTGGAGGTGCTTGGAGGACTATATGGGATACCGGGAATCAAACCCAGGTAGGCTGCATGCAAGGCAAATACCTACCTGCTATAATATCACTCAGGCCCCCACAAGTAGAACTTTTATTGTCAACATTTAATTTGTAATTAAAAATTTTGTTCAAGTTTGCATACAAATTAAGAGTGGACAAAGAAGAGAAAAAAAAATATTTCACATCCTTAAGATAGTTTTCCCTGACCCCCCTTCCCTCCCCCCCCAAATCAGTGCCACGAGTCTTGCTTCCTGGTACTAAATTCTGTAAGGTCTAAATATACCTGTTGTTTATTTACTAACAGAAAATGACTTAACTCAGTGAAATTTCATGTAAATTAATTCTGGCACTAAAATAACTTCGCTGATTGCTCTACACTATTATTAAGGACAACTGGCACTTAGTGTAAGTTTTGAAAATTTAAAATACATTTTCTTTAAATTGCCTTCATTTACTGAACACAAACCTTAATTTTCTTAACTTAAAATGCATATAAACTATATTTAACAAATATAAAAATTAAGAACATATTCATAACATAGATCTGTCTAAAACAGGAAATAGTATCTAAAACAAGAAAATACTATGTGTTATTAGTTTTAAAAAGGGCAGGAAAAATATTGTTCCCTTTTTTTAATCTATTTTTAAATAATCAATGCAGTCATATATATGCACCAAACTTTTAAATGTTGAATAGGTTTCTGAATATTTTATTTACTTTGCTAATTTTTTTGATTGAACATCTTTTTTCCTTTCCCTGCCGCAAACTTTTCTTTCTTCTCTTTATTTTAAAACAATTTTTGAAATAATTATTAGGAACCTTGGAATATACCAGCATCTAAGAATAAATAAAAGGTTCATATCACTATATAATTATCAGTATTTCTTAATTTCTAAGAATTTGACAATTTAGAATATATTTTCCTTGAATTATCTTCATTTACTGAGCAGAAATCTTAATTATGATTTAAAACACAAATTCTATATTAAAAAGTAAAATATTAAGAATATATTCATAGATATAGATCCATCTATACATAAGTACCAACAATAAATGGCTGTTTGATAAGACTTAGTTAAAACTCAATTTCACTTGTCTCAGATCTGTACTGCAAACAGATATAATATTCTCTTTCCAAAAATTCACTCAGAGTGAGGCTGGAGAGATAGCACAGCAGGTAGGGCGTTTGCCTTGCACGCGGCCGACCTGAGTTCGATTCCCAGCATCCCATATGGTCCCCTGAGCACCACCAGGAGTAACTCCTGAGTGCAGAGCCAGGAGTAACTCCTGTGCATCGCCAGGTGTGACCCAAAAAGAAAAAAAAAAATCACTCAGAGAAAAATCTCAGGTTCATCAAACCTCACAGCTGGAAGTAGACAGAATCTTGTTTTTTTTTCTTTCTTCCTTTTTGGGACACACCTGGTAGAATCATTCCTGGCTGTGTGCTCAGGGGATCATTATGTGGTGCTATTATACCTGGCTCAGCAAGGTCAGTCCTTTACCCACTATACTCTCTCTTCACCCTGAATCTTTCCAAAACACCAAAATAAGCTAGAGAAATTTTCGGATGAGTCCATGACACAGCTTCCCAACTTGACTGAAAACAAAGTAATGCTAAGTGTTCATGTCTCACTTGGAAGCCATAAGGCCCTATATACCTTGATTATCAAGTTTCTCTACATGACTTTTCAAAATTCTCCACTGTTTCCTGATGCTGTTTGTAAGCTGTTCTCTCACAGTATCACACGAAAGGTCCCATATACTCTCTCTGTTCTGTTCTCCAGATTCTTCTTCAACATCAGAGAGAACCTAATGTGGAGAGATGGAAAAGAAAAGGCCAACGTTTTAAAATCCCTTTGGCTACTAACTCAGTAGCTTTCAGATTGATTGTTAGAGATACTCATCAAAGTCATTTCTGAGCTACACCTAGCTATATGTGGCACTTAAAAGAATTATCTTGATAAAAAATACTGCAGGGCTGGGTTGTATGGAACTCAGTAGTAGAGCACATGAGTTAATAGTGTGTGGGGTTCTGTGCTTGATCCCCAGCACTGCAAAAAGAGAAACAATACTGAAGTAAAAATTCCTCAAGTCAGGTCTCTTCAAATCTGAATATAATCAGTGCCCAGTCATGGAGCTGTGTGAGCAAAATTTACTTACGACCTACCAACTGTTATGTAAGATGTTCACACATCTCAGCTCCTCATGCTGTGTTTCTATGTGGGGCCATGAAGTTCAGAGGAGTGATGTGCCCAGTGTCACACAGTCAAGAGGAAGAACTTAAATTTAAAGCTAGAATTTTTCTCTTATCTGAGACTATTTCCATAAAAATATGCATCCAATAATCTCTAAGGAAAAAGCAACTGTTCATCCTATTCTTTGCAATAATTTTTTAAAATATAACTGAAGATTGTTTTCTTTGTGTCCTACTAAGATCAAGAAAATGTAATGGAGCCAGAATATAGTACAGTGGGTAGAGTGCTTGCCTCACATGTGGTTGACCCACATGTGGTTTGATCCCAGTATCCCATGTGGTCTCCCCCAAGCAACACCAGGAGTAATTCCTGAGTACAGAGTGAGGAGTAAGCCCTGAGCATTGTAGGGTAGGGCCCCAAAAGAATAATAAAATCAAACAACAAAGGAAAATATAGCAATCTTACATTAACCAATCACAATACTCTAAACAAAAATAGGATATAATACATAAAAAAATACTGAAATGTGTATATATCACAATGATCTGCATCTATGTAAAATGAGCTAATTTGTTATCAGTCCACCAGGAAATATAACTTAATATGAAAAATAACATCTTGCTCAGGAAAAATAAGAAATCAGATAGAAAGGAGGCTGGGTTGAAGGAGGCACTTGGTGAAGACACATGCCTTGCATGAGCCAACCCTGGTTCGAGCTCTGGTATCACATGGTCCCCGAAAATCCCCTAGACGCACTCCTGGGGGAGCCCTAAGATGTAACTTGGAAGCATCCAGGTCATATCCAAGTTATTCATTTTGCATCCTTACATAATTGTAGCCAACATATAAATATATCTATAATCCAGATGAACTGAATTTAAATTTGTGATTTTAGAGCTCTATTCAAATCCAACTTTGTTAAAGGAACAGAATGGTGGACAGACTTTAACTTCTAAAAAACAAAAAAGGACCTAGAAAAAAATAAGATGTTTTTAAAGCAGGAACTGTGAGTTAACAAGACATCTCAAGCGCGGGCAGGATGGGGATGGGCAGAGGGAGGCAGGCATTGAGTTTCTTCCCTGGCACCACACTGCTGCTCCCATCAGTAACAGTGGGTGTGGCACGGGTGGAAGGTGAGCGTTGAGCACTACACTGTCAGGCAAAACCCCAGCCCCTAAGCACTGCTGGAATTGAATCCTGCTTCTTTTTTGTTCTGGTCACACTCAGCAGTACTCAGGGCTGACTCCTGGTTCTGTGCTCAGGGATCACTCTTGGAGGGCTGGGGATGGGGACTATTAAGGGGCATCATACGGGGTGGCAGGGATTGAACCTGGATCAGACACCACATGTAAGGCAAGCACCCTACTCACAATAGTATTTCTCTGGCCCTGGATCCTGTTTTTCTTTTTTTTAAAGGAGGGGGGATGCTTTCAGGGGTTTTGTTTATTTTTGTTTGGGGCAACCCCTGGTTGCATACTCAAAGGCTACTCCCAGAGGTGTCTGCGGTCCATGTCATGACCAAGATTGAGGCTGGGATTCTCAAATGCAAAACATGCACCAACTCCCTGGCCCAAGACTACCGTTTTCTTTAATTTAAACATCTGAAATCTGAATTACACAATTAACTATCCACTGGGTGAGTGATAGTATTAATCATATGAGAAAATAATGTCCTTGATTTCCTACCTGCTTCTGCTGATTAAAATCTAGGAATGAAAGTCAGTAAAGGTTGGGCCCAAATCTGAAGCAACCTTGAAGTTACAAAGTATGCTAATCATGGAGGTGCTGGTGGGTGCCAGAAACTGATCAGAAATGGGCCTTGAGAGAAAAAGTGAAGAAAATAGATAGGCGGCTAAGCAGACCACCAATGGGAGAAATTAAAAACATTCTGGGGTATTTCTTTCATTTTCTTAGAAAAAGAAAAAAAAAGGTAGGAGGTGAGATGATATAGAATTACTTGTAATATCTCAATATAAATAATCCTTGAAAAGTAATTTTGAAAAATAAAGCTGGTGACTTGCTGGCAACTGGCATTTTCTATCAACATTGTTCACTTCAGATATTAGTCTCTAATGGGAACCTGCTTACATCCAGAATTCAAATACATATAAAGCAGTTAAATGAAAAGACTTTTCACCATTATGACCTTTTCCCAGATCTCTGCACCTATTACTGTCCTTATAGTCAAAAGCTTGTCCCTTACTTTCTACTATAAGAGCAACTGCTTGGGGCTGGACCAATAGCACAGTGGGTAGGACGTTTTGTCTTGCACGCGGCCAATCCGGGTTTGATTCCCAGCATACCATATGGTCCCCTGAGCATCACCAGGAGAAATTGCTGAGTGCAGAGCCAGTAGTAACCCCTGAGCATTGCCGGGTGTGACCCAAAAAGCAAAAAAAAAAAGATCACCTGCTTATCTTCTTGAAAGCCAGCTCAAACCATCATTTTCAGTGATG
Organism: Sorex fumeus; assembly: GCF_029834395.1. NCBI lineage: Eukaryota > Metazoa > Chordata > Mammalia > Eulipotyphla > Soricidae > Sorex > Sorex fumeus. The sequence continues at coordinate 17,117,689 of NW_026606104.1, read as the reverse complement.
CTATTAATGATTGTTTTATTCACTGTACCACCCCACCATGGGCTGGAGTGATAGCACAGCGAGTAGGGCATTTTCTTTGCACGCAGCCGACCCGGGTTCAATTTTTCCATCCCTCTCAGATAGCCCGGCAAGCTAACAAGAGTTTGCCGCCCGCACAGTAGAGCCTGGCAAGCTACCTGTGGTGCATTCAATATGCCAAAAATAGTAACAACAAGTCTCACAATGAAGACATTACTGGTGCCCGCTCGAGCAAATAAATTGATGACCAACTGGAGGACAGTGTTACCACCCCACCATAGCCCACAACATATGTGACATGGACCTTACATGCCTACTACATGCCTGTCTCTCCACAGAAGAGCTTTTGAAGTGCTGAATCCCAGACCTCAGTGTGAGGCCATGGAAGCGGGGCCTTTGGGATTTATTAGCTCCTAAGAGCAGGGTCATGGATACCCTGTGAATGCCCAACCCCACTGAGTGCTCATGCCCTCACCACACAGAGACCAGCTCAGCACCCGAAGTATGCATTTCCAGTCTCTAGAACTAGAAGGCAAAAATTTGTTGTTAATAAGCCACCAGGTCTCTGTGCTTTACAACAGCATTAGGAATGCAGAAATAGGAAGTTTTCTTTCCAAGGGCACTAGAATATATTATAAACATCCAATACACATTTGTGAACAGAATGCTTATTGGTTTCCAGTTAATAAAAATTTCACTCCTTAACAAGTTAGGGCCTGTTTAAGTACACAATCTTGAAACTTTTGGGGAAAGAGAGATAGTACAAGGAGTAGAGGATTTGCTTTGCAAGAGGCTGTTTCGAGTTTGATCCCCTGCATCCCGTATAGTGCCCTGAACACCGCCAGGAGTAATTCCTGAGTGCAGAGCCAGGAGTCACCCCTGTGCATCGCCAAGTGTGACCCAAAAAGAAAAAAAAATAAAGGAAGAAGAAAAAAGAATATTTAGCACATGGTCAAAAGCAGATTCTCTGGACACAAAACGGGTTTAAATCCCAATTCTGTCAAGTGTGATACCAGATTTCTCATCTATAAAGTGTGCCTCAGATTCCTCACCTATAAAGTGGAGATGATTACAATACCTAATGCATCAAGTTATAAGAATAAAATAAGATAATGCTTATCACATGCCTGAAATAAATCACAATCCCAGAAAATGAATCATTTCTCTTATTTCCCCGGACATATTTTGGATTGGTCTCCTGAATTTGGGGGGCTGCACAGTGATGGGGAAGAGTATGTGTATACGGATGCCACAGGAGTGACCAATCCAAAATACAGTTCCACTGAGAATGCTTATCTGGTATTTACTCTCTAATGTTTTATTTGGTCTAATTACCAATCTGAGACTGTAGTAGAGAGGAAGGAGCCACTTACAGTTCCTGTACTATCATCAGCTCTTTCTCTAGGTTTCTGCTTTTGGGGAGAAAGAAGAGAAATCATTTCCTTTTTCATTTGTTGAAGAACCTTCTTAAGTTCAGCATTTTCCATTATGATTTGTTTCTGACGATATTCATAATCATTCAAGAGAATTTTATACATTTCATCTTCATTCCTGAGGAAGAAACTGTCAGTATGAAAATGCAGTCCAGAAAGACGTGTCTGATTGCAAACATCCATTCAGTAAACATGGGCTCACCTGGCTTCCGTTTTATCTGTCCTCCAAGAGCCCCTCTTTCCATCAGGTCTCCCCACATAATTGAGAACTTCCATGGCTATAAACAAGAAAATGTAAGACCAAACATTACTAGGTAGATTCACGTTCAAAAACCCTAACACGCTGTTCACACATCAGGAAAACAACTTAGCCTCGTCCAGAGAATAAGAAAATACCACAAAAACCCTAGTCTCGAGTTCTATCTTATACCATCACCAAGTGCTTACCAAGATAATGACTAGTTATTTAACTGCTAAGTCTGCTGCTCTCTCATCTTTGTGGTGAGAATAACAAAATTCATCTATCAATGAATTGCTTGTTTAGAATGCAAGAAACATTAAGGCATTTAACATTAATACTTAGATGTAATGCTATTTATCATCATTAATAGCAATGTTACCATCATTAGTAGGAATTGGCAACATGGCTTGCAGATGGGCTTCCTGATTTATATATAAAATTTTATATATAAAATGATATCTAAAGCAGACAACTGGTCTAGATATCATCTGTGGCTACATTTGTACTACAGTGCAGAGTTTAGTGGTTGCAACGAAAGAGCATAAGTTAAAAGATCCACAAACCTGAAAATATTTATTCTTTGGACCTTAACAGAAAAGATTTACTGCGTCCTGCACTGCTACTAGCATTCAAAGAGTCAACAGAATTAATGGCTCCCCTGCCCCAGATGGAGAAAGAAACAGTGGGCACAGAAATAAGTGAGATGAAAATATGGCACTGTAATTTTTAGAGGCTAAAAAATCATTCCTAATGGGGTATTAATCTGGAAACACAGGGCACCCCACAGAAGGGCTCTACTGCCAGAGTTGAATATTTAATAAACTTCTCTAGTTTTAGATTCTCAGCATGTAACCCTGATTCATAGTACTATTATGTCCTGAGTAAATGATCAAAGGGTTTACTAACCTTGAAAAAAAAAAGTGACTACATGAAGTTTAAAATTTTGTACTCAAAATACCAAAAGACTTCCAACTTTGCCTTCAATTATTATACCTCATTTCCCAGTAACTTTTAAAATAAAGGATTTAAATAATGTAACAGCTCTGTTGCACAGAATGACAAGGATGTAGTCAACACTGAACAGATTGTGGGCAGCGCGGAGCCCACCATGTGACAGCCTGATAAACATCTGTCATATGCTTATCAGCTGTCATATGCAAGTCTAACTTCAGTATAGGAAAGAGAGTTGAAAGGTAACACTATGTAAGGAGATTAGAGAATAGCTAGTGAGACTGCTTGGAAACCCTCTTCAGTAAATAAACAAGCAGCTCTTCTGTTCCCCAACTGTATCAGGTCAACAAAACTATATCGATATAGATCTCTGTGTGTTAGTGTATTTGTGTGTGTGTGTGTGTGTGTGTGTGTGTGTATAACTCAACTTAACTATTCTATATATTTGAAATCATGCCTATACTTGGATGAAATACACTGCAAACTAATTTTCAACAGGATGCTTTTAAAAATGGGACTATGGAGAAGACTCAAAGAGTGGCAGCCCCAGATTCAACCCCCAGCACCTCAGGGGCCCCTAACACTACCCAAAATGACCCCCTGAGCATCAAGCAATGAGCACCTCTAGGTGTGGCCCCCAAACGACAAAGAAGTCTACCGGATGTACAAATACAGACACAGCTGCAACAGTTATTTTGACTAGATGCTTCAAGCTTATTTAAAGGAAATCAAAGTAACAATTCTGATTTGGCCTGATTAACATTCATATAAAGCTGGCTTTCTGATTTTTGGCACCATCATTTCTTAGCTTAGAAAGAACTTGAGAACGTCACCTTGCTTAGTTTCTCTTTATGGATGAATCCTATGCTTGTTACATTACAAATAAAGGTTATTTTTATCTGTAACTGATGAAGCAAAACCACTATTTTTTACTAGCTAGCTAGCTATCTCAATTTATATGGTTATAAACCATTTAAAATTATAGTATTAGACATAAAATCAACACTTCGTGAGTTAGTATGCTCTAAGCTTTATTTAGTTCAGAGCATATTTGCTTAAATATCACTTTTGCTATCTTAGCTGTTGTTCTTACCTATTTTTTTATCCTTCTTGTTCATAACAAGTTGATGTAGCCGTTCCTTTAGTTTATTGTATTCACGCTCTTTTCTTTTCATATCATGATTATACTGAGTAGCTCGACTTGCAATGATATTTTGTAATTTTTGAACCTGAAAAAAACATTTGCTATCAAATTAGAACTTCTAGCATAAAGCCAGCTAAAATGTACTAATTCAGAGATAAAATAAGCTGCAGCACTCATTAAACCTTGTTTTTTAAAATTTCAAAATTAAACCTCCTCATAAAACAATTTTAAAATGTGAGGAATATTTTCTTTTTTCTACAACTACTAGAAATTACTCTGAAGTATTACTAAAACAAATCATAAATAACTATCATTTCTTAATTCAGAGATGTCCAGAGATGCTAACTTTCTAAATAATCTCCACTGTCCACTGTAAAGAAGGTATCCAATACTCCATCTGAAATAATGAATTCACCTGATCATAATACTTGACATACAGTGCAAATAAAGGAGGTCTTATTCACCTGTGACAAGAAGAATTAGCTACAGCACTTTGCAACAGCTCGAATCGTTACTAAAGTTATAGTAATTTGAGCAAAATCAATTCTCAACTTAGAGTAAGTTCAAACAGTAGACAGACTGGTTCAAACGTCCTCTGAGACACTGCTACATGCCAACACAACTGGTCAGTGTTCGTCTCTACTAGAGTTTCTCAGGACGTCCTTGACAGGACGTGAGTCTACAGACTCTCTTAATCTCTATCAGAGATGATGGTGTTTTCCTTATTCTTTCCTAAAGATGAATCACCAGTGAACCATTTAAGCAGAATCAATGGATCAAGACAAAACACTTTTACAAAATGACTCAAGGAAACAATATAGGTAAGCTTGCAGTTTAGCTAAGAGACTTTGTTACTCACTTACTAAACTGACTACAGATTCAGCAAATTTGGCAAAACACTTCCCTGGAAGTTGATGGTTATAGTTAAAACAGTATTGTCAAAATAAGTATTATATTTTTTTTTCAGTAATCATATGGGTCAGTAAGTGAAATGCAGAGTAAAAAAAAGACAGGGATTTTTTTACATACACTAATAAACAGCTGACAATTTCAAATGTATTTGATCTATAAGTCCATGAAGCAGAAACTGAATTAGACCTGGATGTTGTTCACTTCAGAAATGAGATTTTAAACAAAATTACTATTTCTATAAAACAAAAGTATATTTTTGTGTCCAAATTAGTCATGTAACTGCTTGACTGGATAACAATGTTACTCTGGGACACCCAACATTAAGTACAGGTATGCCAAGGAGGAAAAGAAGTGCACTTTTGACACCTGTATGTCTGTGACAAAAGTGTTGTCTTTTGTCTCTGTGTCTCTGACAAAAAGTGACAGTGCACATGAGCCCAGGACAAGGGAGTCAGTGTAGGGCACTGAATGTCACAAGCTATGGTTGAACATACAAAGACAAATCTCAGGGTGGTGGGGTGGAGATGGCAAGGAGACAGGGAGGGGGTTCTCATCTCAGTTAAACGTAGTACAATACTGTAGACTGCATACCAACTAGACACAAAACAAGTCAGTCATTCCTTCTTGTTTCAAAGTGAAGCAATTCTTACAAGCACCTCAAATTATAGCAATAACAAATTACTCGCAATAGCTGTCATCTCACCTCATCTTTCTCATTTTTTAATAGCTGGTGCAAATTTCTGTTCTTGCATTGCAACTGTCTGTCTCTTTCCTGGAGGCCATTCACTTCTCTCCTGGAGGTTTCCAATTGTTCCTAAAATAGTCATGTTTAATTCTGGTTAAAATTTACAGGGGACTAAGAGCAACTCAATTCTTAAGAAATTAGTAAAGAGCTAAACAGACTAGGGTTTGCTACCTAACATTAAAGTGTAATGGCATAAAAACTGTTTCTTCAAAGTTATCTAATAAACTAATACCATAAAGTTATAAAATTTAAGATTAAATATCAAATTCTATTTAATTTAAATACCAAACATTTTCATTGCAGCTGCTTTTATAAGCAGCGGCTGCAGAAGGGGGACCTTGAGAGGCTCTTTTACCTAGTGAAAACTCTGGATGACAACAATGGGATCTCAAACAGATCAGCACATACTGCAACAATCACCTTAAGTTTTGCATAGCAGTTCTGTAGATGGTCCATGTCACTTCCCAGTTTCAGATTTTGTGTTTCCACATTTTCCTGAGCTAGAAGGTTCTTGCGCTGAAGTACAAGTAGCTCATTCATACAATTTAAAACAGCAACTATATTTAATTCTCTCTTAGACTCTTTGTTTTTGGAATCTTCATATAATGAAGGAAACCCAAAAGTAGTCAATTCCTGAGAGAAAAAAAATGCTTATTAAAAGTTAGTTACCATGAAACTTAGTGAAGAAACGAAAAGTGGCAATCTTTTCTGAGAGAAGAGATTATCCTGGGGCAATTTAGAGAATGAGAAATACCCCAAAAAACAAAACTTGAACTGGGATCTTTGAGCTTCTGCTCTGTAATGTCCCATGACTGGGAGATCACTAGCAGCAAGGTAAAGGTGGAACTTCAAGACGTGGTATCTGGAATATAAGGGAATATGAGGACCATGGCCTGTTCCAGTAAAGCATCCCTTGTGTCTTGACTAAATGATTATCAAGGTTTCTGGCAAATCTGATGCTCTTAGTCCCACGCCAGAACTGAAGGACACACTTGTGCTTGGCAACTATTTTGCTCGTACCTTTGATCTGTTTTATTGTTTGACATATGCCAATGCTTCCTGAAAAGAAATTTTATTACCTGATCAAGATAGGAAATACTCTGTTCAATATTCTCTTCTGTGCAGAAGGCACTAAAAAAACTGTGCACATTTTTTGATAAAGGTATTGAAGAACATAGCACTTGCTGTGAGTATAAACTTGATGGAGACATCTTTGTTTCTGAGGTATTTTGAGGGAAGTAAATACTTTCTGGAAGAATCAATAAAAGGCAGTTATATAAATAATTTATAAAAAACCTATGCAAGCTAACAATCTCTATTACTAAGAAGTATACATTTTTCAATTTTTCTAAAATTAAGACATCGCTATTTTTGAATCAAAGTGATATGCTTTAGGGCCAGAGTGAAAATACAGTGGATAGGGTGCTTGCCTTGCATGCACCTGACCCGGGGTTTGAGCCAGGAGTAAGCACTGAGCACTGCCAGTTGTGGCCTCTCCCCAGCAAAAAAAAAAAAAAAAAAAAAAAAACCAAACCAACTAATATACTTCATTCTGAAGCATAAAACTATAAAGTGGCATTCTTGCTTAGTAGCTATGTTAAGGCTAAAATATAAAATCATTCTATGGTTTCGATTCATAAAATAATGGACAAAACTGCTTGTTAAAGTCTATGTGTTTAAAGGAATAAATTAGAAATTACTCAGTTAATCTGAATGCATAAAAATTTTCTTATAAAGAATCATATAACCTAATTATCCATAAAAAGTATTAACTTCAATAGTTATGGCATGATTCCCAGCTCTCTGATAACTGCACAAAAATGAAAGGGAGAAGTTTTTTAATTACTGTGCTTCTTTCTCTCTAATCACATCGTCATTTAGTACAGGAACTACTTTATTGTTTTACTGAAAGACTATTTTCCACTGCGGCTTTAGTTATGTTTCTCGGTTATTACCTGATATCAGACCTGGATCTGTAAGAGTCATGCAATCTCCCATAGCAATTGCCAGAGCCAGGCACCTGAGGAACCAGTTCAGCAGTGAAGCATTTGGTCCAGCAGTCGTCACTCTTCTAGGTGGGCATTTCCTTAAAAAGCAAGTCACAGAACAAGGACATCTAGTTAAACAGACGAAAGTAAATATAAAACCAGTGCTGTAGGCCAGAGCGTAGTTCAGGGGTTAAAGCATTTGCCTTACACGGTGGCCAACTTGGGTTCGATCCCTGGCACCATATATGATCCCTCTGAGCACCACCAAGAGTGGTCCCTGAGTACAACCAGGAATAGATAGCCCCTGAGTACTGCCCCAGCTGTGGCTCAAAAACCCAAAGAACCCCAAACAAACCCAAAGTAGATGGCCTATGATATGCCTCACAATATAATTCTAAGGTAGAGCATTGCACAAACAATTATTTCTATATTATATCCTGCAAAGTACAATTTACATAGATGAAAAACTTCTTGGCCAGCATTCCCATTTTCTGCTTGCGCTTTACTCATTAGCAAAGTTTTTTTTTTCAATTACTAGTTCCAGTGTCAGCACAGATGTAGGGAAATATAAATTCTCATACTCTACTATCCAGAAAGATCACATTAATTTTATACTGCTACCAAGCAACTTGGCACCATGTATCAAACATTTTAAAAATGAAAATAAAGGGGTCAGGGCTGTAGCTTAGTGGGCTAGCACTTGTCTTACGTGAGTAAGGGTGAAATTGGATGGGTGGAAGAACAGTTTGGATTCTGCTGTCATTGCTTGGATCTTGGGGACATACCTGGCAGTGCTCAGAGGTCACTCTCAACAGTACTCAGGGATGCAGAGCTTGGGAGAAATCTGTGGTGCTAGGGATGGACATAGGGTCACCTGCATACAAGACAAACACCTTAACCCTTGTATTCTCTTTTCAGCCCCTGAAAAAACACTTTGATCTAGAAATTCCTCTTTTGAAATTGCATCCTATGGGGCTGGAGAGATAGTACAGTGTGCAGGGTGCTTGCTTTGTACGTAGATGATCTGGATCTGATCCCTGGTACCTCATATGGTCCTCAGAGCCCCTCCAGGAGTGATCCCTGAGCACAGAGCCAGGAGTAAACCCTGAGCACAACAACAACAAAAACAACAACATTGTATCTTAATAAAACTAAGTTGTACAATGATTTATCCACAAGCTATTAATATTATATTTTAAAATAGGAAATAATTGTATACACTATAGCAAGAAGTTGGCTAAATAAATAACGCATTAATACAATACTATACAGTCTTTAAGCACAACCATGTAGATGAGGGATAGTTAATAAAAACATCAAAAGTCAGAAATAAGAGCTGGAGCAATAGCACAGCGGGCAGGGCATTTGCCTTGCGCATGGCCGACCTGGTTTCGATTCCCAGCATCCCATATGGTCCTCTGAACACTGCCAGGAGTAATTACTGAGTGCAGAACCAGGAGTAACCCCTGTGCATTACCAGGTGTGACCCAAAAAGCAAAAAATAAGTCAGAAATAAGAAGATAAGAAACATACAATCTCTTTAGCCCACCATCCATGTTTCCCGTTATTATGGAGCATGAAAAACTTATATCTTCATCATAAAGAAGTCAAATTAAATGATATAAGTCCCTAGGAGCTGCCTTCAAGGTCAAGGATGGGAGAGGGGGCACAGCCTGCAGACACACTGGAGAACAGATGCCATGGCTGGGCAGCTGCTTCTCGGCTACAATAAACCAGACCACAAAGCAAGCAGGCCCCACACTACATCTCTGCAATCTGTTTTTGTATTGGGGTGATACCTGGAGAAACTCTGGGCTTACTACTGGCTCTGTCTCAGGGATCACTCTGGCAGACTGGGGGGACCACAGGGGATGCTGGGGATGGAACCTGGGTAAGCTGCATGCGAGGCAGGTGCCCTACCCACTGTATCACTGCAATTTGTAAGAGATGCTAAACTCTGGATTTTTGTGTGGGTTGTTCTCATCTTTATAGAAGATAATTCTTTCCAATCTATCATGTAGAAAGGCGGTGGTGGAGGTGGGGAGGAGAATCCTAGAAGGAATTTGTCAGAGATCATTCTATATCTTAACTTAAGATGATTACATGAGTACAATTCACCAACTGGTACAGTCAACTTGTACAGGCAATGCTCTTTTGTTTTTTTAAATTTTTATTTGTGATACACCATGAGGTACCATTGTAGACTTACACATTTTGTGGTTGGGTTTCAATTATACAATGATCAAATACCCATCTCTCCACCAGTGCCCATTTCTCACCACCACGGATCCCAGTATCCCTCCCACCCCCTATCCCCCCCATCCTACCCTGCATCTGTGACAGGGCATTCCCCTCTGTTCTCTCTCTCCGTTTGGGTGTTGTGGTTTGCAAAAGAGGCATTGAGTGGCAATCATGTTTGGTCTATAGTCTACTTTCAGCATGCTTCTCCCATCCTGGGAGGATCCTCCCAACACCCTTATCTCTTGAGTGCAAGATCTACGCACTTGAGTGGGTTAAATCATACCTAAAGCAACACCACTACTTAACAAGTCAAAGAATAAGTCTTGGGTTAGGTTTGGACTGTGGGTCAGGAATCACAGCCTTTGATCCGAGTATTTAAGATTGTGCAGTAGTAGTCACAATATAATGTTAAAGGGCAAAACTTCATTCAACAGAGCTTTAACTATGTTATTACATGCTGGGTGGAGAGGAGGCCCTGCTCTCCAGAAGTTAGCATTCTGGTGGGAGTGGAAATGATGACGAAGAAAGGCTCAGGAATGATAAGAGGACAATCAGGAGAATGAAACACAGCATCATGACAGTACTGGATGACAGCATGGAGAGAGATCAAGACAGGCCGCACTGAGATGCTGACATCTGAATGGAGATCCACCAGGATCAGAGTCAGCCACACGATAACCCCCGGCCCACAGTCCAGGTAGAGGAAATCAACCATGCAAAGAGTCAGATGAAAATGAACTTGGAAGGTATGTAAAATTAAGAACACCAGTAAGCTTGAAGCATATCAAGCAAGCATAAATGGCAGAAAGTTGAACATTCTCTAAAATGCAATGAAAGACTGTTTAGGGAGGTTAGGCAGCAAAGCAACATGATTTCCCTCAGGCTTAAAAAAAAGCTAAATAAATATCATTTATTTATACTAAAATGTTTATAAATAATTAGGAATGGAAAATAGGAAAAATATTTAATAATTAAGTATTTGACTTAGTGACAAGGACACTGAAGAATTTTAGTATAAAATTATTTATACTAAATATCATTTGCAAAACATTGGCTTCTCTTTTCCAAAATGCTCTTTGGCTATTCTGTTCTATGAGCAGAGGTGGAGGGCAGTAGTGGAAGCTGGAAGAAATCTGACCACTGCCACAGTTTAGGTAAGAAGACCAGTACTATACTCTAGTTATACAGCAGGAGCAGAGAGCTGGATGAATTAGGAGTGTGTTCTGGAGACAGAAACTTCAGGACTCACATGATTGAAACGTGGGCAAAAAGGGTTAGAGAGAGAGTGCAGCAGAAAGGGCATTTGCCTTCCTATACAGCCGCTCCTGAGAGAGATCTGAGGCACCACAAACAGCCCACCGAGTACCACCAGGAGTGATCCCTGAGCACAAAGCCAGGTGCAAGTTCTGAGCATCGACAGATGCCAAACTGCCCTGCCCCTATATAAATGATGACAATTTGTGTCATGTGATGCTATGATGTCATATACACATACTACAGGACTGATTATCTAGAATAACACTGATCTCTCATCATTTTCCTATTCACAGGCCATGAGAAAAGCACTTGTAACCATTTTGAATTTCCACTGCCTATATACTAAAAAGCTGCCCTCAGCAACAGGATGGATAGGGTAAGACAGTGCACAGACAAAGGTGGACATAAGGATGCTGATCTTTAGGCCTTCAGAGACAGGAGGTATAAGGCAAAACAGGATCTAGGGGACAATAAACCCTTCCATTCCTAAGCAGCTCCACTGAACCACTCCAAGTCCTTCCTGCTGGGAAATTGCCATAATAATAGTGTTTACTTCAGAGTTTCCCCTGAGGATTAAGTGAGATAATCCACATAACACACTGCCTTGAATGTGGGACATACATAAACATCACTTTGCTATCAACATTAGGACACAGACCTGTACAAATGGCAGAATAACAAAACACACTTGCTCTTAATAAAGGTCTAACACAAATCTCTAGAAGTCCTATGTGTCCAGCTTTTACCTGGAGACACATATCCTAATGAAACAAAATCAGACAGTGAACTGACACTTCGTAATTGTTAAATTGGGAGTACAGAAAAGACCAGAAAAAAACAAAGAACTATGTTACAAGTCCTTCCTGGCTTTTGTTAATAGATTTGTACATAAGACAATACTTGCCCCTTTATCTGTATAACATTTGCTCTTGTATATTTATTCTTTAAAACAGCCACTTGTCAGTTATTATTTCTCTATCAATTTAAACAATTAATTATTCCCTACTCTGTTAATAAAAACAAAAAACCCTGAAAAACATTAAGGTCTAGTTAAAGATTCACAAAACGCAAAAGTCCATTTTAGTGTTATAAAACAATGACCAGATGTCATTTCAGAATGATTTCAACACTTTCTAGCATTCTCCTTTATTCTACATTGCCACAAATTATACACTATGAGATTTACATTAATAAAGTTACCTAGTTTTCCCAAGAAAGGAGACAAAGAATTTTAAGTAGATCTCCAAAACAAGAAATTGCTTTAAGTGAGACTAGCTCAATCACAACTGAAATTTCATTGCTGAAGGCTGTCAACTATTTGAATGCGAATCTTAAAGTTAGTATTTCAAAAGTGAACAAAACAGGAACTGAGTTTTGGGGCCAGGGGAAGGATTGAGAGAGGGATCTGGGGAACTCAGAGTGAGATCAGGCAGGTACTCTGATATTGGGTGTGGTATTGGAATGATGTACATATGAAACCATCATTAACAGTTCTGTTAGTCACTGGACCTCAGTCAAAACAGATAACAAAAATGTTAAAGAAGTTGTGGTACATAAAATACTATGGAATGTAATGCAACCGTAACAAAGAATGAAATCTTGCATTTTGCTGAACCTTGGATGGGACTGGAGAATATTAAAGTGAAATAAGTCGGAAGGAGAAAAATACCAGGTAATCTCACTCATCTGTGGTGTAAAGAGAAACAAAATAGGGAATAAGTGAATGGAAAGTATCTAAGGAGGACAAACTCTTGGCTGTTGCATATAAAACTGAGATTAGGAAGTGAGAAGTCACAGAGCAGCGGGGGGAGGGACTCACGGGGGGGGGGGGGGGGGGAGGGGGGTGACACAGATAGTGCGGAAGGGCTGTGGCACTTTGGTGCTGATGAAGGAGCAGTAACCTCATCAAAACTATAAAATGTACTACTATTGTAATCATTTTACCTAAATGGCAAAAACAAAATTAAAATGGAAAACTAGGGGCCTACCTGGAGACATATTACAGCCAGCAGGGCACTTTCCTTGCAAACTTTCCTGGCCCAGGTTGGATCCCTGATTCCACAATAGCCCCACAAGCTCTGCCAGGAATGATCCCTAGCACAGGCCCAGGAACAGAACCTGAGCACTGTCAGGGTGTGGCCCCCAAACAAAACAGAAAAAGACTGAGTTCTTAAAATTAATTTATACTTTTCCATTCTGGGGCCAGAGACATAATACAGTGCGCCCATCACTTAAAATATATAAATATACTGGGGCTCGAGCGATAGTCCAGCGGACTATCTTGCACACAGCTGACCTGGATTCAACCCTGGGTACCACTTATGGTCCTGTTTAGCCTGCCAGGAGTAAGTCCTGAGCACAGAGCCAGGAATATGCCTGAATAATTCCTGAATCCTGGTAGCACACCACCTGGGTGTGACCCCCAAACAAAACCATATAAAGATAAAAAGGGAAAAAAAGCATAATATCTACAATTCCAAAAGCAAAGTGAGTTGGCTGCTGCAAGACAAGCACCCTAGCTCTCACTGTACTATCACTCTGACCCTTAGGCATATAATTCTTTACCTGTTTGGGGGTCCAGGGAGGACCACACCCACTAGTGCTCAGTGGTTACTTATGGCTCTTCACTCAGGGATCACTCCTGGAAGTGCCCAGGGGGTCATATGGGATGCTGAGGATGGAACCCGGGTATACCTGGTATACTACTGCTCTGGCCCTAGGCATGTAATTCTTAAAGGAACTCATATACCACTTAACTGAGGCACCGCCTGTCAACTTTTCTGCCCTCCCTCAAAGAGCTTTTTCTCATTTATAAACACTTTGTTTTGAAAAGGCCAAAGAGCAATTCCCAGAAATGAGATCACACAGAAAGTTTAGTGGTGGGAGAATTAAATAATCCACTTTAGAACTTTCCATCCAGGAGTAAATACTGAAACATCAAAACTTAAGTTCAGCAAAAACATTTATAACTCAGGCTAATTACATCTGCTTTTTCCACCAGCAAAGTTCTTTGGTTGTTCTTCCTTCTACTCCAAAGACTTAGGGAATCTGGATCAATCCCTATAGAACTGGATCAATCCCTATAGGGGACTGAACACATTTAGAATGACCCTCCATTATTCCTGAATCCTGGCATCACACCTTTGAGTAATTCTGCATCTTGGATGTGAGCTGGTGTTAGTGACAAGATGCCAACAGATAGAATACAGCAGACATGATAAGAGTTCTCTTTCAACATTAGATTATAAAAACGCTGAGGCTGGCTTCTCTCCGGGGTTACTTACTTGCTGTCTCCCAGATCCCTTTCTGGGGAAAGCAAGCTGTCATTTGTGAGCAAGTCCCACGAGAGGCTAATGCAGCCGAGTTGCCAGTCAGCAGTCAGCGAGCACCTGAGGCCTGCCAAGAACCGTTTACCCATATCTGGAGGTAGCTCCTTGATGCCACACTTAGATGCTTAGGTGACACAGGCTGGGACAACACCAGTACAGCAGCCTAGGAGAGTTCTTTAGGCAGAAGTGTCTAGATAAGCTATGCCACATTCTGGACAGGCATATGTTGGAAGACAAATGCTTGTTTTTAGTCACTAAATACTGGAGTAATTTGTCGTGCCAACAACACACATTAAAAACACATATTCCCGGGTTCCTTCCAAAATTGGCACATTTCCTGCTGAAACATAAGTGAAGTAATATCATCCAACACAAACGCCCATCTCACCAGTTTCTGACCGAGCGACCATCTAGAATTACAATTAGTCACCACTTGAAAGGAGTTGGGTCAGCCTCACTGGTCTAGAAGTAGCTCTTCTACAGGGGTAGGGAACCTATTCATCCTTTGTATACAACAATTACTGAAACATGCAAGAGCTCAGCAAATGTTTGTGAAACAAATGGAGCCAACCTGTGGGCTGCACTTGTACTTTCCTTCTCCACCCTCTCCACTAAACAGTATCATTCTCATTGCTGCCACAGAACCCACTAAACTAATACATACTTGATCACTGGTTTCCTTCTTCCCAACAAGACTTCTAAGTATGTTTTTGCATTCATTTCCCCCCATATTAATGGGGGGGGGGATAATCAATGAATACCTGAGTAAATAACTATGATAAATGATCATGTTTACTCCACATGCACACAAGAAGGAAAACAGCAATGGGAAAGATGTGTCCTTCAAAGCATCACCCCTCTTCAGCACACAAATCTCTCTTAACACATCTGCCGACTGAAAGTTCAGCAGAAACATAAGTAGTCTCCTGATTGCAAGATTTCCTCCACACAGTACACTATTTTTAAGTGTTCTTTTCAAGTTTACTTAAAATTCAAACTTGCAAAGGCACAACTGCCTACCTCATCAGAATTCTAAAACAAACTTCAATCAAGTGCCAGAAAATAATACCTTTTCCCTGCACAGGACTGGAGTAACATCATGCCCCATCTGGGCCCTAAATACTGCAGAGCATTTTTCACTAAAATCTTACAAATTTAAAGTAACTCAACTGTTAAGGAAACAAAACTGTAGCACCAAAGTCTTTAAATACTAGTCCTACTTTAAAATTCCCCTCTAAAACTTTTTTTTTGTAAGTTATAGCACCCATCTGACTGGCTAAAGCCCCAAGCCTTCATCATCTGCACTGCTATTTCCTTCATCATCTGCACTGTCTTGTTGAGTCTCCTGCTAGGAAGACTGAGAAAGTAGAATAGCACTGAGACCTGGGGCAGATCAATGGCTGGGTCCTTCCTCACCATTCAGTCTGAGCCCAATTCCTCCCCTCGATGAACTGGCTACCCTAAGGCAGTTGCTGGGCCTTTCCTGTGATGTAGAAAACCAAGCACTATGTGCCCAGCATATGGATGGCTGAGTGGAGTAAAGAGTGCACCAGGCCTCCACATCTTTCATCTTTACAGAGTGAAAAGGTTTCAGGGTGGCTAAGATTCCATGAGATATTAACACCTGAGAGATTGCACAGAATATGCGCCCAACCCAGGTTACATCCAGTACCGCCTGGCTTCCAGAGCTTCACTGCATATTGCCCTGGTGCTTCCCAGCACTGAGGGGAACTATTGGCACCATATTGAGTCCTTGCACAACCCTGGCCCGACTGACATGTGATGGCTAGCCATGACCAGAAGAACACCTGAGCCCTGCTTGGTAGTGCATCCATCTCAAAAAGCAACACAAAGAACCACAGTGGATTCATGCAATTTTAAATAACATTCCCATGTGTGAAAGCATTGCTGCCTTGGTCCCTGAGAGTCCTTAGTGGCACACCAGTTACTCGAGAGGAAAACTTCTCTTTCCACAAGTCAACCGAACTCCCAGCAAATACCTCACCTGCTCCCACGTTCAAGCGAGCAAGAAAGGGCTGCACCCTAGTGCCCACTCAACAAGCAGAGCTGGAGGAGTCCAGGCCCTGAACAGGGCAAGACTCTGCCCCACTGATGAGGAGAGACACCAAGTCCTCCCAACCTTGCAAAGAGGGATATTCCTTCTGGGTCACTGATCATCTAAGCTTAGTAAGAGGGAGCAGGAAAAAGACTGGATTCTATTAATAACTATTTAGATTCTTCTCAAAAAAATGATTTTACCTTATCAAGGATCTGAATCAATCAACTAATAAAATACATTTCCCGGCTCCAAAGACGGGAGCTCATGAAGTTATATGTTACTTTGAAGTCTATGTTACACTATTTGGTATTATAGTATTATATATGATTTTTATTGCTATGGTTTCATCGGCTTTGGTTGTGATTCTCCAAATAGACTGCTGGGTTTTTCCTGGGCACTGGCATTCTGGGGAAACCACACAGAGGGCTGAGACACAACCAGACCCAGAGTCAGAAGTCAGGTAAAAGAGGAAGAAAAGAGGGATGGAGAAGCACATATGATTCTTAGATACTCTCAAGGTCCTAGTTTTGTTAGTTGGTGCCTATTATTAAAATTTAATAAATAAAAATGAATTATGAGAATTGAGCCAAGGAATATAACTTGTACATTTCTTCGCACCTAAAGCTCTTTACTTTTTTTTTTATTATTTAAAAGAACTGTTCTTCCACTATTTCGAACAGTTACAAACTGCACTCACTCAGTCTCCGTACTGAAGCACAAAGAAACCAGTCTAACAATGGATAGCTCACTGATGACATTTTTCGAGCCACGGTTGAGTTACAGAATCCAAAACTAATTTTTGTTGTTATTGTTTTAGATTCTGTAATACAACTGTGACCCCAAAAGTTCAAAACCAGTGACGTTTGCTCACACTGTATAAAATCAGGCCACATGCAATACAGTTTCACAGGATCCATGAAGCTCTGCACATATTTGCAAAGGCTTCATGGACAGGGAATTCAGATCCCCTGCACTAGCTAATTAGGCAAGAGACCCACTCAGTCTCTGCCATGTGCCAGATGCAGCCCAGGGGTTACGTCACTTATCTCTACAAGGGTTCGAGGAAGAAACAGGAATAACACCAAGAACACCAGGCTCAGAGCTTCGGTACCCTACCCAGGTACAAATGTGAAGGCAGAATTAAAAGCCCCACTTTTTAACTTGAAAGGACAAAAACTAGCTATTTATGACGCCCAAGCCTCACCGATTCCAGCCTTTTCTCAACATTAGAGTATCCTGGGCACGTGATTAAAAACTCTTGATACTTAAGAGGCCCCAGCCCCCCTTTTTTATAAAGGCTACATAGAGAAATTTTTTAATAAAGGCTACATAAGACACACCAAAACAGGAGGCAAAGAACACAGAATAAAGGCAACACAATGGCAAGTGTCATCTTTTAAGGTGAAATGTACAGTCACCAGGTTATAACGAAACTGCTGAGTCCAACTTCAACTCTGATCACTCATTACATGATTTCAAAAGCAGGGTAAGTGCTACTATTCCTTCAGAAGCTGGAGTGACAAACACGGTGCCGGGCTTACAGAATGCAGGTACCTGTTCTCTCATGTGAAGGCCTGTCTTCTGGTACTAGACAGATAATAGTATCTCAGAGATAAGGAGAACAGAAGTAAGGTGACTAAGGACTGGGTTGGGTTAAGTGTGTGTGGAGATAATGAGCTCAGCTGTAACTTACCAGGTTTACAGTTGCCCTCATGAGACATTCAGTGGGGATTAACTCCAGGGCCAAGAGTCAAAAAAAAAAAAAAATCAGGGCAGCATATACAGGGCAGAAACTTCAACTGTAAACAAAACAATGGATAAAAAAAAGAAAAACAGCAAGTCCTTGAATAAACGCTTTCAATTCAGTCACCCAAGATTTTCCCCGCTTCATATCAGCTTCTAACCAAATGATGTGAAGGCAACAGGGCTAGTGCAGTGTGAGAGCACCAGCAGCACGGAGATACCGAAACGGGCGAAAATGTTCGCAAAGGGGGGCATGCATACAGGAAGGGGCGAAGCGTAGAAAATCACGGGCAAAACTCAAAAGGGGCAGGTAAGAAACAGCAGCAATGTCACAGAAATGGCAAGAGCCAAAGGAAAGAATAAACTGGATTAGATCTGTGACATTACAACAAGCTGAGAGGAATAAAAATGAAGAATTTCAGAAAAGTCACTGGCAAGTAAGAAAAACAAGGAGATAATAAACACATGTCACTTAGTCAAGAAGCATTGTGTAAATCCACATGCTAATCAAGGACAGGTCCACTGGCTTAAAAAAAAATTATCCTGGGGCTGGAGCGATAGCACAGCGGGTAGGGTGTTTGCCTTGCATGCAGCCGACCCGGGTTCGATTCCCAGCATCCCATATGGTCCCCCGAGCACCGCCAGAAGTAATTCCTGAGTGCATGAGCCAGGAATAACCCCTGTGCATCGCCGGGTGTGACCCAAAAAGCAAAAAAAAAAAAAAATCCTATCTTCTAATAGCACAGTGGGTAGGGCGTTCGCCTTACAAGCGGCCAACACGGCCGACCCGAGTTCGATTCCTCCGCCCCTCTCGGAGAGCCCGGCAAGCTACCGAGAGTATTCGATATGCCAGACACAGTAACAACAAAGTCTCCAATGGAGACGTTACTGGGCCCGCTCGAGCAAATTATTCTTAATCACAGCATTTTTAAAATATTAGAAAAAAGTAATGACTTGACACTAGAATTATTAGAATATTAAAAATAAGTAATGTCAAGACATTAAGTGCTCAATAATCGTAAGCAATTTTTCCAGGCACCATTCTACTGTAACATATTTTCTTCATTACCTACACTCTGCTAAGGGGGGGATAACTATACCCATTTTCTAAATGAGATGACCATGGCACAGAGAAGATAAGGATTAAGTAGTAACTTGTTTCAAGACCAAGTGGCTAGGAATGATGGTTAAACCAAAATTTAACATAGAGTTGGGGGGGGGGGGGCAAGATAGGGGAACAATGAGTAAAGCAAGAGCTGGAAGAGAACCGTAAGTATTCCATTTAAGGTTGTTCTGCTTACTTAACTGACTGCAGTTTAATGGCTATTGAAAAGGTTACTTTTAATTTGAAAGGCTCTTTCTGTCTTCTCTCATTCCAGACTCCTGAATGGGTAAGACCAGACATTTTTATGAGTCTGATCACAATTATGATGTATTCGATAAGCCAAACACAGTAACATGTCTCACAATGGTGATGTTACTGGGCCTGCTCGAGGAAATCGATGAACAAAAGACAGTGACAGTGATCACAATTATAATGAAGTGTTGAACATGAGCATCACCATCCCAACTGGAAGGGCCTCTAGCTTATCTTTGTATCTTGCTCCTTTTACTTAAAAGTAGAAGAGACTCAAAGGTTGGTTTTATAACTAGTCAGTCCTGCTTTTTCCTAAAGTTTCTGAGGGTTTTTACAAAACATTTGCCAACTCTTTCACTGCTAGACAGGGCTGCTGCTGTCTCTCAGACGATCTATGTCAGAGCACTTTTGGAATACTCAAATTCCTGATTTTAGTGGAAATATCTTTCTGAAAGAAAAATTCAAGTATACTCCCTCTGGACAAAAACTTCGAAGGATCCTACCACTTCCACTAGTCAAAGCTTCCACTAGTCATAGCCGGGCCTTTTTCTCCAACTTTATCTCTGTCCAACCCTCCTGCTCCAATGACCAAGCCACTGTACTTCCCCAGTGCTTAGCAGACTGAATGATCCGAGCATTCACCAGGCAAACACCACCTCTCTAGACCAACTCAAATTCATTTTTCTAAAGTCTTGTATTTGCAATGTTTATTCTGGTTTTTTTTTTTACTGCCCCTCACTATTATACTAAAATTTTCCTAAAAATAAACTCTTCAAATCAACAGTCATTATTTTATCTCTGTATCTGGCAAGAAGCAGCTTAGGTGTTCAGTATTTATTAAGAGGGTAATTATTAAAGTATAATGCAGTACATCTGCTGGAACTACACTAACCCACAGTCAAAAGTAAAGATTTTTAGGTTGGAGTCCAATTGCCATAATTAAAATGAGTTGTAAATTTCTCTGTTCTACCTCTCTCCACAAATCATAAATTCACAGTATCTGTATTTTTGCAACCAGCACTCAGGATCACCACAACTAAAGACATAATACAGACCCACAGGGCTGGTGCGAGAATACAGTAGTTAAGCTGTCCGCCTCGTACACTGCCAAACCAGGTTCAGTCCCAGGCACTACTAAGCACTGCCAGGAATGATCGCTGAACAGAGACAGCGGTAAGCTCTGAGCACCTCCAGATGTGGAACAAAGAACCAGACCCACAAGCTACTAAAAACCTTCTTCCTGAACAAGCAGTAAGGCAATGAGGCATATTCACAGATGATATATTATAAAAACATAGAAATGCTTTTTTTTTTTTTTTTTGCTTTTGCTTATTGGGTCACACCCTGACCCAGCAATGCTTAGGGGTTACTCCTGGCTCTGTACTCAGGAATTACTCCTGGCAGTGCTTGGGGGACTATATGGGATGCTAACAATTGAACCCAGGTCGGCTGCGTGAAAGGCAAATGCCCTATCTGTTTTATTATTGCTCTGGCCTGAAAAATGCCTCTTAAAAAGCTTTGGGTAAGCCACAGTGCAAACTGATGACACAAATTAAAATCACATCATTCTATGCAAGTGCCTTATCTAGGTGCATACTACGTAGAAGGTTCTTAAATGTCCATTAAAATCAACCATCGCACCAGCTTCAGCCAAAACAGCTACACAGGTTTTTTTTTGAGATACCAAGAACACAGAAACCTAAGTTTGTGGTGGCCTTGGGGACTTCGGCAAATCATAACAGCTGACATATACCACCCTCAGCATGCTTGGAACGTAACATGCTTTTTAACAAGTCTTGTCAGGGGAAGTAATGTGTTATAGGATCGTCACATTTGATCCCAGAATAACTTAAGTCTTTGCATTTCTCTTCAGCTACTTCACCCATGTCACTTAATCTGAGGGCTCTGCTATCTTTACTGTACAGATGGGAAAGAGAAGAGAAAGAGGGTGTAAAACAACTTGGCTGAAGAGGCCCTTTAAGTCACTTAAAAGTCTTTATTTGAACTAGTTCCAGATCAGAGAGAGTGCAGAGGGCAGGGTGCTTGCCTTGTGAGCCTATGTTGGATCCTGGGCACCAGATTTGGACTCCCAAGCACATCCAGGAGTGATCCCTGAGCTCAGAGCCTGGACAGAGAGACATCAGCACCACAAGATGTGGAAGAAGGGGCAAGGGGAAAAATCCTCAAAATTTAACTGCTTCCGGTCCTTCCACACCTCCCCCCCCCAACACACACAAGAATCCTTTGATAAACTCTCAACTGACAGCAAGCACAGTCAAATTAGTTAATGAGCTTTTACTTGTTTAGTCTGAATGAATCACCCATGCCACCTAGGCCTGCAGGTGATGACTGTCTAGGATAAGACCTATGATGCATTAAAGTTTGCTGCATGAGTCCAAGTTCATAATCTACCTTCACCTTGTAATTTCAATATCGCGAGGCCTAAACTTTAATTCTGAAGATATTCCTCGCCACCCCCCCCCCCCAGCCCTCATTCTTTTCGAATGTTATCCAGTCTCTTAAATGTGTCAAGTCATACCTATGCCAGAATTTTCTTTTCCGTACACAGTGAACCACACCTCCTAAGACAAGAATCCCGAGGCACCTAGCATTCGGACAGCCCTAGATCTAGACCCTAATCTATCCCAATTGTTAAGGAGGCCCAGCAATTTCAAGTCTTCCTCTCCTACTTGGAAACCGGCTTGGGAAAAGGTGCCACTCAAACCCCTCCACCCGTCGCCCATCCCACCACTCGCCCACCGCCCCAAATGTCAGTTCTCTGGGATGCAACAAGAACTCAATCAGCTTTGCAAGCAATGCAGTCTGGCGATCACAACGAGGGACCCCGAAACGGGGCTTAAATAAGCCCCCCAAATCCCCGACATTACAAGTGCAGAGGACAAACGTTTCAGCGGATTCCAGGTCTTGGGGCCCAAGTGATCTTGGAGCTCAGCTATAAACGGGGGCAGGGAGCTCACAATCCGATAGACTGCGCTTAGCTATAAAAAATTCTCGGGCCCCGTGGCTCTCCTACATGTCTGCTTCTTAAGATGATGTCAGTTCTTCCCCGCCCCCCGGGGACTAGCCCTCTCTCCCGGGCTCCTCTCTCCGCGGCTGCGGCCAAGGGCCACCCTCCGGTAAGTCGTTCTACCGCCGGCCTCTAGCGGCGGGCGCAGCAAATCCCGCAGCCCCGGGCCGGGGAGACCCGCAAGCCGCCGCGACCCTGCCCTCTCCTCCTCCCCCGCGGCCCCGCGCAGCTCATCACACGCCCGGCGCCACCCTCCTCTGCATCCTGGAGAGGGGTCTGGAGCTTCCCCCCAAATCGGGGGCGACCGAAGCGGCGGGCGCGGCGCTACCCCGGCTGGAGAGACCCTTCCCCGCGGCCCCACCACGAGCCGGCACCTACTCGTGTCTCCTGCAGTCGGCGCGCCCCGGCCCAACGCTTGCCCGCCGGCTGCAACGGCCCCAACGGCGCGGCGCCCAGCCAGGTGCCAGCGCTCACCTCCGCGCCCGCCCTCCACCAAGCTCCCCGGTCCTGCCCCCCGCCCCCACCACCCCGCCCTGCCCTGCCCTGCCCCGGGTCTGCCCGGGCAGGTCGGGCACCGCCGGCCCCTCGGGGGCGACGCGTCACAATTCCCGCAGCGGGGCTGGCCTCTCACCGTCACGGCCCCGCAGGAGCAGCGGGAAAAGGCACCGCTCGGGAGTCCAGGACCCGCGAGCGCAGCCCCGAGGGCCCCGCAGCGGCGCCGCGGAACGCAGCAGCGCCCCGCGCCGGCGGCCAGGCTCCGCCCCCGGTCCCCGCCCCGCCCGCCCGCCCGCCAGCGGGCCCGGCCGCGTGACGCTCCGCCCCGCGCCGCTGCCCGACTCGGCAGGTTTGCGAGGTTCCCACCCCGCCTCCACGCCGCCGCGCGGCGGGGACCGCCGCAGCCTCCCATTGGCCCCGCTAGTTGCTAGGCGACGAACAACCGCGGCCTGCATTGGTCCGGTGGGGGCCCTCTGGAGTCTCCTCCCTCCTCCTCCCCCCCAAAAAAAATCCGGAGCGAGGAGAAAATCTTATCCCCGGGCGCAGCTGCGGCACCGACACCTGTTACGCCCCGCGCTTCACCCGGCCCGGCCCTGCTCCCCGCCCCCTCCTCTCTTGCGGGTGGGAGGAACCCGCGAACTTGATGGGACCGGCTGGTCTGGGGAGGAGTCGGGGCGCCTCTAAAGCACGTGTTCCCGGTTGCAGTGAACCCCTAATAGCCACCGAGCAAAAATGTGACGCTCCCAGGAGAGACACACGTGCGCTCGCAAAAGTGGAGAAATGAGGCGAACAGCCGGCACCCAGAATTAGGTCAGGCCCGGGGAAAGCCAGGCTCGAGGCTGGGAGATCGCGGGTCCAAACAAGCCTACCAGGAGTAAGTTGCAGGTAAAAATGAGGGCAAAGAACCGCGCTAGGCGGGAGGGCGCAATGAGGCTGGAGAAAAGGCTCCAAGAGAATCAGAAGTTGATGCAGAGCGTCTCACACCCACTCAGCACAGCTGTGCAGGGGAAATGCGTGCTGTTGCCCCTTCGCCCTATTCCCCAGTGCTGGAGGCTTCCAGCTCCCCAGCAAGACTGGCGGCCTGAGAATCATGCGTGAACACTTGGCGAAGACAGAGCTGTACTTAGATGATTTGGGGGTATTAGTGAAAGTTAAGGGGTATACTCAAGAGGAAAAAAGGTTTGGAATTTAAAGGAGGCCTTTGAGAGCACTTTGAAGCTGAGATAGGGAGAGTAAGTAGTAAGGTGTGGCCGGTAAGATAGCATAGGGTGTAAGGCACACGCAGCCAACATGAGTTCGATCCCCGGGATCCCATACACCCCCCCCAGCCCCCCCCCCTTTACATTTGGTATCTGTGCAGGAGGCCCGGCTGTGAATACTGGTGAGCTCGATAATACAAGGACCCTGCCAAGCAGTTTCGACCTTGAGGAAAGGAAGGAATTAGTTATTATCAATGATCATCTTATTCCCAGACCCAGGACACCTATGGGGAGGCGGGTGTGTGAGGTGTGTGTGTGTGTGTGTGTGTGTGTGTGTGTATTCTTATTCCTTACAAATGCATAAAATACAGGAATAATAAACGATACTAAAAAAGTACATTTTAGGGGGGGAAACTTTATAAGGTATGAAAAAAATGAAGTTACTTGGGAAACTGAAAATTTCTTCTTGGGACTGGAGGAATAACACAGCAGGTAGGTGCAATAACACTTGCACAAGGCCAACATGGATTCAATCCCTTGCATCCATATGGTAAGCAAACCCTGCCAGGAGTTATCCCTGATGGCAGAGCCAGGAATATACTCTGAGCACTCCCAAGTGTGGCCTGAAAACAAAACAAAATATGAAAATTTCTTCAAAGTCTGGTTTACTGGAAGAATATGGGTTTTTCTTTTGAATGCCTGTTCATTTAATTTGGAATCAAATTATTAAAGCTTTATGAGCTGGAGCTGTGGTACAGTGGGTGATTGTCTTGCATAGAGCTGACCTTGGTCTGATCCCGGACACCCCATCTGGTTCCCAAGCCCCACCAGGAATGAACCCTGAGCACAGAGTCAGGAGTTAAGTCCTGAGCACCACTGGGTGTGACCCCAAAACCAAAATAATTATCAAAGTGTTGTATACCTTTGTGCCCCCAAATTGGACTCACTCCAGATTGACCCCTGGATTAAGGAAGCAAAAGTTTGCTTGATGTGTTTGTTTGTTTGAATGATGTGACAGCCCCTCTCTGTTCAAAATTCTTTTGGCTATGGTTTAACCCTGACAGAACCTTGCACAAACCTACATACTAGTAAAGATTCAGGCCCAATTACTGGACAGAGCTAATCAGTGGACACTGTACAATGGAATTCCTGTTTCCTCATTGCTAGACTTTTTAAGTTCCTGATGATGTTTCTCTATCATTTTCTGTACATGCAACATGTCCCTGTGTAAGTTCATTGTATGTTCCTCAACGGTGTGCATAGTCATTGTACCCCCTAGGTAAATATGCACACTTTTCTCTGGAGAACTACAAAATATTTGTGACCATTATGTCCACAACCCTAAGGCCTTAGCATAAAGGTAGTTGGCACAGGCCACCACCAATCATTAGTTTGGAAGATTCATCAGTGGCGCTCCTTTAGGTTGCTTTGGGAAACTCCACTGCACACTCGGAAATCAAGTGATATTTAGGGAACACTTAGAAACTAGTTTTAACTTGCAAGAGCTCCTAAAATGGTCTTGGGAATCCTCTTCAGTTTCTTCAAATCACACCAGAGATCCACCTATCTAGGCCTGTCCTGGTTCTCTGTCCCCCTTTGTTTAATACTGAGCCTATGACCTAATTCTACCCAGTATCTAATGCCTAATGGGGGTGATTGGGTTCACAAAAAGGGTTTTATTGCACGGAGTCCACACAAACTCATCTGTCCCCTATTTGGTCCTCTGATGGGAGAGACTTTTCCACAAGAGCCTGCCTGCCTGCTCTCTTCCTTCTTCTCCCACACCAGGTGCTGTTCAGGGCTCACTGCTAGCTCAGTACTCCAGGATCATTCCTGGAGAGCTGATGATGGGGGTGGGGGTGGGGGTTGGTGATGTTACCATATGCTGTGCCAGGAATCAATCTAGGTGGGCCATATGCAAGCCAAGCAGCTTGCCTCTGTAAAGGCTCTTTTTCATCCTGGATCTCAATACATATAAAGCAACAGTCTCAGGCTTGATTTTCTTGTTTACTGCTTTATGTTTGTGTTCTCCACTGGAATGGAGGCCCCAGGGATTTGGTGGGTGAATTTGTCTCTATGGCTCCAGCACCCCCATATATGCACTGGGGGATGGATGGAGGGAGTGTGGGAGGGAAGGAACATGTGTTACTTTTTCCTTTGTTTCTTTTGGGACCACACCCAGTAATGTACAGAAGGCTTGATGGGGCTCAAAGGATATTGTTGCCAGGGATCCAACCTGGATCAGCAAGGCAGCCCCTTAATCACTTGCCCTTATATTGCATTTTGTTAACTTTTATTACATAGGACAGTTGCATGAATGTACTATTGTGATAAAATTGTAATGCTGAAACACACTAGGCTCTGACTTTAGTGTGTCCATTGTTAATAACCACCCTTTGTTTAATTTATCTATCTTCCTCAGAAACCAATGTTTCAAATATCCTGGCAAACATTTAGGCCACACAGCTACTACTAATGTGTGTATGTTCAGATCTGAATAATGATGAGCTGAGTGATAAAGGCTTTCAGCTGTAATTCCTACCATCTGGGTTATTGCCATCGCAAGAGCAATTTCTAGATCCAAGTGGAGAACATGTCTTGTGAGGCCCTGCATGCTGCAACAGATCTGAATATGGGATGAGCCACCTCGCCTTAATGGCCTCACTCATTAATTTTGTGTTCTAGCCAGGACCGTGTTTCCAAGGGTGTCAGGGTGAATAAATCAAGGTCCACTCGCTGCTGTGCTAAGAACATTCATAGCTACAGTCTCATTTTACTCACTGAGCCAATTTGGGGATGTTTGTCATTAGCTGGGAGATAGTAGAGGCAAGATTCCAACATTTGGGAGCCTCAGAGACTTCCCTGTTGCCTGCTCAGGTCAGGGAAGAGGAGGAGAGGGATGGGAGGAGACCCTCGGGAATGGGCAGGGAGCAGCTCTGACCACAGGCAGAGTTCAACCACCAGCTCCGCTTCCTTTAGTGGGTGGCCTTAAACTTTGTTAGGTTTGACTCCTCTGGCTCTCCAAGTGAATTTCTGCACCATGTTGCATTTCCAGAGATGATTCATTTCTGGCCAATCCCTTTGGATTTTGGCCAGTTGGAGTCTGGCTTGAAATAACAGTGCTATGCCACTTACAAATGCTGGCTGAGTTTGTAAAAGGGGGAGGGCGGGGGGAAACCCAACAAGAAACAGAACACTGCTGTTCGCTTGCCATTCCGCCTCCACCCAGGTGAAAATTCCCAGAAAAAGACACTATCTCTCCATCATTATCTGTGCCACCCACCCTTCCACACACAAACATGCAAAAGCAGACATTGCTGGATATTTTCTGAGGGTTCCATTCTTGGAGCTTTAGACTTTTGTCTGATCTATTGAGTGTTTGCTCTATTTCTTTTGGAAGGGTTCTTTCTGAGTACAAATAACAAATTTTATTAAGCCTTTATTGTGTTGGTGTCCAGTTGCCCATTTCCCGCATATTAATTGTTCTGGAGTGCTCAGGGGCAACTTCCAGCTTATTCTCCAATGGTGCCTAGGCCTCCCACATACAAAGCAAATGCTCAGTCTTCCTTTGAGCTTTCTTCCTATACCCCCCCAACGGATTAATTTTAAAATAGGCTTTGAGGGGCTGAGTGATAGTAGAGCAGGTAGGGCACTTGCCTTGCACATGGCTAACCTGGGTTTGATCCCAGGCACTCCATGAGCCCCACCAGGAATAATATCTGAGCACAAAGCCAGGAAGAAGCCATGAGCACTTCCAGGTGTGGTTCCAAAACCGAAACAAAATAGACCTTGTAAAACTTTTTATATCTAAATCAAGATGATGAGGCGATAACTGAAAATTGTGGCTAGCCAGCCTAGTTCTGAAGTCATACATTTCCCAGAGAGAAGCTCATCTTCTTTAGTAAATTTGATGCACAAGTATAAGTCACAGTTACACATGTACAGAAGTAATTCTGAGGATTCAGGAGGACTATTCTGAATTCTTTTATATATTTATTTATTTGCTTTTGGGACCACCCCCAGAGGTGCTTAGCCCTTACTCCTGTCTCTGTGCTCAGGGATCATTCCTGGTGATGCTCAAGGGACCATATGGGATGCTGGGAATTGAACCCAGGTTTGCTGTGTGCAAGCCAAACATCCTCCCCACTATATTATCACAACCAGTTCCCTAGTTTCAATTCTGATATAACACTTTGATCATATTAAGTCCTTGACAAAAACTCATCCCCTCTATCCCATCATTAAGTTTTATAATTTCACTGAAAAATTGTGGGATCTCATCACAGCATATTGCAGTTTATATTTGAAAAAAATCACCAAAAAGGGCCAGAGTTAAAGCTTGGAGGTAGATCATGTGTCTCACATATAAGAGGTTCTGGGTTTCATCACTGGCACTATAAAACAAGACAGTCACACATACACACACACACACACACACACACACACACACACACACACACACACCCCCTAACCTGGCTGATTCAAGTGACTGCTAAATCTTCCTCAGACCCAGCAACTAAGATCAGTCTACCTTTTAAACTTTCTAATTTAAATCCAAAGTCTCAATTAGCCAACAAATGGCCTTCAAAAAAAGCAGAGGGAGAAGGGGGTCAGGAGAGGATTATAATGACATAAGATATTTTTTAAATTGTATTAAAGTTTAAAAGCCAAGCATTGATTTAAATAGTTCAACTGATTCAATTCTATACCTAGGTACCCTTTTATTTCAAGTGCTCCTAATTTCTCTTCTCTTACTGCAATTTTCTTCAATAGTATAATGAATTAGGGGGGTGAGAGTGGAGCCTCCCAGAGGTGTTCAGGAAGCCCAGAACTCCATCGATAGTTCTCAGCCAGTGAACTTGCAGTTCAATGCAAGGGCCTGAGGATGAAAGTCTGCTCTTACTCATTGGTACAGGGATCACTTGTGCCATCCTGGTACTGGGGACCTCTAGGAATGTGATGCTCTGGAGATTATGTGGTACCAGGATTAAACCCGAGTTGGGCACATGAAATATTATGCATGAAAAAGCATGCTGACCCACTGTACCATTTCCCAGTCTAGCATAGTGGATATTGAACAAATAATGAGCCAAGCATTACTGACTGTCAAGTCCCTGATCACATTAATTCAGTGTCCCAGAAGACAATAGTGTTAGTCTCAATACCAAAGAGAAGTGGAGTCTATCATAGGCAGTTCAGTTAGCAGGGACTAGACCAGAATCTGTGATGACATCCCTGAACTCCCAAACCAACCTGGAGCTGGCTGCTTCTGGGCATTCTGTTACGTAAACTGAATGCTTTGTGGTCTCAAGTGGGACTTCCTTGGAGTTGGAGACATAGTATAGTGGGTAGGGTATTTGCCTTGCATGCAGCAATCCATATTTGATCCCCAGCACCACATAAGATCCCCCAGCAGGAGTGATCCCTAAGTGCAGAGCCAGGAGTAAACCCCGAGCACTGTCAGGTGTGACCCCCCAAACCAAAATTAAATAAACTGGGGCTTCCTAATTTTTTTCCACTTGCAATCCCTTTTAATTAGAGAAAGGTTTATGTGATTCATTATTCATAAAATAAGTATACAAATTAAGCATTTATTGATAATACCTCAGAAATATATTTTAAAGACAATCTTTGCAGTCCTATATTCTGTTTTGTGACTCCATTTAGGTTGTTACCCACCGTTTAAGAAACTAAATCACACGAGTTGGATTAGCTGTTACTTATAGCCAAAAGCATCCTATCTGATTGCACACTGGAAAATAGGACAGCTCTCACGAAGTGACCTGAGGCTCTGCTATTTCATTTTGTTGGTACATGTATACTCAGATGTCACAAGTGAACAAAATGTCAGTGTTAAATAAGTTATAGGAGTTACTTACAAAAACTGTTGGAATGGGGTAATTAAATGAGAAGCAAGGAAAATGAAGACTAACACTAAACTGAATTATTTGTATTATAAACATACATATATCTCTATAATATGGAGCGATAGCACAGCGGGTAGGGCGTTCGCCTTACAAGCGGCCAACATGGCCGTCCCGAGTTCGATTCCTCCGCCCCTCTCGGAGAGCCCGGCAAGCTACCGAGAGTATTCGATATGCCAGACACAGTAACAACAAAGTCTCCAATGGAGATGTTACTGGGCCCGCTCGAGCAAATCGACGATCAACGGGAGGGCCTTTACCTTTACCTATTAATATTTTTATAAATTATATTTTCTTTAAGAATTAACTAGAATAGAAAACTAAAGCATATTAATAAATATAATTTTTACAAAATAGTATGCTATTCTGATTTTTTGCTAGTACTCATTTTATGTAATGCATTTTCCAGAAAAAAATTCACTTTTGATACCCCGTTATTCATCGATTTACTCGAGTGGGTGCCAGTAACGTCTCCATTCATCCCTGTTGTGTGCTAGCATAACCCAATGGCATCTGCTCGTTCTAGGAACATGCAGAGCCTCAAACCAAGTATGCAGGGTCTTGACGAAGAAGTCTGACCATCTTGTAGGTGCGCATCCATGCGATCTTTTGACGTCCCGTGGAATCCAGTCAGTAATGGCTCTAGTCCAGCGGTCATCTCTAAACCTCATTACGTGTCCAGCCCATCTGATTTTTGATGCCTTGGCAAATGAGACAGCGTCCCTGATTCTTGAGCATTGATGGAGATCGGAACTCCAGATTCCATCTCTCATTTGAGTGAAGCGCGATACTCCAAGCAAAGCTCTTTCGATTCCTTTTCGAGAGACCCAAATAGCGTTCTCATCCTGTTTTCATAGGGCCCAGGTCTCTAAGGCATATGTTAATGCAGGAAGAACAGTGGAATTGAAGAGATGTGTTCGGAGCTGGAGGTTCTTTGTCCTCTTAGTTATTTCTTCAATGCTCTTGAAGGCTTTCCAAGCCGCTCTCTTCCTGATGCGTAACTCAGGTGCCAGGTTATTCATCATGTTGATTTCTCGACCTAGGTATATCACTGTCACTGTCCTCTCGTTGTTCATCGATTTTGCTCGAGCGGGCCCAGTAACGTCTTCATTGGATATTTTGTTGTTACTGTGTTTGGCATATCGAATACGTCACGGGGAGCTTGCCAGGCTCTGCTGTGCAGGCGAGATACTCTCGGTAGCTTGCCGGGCTCTCCGAGAGGGGCGGAGGAATCGAACTCGGGTCGGCCATGTTGGCTGCGTGCAAGGCAAACGCCCTACTGCTGTGCTAAAAAGACTGTTTCTCATGAACATTGTCTTTTTGAGATTCAGTTGTAATCCGACCTTTCCACACTCACGGTCGAAGTCGGTCAGCATTTGTGCCACTTGGCTGATATTTGGTGTTACTAGAACAATGTCATCAGCAAAGCGGAGGTGGTGTAGTTGCCGACCATCTATCTTCACTCCCATTCCTTCCCATTCCAGTCGTTGCATGATGTTCTCGAGGGTGGCACTGAAGAGTTTCGGTGAAATGGTATCACCCTGCCGAACCCCTCTCTTGACGTGGATGATTACTTCTTTGTAGAATGGTGAGATCCTGGTAGTGAATCCGTAATAGAGCTCACGGAGGATCCAGAAAAAATTATGCATGAATAATGTATTTTAAAATAAAATAATGGACTGGGTGTTAGCTGAGCAGTAGAGCCTTGCCTTGCATGTGTGAGGCCCTGGGTTAGATTCCGACACTGAATAAAATAATAAGGCCCCCTCCCGTTGATCATCGATTTGCTCGAGCGGACCCAGTAACGTCTCCATTGGAGACTTAGTTGTTACTGTGTTTGGCGTATCGAATACATCACGGGTGGCTTGCCAGGCTCTGCCATGCGGGCGAGATACTCTCGGTAGCTTGCCGGGCTCTCCGAGAGGGGCGGAGGAATCGAACTTGGGTCGGCCATGTTGGCTGCTTGCAAGGCAAACACCCTACCGCTGTGCTATCGCTCCATAAAATCATATTCATTTTTTTGGTTGGGGGGGATGATTGGGTCACAACCTGGTGATGCTCAGGATTAGTCCTGGCTCTGCATTCAGAAATTATTCTTGGCAGTGCTTAGGGGACCATGTAGGATGCTAGGAACAAAGCTGCGTCAGAAATGTGCAAGGCAAATGCCCTACCCCCTGTATTGATATGGCCCCATAAAATCATATTCTAATTTGTCCAAGTGCAACAATTTTGCTTTATTATTAATTTTTAGTAGTTGAACTGTAAATCTTATATGTATTTTATTTATTTATTTATTTATTTTGCTTGGTTCTCACTTGGGGGAAATTTTGTCTTCCCATTTTTTTTAAACTTTTTAACTGAGTCGCTGTCCTAGTGCAACAATTTTAAACAATTTTTAAAAGGAAACTATTGTATGATAAGTGTCCTCCTTTTAAAACAAATAATCTCCTGATTTATCCATTTTATAAGATCATATTTTGTCTTGCTATACTTTCTTTAAAGGTGTTTTCATATCACTTAAGGCCTAGACTTTTGAGTAACTATTTTAGTGAAGAGTTCTTTGTAATATTAATCATACTACAGAAGGCTGAGATGTTGCAATAAGTAAAATAATTTATATCTTTTTATCCTGAAACTGGCTATTCAATTTTATCTTAGTTTCCACTGGACTTCTTTATTTGTAATTTTTACAGGTAACTCCTCTTCCTGCATTCTCAATAAAGAAGAAATTTATAAGCTCTGTTCCTGATATATTTTATTTCCTGCTTTATACACCTCTATCAGTAGCTATTATCAAATAATTGCTTCCATCAAACTATAGTGGAGTGGAATCCAACATATACTGGATAAAGCATCTACATAAAAATTAAGATTTGAAAACTCTGATATCTGTTAAAGTCTATATTCAAATTACAGCTTAAGACTTCTGATCATACGTGAGTTTGCCTGTCTCTTTAAGAAGAAAAACCAATTGCCTTCTGTTGCTGGGCTCTCTTGGATTTATTTTATCTTAGCAGCTGTTCCTGAAGTCCATGTTATTCAAATGACAGGTTTCAAGCTTTGTGGTATTTTTTTCAATTTCTGTCTATGCTGTCAAATATAAAATCCAGAATTAAAATGAGATAGGGATGAGGACAATTAAAAGTGGTGGTGAAATAAAATAGTATTGAAGAAACTCTCTAATTTTCATTTAAAATACAACCATCGAACCTGCTCTCCCATTAACAACCCCCCCACCCCGAAACTTTAGCACCAAAAGTTAGATGATATATTTAGTAGTGAAAGCATGTGGAGTGAGGAGAGAGGGGATTCTAAATGAAAATAAAGTGACTCCCAGTGGTTAGAGAAGATAAAGAAAAAGAATATGGTAGACTTTTTTTTGCCACTCTGGGAAAAAACTAATATTAATCTTACATACACAGGCTATTCTTTTTATCTGAAAATAATAACATTACAGCTTATATGCTGGTTTTTTTCATTTATTTTTGCTGCAATTTTTAATAGGATAGCAAATATTAAGAATGCAAAATTAGCCTTAGCTATGTCATATACTTGCGTAGAAACTTGTATTTTTCATCTTATTGATAAACAAGTTTGCTCTGATAATAACAAAGTATGTATCCAATCAGTTTATTTAGAAATTATAGCCCTATTTTTGTCTGATTATATGTTCCTATTAATGTTAATGAGTTTTGAGTAATTTTACTACTGTCAAACATTCTTATCCATTTAATCCTTACAAAAACCCTTTGTATGTATCATTATTGCTTTTATTTTCAGATTAGGAATTAAATACGGAGAGGTGAAATGATTTACCCAAGGCGACACAACTAATAAATATCAGAGTGAGTGTTTATGGAGCCAGTTGTTTCTTAACCACAGTGTTATCTCTCTTGCTTTTAGCCATTCAAATACCCACCAATTAGTGACAAGAAATTTCCAGTCTAAGATAATCATTTTTTGATGTTCATGAAAACTCTCTGAGTGGGACAAAGCTTGGATAGCTTGAGGCTCTCAATTCCAAACCCTCAACTTCGATTTACACTTGTTGCTAAAATATAACTGACTGAAAACAGTTGTGATCTCTTTTCTACCCTTTTTTCACAATTCTTGCAGACCACACATCCTAACTATGGTATATTGACTCCAGGTAAACAAAACAGAAAATTATAAGCATCTGTTAGTAATGTAAAAGAAATAATAACTCTGACGTGGCTGGAGAGGTGGTATGGTGGGTAGGAGATTTGCTTTGCACAAGGCTGACCTGGGTTTGCTCCTAGGTGCCCCAGATGGTCTTCCAAACACCACCAGGAGATACCCCTGAGCACAAAACCTGGATTAATTCCTGATCATAGTCAGGTGTGCCCTCCCTCCCTCCTCATGCAAATCACTTAATCACTTAACTTCCCATTAGTCGTCAATTTGCTCCAACGGGCGCCAGTAACGTCTCCATGTGTCCCTGTCGCGTGCTAGTGTAGCCCAATGGCATCTGTTCGCTCTGGGAACATGAAGAGCCTCAAACCGATCATTCATGATCTTGATGAAGAAGTCTGACCATCTGGTAGGTGGGCGGCCACACGGTCTTTTGACATCCCGTGGAATCCAGTCGGTAACAGCTCTAGTCCAGGGGTCGTCTTTAAATCTCATTACGTGACCAGCCCATCTGATTTTCGACACCTTGGCAAATGAGACAGCGTCCCTGATTCTTGATAGTTGACAGATGTTGGAACTCCGGATTCTTTCTCTCATTTGAGTGAAATGTGATATTCCAAGCATAGCTCTTTCAATTCTTCTTTGGGAGACCTGAATAGTGTTCTCATCCTGTTTGTGTAGGGCCCAGGTCTCTGAGGCATATGTTAATGCAGGAAGAACAGTGAAATCAAAGAGATGTGCCCGGAGCCGGAGGTTCTTCGTCCTCTTAGCTATTTCTTCGACGTTCTTGAAGGCGTTCCAAGCCGCTCTCTTCCTCCTGCGCAGCTCGGGTGCCAGGTCATTTGTCATGTTGACTACTCGACCTAGGTACACATAGCTGTTGCATTTGGAGATGGTCGTTCCATTGAGAGCGAATGGGGCGTCAGGAACGAGGCTGTTTCTCATAAACATTGTCTTCGTAAGATTCAGCTGTAGTCCTACCTTTCCACACTCACGGTCAAAGTCGGCCAGCATTTGTGACGCTTGGCTGATGTTTGGTGTTATTAAAACAATGTCATCAGCAAAGCGGAGGTGGTGTAGTTGCCGACCATCTATCTTCACTCCCATTCCTTCCCATTCCAGTCGTCGCATGATGTTCTCGAGGGTGGCACTGAAGAGTTTCGGTGAAATGGTATCACCCTGCCGCACCCCTCTCTTGACATCAACGATCACTTCTTTGTAGAATGGTGAGATCCTGGTAGTGAATCCGCAATACAGCTCACGGAGGATCCTGATGTATTGGGCTTGAATGCCCTGATTGGCTCAGGCTTCAATGACCGCTTCCGTATCAACAGAATCA
Organism: Sorex fumeus; assembly: GCF_029834395.1. Classification (NCBI taxonomy): domain Eukaryota; kingdom Metazoa; phylum Chordata; class Mammalia; order Eulipotyphla; family Soricidae; genus Sorex; species Sorex fumeus. Next base: position 17,082,134 of record NW_026606104.1, on the reverse strand, counting down.
AAGGCCTTCTTTAAATCAATGAACGTTAAACAGAGCGGCATCTTGAACTCCCGAGAAACCTCAATGAGCTTGGTTATCGTGTGGATATGGTCGATGGTGCTGAATCCTTTGCGGAACCCGGCTTGCTCGCATGGTTGTCCTTCATCTAGTGTTCTGCCAATCCTATTTAGGATGACTCGAGTGAACAACTTGTAGATGACAGACAATAGGCAGATCGGGCGATAGTTGCCAATGTCATGGATGTCTCCCTTCTTGAACAGTAGTATGGTCCTGCTGGTTTTCCATTGGGACGGAACCTTGCATTCAGACAGGTAGCGAGTGAAGAGCCGAGCCAGTGTATTGATGAGTACTGACGGCAGGTTCTTCAGGTGTTCAGGTCTGACCTTGTCTGGGCCGGGTGCTGTTTGTTTCTTTACGGACGAAATGGCGTGTCGGATTTCGGAAGGGAGAACGTTGGGAAGGACATATCCATCCTGTGGAATTTGGTATGTCGGCAAGTGGACATGGCTATTGAAGAGACATATAAAATAAAAAAGAAAGAAAGAAAAGGAAAAAAGTTCTTTCAATGTGGATATGTGAATAAAAAGCTTGAAAACCACTGATCTTGACTTCCACTGAACATCTCCCCACAATACTTAAAGTCTGACTTAAGTACTGCCATTTTACAAACATATATTAATGCAAAGTTAAATGCCCTTGGTCACTACTTGCATGCCCTGAATATTCAGCCAATGCCAATAAATAAGACTTTGAGTTAAACTAGGCACTTCTCCCCATAATCTCATCTCTAAAGACACTCTGTAGCTATGTCTACAGTAGCTATGTTCACTGCTTTGTGTCTTTCAGAAAAACAATAAAACAATAACTCAGCACATACTTTTAGGATAAAAAAATGTGCTGCAAGATTTTTCCAATTCTCTCAATATTAGCCTGGTCTAGGGAGCTACTTAAGGTGTATTTTTTCTAAAAGTACCACCTAATTTTTTTCTCAAATTTTAAATCCATGATCTGATATGCGGACATGTCATTTGGGGGTTAAAATGGCAGTTTATTGGAAATCAGAAATGTGCCAAAAATTCAGAGTCTACATCATGTCTACTATGTTATATGAAAATCTTATAAATTACCTAAGTGCCAAGACGAGACTCCAGAAAGTGTATATTCCCATTTTATTCTGCTGCTAATCCTTGATATAAAATTTCCCTGGGTCTCAGTGTTTTCATCTGTAAAGAAAATGCAATTCTTAACAAACCTTTCCCTACTAAATACCAGAACCCTACAAAGCGCAGAAGATCCCAAAGTCCTTTAATTTTAGGAGCATTTTGGCTCTACCATCGTGAGAACTGCTCCCTCTTCACAGATAACTGCAGTATAGAGCTATGAAGGCTGTTGTTGGGGATGTGAGCCCTACACTGCCGTCTCAGCCAAGGACAGTATTCAATCTGAAAAGACTTTACAGAGGAGGAAACACACATATGCCCCTCTTTTTTTGTCCATTAGGTGTGCTCAATTTAAAAATTTTTATTACTTTTAAAGATGACAATACTATATAATTCAAAATGTACAGAATGGCATGGTTTGAAATATTCTTTCTATTCCTCCGCCTCACTCTACCCGTCCACCAAGCTGCCTGGTTTACCATCTAAAAAAACCAGCACTGCTAGTTTATTGGAAATTCTTGTAAAGATCTGAGCTCTGTCTTCTAAATATGAATACAAACTATTGGTAGACTTTGAGCAGAGAAAGGGCTTGATTAAGAAATATTTAGAAAGAGTATGCTGGCCAAAATATGATGAGCGGATAGGAGTGGAGGGGGAGAGGACAGTTAGGATGGAATTTAATAATTCAGAGGAGCTGAATCTGGACAGACAGACTCAGAGGGGATTAGAACTTGAACTGTGGGGAAGAAGGATGGACACCACTATTGAATCGATTGGATTCTGATTTATTTACTTGTTCTCTCCTCAGCTAGAATTGCTCAAGCTCCAAGATTTAGAATGAAGTGTTATCTTCCACTTAAACTGCCACCTGGCATTTCATCTTGTCTTACATATTTGTCTCTTTGACCTGAAGATATTCAAATGTTCAAGGTCAAATCTCATCATCTGACTCTTAAACTCAGAGAGTTTTGTCACCAAAAAGCATCCAGATTTTTTTCTGAACTATCCTTGTCCCCTTTCAGTCCTAGGGAAATACAGGTTTCCCCTGAGAGCCTTGGATTCCTGGGACCTCATAAAAACAGCCAGTTTTGGAGGCTGGAGCGACAGTACAGCGGGTAGGGGATTTGCCTTGTACGTGGCCAACTCGGGTTCGATTCCCAGCATCCCATATGGTCCCCCGAGCACCACCAGGAGTGATTCCTGAGCATCACTGGGTGTGACCCAAAAGCTGAAAACAAAACAAAACAAAGAAAGAAAAGCTAGTTTTCTCCCACAAGCACGGCTGGGTAAGATGATACAGGTGTTTTTCCGAACTTTCACTGCAGCTTCCAAACCCAGTTCCTTTCTCTCCATCCCTGTCAACTCCTTTGAAATTCATGTCACCTACCTGAGCCTCTGGTCTGACCCCCTCTTGTGGTCCTCTCTTAACAACCTCCTGATTACCCTCCCACAAATCCCGATTTTCAGCATTAGGCTTCTTTTCCTCTTTCTCCTGTCCTTATTCAAGGATAATCAATCCAATCATATGACCTTTTCACTCCTCAGCCTAGAGACATCTCATGATCTTCATTTCTGCTACTCTACTGAGTCACCAACCTCCAAGGATTTCTTAGACTGTGCCATTTATTATAACTGCACCCCCTCAGTGACAGTCTCAGGCATCTAGGTTTAAAAAATGTCTAGTTCATGCCCTCTTAGACCCCAACTCAAAGGATTCTTCTCCCTCATTAGGCACTTTGTGTGTTTGGTCCCATTGCCTTTGCACTGTATTGGAAGGGCAGTTAGCAGGGTGTGTGGGTGTGTGTGGGGGTGGGGAGGGACTTAAATTGTAAAGAAGAATGAACGACATTATTGGAGTAATGGATTCTAGATCTCCATCCCTCAGGGCCCCATTCCTTCCTCATCCATTGTTGTGGCACAATGGCATAATGGTGCCATATTATAATTACTTCTTTTACCATACTCTGATCTTCCTTGGCCCTAAATTGCTTAGACTATATTTTCCTAAGATGAAAAGAAAATCCTGACTCTGACAGTAGTCCTCTCTGTACTTCTTTGTTCCTGTCCTTGAGAATCTAACTATGTCTCGAGAGAAAAAGACTACGGCACATACCAAACTTCAAGCTGACCTTTAACACTGATGAATGATCTTCCCGTATTTTACTTGTTAACTGTATCTTTGGCTATCCCAGGCTACATGGCTGCTTCACTCTATCATCTACCTTTTCTCTCTCACAAACTCAGCAATAAACCAGACTCTCAACTATTAAATCTACCTCCTCCTTGCACCTGTTCCGATATACTCTGTTTTTCCTTCTACTGCAACAGATGAGCTGCACCTAACACCACCCTCTTTACTTGTGTACTAGGCACAAAACCCTCCCATACCTACCATTACTCTGACTTCCTATATTATATGCTCAATTTTTTTTCCCTCTAGCGTATCACTCAAATTACCAACCAAATACTACTTTAAAAAGTCTTCCTTAGGGGCTGGAGAGATAGCACAGTGAGTAGGGCGTTTGCCTTGCATGCGGCCGACCCGGGTTCGAGTCCCAGCATCCCATATGGTCCCCTGAGCACTGCCAGAAGTAACTCCTGAGTGCAGAGCCAGGAGTAACCCCTGCGCATGGCCGGGTGTGACCCAAAAAGAAAAAAAAAAGTCTTCCTTAATTCCATATCTCTCCCAACTCTCACCTCATTTTTCTGCTTCTCCTTACAGAAAAGCATGGCACTGCTCCGCATCGAGTTTGGATTTCATATCCAGAACTGGGAGAAAATTCATTCTCAAATGTCTCAAATGCTACCCACTCTTATGACCATCCTATGGAATGAAAACATTACTGTATGGAGTAAAAGGAAAACAGTTATATTCTTATTTTTAAAAAAACATGCAGAATAAACAAAAGTGATAGATATTGCATTCCAAAGGTAGAATCGGAACCTCAAAAAGAGGATAGCACGATTCAATCAGCTAATCAGTGGCTGAATAAACAGCAGTACTCCTACATTAAAAAAAAAAGAGGATAGTAGACAAAACCTAGAGAACATGATTGCTTTATATGCAGATTACTATCTATTCAACAACATAAGTGGATTTCTTCAAATGTATTCAAGCACCTTATCCAGTCATTTCTATAATAAAAATAATTTTTCCATAAAATTTACCTAAGAAAATATATAAAAAATCTAACTTATACAATTACATGACAACATATAAAACATACCCAAGTCAGAACAACATAACACAGTTCCCTTTTTCTTTTTCTTTTTTATTTTGGGGTCACACGCAGTGATGTTTGGTATCTGCTCCTGACAGTACTCAGGGAATCAAATCAAGTGATTATAGAGGATCAGACCAAGGGCTCCCACCTACATATCTCTCCTTTGAGCTATTTCCCCCATACTTTGCTTTTCATTCTCCCAGGAAATAATTTTAAATCTGATTTCACACTTTCCACAAATGTAATATAAAAAATCAAAATACAGGGCTGGAGCGATAGCTCAGCGGGTAAGGCGTTTGCTGTGCACCCGGCTGACTCAGATTAGGTTTCCAGCATCCCATATGGTCCCCCAAGCACCGCCAGGAGTAATTTCTGAGTGCATGAGCCAGGAGTAACCCATGTGCATCGCCGGTGTGATCCGAAAAAAAAAATCAAAATATATGGGTTGGAACAATAGTATACAGGTAGCACTGTAGCACTGTCCTGCCATTGCTCATTGATTTGCTCGAGTGGGCCCAGTAATGTCTCCATTGTGAGACTTGTTACTGTGTTTGGGATATCGAATGTGAGATACACTCAGCAGCTTGCCGTCTCTCCAAGAAGAGTGGAGGAATTGAACCCAGGTTTCCCGGGTGGGCAGGGCGCAAGGCAAATGCCCTACCCCCTGTATTATCTCTCCAGCCCAGGTAGGGCACTTTTATTGCATACTGCTTTCCTGGGTTCGATCCACAACACCTCATAGGATCTCTCAAGCCTCACCGGGAGTCGTCACTAAGTGCAGAGCCAGCAGTAAGCCCCAAGCACCACTGGGTGTAGCCCCAAAGCAAAAACAAAAACCCAAACAGAAAAATTCCAAAACACAAACAGAAAACAAGCATAACCTTAAGAAATAAAAACAAGATTTCATTGTGTTTTTCTGTATAAAGTTTTGCTATATCTTTTGGTTAGTGTAGGGATAATTGTGGATATTAAAATATCCTCTTTTTTCAACTGTATATGACAACACAAAGCAAAGACATAAAATGGATATATTTTGCTAGACATTTTAAGAAGTTAAAATTCTTAGAACTGCGGTTTTATTTATAATATGGCAAGCTATTTATAATCCCAACATATCCAAAATTCAGCATATTTAGATGCTGCTACCTGATTTTATAAGCCAAGAGAATAAAGTTAGAACCACAAGCAATATGGATAGAATTGTCAAACCAAAGCAGATGGCTCTTTAATGCTTTTTAAGTAGGCTGCTGGTAATGTGGTGTTGTACGTGGATCCAAAAAAAAAGCACTTCAAAAATATCTCCCTTATCTAAGAATCATCATGTGCTTTAACTCCAGCTTTAGCAATTGCAGTAGATAGAGGATAAATGTTGCTTCGCCGGCCCAGCCTCCAATGCCTCCTTGCAAAAACACCCTGATTTCCTTAGGAAAACAACTCTCCCCAGCTCTCCTTGAAGCAATTAAGTGGAATTGATTCTGAGCCCCTATTTGTCTGTTGGCCTGAGACTCAGTCTTGACCAGGCAGAATAATAAACCTCTGACAGCAGCAATTTATTAAACAGTTGGTTACGTTACCCAGTGAGATTCATCCGCTGGATTTTGGGTGGAAGGACAGCAGAAGAGATAGTGCTCCTTCCCCTGGAAGGCTAGTGGTAAGAGTGAACTATGTATGATTCGCTTGGGACCGACCCCTTTTCCCTCTCCAAACCCCCATGCCCTCTGACTTAGAACAATAGCTAATGTTTTAGGATTGGAGGAAGCCTTTCTTGCCCAGGCTCTACAGGTAAGCAGTATGCAATAAAAGTGCCCTACCTGGGCTGGAGAGATGAGCCCTACAACATTTTTATTTATTTATTTTTCTAGTTCCTTAAGGCAATTCATTGAAGTCTCTAAAAAACACTGACTTCTTCTGTTTTCTAGATAAATCTAGAAAAATATATTCTAGGATAACCATGTCACCCTATGAACAGCATTAGAGTGGATATTAATACTTTCAAAAGGGAGGGGGAGAAAGATTTCTGTTTGTAAATAACCACATTTTCTTTTCGTATATAACCTCTTGAAAAGGAGCTAAGTGATTGTCGAAGTTTTCTTTTATAATTATTAAATCACAAATATCAAATCTAAATACTGATTCACAAGAGGGCACTTAATAAAGAAGTTCTAAATGTTCTGAAGGTTTTGGAGTATTACAACAAGAACTCCTGAAGTGGATCTTCCATGTTGACTAACAAAAACGACACCAACAAAGAGAGAGGTATGATAAGATTGTTCCTCTGAATGAATTTCTAAATCTGGGAAAGTTTCAGAAGAAACTCTCTACAGAGCAAGTGGGGCTTTAAAGCAATGTCCTTTTTGTATAGATACAGAAAGACAGTTAATATTATGCTTTTGTAACTTGGGATTTAATTTGCTTTGAATATTATTCACTCCTAGGCATCTGCTTTCTTGACATAAGCCTCAATTGCCCTTAGTTCCTAGCACCCCAAAAGCAGGGTCCCGATGAGGGACTGAATGGACACAGGGCAAGCTGTGAGCTACCCTGGTATCGAAATGGGCCAGACCAAAGTACCACGATTCTTAATTATAAGTTAAGAGCTTATCATAGACAAATGCTGTCATGATCCAAAAGTAACGACAAAACTAGGACCCTGCTAGGGATAGGAAAGACTATCTCACCTGAACACTGAAGTATGAGATCGAGATGACCCTAGGAATGCAATTCTATAAGCTTAATGTATCTCTTATTGTGTCCATACAAAATGATGAATATTATGAATGCTTATATGTTTGTTGGACTACGGAGAGGAGACACACACCCATAGTTGGAATTTCAGTCTTGGGAGAGTCATCTTGCTGGAAGAGAATCTGTCCTAGAAGTATCCTCTGAGGGAAAGACTTTATCCCTATTGATTATGACCACACCTATGTGTAAGCCTCAACCCCTCATGCTTTGGGATTTAACTAGACTGTAAGAGTGACTGTAAGGAGGAGAAAGGGAATTCAGATCCAGAGCCAGATTCCAGAGCCAGAAGGAAAATGAAGAGGGATTGAGGAGGAGAATGAAGTAGCATGGGGGAGGAAGAAGCAGGAGGAGAATCAGAGGAGAATGGAGATGGGAATGGAATAAACTGCAAGTGACACCAACCAGCCTGGCCCTCGTTTCCTTCCTTTGCCTGTCCATCGTCATTGACCTCCTGCGGGGTGGGGGAAATGAGTGAGACTACATGTGTTTACACATGTGACAAGGTACTGCTACTGCCTTCATTTCAGTTCATGAAAATCCCATGTTGACTTTTGACTTCCAAAAGTCAGAAGTTAGAAAATATCTATTATATGGTATTTGAACATCATTTAATGACACTAAGTATCTTTTGTTGCCTTTTGTTATTGTTTATGTTTGTTTTTTTGGGGGGGAGGGGCTACACCTGTGGTACTTAGGAACTACACCTGGATCAGTGCTGAGGGGTTGCTCTTGAAGGCACTCAGGGAACCATGCAGTTCCTGGGATCGTAACTGAGATTTCTGTTGGCTAAGCATGTGCTATTGCCCTTCCAGCTATCTTCCTGACACATGTTTGGATGTTGTTCTATCAGTAGTAGAAAAGAACAATACATTCTCACTGATTTCCCATGCCTTAGGCATATTAAGCTCATTGCTGTGTCATGGCTTTTGCATGTATGTCTTCTGTCCAGAGGTCGAGAATAGTTCCCACCTCCATCCACTCATCAAGAGATTTTCCTGTCCATCACTCTCTGCCACACTTGACATTGCTCAGGGCTAATTCCTGACTCTGAGCTCAGGGATCACTCCTGATGGGTTCAGGGGATCATACTGTCTAGAGTGGGTGCTGAGTATCAAACCTGGTTCTGCTGCATGCAAGGCAAATTCATTACCCACTGTACTGTTGCTCCAGCTCCCTTAATTTTTTTTCAATTAGAGAATTTAAGAAGTAGAATAAATCTTAAGGACTAAAGACATAAAACTATTGCCCTAGGCATCCTGTACTGCAAACATCAAGCAGTACACACAAGCACAGTGAGGAGAAAGTCTGTCATCCTAGGAAGAGTCACTCAGAGCTCACTGAGAAAGGCACAAAGAGAGATACGTCTATGGTGAAACCGCCAGGTTCTGGGTCTGCAGGGGACTATGATTTATTGACTATTTATTGGGAAAGTCATTGGACTCTCTTCACTTCATTTATTTCTCTGAAAAATAGGCAAAGCATCTCTACATAGTTGTCATGAAGTTAAAATGAAAAAACATAAGATGGAGCATTTTAAAAACTGCCAAGTTCTTAATTATTATTATGTCGTCCTTCCAAAATATCTAACTTTCTAGCCCTTTCCAATCTTTAAAAGGCATGGGAAAACTTATTTTGGGAACAAAAGCTAATCTCATCTTTTCACAAGGCTTTTAGAATGAGTGATAACCTTCTGATATTTCTGCCTAGGTAATAATGAACTCTACAGTGTTCACCAGTTTCTACTTCTATATATATTTATATTTTCCTTAAATTGTTGACATTCAAACACAAAATGTATTTCCTTTAATATTAAGATCCTGGGTTTTCATTTCTCCAATCTCTCTTTCCCTTGCAAATTCATTTGCTATCAACTGGAACCCAAATGCATTAAAAATAACTCTACTTACCAAAAAATAGATGTGAAGCTATAAGCAACTGGCAACTGGAAATTATTTATAACAAAGGCAGCATAGGGTGTATTTCGATGACTATCACACACATACACACACACACATATATATATATATATATACATGCATACACATATATACACAAAAGTATAAATGTATATGTATTACATAAGAGAAATTGGAGAGATTTTAAAGAGCTTTAGAGCTGACAGTGTTTTGAGACTAAATAAATGGATGATATAAATCAACGCTTCTTTCTATGCCACAAAAGGTCAAAGCTAAAATAACAACGGTGCCTGGCAATCTTCAAAAACGTGCTAAAAACGGTCAGTTTGTGAATGGCTTATGTGATTATTAAACTACCTGCTCTGAATACAACACAACACTCTAGCTCTTTGTTTTCCGGAGTTCTCAGCTGTAAGCATATCAGATACTGTCTAGAGGCCCCCACCTTCTCCCAGGGGAGAATCCACTGTCTGTCTTCTCTGCAGAGGCCCAACTGGAAATAAATCAGCCATTCAATATGTCTAATCAGATGAAAGCCTGTTCCCTGAGGGATGTCCTCAATCCCGTTGTGAATGGGGAACAGATTAGCTCCCTGGGCACCAGGCATTGTCTGGTAAACAAAAAGAAATTAGAAACTTGCAACTAGGGCACAAAAGCCAACACAAATTAATACTTCATGTGTGTTAATGGTGATCTTTGTTTAAATTAAAAAATTGGGTCTTGGAATGGATGGTGAGTCATTTATCAATAACTGGTTAAGCTAGGATGTGGGGAAGATGTGGGGAGGGATGATCATTCAATAGAATAGGTAAGATTGAAATTTCTTATGTGAAAGCTTTAGAATCATTCAAGATCACTTCCTCTATTATCAAAACTTTGTTAAGTTCTTTTTGTTTTTAGACAAGACTCTCTTGTATGGATATAAATATATTATAAATATAGCCAAGAGGAAATAGGCAAAATAAAATAACTAAAGATTAGGGGCCAGAGAGATAGTACAGGTAGGGTATTTGCCTTGCATGTGGCCAACCTGGGTTCAATCCTGAAATCCAATATGGTACCCCAAGCACCACCAGAAGAGTAATTCCTGCATGCAGATCCAGGAGTAACCCCTGAGCATCCATCAGGTGTAACCCCAAAACAAAACAAAACAAAACAAAACAAAAGATTAGTAATAATTACAGGAATCAACAGTGGTCAGAGAAATAGGCTAGATGATTTGATAATCATCATCAAAATCCAGAAAAATTAATAGGATCTCGTAAATAAAATACTAGAAATAAATAGAGGTAAGGGAAACCTACAGACTAAAAGAGTCACTTCTCATGTCACTGTCCTCACATTGTTCATCGATTTGCTCTACAAGCCCAGTAATGTCTCCATTTTTTGAGACTTGTTGTTACTGTGTTTTGCATGTTGAATACATCACGGATAGCTTGCCAGGCTTTGCCGTGTGGGCGAGATACTCTCAGTAGCTTGCCGGGCTCTCCGAGAGGGGCGGAAGAATCGAGACTAAAGGAGAAGAAATATATAACCAGATGCAATTTGAGTCTTATTTGGATCTTGACTTAACAACTGTTTAAAAAATCTGTTAGAAAATAGGAATATTTTAACATGGGGCATTTGATTACATAAAGACTTAAATTTAGAAAAGCATAAGAAATAGAGATGGAGATAAAATTATATGATTTAGGGTTTGGTTAAAAATACAACACATGTTTATTAACTACTGTTAATAATGATTAAGTTTGGGAAATGGGTAAATGTGAATTCTTTACCTCTCCTTTGTCATTTGTTTAACGTTACCCATAAAAAGCATCTTCAAAAAATTAAGCTCTAAATAATTAATCAAATTATTTCTGTTGTGCCTTTTCCTACCCACCCCTCTCTGAGCCGAAGATTCGAGAAAATATAGGTGACTAAATAGAGAAAGAAATTGACGGGGTAAATGCCCATAATATTTTAATTATTTCCATTTGAACATTTCTTGGATGGGAAAAAAGTGTGCAGTTGTTAACCTTTCCAAATTCCCGCAATCACTTCGGACAGTCTTCGTTATGTGGCAAAACTTCTGGAACAAGGATCCTCTTGGATATCTGTTCTCATCTCAGCCCCAAAAGGAGCAGAGGAACTCTCTAGTATGGGGTTACAGGCGTGAAGGAGAGTGCCACTTCCATATTTTTGAAAACTACATAAAATTGATTGTGATGAAACCAATAAAAGCAACTAAGTTCAGAAATGGACTCAGAAAGAAAACATTCACCAATTGCTACGCTTTACATCCTAGGTGGGGACTTAAATTTTCAGGAAAGTAATTTATTTAATTAAAGTTAAACTTTGAAAAAGTTATTTTTCCTCCTTTTCCCTTTGTTGTTGGTGTTGTCATTGCAATAACCAAGGGCTGCACATCAGGTTTAGGTGCTCGCATACTTAGCCTTGGTGCTCACTGAGGGTTGCACTCCTTTAGCTGTGGTGCTTGTACCTGTGCTAACTGGAAATCACACTCTTTTACTGAGGCACCTAGTCTGGCTTGAAACATGCCAGGGCTTGCTGTGGTGCCAACACAGTACTCACCAGGGATTATGCTTTCTGGCTGTGGTGCTCACACATTTGTTTAGCTGGGGGCTCATATCATTTTGTGGTGATCTCCCCTGCTGTGTGGTTGACAAGTAAATCACTTGTGGGGCTGACGATGACAGATAGCAGAGCTTCCTGGATCTCACACTGGGTACTTGTGGACCCCAGAATTATACACAGGCACACACGCTAGGTCACTGCATTCTTTCTCTAAACCAGGGAACTCTTTTTCTGATGCAAAAAAGAAACTGGTGAAAGTAAATTTAGTATTTTCAGGTCTGAGTTTTCTCTTCCTGCGGTGCATTTGGAAATCAAGCTATACTGATGGGTTCATTCCCCATTCATGCTTTCAGCGAATACTGTGAGTCTCTATGCCAGATTTCAAGGAAGGAACTCAGTCATGGCTAGGAGGGAAGTGGTTTAGAGCCTTCTTAATATATATTGGACTTTGTATCCTAATCCAACTTGACCTGTCTCTGAATCTGAATTTCAAACACTATGAAACCAGGGTTCTAATTCAGAGACAAGTTACTATGAGATAAGGAATGTGTATTTAGGGGAGATTAAGATTACAAAAAAAAAAATCATTAACTGTGGCTTTCAGCTGAACAGGCAGAGTGTAGGATGAAAAGACCCTTTATTTGTGTGAGGCTGTGTGAATGGAGCACCATGATGAGAGGTGCATTGTGCCCTCTGAGTATCAGGTTAAATGCCGCTGCATTATTACTGGTCTGATGGATTTTAAAAGTACTATTCTAACACAAATCTATGAGTGTCCAAGATAAAGAAATTCTGCTACTACCACTGAAAACATTGCCATTGCCAAGGCACTTTCAAAACCAGCTTGGACTCCCACTGGATTATACTTTGGACCTGTAATAAAATCCCTCCTGCAAACAAACATCTCTTTGAACTTACAGTTCTTAACCCAAGTTAAAGACCATGAGCATTAATTGTAATAACAGTTGATGGACTGAATGGCAAGACATTCACCCCACTTCACAGTCCCATACAGTTCGGAGTTTCTAGCTCACTGGAAGTAAAGAAACTAATTAATGTTAGATTTCCTCCTTACCCATAATGCATTTTCTTCACCAAAATGGAAGTTGGAACTTTCTTTGTTAAACTTCTATTAATTAGTGATAACCAGGAGGCTTGTAGCTAGTTGAATCAGGTCATAGTTAAAAAAAATTTTTTCTTAAAGAAGTTACTGTTTTTTTCTTGTTCTTGCTACAGCATGTTATTTTTCAAATAGTTCAGGGGTCAAAGCTATTTCCATAAAAAGTTAAAACAAAGTGGGTATGCAGATAATTTTTTTACCCCAGGTATTTGGTGACTTTGAAAGTTCAATAAAAGAAAAACTGGGAGCCACATACTTCTCTAAACACTAAAACTGCAGTTTAAGTCTTGTCCCTATCATACCATATCATATGTCACTCCTATTCAATTCAAAGCTCATTCTTGAGATGAGCGGTAAGTCCATGCACATTTCTCTAGGAAAAAAAGTACAAATTAAGAAACAATGAATTTCTTGAACTGAGAGCCATAAAACACCTCTTAGATGGTTTGTAATTGGGGGACCCTGTCTAGGATGCCCTAGGATGCAAAGACTCTGATAAAGGATTTACCATTCAGTGTCTCTCTCATTCCTGCAAATCAGGACCCAGCCCCAAAGTCCCAGGTTTTGTTGTATGTAATTCTGAGATAGTGATACAGAGTTTGGTAATAAACACAACAATAAACATGATTTAATCCTGGTTGGTTTTAATGGCTAAGTTGCAATCATTTTGTCTACAATTATTCCAATGAGAATTTATGGTTTTCTTCCATAAATTGACAGCAATTATTGGTGTAGAAAAGTGACAAGTGGAGCTCCAGTTTTATCCTCTTCACATTTTGATCAGTGTAGGATAACATTGGTTTGTCCTTTCTCCTCAGCAGCAAGGAGCTTAGGTTTATTTAGTAATACCAATCACAATGCTCCCAAAGCACTGCCATTTCCTTGGTATTCATCTTCAACTTCTCTGTGCTCTGCTTTCTCTGTTAATTACTCATTTCCCCTAATCAAAACCTGTGACTTGTAAGGTCAGATCCTTCTAAGGACTCTGGGTTTTGTATTTGCAAGTGAAATAGTGCATTTCTTTTTCCCTTATGTTCTTTCCATAGTTTACTTTAGGTATTACTGTATAGACACAGAAAAACAGTTAATGCTATGCTTTTGTAACTTAGGAGTTAATTGACTTCGAATAATATTTACTCCTGGGCATCTGTCATATTCACTGAACAAAAGCCTCAGTTACCCTAAGTTCCTAGCACCTCAAAAGCAACGAAAGGACTGGATGGACCCAGTGCAAGCTGTAAGTTACCCTGGCATCGAAACCAGACAGGCCGAGTGCCATAAAATTTATAATAAGTTAAAACACGGTCGGGGACAAATTCTGTCATGGCCCAAGCAGAAGTGACTGAACAAGGACCCTGCAGGGATTAGGAAGGGTTCTTGTTGGCCTGAGGACTGTGGTCTGGGATCTATAGCGAGATGTCCCCAAGAGAGCCACTCTTTAAGCTTAATATTTAAGATTATTAATAAATAAATCTAAGATGATTGTTTATGGAGTAAGGAAAGGAAAAGTATGACCTTATATAAAAAACACGCCTTTGAGCGGATCTCCGAGCAGATTTTTGGCTTAGAGGAGCTTCCCCGGAAGGAAGGGCTTTACATATGTTGATTGTGCTATCTGACCTATGTGCAGTTGCTACCCTCAACTATTAGAGGTTGGGCTCTAGACTAAGGCTGGACACAGGGAGACTAGCATGAGGGACAGGAGGAGATGGGAATCAGGGGCAGTGTGAGACTGGAATGGGGTGCTCAGTGAGATTGGAATAGGGTCACAGGGAGAATGGAATATACAGAGGAACGAAGATTGGAATAAATGGCAACTGATCACCAGCCAACTTGGTGTTCCTGTTCCATCCTTCATGCCTCTGCTGGCAGTGGCTCCAGGCTGGGCTGGGGAAGCGGCTCATGGCCACCAAATGCTTGTGGCAGGAGAGAGCCCATGCCACATGTTATCAAATACATAGATCAGGAAACATAAACTCCCAAGAAAGTGAACTCACATAGATTAATTTCATCTTTGGAAATCCCTGTTTTTGGACTCTCAAACTCAGTTGGAGAGAGATGAGACTTGATCCTTGTCCTTGTTCCTAAAGCTCCCAACCATCTGAGGCTGTCCAAAATGTGCATTGTGAACTTTAATTCCCTGTTTTCCAAATCTTCATAAATAATTAGAGAAAATCCACATTGATATCACTCTTGATAATGAGTGCAGTTTCACCTGGTTTTGGCTTCATCATCTGCAGTTCTGAGACTCATTGGTATGGTTGGTTGATAAGTTTTTTGCTCTGTGCTAGTTGGGGCTGCACAGGGAGCCAGGTCTATGGTTGAAACTAGAAACTCTAGCCACCTGCAGGTCAACATTAGA
This sequence comes from Sorex fumeus, assembly GCF_029834395.1. Taxonomy (NCBI): domain Eukaryota; kingdom Metazoa; phylum Chordata; class Mammalia; order Eulipotyphla; family Soricidae; genus Sorex; species Sorex fumeus. Next base: position 17,067,030 of record NW_026606104.1, on the reverse strand, counting down.
GTGCTTTCTCATACTCCATATGGAAGGAATCAGATACCCCTTTCTTTCTCAAAGGCTGCATGCCATAATGTAGTACTTGCTCTTAGTCACATTGAACAGATTAAGAGATGTTATGCCTGCCAAGTGGAAGTATTGCTGAGGGCAGTATGACTGTTCTTCCCTGCCCTACATAGTCATTGCTCTGTCAAGTGTTCAAGTGAATGAAGAAATAATAAACAGGAGATTAAAAAAAAACCCAAAACTTTAGATGTGTCACAAACCAGGTTTGCCAAAATCATTCTTTTCGAGTTTATTTTTTTTTCTTTTTGGGTCACACCCAGTGATGCTCAGGGGTTACTCCTGGCTCTGCACTCTGGCATTACTCTTGACAGTGCTCAAGAAACCAGATAGGATGCAGGGATAGAACACAGGTCAGTCACATGCAAACACTCTACCCTCTGTATCATCGCTCGGGTCTAAATCTTTCTTAATTTAAAATGTTTTTCTACCTGGTCACTGAGATCTCTGTGATAGGAATGAGTCCTCTGTTAATGGATGACTGACAGACACACTGATTAAAGGTTGGCTGCTTGGAAGAAAAAAGAAAGAAAGAGGTTGACAATTACCTGTGCATTTAATGACCTCCATGGCCACTTCTACCTAGATCTGGCATAGTGTAGATGAACTCCATCTAGAATAGTACAAGCTCAGTGGGAAGCAGACAGCTCTGGAGAGGAGTGTCAAGGTATCCTTCAAAGAGTTGAGACAGTAAAGAAAGACAATCACATTACTCCACTCCATGGGTGGTATGAGAACTGTGATTGATCTCCCCCTAACAACTTTGTCTTGTCATAGTCATTAAGAGCTTAGGTCACTGAACACTTAAGGTGAACTGGTTTAAACTGAGATATAAAATATATACTAGATATTGAAGATGTGTTAAGAAAAGAAAAAATACAATGTGAAATGTTTCACTAATAATTTCATTATAGGGGCTGGGAGAGAGTATAGCAGTTAGGGTGCAATTGGCATATGTTCTATGCTGATTCAATTCCTGTCAATACATTTCCCCAGGCATCAAGAGGTGCAGTCCTGAAGACCCCCAACAACTCTGGAGTGACCAAAGCACTGCAGAACCCAAGCAACATTGGTAAACCAATGGTTCGTAGAATGAGAATTACTAGAGGGTCCCCAAGACATCATGAGCACTACTTGGAAGCTTCTCCAACCCCCACCCCAATCATTTTTTTTCTTTTTTTATTAGTGAAACACCATGAGGTACAGTTATAGACTTACAAATTTTGTGCTTGGGTTTCAGTTATACAATGATCAAGTACCCATCCCTCCACCAGTGCCCATACTCCACCACCACGGGTCCCAGCATCCCCCCCACCCCCCATCCCCCCCGTCCCATCCTGCCTCTGTGGCAGGGTATTCCCCCTTGTTCTCTCTCTCTTCTTTTGGGTACTGTGTTTTGCAAGAGAGGCATTGAGTGGCAATCATGTTTGGTCTATAGACTACTTTTAGCATGCTTCTCCCACCCTGGGAGGGCCCTCACAACACCCTTCATTTGGTGCTCTCTTCTCTATCTGAGCTTCCTTTTCACCTATCACGTGTGGCTGGCCTTCAAGTCATGGAGCAAAATTCCTGGTACTAATCTCAGCAATTCCTGGGTGTTAGTCTCCCTTTTTGTTGCTTTATGTTCCCCACATGAATGCAATCTTTCTGTGTCTATCCCGCTCTTTCTGACTCATTTCGCTTAACATGATACTTTCCATGTAGTACCACTTGTATGTAAATTTCATAACTTCATCTTTTCTAACAGCTACATAGTACTCCATTGTGTAAATGTACCAAAGTTTCTTTAACCAGTCATCTGCTCTTGGGCTCTCAAGTTTTTTCCAGATTCTGGCTATTGTAAAGAGTGCTGCAATGAACAAACAATTGCAGATGTCACTTCGACTATACCTTTTTGCCTCTCTGGGATATATTCCCAGGAGTGCTATAGCTGCCCACCCCAATCATTAATAATTTAATTATATTTGCTACATGTTGAAATAATTTTGAATGCTGAATGCATTGGATTAAGTTATATGACTAAAATTGAAAGGGAAAAGAGAAAGAAGTTGAATCAGATACACTAAGTGTGTGGAATTCATGATTGCTTAGCCCAAGATGAGTCTTTCCTGATGAACACTAGGCTTAGGAGGCACTTGGAGCCGTTTCAGCATTTATGGTGCTGCCACAGATGCCTTGGCTAGAATTTCTGGAAAGGACCTTATCCCTGAGCTGAATCAGAGATGGCTGGGACTGAGAGGCCAGTTGGATCTTTAGACTTACAGTTCCACGGCTATAGCTAGAGTGACCTTAATTTAAGTTTAAAATTGAAGTTTAATTTCTCTGCTTCACTTTCTTGTCTAAATAGCATTCAAGCCTCCTCCATACTTTTAGAAGTCAACTATAGTAAGAACAAGTCGGTTCTTTTTCCAGAGGAAATCAAAACTTGTGAGAAATGCATTTTCAGGTAAGTAAACCATGCTGGTAACCTCAAGGGTTTTGCTTTGATTTAAAATGCACATCGTGTGGCCTCATAACATCTGTCTTGCAAATCATAGTGCTCAAAAGTTGAGAGAGACAAAGAAGAAAAATGCCTATGGTAGAGACAGGCTGGGGGAGGGCGGGGTGGCAGGAGGGTTATTGGGGATTTTGGTGGTGGAAAATATATACTGGTGGAGGAATGGGTGCAGGAACATTGCATGACTGAAACCTGATCATGAAAGTTTTGTTACTGTATCTCATGGTGATTCAATTGAAAAAAAATTTACAGCTTGAGCCAGCTAGCACAGCAGGAAGGGTGTTTGCCTTGCATGTGACAGACCTGGATTCAATCCCTGGCATCCCATATAAAGTGATTTCTGAGTACAGAGCCAGGAGTAACCCTTGAACATCCCTAAAATACCCAAAAACTAAAAACTAAAACTGAATGTTTTACCAAAACATTCCTTAAAACAATAAATAAATAAAATGTATACCTTAGGGTGGAGGATGGGCTGGAGTGATAGCATGTGGCCAACCAGCGTTCTATTCCTCCGACCTTCTTGGACAGCCTGGCAAGCTACTGAGAGTATCCCGCCCGCACGACAGAGCCTGGCAAGTACCCCGTGGCGTATTCGATATGCTAAGAACAGTAACAAGTCTCACAATGGAGATGTTACTGGTGCCCACTCAAGCAAATCGAGTGGTACAAGGTGGAGGATACAAGGGTAAGGTGCTTGCCTTGTACGTGGCTGACCTAAGTTCAATCCCTGGCATCCCATATGGTCCCCCAAGCTCACTAGGAGGAATTTCTGAGCAGAGTCAGGTGTGGCTAAAAAATCTAAAATAAATAAATAAAATGTGTATCTTTAGCTATTAAGATGGCTATGTTTATATTTGTAGATATGTATATTTGTGGGCATTGGGTATCTGAATCAGACAGAGTTCTTAAGAAAAGCAATAGAACACACCTGGCTAGATCACGCAGAACTAGCTGGGTTTGAGGAATAGTACAAAAATAGTAAGTAGTAAATAGTAAAAATAGTACGAAAATAGTAAAAAAAAAAAAAGACCCTTGTCTTGCAAGTGGCTGATTAGGCTTCTATACCTGGCGCCCCATAAGGTCCTCTAGCTCTGCTAGGAGTGCTCCCTGAGAGTATAGCCAGGAGAAAGCCTTGAGCACAATGGGTGTGACCCAAAAACTAAGAAAAAAAGGGCAGAAGTATCCTTTTGGACAAGGCCACTGGAGAGAGCTTGGGGGTAGCTACAAGGTGGGGAATGCACACTTAGCATGCAGGAGCCCCAGGTTCCAGGCCAAGTACCATGTGGTTCCTTAGTACTGCTACAAGTCACCAAGCATTGATGCATATGGCCCAACAACACACACATACACACACACACACACACACACACATATATATATATATATATATATATATATATACACATATATATTACAATATGCCTTTCCCTCCCAGGATTTTAAAAAGCACTTTTAAAAAAGAAAGAGAAAATAAAGAAAAATTTTAGGAGGCAGAGAGGTACGGAATGCAGAGTACTTGTCTTGCATGCAGCTGCAGCCGACCTGGGTTCAATCTGTGGCACTCAATATGGTCAACACTTCTAGGAGTGATCCCTGACTGCAGAGCCAGACAGAAGTAAGCCCTGGGTACTGCTGGGTGTGGCCCCCAAACCAATCAATCAAACAAAAAGGACTTTGAAAGCTACACTCCGAAGATCAGTATTAGAGAACTTGCAGTAGGAATAAATAAATAAAGAAATAATAAATAAATAAATAAACAAACAAACAAATCTCTCTCAAAAAATCTCCAGGGACTACCCCAAGGAAGAAGCCATGTTCATGCTAGGGGGTGTGAGCAGATGGCCAAACTGTGCCTTGGCTGTGACTTGAATGTGAAGGATTTTTTTTTTTAATTTTTTTTAGTGGAACACCCTGAGGTACAGTTGTAGACTTAACAAATTTTTGTACTTGGGTTTCAGTTATACAATGACCGAGTACTCATCCCGCCGAATGTGAAGGATTTTTAACAGCACCCTCACCAAGGGCTCCATTCTTCAGTGCTCCTGAACTGTCCTCAATTCTAATAAGAGATTTGGCTATGGAGATGGCTCAGAGGGCTGATATGAAAGCCTGTTGTGCAGAGGCCCTGGATGACTTGGCCTGAATATCACATTGCCAGACCTGAACATCAAAACTTCAGGCCCACAGGGCCAGGCTGAGAATCAGGAAGGGCTCCTGGACTCTCGGAGCACTGTTTTAAGAGGCCAAAACAAACAGGCAAATAAATGAGAGTTTTGGCTGCTTAGGACAGAGCCAAGGGCACATACCTGCACCCTGGCTGTGATGAAGACTACAAGAGTAATGTGAAGGCCCGTGAGATGACTCCAAGGGCTGTGGTACATGCTTCCCTTGCATTAGGCAACCTCCTCACAACCCTCTTAATGCCCAGGACTCCATGGCCCACTGAGCACTGTTAGTAGTGATCCGGAAGCACCTTGTTTGTATTTTTCTCCAAATGCTGCTGTGGTATGACTCCCTCTCCCTCTCAAAAAAAATAAAATTGAGGAAGAGGGAACGTCAATGTAAAATTTCTCCAGACATAGAAGGAGTGATTCAGAGGCTGTGTGATCAAGATAAAGTTGAACCTTGGTAGTTCAACAGTAGTGTATAAACCTATCTCTGTTACATTTACATTTCTGATCTCATTTCAAGAGCTAGAATATGGAATGCTTATTCAAGTCATGTCTCCTGCCTAGAAAAAAAAAAAAAAAGAAAAGTCAGCATTTGAGTATGACCACTTTCCCAAATTCACACACAATTATCCTCTCCTTTATTTTCTTTTTTTTTTAAATTTATTTATTTATTTATTTTATTTATTGAATCACTGTGGGAAAGGTTACAAAGCTTTCAGGTTTATGTCTCAGTCATGCAAATATCAAACACATTTCCCTTTACCAATACTTATTTTTTACCATGAAGAACCCCAATAAAACCCCACCCCCCACCCCTCCCCGTCCCTGTGAGGCAGATGAATTCTAGTTAGCACTCTATCTGCTTTGATTAGATTCATTGTTTCAATAAAAGATTCACCACTATTATTTAGAGTTTACCCCCCCCCCCAAATCAGACATGCTGAAAAAGCATTGTGAAGTGATTTGCTTTCTACGGCTGGGTTCAAGAATTAAATGTTGGTTTTGGATTTCTGCTCTTTTACCTATTGACCCTGGAAGTATTTCTACTGAAAGTCAGATAGTTAAGAAATTGGTTTCTGTGTTCTGGAGTCCTGGCCGTGCTGGAGAGCCGCTCGCGGGGGGCAACCGGTGGCCTCAGTAGGGCGTGAAGGGCGGAGCGAAACGCCCCCCTTCCCATGAGGTTTTAGTCGCCCCCACACTCCCGGCTCATACCTGCTGTCCACAAGACTCCCATGTGGCCGCCATCTTTCTTTCCAGAGAGGAGAGGGCGAATGGGGCAACACCCTTTCCCCTCCGGCAGACTTGATGGCCTGGATCAATGCATAGTCCGTTCACTTTTCTGCTCCAAGCTGCTCCTCTCCTTTATTTTCAACCATTGAATGACTAGTACATGACTTCCTGATTGTGAATTTGTTAGTTCTTCATTTAAATGACTTAATTTATCAGAACTTTTTTTTATGACATCTTATTATCTCATTCCTACTTTGGACAAACTTGCAGGCTATTGAATGTAGCCTGCCCACAGGGCAGAGTCTGGCAAACTCCCCGTGGCATACCAAATATGCTAAATACCAGTAACAATGATGGGTTTCATTCTCCTAAAGAGCCTTGAATATAATCTCAGGGCTAGGATGAAAGAGACGTTACTGGGGCCTGCTCGAGGCAATCGACGAATAACAGGATGATGAAATGAAATGATGAAAATGAATGACTGGTACATGACTTCCTGATTGTGAATTTGTTAGTTCTTCATTTAAATGACTTAATTTCCTGTGACTTTTTTTTTTTATATTAAGTATCTCACCTGCACGGCAAAGCCTGGCAAGCTACCCTTGACGTATTCGATATGCCAAACACAGTAACAACAAAGTCTCACAATGGAGACGTTACCGGGCCCGCTCGAACAAATCGATGACAACAGGAGGACCGTGACCTCTGGGCAGTGGAGCTTTGGGTAGTGGAGACAGGAAGGTTTAGGGATATACTAATAACTGACATTAATCATGACATTTCTTAAAGTCAGGAAAATTTCAAGACAGAGTTTTTTAAAAAATCGATAGCCAATTGTGTTTTCTATTTGATTGTTCCAGCTTTCCTTTCAAATTTGCTTTTCTGATGTATCTCTTTCCCCTGACATATCTTTTATTGGAAAGAAGAGCCAGGTTGTAAATTCAAGATTTCAGCTTGAATGTTTCTGAGTTTCCTGGGCTCCACACTTTCCTTAGCTCATCGGTCTGGTAGTAAGCAAACCAGGCTGTCTAGAAGGCATCTAAGAGTCTATGTTTTCTCCTTGATTCAAGGACAACTTGAACTATGATATTAGAAAGCACCAGAAACATCATGACTCACTCATTCTTCTTTTATTTTTTTCTATTTGTTACAAATGCAGAGATTAACATAGTTGTGTTCAAGAAGCACAACTAAGAAAATTCTGCGATGTCCTTGTTGGAGGTGACAGAATGAGTTTCTAGAATAATGAATACAATCTGCTGACACATGTTAAATTCTAATCTCTACCAGACATTTCTTACACACCTTGGCATAACTTTGGTGACTCTTCAGACTTGTCCACAAAAACTTTTTCATCCTCTAGCATTATGCTATTTAGACATAAATTAATTAATTTATTTGTGCTGGAGCGATAGCACAGTGGGTAGGGCATCTGCCTTGCACGCAGCCAACATGGCCGACCCGAGTTCGATTCCTCCGCCCCTCTCGGAGAGCCCGAAAAGCTACCGAGAGTATTCGATATGCCAGACACAGTAACAACAAAGTCTCCAATGGAGACGTTACTGGGCCCGCTCGAGCAAATTGATGATCAATGGGAGGGCCTTTACTTTACTTTACTTACTATTTGTGCTGAGGGGCCACAACCTGCAATGCTCAGGGCTTACTTCTGACTCTGTGTCACTTTGAGGTCACTCCTGGTAGTGCTCAGAGACCTTATGCAGTGCTGGGAATAGAAACATGGTTGGCTGCATGTCAAGTAAGTATCCTAACCCCTGAACTATCTCTTTTTTTTAATTTAATTTTATTTATTTTTAATTTTTTCCTTTTTCTTATATTTATTTATTGGATCACTGTGGGAAAAGTTACAAAGCTTTCAGGTGTAAGTCTCGGTCATACAATGATCAAACACCTTTCCCTTCGCTAGTACTTATTTTTCACCACCAAGAACCCCAATATACCCCCCTCCCACCCCTCCCAATGCCTGTGAGGAAGACGATTTCTACTTAACTCTTTCTCTACTTTGATTACATTCATTATTTCGACAAAAGATGCAACATTATTGTTTAGAATTTCCCCCCAACAATCAGATTGCTGAAAAGGCATTGTGAAATAATTTGATTTCTATAGCTGGCGATGAGAACCATATGATGTTGCGGCCGCATGATTTTGTATTTCTGATACTTTACTAGGTAAGTCTGGAGGGATTTCTGCAAAGAGCCAGATAATTACGAGATTGGTTTCTGTGTGTCTGGTGTTATGGCCATGTCGGAGAGCCACTCATGGGAGCAACTTGTGATCTCGGTAAGGCGTGAAGTACAAGCTGGTACCACCCCTCTTCCCATGAGACTGCAGTTGCCCCATCACTGCTGGCTCATACCTGGCTTTCCAATAAGCTCTGAGGCAGCAGCTGGGGGGGGGGGGGTGGGGAGGGTGGGCATGGCGCCGTAGGTTAAGGCATGGTCCATTCACTTTTCTGCCGCAAGTTGCCAGGCTCTGGAGTAAATTCTTTTGCCTCTGGAGCCATGGCCCTGCCAGAGAGCCGCTCTGCTCATGGGGGGCAACTCATGACCTCGGTAGGGCATCTGTACTATCTCTTTGGCCTATAAGCTTTTATAGTCTGAAAGTCAGTGGTTCTAACATATTACAATTTAGATGCATATCTGGGGGACAGAGGACAACTCAGACAGATTTGGACTTATTATTGTCCTTGTTCTTTGCATCAATAAACAGCCACCCAAAAAGATTCTGATGGGGCGACTCATGCCAAAATGCCACAAAATGGCATTTATCATGGAGTACAGTAAACCAACTCCTTCTCTCTTTCTCCAATTTCTCCCTCCCCTGATTTTCCAACACATAAGTCCAAAGAACAAATATAACAGAAATTGGAGAGAATAAAAGGAAAAGAGGCAAAGATAAGCAGGTAGGCATCAAATTCTCTCAAATTCTCAAGAAAGGGAGTAGTAAATGATGTGAAATCCAAATAGAAATAATTGGGCCACAGTTCATTTGTTTGTTCATTGTATTTTGTTTTCATTCTTGAAAATGTTAAACTGTGAATGTGAACCAAGGACCAGAAATGCTGCAATGAATAATGTAGAACATTATTTTGATGGGGGGGTGGCTGTCTCCATCCCCCAAACTCTACCTGCAGGTCTCCGGGTTGCTTAACTTGGGTCAGCAGAGTTGCATCCCCTGATATTTTCTTCAGCCCCCAAGATACTGGGAGCGCATGTGCCCAGCAGCTCCCTGCTAACGGCAGCAGCACTGTAGCACTGCACTATCCTCCCGTTGTTCATCGATCTGCTCGAGCGGGCCCCAGTAACGTCTCACAATAAATTGTGTGACTTGTTGTTACTGTGTTTGGCATATAGAATACATCACTGGGAGTTTGCCGTACCAGGGAGATACTCTCGGTAGCTTGCTGGACTCTCTGAGAGGGGTGGGGGAATCAGACCCAGATCAGCCATGTCGGCCGCGTGCAAGGCAAATGCCTTACCTGCTGTGCTATCGCTCCAGCCCAAGGGCAGCAGCAAGTGGAGTAAATGTCTGCAACAGGACCTGCTCAAATTAGTTGCACTTTGAAGGTGTCTGTTGACTCAGCATTTCATGAAGTGCTTGGCTTCCTACAACTCACCTCCAAGTTGACTGCTGGCCGTCAACTGCCAAAGGCAGTGCCAACAGTCTCAGAGTCAATAATGGCCAGATTCTTTTAAAGAAAAACTGCCATGCAACCCCTAACCATGTCTGCAAACTTCAAGTTGAGAGATGCTTTCTTAAATATTGCTGATTTTATTAAAAAGTCTTTCAGTTACGTATTAATGTGGAAATTTTACTAAGCTAGTATACATAATAATTTCCTTAGATTATTACTGAAATGGAGATAAGAAAATATACATAATCTATCCATTGACCCAAAGCAGCTCCTACATCAGTACTGAGGAAATCAGCCCACTCCACACCTTTTGTTTTTGTTTATATTTGGGGTAGGGTGAGGTAGGGAGGTAAAGGAGTAGGACCACAACCTGAAGTGCTCAAGGCTTACTTCTGGCTCTGTGTTCAGGGATCACTCCTGGTTGGGGATTGCATCAGAGTTGGCAATCTCCTCCACCTCTTTTTGTTTGACTTGTTTTTGTTTGGGGGCCAAAGCCGATGGTGATGCTCAGAAATTACCCCTGACTCTGCAGTCAGGAATCACTCTGAGCAATGCTCAGGGGACCGTCTGTGATGCCAGGGATAGAAGCTGGGTCAGCCAAATGAAGTGCAAGGCAAGCACCTTACCTGCTGTACTATCTCTCCGGCCCTGTCCTTAACCTTTTCTAACAACTGCACTGTCTTTCTGACCCCCGTTCTGTGTCTTTTCACTCCTAGCTGTCTTCTTCTGGAACTTTGCAAAAGTCCTCCCAGAACTGATGCATCTAAAGGTAGGTAAGTAGAGAACTGAAAAAAGGCTGAGCTGGCTTCTTTGCCCATCTCCTGCCTGAGAGGTCACAGGGACATTCAAACATGATTCTGAAAGCAAGTGGGCACTTTTCTCCTTTAAGACTGGTAAGTATCTTGAAATGATTTGTTATTTGTCTTCTTTATCAAAATGAAACCTAGACCCATGTTTCCTATAGCTCACAGTTTTATGGACATAAAATGAAGGGCCAGAGCAATAGTAAAGTGGTGAGGGCATTTGTCTTGCTCATGGTTGATATGGATTCGATCCCCGGCATCCCATATAGTGCCCTGAATACTGCCAGGGTGATTCCTTAGTGCAGAGTCAGGAATAACTTCTGAGTATAACTGATTGTGATCCAAAAAGGCAAAAAAAAAAAAAAAAAGGAATCCAAAATTTATTATTTCTAAAGTGGCTCCCACTACTATTAAATATTTGACTATGGCTTTGTCTTGTTCAAGTTGACCCCCAAACAAACAAACAAACAAAATGAGAAGTCGACTGATGAGCCAACATACAGCATGCAGAGACCCAGAGAGTGGTTCTCAGGTATGTCCTAAACCAGTCATACCTACATCACCTAAGAACTTGCTAGAAATGCAAATCTTGGGTCCTATGCTGACCTACTGAATCAGAATTCTTAATAGGGAACTCGAACAATTTATATTTTAATAAGATTTCCAAATAATTGTCTTGTGTACTAAGGTTTTAGAACCAGTGCTATCCCTCATGTAGGGCTCTTTAATCAAATTTTAAGTAATAGAAATGAATGGAAGAAACCGATCAACTCAAAGAGACATAACAATTTTAATGGGAGAAATGGAAGCACAGGATCTAAGGACATGAACTTGGGTGAAATACCATAATGTTCCATAAAGACATTTTTAGTACCAAGTCAAGAACTCTTTACTGTTTGAGCAATGGAAGCAGTTAGCACTTAGCTTCAGTCACAGTCATGCAAGGCTTCCAGAAAAGCTCTTTCTTCACCTGCGTTGGTTTATAAGAGTATTTGTTTGAGAACTCTTCACTAAGTTATATATTTCCTTTTGTGGTTTTCTGTATTTTTTGTTTTATTTCATAATAAATAGTTATTAAAAACTCTTGTGGATTACAGGACATGATTTAAACCTTTGGGACTTTGGCGTCTTTGCCTGAGCAGTGAAGATATAACTTTACACCCACTCTGTAATTTTACTTTATAGCCCAAATAATGTTGACCTGATAGTAGTTATCTTTCATGATTATGGGGAATGACTGCATGCACTATAGTTCTTCAAGCCAGTGCTTAAATTGTATTTGTGGAGTAGAGAGGATAGACTTAATTTTCAAATAATTGCCTCTACACTTCCATTTTCTCTTTACCACCACTTGAGAAGTTCAGCCACTAACCAACCAAGAGCCCATCAAGGAAGAGGAGAAATGCGTAAAGGTCCTCAAAATCAGTCAAATCTCCTTGCTCTTTTTTCCCCTTAATATCCATTGCACTATCCTACTTAAGGCTACGTTCATCATGCAGGCCACATCTGCTGATAACTACAAAGGGATTAGAGTTTTCGTCATTCCTTTCAACCCCAATGAAGGAGATCTTACTAATGTAACATATCAGTTACATATATTTTAAGAAGGTGGCACCAGGGTTGGAGACGTAGTATGGTGGAAAGGGTGTTTGCCTTGCATATGTTCAATCTAGAATCAATCCTCAGCACCCCATATGGTTTCCCAAGTCCACCAGGAATGATCCCTGAGCACAGAGCCAGAAGTAAGCCCTGATCACTGTCGGCTATGTCTCCCAAACAAACAAAAATAATAAGTAAATAAATAAGAGAGGTACAGCGTTGCTAGCAGACTTGAGTGATTCTCTGTGCCAAAAGTCAATCCCACCCAAACTGAAGGTGAAGTCTAAATTAGTATGGAGGTGGAAATCTCCTCAGAAGTGCTGAAATACGAGAGACTTAAAGGATTGGCTTTACCTCTAACAATGATCTGCTGTGTTTCTGTGGCTGCCAGGAACATGCCAGAGATGTCCATGGTAAGTGCTGGGGTTTAGGCTGAGACAAGGATAATTATAAGGAAAACTGAAACAACTTGCTTGGTTTTGAAACATTTACTTCCCTTAATTCTCTTTATTCACTTTGTAACTATCTATTCATCCTATAAATAAACGTTAAAGCCTTTGTTTTCATTTAATTGTGTATTAGCTAATTTTCTATTGAGTTTCACAGAAATGTCAACCTATGATGGTCTAAATAAGCAAGTGTTAGAGATCCCATCTGGTTCTCCAATAAACTTCTTATAACTTCTTATTCCCCTTTGGCTAGTCTAACTAATGTTAAAGAATATTCCTGTAAGTGGAATATTTATTCATTCATTTATTTATTTTTTGCTTTTTTGGGTCACACCTGGCAATGCACAGGGGTTACTCCTGGCTCATGCACTCAGGAATTACTCCTGGCGGTGCTCAGGGGACCATATGGGATGCTGGGAATCAAACCCGGGTCGGCCACATGCAAGGCAAATGCCCTACCCGCTGTACTATCACTCCAGCCCCTAAGTGGAATATTTAATGTTAAGGCAGGAGCCAATCATGGAGGAAAGGAAGGGACCAAACAATAGATGTTTGATCCCTGATGGCTGTTACATAACTACTAGAGGCAGCTGCTGCACAGGTTAGCTTTAGTTCTACAAAGTGAGCTTTCATCAAACCACTGCTGTCAGCAGAACTCTGAATAATTGAACCCCTGCTTCCCCAGCAGCCTGTCCCCCAACCTGAGGCTTTTGGGGATGAGTCTGACATTTTCTCAGCACCTGAATAGGAACAGTTTTTCTTTCAACAATATTTGTCTAGAGTTGTAGGAGTCTTGAAGTCCTGAGCAATCAAACCCTGAATTCAGTAATGCTTTGAAGTCAAAAGTAACGCTTCTACAAATGTGTCTATTGTGGGTAGTTTGAGATGAACTGAAATAGACTATTTTATTTTATTTTATTTTATTTTATTTTATTTTATTATGCCTTCTCCTCAGAGCTAAGGAGGCTGGGTATACTCCTTGTGATTCCATCCTCAGGTCAACTGGTCTGGCGGTTCAGTGTTGGAACTCAGAGTACATCTGGTGATGCCTGGGAAGACCAGGGTGAGGCACATGCAAGGCAAGTGCCCTAACCCTTATACTATGGCCCTAGGGCTATTAGTTTACATTTAAATACAATTCTGTTCACTAGAAGGGAAAACAGTCAGAAAAAAAAGAAAAAAAAGCCACAGAATAAAAGAACATAAATGCAATATAAGAACGAACAAAGGACTAGTATCTAAAATGCATAAAGAATTCATCCACATTAGTTTTTTTAAAAATTGATCAAGAAAAACCTTGAATAGTCCTTTCACATGTGAGGTAATCCCAATGGATAATATGCAATGAAAGGAGCTCAATTCACTTGGGAAATAAAAATGAAAACTTCAGCGAAAAGTGCAAGGTCGCCAGATTAGCTAATTATCTTCTAATTTGCAATGTTAAATTTTAGAAACGTTTATATATTGGAACTGGAGAGATAGTATAATGGGTAGGGTGTCTGTCTTGCACACAAGGAACCTGGTTTCAGTCCTTGGTATCACATATGGTTCCCTGAGGACAGCCAGGAGTAAGCATCACTGGGTGTGGCCTAAAAAAACAAAGAATATAAAATGGAATTGAATAATGAATGGAAATGAATAAAATTCAAATTGGTAAAATCAGAAATCTCCCTGTCAGTAAGATACACCTCTAAAGAATACAAATGTTTTATGAGTAGCACTACTGTCTCAGGCATGCCACGTACACCACACACAAGGAAGTCAGATGGACATATAGAAATTCTCCAATCATCATTATTTGCAATAATCTCAACTTGAAACAACTCAAATGCATTTTTCATCACCTAAATAATGGGTGAATTCACACTGGAATACCAAAACAAGCAATCCACAGCCTGACAAGTCAGCACAGATTAATCATTCAGACATACTATGTTGTCTTAGGGTTTCATCAAGATTCTCCCCCACAGAACCACAGTGTACTTCAGTGTGTGAGTTATGCATTGGTCTATGCATTCAGATCTAATCCTGGTGCTAGGGCATTCTCCTCTAGATAGCTCTGGCTTGAAATTTAGGTGTCATGAATAGGAAGAGATGTTGAAGTCACTGATGAAATCTGGGACAGGAGAAATGGCCTATTCTAACTTTAGAGTATATAGCTAGGAAGCTCCACTACTGGGGCCACCAGTGCCCCCTGCTGGAACAACTTGTGCTGGGGACTCACAAGGCTAAAAGTAAAGACAGAAAAAGTAAGTAAGAAAAGTAAAGGCCCTCCCGTTGATCATCGATTTGCTCGAGCGGGCCCAGTAACGTCTCCATTGGAGACTTTGTTGTTACTGTGTCTGGCATATCGAATACGTCACGGGTAGCTTGCCAGGCTCTGCCTTGCGGGCGAGATACTCTCGGTAGCTTGCTGGGCTCTCCGAGAGGGGCGGAGGAATCGAACTCCAGTCGGCCATGTTGGCTGCGTGCAAGGCAAACGTCCTACCGCTGTGCTATCGCTCCAGAAGTTTTGGTAATTGAAATTCCCATGGGTTAATTAAGCAAAGGTAACCACAAGACCTAGACCCTTCCCCGGCATAATATCACTGGTAATGGAAGTGTCAAAGGTCATCTCTGTGGTGGTATGTCTGGTGTTGTATGCTTGGTAGTGTCATGTACACTCATTTTGTTATGGTAGGCAGGGGGGTTGTGTGTGTTGTGGTGTGGGGAATTGCACTCAGAGATGCACCATAGCATTAGGAATCAAACTTAATAGTTTCATGCTTGCAAGGCAGGTGCTTTATCATTAGTCATATCTTTGGGTCAAGGAAGTTTGCTCAATAAGTTTCAGAGGTCCTCTGTCTTTTTTTGAGGGTGTGGTCACACCCAGCAGTGCTCAGCGATTACTTAGGTTGCATGTAAGCACCCTACATACATTATCTCTTCAGCCACAGTCCTGAGTCTTTTTTCTTTTTAGCTCTTTGGTCACACCTGGCAATGCTCAGGGGTTACTCCTGAGTTTGCACTCAGGAATTACTCCTGGAAGTACTTGGGGGGACCATATGGAATGTTGGAGAATAAGCCTGGGTTGGCCTTGTACAAGGCTAATGTCCTACTTGCTGTGCTATCACTTCAGCTCAATCCTGAATCTTTGACCCCAAACTCCCCCCACTTTCTCAATGAACTGATTGTACTAGTTGAATATTTTCTTATACTTTCTCTCCCTGCATCTTCTACCTCTTTCAGCTGGTTCTTTTTCCTGCACCCTCACTATAACTCTCCTCGTCACTTAAAATCCAGTTGTCAGTCACCAGCCCAATGGCTCTCCCTTGCAGCTCCTGTGCTATTCTGCTCTGTGTTCATATCACCAAGTATGACTCTTTATCATTGCTCCAGCCATAATGCCAGGAGGCACACAATGAGTATCTGCCAGATGGATGAATGAGTAGTTGATTAAGGAATGTCAGTGAAAACTCAAAATCAGTTCATTTTGTTTTGCCAGGTTTGGGTGGCACAAGTGATAAAGGTATGAAACTACTGTACTGTACAGTAATCGCTGAAGTTGGGAGATTTAACCATGCTCGCTACTTGCTCTGTCAGCATGATTAATGATGAGTTAACTTCACTCTCTTAGGAGGGAAGCTTCTGCTCTTCTCCAAATGAAGAGTTAGTGCTGTTCTATCTGCAGAGAACCTGGTCTTCCTGACCACCATCCATCTGACTTCGAAGGCAGATCATGCCCACTTATTGCCCCTAAAGCCTCTCCTGGTGCCTCCCATGGGTCAATAAAAGCTTTGAATTTTGCTTATAGACTGTATCTGGGAAAGGAGATATGTTCCAACCACACAAAACAATATAGTGTAATACTTAATTACAGAGTGAAAATTAATTTTCCATGCTCCCCTGTGTATCTCGGGGTGTTGCAGATTGCCGCTTTTTGTGGTGCATGTCTGCGAGTGACTCACTGTTGAGAATAAACATCTCCATAACTCAGGAGCAGAACGAAGATGAATAGTCTGTTGTAAATCCTGTTGGTTCACAGTTTGAAAGCTTGTTTTGCACAGATGTTGATCCTAATGCATGACTTTAAAACATTTCTTCCATTATGTCAATATTCTATTCCAAAATCTCCTGCAGCGGGTTTTTGTCTATTGTATCACTCAGCTTTCTAAATACCAATTCTCACCCCATAGCAAGAAAGTAGTCTGCTTCTACTTGGCCAGAGCCTAAGAGAGAGCAGCCTCCCCTCCTGCTGAATCAGAAAAAGCAGAGTGCTATGGTAAAGGAGGAAGTTTCTAGATGGTATATATAAGTAATGGGTTGTACTTGGCTTTAATTATACCCATGGAAATGTAATAAGACTTTGTTTTATGTGGGTACTATTCAAAGGTGCTATGATCACTATGTTGAATAAGATGTGGTCACCAACCCCAGCCCCTGACAATGTTGTCAGGTTTATTATTGACCATCTGGCATAATGTGACTTAAGGTTTTTTTTTTTAAATTTTTATTAGTGAAACACCATGAGGTACAGTTGTAGACTTACAAATTTTTGTGCATGGGTTTCAGTTATACAATGATCGAGTACCCATCCCTCCACCAGTGCCCATTCTCCACCACCACTAATCCCAGTATCCTGCCAATCCCCCATCCCCCCATCCCACCCTGCCTCTGTGGCAGGGCATTCCCTTTTGCTCTTTCTCTCCTTTTGGGTGCTTGGTTTGCAAAAGAGGAATTGAGTGGCAATCATGTTCGGTCTATAGTCTACTTTCAGCATGCATCTCCCGTCCTGGGAGGATCTTCCCAACACCCTTTATTTGGTGCTCCCTTCTTTATCTGAGCTGCCTTTACCCCTAGCATGTGCGGCTGGCCTCTAAGCCATAGGGTAAACCTTCTGGTACTTATCTCGGCTATTCTTGGTTGGTAGTACTACATGGAAAGTATTATGCTAAGCGAAATGAGTCAGAAAGAAAGGGACAGACATAGAAAGATTGCATTCATCTGGGGAACATAAAGTAACAAAATAGGTGACTTAGGGTTTTTAACCAACTGTAACTACTTTCAAATTTTTATTTTTGTTCATGTTCGCATGAATGTCTGTTCTTTTAGAGTCTTTGAGAGTATGAACAAGAAAAGCATCAAATTAAATTTCTGTCCTTTTTTTTTTATAACGGAGCAATAAAATAATAAAATTGTTGCTGTTGTTGCTGTTGTTGTTGTTGTTGTTCTTCTTCTTCTTCTCCTTCTCCTCCTTCTCCTTCCTTCTCCTTTTTCTTCTCCTTATTCTTCTTCCTTCCTCCTCGTCCTTCTTTTCCACCACCATATCCTTCTCCTCCTCCTCCTCCTTATTCCTTTTCATCGTCCTCCTCTTAATCATTATTATTATTTTGGGGAACAAACCCCGCTGTTCTCAGGGTTTATTTCAGGCTCTACTCAAGGTTTGCTTCTAGAAGGCTCAGGGAACCATCTGGCGTGTTGGGTAAACCCAACTCAGACGTATACAAGGTATGTGCCTTGACTACTCTACTCTCTCTCCAGTCATAGTCATGGTCACATTCTAAAGAAGGTGGTTTCCATGACCTCAAAGGACACTTTTCTCACATCATACCTTTTATAGGAACTGAGTTTGGAAGGGACTGGAGACAGTGTCATTACTTTTGCAGAGCAGAGTAAGAATAGAGTTCTCTGTGCCAATTCACAGGGGGAACAAAGGTAGAAGAAAGTGGAGAAGCAAGGAGAGAATCAGAAGGGTTGTGGGAAAAGATAGACTAAGGTGTTATATGACATTCCCCCTATACCCTGCATCCTTCAGCAAAGTCTGCTCTTCATACAACTTTTCAAAATGGATACTAGACTGAGTGATAGGCAGAATAATGCCCCTGGCTCCACCCCATCCCCTTAAATAGCAGTCATGGTGTTGTAGATTGCTGCATTTGTAACTCAGGTTAGTGAGTGACTCATTTATTGTTGAGAGTAAGCATCTCTAACTCAGGAACAGCAGTGATGTTAGGTAATACATAGATGTGACTGAGCTAAGGATCTTGATGTGGAGAGATTATCCTTGGTAGTCTGGGTTGGCCCATTGTATTTACAAGGATCTTCAAAAGTGGATGAGAAGAGTCTGGGACAGGTAAATATCAGGAGAAAGACACTGAGAGATGTAGTTTTATAGGCTCTGGAGGTGAGGAAGAGAACTGATTCTGGGAGCTGAAAAAGGCAAGCAAACAGATTCTTCCCTGGAGTCTCCAGAAGAGGAATCAGCTCCTGTCAACACCCAAATGTTAGCTATGTGAGACCTGTGTTGGATTTCTGACCTCCAGACCTGTAACATAATAAATTTATATTTTTTCCAGCCACTTGCTGTATGGTAATTTGTTACAGCAGCCATAGAAAACTAATACAGAGTGTAAATCAGGAAGAGGAGTTGAGTGCAAAGACAGGAAAATGTAAGTGTGATTTAGGGACAGTCATTAGACCAGATGGTTGCTGCAGGGGGTATAATAAAATTTAAAGTCAGAAAGGTCAGTTTGAGACAGGCTGTGGGGAGCCTTAAATGAGAGATTAATGAGTTTAGACATGATCTTTGAGCCATGGAATGCCACTGACAGGCTTGAGTGTAGAGTGATATAACAAGCAGAATTTCAAAAGTGGAGACCAAGAAAGCTAAGGCAATGTTTCTCAACTGGGAGATCATATGGCTCTCCTTGGGTCTTTAGTCCAGCCCAAGAGCACCACAGGTAAAACTTGAGTAAACGGCGGTGGGGTGGGGAGCAGACTAGGGGGCCACCTGGCTGGACAGAGGAGGACTGGGAAGAAAGTTAGGGTGGAAGGGGTCCAGGATAGGGTAAAGGTTGAGAAAACACTGAGCTAAGAAATCTTTTCCAATGCAGTTTGAAAATGTGGGGGCCTTCAACCTTGCCTCTGGGATTCAGCAGAACTGAGGCAGGTGATGAAGTCCCGTTCCCCTTATGTGTCTAGAGCAGGGTTTCTCACCCTTCTTCTGACCAAGGCTTTCCTGTCCTGCCGATTGGACCCTTGTCTCCTGCCATGACCCCTCACTGATGGGGCATGATCTTCATTTGTGACCCCCCTTAGAATATCCTGGGGGCCTACCCATGGGAGAGGGGTGGCAATATGACCCACAAGGTTGAGAAGCATTGGTCTAGAACACTTGGCCATGTTCCTAGTTTCATAGTCTGGGTTTCCACTTTAGACTCTGAACAAAGATTTTATATCTAAAACGATCCAATGAAAACAACAGCTGGGAGCTTCTTATTATACAAAGAGGCTCAGGGTCTCCTGGGTGGAAGGAAGGATAATAAGTTTCCTCAGAAACTTATTCCTGAGGGATCCTGACTCCTGATCCTGGACTCTTATGGAGGTGGGCTGGAGGGAAGTAAATGAGATCATCTGTTAGGTGATCCTAAATTACTGATTAAGGAACCTTGGCGTAGGAAGGGAAGGAGTTGGGTATGAAAGACACACTGCAAGAAGCAATGGGTCTGGGAAATTCTGTGCCAGAGACAACAGTGTTTTGTTCTCTGCTTCCATTCTTCTGCTCCCTTCCGTAGTCCAGGAATCCAAACACACACAAGGAACTGGACAGTGTCACGCTGCAGCAGGAAGAACAAGCATAATTGCAGATCCCAGAGGACACTTGGATTGCGCAGGAAACACTTATTTTATACGGAGGGCCCAGTCTTTCGGTAACAAAGCAAGAAAATGAATGAAGTGAAGGAGCAAAAACTGAACTCGGACTTCAGCCAACAATCCCAGAGGAATTATAGCTCAGTCTATTAACCTTCTCATGACCTCGATTCCAGGAAACTTGTAAAATCATAAACCAAACAGCTCAGTGCGGGCTCCAAATGCATGGTTAAGACCTTGTGGTTCTCTAAGCATGCCTTTCAATTGTCAGGGTATTATTACTTAAACAGGAACATTGTAATTACTTTTGCATTATTACAATACGCAACATGATTTAAGCAGTAAAAAGGCTTTGATGAATTAGTAGTTCTTTTGATTCCTACAATTTTGTGGCTCTTGTTTAAAGACATATTATGAAAGTCTCAGATTCACAGAAAAGCTGCTGTGGCTCTTCCTTACCTAAGGTTTCTTTTTTTTTTCTGAGTCTGCACCTAGATATCTTCCTGCCTTCTGACATTCCCAGGAGTCCCCTCTCTTCTCCAATTCAACTTATTCAAAATGAAAACTCACCTTTTATGCCGAGATTGTTTCTTCTCCTCTCTCCCTCCTGACCCAGGAAAATGATTGACCCTGGTCAACCAAGCTCTGTGTTTTAGGAGTATTCCTCATTTTTCTCTTTTTTGTCCTGTCTCCCACCATTATTCTTCCTGTCCACATAAAAACATAAACCACTGGGACTGGAGTGATAGTATAGTACAGTGGGTAGGGCGTTTACCTTGCACGAGGGTGACCCAGGTTCGATTCCCAATATCCCACATGGTCCCCCGAGCACTGCCAAAAGTAATTCATGAGTGCAAAGCCAGAAGTAACCCCTGTGCATGTGCATCACCGGGTGTGACCCAAAAAAGCAAAAAAAAAAAAAAACCAACCAAAAATCAACCACCACCATAACCATTTTTGAGTACCCATTGCATTTTAGACATATCATATACATTATTACTGATCTCTATAAATCCTGAAAAAAATTAAATGATCATCTTCATGTATTAATAAAATTTTCTACAGTTTAGAGACATTATTTCAGCAAAGTTCTCCAGCCAGAAGGTGGGAGTTGGGGTCAGAATTTGAACTCACATCTGTCTGATCATAAAACACACATTTTTCATCTGCTGTAGCAAGGCTGGAACTAGAGGATATGCTGAGTGAAGTTCAGCAGAAAGAAGGGGAAAGATACAGAAATGATATTTCTCATGTGTGAGACTTAAGGATACACAGCAAGGTAGCAACAGAGGCCAAAGACAACAAAATGGGAAGTTGATTCATAGAACTGAGTTTACAGGGGTGAAGGGGGATGGCTGAAAGGAAGGAGCCTTCAGTACATGGGGGAAAGGAGTTGCCTACTCTGGTGAAGGGTGTAGCATATTTATACATTAAATCATCTTTATTAGTATTATAAGTCACAATACTTCAACCAACAAACATATACAATTAAAAAAGAAGAAAAAAAATGTTGTTTAAAAAGCATGCATTTTCTACTATTCAGAATTACCTCCAAAAGATCATCAACGGTTTTGCCAAATTTTCCTGTGAATTATTATTTTTTAAAAAAACTGCTTTCTACTTGTCTCTCTCTCTCTCTCTCTCTCTGGAGCTATTCAAGACCTTAGATTTTTGCTTACAGCAGTTGTCGCCAGAATTTATTGCACAGGCTCCCCATTAGTTTCCCGAATTCTAGCCTTGTTTGCTTCTCAACTAACTTGTCTGGCATATATTAGGAATCTGACTCATCATAAAAATGCTAACACGCACGCTCACCTTCAGTCACCTCTTTAGTTCTGGGATTTGCCTATCTTCGGTTATGGCGTGCCAGAGATCGCACATTATGTTGTGGTTCTGGGTGTTATAAATGGCAGAAGAACTGTTGATTGAATCCCACTGAACTGTCCTTGGCCCCCCTCAATTCCTTTCTTTTGATATAAAATCATTGTACCTTTCCTTCTAAGTAAAGCACTTATTTCTAATATTTTTTTTTCTCCAGGAAGGAAAGACCAAAGAAAGCAAAATTACCCGGTTTAAAAGAAAATTCTGTTTCTCCCATGTCATAATTAAGATTGTACTTCTTGAGGCTCGAGTGATATCACAACAGGTAGGGTGTTTGCCTTGCACACGGCTGACCCGGGTTCGATTCCCAGCATCCCATATGGTCCCCCGAGCACTGCCAGGAGTAATTCCTGAGTGCATGAGCTAGGAGTAACCCCTGTGCAATGCCAGGTGCAAACCAAAAAGAAAAAAAAAAGAAAAAGATTGCACCGCTTCCTGGGTTCCTTGTGCTATAGCCTCATGAAGCATTGAAGAGATTTGCTCAGTTTCTTTTAGAGGATCAGAAGCCCTTGGTAGCCAGGGAGGTTCTATGGGAAAGAGATCCCGTGTTTCTAGAAAAAAATATGGAGCGGCAGGAGGGGGAAGAGGGGATGTTTGTCCTACAGCTTTTGCCTTGGCCCCTTTCAGAGTCAACAGAAACCTCAAGGCACAAGAGATGCACCAGGACAAAGCCTTCAAGTGCCACCCAGGCTTCCTCCCTGGACTCCTCATTCCTCCTCTGCCACCCTGAAGTCCTCTTGATTTACTGCTGAGAGGAGCATCTCTGCCACAAGCCCCAGAAAAGCAGAATGCACAGAAGCAGGCTCTTTCCAGGGTGCACCCAGCTACTGCGTCTCCAAGCCAAACTTCAGCCGTTGCTCAGAACTATCCGCAGCTTTTTTTTTTATTATTAGTGAAACACCATGAGGTAAAGTTGTAGACTTACAAATTTTGTGCTTGAGTTTCAATTATACAATGATCAAGTACCCATCCTTTCATCAGTGCCCATTTTCCACCACCACGGATCCCAGTATCCCTCCCACCCCTCATCTTCCCCATCTCACCCTGCCTCTGTGGTAGGGCATTCCTTTTTGTTCTCACTCTCCTTTTGGGTGCTGTGGTTTTCAAAAGAGGCATTGAGTGGCAGTCATATTCGGTTTATAGTCTACTTTCAGCATGCTTCTCCCATCCTGGGAGGATCCTCCCAACACCCTTTATTTGGTGCTCCCTTCTCTATCTGAGCTGCTTTTTCCCCTAGCATGTGCGGCTGGCCTCCAAGCCATGGAGTAAACCTACTGGTACTTATCTCAGTTATTCTTGGGTGTTAGTCTCTTATTTTGTTTATGTTCCCCAGATGAATGCAATCTTTCTATGTCTGTCCCTCTCTTTCTGACTCATTTCACTTAGCATGATACTTTCCATGTAGAACCACTTGTATGTAAATTTCATGACTTCATCTTTTCTAACAGTTACATAGAGTTCCATTGTGTAGATGCACCAAAGTTTCTTTAACCAGTCATCTGTTCTCGGGTACTCAGGTTTTTTCCAGATTTTGGCTATTGTAAACAGTGCCGCAGGTTTTTCTTGCAGGGCCAGCCGAGATGCCCACCCTGGACTGTCCAAGGTACCCAGGTTTGCAACAGTAAATGCTGCCCGGGTTTCTCTTAGGCCCTGTGACCATTTCTACTGCTCTAAGGGTCAAAAACCCTGTGGCCTCTCACAGGGTTTTTAAAGCAGTTGCTTGTTTGGCCTGTATCACCTGCAGAGCAAGGAACATAGTCTTGTGGAATTCTTCTCACTTGATCTGTGGTAGATTCAGGGCACCCCCGGTTTTGAATGTGCCCCAGAGGACTCCAGTGGGCAGCCAGGACTCAGGTTCCCAGCAGGAAACTTTCAGATTTCAGCTGAAACTGGAATCACCCATGGGCGTGTGTATGTGGTGTGTGTGTTTGGTGCCATGTATCGGCGGGTCATCTGTGGAGCTGGGAATCTTCAGGTTTGATTGTCACTATCTTCGGTATGTAGTCGCACTTCCGGGGGTTCCCTGTATACAGCGTGTCCTGAGGGCACCCACTGCTTAGGTGAGGGAGTGCTCAGAGAAGCAGAGAGACTGGGAAGGACTCAGGGTCCTTGGAACAAAGGCAGGGATCACCCTCAGGCTCTGCTTTGTCTCCACCAGGCTGAAATGTGAAGGAGAGGGAGAAGAATTAGTGCGTGCAGGTTTACAACACTCTCCCAGAGCATTACTGCCCCTTCCCACCAAATGATGAAAGGGAATCGGGCTTTTGAGAATTCCTCTCCTCAGTCACCACCTCCTAAGGTAGTATATTCACACCTCCATTTCAGTGGTAGGTTTCAAAGAAGACTTCAAGGCAAATCAACTCCCACTGCACCTGGCAAACATCCAGTTGCTTTAGACTCTGCCCGTCTGGCTTTGACTCGTTCAGCTTTAATTTTGTATCTGAACCTCTTTTTCACTGACATGAGTAGACAGGAGATTTGTGAGGGTGTTGTGGCCATGGCTACGACTGCTGCTGTGCTGGGTGTGCTACTCAGTGGTCTATGGTTTCATTTTGTGGGCAAGTCAATGAGATCGAGAACAAAAAAACGTCTCCTGATATGAGGTAAGAGGACACAGACTGGGGCTGGAGCGATAGTATAGCAGGTAAGGTATTTGCCTTGCACGTAGAAGACCTGGGTTCGATTTCCAGCATCCCATATGGTCCCCTGCCAGGAGTAATGCCTGAGTGCAAAGCCAAGAATAACCCTGAACATTGCCAGGTGTGACCCAAAAAAGTAAATAAATAAATAAAAGAGGACACAGAGCTCCCCACTATTCACACTCACCAGTCCAACTCCTAGGTCTGAGCTGCTATAGAATGCTATAGAAAACGTGACTTATATGATCTAACCGTCCCCCACTACATACACAGATGTATGTATGAAGGAATTTCCTTCAGACTCAGGAGACTTGCAAAGGTGACCTTGGCTAGTAGTAGGGACCAAAAATTTTAGGATTAGTTTAAAAGATTTTCCCAGTACTCTAGCCCTGACTTGACTGACAGTGAGTAGTTTCAACCCAGATTTTAAGGGTCACCCACAGTTATGTTAGTTCACACCCTTCCTCTTCAGAAAATGATTGCTGGCTTCTCTGGAATTATCACTGTGAAGGTTCCACTATGACTTAAGGACTCATCAATTGAGATACACAGTGATGGGTTAAGGAAAAAGCTTTATTATACTAAGCACTGCAGTGAACATAAGTGTGTATAAGTGTGTTTGGAAATTGATGTTCTTGTGTTTTGGGGAGGTAGGTACACTGGTGATGGGTGTGATGTTATATATACAGAAACTTATTGTAAATCACAGCACTCAGCCAATTAAAAAAATTAAAAATAGAAAAAAAGCTTTATTGGCAGTAAGCCAGCATATTGGAAGATGGCAGACTCATGTTCTCAAAGCTACCAGTTTGTTTTCATGGTCATAAGGGAATAGAATAGCACTTTTTTGTTGTTGTTTTATTTGTTTTAAGCCTACACCCAGCAGATTTACGGCTTACTACTGATTCTGCATTCAAAGATTTCTCCTGGTTGGGCTCACGGGACCATATGGAATCCTGGGTATTGAACCCAGGTTGGCCACCTGCAAGGCAAACATCCTGCCAAAACTACTATCTTTCTGGCTCAAAAGCACTTTTATTTTTAATCTTAATTTAAAAATCTGAGACACCGTGATTTACCATACTGTTAATCGCAGGACTTCATACATACAGTGTTTCAACATCATACCCTCCACCATGCTTCCTCCATCTTCTCAGTGTCCCCTCCCTGTCCCACACCTTAAGTGCAATACTGTAGACCAGCTTTCGGGTTCTACTGCCTTTGGTCATTCATTATTCCCTTGCTATGTTTCATCATGTCTCACATATAAGAGATCATTTGCTATCCGTCCCTCTTCTTCTCACTGACTTCACTCAGTATGACACCCTCCACTTCTGAATGCACTACTTTGTCTTTTCTTATAGCTAAGTAGTACTCCATTGTGTATATATATCACAGTTTCTTTAATCTGCCATAGGATATCGGATACGAGGTTGTTTACAAATTTTGGCTTTTGTGAATATTGCTACAAAGAATGTAGAGACACACATGTCTTTATGGAATAGAAGTTTGACGCCCTTGGGGTAAATGCCAACAAAAGGTCATATGGAAATTCAGTTCTTAGAATTTTTTTTCTTTGAGAAAAGTCCACATTGTCTTCGAAAAGGATTGGACCAGGGAACATTTTCACCCTCAGATTCCTTTTCCCCCATATCCATGCCAGCACTGGTTGTTTTCATTCTTTGTGCTGTGTGCCATTCACACTGGTGTGAGCTGATATCTCATTGTTCCTTTGATTTGCACTTCCCTGATGATAAGTGATGCAGAGTATTTTTTCACAGACCTATTGGCCATCTGCATGTCTTCTCCGAAGAAGTTGCTATTCACTTCTCCTTCCCCACCCCATATTTTGATGAGGTTGCTTGTTCTTTTCTTGTTAAGTTTCACACATGCAGGGATACATGATTTTTTTGAAGAGTAGAGGACAGACCAGAGGTCAAGCCCCATCCTTTCGGCAAACCAAAGGCTTCTGAGGAAGGGTTTAACCAGTCCTTATCATAGGCTTTTTGGGGAAGGACCAGATAAGGACAGTTGTTCCTGCATGGAAGAATTTGCTGATTTTTGTTGTTATTATTATTATTTTTGCTTTTTGGGTCACACCCGGTGATGCACAGGGTTTACTCCTGGCTCATGCACTCAGGAATTACTCTTGGTGGTGCTTGGGGGACCATATGGGATGCTGGCAATTGAACCTGGTCTGCCACATGCAAGGCAAATGCCCTCCCCATTGTGCTGTCGTTCCAGTCCCCTAATTTGCTGATTTTTAAATTTGAATTGAGCTCTGAGCTTCTTGGGGGCCAGTTTCAGATTCACTAAAAAATAATCTAGTAAATCTGAAATCATTTATCTACATCTAGATCACTAGCTTGTTACTTGCCACTTGAAGATAGCTAACACTGAAAAAATATTAGCTGCTCCCTCCCAAACCCTATCGGCTATAAGCTGCCTGCAGTTTGTGGGAACAATGTAAGAACTATAGGAAGAGGCCAGGGCCTGAAGTCGTTTCTATATAGACTTGCTAGAGGCCTGTCTGTATTCCAAATCCTTCTATTGTATGCTGAACAAAAGTAGAGATTTATTTATTGTGCTCTGCTTGTTAATTTTTGAGGTTGCTTTGGATGTATAAAGATCATGACCATGTGATGTAAACTGCATTGCTGTGCTGGGTCCATAATTAAAATGCCTTCATTTGTTTGGGAAGAGATGAGATTCATTCTTTGTTCTAAATACATGCATCTTATTGGTGGTGGGAAATGTGCACTGGCGAAGGAACAGACGTTGGAACATTATATGACTGAAACCCATTAATGAATAACTTTGTAACTGTGTATATCACTGTGTCTTTATATTTCCATGCCCAAAAGGAAGAGCACAGTGCCTTGCTGAATTTTCAATGTGACTTGAACTTGCACAAGGCAGAGATCAGACTTATTCCTCACTGGGTCTCTAGCACCTACCAAAGTGCTTTGCTTAGTTACCCCTTGGCATTGTTCGTAGAACCTACTAATCATGGCATGGGGTCATATATACATGGGCCATCGAGTTACTCACAGTTAAAACTGGAAACACTCATCTACACAATGGAATACTATACAGCAGTTAGAAAAGATGAAGTCATAAAATTTACATACAAGTGGTTCTACATGGAAAATATCATGCTAAGTGAAATGAGTCAGAAAGAGGACAGAAGTAGAAAGTCTGTACTCATCTGGGGAATATAAAGTAACAGAATGGGAGATGAACACCCAAGAATAGTTGAGATAAGTACCAGGAGGTCCACTACACGGCTTTGAAGCTGGCAGCAGATGTTGGAGAAAAGGAAACTCAGATAGAGAAGGGAACACTAAATAAAGGGTGTTTGGAGGATCCTCCCAGGATGCGAGATGCATGCTGAAAGTAGACTATAGACCAAACATGATGGCCACTCAATACCTCTATTGCAAACCACAACTCCCTAAAGGAAAGAGAGAGCAAAAGGGAATGCCCTGCCACAGAGGTGGGAAACGAGGGGGGAGAGGGTTCTGAGGGGGGGATAAGGCTACTGGGTTCACTCGTGGTGGAGAATGGGCACTGGTGAAGGGATGGGTACTCGATCATTGTATAACTGAAACCCAAGCACGAAAGTTTGTAAGTCTACAACTGTACCCCATGGTGTTTCACTAATAAAAAAATTAAAAAAAAAACTGGGAACACTGCTCAGTTCTATGAAAGGCTGAAATTGCCGCCATAGGAGAGGACTCTTACTCTTTTTTTTTTTTTTAAAGGGGTTTTCCCCTGAAGGCTTACAGTCAAGAATCACCTGGCACAGTTTCCATTGTTAACACTTTGCTCTAATTGAGAAACCTTCCATAAAATTACACTTTCCTAAGCACCTTAATTGTTTCTCTTCTATTCTGCTCCTTTTTTCTTTTTTTGAGATCCTAGTCACATCCACTGTATTGATGAACTGGCCCACTAATGGACTGTAATCTGCAGTTGGTAAAAGACTGCAGGAGACAAATGCAGGATGTCTTTGAGCTAAAGACTGCTTGGGAGGTATGGGAAGGTTTGCTCTTCAAAGGCCAGGACGGGAACATTCTCAGCAATGGTGGTCAGCTGCTCAGGACCTGGGAATCTGGGCTGCAAGAATCAGCATCTGGGAGTGGAGAAGAGTTTTCCATTCTCTCTGCCTCTGACCAGCATGCTCACAAGCAAGCCACCACTCCTAGCTCCGTGTGTGTGTGTGTGTGTGTGTGTGTGTGTGTATACCAAAATTGAACCCAAGGCCTACACATTACATGAAGATAAGTGCTCTACAGCTGAGCTACATCCCTGGTGCTCCTTCCCTTGATTATTATTCTTGAAAGTCTTCTTAAAACCATGCAACATCATTTGCATCTGATTTTCTGTTTCTAAACTATATAATCTATGATTTGGTCTTGACTCTGTCAGTGAGTGTTTGTAGCTTGAATACTGTGATGGACACATTGATTTTTGTCTTCCCAATTTAGCACCGTGCCTTGCACTTAATAGGTGTTAATATAAAAGGAGGTCTTCTTGGTTTTTATAAGTAGAAGCAGTACATGACT
Organism: Sorex fumeus; assembly: GCF_029834395.1. Classification (NCBI taxonomy): domain Eukaryota; kingdom Metazoa; phylum Chordata; class Mammalia; order Eulipotyphla; family Soricidae; genus Sorex; species Sorex fumeus. The sequence continues at coordinate 17,037,849 of NW_026606104.1, read as the reverse complement.
TATCTTTGAAAATATGTCACTGAAAATCTATAGAAGACTCACCCAGAAATGCCATTTACGTGCCTTGTTACCTTATCTGTCCATTCACCATTCTTCTTCCCCTTCATCCTTACTGAGAATCCATTGTGTTTCTATACTAATAACTTTGGTTACTAAGATGAATCAGACAGTCCCTGCCCCTGGATTTCAGTAGAGGAGAGGCCCAGGGTAAAAACATCAGGGACAAAAAGTATCAGGGACAGTGAACCCCGTTTTTGAATAACATACTCTTCCTATATATTTTGCCTGCATATCTCAAAGTGGTCAAGCTGTTTTCCTGCAAAGGTTTTGTTCAAGTTGATATCCTATAGTTTTTATCAAGAAATATATCACTCTGAAAGAGTATAAAATTGTAATAATACTGAATACAGATCTAAAGCAAAGAGGACAGCGTGCAAAATTATCATAGTGGAAAGCAAAGTTCAATAACCTTTCTTTACTATGTAAACTTTTCAAAAGCTCCCGATTGCCTTAAGAATCAACTCTGCACCAAAGTGTTCTAACCAGAAGTTTCCATTTTCCAGCTCTGCCAGCAGACGGTGACCCCCCTCCCTGTCTCTGCTTGGCAATCTCTTCTCCAGCCCTGGGAAGGCAGAGGGGTGAGAAGGATCCCTTCCTTCTCTCCTAAGAACTCATCCCAAGGTGCTGACCTTGTGCAAAGGCAGTTGACCAGCGCCGTTTTCTATTACAGGGGCAAGATCCTCTCTTCACAGCCCCAGTCACAGCGCGCAATTGATTCCTTTCATTTCATTTCATTGCCTCTTTTGCTAAACTCTGAGCTCTGCAAACTCTTATGTACACCCGCCTATCCCCAGAGACCCATATGGCATGTGGTAGATGACTTACAAATATTTTTCGAATAAATGAGTGTTAAGGCGGCTCACACAAAGAACACCTACTTGCCTAGGGAGCTTGACATACACCCAGAAAAAGGGGGGGTGGGGGGGGAAGGAATTTTGCCGCAGAATCTAGAAATGGAACAACAGCGCCACCAAGTGGCTATTCACCTCTCCCAAGATTTCCAGGAATCTTGGTTTGAGAGGGCTAATTCTAGCCAAAGTTCATCTTAATCAGCTAAACTTGTTTCTGTATTTCCTTTATTAAAAATAAGACCAAAAATGTCCTTAAACATCTACCACTCCTCTCCCCTCACAGACAGGGACATCTGAAAATCCGGAGGGTAGCTAGCTAGACTGACTTTGGGAGTTGCTATGGTAACCCTCACCCCCACCCCTTTTTGTGCTAATCCTTTGGAAACCTTTATCTTTCAGATCTGCACGCGTTGAAAAGGTCCTCTTTCTATTTCTACTACTCAGTCCTTCAAGTTTTGCTTTGATGTACTGTCTACACTTGGCTTCACCTTCTAATTTGTTCAATGACATGTCATAAAAAAAGTCAGCAGGAAGATGCGCCTCTGAGAGACAGAAATAAGCTTCTGGAAGCCTCCGGGCTCCGTATCGAGGTTCTGCAAGCAAATAAGGGCCGAGCAGCGTCAGAATCGCACTGGCCTGGAAGCTGCGGCAGGACCCGAAGTTCCGGCGCGGCTACTGGGAAAGTCTCTGCTGCCCTTTCCTCGCGCCCACCGGCGTGTCCCTCTCTGTTGCTGCGGCTCGTCCTAGGGAGCGGGAAGGGGCGCTAATGGCCCCTCGCACCTGCTAGCTTTCTTTCATTTGTCACCCCCAACAAGACAGGAAAACGGAACTTCCTTGTGCGCAGTGAGAAGGCGTCTAAAACGCATCCCGAGAACTGTCCATCACGCAGGGTGATGGGCGCCAACCGCGGAGCAAGCCTTAAGGCGGTAATGACCCAGCCGTGCCTCCCTCCCTGGACCCCGGGAAATGAGAGCGATTTAGAGAGGCTTGCACTGTGCAAAGCAGCAATCCATCCCGCCGAAGCAAATGTTGGTGTTGATAAAGGAAATGCAGGCAAACCACGCCTGGAGAAATGCCGCGGAGGTGCAGAGTTACAGGAGCTTCTTGGAAGAAGGCGCCCGCAACGTGGGCTGGTTTATTTTTAATGCTGTGAGAAAAAGAAACCCCAGGACCCCCAACATTATTAAAGGGCAACGGGTTCATCTTATCCTTCAAGTGAAGAGGGATGCACAGACGAAAGCCCCCTCCTCCTCACATTCCTTCCAAAGCATCATAAGAATGGTTCCCCTGTCCCATTTTAATTTTTCAAAGTTGTGGTAGTTGATTCCCCTGAATGCACTACCTTTAGGAAAGGGAAAGAGGGTGGGTGGGATTCAGATAACCCAAGAATATTGCCCTGAGTAAGGGGGAAACTTCGGAACAGGGATTGGTGGGGAGTTGGGGAGTGTTGAAGGTCCGGGCAGCTGCAGTAGAGCGAGCTCCTGCCCTCCTTTTCTACCCAGTACCTTCTTTTTGTTTTAAATTTAAATTTATTTTCATAAAGTTGTTCACAACAATGTATGAGTCAATATTCCAACACCAATCCCACTACCCTATTTCAAAATTTTCCACCTCTCCTTCAAGCCGTATCCCCCCAAACAGGACCTAAATAATTGCTTTTGTACTGCTTGTTATAATAATCTGCTAAGAAAGATCCCCAAAAAAGTGTCCTTCGAGGAAAGTATGTGAAGATCGCGGTATCTCACCCTGGAGCCATTAAGCCCTCATCTACGAGATTACTGGCACCTTCTTGCCAGTGAGTGGAGATCCCAAACACGGGTGCATACAAGCCCCTGCACAGCATGAGAAAGTCCTGCAGCAGCTCAGAACCGCTTAGCAGTGCCCCTAAACGACTCCTCTACCCTCACCCCAATGGTGAGCCGGCTTCCTCCATCCAGATGTTGCAGAGGATCCCATCTCAGGCTGCAGAGTGGGTGGTGATGTGCTTTGGTGGAAAAGGACAAGTCCTTCTTGACCCAGCCCCAGTTTCAGGTTCGTTGTCTGTTCCTGCAGAAAAGTGTCACAGGAGAAGATCAAGAGGGAAGCAATGGCAGTTTATTTCCCAGGAGGGAAAAGAAAAGCTGCCCAGCAGGAAGGCTGCTCAGTGAAGGGAGCCGAGTCTGCGGATTTTGGCGAAGGGCTCAGATCTCAGTTTCTCCAAGTTGTCTGGGCTTGTCACTCTGTGCGCCACAAGAAGAGTCACAGTGAAGGTGTACTTAAGGGGAAGAACTTGGAACTTTTTTTTTCTTTTTGGGTCACACCCGGCGATGCACAGGGGTTACTCCTGGCTCATGCACTCAGGGATTACTCCTGGCGGTGCTTGGGCGACCATATGGGATGCTGGGAATCGAACTCGGGTCTGCCGCATCCAAGGCAAACGCCCTACCCACTGAGCTATGGCTCTAGCCCCCCAGATCTTGGAACTTCTAGTGGACTTTCGTATTCTTTTAATGGGGGTCTGTCTCCTTTGGGGTGCCAGGAGTCATAGATGTGGGCTCTGCCCTTACCAGGTCTTTCTTGCTGCAGCATTCTCTCCTCTCCTACAATGTTGCAGCCTCCAGCATCCATCAGTCTAACCAGGCCTCTGTTCTTGGGGAATTATCTCCTAAGGGGGGTCTAACCTTCTCCATGCTAGGCCTAGGACACACTCAAACTTTCTCACGTCCTACCTTGGTCTTATGGCTTTGCCAAACTCATTGCTAAGGGTTCCCTACTACCTGCCTGAGCATTGAACATTCCAGGAGTAAGCCCTGTGTACTGCTGGGTTTGTCCTACACTGAGAAAAGGAAAGGAAAGAAAAGAGGCTCATGGAAAGCACTTGCCTCCCACGTGTGAGGCCTAGGTTCAACTTCTGCTATCATCAAATAAAAATATACAATTTTTCAAAGGATGTCTTTATTGCAAAGTTTGTTGCCAAAACTTTACTATTTTTGCAATTCAACTGTAAGTGGAATTGTGATATCAATTGGTTTCCCCAATCTCCACAGTCTCACTGGCCACAGAGCCTTTCCCAGCCTTCATTTTCACCTGTGACTTCCCCTGCATCAATCGAGAAAGCATTTATTCAGGGCATCACCCCGCCATAGGCACAGGGCCAACTCTTTGAAAAAGGTGCTAATTGGATTTTCCTGCAGAAAACCCCCCATAGCATTTTATTTCCTAACTCTGCTTCTCACAGTCAACTTCATTTGCCCATTTAATGCAATTTGCCTCTCATGATAAGATTCTATTAAGTGATTATTAAGACATTCTGAGTTACTTCAGTCAAGCACGTCTATAATCATTACCTCTCTCCTGGGGGTGATGTGAGATGTAATTAGTTAAAGCTCACTGTCACTGTGGCAGCACAACGACAAACAGATCGTATCTGCATGGCCAAGCCACCACCCTGCTCCCACTCTGAACTGCAGGGCAGAGGTCAGCTCATGTTGACAGAAGTGCCTAAGACTCGTGTTTGGGACAGTTTGTGTCCAAAACAGGCAGTCTGCTAGAGATCAGCTATCACTATCAGAAAAGAGGAAATTCTGCAATTCACTGCTATTGGATAGAACTGGAAGATACAGTGCTGAGGGAAGTCAGACCAAGTGAGAGGGATCTCTCTCCTCATTGGGAGATAAATAAAAGGCCCTTCCGTTGATCATCGATTTGCTCGAGCGGGCCCAGTAACGTCTCCATTGGAGACTTTGTTGTTACTGTGTTTGGCATATCCAATACTCTCGGTAGCTTGTTGGACTCTCCGAGAGGGGTGGAGGAATCGAACTCAGGTCGGCCATGTTGGCCACTTGTAAGGCGAACGCCCTACCGCTGTGCTATAGCTCCAGCCCGTTGGGAGATAAAGAATCATAATAAGGGAATAACAAGTGGTCAGTGCTAAGGACCCCAGAGAGTGGGTCTACAGAAGCGAGTTTGAGGAGGGGAGAGAGAAGCTGGTGGCGGGATGCTGACCTTGGCGTTGGGTGTAGAGTTGGAACACTGTATGCCTGAAGCTTTACTATTAACAATACTGTAAAATTAAGGGTGCCTTAATAAAAAACTGAAGAACAAAAATAAGCCATCTCTATGTATTCTAAGCATAGGGTTGATCTCTGTGTCTCTAAACCATGTTATTTAACAGTCCAAGTCCTGTGTAAATATAAATCAAACACAGAACCTCCACTAAAAATTGAGAGAGTTGAACCAATCAGCCTGGCATCCTGGAACCTCTCATTCTTTTAATCCTTCAGAAACACTTAGGGGAACTTGAACTACAGGGTTGTATTCAATTTGAACCTAAGACTTAGAGGCTGAGAAAGCCCATGGAGGAATCCATAATCAGTAAAATCACACAAATAGTCAAAAGAATTTGCAATTGGCTTCAGCAGGTCTGTGGATGACAGCCAGAAGGGACACAAATGTAACCTATCGAATAAGGGTTGGGGCAGAAAAACTGAAAAAAGGAACTGAGAGCCTAGGGACCTTGCCGTGTGGGGACAGTGTCAGGGAGGGAGCGCTATCAGCCTTTCTCTGCATCAAAGCAGAACCCAACCATTTATTTCCTCCACGACTCTAACACATTAACAAAAGATTACAATTTGGCTGCCAGGCAGGAGGGGTACGTAATAGAGAATAACAACAACAATAAGAAGAATTTTAATGAATCCTTAAAGTAATTCCCAGTCCTATGGGGAAAGAGGCAAATCCTCCTTCCAATGCATCAAGTGTTTTCTAGCCCTTGCTCGGAGCTAGCTGCCACCCAACGAAATTGGTACATGGGAACTGTCACAAGGCTTCAGTCCTCTAAGCAAAGCCTGAAGAGCCTGTTATGGGGACTGTAAATGTCAGCCTGCTGCATGCTTTGTAGAGCCTGACAGCTAAGAATGGTTTTCACATTTTAAAATGTAAATTGTAAAATGTCAAAAGGTCTATTAGCTTCTCAGTGACCGCAATGGCTCGAGTTTTCCTTTTAGTCTGGAATACCTCCAAGGGCTACCACGGGCCATTTGCAGGAAGAGCAGATGGTCATTGCCCAGCCCTGCAGTGTGGAGCCGAAGCAAGACTCTCCTGGGAGGCCTCCAGCCAAGTGAGTCAGGGCCAGGGTTGCTTCACTGCAGTGAGCTTCCTGCGGGAGTCACACTAGCCTCTGGCTTTCCCCAGTGTATGGCCCTGCTTGTTAGTGGATGCAGAGATAGCATTTCTTTCTTATAAATTACATCTTATACTTTGAGGTCTTTTAAGTTTAAAAGAATCTGTCTCCTCCCTCCCTTGGTTGTTGTTGAAGTTTTTGTTGCAGTCATCAGGGGTCACCCCCCTCCCCTTCCACAAGTCCCATTCCCACCCCTAGCTTTGGGGACACCTTCATTTAATTGTGTCCCTTGCACAATTTAGTTGTTCACTGAGTTTGTATTTCATGGCTGTGGAGCTCCTGCCTCTTTCACTGGGGCTTGGATTCCTCTGGGATGGTGTACACACACAGACACACACAGACACGCACAGATGCATGCACACACACCACACCACACCACACCACACCACACCAGGTTGCAGTGCAGCTGGAAACTGCTTGTGTATGGGGATTGCAGGAGCTGAGCTGCCCCCACTGAGCTCAGCACATGTTGGTTACCAGGAACTGAACTTGGGATTGTTCACTTGCAAGGCAAGCATTCGGAGTCACCAAACTTTTCCTCCTGACCTCTCTGTTCATGTTTTATTCAGTGCCTGGGGAGAAGCACAACTCAGAGAGCTGTATTAGAGGTCACCCAACTGTCCCTTCTTATCAATGCCAGCAGGACATTTTACGGAGCAAGACCAAATAATGCCTAGACCATCATGAGTGGGTCCCTGCAGAGGATAGAGAAAAGTCAGAATCAGGGAGAGTCGTGCTATTGTCGTATTTAAAAAGAAATAATCTTAAGAAAATGTGTTCAAAGTTCCATCTGTTTCCTCCCAAGCCTGGGAGTTTGGGATTCCAGCTTAGAGCAAAGCTATCTTTGCCTGTCGCACCTTGCAGTCCTTGTAAGACTCTGTCCCCCGCCATGCTGGGGTCAAGAAGAGAAGGGTTGGCCCACAACAGATCACAGGTGGGAGGAGGCATTTCGAGGGCCTGGCTGAGATCCCAGAGTCTCGGGGGAGACTGCGACTCTGACACAGCTCAGTTTATCTCAGCCGAAGGCTATAAATTCAACTGCCTGGTATTTGAGCCAAGAAACAACAGTGTTTGGGGATTTCATGATCTCCAAGGACAGATCCATATTTTGAGCTGTTTTCAAAATGCGTGTCAATGTATGTTTGTAGACCAAAGTGTCCCTTAGCACTAGTGTCCCTAGATACGGCAAGTTGTTCTGGGGACAATCGTGATTTGGTATGTGACATTGAAAATCACACATTGCAGCCATTGCTGATTGCTTTGAGGAAATGCATACACAGGTCATGTATGCACATGAGCATACACTCACAGACACATAAACAATGTAAACACACACACATACATCCACAAACACACTCACACACATACTAACATATACAAACACTCACAGAACTACACAGATACTCATATACTCATAAACACACCCACATACTCACACACACACTCACACCCAATCACACAAGAACACATAAACACACTCATACACAAATCCACTTATACACAGTCACACAAACACTCACACACACATTTACACACACTCACACTCATGTAAACACACACTAGAGCTCAGAAATCTGTGACTTCTACTACTGCCCCCAACTCAGTCATAGGCCCATTACAGGAGCACAAACAGGTCAGCTGAATGCCATGAGTCCCAGATGGATTCTCCAGGTCCCTTTTCCAAAGCGCTGAGGACAGAAGGATTCTGGTTCTGTCACAATTCACTAAGCGCTGATTCAGTGACCCACATCACTCCTGAAAGCAGTTCACTCACTGCAGGGGCCCTGCAGCCACGGTAGTGTCAGTGAGGCAGACAACTATCCAGACCCCTTGGCCCCATAAATTGGTGGTCAGGAACCTACAAAGAGTCTCACTGGCAGGTCTAAGGGTCCCTGGTTCCCTCTTTCTGTTCCCACATGCAGGATTTCACATTTCTCTTTCAGAGCAAAAGCAAACACTTGCATGATAAGTGACAAATTGATGGGCTCAGTCCCACATTAGGACATGAGCATCGTGTCTTCCAGGGTCCATGAGCCCTGTGCACCCTCCATACCTTCCCAGGGCCCTGCTTTCCTGCTAGGATCTGGCTCCAGCGAGGTGAGTAGGTGCTCGGCAGAGTAGGCAGAGTCTCCTCCTGCAACCTGGACTCCTGCTTGTGAGCAGAGAGAGGCAGGGAGACCCAGATGCTGGATCTGCTCCTACTGCCAGTCGGAGGGACGCTTTTTCCTTCTGCTGGGTTTGCTTTGAACACTCCTCATTCCCCAACAATCTGGGCAGTGCTAGATGGCAATCCCTGAACACTGCTGGGTACAAATACTGATCCTAGCCACCAGATGGGTTGATTAATTGCCAACAGTAAATAAGGTTCTTCTTGCTTTTCTTACATTTAATCAAGGAATAAGCTTCTTGCTGAAATGGTCACGACTCCCTACAAGAATAAAGTTTTGTTTTCATTTCTCTCAGGGAACTTCTGGAGAAGTCCGTGGGCAGGGAATGGCTACTCTCCCCTCAGCTAATGTGTGGGCTGCGGGAAGGGAGAAAGAGGGACCTGGGGACAGGGGCAAAGCAAGAGAGGAGGGGCACAGAATGTCCTCGAGGCTCCATAGAGGAGAATGTCAAATGAAGGAGCAGTGGGTCTGGTCTGCTGTCAGCCAGCAGCTTTGTTTACCGTTCAGAAAGCCCCACACGTTTCTCAAAGTCACTCATTTCAGTTGTGAACGTGTCTGAGCAGCAGCAGAGTTTTTCTTGGTCAACCTCTAAGCCGGCTGTAGCCATGTCAGACTCTTATAAATTCTCAGTGATCTGTCGGATCAGTGAACCGGTGGTTAGATAAATCTCTGGGGGTTAGTTAAATCTTTAATAGTTTAACCTATGTTTGGGGAACACCTTTGATATGTGTGTTTGTTTGTATCAGTATGTATATGCAAGAAAGATCTCAACTAATGTCCAGGTAGGTCAACGAATATTATTTATTACTAGTCTATCTTCTGTTTTTTGTGTGTGTGTGTGTGTGCATGACTTTTGTTAAGAAGAAAAAGTATCTGCTTCATTCTGAAGAGGGGAAGGCAACAGGCAACATTAAATAAACCACAACAACATCAATCATTATCATGACCACACTGGCAATTTGAGAAAGAATCTTTGAATAGGGGCTGAATGTCACAGTTTGTAGCATTTTATTTATTTTTTGATTAAAATTTAAAAAAATTTTCATAGTTATTTACAATAATGGATTACATTCAATATTTTGACACAAGTCCCACCAACATCACACCTTCCCACCACCATCATTTTGAATTTCCCACCACCACTCAAACCTGACAAACAGGCAGATGCTAGATAATTTATTTGTATTGCCTGCTATATATAACATGGCATGTCACAAGGCTGCAAGAGGGGCCTCGTGCTTCTGGAGCATCTTAGACACGTGATTTCATGTAATTCTCCTGACCATGTGAGTAACTCGGAGCTCCTATTAACTCCTTTTATAGAAGGAGATCCACAAACACAAGTGATTTATATTCTTAAGCGATGTATTGGGTGCAAAGATAAAGAATTGGACACAGAGCTGAGTGACAGCACAGTGGGTAGGGCATTTGCCTTGCATGCAGCTGACCCAGGTTCCATTTCCAGCATCCCATATGGTCCCCTGAGCACCGCCAGGAGTGATTCCTGAGTTCATGAGCCAGAAGTAACCCCTGTGCATCGCTAGGTGTGACCCAAAAAGAAAAAAATTGGACACAGCATACAATCCACCATTTCCTCACTGAGATAGAGTCATTGACAGCTCAGTTCTAAGGATGAACAAATGAAGTCCAACGAGATCATAAGACCTTTTTTGGACTGAGAGGAATAACCTAGACATGAAAGTATGGGGCAGTGTTCCTGGGTCTGAGATGGAACCCATGCCTGAGTCCTTTCACCCCTTCCAGCTTTCTCCCCAACCTTCATGGATAAATGGTAACATCTAAGACCTATTTGGGTTGCAGCATCTGGAAACATTATCACCACCTCCACCCAAACAACTTAGTTTGAGCCCAGCCACAGACTATGGTTGGGGGTTTTATAACTTGTTGCTCACTCCTCAGTAGCTCCGTGTGTACCTACACAATGCCATATTTAAGAACACAATGCCATATTTAAGCACAAGACCAGACTGCTGTGTCTTCTGAATTCCTGCTTCCCCCTAACAAGTATGTTCCAAGATATTCCAAGTATGTTCCATGATATTATGGGGTACATTGACTTTTAAAAAATTTGTTACCTTGAGAGTCAGTAATACACCTAGAGTTACTGCCCCCACCAAGGAGTTATCTGGGGCAAGTTCATGGATCAGGCACTCTTGCAGGTGGTGGAGAGGTCAGCCTGGATTAATCCTGACTCTGCTGCTAAGGAGCTGGGGAATTCAGGGCTTTGTTTCGATAGCCCTAACAGACAGAGAGGGTTCTTGGCAGCTGTACCTGATTACAGTGTTTTTTTGAGTCTGAGCTGGCAAAGCCTTGGGGGCAAAAAGACTTGAGAGATAAAGTCCCTGCTTTGGAACAATGGGTTGGTTTGTATATTACCCAGAATAGATTTCTGGGTAGGATGGAAGGGATGAGGGTGGGCTGGTCTTGAGGGGACCTTTCTTTACAGGTAGGAATTTGGTAAAAATGACAGACTTTCTTGCTTAGAAAACAGAGAGCAAGGGGTCATCACATCCTGATGTTCCTAATCCCTCTGCTAGGTAAAGTACCATCTTCAGCCTTCATTTTTTTTCTGGGGAAAATAAAAAAGGCCCCTGTTTTGCACATTCATTTTATTAGCTCAACACAGCACCTACTATGCCCATTTTCTCCTAGTGCATAGCACTGGCTCTGGACGTGCACACTCTCGGGTGTTCAGTCCTAGGAGTGGGAAGGAATTTGGAACGAAATTGCTAAAGGGTGACTCCAATTTACAGACTAGGTTTTTTTTTTCTTTTTTGGTCAGACCTGGTGGTGCACAGAAGTTACTCCTGGCTCTGCGCTCAGGAATTACTCCTGGCAGTGCTCAGGGGACCATATGGGATGCTGGGAATCGAACCCCGGTCGGCTGCGTGCAAGGCAAATGCCGTACCCGCTGTGTTAACACTTCAGCCCCCCAGACTAGAGTTTAAACGCGTATGCCAGACCGTGTCCTCTGATCTCATAGAAGCCCACGTCAATGCAATTGGTTAGTCTAGCAGGGAAAGTGTGGGGATGGGTTAGGGAGATGAACCACCCACTCAGCGAGGGACTGCTGCAGGAATGCACTTTCCTTTCTTTCACCAGAAGCTCCCAGAGGGCCAGCCCCTTCTTCTGTTGGCAATATAGCAAAATTCTGGCATTAGTGGTATGTAAGACACCAGATATGGAGGACACTACTAGACTACATGCCAGGTAAGATGGTACTTTGCATAGGCTCTGGGATTAATACATTTGTGCTCAGTCCCTCCATCTCATCACCCCCCTACTCATCTCCATCCATCTAAGCAGGAACATCTACCTAACTACTCTCTATGTGAGGTAAGAAGCTTCCTGATGAATAAAACACAGCCCCTGCCCTTGAGGGGCTCCTGATCCAAATATAGATATAAGTTACTTGGTTTGTGTAGATGAGCCTATGAGATTTTCCCTCAGTTCCCAGTAGAAGCATAATTGATGAGTTAGTGAGAGTAAAAAGGTTGGAGGTTTAAAAGCAAATGATAATAAATCCTTGTTTTCCTAATATTGTCACTGTCACTGTCCTCCCGTTGTTCATCGATTTGCTCGAGCGGGCCCAGTAATGTCTCCATTGGAGACTTTTGTTGTTACTGTGTTTGGCATATCGAATACATCATGGGGAGCTTGCCAGGCTCTGCCGTGCGGGCGAGATACTCTCGGTAGCTTGCCAGGCTCTCCAAGAGGGGAGGAGGAATAGAACCCAGGTCAGCCATGTTGGCTGCATGCAAGGCAAACGCCCTACCGCTGTGTTATCACTCCAGCCTAATATTAGCAATGACTATTATAGGTCAGCCTTTATGGAATGATAACTCTGTTCCAGCTGTTTTTATTGCCAACCCTCTATGTTCTTGTGTGGTGGGGGCACTTCTCTTCATTGTCCCCCACCCCTCCATTAGTTTGATCCACATTTGGGTTCACAGATTCTTGGAGGCTTGTAGAAAAGTTCATTTTATCCCTACCTCTGACTAATACTGAGAAAAAGATCTTAACAAAATGCAGCTGGATTAAATAGCTTTCATTGATATTTTGAATTATTAAGGCATTATTATTATACAAAATCTTGGTTTTAGTGTTCTGAGTCTCCAATGCTGCCAGTTGTCTGCATAGCTAATCCTGCCTAATGCTATCTTCTACCTTCAATTAATAACGTGTTCTGGAAGCTTAACAGTGAAGCACAGACTGATTTTCCTCCAGCAATTTAGAGAGCAAAAGGCTCTTGTCAAAGAACAAATATTCTCATCCTGTGCTTCCTGACTCTTTTGGACTCGGTGCCCGCACAGCGCAGGACACTCGTGCCTGTCCCTTGAGAAGCACAGATGGGTCCTGGTCTTCATGCAGGCACTCCCTAACTAGCTTTCCAACTTGAGTCCATGTAGTGCCCTGTGATCACAGTCAACTCAGTCAGGTAAACCAAGGAAGCCTGAATGAAAGATGAAAGCAGCTAACTCTCTGGGTAATTTTTTTTTTAACATTCCCCCATTTTCCATAGACTCTGAAAGTGATTATCTTCCCAATCTCAAAACAACCTCTGCAAAAGGAATAAATTCCTTATAAAGCCCCAGGGCACTGGGTTTCTCTAACCAGAAATGCATCTCAGGAGGCAGAGAGGCCACCTGGGATCGCGCCACTGTCAGGGGACCGGGGAGGGAACAGGAACCAACCCGGCGCTGCAGAGAGGAGGAGGCAGCTCCATTTGAACTAATGCTTTTGAAAATCTCCTGCTGGGAAGAAACAGGGAAGTGCTAATGGATGTAATGAACCAAGACTCCCAGGAGAGGTGGGGGTATAAGGAGGGATAGAGAAAAAGGGAAAGGAGAGAGAATGAGAAGAGAGGTGGGGAGAAGGAGGAAGAGAAAGGAAGAAGGAGTGGGCCAGGAGAGGGAGAGAGACTAGTCTTATCAGCCAATAATTTAAAAGGAAAATCAGGAAAATGCATTGCAAGAAAAATACAGTGGCGTGATTCCTTGAAACCCAGGAACTGGGTTAGAGGTCCTGAAGTCTCTTACCGTCAGCCTGATCACCTGAAAGAAGTTATTAGGTGTATTTCTAGCTCAGAGATTAGAGGTGGAGGATGAGATCCAACCAGGGTCTTCTCCCCTGCTTCAGGAAGGAGTCTGGAGTGAGGATGGTTTGCAAAGGTGAACTAAGTGGGAGGGGTCCTGGGACCCACATGGCAGGACTGAGTATCTTGGTGGTCCTGCCCCACCTCAGCTTGCTCTGGGCCATTTGCTCCTACCTGGGTCCAATAATTGCTTCCTATTGCTACTGTCATGAATGGCCACAAATGGAACTACTTCCATCCAAACAAACTGATTCTTAGATGGTTCTGGATGTTACGGGTTGTATTTATTTAAAATCGAGTCACCACCAGGCAGTGTCTCTCCTGAAGGAATGGAAGGAGGGTGACAGACATGTCTTGTCTTTTTCACCATCTTGAACTTATGTCCATGCCTCTGTTGATGGCCCTTTCCTCTGCCTTGAGAGCTAGAATATCTTTGCATTTCGCCCCAATCCGCCTGCCTCACTGGGTCTGCCTAAAGAGTTCAAGAATATCTTCTATTCCCAAACTCCTTCACGTAATCAAACTTGCCCAAATCCCTTTGGTTCTACAAGGCAACATACCCATAGGTTCCTGGTGTTAGGGTGGGACGTCTCTGGATGGAGGGGTCAGTTTACTGTTACATCTGCACCCAACAGCCTGACGCTGGAAGTCAGAGAAGCAGAAGCACCAGGATGAGGCCCCAGGACGATGGTGAGGAGCTTGCAGGCACAGTAGCATCCCTGACCGGTTCAACGGTGTGGCCAACATTCCTTTGCGAAAGGTACGAATAAGTGAATGAACTGATCTTCCCCTTCCCTGCATTGCTGCTTGGATGACGCGGCCTGTGCTGCTCAGTTCTGGGTCTCAAACCCTTGGGCGAGCCATTTAGCAGGGGGCCAGGCAGTTGAGTCCAGGTGCTCACACACACTTCGCGGCTGATGCTCGCCAGTGGGCGCTGTGGTGCTGTCTCCTGCTCCTCAGGTTGGGTCGGCTGTGGCCATATTCTCACATTGGTGGCAGTACGTATTGGGGCTCACAAATCATCGTGTGGTGTCAAGGTAGGGTGGGGAGGGTGTGTGCATCCTAGACAGCAGAGATGGGAGCAGTACACCTGCGGGGCGCCAGGCTGCAGTCCTGGAGGCAGGTATCTGCAGCTGCTGTCCTCTAGCACCAAAGCCACTGGCCATCTCTTTCACTGGTGCTGACATTTTACCCTTTCCCTGTCTCATCACTCTCAGGTCCTAGGGTAATCCACTACTTCCCCCACTTTGTAGGACAATTCCCCTGGTGCCCGGGCCTCTCTGCCTGTACCCCTGAGTATGCCTCCCTGAAGTATAACTCTCCCCTGTTTTGTCTCCCAGCGGGCTCCTCAGTAGGGGTGGCAGATGCCGAGGTGGTCAGGGATTTCCTCTGCCCTCTTTCTCACCCACCAGCCAGTCTCATCCAATCCTGCTAGCCAGGGCTCGGGGATGTGGTACTTTTGTTGTCCTGCAGAGCCAGGAATTACCTAGACTTCCCCAGCAGTGATTGGGGGGACCATGTGGTGGTAGAAATGGAATGTGGGCCTAATCACTTTACTATGTTCTGGATCCTGGCCTGAAGATGATTGACTCTGCATTTGAAGCATTGGCAGTGTGTTATTCAGATTCTCGTAATTGTAGAGCATTCTAGCCGATAAAATTTCTGTCTCCAGGGAGCAGTGTAAAGATGAACTGAGATAGTGCATGTCAAGTGCCTGGCACAAAGATATCACTCCATAAAAGGTGACCTACAGTAATTGTTATTAATTCCTGGGGAAAATAAGGACCTACTCTAATTTGCTTTTAAATTTCCTACTTTTCATTCTCACTAGCTTACCAATTTATGCTTCTACTGGGAAAAGCAGTATAATCTCATAGGTTCATCTACATGAGTTGAGTAACTGATATCTATATTTGCACTCTGCGATCAGGGGCCCCTCCAGGGCAGGGGCTGCAGCTTATTCACCAAGAAGCTGCTGCCTCTCATGGAGTGTGTGCTAAATAGATGTTCCTGGGTAGAAAGAAAGATGAATGGGGGCTGGTGAGAATGAGGGACTGAGAGAAATTGTACTAATCCCAGAGCCTTTGCAAAATGCCTTCTTACCTGGCAGGAAGCCCGGAAGCCTGGTAGCATCTTGTTCTGCAAAACCCAAACACAGAAATTTGGAGCTCAGGAGAGGACTCAGTGGCTAAAAACACCTGCCTGGCAGATACAAGACCATACATTTGGTCTCTGATGCTGCCTACATGTACTGAGTCTGTTCCTCAGTGGCTCTGCTGTCTGGGACCCCCAGAACACACAGTCATGAGTATGTGCACACTGCAGCTAAAAGGTGTGCAACGCAGGGTGAGTGTCACAATAAAAGATGGGCAGGCACTGGACCAGGAGGTGGACTCCAGTAAGTAGGTGTGAGCACCACAAGGAGGGTATGATTTTGGTGAGCACTAAGCCCAGATGTTGAGCTTAGTGGCCACTGAAACAACAGAACCAACAAAGGGAAAGGAAGGTATGTGTGTGTGTGGGGGAGTCAAAATCAGACTTTCATGGAAATTGGGCTTTATCTTCATACCCTATTTGATGTTCCTTTATAGTGAGATTGCTACCTTGGCTCAGAATACGATTGAGTATTCTTGCAGCCCAGCGTGAGACAGCCTGTTTATTGCTTTGGTGAAACATCTAAATGTGCAGTGAGGTAACTTTTTTTTTTCCAATAGGAAAGAAATGGCTTACATAGAGTAGCCTTAGGAAAATTGCCTACTGCAAAGAAAAAGTAATGATGTTTTTATTATACGACCAGAAGCAATAGAAAAAAAAATGTTCACAATCACCAACTTCTGTTGAAGCTTTTACTAGCCAAGACAGTCTGATGCCTAAGTGGCTCTTATTATTTGCTAAGCAGTTTGCTGAATTTAGGGGTGGATGATGAACAATGAGAAAGAAAGTCAGACTCCAGGTTTCTGATCAGTTAGCCCGGCTAATATAAGAACTTATTCATAGTCCGCTAGTTTTTACTAATTCCACTAAAGATGGGCTTTAGTACAGAAGAGAAAGATGCAGAGATACAGAGAGGTTTTCATACATTCTTTTTTTTTTTTTTTGCTTTTTGGGTCACACCCAGAGATGCACAGGGGTTACTCCTGGCTCATGCGCTCAGAGATTATTCCTGGCGGTGCTCTGGGGACCATTTGGGATCCCAGGGATTGAACCTGGGTTGGTCATGTGCAAAGCAAACACCCTACTTGCTGTGCTATCACTCCAGGCCCATTCATTCTTTCTTAAGCTTTGAAATTTTATGTCAAGATTACCAAAGGATTTACTTGCTTCTCACCATTACACTGTAATAATCAGCATCCATCTTCAAGTTCTACTCTACTTTATGTCTCTCCAGACTCATTTATCACTTAAGAATCTCTGCTGTGTGCTACTAACAGACCTGACATATTGAGTAATAATTCTCTGTTTGAAGGTAGATTGTTTAGACCTGGTGTAGTGGTTCTCCAGTGTCATTAGAAACCCAGATTCTTGAGTTTCTCTGGGCATGTGGTTTCTACCTTAGGTTGCTTTATATTTCAAAGATGGTCACAATAATTCCATTAAGCTAGCTTTCCACATAGCTTAACTCCATTAAGCTACGAAACAGAAGGAAATGAAAAGAAAATAGCCTTTAAAAAATAAACAAACCGTGTTTCCCCTCTGAGGATATTCCTAGATGTTATACCTAAGGACATAATTTTTATCTTGTTGGTTAGAAGTCAGTGACTTTAGATTAAATACATCTGGAGAATGTACTCTTGTACTCTTTTGCTGGGTATGTTACAATCATTCCTGAAACTCAGTATCATTCCTATGGAAGGAAGGGTGAAGATATAGAATAGAAACAGTATCAATGGTCAGACAGATAGTACAATGGTTAGGGCACTTGCCATGCATGCAGCCGACTCCGGTTGGATCCCCCACATCCCATATGGTACCCTGAGCACGACAAGGAGTGATTCCTGAGTGCAGAGCCAGAAGTAACTCCTAAGCATCTTGGGTGTGCACCCAAAACAAAACAAAACAAAACAAAACTAAACAAAACAAAAGAAACAGTATCGGCCAAGCATCATCTTTATTCTGTTTGACATTCTTTCAACCCAGGATATGTTCAACCTCAGATCTGAGTTTTGCTTCTTCTTGAAACTAGTGTTCAATTTTGAATGTTAATGATCTATTCTCTGCATAGAGGAGTTATTTGTGGTATTGTTAGAGATGTGCTTCAATCAGAAATGATTAATCAATTTTGTTCAACTTAGCTGCGTGCTCACTTTATTTCCCCCTGTCCTTTGTTGTGATGAATGCCCACCCCACACTTGTTCACAGTGAACCAGAGGTTGCAAACATTTTTGTGGTACTAGAGTTAAAATACTGGCAATGCCACTGGAATCATTTCTCATGAGATGTTGGAGTGGGGGGGGGGTGCAGGAATCCAACACAAGATGTCTCCCCTGCAGGCAGGTGCTCCATCATTGGGCTGTATCTCTAGATCCTTAACTCGCTTTATACAGAAACCTAACACCTCCTGGGGAGATGGTTATGAATTTGCTTACATCACTAATACTGCTGGTATATAAAGAGGGAAAGAGCTTGCTTTTTTTTGCATCATACCTGGCGATGCACAGGAGTTTTTTCCTGGCTCTGTACTCAGGAACTACTCCTGGCAGTGCTCAGGGGACCATATGGGATTTTGGGAATCATACCTGGGTAGGCCACATGCAAGGCAAATGCCCTACCAGCTGTGCTCTTGCTCCAGTCCCAGGAAAGAGCTTGTTAACTGAGCCTTTACCCTGTTTCATTTAATCCTTGCAATCAGAGCCCTAAGAGGTGAGTGCATTATTAATCATCGTTTTACAGTGAACACGAAGATCAGAGGGGTTAAGTAAGTTATTCAAAATCACAACAGTGAGGGATTTAAATTCAGGTGTGTTTTATCCAACACACACCTGAGTCTTCCCTACTCTATGTTTCAGTAAGTTTGTTTCTTGAATATAAAACAGGGATCAAACTAGAACCTGGAGTCTGAATTATCTATCCAGAAACACGTCAGTGTGGCTGAATTCAAGGGCTGCTCTAGGTTCTCTACTAATGTGTGTACTGTTTATATCTGGAAATAAAAAAAAAGTTTATATCTGGAATAGTGTGAGCAGTAAACAGAAGGACAAGGGCCCAACCTGGGTCTAACTCTAAACAGCCCCAGTGTTGTGAACTTTATGCCTGAGGTTCCCTGTGAGACTTGCGCATCCTGGAGGATCCTTGGCCCCTCCTGCAAAAAGCTGAGGGGCTCACAGCAAGGCTGCTCCTGGGCCTTTTCCCTTACTTTCCCTTCTGTGGGGCCTGTCTCTTCCAATCCATGATGGTTCTCCAAGTTATCTCTTCATGCGTGCTAGTCAGTAATTTCCAGACAGTGTGCCTCACATTGGGACAAGTGTATCATATGTTTCTCTGATTGGGATCATGTTTTCTTTTTTAAATAAAAAATTCCATACAAGTAACATGCTATTTCCTGTCCATGCTGCCTGTGGGCTATTTCAATGCTATTGAAGTTGACCACAATTAATTGGTTATGATGATGACTACAGGTGCCCCAGGCAACAGATCTCCCTCCCCCTCCACCACCTCTTGTAATTGATACTTGTCTTGGGAAACCTGTTTTGAAACTATTCAAATGACTTTCTCTTCACACTTGGCCCTGATTTTCGTATTCATCTATGAGTTCTGCCTGTGGTGTTCTAAAGGTGATTATAAAAGTTCTTCATTCCCCCATTTGGTAACTATAATTCTTCTGCGCAGAATGGCCTCTTCTCCACCATGAACTTGTTTATTCAACAATTTTATTAATGTCAGTATTGACTCCTAGATGGTAATTGTATTTTATGGATTGCAATCCCATACTATCATCATTTATTTTGCTGCTCACACTATTCCCGATATGAACTTTGAGAATTTTTTCAGGTTCGCATCATATGCTCTTTGTGGGGCGCTTTCTTACTATCTGGCACTACAAAATGTTTCAGATTCATCCTGGGTTATTTCTACCATGAACCAGCCCTTTTTCTAAAGGAGCCCGCCTTTAGAATGGCATTTAGAAAACAAGCTCTGGTGAGAAGTGACATTCTCTGTTCTTAAAATCAAAGTATGATTTAAAGTATAAAGATGTGAAGTGATTTTATGTGATTACTCAAAGTTAGCACAGAAGTAGCAGAAATAGCTCAAATCAGTGCAGAGCCTGGACTCTGAACCTCAGCCACTAGTGTAAATGCATCATTGAATAGAAATTTGAATAAAAACTTCACAGTAAAAGTACAGGTAAATCAAGAAAGTAAATGGCCAAAAGTTAGATATGTTAGAGACACACCCACAAACCACCTCGGGCTCAGCTATGTAATTGGAGGCATGGCCTCTCTGGTTCCTGATTGAACTGCTTAACAGCCATCATCCCAGAGACTCAGAAACAAATCTCGAAACCCAACAGCTTTTGGCAGAAATGTGTCCGGTCCCTGCAGTAGGCTACTGGTGCTGGTCCACTCCAGGTGGGAATAGGTTTTGTGCCTTGGCCTGTTCCCCCTGGTGGCCTGGTGGCCGCCATCCTCTAGAGGCCACTGGACAGTCAGGTTTGGGCCCGCAGTGACGAGACACCTGGGACCTCACAGGATGGGGGTGGAGCTGGCCCTTTCCTCTCCATGCTAAGGAGACCCCGAGTTGTCACCCATGAACGGCCTCTCTGGCTCCTGATCAAGCTGCTTAATGGCCATGATCCCAGGGACTCAGGAACAAATCTCAAAACCAGCGGCTTTTGGCAGAAATGTGTCTAGACCGTGCAGTAGCTTACTGTCACTGGGCCATTCCAGGGGGGAAGGGTACTGTCCCTCCGCCTGCTACCCCTTGGCAGCCTGGTGGCCACCATCTTCCAGAGGCCATTGGACAGTGAGGTTTGGGCCCGCAGTGACGAGACATGCAGGGTCTCACGGAATGGGGGTGGAGCTGGCCCTTTCCTCCCCGTCCCAACAAGACCCTGAGTCGCCGCCCACAAACGGCCTCTTTGGCTCCTGATCAAGCTACTTAACAGCCATGATTCCAGAGTCTCAGAAACAAATCTCGAAAACCAATGGCTTTTGGCAGAAATGCATGTGGGCCATGCTGTAGGTTACCGGCTCTGGGCCACCCCAGGTGGGAATAGGTTTTGTGCCTTGGCCTGCTCCCCCTTGGCGGCCTGGTGGCCACCATCTTCCAGAGACCATTGGACAGTCAGGTTTGGGCCCATAGTGATGCGACACGTGGGGCCTCATGGGATGGGGTTGGAGCCAGCCCTCTCCTCCCCACCCCAACAAGACTGTGAGTCGCCGCCCACTAATGGCCTCTCTGGCTCTTGATCAAGCTGCTTAATGGCCATGATCCCAGAGACTCAGGAACAGATCTCAGAACCTAGCAGGTTTTGGCAGGAAATATCTCCAGATTTAATTGTTAAAATTTCAGAATTTCAAAATTGCACAACCACTACTGCAACCAAGCAACATCATATATTATTCATGACCAGCAATAGAAAACAAATTGTCTACTGTTGCCTTTTTGACAGATCTGAGTGTTGGGGTAAAATCCCAAATAATAATGGTGGGTGTAGTGTTGAAATGTTGAATGTGATCGAAGTATAGAGAGAGTGATTTGGAAATCATCTGCCCCACAGGTAGGGGAGGGTGTGGGATGGGGGTATCTGGGGTTTTTGGTGGTGGAGAATGGGCACTGGTGAAGGTATGGGTGTTTCATTGTATGACCGAGACTTAGAACAGAAAGCTTTGTAACTGCTCTCACAGTGATTCAATAAATAAAATTATAAAAAATGGGGGGGGGGGGAAGTAAGGTTGAGTTCATGCAAAATTCAATCAGCCTAATCAGTGGCTGAATAAACAGCAGTACTCCTACATTAAAAAAAAAAAAAGTACAGGTAAATGTGATTCCTTGTTGATAGAGCGTCAAAGTAAACTCACATATATACACAAACCTGACATCCAATAAATATGTAGGATAGGTTTTGTTTAGGGAATTGTTGTTATCATTAAATATTTCTTGGCCTCTGTGATATATCCCTATGATTATGCTGTGCTTTAATTCTTTTCTGGAAAGTACTATGGCATGTGTAAGATAATAAAGAATATAAAAAAATAAAAAACAGGGCCAGAGCAATAGTACAGCAAGTCAGGCAAATGCTTTGCACATGGCTGACCCAAGTTCAATCCCCGGCATCCCATATAGTCCCCCAAGCACCACCAGGAGTAACTCATGAGTGCAGGGCCAGGAGTAACTCCTGAGTATTGCTGTGTGTGACCAAAAAAGCAAAAATAAATAAATAAATAAACAAATAAAAAGAAAACAATGATAGCTTCACATTCTGCACCCCTTTGGTCTTTAGATAGGAACTTGATGGCAGAGTTTATCCTTACTGTTTCCCCAGGAAAGCAGGGCTCGATAGTTTGCACTTGTCAAGCCTCGGGCAGAATGGAGTCAGAATTGCGTCCAGGATGAATTCCTGAATCAGCCCTTTGACTCTTGATCTGATCTGTTAAAGCCCAGTCAGAGTCTCCAGAGACAGCCTGGGAGCACAAGGGCAAGGAGAATTCTCCGAACTGTGTGGAGCAGGACAGGGGGTGATGGGAGAGGCCCATTTGCAGAGCTGGAGCTGAGCAACCACCTTCCCTTCTCTCTCTTCCCCTGTTTTTTCTTTTTTTTTCTTGTTGGGTCACACCTGGAGATGCACAGGGATTACTCCTGGCCCTGGCTCTGCACTCAGGAATTACCTCTGGCAGTGCTTAGGGAACCATATGGGATGCTGGGAATGGAACCCTGGTCAGTTGCCAGTTGCCGCATGCAAGGCAAAAGTCCTACCCACTGTGTTATGGCTCCAGCCCCTCTTCCTCTGTTTAACCCTCTCTGCAAGAAGCTGCCTCCCGCTTCAGTGGCAGCTGAGAATCCACAACGCAGAGAGCTGGAGAATAAAATTTACAATGGCTTGACTGAATGAGGAAGCCGACATGATTTCTTTCTTTGAAAATTTTATTTATTTATTTAATTTATTTAAAAAAATTGAATCACAGTAAGATACATTATTCCAAAGTTGTTCATGTTTGGGTTTCAGTCATATCATGTTCCAAAACGTGTCCCTTCACCAGTGTACATTTCCTAATACCAGTGGTCCCAGTTTCCCTCCCACCACCCCAATCCCTCTGACTCCATGGCAGGCACTTTCATTGTCTTTCTTTTTTTCTTTTTGGGCATTGTGGTTATCATGTATATCCCTTTACCTCCTTTCAACACTCAGTTCCTGTCCGGAGTGATCATTTCCAACTATTATTGTCATACTGGTCCCTTCTCTATCCTAACTGCCCTCTGTCCCCACACCCAATCTGATTTTTCATACCAGTTTCGCGCTAACTGGTTGTTGACAATGGGATAAAGCACTCACGTGGTCTTAAACAACAGTCTAGCTCAACATTCATCAACCCTCCTACACTTCTAGGCCAGCACGGGGCTGCAGATCAGTGACTGAAAAACACTGGTCCAGATGACCTCTAAGATGCTTGGCAATTCTTGGATGCTTTTAATTCCACTGCAGAAACTGCATGAAAGGACTTGGGGGCGATTTGATCTCTTTGGTAGAGCTTGTGCTCCACCTAGTGGCACACTCAGAGGCTGCCTTCGCCCCAGCCTGCCTTCTGCTCTGGGGGGAGGCCTTCTCAATTGCAGCAGAAAACAAAGCTGGCTCAGCCCGCCCTCTGCAGGAGCGTGGCAAACTGCCAGCCCTGGGAGAAACATATGTTTAATTCATGTCCTAGAAAGATATTCTGTGTGAACACACTGGCACTTCCTATGGCAAAGGTCGTGGTCTGGTGGGCTTGTGATTACAAAGCTGCATCCCAGATGTCACAAACACCCAGCAAGGTGTCCTGATAAATGCCCTCGGAGACTGTGTTTGGGTTACTCCCTGGGTGCTAATCTGTTACATGCTGGTCCTCCCTAATGCTTTCAGCTGTTTCCCAGTTAACATTCATTACGCATGCATGCAGGGCTTCCATCCCGAGCTGCACTCCTGCTATCAGAAGCTACCTCCAGACATCGGAACAGAAAGAAGAGGAAGGACCCCTCGGGTCTCTTTGCTGGCCTGGATTTCATCCCTTGGAAGGTCCCATCGGTTTTCCTTTTCCCCGTCTAATTAAAGGGCACTCTGAGCCCTGCTTGGTTGTCCATCAGCCTCAGCTACGTGCATTTGTCCCACACATCCTGACACTGGCCAAGTGTGGCCTCTGGCCCTGGAAAGACAGTCACTCCTTGATTGCTTATCACTCCCCTCAGGGGGACTGCAGGAACCTGCAGCTGAGCATCTTTTGCTCAGCTTTGCATCTTTTGCTTTGGTTCCCGTATCCGATGGGACAAGAACAGGTAGCACCACTGGTGTCCATTGTACAGGCAAGAAAACCAAGGTCAGAAAACAAGTTAGGCAACTCTCCTGGGTATTCAAACAAGGAGTGGTGGAGTCACAATGGAACAAAGGAACCTGACTCTCCATAGAGGTATGCAGTGTTTGGGAATTTGCTTTTGCAGCTCTCAAGAAGGGGGCATTAGTTAATTCTCACCACAAACACTATTGAAAACCATTAATTGCCAGTGCCTTAAATAGCTCTGGCTGTTGTTTCATGCCAAGACAATGGAGTGAGTGGGCAGTGAGAACTCTGGGTTGGGAAACAGAACGCCTGGGGATTTTTTTTTGAAGTGACCACTACCAAGATAGGGAGGAGGGGGGGGGGAAGATGGGGAGATGCCAGGGAGTCATGGCCACTGAGGGTTTGCATTCCTTGTCTGTGAAATGAAGAGGGTTGACGGAGGTCTTTTCTCTTCTAAAACTCTATCTGTAGAATAATTTCTGATTTCTGTGTCTATTTCACTACCTTCAATCCTGAATCTGTGGAAACAAAACAGTAGTAAGAGAGGGGTTATTTACCTCAAAATAAGTATCATCAATTGTGAAGTTCTGAACAGTAAGGTTTTTTCTTCATTGATTTTCAAGTCATCTCTCTCTTTCTCTCTCTCTCCCATGATCTTGCCAGTTGTTCTTTTTTTCTTTTTTTTTCATTGTTTGTTTTTTTTGGACGCAAAAAACAGTAGGTAAACACCCTACTGCTGTGCTATCACTCTCGGAGAGCCTGGCAAGCTACTGAGAGTATCTTTCCCGCACGGCAAAACCTGGCAAGCTACCCATGATGTATTCAATATGTCAAACACAGTAACAACAAGTCTCACAATGGAGCCTTACTGGGCCCGCTTGAGCAAATCGATGAACAATGGGAGGACAGTGCTACAGTGCTGTGCAGTATTTTTGGACACACACAGCTATACTAAGGACTTAACTCTGGACTTAACTCCTAGTGCTGTGCTTAGAGATCACTCCTGGTGTGGCTTGAGGGACCATACTGGGGGCCAGAAATTGAACCTTGGCTGGTCACATGGAAAGTAATTGCCCTCCCTGCTGTACTATCTCTCTGGCCTGTTCTTAAAACCAAATTCCATTCCCAGTTCTAAATTCCTTTAGGGCAATGATATCAAATGAGGTTCTCTTTGTGTGCCCTGAAATCAGCAGAGCATTGGTGGCCAGGAGCTCAGAGTTAAGATCAGGGCGCATGGTGTAAGGTTGCTTAGGAGGGTATTTGATTAGTCAGGTCTGCTTTGGGCAGGGGCTGGGAAACGGGAATAGTAGGAGCTAGGGGAGCTCCTGAAGACAGGAGCTACTGTGAGCAGAGTGACAATGGGTCCCAGCCTCTCCCCTTCTGGCTCACATGCATCTCCCCAGGCCTCCCTCTTATGCATGTGTCACAGCAACAGAAACTTAGAAGATACTTTTCCATGATGATATTGATGATGATGAAATGGATTGAGCCAGGAAGCTGTTGTCTCCACAAAACTTGCTTCCTCCTTTCTGCATAACAGAAGCACTTCATCCTTGACAGGCGGCTGACCAGGTTAACATCAATAAAAGTGCCAAGACTCAGGTGCCTGTGAAGAGAGTGCTTTCTTCCTCTGGTCTGTCCCATGAGAAACTTCTGAAAGCTATGCTTTGGACCTCTGACAGGTGACAGCAGGAGAAAAGGCGGCAGACAGTCAGAAGGGCCGAGGGACCAGGGCCCAGTCATCTTGGTCCCACAGACAGGCGTTTGAATGAACAATGATGGCTCAGGTCTTTTGAAGGCACCAGCACTGTCCCCGCGAGGCCCCGCTGAGAGGCTCCCTGCCCAGCTGGACTCGCTCTGCTGTGAAGGAAGCATTTTGTGTTCCCTCGCCGGCAGCCGGTGCCTCGCCCATCAGCTCCCCCTGACTGCACACCCAGGGCCCTGACGGCTTTCTCATGGGCACCCTGGAGCTTCTGCCCCCAGCAGATGCCTGAGCTTCATGTTCCCACAGGGCAGAGCTGCCTGCGGCGGCCCATCCATCTTTCTCTTCTTGTCTGGGGACCTGTGTGGAAGGCTCTTGTCAGGCCCCGAAGGGAGGAAAGGGATCGCTGGGGTGGAGAAGGCAGCCGCCAGGGACCTGGGCGACTCAGGTCCTGTACAGTGCCCTGGAGTCTGAATGCCCTTTTGTCTGCAGTGAAATCAAATCCACCCTTTCAGAAAGTGTGCTGCTGCCAAGCGGCCAGTTGAACAGTGCCATAGACGTGTTGCTAGGGAGGAATTCCTTAAGTCCAGTGGGCCATGAACTAGCTCCCAGGAGGCCTGGTCTTGGCATGGATGGGTGTCCCCTGACACCAGGTGCACTTCCTCACCGAGGAATCATCCAGCCCAGGCTAGAGCGGCCAGAGCCAGACATGTGGACTTTGGACTCTGGTTCAGAACACCAAAGTGTCTTGGGAGTCAGCACCTTTGGGCCAAGGCCTCTCCTCCCTTTTCCTGGGATCTTCCTTCTAACTGTGAAAGCTGCCCATTTGTGACCTGGCTCCCAAGGGACTCTTGGGTCTTGCACTGTCACAGACTTTATAGGTTCAATAATAAAAGGCGCCCGGCTGCAAAACATGCTGTGAGGTACCGTCACTGGCCTACTTCAAGGCCGTTTAAGGCTGATTTCTCCCTCATGCCATCAGCACACATTCCTCAACTAGGAGAACCTGAGAAGCTCCCAACCTGGAACACGTGGGCAGATCTGTTTCCATACGAGGGTTAATTGGGAGAGATTCTGTCTGTCTGTCTGTCTGTCTCTCTCTGTCTCTCTCTTCACACAACAGGATTGAATCAGGATTTCCTCACCCAAGCAAGGCATGACTCCCCCCCCACCATATGTATTAGCATGGACTTAGGTTTGTCTTCTGAGGGACTTTAATTACTGGCAAGTGAAAAGGAGCTTTAACTTATCAGACTGCAAAGACCTGGACTGTCTACCTCCAAGAATTCCATGAAGGAGCCATAGAAGAGGGGAAAAAAAAATCACCATTGTTCAGGGAAAACTGAATCCCAACAATGCTCAGGCCACCCTTGCCTTTGGCATCGTCTAAGCAGCTCTTGACTGATGCTCGTTGTCAGGGCTATTTAGGTACCTGCTCACACGTGTCTTCAGATCCACTATTTATGTCTTTTACTTTTCTGACTGTGTTTTGCAAAGCAGTAGCAATTCCTGTGCATAAATATAATCCCTGGGGCCAGAGAGATAGTAGAGGGTTAAGTACTTGCTTTGCACACAGCCATGCTGAATTTGATCCCCAGCATCACATATGGGTCCTCAAACACCAACAGAAGTGAGTCCTTATCACAGAGCCAGGAGTAAACTCAGAACACAGCTGTTCTGAACTCCCACGCACCCTATTCTATTTCCTGCCACATCAGGAAGGCAGGTCCTGTCCTGTCACTGTGCCAAGCTCAGAGCTCTCTATAGGTCCTCAAGAGACTTTCAGATACGGAAAAAATCAGTACAAAAATGTCCCAGATGACCTCTTAGGAGCAAGCTTGGGCTCAGCGGTGTCGCAGCATTTCCTCTCTGGAAAAAGGGTTAAAGGGAGAGCACAAGGCAGTTTCCACTACTTAGAGTTGTTTGAGGTAGTGAAAATTGCAACCTGTAATTCTTTCATTCACTCTAAATCTGTCTTCCAGTCTTGATTCTGATGCCCAGGCTATTTGCTGGACATATCTGGTCTGGGTCCAGTTTTCTAGCCCTCAAAAGATGGTTAGGGGTCTGGAGCAATAGTATAGTAGGCAGAGTGCTTGATTTGCATGTGGCTAACCAGGTTTGATGCCAGGCACCCTGAGTTCATCCAGAAGAGGTCCCTGAGCACCAAGCATGGAGTAAACCTAGAGCACTGCTAGGTGTGGCCCCAAAACCAAACCAAACAACAGATGGGTAGAATGTTGTTAATTTTATTGTCTTAATTTTATTGATCATAATAGATTGTAGATATATAATATAAAATATAGTGTTATATAACACTATTTACATTATATAAATATATATATATATCACTGTAGCACTGTTCTCCTATTGTTCATTGATTTGCTTGAGTAGGCCCCAGTAATGTCACCATTGTGAGACTTATTATTACTGTTTTTGGCATATCGAATATACCATGGCTCTGCCATGCAGGCAGAGCCATCTTAGTAGCTTGCTGGGCTCTCTGAGAGGGATGGAGGAATCAAACTCAGGTCAGCCACATGCAAGGCAAATGCCCTGTTGTGCTATTGCCTCAGCCTCTCTCTCTCTCTCTCTCTCTCTCTCTCTCTCTCTCTCTTTCCCTCTCTCTCTCTCTATATATATAAAATCTCTAGAAAGTTGACCCACCCAAAGCCAGGTACAGAGCATTACCCAGAAAACCCAGCAAGGCTTGTTCAGGCAGTGCAATCACGTGCCTTAATGCAGAATTGCTGAGGAGCGTCCATTCAGTGCACATTCTGGCCTTTCCATTCCACAACAGCGTCACTGAAAGGGTCTCCTCTCCATGCCCAAACTCTGAGTCTAATGATCTGAGCCTTTACTCATTGCTTGTTTTCCTGTGCCTTGTCTAGGAAAGTGCCTGCCATTGTCATCCGCATGGATCATGCATATTATTAAGGTGGAAACAATGACAACATCATAATGATAATTCACAGTTAAGGACCAAAGACAGCACCTGTTTTGCCTCGTCAATCACTGCCCCCTGTTTTAGTATTTATTTTGTTTTATTTATGCTGGATTTTTCTACTCAACGCAAGCTTTGGGAAGTGACACATCTGCATTACAACCTCAGAAAGTTTTTCTAATGTACAAGATTTGCACTTCAGTGGTGCCTTTCAACTCCACTCCTGTCTCTGAGGTGCATTGCTGCTTTCAAGCCAGAGTTTCTGGATCTTAATAGTGTGTGTGAAACCAGAGCCTTGGGGAGGCAATGCCACAGTGTTCAAGGTTTCCTGACCCTCCACTTCCCTGGATGATCCTTTGGGGAAATGGCAGGTCCTCCTTTGTTCATGCAGTCACTTTCTCTGCTCTCCAGATACCGTCCATGGGACTGTGCCACGAGGAACATGGGAGCTGCACTGGGCAGAGTCATGAATAAAATTCCCAGGGACTATTATTATTTTTTTCAAAGCAAATTCAGGTTAACTGTGCCACTAAAAATAATTACTGACTCTAAAAGCAGTCAACTATCCATTGCCGCAGGTTACTTTTAATTTTTTTTTTTTTTGCTTTTTGGGTCACACCCGGTGATGCTCAGGGGTTACCCCTGGCTTTGCACTCAGGAATCTCTTCTGGCGGTGCTCGGGGGACCATATGGGATGCTGGGAATCGAACACTGGTCAGCGGCGTGCAAGGCAAACGCCCTACCCTCTGTGCTATTGCTCCAGCCCCAGGTTACTTTTAAGACAAGCGCTTTTTTGGTCTATACTACCCAGGAGTACAGACAAAGGGATGCTATGCTGCCCAGGAATAGGACCTGGAGGGAGAGCAGGAAGCCTGGAGGGAGGCTTGCTCCCCCATGTTGGCACTCTAGGCCATAACTTTCCCAGCAAAGAAAATGGCTGAGCAGTCAGATCCCCTCCAGCCTGGTCTGGTGATTGCTTCACACCGCAGGGGTGTACGGTTCACTGGAGCACAACTAGGAGCCATGCTTCATCAGGGCTGTGTCCCAGAGAGACAAGAGATGCCATAGCCCCAATACTCAAGGTCTAGTCTTTAGGCCATGACCTTGTGTAGGATCATAATCATGTTCTCTTCAGAAGAAGTGCCTTGTGCTTATGTTTGTTCTGCTTGGTGCTCTCCCCCCCCCCCCCCCCCCCCCCACACACACACACACACTCATATGATTCTACTCTGGCCACCAAAATTGAACTCAACATTGTTGTCATGGGATGAAATGTTGCTGTGTAATAAAGAGACACTAAATCAACACACTGATTTGTACTGTTTTAGGCATGTAGCAGCAAGGGGAGGAAGTGGTTATTGGTGATGACTTTTTTTTTGAGTTTAGATGTGATTTTTGGGAAGTTTAGATGTGATCTAAAGAAGTTGCCTAGTCACCATCCCTGAAGTAACCAAATTCTTTTGAGATGCAAACAGAGTTATTTTGGAGATGCTGAAATTTTAGGCAGTATCTAGAGAAGGGTGGGCTCCCTCAGAAAAGGAAAATCTTCAAGAAGAAGAAAGTTTGTGATAAGAATATGAAAAATACTAAGTGTCCAAGACATGTCAACTGAATCTTACCTACACAGAAAAACCCAGGCAGGGGTAGGATGGAAAACATTCTATAAAAGCATATTTACAAAGGCAAATGGAGTGCATTCTCCATCCCAGAGGTCACCCCTACCTCAATGTTGAGATATGTAATTCCTATCTTTTACTTTATAATGCAATCTCCCGCTTGGGGATTCATCCACACCTCAACCTGAGGTGTATACTTTCAGTTTTCTCCTCTATGGTGAAGTCTGAATTCTCTTGTGAACATGTAACTCTCTCTCTGTCTCTGTCTATCTGTCTTCTCCCCTCCCACCATATTTCTCTAAATAAAATGATTTGGGTTTGAAATTTGGCTTCTCCTGAGATTCTTTACTGCAAAAGTAGAGGATGAACCAGGAAAAAACCTACCAAGAGTTAGGACTTACTTTCCTTTTCCTGCCAAGAACAATTTCTCAAACTAGCCTGAGACCACTGCTCCTTGAGAATTTGGTGGAGGGGATCAGTTCCTGTGCTGTGAAGATCAAGTGGGTTTCGGATGCAATCTAACAATAGGTGAGTGGAGCTGGTGGAGCACCAGTGTCCATACCATACAGGAAAGTCTGTGGCCGACCTTCCCAGTCCTTACCATCCTGGACATTTCCTGGGTTGACTGAGGAGGGTTGAGCAGGAAGGCATGCTTCTCTTGAGGCTACCTCCCTGTCTCCACTTCACATAAGTCAGCTATAACAGGGCAATCATGATGGGTACAACTGGGCACTGTGAAAAGCATAGAGCAGGTGAGGGAATACAGGAGCTGTTCTGGGTGGAGTGGCCAGGTATGCTGGTGGGCTGCCCTCAGCAGAGTCCTGAGTGGAAAGAAGAGCAAAGCCACAGGGTTTTCTGGACAGAGAATGTTAGAGGGAACGGCAACATTCAGTAGAAGGAAAAACCTGGCAGAGCACTGCTCCTTTTTGATTTATAGAGCAGTAGCACAGTGGGTAGGGCGTTTGTCTTGTACACAGCCGACCCAGGTTCAATTCCTCTGCCCCTCTCGGAGAGCCTGACAAGCTACCGAGAGTATCTCGCCCTCACGGCAAAGCCTGGCAAGCTACCCGTGACATATTCGATATGCCAAAAACAGTAACAACAAGTCTCACAATTTGTTGTGAGAAGTTACTGGTGCCCACTCAAGCAAATTGATGAACAATGGGAGGACAGTGCTAAAGTGCTATGTACAAGGATTATTATTTTTTTAAATCTGGGGCACATCTGTCAATGGTCAGGGGTTACTCCTGGTTCTGAACTCAGGAATTACTTCTGGCAGTGTTTGGGAGATCATATGAGATGCTGAGGATAGAACCTGGGTTGGGCACATGCAAAGCAAGTGCCCTGCTATTATTTATTTACTTATTGTCACACCCAGGGGTGCTCATTGCTTTCTCCAGCTCTGAGCTCAGGGATTGCTCCTGATAGGCTTAGGGAACTAAAATGGTATATAAGGGATTGAGCCCAGGTCAGTCATGTGCAAGGGCAAGTGCCCTACCTGCTACACTATCAGTATATACCATAGTATTGTACATGTTACATACTATACTATTCAGTCCCCCAAATTAAATTTTTTACCCTTACTCTCTTTCCTTACTTTTGTTGTGGGAGGTGGCTGGGGGTACCACACTTGTCTGTGATACACTGGAGATCACTCACTTGTCATGGTGTCAGGGTCATATTCCATGATGTGAGCCAGAGTTCAGACTCTGGTGAGGTCCCTACCACTGAATCATATCCTTGAATCTCTAGTTCTATTTGCTTCTATTGATTTAGTCTATTTTCCATTTACTCCAGAGGGAAAAAAGATGGGAGGATGACCTGGTTAGCCTCAACACATAGTCAGGGCCTGGCATAGCTAAGGCTTGAGCTTGTCTGTAGTCTGAGTCCAAAACTACATGATGCTAACCTCCAAGATAGAGTGCTAGTTGCTGCTGTATTTGAGAGTTCTCCCAGGCCTCTGGGACTTTGGAGGAGAAAAAAACATACGTTTGTGACTACACTTTGTATGTTTGTGACTGCACTTTGTCGAGTTCAGATCTTAACTCTGTCACTTAGTAATTGTGTAATCTTAAGTGGTTTTCAATCCTTTTATTCCTGTGGACCTCCACCAAGTCACTGAAGAGTAATCAAAGACCACTGGCCTAGAA
Source organism: Sorex fumeus (assembly GCF_029834395.1). Taxonomy (NCBI): domain Eukaryota; kingdom Metazoa; phylum Chordata; class Mammalia; order Eulipotyphla; family Soricidae; genus Sorex; species Sorex fumeus. The sequence goes on along the minus strand of NW_026606104.1, from coordinate 17,005,618 downwards.
AATGTTTTGTTCATTGGGAAAAACATTTTACAAAAAACATTTTGTCTCTCATAAAAACTTTGTGCAACCGAAGCTACATCTTATGACAGCTTTCCGAGCCTTTGCTGCTTTGCCATTGCATGAGATAAATATGGTTGTTACTAGGAGGTCTACAAATCCATTCTGGTCACAAACTTATTTCAAGACTTAACAGGAACACGAAAAATTGCACAACTCTTTCAACAACTTGGTATCTAGGACGTAGATTTGTAACAGAATCTTTTTCTGTTAGCCTTGAACTCTTGGTCAGGGGTGATTATGAAAGCAAACACTTGGTGAATGCTTCACTCCACAGAAACACAGGGGCACTGAGTGTAGAGGGAGTAGGAACACCAATTGGGAATACATTGGCAATTTTGCAGAGTCAGACCCAAAAAGTCAATAACCTGAACAATATTGAGCAGTAATTCAGTATTCCTTTCTGAGTCTCAGGGGAGAAAATGGGGATAACCGTGCCAACTTTCTTCTCCTTTCTGCAATAAGATTGTTTCTTCAGAAGGGGGAGGCTCTTAGGCAACACCCAGTGGTGGTCAGGAGCTCTATCTGACTCTGTACTCAGGTGACCCCTGGTGTTGCTCTGGGGATCATAGGGAGTGATGGAGATTCAACCAGTCAGTTGCATTCAAGGCAAGCACCTTACCCTTGTACTATCTCTCGGGCCCCAATGTTATGCTTCTCCTTTGTTTCTGTTTTTGTTTTTTTTGGGGTCACACCCAGCAATGCTCAGGGATTTCTCTTGGCTCTGCACTCAGGAATCACCCTGGCAGTGCTCAGGGAACTATATGGGATGTTGGGAATTGAACCTGGGTTGTCCACATGTAAGGCAAATGCCCTACCCACTGTGCTATTGCTCAATCCCCAACATTATGTTTCTTGAGAAGAATCTCCACCATCCTTTGCCACCCCGCAAAGGGGAAACACAATTGGAAATGCCTGGTGCTGAGCCCACTTGCCATCTCCTAGAAATAAAATGTCTGAAAATTCCATGAGTCCTCATCCACATTCCAACATTAGTTTATTTGCTTATCTGCTGATTATGCCAGGAAAAGCAAAGTCATTGAAGACTTTCTCTTCAGGCAGAAGCAACTCAGAAAGCACCTGAAGCAAAATGAGTAGAAACCATCTTATTATCGATTATGGATTAAGATAAGTGACCCTCAATACAAGTGTATTTATGAAGGTCTGGAGATGTGGTTAGTGGTTCAAGTATGGGTTCTAAACCAATGCTTCTGAGTTCAGATCTTAACTGCCACTTAGCAGCTGTGTGGCCTTACATGATTTGATTTACATCTATGACTCTTTATTTCACTTTTGGTAATACAGGTATAATCATAACACTATCCCCAGTATTATTGTGAGATTTAAGAGGCAAGCTTGTATAAATGCATGGGCCCATGCATGCTCCTGACCCCTGCCTCCACAGGTCCTTGAACAATTATGCAAGAATGAAGGGTCACATGCTGTTCTGAGGGAGAGACCAGGGAAGGGCTGGTACTTGATTCTGGTTTCCAATAATTAAGAAAAAGAAAAAGGAAGAATGAAAGAAACAAGATTAAAAGCTCAAGGGCCTTCCAGGTATTGCCAAATAGTTGAAGGGATGGATGTTGGAAAATTGTTTGACTGAAACCCAATCAAAAAGAAAAGAAAATATAGCCATTGAGTTAGGGTGACACAATTTCAGGTAGTCATTAGATGCTGGGCTGGAGCGTTTGCCTTGCACATGGCCGACCCGGGTTCGATTCCTTCGTCCCTCTTGGAGAAACTGGCAAGCTACTGAGAGTATACCACCCACACGGCAGAGCCTGGCAAGCTCCCCTTGGTGTACTTGATATGCCAAAAACACTAACAACAAGTTTCACAATGAAGACATTACTGGTGCCCGCTCGAGCAAATCGATGAACAATGGGAGGACAGAGCTACAGTGCTGCAGATTTTATGCTATCACTTTATTATCCAGGGAATGGTGTTCTCTAAGAACAGTCCTCCAAAATGTATTCAGGAAAAGCAATTCCCCGGGCTGAAGGCACAAGTAATGCCTACTGGTTGGGTACAGGACTAAAGCACCCTTCCTCATGGCACAGAGAATAGAAGAACGTTCAGTGTATGTTGCATTGTTGTTAATTAATTTCTCAAGGGCTGCAGTAATCAAGAGTCTCTTTAATGTGTTTCAGCCTGCCTTTCATTAGGAGAATGAGTAGTCAATGTAAATGCAGTGCACTTAGAGACCTCAAAAATCATTCAGCGCTGCAGTAAGGAGGGGAGCTTCATGCTTGGTCTCCAAGGAGAAGAAAAAACCCACAAGAGCTTCTTTAATCACATGAAAGATGAGCGATTCAACCCAACAGCAGCAGAGACTCCCTGTAGCTTTTCAAAATATTATCATTCGGACCTGGCTGGCCCTTCACACTGGAACACTGTTTAAAGGTGCCAGGATCCATCCATATTTATATTCATCTCAGTAGGGAGCAGACTTCTGAGCTCATCAGGAAAGGCAAAAAGAAAGATTGCAGGGGAGCAATACAGAAATCCCCCAAAACACACCCTGAGAAAGTCTTGGCCGTTGTGCACTGGTGGAGATTGGTGGATGTGTAGCTTCTCTGATTCTCCAAGACCCATGTCATAGTTATATACCCTCCCCTGTGCTCCAACTTGACTTCCCCTGTGCAGGCAATTGAAATAGGGTCAGATCCCTCTGCACTGAAGACACTTGTGTGCTCTCCCTTTCACTAGTGAGGACCTCTTCTTTCCCAATTTGCCTACTGAAAGAATCTAGAAAGTTCAGCAAATGAAGCCTTATGCATTGCTCTCTGTTTGCATTTGTTATTGTGAGTCACTGCTCCCACTGGCAGCCATTAGGTCAGAGGGCTTGGAGGGCTTCTGTCCCTCAGGTTTTCCACACTGGGCTTCTGGACAGTAATGACTTTACAACTTATCACACCACCAGTCACTGCATCTTGGACTGGGACTCAAGCTCCTTCCTTCCTGCTTTCCCAGCCACAGCTCTGGACCACAGAGGTCAGTAATAGAAACTCTCTTAGAGTGTCACTGCTCGGGGAGGGGCCCAACTGGGTCTGCTTTTCCCACCTTCCTCAGACCAGTATGACATGCATCCAATGAGACATGAAAAATGGAAAAACTCCTGGACAGAAAAGGCAAATGCATATTTCAGTCACACAACACACCTGTGCTCCATTCCCCAGTCCTGCCCTCTCCCAGGGAACCTTGCACAGAAAATCCTTACAGTGACCCCGGCCCAATTTATCCGTTGAGTTCAATTTAACAATGTGCAAGCCAAGTGCTAGGGAGAGGACCTGTATCTAAGGTATTTCAACCCTTAGGGATCGTCCAGTCGAAGAGGAAGTGACATCCAGAAACAAATCCAGTAAGTGCTTAGCCACTCTGCCTAGGCTTCTTGCAGGGCATGAATGTGCACTTGGTTTTCAGGGACATGGACAGTGCCAAGGCACTGGGGAGCAGGTGACAATCCTGGTAGGGGCCTAGGACATGGGGAGCTGAGTGGAGCACACATTGCAATGGTCAGCATGGTACACTGTAAGCTCAGCACAGTATACAGTGATGCTCAGAGTGGCATAGAGTGAGGCTTAGCATAGCACATAGGTTGCTCAGCATGGTACACATAGACACTGAGCATGCCCACGAGCTTGCCTGAGGGAAAGTTGGCAGTCTGATGAACATGCGCTCTGGCACATTGGGCCATCAGGCTGCAGAGGGGACAGTCTGCAGTTTCAACCCAAGCACTAAATTTCTTAAACTTTTTCCACTTGAGACCCTTTTGGGTCTGAGAAATTTTTACAAGATCCCAGGTACATAGGTGTATAAAATAGATATTTAAACCAAACCTTTACTGATAAAAAGTCATAAAGAACTTCATCTTCAGACTGAGTTTTAGTATTTTTTTATAGTTGCACCCCTTCCCCCACCCTCAGTTACATGACCCTCAGTTTTAGAAGTCAGGTTCTAGAAGACCTTGTACAACAAGAGTTTGCATTTGTTTTCTTTTTCTAAAATACGGTCCACAGGGACAGATACAAGGCACTTGGCTTGCATGCAATCAGTCACTTTATCAGATCTGCGTTCAATCCTTGGCGTCACATATGGTTCCCTGAGCACTGACCAGGATTAGGTCCTGAGCACTGCTGGGTGTAGTCCCCGAAATATTTTAAATAAATAAATCAAATGCAATGCAATGCAATAAAATTAAAAGAGTCACACACAGCAGCACTGTATGTGAATGAGGGGAATGGTACTGTGATAGGCAACTACTAGGATTATACCTGAGGTTTTGAGGGGTCACCTGGCAGTGCTTAGGGGTCATGTGGTGCTAGGGATCAAATTCAGAGATTTTCTCATGCTATGCTCTACAGCTTGAATTATCTCCCCATTCCAAAAGTTTGAAGCAAAGAAATGGCAGTTTTATGTTGCTCAGCATTTTACAGTGGAACTATCCAGAGAATGCAAAAGAGTTGAACCGTGGAGAGTGCAGTTTTATATTCTGGTATTTTGAGGTGAAGTTCCCCAGCAAATAGTAGAACTAAGCTGCTCCTTTGTTGAAAAAATTTGATAACTGGATACCTGACATTGAGATACCCGGGTGAGAGTTCAAAGGGTGAAATGTTCCATCTCCACTATACTTTCTAATCTGTAAGTAGAGCTTTTGACTTTGATAGAGATGCTGTCCCTCTAAAAAGCTGTCCAGTTAACAAAAGTTTGCTTTATGCCCTCCTGCTCTTACCATCCTACGAGCAAGTGCCAGAGCCTGAAATGTGTCTCTGCACATAGGAGCACACAGTCCTATTGCGCACTTGTGGGTCTGCATCATAATATCACAACTTCTCAGATGCAACATGTCACAGTGTGTGTGGGGGGAGGAGGGCAGAAATCTTCGTTCCAGAGTTTTCCAGAAATGGGTCAAGGCTGGAATTCAAAAGGTGCTTATTCTAGTGCCTAGTTTTAAACCAGCGCTATGCTCACTCTATGATGTTTGTTACATTTAATGATTTTCCTGAAGATTGAGCATAACAATGGGTAAAGTGCTTACAAATACTGTGGTAAACCCTACAAAACTTCCCTGAGCTTTTATTTTTGGTAGGAATAGTCCAGCTGGAGAGTCAAGTTAATTCAGTCCCAGGGTAGGTAGAAAGTTATCTACTGTGAAAAATAATGTTAGCATTTTAAAAATATTGATTACTATGTCCTCATTTAACCCTGGCAGTATTAATGTTGCATATGTATGTTTTGGTCTCTACAAAGAATTTGAGGGCAGAAATCTTGTCAGATTACTCTCTACTCCTCACAGCATGTAACACTATTCCTTGTGCTTAATAGATGCTCAATAAATATATTTTGATTAAGAAGGAGCATCGTGAGTAGATTCTCTAAGTGACTATTTGAGTGTTAATTACTGTAGTACTCGTCTGATGATATCTGCTACACAGCTCTTTTCTCTGCTACCACTTCTAGCCTCAGTAAAAGGAGCAGTATAAGGGCACCAGGGCAGGAGAATAAACCCCAAATACTGACAATCATGCAGACTGACCGGTTTGCATACTCTAGCCTGGCATCATGTCTCTCCCTCACAGTGGGGCACTAGCAAAACCCTTGACCTTCCTTGACCTCCAGTCCCAAGGAAAGATACAGCCCCAGTTCCCCTGGTTGTTGTTTAATCGTGCTAAGTTGCAAATTACTTCTTCAAAGTTCAGGAGAAGCACTGGACAGAAGGCCGCCTTTCCAGGTCACCCACAGCAAGTTGGGGCAAATGGGCCTGGCTGCATCCTCCCGTACAAATAATAGGCCATTCATTCTGGGGAGAGAAATGAATCAGCAAGCCCAACAGCTGCCAGTTGGGCAGCACATTTCAAACAACCAATTAGTAAGAGTCCCACAAGTTGATGTGAGCAAATCCAGGCACCTCTCCCTGCAAAAAATAGAAGAAAGATATCTTTGGAGAAAATGAAGCCCTTTCACCTTCCATGGCATTGTTTCATTCCAAGGACCGAGTTTTGTTTTTCTTTATTTCTCTCAGACTTCCTGTGACTTCCCAGATGAAAAATGAGGCCAAATTACTGAAATCTTCTGATAAAGGAAACGAATCCAAGTCCAGGGAAAGACATTTGCTGCCTTTTCAGAGCACATCACTCAGGCTGTCTTATAAGAAAAATAAAAGTCAGGAGTTGAAGATAGTCATTATTTCAATTAGCAATTGACTTGGATGTCAAAGGTATCACTTCACTTATCACTTATTGTCCCGTTGTTCATTGATTTGCTTGAGCAGGTGTCAGTAACGTCTCCATTCATCCCAGTTGTGTGCTACCTTAGCCCAATGGCACTCTCGGTAGCTTGCCGGGCTCTCCAAGAGGGGTGTCGAAGGTAATGAGGAATAAAGATGCTGGAGCTGACCAGCAACACACTACATATGCTTCTCTTTTCTGTTCTAGTTAGGGAGCAAATAAACACAGGGGCTTTCTCTCCCCAGGAGAGTGAATCCCAAGTCAGTTCTCACTGCCTGAAGAAGTGACAACATGAGCTTAAGGATAGCACAGAACTGAGATGTCAACAGTGTTCAGTCCCCTGTGGGTCCAGCACTGTTCTGGGAGCACCATGAGCTGTGTAGAAAATGGAAAGCTACAAGGTTGTTTGCTTGTGTTTAGAACAAATATTGATTGAAACGATCATTAAACGATCCTTCTGGTCTTATTTCTGAACCGAAACAGAGACATTCCAAGGAGCTGGAGTATTCTTATTCAACATTTTCTTAAACATTCTTTTGATTTTTCAATGCATGCATTTTTGGAATGGGAGAAAGGAGAAGAGAAGGGATGAGAGATAGAGAGACTACAAAGGTCACCTTGTTCTGGGAAGACTTTGACCAGTCTGAGCTAAGAAGGCAGAAAAGACGAGGCAGTTGATAATAGTCTTTGTGCATTTGAAGCACATTTGAAGTTTCTGCTTTGAATAATGCCCTTCAGTGCTATCTGCAAAGTCTATTACTAAGGCAAAAACCGACAGTACTTCAAGGAGTAATTGACAAATCTGTGATCAGAGTAGGAAACTGAACATATTTTTTTCCCTCAGTAATTGACAGATCAAACAGTCCAAAATAGAAAAGTTTAAAAGATTTTGAACAATATGATTAACAAACTTGATATAAAAGCCTTATATGGAGTACGACCCTCAACCCTTGGAGAATGCATGCTTTTTCTGCAATCATATACTTTGTTCATAAAAAGTGATGGTGAATTAGGTCACAAAGTAAATATCAAAGCTCAACGGATGTCAAAGTATCTGTCTTATTAGACTAACACAATTAAAAATTATAGCAGAAAAGGCTCTATACGTTGAGAAATTTAAAAGCATACTACTTGAAAATGTGCTCTTGCAGTAACGACAGAAGATTGTAGTTGCCAGGGCTGGAAGGAGAGAGGAACATGGAGCAACTGTTTAAGGAGCATGGGGCTTTCTCTTGGGGTAATGAAGATGTGTTGGAACTTGACCACGGTGGTGTTTGCACAGTACTGTGAATGCGCTAAATTGTACCCTTCATTGTGGTTAGCTTTATGTTATGTGAATATTACTTCAATATTTTTTTAAAAAAACATGCTGGTCTGAGAGACAGCTTATTGGGCTTTGTGTTCAGGAAGCCCAGGCTTGATCTCTAGCACTTCATGGTTGCCCCTCTTCCCCCCATGCCCCACCTCCACACCGCTGGGAAGCCACCCCGAGCACAGAGCTAGGAGTAGCCCTGAGTACTGTCTGATGTGGCTCCCACAAAAAAAATCACAAAGAAAGTGCTGATTATCTTTGTATTTAAATCCTAATCTTCAGATACATTGCTTATGGTATGTAAAACTTTTTTCAAGATTAAACACTTAAGGATATGCAAATTCTTTGTGTATCTTCAATGCCTTTATTATATTTTGAATATATTACTTCATAGCTCACATGTCAAAGGCCATACTTTAAATTATATATACATATATATACATATATATATAAAAACAACCAAACAAGAATGACACTAAACTCAAAATTTTGCAGTATACCGTGAAACCCTGATGGGGAAGAGGATGATGGCGATATGTTCTCCAAGGTCCTTAGGAATGATAGAGCTTTCTTGTTCATTTTGAAAAAAAGAAAGTTTTAAAAATTAATAGCAAAGAAGAAATAGCTAAGAGGACGAAGAACCTCCGGCTCCGGGCACTTCTCTTTGATTGCACTGTTCTTCCTGCATTAACATATGCCTCAGAGACCTGGGCCCTACATAAACAGGATGAGAATGCTATACGGGTCTCCCAAAGAGGAATTGAAAGAGCTATGCTTGGAATATCACGTTTCACTCAAATGAGAGAAAGAATCTGGAGTTCCGACATCCGTCGACGATCAAGAATCAGGGACGCTGTCTCATTTGCCAAGGTGTCAAAAATCAGATGGGCTGGTCACGTAATGAGATTTAAAGATGACCGCTGGACTAGAGCTGTTACCGACTGGATTCCACGGGGTGTCAAAAGACCGCGTGGCTGCCCACCTACCAGATGGTCAGACTTCTTCATCAAGATCATGAACGATCGGTTTGAGGCTCTTCATGTTCCCAGAGCGAACAGATGCTATTGGGCTACACTGGCACGCGACAGGGATGAATGGAGACGTTACTGGTGCCCGCTTGAGCAACTCGACGACTAATGGGAAGTTAAGTGATTAAGTGAATAGGTTAAGCATCTAACAGAAAAAGCTAGAAAGAAACAACAGAATGTTCCTAAAGAAAGTATAAAGAAGAGAATAATCTTAAGGAAACACACAACAGGTATAATAAAGATAATCAATCAAAACAAATATTAAGTTTTGGAACAGCATGAAAAAGAACTGAAAATACTAAATTAGTAGATAAACGTATATATAAAGAATTTCCTAGGAGAATTATTGGCTAAATATAAAGTTATTAACTGGGTAGTTGAAGAGGCACAAAGAGAACGCTAACGTATAAACATTCTATTTAATAAGCAGTTCTCAGGGCCAGAGAGAGCTTTGCCTCACATGTGATTGATCTAGGTTCCATCCCCAGCACCATATATATTTCCCCAAGCTTTTCCAAAAAGTAATCACTGAGCAAAGCCAGGTGTGACCCTCACATTACATCCCCCTCTTAATAATAATAATAATTAATATATAATTTTTGTTTGGAGGGCCACACCCAACCATACTCAGGGCTTTCTTCTGGCTCTGACCCCAGGGATCACTCATGTGGGGGATTGGGACCATATGGGGTACTGGGGATCAAACCTGGGTCAGCTAAATGCAAGGCAAGTGCCCTATCCACTGTACTATTGCTTCATCCTGGTAATAAATTTTAAAAAGAAGAAAAAGAATGGCCAGAAATACTGAAAGGAAGAGATTAAAATGCTTAAACTTAGAGATTTTGCCTGTACTGCCTGCAGAGCTAAACTCTGGTGCCAAAAGAAAGTGCTGCTGGCCAGGATGGAATCAAGTGTCTGGATGAAGGGGTGAGGCATCTTGCAAGTTTCTGGTAATCTGCTCATTGGATCCACAGCTGTTTGGGAAGTAATTGCCACTAAAAGGTGAGGAAGGAGGTGGGGAAGGCTGGAGTGACATAGGAACCAGCACCCGGGAGGGATATGAGCCAGAACACCTCCCTTCTGCTCCTACTGCCTTCCACTCTCCCCAGATCCCTGATGGAAGCTTGGCAGAAGCAGCTGGCAAAGCAGAAGGTGATTCCCAGGGCTGTGCTCTAGCACCCCAGAGCAAATCATCCGAGGCAGTCTTGGAGTTGGGAGATGAAAATGTATTGACTGATTTCCTCACCCCTCAATGCGCACCTTTGTTTCTGATGCTTTCCAGTTTGGGGAAAGGAGGCAGGAGAAGAAGAGAAAATCCTTGTTGAATGGGAACCTTTGTGAGAGCACTTTGCTCTTTCTGGTTCTGGTGGGTTTGGAAGTATATCCTTTCTCTCCCAGAGTGCTTTCATGTGAGCATTGTTACTACTTTTAACACTACTTTGTTAGTCCAGCTCTGTTGACTGAGTGAATACATTGCTCTCTGGAAGTTGCTTCTTAGTCTCCATTTCATGTCAAATGAAAACAGTACCACCTGTAGACGCCAGTGTCATGAAGCCTCTTTATGTCTCCCACTGGCCTGACTGTACTTGAGACTATCTATCTATGGTGATGCCAAGCCAGTTCTTTTGTGCATATCTGACTGTAAGCGAGCCAAGCAAATACTCCCAAATGCTTTGCCTAACGAAATCTTGGGGAATGCAAGTCAATGCAAGCCCTGAAGACTTCACTCCATCGCCGAAACAGCAGGCAACCTGGTTCTTCTATATTCTTTTTTTTCCCTTTTTGGGTTACACCCAGCGATACACAGGGGTCACTTCTGACTCTGCACTCAGGAATTACCCTTGATGGTGCTCAGGGGACCATATGGGATGCTGGGAATCGAACCCAGGTCAACCACATGCAAGGCAAACACTCTACCCGCTGTGCTATTGCTCCAGTCCTTCTTCTATATTCTTATGTAGGAGCCAGACGTGGTCCACACAACTTCCCTGGCTGTAAGGAACACACACTCTCCAAATGGGAATAGGAAAGCCTCTTCTCAATCAGCTCAAAACATACCAATAAGATATTTCAAAGAAAATAGAAAAATCTCCATCAAATTCTAAATCATTTACATGCTTGAGGTTACGGAGTTTTTGGTATCAAGTAACTAAATCCTGGTATTTCCTTCAGAAAGCTTCTCTTGGCTTAACATCTCTCTTGAGAAATTTCTGTCTTTAAAAAAAATCCTCTTCCTAGCTGACTGTAATGAGGACACACATATAGTTACATTTGGTTCAGTGCTTGCAGATATGTTCACCGGGGAGTGGGGAGTCACACAGCTGCATGGGCTGTTTGCATGCTTTCAGTTGCTATGCTTACCCAAGATTGCTCATTTTATAGTGGTGCTAGTGATCCTTGAGGACAGTGCCTTCACATACTGCCCAGCACTCACGGGGCAGTGCCAGGGATGGAATTTGAGGTCTCAAAAAGATACTGTCAAGTTAGACAGTTAGAGAGTTCGGGGCGGGCGGGCGGCGGTGGCGGGGCCGGTGGCATGAGCCGCGCGGCCGGCGGAGCGCGGGAGCCGGAGCCGAGAGGGGGTCATGGCCAGCACCGTGGAGAAGATGGGCTAACATAAAAATGTTTACTGCAAGGCTGAAGAGAACTCACTTAACCAGAATGAATACTTTGCACTAAGAAGTCCTGGGTTCAGGAGGTAAAGTTCTTAAGGGTCTTGCACGTAGCCAACCCAGGTTCTATCCCTGGAAATAGATATGGTCCCCTGAACCTTCCAGGAGTGATCCCTAAGCAAGGAGTAAGGACTAAGCCCTGAGCGTCATCATGTTTTCCACCCCTCAAAGAAAACAAAACAAGAAATTTCTGAGTTCAGTCCCTAGCCCCTTGTGCTCCCCTGAACACCAACCAGGAGTTACTCGCTGAACATTGAGCCAGGAGTTATTCCTGAGCTCTGGGGTTAGTATAACTGCTGGGTATAGCCTAAAACTAAAAAAACCTTAATTCAATTCATTAACAGATTAGAAAAGAAAAGCCACTTAATTATTTCAACAAGTGCAGTGTGGGGCAGGAAAGATAGACAGAGATTAAGGCTCTTGCCTTGCATGCAACCAACCCCAGTTCAAACCCCCGGCACCATATATATTCTCCTGAGCACCACCAGGAGTGATCCCTGAGCACAGAACCAGGAGTAATCACTGAGCACCACAGGGTATGGCCCAACCTCAACGCTCTAATTAAAAAAAGCAAAAGAAACATTTGAAAAGAGCAACTGAACTTGTGATAGAAATTCTAAAAATTATAAATAATAAGATAAACTTTGTGGAGGGTTGGTGGATCTCCCAAGCAGTACCTGGAAGGCCTGCGGGAGAGATTCCAGTGATTCTTGGTCAACCAGACTGGAGGTTCCATTATTGGGCCCTGAGAGGGGATGTTCCTGCCCTGTGTCTTCAGAGACTTCCCAGGAGGTGCTTGGTATCCTTCAGGGCCACAAACCTGGCCACGTGCATGGCATGCCCCTTAAGTTCTGTATTAACTCTCTTCCCCCACAAGAAACCCTTATGACAGCTATCCCTCTTAATGGGAAAGCTTATAAGCATTTCTTTTTAATGCCAAGATCATGATGCTCAACATCATCATACTTTTTTTCATAATTCTAGTGATTCTCATTGGTAAAAATTGAAAAAGTCCAGAAACATACAAATTGGAAAGGGAAGAATGAAATATGGGCTAGAGCGATAGCACAGCGGTAGGGCATTTGCCTTGCACGCAGCCAACATGGCCGACCCGAGTTCGATTCCTCCGCCCCTCTCGGAGAGCCCGGCAAGCTACCGAGAGTATCTCGCCCGCATGGCACAGCCTGGCAAGCTCCCCGTGACGTATTCGATATGCCAAACACAGTAACAACAAAGTCTTCAATGGAGACGTTACTGGGCCAGCTCGAGCAGGGATTACCTGTGAAGGTTATCCAAGAGAATCGATAATCAGGTCATCAACATTGACAAGGGAATTGAAGGGCCAGGACTACAGTACAAGGGTTAAGGCATGGAGGTAAGACAGAAGTGGGTGGAATGAAGGCAAGTCCTATACTGATCACTTACTTCAGCCCATCATCAAATCTTTCAGTTTTCTTCTTAGAACATAGTTTCTGTGTCAACAGAATTTCTTTTTGTTCTAGACTTGAAGTCAGTCACTATGACTCTTCTGCAGATGTATAATGGCACTGTTTGTCCAAGATCACAGCCACATCTGCCAGATCTCTGTCATCCCCACCTCCAGGCCAACTAGACACACATGGACATTTCAGGACCAGCGGCTGGTCATGAAGAGACCAGTGATATAGTGGCAATAAATGGGAACTAAGTATTAAAACCAGAAATAGTTACCACTTCAAAGGCATCCTTTCATGGTTTTGTCTGTGGGGACACAGCAGGTTCCTCAAATTAAATTAATAAGGACACAGAGATGCAAAAGCTTCAGTGCTGACTGCACTCAGCACACTGTGCTGGGCAGGAAAAATAGGGCGGAGCAGAGGCCCTGGGTGGAATGGCACTATCTGATCAGTCACTATAGGCCGTAGACCTTATGTTCCTTGTGCTGAGGGACACTTTTGACTCAGAACAAAAGCACTCTGCAGGAGAGCTCACGGCTTGCTGGGGCTCTCCCTACAGCGTGTCTGCCTTCCCACTGGGACCCGTTCATGGCTACCTGAACCTCCAGGCTCCCTGAGGATGGTGGGGTTAGAAAGCTTTGTGTTGTTTCTAGCAAAATGGGAATTTTCTGGTGCCCTCGAGGTGGGTTCTTGGGTAGCAAGAACAATCCAGAGGTTAAACTTGCTATTAAAAATTAATTTGCGGGACTGGAGCAATAGCACAGTGGGTAGGGCATTTGCCTTGCACACAGCTGACCCTAGTTCGATTCCCAGCATCCCATATGGTCCCCCGAGCACTGCCAGGAGTGATTCCTGAGTGCAAAGCCAGGAGTAACCCCTGAGCATCACCGGGTATGACCCAAAAAGCAAAAAAAAAATTAATTTGCTAGACTTACAGACTTTTAAAAAAATTAACTTTCCTGACACTTTAAGTTCTGCATCAAATTTTATTGTTCTTTGAATAGTACATGCAGCCTGTCATCAGTTTAGAGACCAGTTTATGGGCCTTTGAATGTGTGATCTAATTTCTAAACTTAGCCAACACCTTGAGCATTTTAAATTATATTTATAAATCAATGCATTGTTTCTTTTAAACATTATCACATCAATGTGTTTTCCTCTGTTATGATTTTTTGGTTTGGGAGCTACTTCTTGCTCTGAAATGAGGGGGGACCTGTGGCGAGTGGGAGTAAAGCTGGGGTTCCCACTTGCAAAGCATGTGCTCAAGCCTTTCGGATTATCTTCCTAGACCATTTCACTGTTTCTATAGGACACACATAACTGAACAAACAAAACTTTTCTGTGTACTTAAATAACAGAGATCACTAATAAATAAAAACTACAAGTGAGGATTAACCTTAACTTCTTTGAAATGATGATGCACAACCATTGTGTTTTTTATTTTAATTTTTTAACCACAAACTGGGTGACTTAACAAAAATCATGTTCTACCACAATTCTGGAGGCTGGAAATCTGGACTCCAGGTATCAGCATGTTCCTCTGGAAGCTAGAGAGGGGAGGAGAATGCTTCGCGCCTTCCATGGCTGGTGTCTGCTGACACTCATCAGCTTCTTTGGTTTGTGGACACATCCCATTTCCAACCTCTATCTTTACAACTCCTTGTCCTCTGTCTTCTTTGTCTTGGGCTTACATGAACAATTTACACTGAATTTTGGATTCCTTGACTAATCCAGGATGATTTTCTTACAAGGGTTTAAGTTTCATTATATCTGCAAAGGTTCCTTTTTCAAATAAGGTAACATGTACAGGTTCCAGGGATTTTTGACCTGGACATATCTCTGGGGGTCCACCACCATGGCCATTATACCCATGACAAAGCTGACATTAGAGTGAACTGTGGCAATGTCAGAGGGGCAGCTGGGATCCTTTCTAGTAGAACTGCTGCAAGGGAATACTAATTGCATTTCTAGAAAATCTATCAATGCCTTTTAAAAAAGGTTGCCTCACAGTTCATGTCCTTGAGTTCACATTCTACTTTTACAAAATGTCTTCATATTCTCCAGAACTTTGTGCTGAAACTAGACTTCCTACTTCACTTGATTAGCCTTTTCCTTTATTTATTTTTTTATTTTTTATTTTTATTTTTATGTAGGAGTACTGCTGTTTATTCAGCCACTGATTAGGCTGGGCTGGAGTGATATCACTGCAGTAGGGTGTTTGCCTTGCATGCAGCCAGCCTGGCTGAGCTGGGTTCGACTCCTCTGCCCCTCTCGGAGAGTCTGGCAAGCTACCGAGAGTATCTCACCCACAGAGCAAAGCCTGGCAAGCTCCCCATGTCGTATTCATTATGTCAAACACAGTAACAACGAGTCTCAAAATATAGACATTACTGGGCCCACTCAAGCAAATTGATGAACAACAGGAGGACAGTGACAGCGATTAGGCTGATTGAATTGTGCATGAACTCCGCCTTATTATTTTTTCCCATTTTTTATAATTTTATTTATTGAATCACCATGAGAGCAGTTACAAAGCTTTCGGGATTAAGTCTCGGTCATACAATGAAACATCCATACCTTCACCAGTGCCCATTCTCCACCACGAATATCCCCAGTATACCCCCATCCCATACCCTCCCCCTACCTGTGGGGCAGATGATTTCCAAATTACTCTCTCTATACTTTGATTACATTCAACATTTCAACAACACACCCACCATTATTATTTGGGATTTTACCCCAACACTCGGATCTGCCGAAAAGGCAACAGTAGACAATTTGTTTTCTATTACTGATTATGAATAACATATGATGTCATGTGGCTGCAGTAGTGGACGTGCGAGTTTAAAACTCTGAAATTTTAACAATTAGGGGAAAAGGCAGCTCAGATAGAAAAGGGAGCATCAAATAAAGGGTATTGGGAAGATCCTCCCAGGATGGGAGAAGCATGCTGAAAGTAGACTATAGACCAAACATGATTGCCACTCAATGCCTCTTTTGCAAACACAACACCCAAAAGAAGAGAGAGAACAAAAGGGAATGCCCTGCCACAGAGGCAAGGTGAAATGGGGAAGATATGGGGTGGGAGGGATACTGGGATCCATGGTGGTGGAAAATGGGCACTGGTGGAGGGGTGGGTATTTGATCATTGTATAATTGAAACCCAAGCAAAATATTTGTAAGTCTACAATTGTACCTCATGGTGTTTCACTAATAAAAATTAAAAAAAAGAAATTTTAACAATTAACAATTAAATCTGAAGGGATTTCTTGCCAAAACCTGCTGGGTTCCGAGATTTGCTCCTGAGTCTCTGGGATCAAGGAAGTACCTTGATCTGGAGTCAGAGAGGCCATTCATGGGCAGTGACTCACAGTCTCGCTGCGGTGGGGAGGAAAGGGCTGGTTCCACCCCCATCCCATGAGGCCCCGTGTGTCTCATCACTGTGGGCCTGAACCTGACTGTCCAGTGGCCTCTGGAAGATGGTGGCCACCGAGCCACCTAACGGGGAGCAGGCAGAGGGACAGCACCCTTTCCCTCTGGGGGTGGCCTGATGACAGTAACCTATTGCACAGTCCAGATGCATTTCTGCCAAAAGCCACTGGGTTTTGAGATTTGTTTCTCAGTCTCTGGGATCATGGCCGTTAAGTAGCTTCATCAGGAGCCAGAGCAGCCATTTGTGGGTGGCGACTCAGGGTCTCGTTGAGACGGGGAGGAAAGGGCCAGCTCCACCTTCATACTGTGAGGCCCTGCGTGTCTCATCACTGCGGGCCCAAACCTAACTGTCCAATGGCCTCTGGAAGATGGTGGCCACCGAGCTGCCTAGGGGGAGGAGGTGGAGGGACAACACCTTTTCCTCCCTTGGGTGGCCCCGCAACAGTAACCTACTGCATGGTCTGCACGCATTTCTGCCAAAAGCCGCTGGGTTTCGAGATTTGTTTCTGAGTCTCTAGGATCATGGCCGTTAAGTAGCTTGATAAGGAGCCAGAGAGGCTGTTCGTGGGCAGCAACTTGGGGTCTCGTTGGGACAGGGAGGAAAGGGCCAGCTCCACCCCCATCCCATGAGGCCCCACGTGTCTTGTTACTGCAGGCCCAAACCTGACTGTTCAGTGGCCTCTGGAGGATGACGGCCACCGGGACACCAGGGGGAACGTGCCAAGGCCCGAAACCTATTCCCATCTGGGGTGGCCCAGCTCTGGTAGCCTACTGCAGGGACCGGACTCTTTTCTGTCAAAAGCTGTTGGGTTTCAAGATTTGTTTCTGAGTCTCTGGGATCATGGCTGTTAAGCAGTTCAATCAGGAACCAGAGAGGCCATGCCTTCAATTATATAGCAGAGCTGGAGGTGGTTTGTGGGTGTGTCTCCCACATACCTAACTTTTGGCCTCTTACTTTCTTGGTTGGAGCGATAGCACAGCGGGTAGGGCGTTCACCTTACACGCGGCCAACATGGCCGACCCGAATTCGATTCCTCCTCGGAGAGCCCGGCAAGCTACCGAGAGTATTCGATATGCCAGACACAGTAACAACAAAGTCTCCAATGGAGACGTTACCGGGCCCGCTCGAGCAAATCGATGATCAACGGGAGGGCCTTTACCTTTACCTTTACTTTCTTGGTAAACTTTGCCCCAAGGTTTTTCGGTCTGGCTAAAGGCACAGCAGCAATTTTGGCGTATCTGGAAGTCTGAAGGCACTATGAGGCTGCTGATGCACTAGCCTCACAGGGCCTTTTCATTTATTTATTGATATCTGATACACAAACATATACATTCTAAGTTTTCTTAAATCAATTTCAATTTGACAGTATTCTGGATTCGTTTCACATTCTTCTAATTTTCTAGAATGATCAATTCATATGTTTATCGAAAT
The DNA here is from genome assembly GCF_029834395.1 of Sorex fumeus. Taxonomy (NCBI): domain Eukaryota; kingdom Metazoa; phylum Chordata; class Mammalia; order Eulipotyphla; family Soricidae; genus Sorex; species Sorex fumeus. Next base: position 16,988,019 of record NW_026606104.1, on the reverse strand, counting down.
GTTATCCAGTTTAATTTGAGTTTCTCTCTTATGATTTTGCCCAACTATTGGTAACACTTCTGAAATCTTCAAATGCTAGTATCAAACAGTTGGGTAGGAATTCTCTTAGCACTGGAAAAATTGTTAAATGATTGATTAAAAAGAACAAATTCTGCCAGTAGATCTTTACTTAGAGAAGAAGAATTGCAACATGGTTAAAAGAAAAAGACTTTTCTACAAGCATGTGGCTTGGAAAAATCACTAATCTTCTTGAGTTGTTACATTTTGTTTATAAAATAAAGGTAACACCATTCCAAGTTACATTTTTGGGTTGGGGGAAAAGAAAATGATGGTGCTTCTCATGATAACTAGTCTATAACAAACATAAAAGATATGTTTGTAATTAGAATACTAGAATTTTTTTATGTCTGGTAGTTGTTAAGAAGAGTGTTTTCACGTTCCTTTAGGGACTAGTTGGACATAAATTGAGTAGATAGAAATATTCCTTAACAGATGTTTCCTCCTGCATTTTATATATTCATTTATTTTTGTTTATATTAAAATATTTCCTGACCACCTATTATCTTCCAGGTCCTGTTATAAGTGCTCAAAATAGATCACTGAATCAAATGGCAATAATTTCTACCTCCTGGGGCTTAAGTTTTAGTGTGTATGTATGGGGAGCTTTATAAAGGGTGATGAATAAATAAGCAATAGGAGGTGGAGTTATAGCATATGAACAGTGTACATAGGATATACAGATCGCATTAAGAAAGAGCTGTTTTTTTTTATTATTTTTTAAAATTTTAAAAAATTTTTTGCTTTTTGGGTCACACCTGGTGATGCACAGGGGTTACTCCTAGTTCTGCACTCAGGAGTTACTCCTGGCAGTGCTCAGGGGACCATATGGGATGCTGGGAATTGAACCCGGGTCGGCTATATGCAAGGCAAATGCCCTACCCGCTGTGCTATCTCTCTAGTCCCAAACAAGAGCTGTTTAAGTAAAGACTTAATAGAGGTGAGGAAGCAGGATACACACAGACATGGAGAGACTAAGGCTATTTAAGGCTAAGGAATCAACAGTGCAAGGTTACTGAGGTTAGAGAATTCCTGTTATGTTCAAGAATAGGCAAGAATGAGGGGCATCTGGGATGGTGTGGGTCAGGGGGATGTAGAACAAGAAAAGGCAGAGAGGTCATGAGATGTACTATCAAGGTCACCGACATTACTAAGATGGAAGACCATTGCAAAATTAAAAGCAGAGGAATGATTTGACTTGGAATTTTATTGTTGCTGTTATTATTATTATTTTGGATTTGGGGTCATCCTGAGCGGTGCTCAAGGTTTAATCTTCATTCTGTGCTTACGGATCACTTCTGGCAGTGCTCGGGGTACCATTATAGGGTTCTGTGGATTGAGCTCAGGTTGGCTGAGTGCAGGGCAAGCACCCTGCTCACTATATTATTTATCTAGGCCAATTGACTTGACGTTTAAAAGGAATACTTGGGCCGCAGGGTGGACAATTTTCTATGAGAGAAAAGGTGAAAGTATAAGCACCCATGAGAGAGTGGGCAGGAATCGAGCCAAGAAATGAAGATGGCACTGGAGCTAATGAGAAATCATCAGATACTACTATTATGCTGAAACATAAGGGCAATTGGTTGATATATTGTATGTGGGATATGAAGAAAAGAGAATTGAAGTCTTTCTAAAGAGTTTCGACTTGAGCAACCTACCATCAAATGAAATGGGGAGGGTTATAAGAACATGTTTGGGGTGGATAGGGCTTGCAACTCAAGAGAAATTTTATTTCTTTACTTTTATTTTTAATTTAGGGGAATTGGTTTTCTTTCTTGTTTGTTTTTATTGTCTAAGTGACACAGTTATGATAGTGTTAAAGCCTATGGCATTGATGCCCAATATTACTACATCCCAACACTAGCAAAGTATCTAAGAACTCCTGCCATTTCCCCATGTCACTTCTGGTCCTGTCTTCTCAAAAGGAATTTTCTCTACCAGTTTAGTTTCAAAGAAAATAAGAGGTCTTACTTGGAGATAAAAATCTGGGAGTTGTCAGCAAATAGTATATATTATATGGATGGTATTTAGAGCCACGTGACTTGATGTGGTGACCAAGGGAGTTGAAAATAGACAGAAAAGAAAATTGGATCAGTGCACAGCTCTCTAGCATTAATTAGGAAGCCAATGAGAAGAATGAAACCAGAGAAAGGGCAGTCAAGAGAATGTGCTGTCTTGAAAGCTGAGGAGCTGCACCCCCAGTCTCCACACAATTTGGGGGAAGTCCTGTCTCTGACATTGAGACTTTCATTGGTTCCGGGCACCCTAATATAGCTCCCACGGTTTGCCTAAGCATTTCCCCTGACTAAAGAGCTTGAGCCTTTCTGCATAGATTTCCGGGGGAAGAGTCAAACGAATTTTAAACAATTAAAAATAATAAAGGAAATAAAAAGCAAGAAATAGGACTCGGGATTGCAGTAATAATTTTGTAAAAGCATGCCTGTTACTTATTTACATGATACACATAAAATGAGCACAGTACAAGGCAAATGTCCTTGTCGTCATTGACTTTTAGGAGAACTCCCCTAGGTCCCATAGCAAAAGTGTATTTTATTCCATACCCTGCAGTTTGTGCAACAGCAATCCAAATGGCAGTTTACGGTAATCATAAATCTGGTCATACATTGTGGGCAGAGTTCACAACCAGTGAATACATAGCTCTTTTCCTTTCCTTTCCTTTCCTTTCCTTTCCTTTCCTTTCCTTTCCTTTCCTTTCCTTTCCTTTCCTTTCCTTTCCTTTCCTTTCCTTTCCTTTCCTCTCCTCTCCTCTCCTCTCCTCTCCTCTCCTCTCCTCTCCTCTCCTCTCCTCTCCTCTCCTCTCCTCTCCTCTCCTCTCTTCCCCTCCCCTTCCCTCCCCTCCCCTCCCCTCCCCTCCCTCCCCTCCTCTCCTCTCCTGTTCCCCCTTCCTCTCCCCTCCCATCCCCTCCCCCTCTCCTCCCCTACACTCCTCTTCTCTCCTCTCTCCTCCCTTCCCCCCGTCCCCTCCTCTTCTCTCCTCTCCCCTCCGTCCCTTCTCCTCCCCTCCCCTCCTCTCCTCTCCCCTCCCCTCCCTTTCCCTCCCTTCCCCTCCTCTGTCCCCCTCCCCTCCCCCCCTCTTTTCTCCTCTCTTTCCACATCCTCCATGCCAAAGATAAAACCCAGGGGTTCTATATACAAGGCAAATAATATACCACTGAGCTATATTTCTGACCCTTGTTGCTCCTTTCTTGTACCATGAATACCTGCCAGAAGCACCTTAATCACAAATGTGAGTTCTTTTGGATCTCAGTGTCCACCTGATATCCCTCAGGATCTTTCTTAGAATTGAGTGTACAGTGTGGCTCATGGCAGACCCTTTATAAAATTTTGTTTATTTAATGAATAAATAAGGAGACTGAATTATGAAAGACTTATTTGTCAGAAACTGAACTCAGACAAGCAAAACAAAGTCATAAACTGCCTTTTAGTGGCCTGAGAGATACGACAGTGCACAGAGCACTTGCCTCACACATGGCAAACAAGAGTTCAATCCCAGCATCACATATGATCCCCCAGCCTACCAGAAATGATTCCTGAGCACAGAGCAAGATGTATACACTGAGCATGGCCAGGTGTGACTCCCAAACCAACCAAGCAACCAATCCAAACAACAAAAAATAGCTTTTTATGATAATTGCATGTGTTTTAATTGCGTTTATATTTTTTAATTCCATAATATAAAGAGGCAAAAGCTTCCACTTCCACAAAATTTCCACTCCAGAGCAATCGAGAAGGTACTCTCTACCCAACTTGAAACACAAATGTTTCCAAAAGGAGGGGGGAGAGAGAGAGAGAGAGAGAGAGAGAGAGAGAGAGAGTATAGCAGGTAAGACACATACCTTGTACACTACAGATCTGGGTTTCATCCATGGCAACACATATAGTCTCCAAGAGTGACTCTGCACAATGCCAAATGTGGTCCTAAAGCATATTTAGGTGTTTGCACATATATGTGTATATATGTGTGTATGTGTGTATGGACACTACCTCCACTACCTTCACTACCCAGCCACCGCCACACTCCAGGATGCTTTCTGGACCCGCGCGGCCACTCTGGCCGAGACTCACGCACGACTGAAGCCCCACAGAACAAGATAAGCGGAACTCTGAGACCTTGGACTCCAGGCTCAATGGACCCAGGGACAGAGATTCTCTGCTTGCTCCCACCAACAACAGGTGGTGAAGGGATTAAAATCAGGAGCCCCACCCTACCCTGCCCTGTCTGCTTCCACCAACCACCAGAGACCCAGGGATTGGATTGCCCACAGAAGACCCACCCTACCCCTACCAGGACCAGATAAATACCCCACTGGCAGACCTCCACTACCCAGACACCGCCACACTCCAGGACGCGTTGCATGACACATTATAAGACACTAAATACCCATCTTCCGGAATTGCCGTACAGTATTTGATAGGGTTCAAATATGGTACCACTTACAAGGGTGATTAGAGGTCACCCCAAAAGCCTCTATCCCTCTCGGAAAGCCTGGCAAGCTACCTAGAGTATTCCGCCCGCACTGCAGAGCCTCGCAAGCTATCCATTGTCTATTTGATATGCCAAAACCAGTAATTACAATGGGTCTCATTCCCCTGACCCTGAAGGGTTCACCAATATGGCAGCATTGAGAAGGATGAGAAAGGAGAGGCCAATAAAATCTCAAGGCCGAACTAGGCTGCCACAACGAAGGAATACAAAACTGATCGTCTGAGGGCTGGAGTGATAGCACAGCGGGTAGGGCGTTTGCCTTGCACGCGGCCGACCCGGGTTCAATTCCCAGCATCCCATATGGTCCCCTGAGCACCGCCAGGAGTAATACCTGAGTGCAGAGCCAGGAGTAACCCCTGTGCATTGCCAGGTGTGACCCAAAAAGAAAAAAAAATGATCGTCTGTACTTTCAATGCGCGTACGCTACCATCAGATGCATCCATCGAGGACCTGATGGTACAAGCACGAAAGATCAAGTACGACATCATTGGTCTGACCGAGACAAGAAGGCACCAATCTCATCATGCTGTTTTTGACACTGAAGAAGAATTTTTCCTCGGACCATGCAATAAAAGAGGTGTCAGAGGCGTCGGTGTCCTTGTCAACACAAACTTGGCCATTAGCATTGATTCATTCGAATGCCTAACAACCCGAATCGGATGTTTACATTTGAATAGATGTGGCTCACTGACAGCAGTTTCTGTCTTCGTTGTCTACGCACCAACATTTAATTATGATGAAGGAGAAATTGAGAAGTTCTACATGGAGCTGGAGAAGTTCTATAAAGAAGACCACACCTTCTACAAGATCATTATGGGTGATTTTAATGCCAAGATAGGACCAAGAAGATCAGCCAAAGAACTTGACATCGGGACCCATGGCCTAGAATGGAACGAACAGGGTGAGAGACTGTCTGAGTTCCTCATGTCGACCAAGACCATCCATGGTAACTCACAGTTCCAGAAGGCCAAATCTAAACGTGGGTCGTGGGAGTCTCCCGGTGAACGATTCCACAACGAAATAGACCACATCATATTCAATCGACAGTTTTGCCCGACCGATGTCGCTGTTGTCCCAAAATTCCAAACAGGATCAGCCACCGTCTCCTTCGTGCAAAATTCTATTTCACAGAGCGGGGAGAAAGGGCTGCAAAGTTTAAAAAGAGAACTCCCAGAATGACCACCAACTGGGAGCTCTTTGGCACTATTGCGGCAACATGGGAAGGGGCCATTGTTGACAACATTGACGAGGAATACAATCGACTGGTTCAGCACCTCCATTACTGTGCAAGGAACGCCAAGAGAGAGATAGCCACAAAAAAACGCCTGTCTTCGAAAACTCTTGAGTTTATTCGCCAACGTGGTTTGGCGCATGCCTCAGGCAACTGCAAGTGAACATCCGAGCTCACAAAGCAGTGCAGAGATGCAATCAAGGAAGACCTCAAAGAGAGAAGAGCCGAAGTGCTGGTAGATGCGGCAGAAGCAGGGAAAAGTATTCGTAACACCCGCCTGTCCTTCGCCAACTACAAGACCAAGATGACTGCCCTCTGACATCCTGATGGATCTATCACATCTTCCAGAACTGTAATGGAGAAGATTATCCATGACTTCTACTCAAATCTTTTCGATAACCATGTCCACTTACCGACATACCAAATTCCACAGGATGGGTATGTCGTTCCCAATGTTCTCCCTTCCGAAATCCAACACGCCATTTCGTCAGTAAAGAAATGAAGAGCACCTGGCCCAGACAAGGTCAGACCTGAACACCTGAAGAATCTGCTGTCAGTACTCATCAATACTCTGGCTCGGCTCTTCACACGCTACCTGTCTGAATGCAAGGTTCCATCCCAATGGAAAACCAGCAGGACTGTACTACTGTACAAGAAGGCAGACATCCATGACATTGGCAACTATTGCCCGATCTGCCTATTGTCTGTCATCTACAAGTTGTTCACTCGAGTCATCCTTCATGCGGCACAAATGCTGGCCGACTTCGACCGTGAGTGTGGAAAGGTCGGACTACAGTTGAATCTTACGAGGACAATGTTTATGAGAAATAGCATTCCTGATGCCCCATTCACTCTCAACGGAGCAACCATCTCCAAATGCAACAGCTATGTGTACCTAGGTCGAGAAGTCAACATGACAAATGACCTGGCACCAGAGCTGCGCAGGAGGAAGAGAGCGGCTTGGAACGCCTTCAAGAGCGTCGAAGAAATAGCTAAGAGGACGAAGAACCTCCGGTTCCGGGCACATCTCTTTGATTCCACTGTTCTTCCTGCATTAACATACGCCTCAGAGACCTGGGCCCTACGCAAACAGGATGAGAACGCTATTCGGGTCCCCCAAAGAAGAATAGAAAGAGCTATGCTTGGAATATCACGTTTCACTCAAATGAGAGAAAGAATCTGGAGTTCTGACCTCCGTCGATGATCAAGAATCACGGACGCTGTCTCATTTGCCAAGGTGTCAAAAATCAGATGGACTGGTCATGTAATGAGATTTAAAGACAACCACTGGACTAGAGCTGTTACCGACTGGATTCCACGGGACGTCAGAAGCGTGGCCACCCACCTACCAGATGGTCAGACTTCTTCATCAAGATCATGAACGATTGGTTTGAGGCTATTTGTGTTCCTAGAGCGAACAGACACCATTGGGCTACACTAGCACGCGACAGGGACAAATGGAGACATTACTGGCACCCGCTTGAGCAAATCGACGATTAACGGGAAGTCAAGTGATCAAGTGATCAAGTGATGTGTGCATGTACATATATCTATACATTTCTTCTTCTTCTATTTTTTATTTTGCATTTTGGGTCACACCTAGCAATGCTCAGAGCTTAGTGCTGGCTCTGCACTCAGAAATTACTCCTGGCAGTGCTCGGAGGACAATATGAGATGCCAGGGATCAAACCTGCATCAGCTTCGTGCAAGGCAAACGCCCCTCCTGCTGTACTATCACTCCGGCCCAATATGTATATATTTTCCAAAAGAACAGGTAGTCAGAGAAAGGGGTGCGTCATGGTCAGAAGAACTTTCTAGTCAAGTCCCCAAGAGGACAGATGCTATTTTCTTTCTTTTTTTTTTCTTTTTGGGTCACACCCAGCGATTTTCAGGGGTTATTTCTGGCTCTGCCCTCAGGAGTTACTCCTGGTGGTGGTTGGGGAATCATATGGGACGCCGGGGATCGAACTCAGGTCGGCTGTGTGCAAGGCAAATGCCCTACCAGCTGTGCTATCCCTCCAGCCCCACTATTTTATTTTTCATATTTATCTTTTTACTACCATTTCAGGATTATTATTTTCTGTACTCTGAGAGTACAAAAAAATAAAGTAAAGCCAAACAAAAACCTCAGTTAGAAGCCAAGCAAACTGCTCTCTTCACTGAGTATACCACACAGGTGCCTAGGAGAAGCACTATTACTGGCCTAAGAGGCTTAAAATAGTTAGTCTGAAAACCAATCAAAAGGACCATTTCCATCAGCGGATGTCTTATTAGATGTATAATCAAGGGTCTACCTAGGGCCTCTTTCTGTGGGGGAAGCAGGAAAAATAAAGATTCATTTTGTCAGCATGTTCTAGTTTTTCATATGATTCTTTGCTGTCTCCAGAATTTTTTTCCAGCACTCAAGCAGTCAGCTATAAAATTGATTGGTTTGAAAGTCAAATAAAATAAAACACAGTAGCCTACTTTATCATTTACTACCAGCTATTTATTATGAGCAGTGCTGTGTTGGGATATCGACCCTGAGATTAAAGCCTGAGAAATATAGATTCTGAGATTCTGCGGACACATAAAGCTCCCCAGCCACGGTGACAGATGATAATGAGATTATACTCAGAGGCTATCTTTTATCTCAATGGAACCCAACAGCTCTCATTTTTTAAAAATAATGAATTGTGCAAACAATGCAGGGAACATTTGCTTAGCAGTCCTGCAAAGCTCCTTTCTCATACATTGTCGTAGGCTGGCGGGTTGCCCTGCTGTCTGGTCGCTGAAGACAGACACTCCCCCAGTTCATTTATTTTGGGGTTGTTGAATCATTTGTTCTATCATTTACTTCAGCCAACATGGCCAGGGGAGGCAGCCTTTCCCCCTGTATATTCCTTGCATTTATCATCTTTTTTTCCATTTCCTGGTCCTTGTCCCCACTCTGCCCAGCCAGAAGCTCGTCTGCATCTCCAAAAGCAACACTTGTTCTTCCAACACACGGTTCAAATCCATAGCTTTCCCAAACTCTTTAGAGAAACTGGTCTATATCCAGATTCTGGTTTTCCTGTTTATTAGTAATGGAACCAAAGTTATCTGATATTATTTGAGTCTCCACTTATACATTACAAAGTGAGGTTAAAATTCCCTCCCAAAGTCTTACATAATTCTTACCTCATTCCTATTAAATATATAAAGTGAAAAGCACCATTCCTGACCTCTACTTGACTCTCAGTCATCTCAATTTCTTTGACAGCCTTTTCTCAGCTTTAGATTTACAGCTCACACCTTGGCAATTAAACAGACATTGAATTTTTCTCTGCAGGATGTCCAGGACCTCAAGCTCTTCTGTAAACTTTTACTTTTTAAAAAATCCATGGTCCTGATCCCTTATAGCTCATGCAATCATGTCCGTCTTCCTTCAAATCATCTTGACTCATCACTGCTTTCAGCTAAGGATCTATGACACTCATTAACTGATAAGATAGTTGGAAGGGGTGAACACATGACCATCATTATGTCCTCCATCTCCCTGCGTTCACCTTGCCCTTGCCCTGTTGTGGAATGCTATTCCTGTTGCTGTCAAACACCAGACCCTCCACCTCTAACCTCGTGCCCATTCCTAATAGCAATTATCACTTCTCTCTGGGGTTTCCTTTATCCCCTCTTTACGGGATCATTCCCACTGGCAACTAATGTACAATAATACCTCCTACTGACCTATTCCCCTCAAGTTAGTGTCCATTTCTATGATCCCTTTTTAGGAAAAGTAATTCAACAGCAATTTAAAAATAACTAGTCATCACTATCTCCTCCTAATCTCTCTTGAGCCTTCACTCTCACTCTCCCTATCTCAACCCTGCAAATCAGACTCTCATTCCCAGTATTTCACAAGCAGCTATGTCAAGGTCACTAAGAACTTTCAAGGCCTAAAAAACAGGTGAATTCTCCAGTCTTATGTTGTAGCATTTGACACAACTAATGACTTTGGTCTCCCCTAAATCTTTACTCTCTTCTTATATCACCTGAACTGAGTCCTCAATTTCGTCACTTCAAACATTGCATATCCATAGGATCAAGTTCTTGGACCTGATAACCTCTTTCTGCACTACCTGTCCCTATAACTAAGTCTAGTCTTGTAGCTTTAAGTGTCATTTATTTAATGAATGATATTTAAATAGTGCTAGTGAGTTTAAAGTTATTATCTTTAGCTTGGACCTCCCCCTGAGCTGTAGATATGTTATCCATTTTAATCACACCTCCATCTGGTTGTGTCTGAAACAACTCTACAATTATTTCTTTTGTAGTTTTTTTGTAGTAAAACTCTAGAAATTGCTTTCATATATATCTCTAGGTAGTATCCAACACACCAGCAAATCCTCCATCTCTTTCTCTCCTCCCCCCCCCCCCCCACACACACACTTTTAGGGAGGTTGAAGAGATACTACAGGTTAAGGCATATGCCTCGCATCTCGGCTCTAATTCGATCCCCGGCACCATATGGTCAAAAAAATTGCTGAGAGGGTGTAGCTCTCAGTACAGCTTCAGAGCCAGGTATTACTGTCACTGAAGGGTTTGAGCAGCACCACAGTCTTCAGTCTTTACATTCAACCATGGGTCCTATCTGGCCTAGAATTGCCAGTGGGAACACCCTAGGTCTTCTGAACACTGCCTGGGAGATCACCAGAGTGTTCAATATTGTAGATTATGTATACCTATAAGTTTAAGTTACTAAATAGAACTCCACCTGTAACACTATTACATGTATCCATCACCCAGTACTGTTCAAAGTACTTGACATATAATTGATTTAATCTCCACATCAAGTCTATGAGGCGGAATTGCGATGTCCATTTTATAAGTGAAATACTGAAAGCCCAGAAGGTCCTCCCAACATCACAGCACTAGTAAGTGAAATAGTTAAGACTCATATCTAGGCAATTCAGTTCCAAAGTTCACATGTTTCACCATAGTGTTTCACACTTATCACATGCTTGAATGTTTACATTGTTTACAAGTTTCCATATTATAATTTGCATTGTTTAGTGACCTTTGCCTATAAATTCTTTTCCTAATTTAGAATAATTTCTTGAGCTTACAATCTTCGAAGTTGAATTGCTCAAAGCACATAACCATTCTTAAACTCAAATGGTTAATCTATTTAGTTAACACAGGCTCTTTGAAATATAAAGTTAAACACAGTCATTAGAAAATACTTTCAGTGTAGTGAAGAAAGCTCTAAAGAGTTTAGTTAATAAGTTTAATCCTTTGTTTAGTCTTTTAAATACTCATTCACTGTTGTGGACTTCAGTTTTCCTTATTTGTAAAATAAAGGTAACTTTTTCATTAATGTTTGCCTCATCTGAATAGAAAAAGCAGGTTTTTATTTCTAGTGAAAGAAGAAACTTCACTAGTATTTTTTTTCTAAAAAGACCAAAAATCCTAAACTTTAGATCTATAAGCATTACACTCTAGAAAGAAATTTATTCACTGAATCTATTAAGAACCAAGGGAAACTCAATTTTGACTCTTTTTTATTTTTATGTTTTTGGGTCACACTCAGTGATGCTCAGGGGTTACTCCTGACTTTGCACTCAAGAATCACTCCTAGCGGTGCTCAGGGAACCATATGGGATGCTAGGAATCGAACTGGGTTGGCTGCGAGCAAGGCAAACGCCTTACCCACTGTACTATTGCTCCAGACCCTCAATTTTGACATCACAACCTTGGTTTTACACACTTAATTTGTGCCATTCATGATTCTTTTAAAGCCTCTTCTATTGACCAGTTGGAGCTGATGAAGAGATTGATAGTGCTCTAGTTGCTGTAGTTGTATATTAGTTGTGACTGCAAGAATTTTATTTCATGTGCTTTAATCTCAACCTGGATAGCACCTGATTCAATAATTAAAAATCACTATGTGCTTATGTTAATTTTGGTCTTATTTCCATTCTGGCTCCAGAATATCCACATACTATTATGTGAGACATGTAATCACATGTGCCGACATTTTAGTTTTTAGGGAAATCACAGCCCATATTCTACAACTAGTTTTATTTTTTTCTATCTGCAATCTATAGAAAAAAGTATTGGGGGTATGGTGCCACCAGCAGGTCAATCTGTACCTGTGAGGCGAGTGCATCAGCAGCCTGATGGCGCCTTCAGACTTCCAGATATCCCAAAGTTGCTGCTGTGCCTTTGGCCACACCCCAAAAATTTGAGGCAAAGTTTACCAAGAAAGTAAATGGCCAAAAGTTAGGTATGTGGGAAACACACCAACAAACCATCTCTGGCTCAGCTATCTAATTGGAGGCATGACCTCTCTGATCCTGATTGAACAGCTTAACGGCCATGATCCCAGAGACTCAGAAACAAATCTCGAAACCCAGTGGCTTTTGGCAGAAATGCATCCGGTCCCTGTAGTAGATTACTGGTGTTGGGCAAACCCAGGTGGGAATAGGTTTCGTGCCTTGGCCTGTTCCCCCCGGCAGCCCAGTGGCTGCCATCCTTCAGAGGCCACTGGACAGTCAGGTTTGGGCCCCCAGTGACGAGACATGCAGGGCCTCATGGGATGGGGGTGGGGCTGGTCCTGTCCTCCCCACCCCAACAAGACCCCAAGTCATCACCCATGAACAGCCTCTCTGGGTCCTGATCAAGCTACTTAACAGCCATGATCCCAGAGACTCAGAAACAAATCTCGAAACCAGTGGCTATTTATTTTATTTTATTTTATTTCTTAAATTCTTTTAGTAAAACACCATGAGGTACAGTTGTAGACTTACAAATTTTTGTGCTTGGGTTTCAGTTATACAATGATCATGTACCCATCACTCTACCAGTGCCCATTCTCCATCACCACCAGTCCCAGCATCCCTCCCTCTCCCCATCCCCCATCCCACCCTACCTCTGTGGCAGGGCATTCCCTTTTGTTATCTTTCTCCTTTTGAGTGCTGTGGTTTGCAAAAGAGACATTGAGTGGCAATATTGTTCGGTCTATAGTCTACTCTCATCACGCATTTCCCATCCTGAGAGGAAACTCCCCACACCCATTATTTCGTGCTCCCTTCTCTATCTGATCTGCCTCTTCCCCTAGCGTGTGTAGCTGTCCCCAAAGCCATGGAGTAATCCTCCTGGTACTTATCTTGGCTATTCTTGGGTGTTAGTCTCCTATTTTGTTACTTTATGTTCCCCAGATGAATGCAATCTTTCTGTCTGTCCCTTTCTTTCTGAATCATTTCACTTAGCATGATACTTTCCATGTAGTACCACTTGTATATGAATTTCATGACTTCATCTTTTCTAACAGCTGCATAGTACTCCATTGTGTAGATGTACCAAAGTTTCTTTAACCAGTCATCTGTTCTTGGGCACTCAGGTTTTTTCCAGATTCTAGCTATTGTAAAGAGTCCTGCAATGAAATAACAAGTGCAGATGTCACTTCGGCTATACTTTTTTGCCTCTCTGGGATATATTCCCAGGAGTGGTATTGCTGGATCAAATGGAAGCTCAATTTCTAATTTTTTGAGGATTGTCCATAATGTTTTCCAAAAGGGCTGAACCAGTCGGCATTCCCACCAGCAGTGAAGGAGAGTCCCTTTTTTGCCACATCCGCACCAACATCAGTTGCTTTTGTTCTTTTGGATGTGGGCCAGTCTCTGTGGTGTGAAATGATATCTCATTGTTGTTTTGATCTGCATCTCCCTGATGATTAATGATGTATAACATTTTCTCATGTGCCTTTTAGCCATTTGGATTTCTTCTTTGAGAAAGTTTCATTTTGTCGCCCCATTTTTTGACGGGGTTGGTAGTTTTCTTCTTGCGGAGTTCAATCAATATTTTGTATATCCTTGATATCAACGTCTTGTTAGATGTGTATTCGGAGAATATCCTTTCCTATTCTGTAGACTGTCTTTGTATTTTGGTCACTGTTTCTTTTGAGGTGCAGAAGCTTCTTAGTTTAAGATAGTTTCACTTGTTTATTTCTGTTTTCACTTGCTCGGCCAGTGGCGTGACATCTTTGAAGATACCATTAGCTTCAATGTCATGGAGGGTTTTGCAAACTTTGTCTTCAATGTACCTTATGGATTCCGGTCTGATGTTGAGTTCTTTAATCCATTTTGATCTTACTTTTGTACTTGGTGTTAGAGACAGATCTGAGCCCACTTTTTTGCATGTAGCTGTCCAGTTTTGCCAGCATAATTTGTTAAAGAGGCTTTCCTTGCTCCACTTCACATTTCTTACCCCCTTATCGAAGATTAGATGATCATATGCTTGGGGGGAGATGTCAGTATATTCGACCCTGTTCCATTGGTCTGCAGCTCTGCCTTTGCTCCAGTACCATGCTGTTTTAATTATTACTGCTTTGTAGTGGAGTTTGAAGTTAGGGAGGTTGATTCCTCCCATTTTCTTTTTCCCCAGAATTGCTTTAGCTATTCGTGGGGGCTTATTGTTCCATATAAATTTCAGGAGTGTTTGCTCCATTTCTTTGAAAAATCTCATGGGTATCATAATAGGGATCACACTGAATTTGTACAGTGCTTTGGAAAGTATTTCCGCTTTGACAATGTTAATTCTCCCGATCCATGAACAGGGGATATTTTTCCATTTCCTGGTGTCATCCTTTGTTTCCTGAAGTAGTGTTTTGTAGTTTTCTCTATACAGGTCCTTTACTTCCTCAGTTAAGCTGATTCCTAGGCACTATTGTGAATGGGATTGTTTTCTTCATGACACTTTCTTCTCTTTCACAATTTGCGTATAGGAAAGCCATGGACTTTTGGGTATTGATTTTATAGCCTGCAACTTTACTATACAAGTCTATTGTTTCTAGGAGTTTCTTGGTAGAGGTTTTAGGGTTCTCTAATTATAGTATCATATCATCTGCGAATAGTGAGAGCTTGATTTCTTCCTTTCCTACCTGGATGCCCTTAATATCTTTTTCTTGCCTAATCGCTATTGCAAGTACTTCCAGTACTATATTGAACAGCAGTGGAGAGAGTGGACATCCTTGTCTCGTCCCTGATCTTAGAGGGAAGGATCTCAGTTTTTCCCCATTGAGGATGATGCTTGCTTTAGGCTTGTGGTAGATGGCTTTAACTATATTGAGGAAAATCCCCTCTATCCCCATTTTGGTGAGGGTTTTCATCATAAAAGGGTGCTGGATCTTGTCAAATGATTTCTCTGCATCTATTGATATGATCATATGATTTTTATCTTTTCTTTTGTTGATATGATGGATTATGTTGATTATTTCTGAATGTTAAACCATCCTTGCATCCCCGGGATGAATCCCACTTGGTCATGGTGTATGATCTTTTTGATGAGTTGTTGAATTCTATTTGCTAGTATTTTGTTGAGAATTTTCGCATCCGTGTTCATCAGGAATATAGGCCTGTAGTTTTCTTCTCTTGTGGTGTCTTTGTTTCCTTTTGGTGTTAGAGAGATATGGGCTTCATAGAAAGTGTTCGGTAGAGTTTCTGTTTTTTCAATTTTCTGGAAAAGCTTGAGAAGGACTGGCAGTAGGTCCTCTTTAAATGTTTGGAAAAATTCGCTAGTGAATCCATCTGGACCTGGGCTTTTGTTTTTGGGAAGACTTTTGATTACAGTTTCAATTTTCTTGATGTTAATAGGTTTATTCAGATACTCTAGATCTTCTTCATTCAGCTTTGGGAGATGATAGGAATCCAGGAATTTATCCATTTCTTCTAGGTCCTCTTGATTCGTGGCTTACAGACTTTCAAAGTAGTCTCTGATGATCTTTTGAATTTCTTTGGTTTCTGTTGTGATATCTCCCTTCTCATTTCTGATTCGGTTTATTAGGGTTCTCTCTCTCTTTCTGTTTCTTTGTGAGTGTTACCAGTGCTTTATCTATCTTGTTTATTTTCTCAAAGAACCAGCTCTTGGTTTCATTGATCTTTCAGATTATTTCTTTGGTTTCCATGTCATTGATTTCTGCTATAAGTTTTATAATCTTTTTCCTTCTGCCTGATTTGGGCTCTTTCTGTTTATCCTTTTCTAAGGTCTTGAGCTGTGAAGTCAAGTTGTCTATGTGCATCCTTTCTTCCGTCCTGAGAAATGCTTGCAGAGCTATAAATTTTCCCCTTAATACAGCCTTCGCTACATCCCATAAGTTCTGGTAGCTTGTGTCTTCATTCTCATTTGTTTCCAGGTATTGTTTAATTTTGTCCTTGACTTCCTTCCTGACCCACTCATTGTTCAGCATTGAGTTGTTTAATTTCCAGGTGTTTTATTTGGTTCTCCGTGTCTGTGTGTGATTCACTTCTATCCTCAGTGCACCATGGTGTGAAAAGATGGTTGATACTATTTCTATCTTCCTGATTCTATTGAGGTGTGTTTTGTGGCCTAAAACATGGTCTATTTTGGAAAATGTTCCATGCACACTGGAGAAGAATGTGTATTCTTTCTTTTTGGGATGTAAAGCTCTATATAGGTCTATAAACCCTTTCTCTTCTATTTCTTCTTTCAAAGCCAATATTTCCTTGTTGAGTTTTGTTCTTGTTGATCTATCCAGAGGTGATAAGGTGGATGTTGAAGTCTCCAGCTACTGTTCTGTTGTTAGCAATGTCCTCCTTAAAATTTGTTAGTGGTTGTTTTAAATATTTACCTGTTCCCTCATTAGGTGCGTATACATTTAAGAGTGTGATTTCTTCCTGTTGTACGTATCCCTTGATGAATAGAAAATGGCCTTCACTGTCCCTTCTAATCTTTTTCAACCTGAAATTGATGTTGTTAGATACTAGTATGGCCACCCCAGCTTTTTGAGTGAGCTGTTTGCTTGCCTTGCAGGATTGTTTTCCATCCTTTGACTTTGAGTCTGTGTTTGCTCTGACTGTTGAGATGAGTTTCTTATAGGCAGAAAAATGTTGGGTTCTGTTTCTGAATCCATTTTGCTACTCTGTGTTTCTTAATTGGTGAATTTAGACCATTGACATTGAGAGATATTATTGTTATGGGGTTTTGTGTCATCTTTCTGTAAGGGTCTGTTGTGCTTGTAGGGTTTGTCTTATCTTATAGTAGCCTTTATAGCCCTTGTTTTAGGTTTGGTTTTGAGTCTATGAAGTTCCTGAGCTGCTGTTTATCTAGAAAATAGTGTACTGTTCCTTCGATTTTGAGTGAGAGTTTAGCTGAATAGAGTATTCTTGGTGAAGCATTCATTTCAGTGAGTTTTTTCACTATATCCCACCATTGCTTTCAGGCTTGGAGGATTTCTTCTGATAGGTCTGCTGTGAATCTAAGGGGTGCTCCTTTGTATGTGACTTCCTTCTTTGCCCTTGCTGCTTGCAGTATTGTATCTCTATCGGCGGCATCTATCATTCTAACTATGATATGTCTTGGAGTGTTTTTGTTAGGGTCTCTTTTAGCTGGCACCCTTCGGGCTCCTTGAATCTGAATGGCTGCATTGTCGACTTCTGGGAATTTTTCAGCAATGATTTATTTGACCATGGCTTTTTCATTGGGATTGTTTCCCTGAGCTTCTGGGACTCCTATGATTCTAATGTTGTTCCTCTTGGAATCATCTCCTAGGACTCTGATTCGCTCTTGAGCTATTTTGAAGTCTCTTGCCATTGTTGTTGCCTGTTGGCTTGATGCAGCTGATCTTCCAGCTCACTGATTCTTTCTTCAGCTGTGGTCATTCCACTTTTGAGGGCACAGACTGAATTTTTTATTTCATCTATGGAATCTATGATTTGTGACATTTCTGTGTGTAGCTTTCCAATTTCTGCTCTCATTTCTTCCTGTATTTTCTTGATTGTGTGATCCATTGTTTCTTTCATGTCCTCTTTCTATTTACTGGATATCTGTCTGACTGTTTCACTGAGTTCATTGAACATCCTCATGACTTCATACCTGAATTCTTTGTCAGAGAGGTCCCTTAGGTGAGTAGCACCTACTGAGGCTTCTGGACTCTTTACATCGTCCTCTCCATGTGGTGGGGATTTGCGTTGTTTCTTTATGTTGGTGTGTAGGTATAGAAACTGTGGTGTCACACTAGCTGTTTTGGTATAGTAAAATATCTGCGGCTGCGTGAGCCTTGGCCCGCCTAAAATTAAGCCACGCCCACTTCTACCGAAGCCACGTCCCTTCTGAAGAGGCCATGCCTCACAGGAACGAGGTGTGTGTGTGAGGGGTGAAGGGTGGGTTGGGAAGAAGAACAGCGGACCAGCGTTAACCTAGTGGCTTTTGGCAGAAATGCGTCCGGACCCCACAGTACGTTACTGTCACCTGGCCACCCCAGGGGGGAAATGGTGTTGTCCCTCCTCCTGCTCCCCCTTGACGGCTCAGTGGCTGTCATCCTCCAAAGGCCATTGGACAGTCAGGCTTGGGCCTGCAGTGACGAAACTTGTTGGGCCTCACAGGATCGGGGCTGGGGGAGCCGGGCTTGTTCTCCCCACCCCATGAGACCCCAAGTCATCACCCACGAATGGCCTCTCTGGCTCCTGATCAAGCTGCTTATTGGCCTTGACCCAGAGACTCAGGAGCAAATCTCGAAACTCAGTGGCTTTTAGCAGAAATGCATCTGGACCCTGCAGTAGGTTACTGTCGCCGGGCCACCCCAAGGGGGAAAGGGTGTTGTCCCTCTGCCTGCTCCCTCTTGGCAGCTCAGTGGCCATCATCCTCCAGAGGCCATTGGACAGTCATGTCTGGGCCTGCAGTGATGAAAATTGTTGGGCCTCATGGGATGGGGGTGGAGCCGGGTTGGAGTCGGGCCTGTCCTCCCCACCCCAACGAGACCCCAAGTGATCGCCCACGAACGGCCTCTCTGGCCCCTGATAAAGCTGCTTAACAGCCATGATTCCAGAGACTCAGAAACAAATCTCGAAGCCCAGTGGCTTTTGGCAGAAATGTGTCTGGACCCTGCACTAGTTTACTGTCGCCGGGCCACTCCGGGGGGAAAGGGTGCTGTCCTTCCGCCTGCGTCCCCCTGGCAGCTCGGTGGCTGTCATCTTCCAGATGCCATTGGACAGTCAGGCTTGGGCCCACAGTGCTGAAACTTGTTGGGCCTCATGGGATGGGGGTGGAGCCAGTCCTGGTCTCCCCGTCCCAATGAGACCCCCACGTCATCACCCACGAATGGCCTCTCTGTCTCTTGATCAAGCTGCTCAACGGCCATGATCCCAGAGACTCAGGAGCAAATCTCGAAACCCAGTGGCTTTTGGCAGAAATCCCTCCAGATTTAAGTGTTAAAAAATTGGAATTTCAAAATCACGTGGCCCTACTGCAGCCATGCAACATCATATGTTATTCATAACCAGCAATAGAACACAAATTATTTATTGTTGCCTCTCCAGCAGATCTGAGTGTTGGGGTAAAATCTCAAATAATAATGGTGGGTCTGGTGTCGAAATATTGAATGTGATCAAAATAGAGAGAAAGTAATGTGGAAATCATCTGCTCCACAGGTAGGGGGAGGGTGTGGGATGGGAGTATACTGGGGTTTTTGGTGGTGGAGAATGGACACTGGTGAAGGTATGGGTGTTTCATTGTATGACCGAAACTTAGACCCGAAAGCTTTATAACTGCTCTCACGGTGATTCAATAAATAAAATTACAAAAAATGAAAAAAAAGTAAGGTGGAGTTCATGCACAATTCAATCAGCTAATCAGTGGCTGAATAAATAGCAGTACTCCTACATTTAAAAAAAAGTATAGGACCTGTAGTTCATAAAGAGGAACGTCTTCAAAGTCAAGAAGACCCCTCCCCTTCCATTTTTTCTTCTCTCTGTGCTGGATCCTTTGTTGACTTTGGTTATGTCATTGGTCCCTTCTCTGTTCTCACCTGATGTCTAAAATGTTGGAGGTGAGAACTGTGATTCCCAGAACATAAAACCAGCAAAAATCTAAGTTTATATTCTGCCAATGGCTCACAAATGAGGGATGAAACTAGCAAAAGGTAAACAGCAGACATTTCTTTAGCAGCAGTTCTGATGCTTTTCAGTAGCCCCTGGATAGCCTGCCACATATCACTTTATTAGGTGAGAGTTTCCAGAAGTTCCTGGAAAGTGAGGTAACAATTACCTGAAAGTTAGCAGCAAAACTGAAAGTTAACTATGTGCTTCCCTTTCCTTTGCTACTCTAACCTTCCACGTGTTATCTTAGCACCAGTGATTGATTTTAAGTATCCTAGTACCCTACTCTTTCAAAAGCCCACTTGCTCTTTTCTAGCTGAACACTGACTGAAAAGTCCCAGCTCTTAATTTATTCAGATCTACAGTCAGATGTCCACCTCCCCAAGAGTAACACAGGTGTCGTTTACATGATCCACTCCAAATCTCCAACCCATAAATTATAAAATGATTGCTTTTCACCCCAAGAACCCATTGATATATTTTTTGGGAAAAGGGTTGTAGAATTCTTTATCATCAATCATAGTATAATTGTGGCATTAGAAAAAGCTACAACTTCATTAGTGCTGAGAGAAGGATTCCAAGGATGGTTATATCAATATCCATCATTCTTAGTATTTGCCACTGCCAGTACTTAATTTCTCTTGGATTTTTGATGCATATATTTATTTTATTGTTAATTTTATCAGACAAGGACTTTTTGTTGTTCCCTGGCATCTAAGAAATGTTCAAAGATGTTGACTGAATTATAAGTGATAAGTGATAAGTGCACAGTTTTCTATTTATATTGATAGCATAAATAGCAGATCACATATTTTGAACTTCAGTTCATGTTGGGTTGGAGTGACAGCACAGAGGGTAGGGGTTTGCCTTGCGGATGGCCGATCCAGGTTTAATTCTTCCATCCCTCTCGGAGAGCCCAGCAAGCTACCAAGAATATCTTGCCTGCACGTCTCCATGATGTATTTGACATGCCAAAAACAGTAACAACAAGTCTCACAATTTGTTGTGAGACGTTACTGGTGCCCGCTTGAGTGAATCGATGAACAACAGGAGGACAGTGCTACAGTTCATGTTAGCATGAGTAAGCAGAGCATCAAGTCTGTATTGATGATGGATTTACAAAGACACAATACACACTTGCCTTAATCTCAAAGATTTTAGATGGTGTCCCAAGGTGATTCTAATGCGCACTAAAACCTAAAAACCACAGAAATAAAAGAAAACAGAGCTCCCTTTCTTTTAAAACCCAGATGTAAGTAGTAAAAGCCAAGGAATCCAAAGTCTTAAGAGCTCTTTTCAAGACTGACATCAGGAGATGATCTGTAGAAATATCGAATTGTGGAACTGAATAACTTCTTCTATAGCATTTCCTTTGAGCCCCTCATTTAGAAGATCAGCAATCCTACCCAGAGTTTCATAGCAGTGATGGGCAGAACTGGAACCAGAATCTAGGTATTCTGAATTTCAATCTAGCGTTTTTTTTATGCTGCTTGTCTGGAACACTGTGTGAGTGATGAACTAAACTCCTCTCATTCCACTTTTCCTTGTCTAGGTGCTAAACTCTACCAATGATCAGGTATCCTTTCGCTGTTCTTTCCTGAATCTGAAATATTCGAGGTGAGAACTATAGTTTCCAGAATACAAAACTAACAATGATCTAAGCTTAGATTCTGTACCAGTCACACTGTAGATATACATATGCATCAGTGCACTTTTGGGGCAGAGAGTCCTAACACAATTAGCATAATAAGTAGTTTTCAAATAGATGCAAGGAAAGGATCCCATTTTCAAACATGAACAAAGATATAACAAGGGTTTGTGACAGGAAACCACCTGGCCCTTTTCCTTCAGCAAAACTTTAGGCTCAAAGAACATGATGGTTCTAATCTCAATAATAACTTTAACATAATGCAGCTTATGGAGTTTTGAATTGGGAAAACTTAAAATTGCTAAAAGAGAAATATTTCATAAAGTTTTGCTGCATAAAACTGCATCCTTCTAAAAAGCTCTCCAAAACTACACATTCTAATGCTGACTGCCCAGAGAACAGAAAACTGTGCTCATGGCTGGCACATGGAGCTGCCACATGGCACAGTACATTGTTGAATGCCCTAAAATTTCACATATGATTCCAATGACCACTTCACTATAATTCATACAATAAACCTTTAGCACAGAAGTTGTGAATGATGAAATAATTTGGACCCATAACTGCTTCTATTAGTGGTTTACCACCTGTTAATTTAAGAGAGCACACTCAAATCAGCACTGGAAATGATGCTGTGAACATATAATACAGCATTAAGGCAAAACAAAAATAATCCCCCTCTACACAGCTATAGAATCTCTCATTTAATCTTAACTCTCAGTAAGAATGAGTCTTTTATTACGAACATTTAAAATTATGTGATATGTTCAGAAGAGCATCTTGCATAAAATACAGCTTCCCTCATTTAAAAAACTCTTCATGTCTCTAAGTGATTCACTTTAATCCCACCTTCTACCTCTGAAATACAATAGTGGGAAACTAGCAAGAGCCCCAGGGGTTTCCAATTTAGTATCATATTTAGGGATCCAAGACACTATAATTCACTGGTAAGCATCCCTAAAGTCATATCTATTTTTCCATGTATTAAATTCTTTTTGAATAACGGGCCTTTAAAAAGCCCATATTATTGGCTGCATCATTGTGTGGAATATTTGGTTATTTTCACTCCAGTTTCTAATAGAGCTTGAGTTATCACTAAATCACCTTCATGAGTGTCATCATAGGGCTTGTCTTCTTCACACCTCTTCAGTCAATTAAAATTATGGAGTAAACAGTATCCTTTATGCCCCCATTCATGAATGATTAGAGAATGAATGAAATAACACAAACACTTTCAATTCCATGAGGAAACTGGCTTACTCATATAGCACATCCTCTTGCCACTGTAGGGTGGCACCAGCTAATCAACAGGCCTGCTTCCAACTCTGCAGCTGCGAAGACTGTCTAGCCCTGGGTCTGCGCCATCCAGCACATAAGCTGAGGGTGCCAGAAAAGAAAAGACATTGAAATGCCTGCATTCTGAGACTTCATTTTTGTGAAAAATGTCCAAGTGCTGAGTAGGAGAGAAATGGAACATTGTTAGAACCTTACATTTAGTCCATGGAGTAATGTTGCCTTTATTTGGAATCATAGATGAGGCCATATCACTGCTAAAAAAAATCACATGAACACCAAGCCTACCACCCACTTATATAAAAAAAATTTCCATGAGACTTCCAAAATAATCACTGGTGGTGGAGAATGGGCACTGGTGGAGGGATGGGTATTCAATCATTGTATAAGTGAAACTCAAGCACGAAAGTTTGTAAGTCTACAACTGTACCTCATGGTGTTTCATGAAAAAAAAAGAGAGACCTCCAAAATATTATTTCTTCTGAAGAAGCAGTCTTTACAAAGAATTAAATCTCCTACCAGTATGTATTTATCAGAATACCTTAATTAGTGCTAGAAAATTATGAAAATAAAATTGTGTTTTGAGATAGTATAGCCCTTACTTGAAATCAAGGGCTTATCAGGAAATACTTTGACAAAATTTTAGAACCATAATCCTGATGACTTGCAGTTAAACTAGTGAGTGTTAGGATTTGAGAAAAGACATTCTTTCACTATCCCCAACCCTCTCCTGAAACTCCACTTCCAGTAAGAGATGGGCATGCTGCGTTCAGAGTAAGTCCTGTGACTTCTGGTACTTGTCATTTCCAAATATACATGACTTCTCTCCTCTTGCACTATTGCTGAGCTCTGTGAGTGCATACAAACTAAAGCTATATATTTTCACCCGAGTTCCCACACTTGGATCCCCTCCAGACACCATTCTGAATATGACACTCTACTGCAGGGTAAAAAATAGTGCTTTCCTCAAAATAAAATCTTAAAAGATCCCTTAGTAGCTATTCAGGGACTGGAATTCAATTTCAATTCTCCACTCTTAGGCCAGCTGTAGATTCAAAATGGTTACATAAAACATTGAGAGTGTGTATTCCATGGCAAATTTGATTTTTCTTCGGGAATAGTTTCTTGTGCTATAGTTACCACTATATTTTTACTTAAAAAACACACAAAGCAATAATGCACCTCAACAGAAGAGAACAGATTCTTTTTAAATTTTATTTCATAGGTAGCATTGACATAAGCTTAAGATAGACTTATTACACAGTCGGTAAAATCTACACCTTCAAAACATAATACTTTCTGTTTTAGGACACTATATCTCAAAACATGACTTCTCAAATCCTTTTATTCCAAGTAGTTCTTGCACATAAATGTTACATCAAAATAGCAAAAAATGTAAACATCTTTTGCAACCTACATAAATATTATAATATTTGCCTTTATCTTAAAATCAGATTATACTCTCAATGCTTTACACAGAAAACACTGGTCAGGAGTCTATGTGTGTGAAACCATTTTTCCTTTTTTTCTTGCCTTTCATGTCGCCTACATATGTCTTTGAAGGATAACATTTTAAAATAAAACCCAGATTAAACTTCATTTCACATCTGGAACCAGTACCAGAAGTATGGAATAATCATGGGCACAATATGAGAGATAAAAAATTATTCCACATACTAAATCTGACAAGTTACCAGCAGTTTCGAGGTAAGTGAAAATAAGGACTTGAGTTCATATTTTACCCTATATGGAAGGAAGGCAGACATCTTGTCAGTATACCTCTTATGCTGCTATAAGCTTAAGTTATTTTTTAAATCATCTCTTTTTCTTTTTTTATGGAGTACAAAAGGTTGTTTTGTTCAACGGTACTTTAGCTGCTACATTTAACTGTAGTTCTAAACTGGAAACTATAGTGGATCTATGTCACCATCACTATCTGTGACAACTTTAAATACAAAATCCAAATATATAAATGTAAAGAAGCACGCACACATGCCTGGTCACGTGGAGAACACCACAGACCTTATTATTATTATTATTATTTTGCTTGAAGTGAGTTTTTGATGTTTACATTTTATTATGACTTTTAGTCTTTTTTCTTTTCCTCAGATTTTTTTTTTCAGTTAAAACTCGTTTAATCTGGAGCCCTTATTGATTTGTGATTCTGAGAGTCCTACCGAACACCTTGCTTGTGGCCAGCCATAGTTTCTTGGAGGATCAGAGGATCATTACTGAAGCGTTGTCAATTGTTTTAAATGCATGCAGAGAGAACTACAGAGGCTTTTCAAGCAGCTACGTAAAATGGCTCGAGAAAAATGATTATTTATTTTGCCCTAAAGCCCTTTAACAACATCCTTTTAAAACACCAGGAAGATGACTACAAGATGGGCACAGTGCCCGTTGGACGGGGGATGAGGGGCTCTGGGGCTCCCCAGAAAGTCTGTGCATTTGCTCTAAAAGCAGTGTGTGTGCTCTTTTTACTGCTTGTGCTTTTAAGCTCTGTAAAACCTTCCTTTTAAAAAAGAAAAACCTAGAAATGGACAAATGGAGACCCCCCCAGTAACACTGTATGTGGACTTTGCGGGAGGCAGACAACCAGGCTTGACAGCTCTTTTTCTGGAGTAGGCCCCAGGTGGTTGTCACAGCTCAGGAGCTGCTCTTGCTCTTGTCACAGCCCGTGCCTTGGGTGATGCTGTCCTCCATATACTGGCTGCCGGTGTCACTCCTGCTGAGGACCGTGGATGGCAGGCGGGAGGGGTGCCTCTCCGGGTTGGTCTCCTGAGAGAAGCAGCAAATCATCTTCTTCATGGTGCTGTACATGTCCTCATCCTTGTAGGAGTAGATGATAGGGTTCATGGCAGAGTTGAGCAGCGCCAGCAGGAGGAACCACCTCTTCACGTGCTGCACGCCACACTGTGTGCAGTTCAGGCCGTCGAGGAGCAGAACCACCAGCCCTGGGGTCCAGCATACCACGAAGGCCCCTGAAGAGAAAGCAAAGGATGTGACAGGTTCTCAGAATTGGGCTGCTTTTTCAGGTTTCTTCCTCCCCAGCCTTCAGCCAGCAGCGTCAAGAAAACTCAAAAAGGTTTGCTTTGACAGCCACAAAGCAAACTTCTTCCTTTCAGAGACCAGGAGAGGAAGTGGTGAGCTTCCTTGACTGTGAACCACATTCCATTTCCCCTTCTTATCTCCTGACCCAGGACTCCTAGGAAGGGGCTGGTATTTACCTCCTGCTTACTAAGTGCTTACTAAGCACTACAGATATCTTTTATTGGGGGGGGGTCCTTCCAAGTGGTGCTCATGAGTCCTCTCCCTGAGATTAACCTCCAACTGGGTGGCAGTTCAATGGGAGGGCTTGAGGATGAGATGCTGCTGGGGATTCATCGGGTCACCCTAGTGACGTTCAGGCAGCTCCATAGAGCAGTGCTATGGCAACTAGAGAGTGCTGAGGACTGAACTGGGCTGGGCTGCATGCAAAGCAAGTGCTTTAACCCCTGTTCATCTCTCTATCCTCTATAGTTATCTATTGGTCAGTTCTCTGAACCCTGCTAGGGGGATGTTAGGTCATTATCCACATTTTCCATGTGATACCATTTTCCATGTGGTACCGGCAGAGGAACAAAGGCATGCGGGTCCTGGGGCTGAGATCTCCAAGTCTGCTCGGATTGGGGCTGAGCATCCTCCACCCAGATCCTCCATATTCCAGTAGGCAGGGGTCACACCCACCAACTGGCCCCCTGGCACCGTGTAATCCCATCAAGGGCCAAGACCAGAGACTATAAAACCCAGCTCCTGGACATCTTATTATCTCATTCTTACTTTGGACAAAATGGCAGGCTACTGAATGTAACCTGCCCACACAGCAGAGTCTAGCAAACTCCCTGTGGCATACCCAATATGCCAAATACCAGTAAAAATGATGGGTCTCATTCTCCTAACCCTGAAAGAGCCCTTAATATGACACTTTTTAAAAAAATCTCAGGGCTAGGATGAAGGAGACGTTACTGGGGCCTGCTCGAGGCAATCGACGAACAACAGGATGATTGTGATCATGATCGACCAACTCCAAGAAGCACATGTGGGACATCACTGCTACCCTGACACTCTGGAGGAGATTTCCTAAATGCCTCCGACATGGCATCTATGCCATTCTCCTCTTAGTCTTTTAAGTCATCTGTTCAAAATCATATTCTTAATGCATTCATACTGATGCTTAATAAATACATGTTCACAGGTTAACTGTGCAGTTATCGGCTTTAGACCAAAGGTTTTGTTGAGCACAATCAACTTAATCAGTTTAGATGACTGCTTTTTTTCATTAAAGAAGAGAATTGAGTGGGATAGAATCCGATTGCTTCATGAAACTTTTGTTTAATAGACATTATGTATATCTGTTTTTTTTTTTTTTTTAGAAATTGCGCTCCCATTTGACCCAGCAATACCACTCCTGGGAATATATCCCAGAGAAGCAAAAATGTATAGTCGAAGTGACATCTGCACTTGTTTGTTCATTGCAGCACTCTTTACAATAGCCAGAAACTGGAAGAAACCTGAATGCCCAAGAACAGATGACTGGTTAAAGAAACTTTGGTACATCTACACAATGGAGTACTATGTAGCTGTTAGAAAAGATGAAGTCATGAAATTTACATACAAGTGGTACAACATGGAAAGTATCATGCTAAGCGAAATGAGTCAGAAAGAGAGGGATAGACATAGAAAGATTGCATTCATCTGGGGGACATAAAGTAACAAAATATGAGATTAATACCCAAGAATAGCTGAGATCAGCACCAGGAGGATTACTCCATAGCTTAGTGGCCAGTCGGGCATTCTAGAGGAAAGGGCAGCTCAGATAGAGAAGGGAACACCAAATAAAGGGTGTTTGGAGGATCCTCCCAGGAGGGGAGATGCATGTCGAAAGTGGACTATGGACTGAACATGTTTGCCACTCAATGCCTCTTTTGCAGACCACAACACCCAAAAAGAGAGAGAGAACACAGGGGATTGCCCTGCCACAGAGGCAGGGGGGGGGGGATGGGGGGATGGGGGTGGGGGGGATATTATCCATGGTGGTGGAAAATGGGCACTGGTGGAGGGATGGGTATCTGATCATTGTATAATCAAACCCAAGCACAAAAAATTGTAAATCTACAACTGTACCTCATGGTGTTTCACTAATAAAAAAAATTTAAAAAAATAGACATTTTGTATATCTGTCTGTACTGATGATAAGGTAAACTATTACTTATTATCGGACATATTCCAAAGCTTGAAAAGTATGCGTTTACATCATTTTAAAGCTCCCTCTAGCTCCAGTGTTCAATATGTCCCACAACACAAGCACTTTCATTCTCTCTGGCATCCCAAGAGCGGATGACTGTCACCAAGAAGAAAGAACTAAACAAGCCACATATTAAAACATATTTTGAAATTGAAATACATATTTTACATATATACATTATAAAAATTAAAGTGCCAACTTATTTTTCTAAA
Organism: Sorex fumeus; assembly: GCF_029834395.1. NCBI lineage: Eukaryota > Metazoa > Chordata > Mammalia > Eulipotyphla > Soricidae > Sorex > Sorex fumeus. The sequence continues at coordinate 16,959,937 of NW_026606104.1, read as the reverse complement.
AAACTAATTTTTAAAATAGGATTTTTTTCTTATAAAAGTTTCCTACAGAGGCCAGAGCGACAATACAGCAGGAAGGGCGTTTGCCTTGCACGCAGCTGACCCAGGTTTGATTAAGAGCATCACATTTGGTCCCCCAAGCATGGTCAGGAGTAATTTCTGAGTGTATAGCCAAAAAAAAAGTTTCCTACGTCCCCAGCATAAAACCCTAGCTTGCATACACCTGCTATACATCTAGTAAAAACTCTAAACAGATTCATTGATTACACGTTTGTAATAGTGAAAAATTAATCAGACTGTTGCTTCCTGAGTAAATTTTAGAGGGCGAGGAGAAATGAAGAGGCAGCGAGGGAAGGGAAGGAAGAGGGAGGAAGAAAAAAGGGAGGGAGGAAGGATTAAAAAAGGAAGGCAAGGGGCCAAAGCGATAGTACAGCAGGTAGGGTGTTTGTCTTGTGTGCGACTGATCCGGGTTTGGTCCCTGGCATCCCATATGGTCCCCCAAGCACCGCCAGGAGTAATTCCTGAGTGCAGAGCCAGAGATTGCTGGGTGTGACCCAGAAAGAAAAAAAAAAGGAAGGCAAGGGGGAACCAGAGTGATGTAAAAAGGCAAAAAAATTTTTTTAAAGGAAGGGATGAGAAGAAAAGATGGTATCAAATTCCAACAACAAAAAAAGTCATAGGGGTGAAAAGAGAAACAAGTATTTACTGCTTTATCTTTATACTACTTCCAAGAACAAAGGTCAGACCTCTGACAGATCTACCCAAACACTCCGCAGTACCCGAAAAGGGTTCTGAGGGGATTTGGGATGACACTTCAACAGGAATCCTAGGAAACAGCCCTTCGACATGATCAGCTTTCCTCTCAATGCAAATTTGAGGGGATACTATTAGGGAAACTGTTAGAGATCATTTTTTTGTGTGGGGGGGATTCTCACTGTATGTCTGCTGAATATAAAATCCCCCAAATACTTAGAGGAAAAGGAAATGCCAGGAGTGGATTTGACCTTGGGAATCATGGCGCATTCTTGGAGAATGTGGGAGATGTCAGGGAAATACAAATGAGCAACTGCCTCAAATCTTAAAAGTGGGACTGAAAATGGGGCTTGAGAAATATATAGTCAGTGCCCTATATAGCTCCAATAAATTCTAGAAGAATAAAATAGACGCGTGTGTTTTCTGAGTGGTCAGATTCAATGTTTAGACTATGACAGACAGGCCATGCCTGAATCACATTAAAAAACAAACAGGCATTAATAAATAGTAGACAAAAAGATGTCTACTGGGGACACAATGTAATAAATCAGGTATATTTCTCTTAGAGAATAACGAGTCCCTCTAAAGGGCTATGGCATATATTCTGGAACATTCGAGGAGGTCACAAAAACTCATGGAGAGTGCAAAGCTGCAGAATTTGGGTACAACTTCTTATGTGAATAAGAATATTTAGGAAAGGCACTATCCTTGGGCTTTTCTAGGGAGCAGGGTATTTCCTTTGTGTGGATCTTCCTGAGATGTACAAAGGGAATGAGAAATACTATTAAGTGGATTCTGGACTCTTTCCTGTGTGTCCAACAGTTAATTATAAGAAGCCCTGAGTTTCAACACCCCAATATTCAAGCAAATTTGACTTTTTTATTATCCATAGGTTATTGTAAGATAATATGCCTAAAAACAGTTTAAGAAAAATTTTTTGAGCTAGCAATACTCATACCTTGTATCTTGCCACTGAAATTATGAGAAAAGGCTTTTGTATTTTTGTTTGGGGTTTGCTTTTTGCCTCCCAAGTGGTGCTTGAGAGGCTAGGGTCCGTGCTTCAGTAGGAGGCCCGGGCGTGCAGTACTCTAGTGCCGGGCTTACCTGGAGTCACCGTGGCAGTGCTTGGGGCTTCCTAAGTTATGCTCTGAGGGGCTCAGAGGCCTCCAGAGCCAAATTCTGTGATACTCACGGAACCATGTCATGATTGGGATCCAACTGGTATCTGCTGTGTGCAAGGCATACACCTTAACCCCTGCAGCATCTCCCCAGTCCCCCAGGGAAGAATTTTTAATAATGTGGAGTCCTTGATTCCACTCAATAGACAGAATCTCTGGGGTGGGAATCTGGAAATGCCAGAAGTTTCAAGTACCCTAGCTGATTACATATGGTACCAGACCAAGTTTGTAAACCATCTATTATGACACAAAATGGTTTAATCAAGCTGACCCTGTGAACAAAATCAAAGATTTTGTACAGACAGCAAAAATATCATTTAAAAAAGAGAGCGGGAGCTGGAGCAATAGTACAGTGGGTAGGGTGTTTGCCTTGCATGTGGCTGACTGGGTTCGATTCCCAGTATCCCATATGGTCCCCTGAGGATGCCAGGTGTAATTCCTGAGTGCAGAGCCAGGAGTAACTCCTGAGCATTGCCGGGTGTGACCCAAAAAGCCTAAAAAAAAAAAAAAAAAAAGGAGAGAGCAGACTTTTTTAAATATAGAAAATCAGCCTCTCTAAATGCTTTCAGGTTCCACTTAAAAGGATGTTTAAACATATCGCAAGTATAAATAAATGTACAAACATGAGCAGGACGCTAGTCTCCAGGCCAGGCACACAGCCCTCCGTGGGCCTCTCTGGCTCTCTGGTTGGCCTGCCAGGAATGCCTTCCCACCTCCTAACCTAAGGTCTACTTTTCGTTCTAAGCTTAGCTCCGAGTCCGCCTCCTTCACTCGACCTCTCCCATCTGTCCAACCCACAGTGACCATTCCCTCTTCTAACTCCAGTGTCACTTTCCACCTACAACCTCCACGTGGCACAGAGCACATTACCTGCTCTGTTCTTTTCTGATGGTCTCCCAGAGCCTGGGTCAGGCATTATGTTCAGGGCTTATTATGCATAAAAGGCATCTCGTACCTAAAACTGGTCTGGAGCGATAGCACAGCAGTAAGGCATTTGCCTTGCACGTGGTCAGCCTGGCCAACTCGGGTTCAATTCCTCCGCCCCTCTTGGAGAGCCCAGCAAGCTATTGAGAGTATCTCGCCCGCACAGTAAAGCCTGGCAAGTTACCTGTGACATATCTGATATGCCGGTATGCCCAACACAGTAACAACAAGTCTCACAATGGAGACTTACTGGGCCCGCTTCAAGCAAATCCATGAACAACGGGAGGACAGTGCTACAGTGCTGCCTAAAACTTACTACCCTAGGAAGGGCTATTCTTATTAGTATCTCAGTCTCATGTTTAATGAATTCATTTAGAGTGACTCAAGTTAGAGTCTGTCCTAGGTGACTTGGTGTCTGTCCTTCATGATTTGCCAACAAATACAAGTTGATTTGACCCCAGTTCTGGCCACCCACCCCGCATGTAAATTCTTGAGCATGGTGTTTACTTTGGCAGTTTTAAGAAAATACATCCTATATTTCAAGCCTGTCATAAGTTCCCAAGCCTGTGAGCTCTGCTTCAACTCTGTCTGTTTTTGTACAATTATGAATGGAGTTTCACACTCAAGAGCATTAGCAGTTGAACATAAGTAAGTTTGTTAAATTAAGGGCCAATGAAGTGTGGTACTGAAGGCACTAGCTATAGTATCTGCTGATGTGAACAGGTCACTGTATTGTTCTTGAAATATCCGTAGGCACGGAACCCGAATGAGATGGCTCTGATGCTGTCAAAGGTGTCAGATGGATGGACACTCAGATGAGTTGGATCAAGAATTTCACAAATGCTATTCTTGTACAAGCCAAAGCAACATATCAAAATGAAAAGACATCCTACTTACCAAAAGTTATACTAGAAAAAAGCACCTCTCACAGATGCAGACTGGTGGGTAGGAGGGAAATAGGCTGGGGGAGAATAGGTAATAGGATGTGATCACTGGGAAAGGTATCTGTGTTGAAATATTGTATACCAGAAACCCAGTCATGGATAACTTTGTAATTCACAGTGACTAAATAAAATTAAATTTTAAAAAGATATCCTATTTAAAGGAAGAAAATATTTGCACAGCATATATCCCAAATTAACCCCCATATTAAAATCCCCACATTTTGTATATTAATATTAATATACAAAATACATATAAAAAGAACTCATAAAATTCATGATAAAGAACCAAAATCTGGTTTAGAAATGAACAGAAGATCTGAACAGACACTTCTCCAAGGAAATGGTACAAATGGCAAAGAGGCATGTGAAATGGTATTTGTCATCTCTTATTAATAAAGAAAATCTGTCACTGTCACTGTCACTGTCCTCCCGTTGTTCACTGATTTGCTCGAGCGGGTCCAGTAACGTCTCCATTGAAGACTTTGTTGTTATCGTGTTTGGCATATTGAATAGCACAGCGGGAGGGCGTTTGCCTTGCACACAGCCAGCCTGACCAAACCAGAGAAAATCTAATTAAAAAAAATAAAGATATAATTCCATACCTGTGAGAATGATTACTTACCCCCAAAACAAAAACCAGTAAGAGTTGGAGAGGATGTGGAGAGAAGAGGAAGGAACCCTTATACACTGATGGTGGAAATGTACATTGGTGCAGTCATGGAAAGAAGTATGAGATAGCTCAAAATTTAAACTAGAAATCACATATCAAATAATTATTCCACTTTGGAGTGTAAATAAAAATTTGAGAGGAGGTATAAATACTGATCTTTTTAAAGAACACGAATTCGAAGAGATATATGAACTGCTTTTCTAGTGAACATTTTTTATAATAGTCAAGAACTAGAGAAAAACCCAAGTTCTTATTTATTCATGAATGAATAAAGTGGTACAAGATAATATAATTAAGCTATAAAATGATGAAATCATTCCATTTACAAAAACATGAATAGACCTAAAGAGTAGGTCTAGTTTAAATAAGTCAAAGACAAGTACCACTGTTTCACTCATATTTGTAATATATAGAAAAGAAACAGATGAACTAATAATACAAAAAGTAACTTTGGGACTATATGACTAGTGGTTACTTTAATAGAAATGAGAAGGAAGGTGGATAAATTAAGACAAAAGGTGCACATTTAGGGAAAACAGAATTGCACATTTAGCAATGGACTTAATCTAATATGTACATATGTTGATTTTCAATGATGCTTACCTGAAACTTATGTGATGCAATGTTATTTCGATTAAAAACATCACACACAAATAACAAAGAAACAAATTTAGGGTGAAAATAGCATCAAATGTTTAGCAATGGACTTAAAATAGTATATGACTATTTTTATCTTCAATGATCCATACATGAAACTTACATAATATAATGTTATTTTAATTAAAACATCATATACAAATAACATAGTAATTGCTGGGTAATTGCTAGTTGTTATTATTATATATCATATGTTAAAAAAAACAAAGAGGTGAGAAATAGTGTGTTATGTTTAAAGAATTCCAATAGTTGAAGAAAATTTCAGTCCAGGTAGGTAATTGAAGAAGGAGACAAAGTTCAAGAGATGAACATGAATTAGACTTGCAAAGGTCCTGTAGGCAATACTCAGGAGATTGAATTTATTATATAGATCATACCTATAAATCTTTTCCAACCCAGAGTTTATGGAGACAATTAAGCCAAATGCCCTCAGGTATAAATTGTATGTACTGAATTCTCTTCTCTTCCAAACATCTAAAATAGTATGAGTCATGTACAATCCTCAGGAGGATTAAGAAAGTTTACATATATTTCATGTTCATAAAAGAATACTATTGAGATAATCAGATTAGAGATTTATCACACTCAGTTGCAACTTATTAGTGGGCTGTGAAATCAACTTAAAGAGCTGCAACTAGAAATTTTCTGAAAAATAAAAGAACAGAAAACATCAAAGTGCATCAAACATAGTAAAATATATTTCACAAAACTTGGTTCAGTTACACACAAAAATATGTATAAAATATGTATAAACTGACCCCTGGTCAGTTAGTATAGGACACATACTATTTCATATTATAGGGTTCCAGCTTAAGAAAACTTTCTATACACTATAAAGTGTTTTGGCACTGGAGAGATAGTCAACTGGTAGGGCACTGGCCTAGCACATGATCAGCCCAGGCTCGATTCCTGGTATCTTATTTGGTTCCCTGAGCTCAACTCCATGGGCAGAGACAGGAGAAAGCCCTGAGCACCCCAAAGTTTTGAGCACCTTGTGGCTCAAAAACAAAAAAAAAAACCAAAATAAATAAATAGAGACTGTTTTTAGATAACATTTTTTAAGTATAAGAATATTCATAAAAGGAATTTTCTTGTTAAATTTCAGAATTAGAACATCTCTGACTTTAGAAGCCAGGAGTGATCCTAGAACACAGAGCCAGGAGTAAGGCTGAGCACTGCCGGGTATAGGTCCAAACCCGTTCCTCACAGTCAGATTTTTTACCTCACCATTCTACCAAATTGATAAAGATCTGGTGTGGATATCTCCAGTTTTGATCAGATTCCTGTAGAATGCTTCTGTATAGCAAGTGTGAGACCACCTGGTGTAGACAGGTGCGAACTGTCTATAGTTAGAAAGTGGAGGTCATGAAGATGCAGGTATGTAGATGGGTTGGAGGTTCAGTAGGAGGGAAAAGAAACTTCATGAAGAACTGGATCTGCAGAGGAGGTCAAGGAATGAACCCAGGATGACTAGTATAGAGTCACCAAGCAAGGGTATATTTACAACCAAGTAGGAAAGACAGAAGAGAGGAGGTTTAAAAGGGAGAGACAGTGATTCTGGTTTGCTTTTTGACTTTGGTTTTTGGACCACACCTGGTGGTACACCTAATACCTCACTTGAGTTGCTTAGGGGACCATATGGGGTGCTGTGGATCAGACCTGGGTGACTTGCATGCAAGGCATGTGCTCTGCTCACTGTCCTATAACTCCATTCCCAACAGTGGTTGTTTTAGGCACTGTGGACTCAGCTCTGTGGCTCCTCTCAACAGAGACATGTAAGACAGAAGCCAGACATGATGCTAAGAACTCTTGAGATCTCCAAAATGAAATATTAACTTGGGAGACATAAGCCTTAAGTCAGAACTGAAGCCATATGTCTTCTGCTAATAAATATTTGCTAAGCAATCACCTACCATGTGCCAGCTCCCAAGAGTGAATGTCTTCATGATGAGTGTGTTTGTATAACATTTTTTTAATCTCCTTCCATTGCCAAGTGACAGAAATTATATTGATAAGAAAGTTTTTATTTCAATCATATTCTATGATTTTATTTTAATCATGTTTATTTTAATCATATTCTATGAAATGCATAGAATATAGAAATACATATTCTATGTATTTCAGTACCTGTTTAAGAGACTCACTATAGTCCAATTAGGTTGTAAGTGGAACTTCCCTCTAGTAATTAAGTAAGTGAGCTTCAGAGCTATACTCAAAAAGTCTTATCATGAGTTCAATGTTAATTTTAAAGTACAGTGAATTACATATGAGAAAATTCAATTACAGTACTGAAATGATTTTAATGACTACAATTTAAGGTAATCAGAAATCTTACATTAAGGAATGGCTAACACTTTGGAGGATAAATTAGAAATAAAAATATTTGTGACAATTGAAATAAAGCTCTTTCAATGTCCCTAGTAGATATTATGCTTAATTTATAACAGTCTTTCCTGCTTATTTCTGCTTTACAAAAATATTTCAACCAGTACTCCTGTTAAGAACTCATCCTACCAGTCCATTCTGAAAAAAAAGGCCTCTTTCTGGGAAATATTTTAGAGAATTCAGCATTTGAATGAAAAAGACTTCAATCAAGAATACTCTACCCTCTAGGTAGAAAGGATTTTAAAGGAGTGATAAAGAATTTTCATGCAGACAACAGAAAAAGGAATTCATCTCCACTAAAGGAGACTTCCTACAGAAAGAAGCCCCTTGTGGAAGCAGAAAGATACCCAAAACATATAATGTGGGGTAGGAGAAGAGTAATAATGGACAATTTTAGAAAAATCTCAAGATGAAGTTGCTTTTCATTTAAGATAGACTATAAGCTTAGAACCCTAGAGGTAAACCTCATGGTAACCTCATAACAAAAATAGAAGAAAAAGATAGTTCTGCCTTCTTGGGGTTTTGGTGACTGACAGGATGTACAAAAGAGCAAGACTTCAGGTTGTGTAAAACGTGTTCTTCAGGATATTTTCAGGTCTTTAAAATTCCATCTAGTTAGATTTGTAGCCATTTTTTCCTTATGTTTAAAAATTCACACATACAATGAAAAGATCTTGATGCAAATAAAACAACCTTAACAATACAAGCAATCACTCACACAAAACAGACTCATGCTGGCACACGGAACACTCATTTTATCAAACAAGAGGATATATTTTAAACATGTTAAGTCTGTGATTCTTTGTTTTTAGTCCAGGAAAAAGTGGTAGGGAACAAGCAATAATGTTAACCTAGTAAGCCACAAGACTGTCTGATTTACTAAAATAGAAAATTATAACTCTACATAAAAATCCGGTTGCGAGCCCCATCCTAGGGAAACCCTCTTCTTATTTAAAAAGAAAATTTTAAAAGTAAAATTTAGTCAAAATTGGTTAAAATCATTAAAATGCGTAACTTATATATTACTATAAAAATTAAAGGAAAGGTTCTTGTGATAGTGAAAATATGTTAATAATTCAAGTATAACACTTTCAGATGTGGTTTAGATCCAAATTCAAAAATCATTTACTCAGTGTTTTAGAAGTCCAATAATTCAGAAAAACATCCTCACATATAAAAGAAATGAAAATATATACCTTTATCAAACCTGATTTATTTTTGCTGCTGAAGACAAGAAAACATAAAGACACTTCAAGTAGATGATGAACACTTAAGCAATCCACAAATGATTCACTTCACACTATTGTCATGACTGATGGATCTTTTGACTTTAACAACTAGTTTTAGACACTAGTTTCAAATTTGTGGCCAGCACTGGAAAATTTAAAATCTTCATGCCAAGAGTTATAAGATAAAATTTAAAGAGAGGCATACCAGCTAGAGCCACAGTCCAAACCTAATTCCAATGTTTAACTCTGGGTAACAGCTGGAAACCATAAACTGCATAAGTAAGAAAATATAAGTAGGAAAACACTGTTTTCACCTCCAGATTCCTCTCTAAGAATCCATATATGGACCATCAATACTTCACACAGTACCTATTATATCAAAGACAATCTGGAATCTAAGAAAAGGTGGAAGGTCAGATGTATATATTGTAAAGTAACATAATAGGAGAATAACACCTAAGGATAGTAGAGATAAAGGCCAGGAGGGTGGCCCCATGGCTTGGAAGCTGATCTCATGTGCTGGGGAAAAAGTCAGGTGGGATGGAGAAGAGACCACTAAATAAATGATGGTTGGAGGGATCGCTCAGGATAGTAGATGTGTACTGAAAGTAGGCTATGGACCAAACATGATGGCTGCTTAGTGCCTAAATTACAAACCATTACACCCAAAAGGAGAGAGAGAGTAAGAGGGAAGTGTCTACCACAGAGGCAGGGCGTGGGAAGAGGTGAGGGTGGTGGAAGGGACACTGAGAACATTGGTGGTGGAGAATGGGCATTGGTGGAGGGATGGGTACTCTAACACTGTTTGATTGAAACATAATCATGAAAATTTGTAAGTCTGCAACTCTATCTCACAATGATTCATCAAAAAAAAGATGCATATATTGGCATGTAGTAGCTATACATCTGGTATAATCTTAAAGACGGATATATGTGAAATTCTTCCTGCTGGAGTCACTCCTTTGGATTAGGAAGGTCCACCATTGTATCTTATCTAGTCCACATTGCACCTTATCTAGATATGTTAATATATAAAGCTAAAGACATGTAATATTTTATCACATAAATTCCCATTAGCACAGATAAGGTCTCAGTGGAATGTTGAAGAAATCTTTAATGGCACTGATAAACTTGAAAAGAATTACTTCTTAGGCCATGACATAGGGAAGTGGCTTTGAATAGAGACAAGATTTTGAACACTCAAGTGGCGTGAAATTTTATTCTGAGTCAGGACATAGTAGAGGTTAGGGGACTTGCCTTAGGGAGACGTGCGACTCGAAGAAATAACTGCAACTAGCTCAGGACTCACAAAGATCTGACCACCCTGGCCACCACCTGTATTCAATTGTTGCTTTTGAACTCACATGCAGCTGAAAATCCCTCAGAGCATAATTCTCGAAGCACTTTCTAGAAACATTTGCATTTTTTCTTTGAGATGAAATCTACAGTTTCAGTAAGAAGAAGATAGGTTTGGAACCAAGCAGACCTTGAGCAGATTAATCCTTTAATTAATCATGGGTAAAAAAGATGACTTCCCTGAGCTTTTCTTGCTATGGAGTGACCGTGATGAGATTGAATGACAGGATATTTTTGTGAGAGCTTAAATGATAACACGTGGAGAACCCAACACAGAAAACAAAGGTGGGAAAAAGGTCATTCTAAAATTTCAGGTAGAGGAATATTAGACTAGACTGACATCCTCAGGAAAAAGATCCCTTTTGTATTGCATTCAATTTGGGGTAACCAGTGCTTAGCCAAAAACACACACACAGAGACAATAATTAACTATTTTAAATGAAGAAGAGATCTTGAGTTGACTAATAAATACTGTACTTATTTAATAGCAAATAATGTTGACTAATAAATACTGATTAGCAGATGTTTTAAACTTAATTTAATTTTGTTTTGTTTTGTTTTGGGGCCACACCTGTGGTGCTCAGGGCTTACTCCTGGCTCTGGCCCAGGGCACTCCTGGTGGGGATCAGGGGACTAGATGGTGCCAGGGACCCAACAAAGGATTGGCTGAGTGTAAGGCATGTGTCTTACCTGCTCACTATCTCTCCAACCCCAATGGGTGCTTTTAAAAATGTCACTACATTTTTCCGCTCCCGGTTTCTCCATCTATGAATTAAGAAGGTTGGACTAGAATTGCATGAAAGGTTCCTTTGGGTTTTCCCTGACCTTCCTTTAGTCATAAAAAATGTATAATCCAAATAACTGAATAAAAGGGCAAAAAGTGGATGCTCTTTATGGAAGAGAAGGAAGAAAGGAGGGGGAGGAGGAGCAGGGAGAGGAGAAGAAGGGAGAGAGAGAGAGAGAGATGCAAGATACATGAGTCCAGCAGAAATCAGTATTTGGAGATGAGGCATCCAGAATGCTCTTAAAATTTTGCCTCTATAGAGTGAACATGGGCTGGAGCAATAGCACAGTGGGTAGGGCATTTGCCTTGCATGCGGCTGACCTGGGTTCGATTCCTCTGCCCCTCTTCGAGTATCTTGCCCTCTCGGCAAAGCCTGGCAAGCTCCCTGTGATGTATTCGATATGCCAAAAACAGTAACAACAAGTCTCACAATTTGTTGTGAGACGTTACTGGTGCCTGCTTGAGCAAATAGATGAACAACGGGAGGACAGTGCTACAGTGAACATTCGTTCAGTGATGGACACTGTGCTACTAATTGCTAAAGCAGACAGAGGAGTAAATGCTGGCCATGCAGGGTGCACACAAGATACTTTCCGGGCACACAACAGAGTTTTTGTCATTTATACTGCCACGACAGACTGAGTTTTCAAAGGGATAGAGATGTAAAGAATAGCTATGGTGGTGCAGTTATTACCATGGTGCTTTCAATATAAATAATATTTCTGAAATACTAAAATAATACTTTGAAATTATTGAAATCACTTAATATTAAAACTATACTAATATGCTATTGAAAAGAGTAATATTGATTACAAAAAAACAGTAATAATGGCTACAACTGTTATTGCTAACAGAAGACTAAGTTGTTTCATAAAATATAAAACCCAACATGTACCAAAGAATAACCTTCAGATAAAACAGGGCACCAGGGGAAGCAAAGTGAGGAAGACCCAAGAGTTTACAGTTATGGACTGATTCAGGTCTATCAGTCTGTTATATCCTAGTCAGTCTTTGCTGCCCACATTCATCTCCTCCCCTAATTGCAAGATCGCCCATCAGGATTGATCTCTGAGTGTAAACCCTGAGTGTAAACCCTGAGCACAGCTAGATGAGGCCCATAAACAAACAAAAAAAACCCCAATAACATTGGTACAACAGATGTTCATTATTGCTGAGTTTCAAAAGACAAGATTTCAAAAATGCTATCATTATAAAATATCCCATTATAAGTAATAATAAATTATTAATACTTATATAATAATAAATATAAGTTAACCATGCATCTGTGTATATTCATCTATATATACACTTAGAAGAAATCTCAAAGGACTATTTATATATCCTAGCAAATATTATTTCTAGGCATCAGGATTCAGTTGACTTACTTTCTTCCTTCACAGTTTTAATTGTTGTCTTAATTTTAGGTCATGAGATACATATGCATTTTAAAAGAATAAACTCACACAAAAGCTATGTCTGTTAAATTTTGGAAACAAATACATCTGCAGGCACTAGGTTTCTATCACAATAAAATGCCGTAAGATTAATTGACTTCATTGGGAAATAAGAAGGCCATGTCTGTCTCTCTCCCAATCTCCTAACTCCATTTTACCCCAATCCACTCAGAGGTAGTTTATCAAATACAAAAATACAAAACAAGACTATGAAAACATGATTGAATAGTAAAACCAAGCTGTAGTCCTTGAATGGAACCTGCCATTTTTTTTTCTTTTTGGGTCACACCCGGCAATGCACAGGGGTTACTCCTGGCTCTGCTCAGTAATTCAGGAATTACTCCTGGCGGTGCTCAGGGGACCGTATAGGATGCTGGGAATCAAACCTGGGTCGGCCGCATGCAAGGCAAATGCCCTACCCACTGTGCTATCACTCTACCCCCATCCCGTATTTTTTTAAATGTGAAGTTCGTTATTATCATCTTAGTTTAAAAATATTTTTCATTGTTCACAAGATCCAAAAAGTACAAAGGTAAGGAAATAAACATGTGTTTTACTGTGCACTGAGTCAAATGACCCTTACTTGATTACTTTCCCCATCCCTCAAGGGCTTAATTGACTAATTCTATTCGAAAACAGAAGTTTGAGAGAGGAAAATCACCTTCATTGACTCATTATGGGAGTAGAATTTTCCAGATTCCCATTTATTTACAACTAGAAAATCAGAATCCATATAAGTACAACATCCAGATAACTGAAGCTATAATCTTGTAAATAGGAGCCATTCCTCCCTCATGATGTGGATTTACCGACCACACCTCTACCTTTGCTTTGGAACTGTCTCCAACACAAGCTCTGTCTAACCCCAGAATGCATGGTACCAAATGACAGGTGTCCTCCACTGTCCCCTCTTGATAGGGGTCATCTTTGTAAAATAATCTTACCTAATGAGTGATCCTTCCAAATTAAACAGCATACAAATTTCAAGTATAGTCATTCTATATTTGAAATATTCAGGGAAAAAATCTTGGTTGAATTTAATTTACTCTATAAGTTCAATTAGACCAAGAGCACATAAAGGGCAAAAATGAAGCCGCATTCACCTTGGGGTTCCCATACCTGATTAGGGATGGATTTTGGTGGGTAAGGAAGCAGAAAAGGAAAATTTGGATGTTGAAGGAAGTAAACAAAACAACAAACCCATATGAAATATACCCTTAGCGGATTTTTTGCTTGGACCAACTCATTCCCATGGACTGGTTTCAGACATGACATTTCTCAAGCAATCAAAAATGATGCTGTTCTGTGTCAGCTAAGGCACAAGAGGGGTTGAAGCCCCATGAGAGACCACAGTAGCAACTAAGTCAATAGTTCAATAGGGTTTCAAACTTTGCAAACTGGGTGGTTAAAATTCAAAATATACTTTGTTGAGAACACAGTCAATCTATGTGGCTCACAAATTACTCAAAAAAGTCTGTTTCACCCAGATATGCTGGTACTTCATCGGCAGTTCTGAACTTGGAGAAATTTGATTTTCAGTGATAGTTTTTTTATGACTTGTTCTTGACTCATGTTAATATTTGAGGCATTTTACCTCTGAGTCATATTCTCAGCCCGAGTTCTGGCTAATATTTGAGAGAAATTCCACTGAACTCCTCCCAAGCTATGTCTTACATTGGCTAAGGCCCTGCCAGTTCTCTTGAGATGTTAGAGGTCTATCTGTATTTCTATTGTTTTTTTTAAGATCCTTCAGACCTTTCCCATTTCATATAGATTTCATACCTTTGAATTTGAGAAACAAACTAAATCTAAGTATGGGAGTGTGTAGCTCAAGAGTCTGGAGCAAATACTCCTGCATGTAGGAGCCCTGATTTTGATCCCTGGCACTACATGGTCCCCTAAGCACAGCTGGCATTGATTTTGAATCAACTAAATTAAAGACACAAAATCTCAAAACGTATGAGATTACTCTACCTACCCTAAATACTACTATATATATATGCATCTATATACACATACTTTAAATACATACACTTGTTTTATGTTACATATATTTAATTTAGAGTTCATTGAGTTCTAGCACAGGTAAAAATTTCCTTTAGAGAAAGATGGAATAGTTCAAGTTTTTACATAGAAAAACTTTTTGGGGAGGTGGGTGGGGGCACACTTGACTGTGCTCAGGGTTAACTTCTGGCTCTGCATTCAGGGATCATTCCTGGTGGGGTTCAAAGGACCATATGGGGTGCTGGGGATCGAACCCAAGTTGGCCACATGCGGCTATACTCAATATACTATCTCTCTGACCACCACACAGATCCCTTTTATTTACAGAAAATTAGAATACACTTTGTTTCCTGGAAAGAAAACAGCTTAAATAGCATTTAAATAGAAGGCATGCCTGTGTGAATGTTCTATATTGCTAATGATTACATTCTCCTCTGGGGAAGGATGTCCAATGTGTGCTGCAACATGAACATTCCTCCTCTCCACATATGAATATGGGTACTAAGGGCTAATGTTTTCCCTGTCTTACTTCTGCCCATAAATATCAACATATTTGTCAAACTCTTATAAATGCTAATAAAACAAGATGGTTTAATAGGTTCTTCCTGTCCTCAAAGTGTTTGTATTCCAGGGGCCAGAGTGATATTACGGTGGGTAGGGTGATTGCCTTGCATACTGCCAATTGCGGTTTGATCCCCTGAATCTTATATGGTTCCCAGAGCACTGTCAGAAATGATTCCTGAATGCAGAGCCAGGAGTAACCCTTGAGCACCACTGGGTGTGACCCATCCCACATCAAAAAAAAAGGGGGGAAAGTAGTTCATGATTTTTTTTTCTCTTTTTTAAAAAATTTTTATTAGTGAAACACCATGAGGTACAATTGTAGACTTACAAATTTTTGTGCTTGGGTTTCAGTAAACCATGCTCGAGTACCCATCCCTCCACCAGTGCCCATTCTCCACCACCAATGACCAGCATCCCTCCCAACCCCCCAACCCACTGCGTCCTCTGTGGTAGGGCATTCCCGTTTATTCTCTCTCCTTTTGGGTGCAGTGGTTTGCAAAAGAGGCACTGAGAGGCAATCCTGTTCAGTTTATAGTTTACTTTCAGCATGCATCTCCCATCCTGGGAGGATCCACCCAACACCCTTTACTTGGTGCTCCCTTCTCTATCTGAGCTGCCTTTCCCCTAGCATATGCGGCTGGCCTCCAAGCCATGGAGTGAACCGCCTGGAACTTATCACAACTATAATATAGTCTCCTATACTGTTACTTTATATTCCTCAGATGAATGCAATCTTCCTATGTCTGTCCCTCTCTTTCTGACTCATTTCGCCTAGCATTGATACTTTCCATGTAGTGCCACTTGTATGTAAATTTCATGACTTCAGCTTTTCTAACAGATGCATAGTACTCCATTGTGTAGATGTACCAAAGTTTCTTTAACCAGTCATCTGTTCTTGGCACTCGGGTTTTTTTCCAGATTTTGGCTACCGTGAACAGTGCAGCAATGAACATAGAAGTGCAGATGTCATTTCGACTATAATTTTTGCCTCTCTGGGATATATTCCCAGAAGCGGTATTGCTGGGTCAAATGGGAGCTCAAATTCTAATTTTTGGAGAATCATCCATACTGTTTTCCAAAAGGGCTGAACCAGTCGGTATCCTCACTAGCAGTGAACCCCATATATTTTTACACTTGTATTCATTAGATGCATTTAAACCACAACACATCAGAGCTTGACAGAATTCTCTGCTTAAAAACTGAGTTTTACTATCCTAGCAATCATAAGAGATAAGTAAGTCAAAATGCCATTACAAATAATGGCAAACTATTCATCAACAAAAAGGAAACACTTAAATACAATCAGTAAATGCTGAGGCTTTGACATTCAGCAGAGATGGTCTTTGCGTTAAAGACAATCTAGTCACATTTCAGGTACTGGACAAATCAAACACCCTAAGTTCAAAAGAAGACAAATTAAAAGTCTGTGCTTCTATTTCAATCAAACTGCAGAGGCAAAATCCTGGTGAGACTTACAGAAAAAGCTCCTCTTCTACCTGAGTTCCACTTACTATTCATAGAAAGCACAGTAAAACCTCTCTTAATACTTTCCTGAAGCAAATGTGTTTATTCTTGTGTACAAGGACTAACCAACATAATGATATGCGTAAATCAAGGATTTACTACTAGGTAAACTTGGCTAATTAAAGTCCTGAAGTCATGAGTTCTCACTGTAAGACAATAAAACCTCCCCCCTGGGACTGGTGGATGTGAGAAAACAATGGCGGGTCAGCACAGGGTCACTGTCACCATCCCAAAGTCTAGTTCTTTCTCCAGGGAAGGTCTTTCTCTGATCTGGCACTTGGGAAACCTACCACAGCACTGGTCAAAGGGGCAATAAGCCATATAATAGCAAATTGCACCAAATTAATAACCATTTATGTGTTTTCTAATTACCTCATTCTATAGATGAGAAGACTGAGGGTTTAGCAAATTTATTAACAAATCATGTAAATAAGATTCATTTATCCTGAAAACTAAAATATATTCTAAAATTGATTCTTTGGAAAAAATAGTTTAAACATGCTCATAGAAGGAAAAACATACCATCATTTATCAAATTATATGAACACAACACTTTAGGTATTAAAAGATAAAACATTCCCATGTGGACTCCATACAGAAATCATATGTATTTTGCTGTAGTTTCTGAGCCTGATTGGGTCCTGTTATGGAAACTTGGGTCCTTTTTCAATCTAGGATAGAGCCAAGATGACATCTACTGGTGGAGACAATAGAGGATACAGAAATTGCCAAACTTAGATAGGAGTTTCCCATAAGAAGACATGGGATCATGGTCCACTAGGAATGGCAAGAAATTTTGAATGCTAAGAAATCTGCTCCAACATCAATATTGACAATGGGTCCATAGTGGATGCTTTCATTGCTCACAGTCTTTTGCTGTACACAAAATTTCATCACCTCTTTTCTAACAATTCTGGATGTGCGGTATCATATTTAAGTTGTGTGTTCTCAATCACAGGGAACAGTATCACTGCCCTTCTAGTCTTCCAGGCTAGAAATTTGGGTGTCCTCCTTGACTTTTCTTTCTCCCACTCTCTTAAGGAAAGAATTATCAAATACTGTGAATTTTACATCCTTAATATATTTTATTCATTAATTATTTTCTAACTATCCTATACATCTTTTACATTAGTTCACTCTCATATCTAGCCTGGGTTAATTTAGTTGCCTTTCAAATGGCCTTTCTGTCTCCAGTCTTATTTCCTCTGAAACATTTTCCAGAGTGTGATCAATGATCTTCACATAATAAAAATCTAACGGAGCAACCTCTTTGTTTGAGGATTTTAGGACAAAGACCCAAAATCCACAACATAGAAAGGCAAGTCCTTCGTAAGTTCATCCCTGTTTACCTACTATCTCCTTTCTCCTCTGACCCCTTCTTTCTGTCTTCTGTGTTATTTTGCAGTACCTTGTACTAGCCATGCTGTCAATCTGGGCTTCAATCACTAAACCCTTATATCAACTCTTTGACATGTTCTCCTTTTATCAAAGAGTTGCATGATCTGTCAGGGTGAGATTATATGTCTTTCTAAGTGCATTCAGAAATCCCCATAATTTATCATAAAACTTAAAAGATCTATTTTACAGATTTTCTGTACCCTAGAATGTAGGTACTAAAGGAAAAAGGGATTTGTGATTTTTGGTGGTCTTCAAATTAAGCTCAATGCTTTCTGACTATATTCCGCAACAAAAAAGGATTTGGAAGTACATTACAGAAACAAATCTGTTTTAATTCAAATATCTACTCTTAATAACTGTGGAACTATGAACAGGTTATTTAGCTTCTCTGTCTAAAATGAGGATAATGATAATAATACATACTTCATAGAAGAGTTGAATAACTTAATATCTGAAAAGTGTTTTGATGAGTTCCTGGCACTCATAAGGATGACATAAGTGTTTGCTATTATTAGCATTAGTGTTAATGAAGAAACTAAAAGCACTTATAAAATTGAATGATCATCATTAGCTCAATTTTACAGGTAAGCTAAGATAAAAATGACAATCCTTAAGTACAGGCTGGTCTTAGAATTTACTATCATCACTCAAAGATTTATTACAAAGCTTGACTAAATTAAGGATTCCTTTAAAAGATATCCAATTAGCAGACTTTTGAAACAACAGACATCAGTTGAATGAGAAACCTCTTTACCACTCAGAGAGAAAATGAGCCAGAAGTTTCAAGGCTTATTACTTAGCTCTGTAAATGACAGTTTCCTCTACATGATGATCAAATTTATAGGAAAGTTATCAGGAAACATTTTTTAATAGGACAATCTCATATATGTGTGAATGGTTAGTATGAAAGCAGATCCATTTCAGGAGGAACTTTCCTGAACAATTTACCCTCTGACAAAGACAAGCCTGTGTCTGCCGACCTCAACAGGGAGTTAATTGTGTGTACTCTTAAAAGCAAAGCAGATGTCTTATTAAAACAACTTTGTTTAAGAAAAGATATAACCAAAAGACTGAACTTAGTGCCAGGACTTGGAAAGTGATCAAGTCCTGCATCTTTTTTTTACAAACTATTTTTTGGCTCAAAGATGATCAGAATGGAGACCCCAGGTACTTAGAGCAGTGGCTGGTTTTCACCAAAGAATGCACAGAGAAATATGGAAATTCTTGTGCAGACTTGACTTTCTCTTGGGCAATCTGAAGTCTTGATTGTTATGTTTGTGTCCCATTTAAATACTGACTAGAATTTCTTTGTGAGGAAATAGTAACAGAACTCTCAGAATAAATGCTACTCACTCAGATCTTTGATTCTCAATAGTGAGATCAGTCCTCTGGCAATTCTTGGAAGTGAAGATATTTATGAGATTTGTATATTTTCTTTATATATCACAGGTAAAAACAAATTCTTTGGTGAGAGCAATCATAGAGCAGATAAGGTGTTTGCCTTCCACGCAGTTGATACTGGTTCAATCCCTGGTGTCAAATATAGTCCCCTTGAGCTCCACCAGGGGTAATTTCTGAATGCAGAGCCAGGATAACCCCTAAGCATCACTGGGTGTGGCCCCCAAACAAAAACAAACAAACAAAAAAAGAATTCTTGACAGTTATTTCCAATTCCTTAGATGGAGATTAAATCCTACTTAAAATACAGCCTAACCAAAAATCATTATTCACCTGAGAATTTGTAAGGACAATCACTAGTTCTACATGAAAAATAATGTTTGTCTTATAAACTTAATTTTTAAAAATTTGAAATCTAAAATAGAAAGAAAACGTCATTATAATAAAAAATTTGGAGAGTTCTTGAATTTCACTGTAGTGGAGTCTATCCTTTCAGGAGTAGTGGATGGTGATGTATTTAGTTCCCATGTAATTCTAGAAAATTCTCAGTGGGCTCCTTTGTAATTCTCCAAGTTTCACCACTGCATTTTCAGGTCATTTCATGTAAGATTTCATATATGAAGAAGAAGATAGACACAGAGAGATCAAAGATTATCTTTTCTGTGGTAGCTGCTGCTACCTCCATAGAACTCTCAATTAACACCCCTAACCCTCTTTTAAGTTTTCAGTAGTTTAGCTTTATATCCCTTGTCTCTCTAATTCTTTTTCTCTCCCCACTCACTCACCTCCCCCCACCTCACACACACACACACACACACACACACACACACACACACACACACACACTCCAGTTGCATATTTACACAGGTGACTTGGGCACACCTGAATTCACTTCTGACTAAAAGTGGTTCTTTTAAGTGTCTGACCTAGAGAGTACAAATCAAAATTCCTTCAATAGATCCCAGGCTTAATCACATATGAATGGCATAAAGGTTGACATCTGGGGCTGGAGCAGTAGCATAGCGGGTAGGACATTTGCCTTGCACACGGCCAACTCGGGTTTGATCCCCAGCATCCCATGTGGTCCCCTGAGCACTGCCAGGAGTGATTCCTGAGTGCAGAGCCAGGAGTAACCCCTGTGCATCGCCAGGTGTGACCCAAAAAGAAAGAAAATTATAATTAAAAAAAATTAAAGATTCCAGGCTGGGCCACATAAGTCCTTTGCTGAGAATATGTAACAGAAGGAAGAGAGACCTAGATAAGTACATAGGGATTGTATACAAGTATACACGGGGATTGCTGGCTACCATGTTTTGCATAATAAGAATAGAAGTAGCAGGAGAGGAAAAGTCTCCTTTGTTGAAGGAGATAAGAATAAGATAAGCATAGGAAGAAAAACTCAGATGAGAGGTGGGTAGAATTTTCTAGATAACACAGGGCTTCCCAATTGCTGGTTCCATGTTAGTCCCAGGCAGAGAAATCCAATATTCTTGGATCTGGGACACTCTTGTCCTAAATTGACAAAAGTTAGTTACGGCATTTTTCACTCAAAAATAAAGTTAATACTTGAGGGAAGCTATAAATTTAAGTAAAGGTACAGAAAATGAATAAGTACAGGGGCGATAGCAATAGCACACTGGTAGGGACTTTCATGCGGCCGTCCCAAGTTTGATTCCCAGCACCCCATATGGTCCCCGAGGACTACCAGGAGTAATTCCTGAGTGCATGAGCCAAGAGTAACAAGGGTGCAACTCCAGGTGTGACCCAAAAACAGCAAAAAAAAAAAAGAAAATGAAATACATACTCTTCTCTTGATATCTCATAACTCTATTATCAGATCATTTATTTAAGTTTAGAGTCTCAGACAAAGGCTCAGTCACTGGTCAAAAACCAAAAATTTCCCAGAGAGCTTAGGAAAAGAAAAACAAAAAACCAAAACAATGTATGGCTGGCTATATAAGTGATTTTAATGATGCAGAGAGCATGCAGAATCATGGATTTTATATCTCCTTTGCCTTATCAAGTTAGAGATTTGAAGAGTTAAATGAAAGAAATGCACTTACCTAGATGAGTTTTAATTTTAGCAAAATGGAAAGTATTAGTGCAGATTATAAACCTCATCATTCTACTTATTCATAGCACTCTGAAAAATTGCCACTTAAAAATTATCTGTTAAATTATTTATGAGCTAGCATGTTCTTTATGTAGGTAAATGAGGGTAGACTTGGGAGTTCCTTTTAGAGGCAGAAGATTATAATAACAGTCCTGTGTTTGAATTTCAAGTTCAGTATCACATTTGGCATGGATTTCAAAGTCTTCCAGGGGTGCTGTTTTGTTCGCAAGGAGGTTTTTCTTGTTTGAGCCCTCTTGCATAAGACTTTTGGAGGAGAGCGAGGGGGAAAAAAAGATTCACATGTTGAGACATGGAAGAATTAGTGTGCAGGAAATATAAACCACCCAATGTGTAAGCAATGCTTCAGCCTCTATAAGCTTTATGTCAGGGCAAGTTCTTGCTTTTAAAAAATTTTTTGTCTTTTTATTTTTTAGGGAGTCATTCCCAGTGGTATTGGGGAACCATGTGGTATTAGGGATGAAATCTAGACCTCTCCATGTAAAACACGTCCGCATCCTGTTGCTATTGCTCCAGCCAAGTTTACAACTTACTCAAAATTGAACTCATTTGTGGGCAACAACAAAAAAACACCCCAAAACAACATAGTATGAGACTAGGTTGGAGTGAGTGTACAGAGGGGAGAGCGTTTGCCTTGCATGTGGCTGACCTGAGTTTGATCCCCAGATCCCATATAGTCCCCTGAGCAAATAATACTTGAGTGTAATACTTGAGTGTAGAGCCAGGTATAGCATTGCTGGTTGTGACCCAGAAAGCCAAAAAAAAAAAAACCTCTTAAAATTTTTTTAAAAATTAAAACATAGTATGAGGCTGACCCAAGGACATTAGAAACAAGGGCCAGGAGGATTGGTCCACAGTTGGAAGCTTGCCTCAAGGGCTGGAGGGAAAGAGAGAGTTGGGATAGAGAATGACAATGCTAGTTGGAAATAATCACTCTGGATAAGAACTGTGTGCTGAAAGCAAGGAAAAAAAAAAACATGATAACCTCCCGGTACCTGTACTGCAAACCATAATGCCCCAAAGGAGAGACAGAAAGAAGAAAGTGTCTGCCATAAAGGCAGGCTGGGGTGGGTATGGGGGGAGGAGAGAGACTGGGGACATTGGTGGTGGGAAATATATACTGGGAGAGGGATGGATGGTTGGAATATCGTATGACTGAAACCTATCACGAACAGCTTTGTATTGTGTATCTCACAGTGATCTACTTAAATAAATAAATAAATAAATAGAGGGAAACAGCTCTTAAGAGAAAGCAAACCCTATCTTGTTTTTGTCACTTCCACAAGAAAGGCAAATATAGGGGGAATGATAGGACTATGCCCCCAATCCAGTGTTTGCAGATGTTCTGGTCTATAGAAAATTGTAACACCAGTTTTCATCCTCACACTTAAAATTACTTTTTTCAGTTCCCTCTCTCCATGTCCTCTTTCCCCATACCAGCTTCCAGCTTTTCTTTGACCTGCCGATATTGGAGACCCTCAATCAGCAGGAAAAGGTGGGTAAAGTCCAGTCTTAGACTTAGGAGAGACTTTTTCTGGCCTGGCAAGTGCAAGCATCTCCCTGTGACCCCTTCCAGAAACTTCAAAGGAAATGATAATTTCTTTCCATTTATATGAGAATGGATCGAACCTTAAACTGGTGCTTCTTCACACAAGAATAAAAGGTCAATTAATTATAAACATATGTTGATCTAACTTTCTCCAAGCAGGAAGTGCAAATGATCTATTTTGCACTTTGGTTTGGTTTGGTGTTTGGACCAAAACTGACAATGCTCAGGGATTACTCTGCTCTGTGCTCAGAGATCACTCTGAAGGCACTTGCAGGATCATATGCAGGGCCAGGGATTGAACCAGGGTTGACTGTGTGGAAAGACTACGGGCCTTAACCCTTATACTATTTCTCTGTCCTCTGCTTCACACTTTTATAAATTTAATACAGGCAGCCTTACCCTTAAGGAAAGAAGATGACTCAGACTTTACATCTTTAGACATAAGCAGACTCACAGATGGATTTTAAGAGTTAAAGCACTAGCGTTCCTGACTAGCATCATTTTCCTAATGAGACGTAGAATTTCACAAGTTCATTCACCTGAATCTGGCTTTCTGAAAGAAAAATTCTATCTTCCAACTATCCTCTTCTGGCAGATAAAAAGTCAGTGAAGCTTTGTTGCTATCCCTGGAGCCCATCAGATTGCCTTTCTTGAGTATTTTCTCTTGCTATTGCCAGCTATAGGGTGGCTGTGGGGGTCTCCCCCTCTGTGCGGGACATTAGGCTTAGCCTCCACTAAAGCTGAGTTTCTTTCAGGTGCCACATGACTAGAGACACTTCTAGGACCACCGGATCCTCTTCCCCACTCTGCTTGCTGCTCTTTATCTTTCTCTTCTTCATTTTTCGTCACATTTTTTAAAATGTCTGGGGCCATACTCTCCACCCATGTGGAGCTGTTATGGAAACAACCGCCTTGTACATGCAAGACAGGAGCTCAACTACTTGAGGCACATCCCCAGTCCTTATCAGGGATCTTAACAATTCTGGATATAATGTCTTTGTTTATGGTTCACCCAAACAGGAGTGTAAGCTCATAAAAAGAGGAACTATCTATTTGTAGTACCTAAATAGGCCTAAGTGCTATTTGGAATAATGAATAGGAATGGAAGCAAAATATCTCAATTTCTGGCTTAAGTGTACTTACCCTGGTACCAGCCTTAATTCACTTTTCTAATATATCTGCCCTTGGTTTGCTGACAGAGATTGATAGATGAGACAGTTCTCACCCTTCAAATATCTATTTTTATTTATTTATTTATTTTATTAGTGAAACACCATGAGGTACAGTTATAGACTTACAAATTTTTGTGCTTGGGTTTCAGTCACACAATGATCAAGTACCCATCCCTCCACCAGCGCCCATCCTCCACCACCACAGGTCCCAGCATCTCTCCCACCCCCATCCCCCCCATCCCACCCTGCCTCTGTGGTAGGGCACTCCCTTTTGTTCTCTCTCTCTCTCTCTCTCTCTCTCTCTCTCTCTCTCTTTGCATTCTGTGGTTTGCAAGAGAGGCATTGAGTGGCAATCATGTTTGGTCTATAGTCTATTTTCAGCAAAAATGGGGCGAGGAAATGAATAAATCTCTATTTAAAGCCAAAGTTGACAAACTTCCTGAGACTATCACTCCCTTTTTTAGGAAAATAAAATTACATAATGCCCCCCCCATATCTTGCGTCACTAAGTGAAAAAAATGGAAGTACCCCTCAATCTCTCACCAGGCTACTATCCTGGATTGCTCCAGCAATCTCTGGACATTGGTATGCCTATTTTGGGAAGACTTAAAGGGATGTGAATTGTAAAAACCTGATGTTTATGGAAAACACACAGGAAGAGAGTATTGTACTTTTCTTTTCTTTTGTTGTGTTTTAGGTACATGTCAGGCTGTGCTTAGGGTTTAGTCCTGACTCTGTGCTCAGGGGTAATTGCTTGTGCAGCTCAGGGGATCATATGGTGTTCCAGGACCAAACCCAGATTGGCCCACATGCACCCCACCTACTATACTATCTCTCCAGTCCCAAATTGTACGATTTGTAAGAGTGTAGATGGATGCACTGTTGTAGAAAGAACTAGAAATAACTAACAAAAATTTTAACATTTTATTGGCCTGCTAATTTTGTCCTTAAGACTAGTTCCAGAAATGTTGGGAGTGTATGTACTGCAGCATCAAGTAAGGAAGAAAAATCAAAAGCAACTAAACATGAAATACAGAGTAATCTTACATAGTTACTGAAAAGAATTAGAAATGCTGATTGTGACATAAAAAAGACATCCAAGTTTTAGGTATATATTTAATAAACGTATAGTTAAAAGAAAGCTGACTAGAGTACAGAACATATTTCTGAATTAAAATCAGAGTTGTATTTGTGAGAAATGCACAAATCATTATTTGCCTGAAAGTGTCTGCAAGATGGTACACAAAACTGGTTACAAGGGCTCTGATCTCTCTAAAGAGAGGACTGAGGGGAAATTTCACTTTCTGAGCCATAACTTTCTGTAGTGTGTGAATTTTATCAACAATAAAGCATTATATCCATAATCACAACCATAATAAATATATTTCACATAATTTAAATCCCAGGAATTATCAACCTTTTAAAATTAGTAAAAATCATTTACATTACAAGCTGTAGTCTTACATTAAGGTTAACATGTCTTGTCACCTCTTTTGATTTTATTTACTCCAGATCCATAAAAAGGTCAGAGTTCTTGTCCTATCCTCTGCTTAGGGTTAAGGGGTAGATAAAATGAATTCATAGAAGGGATTTAGAAAACATTTAAAAATCACTAAGTTCCTCCATCGTGGTGGGAAATGGGCACTGGTGGAGGGACGGGCATTGGATCATTATATAATTAAAACCCAAGCACAAAAATTTGTAAGTCGGGGGCTACCACAGCAGGTAGAGCATTTGCCTTGCACAGCGCTGACCCAGGTTTGATTCCCAGCATTCCATATGGTCCCCTGAGCACCGCCATGGGTAATTCCTGAGCACAGAGTCAGGAGTAAACCCTGTGCATTGCTGGGTGTGACCCAAAAAAACAAAAAAAAAATTTGTAAGTCTACAACTGTACCTCATGGTGTCTCACTAATAAAAATAAATAAATAAATAAATAAATATCACTAAGTTCCAAGAAGCCATTTTGTATATGATTTAATGTCTTGTTAACATTCTATTTTATTTACTACTAAGAATACACTCTAGAAAGGATTTACGTTGTTCAATTTTTCCCATGGATAGAAAATTATTATTAAATATTATGCTTTTTAAATCTCCTTTCTGACTCATACATCTACCCTGAGAGAAGGCAGGTGAATATGAAACTGTAGACTATGGATAGCTCCAAGATGAAAGGGTATGGTTATATAGGGAGCAGTAATAAGCACCCTTGAAAATATAAAATAAAATGAAACGTGACAAAAAACAAAAAACAAAACTGTATCATGCAAAGTGATGTCCAAGGCCCATTAATCTTGTTGAGTACATTCAAATAAATGTTTTTCTGCATCCAAACCAGAAACCTAAACAGTTTAGGAAAAAAAAATTCAGTGTAAATATTCAAGACTTTTAAAAAAGAAGTGAAAATGTAGGCCTTGATATGACAAACATGGCTTAGAGGTAAAAACAAGATTCCCAGGGGGGAAAAGCAGGGGCAGTAATTCCAGCAAGCTGCAGAAAGGATAGGGACTTTCGAAAGGTTTGCATCTTGTATGAACGTTACCATCATATACAAACAAGGCACACGCACAAGCAGACAGGACAATATGTACTGCCATGTCCAGTCAGCTATAATTCTAAAAGAGATACCACTTTTTAAAAGTCATCGATACTGGGGGCTGGATAGCACAGTGGGAAGGGCATTTGCCTTGCACACAGCCGACCCAGGTTCAAGTCCCAGCATCCCATACCGTCCCCCGAGCACCGCCAGGAGTAACTCATGAATATATGAGCCAGGAGTAACCCCTATGCATTGCCAGGTGTGAACCCAAAAGCAAAAAAATAAAAGTCATTGATACCACTATCATACACCACTATCATGAATTCAAATAAGAGGGTTCACTTCTAAATTG
Source organism: Sorex fumeus (assembly GCF_029834395.1). Taxonomy (NCBI): domain Eukaryota; kingdom Metazoa; phylum Chordata; class Mammalia; order Eulipotyphla; family Soricidae; genus Sorex; species Sorex fumeus. Next base: position 16,932,972 of record NW_026606104.1, on the reverse strand, counting down.
GGTAGGTAGGATCCAGTTTCCACAGTTTCAGGCTGCAGACTTTTATTGAATATATTTTTTTAATCACTGTATCATTGTATCACTGTCATCCCATTGATTGTCGAATTATTCAAGCGGGTGCCAGTAACGTCTCTATTCTTCTCTGCCCTGAGATTTTAGCAGCCTCTTCTTACTCATCTTTTCCCAATGATTAGAGGCTCTTTCAGGGTTGGGGAATGAGACCTGTTGTTGTTACTGTATTTGGCATTTTGAATATGCCATGGGGAGCTTGCCAGGCTCTTACACGCAGGCAGGATATTCTAGGTAGCTTGCCAGGCTCTTCGAGAGTATTTCGGATAATAAAAATGCAAATAAGAGTATATATTTTTTTCAATAAAAATTCAACAAAGAAATGAATATATTTTTCTTTGTTAAATATGTATATACATACATACATATATATATATATATATTTCTTTGTTAAATGTGTGTGTGTGTTGTTGAATTTGGGTGAGGTTCCAGTTGTATGCAGGGCATACTTGGCCACTATGCTGAGGGTCACTCCTGGCAGTACTCAGGGTACAGTATGTGGTGCAGGGACTGAATGGGGCCATCTGTGGGCAAGACAACAGTGTTAACCACTATATTATCTCTTTCGCCTTAATTCAGTATTTCAACATTCTATCAATTTTTCAACATCCTGGGTCTGGTAAAAATAATGAACAAATTCAAGTGATTGATCAGAAAGACTGTCATACTTTTCTTACAAAATTTGCTAATTTTTTAAAAAAGTGTTATGTTTTTAATGGCTGTTTTCTGTTTGTTTTGTGGTGTGAAGAACAAACCCAAAGATGTCCCAAGTGCAAGGCATTAATTCTACCAATGAGTGACATTCCTATCCCCGCAAGCATTAATGATTTATTTGTGCTACATGAAAAAAGTAGAGAATCACCAGTTACACTGCCCCAAGACATTACTTTGCAAATAATACTGATTATTCTCTCATCTTGGGGGATGTCATCCAGAGATGTTTTATGACAGGAGCAAATAATCTTATTTAAGGAATATTTTTGCTTTGATAATTGAATTGAACAAACATTTCTTCAGCCTAAGTCTGTGCAGCATAATGTACAACATAAAGATGAACAAGATACCTTGAAGGAACTAATCTACCATAGGAAATAAAGGCTAGAAATGCCAGACAATTTGGGTTGGAACTATAATACCGAACTATAGTACGGAACTATAGGATATACTTGCCTTGCCTGTGGCTAACCCAGGTTCGATCTTCAGAATCCCATATGTTCCTGAGTATCGCCAGGAGTTATTCTTGAGCACAGATCAGGAATAACTTCTGAGCATCGCCAGATGTGGCCCAGAGCACTGCCAGGCTAATTTGTACTTCCCTGTAAGTTCCCATTTTATTTGAGAATCTCAAAACAATATTGCAGAACCCCTGGTAATTTTTATTTTCAAGATGCTACAGCAAAAGGCTCCTGTGCCTAATTCAAGCAACATTGGTGTCGAATTCCTGCTGCTCAAAACTAGCAAAATTTGTCATCTACTTAATTTTAGAAGTCCCTTCTCTCCTCTCATTTATTGCTACTTATGTTTTTCTGCTATTTTATGACTTTTCCTTGTGAAGGATTCTCTAAAATATTTTGGGGCAAGATTTCATTTGCTACTTCCTCAGGAGGGCAATAATATTGGAAGCACAGTTTGCAGGGCAGCAGGAGAGGTCAGCCATAAGTCCCCTGGTGTTAATAGCTTGAGTAATATTGTTTTCTCCTTCAGACCACACCATTAAATTGTTTTCATTACCCACAACGGGATTATTCATGTCAGAGCAAATGAGGTCTGGTACAAATTCAAACTGGCTAATTTCAGCCTAAGAAAATGATTCCTAATAACAAAAAGAATAAGACAAAGAGCAAAAACAAATTGTAAAGTCTTTTTGTAGTATCCAGATAGAAAAAAGAAGTGTGGCAAATTAATGGGTTCTATCTGAGCAATTATGCAGCTTTGATACGCTATCAGAAAATTTTGAGGCTCCACTCTTCAGTTTAATCTCTTGTAGGATGGATTTTGAAAGTTTGGTGGTATTTTTGAAACGTTTTCAATTTTTTAGGAATATCTGAGACCTGGCTTGGGTGATTTTTATTTATTTATTTATTTTTGCTTTTTTGGGTCACACCTGGCGATGCACAGGAGTTGCATCCTGGCTTATGCACTCAGGAATTACTCCTGGCGGTGCTCAGGGGACCATGTGGGATGCTGGGAATCGAACCCAGGTTGGCCGCATGCAAGGCAAATGCTCTACCCACTGTGCCATTGCTCTAGCCCCCAGCTTTGGTGATTTCATTGACTTTCTTCAACTTAGAAATCACCCTTGTCTCTATTCTTTAGGTCAGCTGAAAACTCTGAAGCTGGGTTTATCCTTCTGCTGTTCCCCTTTCATACCAGCACTCCTGTTTCATATGGTCCTGTTCATTTTAAGGTTTTAGATTTGTCTTTCCATTTTTTCTCGCTACCATTACAGCACCTCTTGCCTCAGAAGTGTTGGCATGCAGAATGAGGTCACTCAGATTTTCTAAAGTTGCTTCAGCATGCATCAGGACTCTGCAGCAGCACCCTCACATGAAAATGGTCTGTTCAGGTAGGAGGGAGGGAGAGCCCAGCACAACAAGTTAAAACTATTGCTGGTGTCAGCTGTCAATCTGCTGTTGGTAAAGGGAATGCCCTGCCACAGAGGCAGGGTGGGATGGGGGGAGGGTTGGGGATGGCGGTGGGAGGGATACTGGGATCCGTGGTGGTGGAAAATGGGCACAGGTGGAGGGATGGGTACTTGATCATTGTATAATTGAAACCGAAGCACAAAAATTTGTAAGTCTACAACTGTACCTCATGGTGTTTCACTAATAAAAATTTAAGAAAAAAATTTTAATTTTTTTTTAAAAAGCCACTGGGTTTCGAGATTTGTTTCTGTTGTCTCTGGGATCATGGCTGTTAAGCAGCTTGATCAGGAGCCAGAGAGGCTGTTTGTGGGCAATGACTTGGGGTCTTGTTGGGGTGGGGAGGACAGGACCGGCTCCACCCCCATCCCATGAGGCCCTGCATGTCTCGTCACTGGGGGCCCAAACCTGACTGTCCAGTTGCCTCTGAAGGATGGCGGCCACTGGGCTACCGGGGGGAACAGGCCAAGGCATGAAAAAAAAGAAGGAGGAGGAGAAGGAGAAGGAGAAGGAGAAGGAGAAGGAGAAGAAGAAGGAGAAGGAGAAGGAGAAGAAGAAGGAGAAGAAGAAGAAGAAGAGGAAGAGGAAGAGGAAGAGGAAGAGGAAGAGGAAGAGGAGATAAGAGTGCCTCTAAGAGAATACATCTCATAACAACTGTGATTGATCATGTTACAACATATATGGCTACCCCTTATCCCTTGTCATCCTGAGGTGAAAATTCAGTGAGAATCAAGTCTCCCAAAGAGCCCCATCTCACAAGAGGTAGGCTGGGGGCTAGTGAGGGGTCCTGTGTTATGTGGCCCATGTACCCACAATGCTCTGCCCTCCCTTTAGAACTGTTGGGGGTCACAAAATCATCTACTTACATCCTTCGATGAGTTCTGGTAAATGAACTTGGACTGAAAAACAGGGCATGAGCGTGAGCAGGGAAGTTGTGTAGGACAAAGAAAAGGGCTTTATATATATATTCATTTGTTTAATTTTTGGTGTGGGGGTGGTCACACCTGGCAATACTTAGGAGCTACTCCTAGCTCTGGGTTCAGCGGTTGCTCTCAGCACTACTCAGAGGACTATGTGATATGAGATCAAACACAGAAACCCACATGCAATGCATGCACTTAGCATATTGCCTGCTCTCTTTGTTCTGAGGGCTTACTTATACCTAGTATATGTATTTTTTGGCCTTTCAGGTCACACCCTGAAATGCTCAGGGCTTACTTCTGGCTCTGCACTCAGGAATTACTCCTGGAGGTGATCAGGGACGCAAGGCAAATACCCAACCTGCTGTATGACTGCTCCAGTCCCAATTTATACTTAGTATCTTGAGTAACACTTTCATTCTCAAACTAGAGGCCTACAAATTAGGTAGCTGGTGATTTCAGTGGCTCTAGTATAACCATCTCTGAAGTAACTAGTCAACCTGTGAAAGGTTTCGCCTGTGAAAGGTTTCAAGACAAAATAATCACTTATTCTGTCACTGTCCTTCTGTTGCTCATCGATTTGCTCGAGCGGGCCCAAGAACATCTCCATTGTGACAATTGTTACTGTGTTTGGCATATTGAATACGTCACAGGTAGCTTGCCAGGCTTTGCCAAGCGGGCGAAATACTCTCAGTAGCTTGCCGGGCTCTCCGAGAGGAGCAGAGGAATCAAACTCGGGTCGGCCATATTGGCCACTTGCAAGGCAAATGCCCTACCCACTGTGTTATCGCTCCAGCCCAATCATTTATTATTCATTTATTTTCATTTTTTATAATTTTATTTATTGAATCACCATGAGAGTAGTTACAAAGTTTTTGGGTTTAAGTTTCGGTCATACAATAAAACATCCATATCTTCACCAGTGCCCACTCTCCACCACCAAAACCCCAGTATAACCCCTCCCCCCACCTGTGGGGCAGATGTTTTCCACATTACTGTCTCTCTACTTGGATTACATTCAATATTTTGACACCAGACACACCATTATTATTTGGGATTTTACCCCAACACTCAGATCGGCTGAAAAGGCAACAGTAGACTATCTGTTTTATATTGCTGGTTATGAATAACATATGATGTTGTGTGGCTGCAGTAGTGGCTGCACGATTTTGAAATTCCAAAATTTTAACAATTAAATCTGGAGGGATTTCTGCCAAAACCTGCTGGGTTCCAAGATTTGTTCCTAAGTCTCTGGGATCATGGTCATTAAGCAGCTTGATCAGGAGCCAGAGAGGCCATTCGTGGGCGGCAACTTGGGGTCTTGTTGGGTCGGGGAGGAAAGGGCCGGCTCCATCCTCATCCTGTGAGGCCCCTCGTGTCTCGTCACAGCGGGCCCAAACCAGACTGTCCAGTGGCCTCTGGAGGATGGCGGCCACCAGACCGCCAGGGGGAACAGGCCAAGGCACGAAACCTATTCCCACCTGGGGTCGCCTAGTGCTAGTAAACTACTGCAGGGACTGGACACACATTTCTGCCAAAAGCCACGGGGTTCTAAGATTTGTTTCTGAGTCTCTGGAATCATGGCCATTAAGTAGCTTGATCAGGAGCCAGAGAGGCCTTCATGGACGGCAACTCGGGTCTTCTTGGGATGGGCAGGAAAGGGCCGGCTCCACCTCCATCCCGTGAGGCCCCGCATTTCTTGTGACTGTGAGCCAAACTTGACTGTCCAGTGGCCTTTGGTGGATGGTGGCCACCGAGCTGCCAAGGGGGAGCAGGCGGAGGGATAGCATCCTTTTCCCCGTGGGGTGGCCCGGCGACAGTAACCTACGGCAGGTTCCGGACACATTTCTGCCAAAAGCCACTCGATTTTGAGATTTGTTTCTAAGTCTCTGAGATCATGACTGTTAAGCAGCTTGATCAGGAGCCAGAGAGGCCATTCATGGGTGGTGACTCGGGGTCTCATTGGGATGGGGAGGAAGGAAAGGGCCAGCCCCACGCCCATTCCATGAGGCCCCATGTGTCTCTTCACTGCGGGCCCAAACCTTACTGTCCAGTGGCCTCTGGAGGATGGCGGCTACCGTGCCATCAGGGGGAACAGGCCAAGGCACGAAACCTATTCCCACCTGGGGTGGCCCAGTGCCGGTTAACCTACTGCAGGAACCGGACACATTTCTGACAAAGGCTATTGGGTTTCGCGATTTGTTTCTGAGTCTCTGGGATCATGGCCATTAAGCAGTCTGATCAGGAACCGGAGAAGCCATGCCTCCAATTATATAGCTGAGCTGGAGGTGGTTTGTTGGTGTGTCCCCCACATACTAACTTTTGGCTGTTTACTTTCTTGGTAAACTTTGCCCCAAGTTTTTGGGGTCTGGCTAAAGGCACAGCAGCAATTTTGGGGTATCTGGAAGTCTGAAGGCACCATCAGCCTGCTGATGCACTCGCCTCACAGGTACAGATTGACCTGCTGGCGGCACCATACCCCCCAATCACTTATTATTTAAAGTAGCACTCTGTAAGAATTATTTTGCCTCAATTCCTTTAGACCAAATAGAAATCTGCAATAGAAATCTCCTTTCAAGCCTTAGCAACACTCACATAAGTCAATTTCCCTTTAAGACTCATGTGGAAACTTCCTCATACTTCCTTTAGTTCAATGGAAGACTACTGGGAAGAACCAGAACATAGAGGGCCCATATTCCAGGAAGGAAATCATGCTAGGACATTACAAGGTTAGTAGGTAAGGTCCCAATGGACACAGATCCATCCTTGTTAAAATCAAAATAAAGGTCAGGTCTGAGCAACTTCTTTGTTCCTATCCCAGGAGTCACCAGTGATTTAGCTTACTCATTCATTATATAAATATAATGTAAATCTACTATGTGTCATATGATGCAGAAATGAAGAGAGGCACAGTCCTTGACTAACACTTTCCAGTAAAAGATGCAGGCATTCCAGCATTCCACAAATAAACTATAACAAAATGAACAGAACATACACACACACACACACACACACACACACACACACATATATATATATATATATATATATATCAAAAAGGAGCTACAAAAACACTGAATAATTATTTCTTCCTGATGGAGTTAGAAAACTTCCCAGGAAAAGGTCCTGAAAGATGGATGGGTTTGCCAAATTAAGAAAAAAAGCAAAGGAAGCATTAAGTTTCACACCTGCAGACGAGTGAGAAGCTTGGCTGTGTAGGAGGATAAGCATTTGGAAAAACAGGTTGGGGACAGGACTGTGAAAAGCACCTGTGCTTCCAAGCTCAGAAATGTGGGCTTCATATAATATGTAAGAAAAGCCAAGAAAATATCAGGCATTTTAAATGATGCTTTAATCAAGAAGATACCTCAGCTGGTAGTATGGAGGCAGGGAGGGATTCCAGATAAAGATGATGACAAGCAACAAAAAAAGTTGAGTCTTGGTCTAAGGGGACATGGCACGATGTAAGAGATCACTGAAGCAGACTGTGTGATAAGCTAGATACCAGTGGTGAGAGAGTTGGTCGCATCAACCTTCTCAGATTTGAAGGCAGGACCGATGGGACTCCTATTGCAGAGATCCAACATCACACTGAACAGATTAACAGAGGAGAATGAAATTTGCAATGCCTACAGGACATTCAGGTGTGTGCATGCAATAGACAGTGGAAAGAGAGATCAGGATCTCCAGAGAGACTGCAGATGGAGACAGTATACTGGGAGGCACTCACATAGAAGTTGAAGCCATAGAAGGATTATCACCTGGAAACAACTTGGAAAGCCAAAGTGTACATAGAAAAGCAGGGAAATTCAGAGATGGCCAAAGATGATAGCTACTAGAGGAAAGAACAGAATGGGGGAAAGAACTCATCAAACAGAAGCTTGAAGCAGTAGCTACTCAAGAGAAAAAGGCAGTCAGACCACTCAATTTGACTGTGATGGAAAGTCTAGGAGAGTGGTAAGGCACAGTTGGTCAACTATGGCCTGAAGTATGACAGTGGAGGGTAATAAAGGACACGTGGAACAGGAGCTATAAAGGGGAGGTAAGTTTATAGCTTACATTTTTTTTTGTTTCTTGGGTCACACCCAGCGATGCACAGGGGTTACTCCTGGCTCAGCACTCAGGAGTTACTCCTGGCAGTGCTCAGGAGACCATATGGGATGCTGGGAATCGAACCTGGGTCGGCCATGTGTAAGGCAAATGCCCTACCTGTTGTGCTATCTCTACAGCCCCTATAACTTACATTTTTAATGGTCAAGTATACAGAAGCAAGAATAAGGCTGAGAACAGAACCTGGAGAGGCTGGCTGTCCTGAGGTGTATACGGGAAAGTTGGAGAGTAAGCCTGAAGACTTTGACAGCTGACTAAGACAGTGAAGGGAGAGAAATTTGGGTCATTCATGCCACACATCTATCTTTCCAATTAGAAGGAAGCTGGGAAGCCAAAGTCAGCAGAGAGGTGAGTATAGCAAAGTTCAAAGGTGTTAAAGAAAGAGTAAAAGTTTGACTAGGTCCAATCTTGCTTTTAAGAACCCTCTGTCCTTGAATATTTAATCCCATGGATCCTTGCTTTCTGCTTTCATGTTTCTCTGGCCTGGGTCACCTGCTTACTTGATCTCTGTCTCTTGACAGATTTCTTTCCTCTCTTGTAAGATAGACTATACCACTGCAGAGAGGTCACGTCTGCCAAGACCGTGGCTGGAGTCACTCATCCCCCCCGCCCCCCCCCCCCCCCACCTCCCTCAAGTTAGAGAAACCGTTACCCACAGAGCCCTGGGCCAATCCTGGAAATTTCTGCAACTTACAGCCCATCTTCCATCTGTCCCCCCTTCCTACTCAGCCCATGCACGGTCTCCCTAGATATGTGTTTGTCTGTATCTCATCTTTCCCCCTATTGCAATTTCCTGTTCTCTCCTCCTCTCTTCTTGGACTGAGATTTGAAGCACATTCTATGGGTTTGTGTGTTTTGTTTTTGTGCCACGCCTGACAATGCTCAGAACTTCCTCCTGTCAGTGGACTCAGGGATCACTCCTAGTGGGTTCAGAGGATCATGTGGGGTACAAGTACCCTGCCTGCTGTACTGTCACTCTAGCCCCATATTCTACCTCTTTCAAAGGTTGCCTCAGATATAAAAATGTATAGCTTTTATTTTTTGGCTTGGATTATCTTACTGGGCCCTTATGTATCTATTTAATATTTATATACATTCATATATATACATACTTATCTAATTTGTAAGCTTCCTATTTCTTCAGTAAAGTCTAGAAATTGGCTATCCCATACAAAAAGCCACACAGATATGATTGTGTGACCCATCTCTCACATAAGTCAGCCGCTGACTCACAAACCTCAGTCATCTCCAGACAACCATAAAATATTTGGGCCAGCACAAATCGAATGTGCTTCCAGAGTGAGGTCATGTCTTATAGTTGTTCACTGCCTAAAACCTCTTAGGTACTCCACAAATGCTTACGATGAAAACATATAAGAAACAGATGTCTTCTTGTTCCGAAAACATAAAAGAAAAACAAGTTTATTGCTGGGGATGTGGTTCAGCATCAGGGCATTTGCCTTGCATGTGTGAAGCCCCAGGTTTGATTTCCAGCACTATCAACCCCCAGCTACACACCCCTTCCCTCCATCGCCTCACTGTACACACACACACACACACACACACACACACACACACACACACTCAAGAAAAAACACAAAAAGAAACAAAACCCAAGTGTATCGCTGAGCAGTGAACATTCTCCCTTGATGAAGACAAACAGCAGGGAGTCACCAAGTTAAGAATGTGTCACCAAGTTAAGAATGGAGACCACTGAAAGAGGCAGAAGCAAAAACTCTGGAGGATTGTACAAGGTGAACAAGGACAAATCTCTCAACAGCTATTGATCTTTAAGGTAATGGGATCTCTCCTGTTACATTCCCCAGAGTTTCAATAATAAACCATGGGTAAAGAAAAAGGGTGGCTGTACTGGAGGAACTATCATCAGAGAAAGGTGGGGAGGTGGGGGTTGTTATTCTGTGGGTCCCTTACAGGTGTGTATGGCTGTATCCCAGCTTCTGTGCTGTTCCTTAGGAGACAGGCCATTTTGTCAGCAGACACTCATCAGTAACCTCCACCCAAACTATTTCAGTTACACACTGAATGTTATAGCCCCCAACCTCCCAGAGAAATGTGAAAAGTACAAACAATGTTAACATGAATGTCTTCAATTTCTACCATTAGGAAGCACACCCCATGCCACTGCAGGTGTTCAATGAGCCTGGTAGCAGCCTATCTGGGTAACAGGTAAAAACCACTTTCTCCTCTGGCAAAAATCAAGGCCCTCTAAAGGGACATTTGTGAGTTCTGGAACTCCAAGCCTTTCAGATGGCTGGGTGTTGGCAGGAGAGCTGCAAATAGTTGGGTAATGGAACATCTCTGCTAAGTTAAATAAGCCAGACAGAGAAAGACAAATACTATACAGTATTACTATCTGCAGAATCCTATAAAAAACATAGAGGAAGAAGAAGAAAAAGAAGAGGAATAAGAAGCAGTTGCCTGTGTGATAATCAGAAACAGAATAGTGTGGTGGTTGCTAGGGACTGTGGGGAGAAAGAACAAGGAAATGTTGGTCAAAGGGTACAGATTTCTTCTTACAGCACTGGAGAGATAGTTCAAAGGGCTGGCGTTCATGTTTTGTATTCAGGATCCCTCAGGCCCAATCTACAGAACATCTGCATTGCCAGGTATGGACCCCCAAAAGTAATACTAAAATTGAAACAAAATATTCCTTTCACTTATAAAAGTGTAAATCATGGCAATCTAACATATATCACGGTAGCTCCAATTAATAATAAGATACTGCATACTTGAAAGTTGCTGAAAATCTTTCTATTTTGTTTTGTTTGGGGGCAACACATGGCTGTGCTCAGGGTTTACTCCTGGCTCTAAACTCAGGTTCACTTCTGGTAGGCTCAGAGGACAGAGGACTGTAATGGGTGCTGGGAACTGGAACTTGGTCAACCACGTGCAAGGCAAGCACCCTATCTATTGTACTATCTCTTCAGCCAGCTGAGAGTCTAGCTTAAGCATTCTCTCTTTCTCTCCCTCTCTCTCTCTCTCTCTCTCTCTCTCTCTCTCTCTCTCTCTTACACACACACACACACACACACACACGCACACACGTGCATGATTAAGTAAGGTAATGTGTTGGATAATATTTTGCTGCTCCCATAGAGAACTTAAGGTTTATTGATCCACTCCTACAACAGAGCAACTGAGGCACAACAAATGATCCTATATTGATTTTCTCTTTCCTTTATGTCATTTGTATGGTTTATTTAGCAATGTCCTTTTTTAGACAAAGGAAGACAATTGGTGCTATGCTATGTAACATGGGATTTAATTGACTCCAAGATAATATTTACTCCTGGGCATCTGTATTTACTTGACTTAAGTCTCACTTGCCCTTAGTTACTAGCACTCCAAGAGCAGGGTCCCAACAAGGGACTGATGGACCCAGGGCAAGCTCTGAGTTACCCTGGCATCGAAATGGGCCAGATCAAGTGCCATAATAGCACTGTAGCACTGTCCTCCCGTTGTTCATCAATTTTCTCAAGCGGGCTCCAGTAACATCTCCATTGTGAGACTTGTTACTATTTTGGCATATCAAATACATCATGGGTAGCTTGCCAGGCTTTGCCATGCAAGCAAGATACTCTTGGTAGCTTGCCAGACTTTCCGAGAGGGGCGGAGGAATCGAACCCAGGTTGGCCGTGTGCAAGGCAAATGCCCTACCTGCTATGCTATCGCTCTGACCCAAGCACCATAATACTTAACTATAAGTTAGGAGCACGGTCATGGACAAATTGTGTCATGACCCAAAAAAAGTAACTAAATAAGGAGTCTTCTGGGGTTAGGAGACTAACCTGGCCTGAGGACTGTGGTCTGGAAAATATAGTGAGATGTCCTCAGGAAGAAACAAACTTTAAGCTTGATATATCTCTTACTCTGCGCATACAAAATGACATTGCTAGAAATATAAGAAGCAAATTTACTACAACTATTTAAGTGGTTTACTAGCTGAGGAAAGAAGAAAGCAACACACCCTGGATGGAACCCCACCCTTGAGCGGATCTCCTAGTAATCTAAATCTCTTTAGATGAGATTTTGTCCTTGAGTTGATCTCCTGGAGGAGTGACCTTACCTCTTTTTGTTGATTTGTTAATGTTCCACCCAACCGTTGTATCCCCACCCTATATGATTTCTATATAAACTATTCTGTAAGTGGCTGTGAAGGTTACAAGGTTACGATGTTATGAGGGCAGTTATATCGCCCCGGTCAGAAGACCAGTTGGATCAGAGAGTCAGAAGGCGAGTCGGGTCAGACGGGAAGTTAGATAGTTAGGTGAGATCAGATAGTCAGAAGGTTGCCAAAGTCAGATCAGATGGTCAGAAGGTCAGGTTAGGTCAGAAGGTCTGAAGAAGAAAGGAGAAGACTAGAGACCATGAGACATACAGAGAGAGACAACGGCATAAATGGGAGACAGAAGACTTACCAGACAGAGCACAACGGTTCAGACAGAAGACAGAGGGCTTAAAAGAATTGCAAAACAGCACACACAGAAGCATGGAACAAAGGGAGAAGATAAGAAGACAGAACAGCAATGAAGAGAAGACAAGAAGTAGAAGAGGAAAACTGAGACTTGGAGACTTTGAGGTTCGCAAGGAGACTAGGATGATGGAATTCTGATGACCAAGAGACTATAGACGCAAAGACTACGACTGTGACTGTGCTGACTGTGCAGTAAAGGGAGAGATCTGATGACACTGGGGAGTCTGCCAATCGCCCATCCAGTCTTTATCAAGAAAGAGCCTGGGATGGCCGCCCCCACATCCTGCCTGCTGTCGGTTTCTTATGTATTGCATGTTGAGTTAAGTTGAGGGGTGAGAAGAAAAACTCAACAGTGATGGATATATTCAATATTTTTAATTTTGTGAACTTTGTGATGAAAATGTACATCACTCAGGGTGAGATACAACAATCTTCACACACTTTCCTCTAAGGAAACTTTATTGAATCATTTTTAGTGGATTATTCATAACAAGCAATACAATGTGAATTGTTTAGAGACAGGCTTTGGGGTGGTAAATATGAGAAATAATGGTGGTGGGAAGGTGTAATTGGTGTTGGAATATTGAATGTAATAAATTATTGTGAACGACTTTGTAAAAATAAAATAAACAAGAAAAGAAAATATATATCAAATCACCATATTGTACATTTAAAACACACATAATTATATTTTTCAGTTATTACTCAATACAGTTGTGGGGAACAGGCTGTAGAATTTAAGACTTTCTGTACCTCACACGGAAAAAATATTCAATAGTTGTTTGTTCTAGCTGAAGTGGAAGGTTTCAGGTTTCTAAAGAGAAGGAAGGCCAGAAGAAAATGTTCTGGTGGAGGGAACAGAACAGGAATAAAAGAAACGGAGCAGACTGTGGGTAAGAGACCTGAAGGGGTGTGTGGAGACAAGGGAGGGGGAGGCGGGCAGAGCAATGGTGACAACGGCAACGAGGACAATGATTCATAAAAATGACTTTTGAACTAGCTGCAAAGAAGGCCTCTGAAGAAACATGGAAAACAAAAAAGGATCACAAAGGAGGGAACCAGACGAGATGGAAGAGGGCTGGGTAAGGCAGTGGCAGAAGGGAGGAGCAGGTTTTTATTTATTTATTTATTTAATGTAGGAGTATTGCTATTTATTCATCCATTGATTAAGCTGATTGAATTGAGCATGAACTCCACATTACTTTTTAAAAATTTTTAAAAATAACTTTTAACTGAATATCTGTGAAATAAACCATTGCAAAGCTCTTCATAATTGGGTTTCAATCATACAATGACCTAGCACCCATTCCTCCACCAGTCCACCAGTGTACATTTCCCACCACCAATGTCCCCTGTTTCCCCACCACCATCCCCCAAAACCCTACCCCCTCACCTTCAACTTCCCTCTGTGGGAGGCAGTTTTCTTCTTTCTCTCTCTCTACTTTTCCTTTTGTGTATTATGGTTTGCAGTACAGGTGCTAAGAGGGCATGGTGTTTGTTCAGGGTAATCGGTATTTTTATTGGGACGGTAAGACTGAAGTAGCTTTTCAATTGGGTGGCCGCTTTGGGGTGTGGATGTGACTGCTGAGGCTTCTGGAAGTGTAGGGAGGTGGGGGAAGGTAGCCCATCCAGAACCCCAGAAAGCCTGGAGATTTCAGTCACAAAACTCACATACATGAATTTTCAGTAGATTATATCTTGGTGAGGTCAATCCTAAAACAATGGAGTTAGGCCAGGTGTATGGTGGCAATTTTGGGTTGTGGAAGCAAGCAGTTACTGGAGGCTCTGCTTGGGTACACCCCTGGCCAACCCATTCCCCTATGATTTACCCCAGTGTATTCAGCCATGTGCAGATCCAGGATTAACTTTTGATCTCTTTTGAGATTTATTTATGGGTCTCTGAAGCAAGGCAGTAGTAGAGCTTATATGGTGGTGCTGGAGGTGGTTCAGGGGTGACTGCCAGTGCTCCCAGGAGCATGGGGAAGTGGAGGGGGAGGCAGACCATCCCAACTTTGAGAAATCTGGAGATTTCAGTCACAAAACCCGCATACCCGAATTTTCAGCCAATTATAGTTTGGTAAGATCCCTCCTGAGATGGTGGAGTCAGGCCAGGAGGATGGCAGCGATTTTGGATTATGGAAGCGGAAGCAAGCAGCTGCTGAGGGCTCTGCTTGTGCATGCACAAGGCTAACCTTCCCCCCTTCGATTTACCCCAGTCTGTTCAGTCATGTGTGGGTCTGAGATTAATTGCAGCTTTTCGAGCTTGTATAGCGGAGGCAAAGGTGGTTTGTATGTGGCTCCCACATACCTAACTTTTTGCCATTTAATTTCTTGGTCAACTTGGTCCCAAGTAGTTGGGTCCAGCCAAAGGCACAGTGGCAATTTCGGAGTATCAGAAAGCCTGAAGGCACCATCAAGCTGCTGATGCACTCACCCCACAGGTACAGGTTGACCTGCTTGTGGCAACCCGGGGGGGGGGGGGGGCGGTTAGACTTTTAAAACACTGGGGAGAAAATGAGCAACAGTGGCAGTGGCAGCAATGTGAAAAGGTAGAATGGAGTCACATGTAATGGGATTTCTTTTAAGAAATGAATGCCCTATTCCTTCTTATACTAGTCATGAAGGTCTTTTCCGTCATCTCATTCTCTTCAGAATGGAGATGGGGGTGCCAAGCAACACTGCTTGCAGTCAGTGACTGAGAGGGCATACCACTTTTATACTCATTTCCAGTTTGTTATGGTGGAGGCAAATGCCCTTCTCTCCCCACCTATGCAGGAGCTGGGCAGTGGTGTCAGTGAGCTCCCAGGAAAGCATTGCTGAGAAAGTGCTCCTTGGCTGAGCTGCCAAAGGACTAACCAGGAGCACCTTGAGTCTTGAAGCTGTCAGTATGGGAGCCTGGATGATCTGACTCTGAAAAGACTGAGTCACGCTTCATTTGAGAGAGCAGCACAGCCACCACAGAGTGCCTGAGAGCCAAAAACCTTGTCATATAACGTGGTGCTTCAAAGAAGCAAACATTTAAAGCAGGTTTCTGTGATGCAGAAATCACTGCAAGCTAAACACAAATGAATTTCTGGGGACTCTGATTAGTATCTCTTGACCCCATGGTGTGTGTGTGTGTGTGTGTGTGTGTGTGTGTGTGTGTGTAAGAGAGAGAGAGAGAGAGAGAGAGAGAGAGAGAGAGAGAGAGAGAGAGAGAGAGAGCATCCCACTTATTTTTCCTCTTTCTTATGGATCAAGGATGTTTCATTGACAAGATCCACAAATAATGTGAAAGTCCTGATATCTGATCTCAATTCTTTGGAGACAGAGTACATTTCTGAATACTAGTAAAGGTGGTAAAAGTCCTTGGCCAAGTAGCCATCCTCATAGGGTTTGTTAGCACAGTGGGGCCAGTTTCTCATAAGGATTATCTAACAGACCCATCTACACAAAAGAAGAATGTGTTCTTTTTCAGGATTCTGAACCTGGCTCTTGGAGGCCAGGGTCTCACTTTAAATGTTTTATTTATAAATGTTGAAAAATTAAAATAAATTATTCAACAAAGGTCATCATACAGAGGCAGGAATCACTAACTGAATGGCATGGAGTAGGGGTTGGGGTGTTTATAGGTACTAGCAGTGCAGATACCAACTTATCTGCTCTGTGGTGACCAAGTGTTCAGATGAGCTTGAGTCACTAAGAACTGAGCTGTTGCCATTTGCCTCTGTGGAACCCCTAGTGTGCTTCCTCCTGGCACTCAGCTATACCATGAAACGCCATCATGGTGGCACCGGCAGCTGACCCTCATCCCTGTTTTTGTAGAGGCTATGACAGGACTGGGTACAAAGGGCCCTCTGCTGGTACACAACAGGCTCTTCAGAATGCAGCAAAGGCCCAAAAGCTGTTCATAGTGACTCACTATGTGCCATCATTAAGTCATCCATAGTGCTTATAATGTGCCAAGTTTCAAGCTAGGTGCTTTATGCACATTCTCTGATTGTATTCTCAACACCTTGCAGTGATAAAGGCGAGCCAAGTAAGTCACAGAGACCTGAGATCAATTGCACGGGGTCACACTACTTGGAAAGCCATCTATTTTTAATGAACAAAAAAAATCTGAGATCATGAAGAGTTTTATTCCCCAGGGAATGTTCTCATAGCTCTCACTACCATGCTACAAAATCTTGAGGACTAATAAAGGGTGAACTAAATATTGAGAGATTGAGTAATTTACAGAAATAAACAACTAGAAAT